>NC_140988.1:316517834-317874197 GCF_052327205.1 Somniosus microcephalus | reverse complement strand
CACTTCTACAATTTGGAGGTTCCACCGAGATGGCTTGCTGTACCAATTGGTGAGTTAACAGACGCCGAGTACGTTGCTCGGTTGGGAAAATCCCATCGGCCGAAGGTGGTGTTTTGCCACATTTTTGGGACTTTCCCTGCCATAAGCATAGCTGCGCACAGTCTGTTTATTCCATTGGACAGCACTGCCATCGGGTAATTGACTCACAAGGTTCGGGGGTTAAACTGCCGTTGTGACTGCTTCCCTTTCAGAAACGGAACAGAGGACCAGCCATGAGGCGCTGACGCCCCGCGAACAGGATCGTGCAGAAAAGGACGGTAGGAAGCGCTGAAATAAAGGTACCAGAGAGAGAAGGTTAAGTCAGGAATTTGATTAACTAAGGAGCTAGCGATTTACTGGAAATTGAACTAGCAAGGTTCCAGCTTGCTGAGAGAGAAGGTTAAGTCAGGAATTTGATTAACTAAGGAGCTAGCGATTTACTGGAAATTGAACTAGCAAGGTTCCAGCTTGAAGTTAGCTGGGACAAATTGAAGGCCCTTTTTGCTAAAGATTTGGCTAAAGGGAGTAGGGTAGAAGGAGAGAAGAGCTTGAAGTTAGCTGGGACAAATTGAAGGCCCTTTTTGCTAAAGATTTGGCTAAAGGGAATAGAGAAAAAAAAAAGAGAGAAGAGTGGGCGGATGTCTGAAACACAGTGTCAATGTTTAATGTTTATGAGAGTGAGTATTTAACTACTTGTTATTATCAATCAACTTTGCAGCTTTGTCCAGTAAGGCTGCATAGGTTGGGGATTTAGTAACACTTTGGTTGTTGTTTAACAAGAGTATTGTTTATTGTTTATTGTTATATGTATTAATGTTTAGTCATGTCTGATCTGTAGAGGCGTCCCACGCAGATCATAGAGTGTTACGGAATTGTTGTATGTTTTAACTAAAATATTTAAGCTGCTACAATGGGTTCTAGTAACAGTAAACTGCCTGAAAAAGGCACGCCAGCTGCTTTTATGTTAAAACATTGCGGTCAGTCAGCTATTGACCACTTACCAAGTTGGTCCAAATGGACCTCAGGCAGTAATCACCCCTTTCCACCAGATGGAACGTTTAATATAGACAGAATTACTTGTCTCGAGGAATGCCTGTTAGAAAGAGACCCCGGAAGAAAAAGGAATAAGGGTGTGGATTGGTCTGCATTTTGTGATTGGAAAAGAGAAGCCGAGAAAAGAAGGGAGATGAGTGTTATTGCCAGCAAAAGGGGGAGAGAGCAGGAAAAGCAGAAAAAGATCCCTCAAGCTTTGCAATGCCCATTAAGTAAAGAGAAGAAATCCCCCACGGAAGACGACGAAAAGGAGGATAGTGATGATGATTTAGTCCAAACAACTAGGAGGTTATATCCTCAGTATGAGCCACTACCAGCAGTATTGCCAAAACCTTCCCCACGTCAGTCGGTGTCATCACCCCCTCCATATAGAGAGCGGGCTCCGGCCCCCCACTTATCATCACCATGGCCACATACCAGCCCGGGGGTATCATCTAGAACCCGAAGTAAGGACCCCCGTAGTCCGGATTTAGAGGTGCCTCCCACGGCCCCTTCCTCCCCCGTGGAATTAGAATCACCGGTTTTACCGGTAAGACAGGCCCCCATGAAATTATTTCCGAACCCTCAAGGAGAGGGGAATGTTTCTGTTCACCGTCCATGGTCCCCGTCTGAGTTGCGAACTATAATGAGTGAACTTCCAGATCCAGAATTAGAATTAGAAAAAGCAATAGCAAACTTAAAAATGATTGTTCTGTGTCACCAACCTAGTATTTTGGATATGGAAATCCTTTGTAAAGGTTGGTTGAAGGAATCTCAGTTTAAGAAATTAGAAGAAACCTTTAAGGGTTTCTCTACCCATCGTAGTTTAGCCACTGCAGGCCCAGCTAACCCTCCAGCGGAGGGACTATGGAGCCAGTTGTATACCGACTTGCATACTACCTTCCCCAAAAGAACTAACTGGTCAAAAATAATGGAAACTACCCAAAGGAAGGATGAGGATGTAGAAGATTATATAGAGCGAGTAGAATCACAAATGAAACAGTTTTCAGGATTGGCTGAAAAAGAATCACGAGGCCCCTTGGTTAGTGCTCTTGTAAATGGCCTCCGCCCGGAATTGAAAGAACCATTACAATTGATTTGTTTGGGGTGGAGGCAGAAGAAACTTCCCGAATTGACTTCTATACTTAAAGATTTACAAGAAAGAAATAGAGAGCAAAAAGGGAAAAAGATTTATAATATGTTAGTGGAGTATGAGAAAAGTGAACCACTGGGAGAACCGTTCCCCATAGCGGCCCAACAACAATATCAACAACAGCAATATCGGGGAGGATATGGAAGGGGCAGAGGAAGAGGTAGATACCGGGCAGGAAGGGGAGGAACTTATAGAGGCAGAGGATCAGGTCAACAGGGAGGTTTTGGAGGATTAGGCCAGCAGGGATGTTTTGAATGTGGACAAATGGGCCATTGGAAGGCCCAATGCCCAAATAAGGGAATGGGAGGTGGAATACAGAATCCCGATTTTACCACTTCCAATCCTTTCGCTACAAGAGGTACTCAAGGACAGAGCCAGTGACAATTAGACCCAGGTGCACCAGAAACCCAAATGCCCGTAGTTTCCAAAGATGCCAGAAGTGAACCTGAAATAGAGATTGAAGTGGCGGGACAGCCAACCACTTTTTTGGTAGATACAGGAGCTACTTTTTCCATGATAGGAAAAGACTTGGCCAAGAAAATCCCAACAAGCGGAACAAAGGTTTCCATAATAGGAGTGACTGGGATTCCCCAAAGTTTAAAAAGATCAGCGCCAATAACAATACAATTTGATCAATATGAACAAGGACATACGTTCTTACTATCTGAAGATTCCGGTATGAATTTATGTGGGAGAGATTTACTGTGCAAGATGAACGCGACTATAATATGTTCCCCCACGGGAATAACGGTGCAAATCCCAGAAGAAAAGGCTTGTATTTGCCCAATGAAAGAGACCCAACACCCTGTTCTGTATACATGGGAAGTGCTACAAGGAAATCTACGATCAGATCTAGTAGACCAAATAGAGGTATGGGAAGGAATGACATCCGTCTTGTCTGACTATATTAATACCTCAAACATAAGAAGCTGGCACTACGATTTGCATTGTACCGTTTATTATGATAAAACTGGACACGATTGGAAATTGGAAAAGTTTTACCAACCGTTTTTAAAACGAAGTTACCTTTTATCTACCGAGATGATTTTTGTTGGGCCAGAAGGAATCGCAGCCTTAGTTAATTTAACCATGACTTCAAGGTCGTTGTTCAGGATAAAACATTCTAAGCCACATCTGACTTTAGCTGTGGCACAAGGATACCGATCAAAGGACTTAGGGCCAATGGTACTGAGAATGAGCTTACTACCAGTAACGTATACATGGTATAAAGAGGGAGCCGCCCTTCTCCAGTACGGTAGTGATGGATTTGCAGTAAAGTTAGCTACAAAGGAAATTTTTAATGGATTTCTCGAAAGAAGAGAGTTGGGACACAATGGAGTATGGTTATCTAAACAGGTTGAAGAATGGCTTGAACAAGTCCCAGGGAAATTATGGGCACAACATCCTAATGAAGTAGGAAAAATGTATACGGCACAACCTTATAAAGTTACCATAAATCCAGCGGCACCATTGCCGCGAAGACAGCAGTATCCATTGTCTGAAAGAGCAGAAAGGGGGATACAGCCAGTAATTGAATCACTTTTAGAGCAAGGTATTATTGTTCCTACTAAAAGCCCTTGCAATACCCCGATTCTGCCAGTAGAAAAGGCGGAGTCCCAAAAATGGAGGTTTGTGCAAGATCTAAGGGCGGTAAATGAAGCAGTCTTCCCTACCTATCCGGTGGTCCCCAATCCAGTCACAATTTTAATCAGCATACCGGCAGATACTACTTTTTACACGGTAGTCGATTTATGTTCCGCTTTCTTTTCAATACCAATACACCCGGAGTCACAATTTTTATTTGCATTTACCTATAAAGGCCAGCAGTACACTTGGACTAGACTCCCACAAGGATTTACCGAAAGCCCTACGATTTTCTCCCAATGCTTAAAGAAGGATCTGGATGATGTAATCCTAGCAGCGGGTTCAACATTAATTCAATATGTAGATGATTTGCTATTAGCTTCACCAAACCGAGAAGCCTGTGTCCAAGACTCTTTAACTTTGTTAACGGCGTTAGCAGATAAAGGACATAAGGTTTCCAAAACCAAGCTACAGATGGTTCAAGAAAAGGTAAAATATCTGGGACATCAGCTAGAACGAAATACCAGGCAGCTAACAAGTGATCGAGTAGCGGCAATTTGCAATTCACCTAAGCCAGTGACAAAAAGGGAAATGAAACATTTCCTAGGAATGTCTGGCTATTGCAGACAATGGATTTTAAATTATTCCGAGATGTCCAGACCATTACTTGATATCAGTATGCCAACCATGCCAGAAAAATTAAAATGGACCCCAGGTACCGAGGAAGCCTTCCGGCAAGTTAAGCAAGCTATGGTATCGGCCCCAGCTTTGGGACTCCCAGATTACAGCAAGCCATTTAGCTTATTCGTACATCAAAAATCAGGGTTTGCACAATCAGTCCTGACGCAGCTGCATGGGGATAAACAGCGGCCGGTAGCATTTTTTAGCACTCAATTAGATCCAGTAGCAAGAGGATTACCCGGGTGTCTGCCTGCTTTAGCAGCAGCGTATTATGCCGTTCAGCAGGCACAGACGATCACTCTAGGTCACCAGACCGTTTTGTATGTTCCTCATGCGGTTGAAATTCTTCTCACCAAATGTGCTACCCAACATCTAACCTCAGCCAGGTTAACTAAATATGAGGTAGAACTTTTGTCCAATACAAGATTGGTAATTAAAAGATGCAATACCCTGAATCCAGCTACTTTATTACCTACAGAGGAAGAAGGAGAACCACACTCCTGTGTAGAAATCACTCAGCTGGTTTCTAAACCAAGGGTAGATCTGACTGAAGACCCTATACTAAATCCAGATTGTATATTTTACGTAGATGGATCAGCATTGAGAGACTTGAAGGGAAGTCCAAAAACAGCATATGCAGTAGCTACCCAGAACGAAACAATAGAAGCGTTTCGTCTCCCAAGTTCATTTTCAGCACAACAAGCGGAATTATTTGCGCTAACCAGAGCATGTATATTAGCTACAGGTCAATCTGTTAATATTTATACAGATTCTAGATATGCGTTTGGAGTAGCCCATGATTACGGACAGATTTGGAAACTTCGTGGTTTTTTAACATCTTCAGGAACCCAAATTAAAAACGCACAAGAGGTGAAAAACCTTTTATTGGCAATCCAAAAACCTAAACAAGTTGCAATTATTAAGTGTCAAGCGCACACAGGGCATTTGGATGAGGTTGCACTGGGAAATGCAGCAGCAGATCAAGCTGCTAAAACCGTAGCCTTATCACAAATAGGATCACAGGTTAAGACTTGTCCAGTTAAAGAAAGTACAGATCAACAACAGACCCCGTCCCTGAATGATGTGCTAGCCCATCAAGAAAAGGCTAGCCCTGAAGAAATAGCGGAGTGGAATGTTAATCATTGTTTTAAAAACACTGACGGCTTATGGGTTCATCATGACGGCCGCATGGTGGCACCCAAATCATTACTATCACCAATTGCCCGATGTGTTCATAAATTCACCCATGCGGGCAAAGGGGGGATGGCGGACTATATCCTCAAGACCTGGTATGCACCAGGAATCTCAAAGTTGGCAAAACAAATATGTGAAAATTGTACTATCTGCCAGACCATAAATGCAGGGAAAATAAAGAAGGTACAGCCCGCATCCCACCCAAACCCCATGGGCCCTTTTGTACACTTACAAATGGATTTTATTGAATTACCTGTATGTATGAGCTTTAAATATATATTAGTTATTATTGATATGTTTTCAAGATGGATTGAAGCGTTTCCTTGTAGAAAGAATGACGCTACTACTGTTGCTAAATGTTTATTGAAGGACATTGTCCCTCGCTTTGGGATACCAGCAAAACTGTCAAGTGACAATGGGTCCCATTTTACGGGAACAGTGATTAAGGAACTATGCAAAGCTTTACAGATTAACCAGCACCTTCATTGTAGTTATCATCCACAGTCGGCTGGACTAGTGGAAAGATATAACGGGATGCTGAAAAACAAGCTTGCAAAACTGTGTAAAGAAACTGGACTTAAATGGGTTGATTTGTTACCCATAGCTTTAATGACAATGCGGTCTGCTACCAACAGAACTACAGGATTGTCGCCTCACGAGATCGTCATGGGAAGACCACAAAGATTGCCTTTTTCGGCACCTTTAACAGCTAAACAAATGGACATTCATAAAATGGAGGAAGATATGTTGAGTTATTGCATTGCACTAACCAAATGCATTTCTAGTTTCCATCAACAGGTGAAGGAAGCCCAGGTCGATCCCGCTGAAGGAAAGTGCCATACTTTCGAGCCAGGAGATAACGTTTACATAAAAATCTTCAAACGAAAGAATGGCCTTCAACCCAGATTTGAGGGACCCTTCCAAGTACTCCTGACCACAAACACCGCTGTAAAAGTAAAGGAGCGACCAACATGGATACACGCGTCCCATTGTAAGAAGGCATCAGTTGAAGACAATACACTACCAAGATGAACTGGATTTGGACTCTGATGAGATTGTTCCTTTTGTTAACGATAATTGAAACTGCCATATGGATTTACCCAGACCCTCTGAAAGGCAAACCATGTATAGAAGAATGTGTATTTTTAACCAAAAATCTCTTTTATGTTATATGCTATAATGAGACCATGAAAGTTCAGCTTCAGGACCATACTATGCAGGTACCCCCGTATCAACCCCTAAATCTTAGGGTAAGACAGGGTAAGATAGTAGAAGAAGATAGTGGACAGAGGCTTGATAAGCTGTGGGTCACATGCCCTGATACTGTATTACCAAGTGACAAAACTGCGAACGGAGGGGTTTTCTGCAATGGTAATTCAAGAGGAGGACTGGCCCTGACAGCTAAGTTAATGTTTTGTGATAATCCTTTTACACAACCCCTCGTTTCAACATCAATTACTCAGAAAAGAAAAATTAATAGGACCGCTAGGAAACAAGGAGGGAGAAGTAGAAGACTGTTAAATAAGCATAACTATCATCAAGTTAATACCTTTGTATACATGAGCTATCTGTATGCTAAAAAACAGAACCTTGCCAAATGCTGGATATGCAGCCACATCCCTGTGCATGCAGAGGGTGGAATACCTCTAAGGCCCATTCCCTTCGAGATAGAAGAGATGGTAGGGTGGTTATTACAGTCTAATACCACCTGGAATAAGGAGGCAGCCAGTACATTTCAGACCCAAAATAGTTTAAACCCAGATCAGTTGGAAAATGAATGGAAAAATGCAGGATACAACCTTATAAAATTTGAAGGGTGGTTTCATCCCCTATATGATAATCGAAGGAATCCAGAGAGTCTAGTAGTTACGTCAATAGGAACCATAAATAAAACAAAAGGAGAAGTCTGTCTTGTAAACGACAATGGAGAAGGATTGATGGTTGGATGGAGTGAGTGCAAATGTAACTACACTTTGACTAAAACTACTACTAAACCACCAGGTGCAATCGAATGGCCTTATTGGGGATGGTGGAATCTGTCCACAGTACAAAATTTGACTAGCAAAAAATTTTGGAAAGGAGAATACGGAATAGGAATGATGCACCAGATATGGAACAAATTTGAAGCCTATAATAACACCTATTTCATCTGTGGGCATAGAGCATACCCCTGGTTACCACAAAATTGGACTGGGTCATGTTATTTGGGATATGTAGTGCCTTATATACATCACATTTCATCTTTGGATAGCCACCCTGGGACACGAGCAAAACGAGCCATTACAGAAATTGAAAGGTTCTTTGCTATAGCATTTCCCTGGTATGGAACAGGGAAGTTAACAAGAGAATCTATAAACATGGCAGCAGTGTTGGAACAAATAGCCAATGATACTGCAGATGCTCTTAGTAATGTAAACGCAGAAATGGTGGCTTTGCGCACTGTTGCCTTACAAAACCGCATGGCTCTGGACTATTTGTTGGCAAAAGAAGGGGGCACATGTGCAATCATAAAAACCGAATGTTGCACCTATATCCCAGATAGCTCAGAAAATATCACCAATCTGGTAAACCACATAAAGAAGGCCGTAGAGAAACTACGTCAACCTGAACCATGGTCAATGTGGGATTGGATTTCAGGATGGGGAGGAGCATTGGGAAAGCAAATTTTGGAAGCTTTTATCGCAATTGTGATGATAATAATTTTAATTAGTTTATTGATTGGTTGTTTAAAATTATTGTGTACAAAAGTCCTTTCCTTATTAGCGTCAACTCCTCCAGTACCAATGATGTCTGAATATGAGGATATTAAGGGTGAGACCTTTGATGTAGAGTTTCTTAAACTTAGCGAGATAGATTGTCCTTAGAAAGGACAAAAGGGGGGAATGAGGAAATCTACATGATATAAGGGGTTAATTTCAAGTGTTTGCTGGGTAAAAGTTTTCAGACTTGACACTAGGCAAGTGTCGATGTGTAACTAGAGCTATTGCACGTACTCGAACTACAGCCAAGAACAGATGCCTGCCCACCTAATGGTACCAATGACCTGATAACTTGTGACCGAAAGCAAAGCTTGCCTCCCTTATATATGATTAAAGAGGACCTCCGGTTACACGATTCATGCCCTGTTATAGATTAACGGTTGACTTATGTGTCCAGGATCCTTCTGTCAATATGTTATTTCTACCTGATGATTAATCTAAAATGTATCCTGATAGAGGAACAAAGGGATTTCAATCAAACTTGTTTGTTACACTGTATAAATATAGAACGTTTACACTGTATCATTGGAATAGTAGCCTCACCCCTTGAGTGGAGGTACTGATTCCCCTTGCAAGAGAAGTTAAATAAAAGGCCTGTCCGTCTGACGAATCCAAGTGTGTATTGAGTCATTACCCAGAGCTAAGAAGTAAGGCACTTCTACATCCCCATTATAAATTCTCCCGTTTCTGACTGTAAGGAATCTACATTTGTCTTCACTAATCTTTCTCTTTTTACATACTTGTAAAAGCTTTTACAATCCACTTTTATGTTCCTTCCAAGTTTACTCTCATGCTCTATTTTTCCCTTCTTAATCAATCTCTTGGTCTTTTTTTGCTGATCTCTAAACTGCTCCCAATCCTCAGGCTTGCTACTTTTTCTGGCAACTTTATATGACTCCTCTTTGGATCTAATACTATCCTTAATTTCTTTTGTTAGTCATGGTTGGGCTGCTTTTCCTTTTGTGTTTTTGCGCCAGAAAGGAATGTATAACTGTTGCAATTGATGCATTCATTCCTTAAATGTTAGCCATTGCCTATCCACCATCATGCCTTTTAATGAAGCTCCTCAATCTATCATAGCCAACTCACTCCTCATACCTTTGTAGTTTCCTTTGTTTAGATTTAGGACCCTAGTTTCAGATAGAACTACTTCACTTTCTGTCTTAATAAAGAATTCTATCATGTTATGGTCACTCTTTCCTAAAGGACCCCGCACAACAAGATTATTAATTAAACCCATCTCATTGCACAATACCCAATCTAGGATAGCTTGTTCCCTAGTTGGCTCCTCAAAGTACTGGTCTAAAAAACCATCTCGTACACACTCCAGGAATTCATCCCCCACAGTATTGCTAATTTGGATTGGCCAGTCCATATTTAGATTAAAGTCACCCATGATTACTGTAGTACCCGTGACATGCATCTCTAATTTCCTGTTTGATGCCATCCCCTACATTACCACTACTGTTTGGAGGCCTATAGACAACTCCCACCAATGTTTTCTGCCCCTTGGTGCCTCTTAGCTCTACCCAGACTGATTCTACATCTTGGTTTTGTGAGCCAATATCCTTTCTCACTATTGCTCTGATTTCATCCTTTACAAACAACGCCACCCCACCTCCTTTTCCTTTTTGCCTGTTCTTCCTAAATATCGAATATCCTTCGATATTCAGCTCCCAGCCTTGGTCGGGGATGGCATTAAAAGGGAAATTAGAGAAGCGTGCAATAAGGGCACAGCAGTCATCATGGTTGACTTTAATCTACATATAGATTGGGCTAACCAAATTAGTAACAATACTGTGGAGGAGGAATTCCTAGAGTGTATACGGGATGGTTTCCTGGACCAATATGTCGAGGAACCAACTAGAGATCAGGCCATCTTATACTGGGTATTATGTAATGAGAAAGGATTAATTAGCAATCTGCAATCTTGTTGTCTGAGGCCCCTTGCGTCGGAGCGATCATAATATGATAGAATTCTTCATTAAGATGGAGAGTGAAGTAGTTGACTCAGAGACTAGGGTCCTGAATTTAAATAAAGGAAACTACGATGGTATGAGCTGCGAGTTGGGTAAGATTGATTGGGGAATGTCACTCAAAGGGTTGACGGTGGATAGGCAATGGCAAACATTCAAAGATCACATGGATGAACTACAGAATTTGTTCATCCCAATTTGGCATAAAAATAAAACAAAAAAGGTGTCTCAACCGTGGCTAACAAGGGAAATTAGAGATAGCATAAGATCCAAGGAGAGGACATATAAATTGGCCAGAAAAAGCAGTAAACCTGAGGATTGGGAGCAGTTTAGGATTCAACAAAGGAGGACAAAGGGATTAATTAAGAGGGGGAAAATAGAGTATGAGAGTAAGCTTTCAGGGAACATAAAAACTGACTGTAAAAGCTTTTATATATATGTGAAGAGGAAAAGATTGGTGAAGTCAAGCGTAGGTCCCTTGCAGTCAGAATCAGGGGAATTTATAATGGGGAACAAAGAAATGGCAGACCAATTAAATACATACTTTGGTTCTGTCTTCACAAAGGAGGACACAAATAACCTCCCAGAGATGTCGGGGAACATAGGGTCTAATGAAAGGGAGGAACTGATAGAAATCAGTATTTGTAGGGAAATGGTGTTGGAGAAATTGACGGGATTGAAGGCCGATAAATCCCTAGGGCCTGATAATCTACATCCTAGGGTACTTAAGGAAGTAGCCCTAGAAATAATAGATGCATTGTTGGTCATCTTCCAAAATTCAATTGACTCTGGAACAGTACCCATGGATTGGTGGGTAGCTAATTTTACCCCACTGTTCAAAAAAGGTGGTAGAGAGAAAATGGGGAATTACAGACCGGTAAGACTGACATCGGTAGTGGGGAAAATGCTAGAGTCCATTATAAAAGATGTAATAGCAGAGCACTTGGAAAACAGTGACAGGATCGGAAAAAGTCAACATGGATTTACAAAAGGTAAATCGTGCTTGACTAATCTACTGGAATTTTTTGAGGATGTAACTGGTAAAATAGATAAGGGAGAACCAGTGTATGTGGTGTATTTGGACTTTCAAAAGGCTTTCGATAAGGTCCCGCATAAGAGATTAGCGTGTAAAGTTAAGGCACACGGGATTGGGGGCAAGGTATTGACTTTGATAGAGAACTAGTTGGCAGACAGAAAGCAAAGAGTTGGAATAAACGACTCTTTTTCCAAGTGGCAGGCAGTGACTAGTGGGGTACCACAGGGATCGGTCCTTGGACCCCAGTTATTCACAATATATATTAATCATCTGGACGAGGGAACTAGATGTAATATCTCCAAGTTTGCAGATGACACAAAGCTGGGTGGGCGTGTGTGCTGTGAGGAGGATGCCGAGAAACTCCAGGATGATTTGGACAGGTTGGGTGATTGGGCAGAAGCATGGCAGATGCAATATAAAGTGGATAAATGTGAGGATATCCACTTAGGTGTCAAAAACAAGAAGGCAGATTATTATCTGAATGGCAATAGATTGGGAGAAGGGGAAGTGCAATGAGACCTGGGTGTCCTTGTGCACCAGTCGCTGAAGTTAAGCATGCAGGTGCAGCAGGCGGTTAAGAAGGCAAATGGTATGTTGCCCTTCGTAGTGAGAGTGTTTGAGCACAGGAACAAGGATGTCTTGCTGCAATGGTACAGGGCCTTGGTGAGACCACGTCTTGAGTATTGTGTGCAGTTTTGGTTGCCTTATCTGAGGAAGGATGTTCTTGCCATGGAAGGAGTGCAGCGAAGATTCACCAGGCTGATACCTGGGATGGCAGGAATGACGTATGAGGAGAGATTGGGTCGATTGGGCTTGTACTCGCTGGAGTTTAGAAGAATGAGAGGGGGTCTCATTGAAACTTATAAAATTCTAACAGGACTAGGCAGACTAGATGCAGGAAGGATGTTCCCGATGGTCGGGGAGTCCAGAACCAGGGGTCACAGTCTAAGGATAAGGGGTAAGCCATTTAGGACAGAGATGAAGATGAATTTCTTCACCCAGAGAGTGGTGAACCTGTGGAATTCTCTACCACAGAAGGCAGTAGAGGCCAATTCATTATATATATTCAAGAAGGAGTTGGATATATTTCTTAAGGCTAAAGGGATCAAGGGACATGGGGAGAAAGCAGGGACAGGGTACTGAATTTGAATGATCAGCCATGATCTCATTGAATTGCGGAGCAGGCTCGAGGGGCCGAATGGCCTACTCCTGCTCCTATCTTCTATGTTTCTATGTTTCTATGTCACCCTGCAGTCATGTCTCTGTAATCGCAATTATATCGTATCTGTTTACATCTATTTGCGTTGTTAATTTGTCTACCTTATTACAAATGCTTCGTGCATTCAGGTACAGTGCCTTTAGATATGTTTTTTTTAACATTTTTAGACATCTTAACATTTTTTTGAACTATGGCCCTATTTTTCTTATTATCATTTTTTCTTACCCGGGCCCTATTTGTTAGTGCACTCCTTTGTATGCACGCTCTGTCCCTTCCTGACACAATCTGGTTATCCTTACCCCAATCACTTTCCTGCACTGCTTCCTTGTCTTTTCTCTTTAGCATTCTAGATTTCTCTCCACTGGGACCCTCCCCCCACCACACCACCCCCCCCCCGCCCTTATTTAGTTTAAAGCCCTATCTACCTCCCTAGTTATTCGATTCACTAGAGCTCTGGTCCCAGCATGGTTCAGGTGTAGTCCGTCCCAACGGAACAGCTCTCTCTTTCCCCAGTACTGGTGCCAGTGCCCCACGAATCAAAACCCACTTCTCCCACACCAACCTTTGAGCCATGCATTCATCTCCCTGATCCTTTTGACCCTTTGCCAATTTGCTCGTGGCTCCAGTAATAATCCAGAGATTATGACCTTTGTGGTTCTGCTTTTTAATGTAGTCCCTAGCTGCTCAGACTCTCTCAGCAGAACCTCTTTCTTTGTCCTACCTATGTCGTTGGTACCAATGTGGACCACAACAACTGGATCTTCTCCCTCCTACTCCAAGTTCTTCTCCAGTCCGGAGGAGATGTCCTTTACCCTGGCACCGGGTAGGCAACATAGCCTTTGGGACTCACGCTCCTGGCTGCAGAGAACAGTGCCTATCTCCCTAACTATACTGTTGCCTACTAAAACCACCTTCCTTTTTGCTCCCCCCACTTGAACAGCTTCCTATACCACGGTGCCGTGGTCAGTTAGCTCGTCCTCCCCGCAGTCCCTGCACTTGTCCACAAGCGTTGCAAGAACCTCGAATCTGTTGGAAAGGTGCAGGGACTGAGGCTCCTGCAATACTACCTCCTGGATCCCCGTACCTGCCTCACTCACAATCACACCCTCCTGTCCATGACCACATGTCAATTCTAAAGTATTTAATCTAAGGGGTGTGACTGCCTCCTGGAGCAAAACGTCCAGGTAACTTTCTCCCTCCCTGATGTCTCGCAATGTCTGCAGCTCGGACTCCAGCTCCTCAACTCGGAGCCGAAGTTCCTCGAGCCATTTGGAAATTATCTTTAATGTTTATGTTTCTTTTGAAAGGCAGTAAGGGCTGAAAGTGCATTTTTTCACTTGATTTTTCAACGTTAGTGCTGTGACCATTTTCGGCGGCCATTAACTCGAGTTGCCGGTTATACCGGACATTCTGTTGGAGCGCACCAATTTTTTCCCCCATAGGATCTTGGGCTTTATAAATAGAGGCATAGGCCAGAATTTTGCCAGCGTTCAGCAGACGGGATGGGTGGCGGGTCAGCTGTTGAATTGAAAATGATTGACTGGGTCGGGAACCCACATGTCAAAATGCGCACACACTGGACTTTGCTGATGTTGGGTCTGCCAGCGCTGAGCAGATCGACAGGCAGCAGCGGGGGAGGCATTTAAAATCATTAGTGGCTTGTTTACAGTCACTTAATAATGCTTTTATCCCAGCCCCTTCCTCACTGCAAAACGCTCCCCTCAATCTGTCGTTGCTAGTGGCAAGCGGTAAGGCAGGGGGCGCCACTCAATATCTGCTCCAGGGCGCTGCGCACTCGACTGACGTCATGATCTGCCGGCGCAGGAGTTCATGGCAGTAGTGTTTAGCGCCGCCGCAAAATGTCTAGTTAATTTCGTGAGTGGCGCAAACATCGCCACCCACGGGCACTAGTTGCTTTGCGCCCCATTAGCGCCCTCTTAAGGCACTAACGGGAGGCGCAAACCAACTGAATTTTTCCCCCTATATCTCCTGCATGGAAAGTTTGTCAAAGACCAATTGCCATAGGATGATTTTCTCAGACTCTGTACTTACTGTATAGTACCAGTTTCCCGTGGATCAATTCTGCCTGTGTGCTTGTAATAGAGATTCTTATTGCTGTGCTTTATTTAATTTCACTTCTCAAACTTGTACACTAGAATCGTCATTAATAAAAAGAGCTAACGACTCCTAAAAAAGAGAGCCCGGACAACCAGCTTGGTGGCGGGGCAGGGGAGGAGTGCAGCAGCAGCAGGGTCTCCAGGCTGGAGACTGATGAGGGTTGATAATTTCAGCAAGCGTCCTGCTCGTCTCCCCCATTTTGTTTAGAGGTGGAGAGTGCGGTCTTAAGCGCTCAAGGTAGGGGTCCAACTCACTCTATCGACTGTGATGTGAATGTCTTGTGATTTATTGAGGCAGATTGACCTGGTGTTTGCAGAGTCAGCGGCAGCAGTCACTGCAAACTTAGATAATCTCATTCTCCAACTAATTAAACATGTTCTCAGTGTTAAAACCTACAATTTCTTCAGATAATAGCCTACTGACTGTGGAAAATTCTACATGTGCAGTTGGACTGTAGCCATCCCTGCTGTAGGGGTTTATATTTTGTTTTTGTTTGCAGCACAAACAATGTTCCAATAAATTAACAACCACTTTAACACCTAATTTCAATCTTTCCTTGTCTGCTGTGGTTTAATTACACTGGTAAATTGAAGAGTGTTGAACACTAGTTTACAGGTTATGTTATTTCAAAGAAGGACATTCATTGGCCAGAAGTTGATAACAGCAACAACAACTTGCTTTTATAAAGCGCCTTTAAAGTGGTAAAATGTCCCAAGGCGCTTCACAGAAACGATTATCAAACAAGATTTGACACTGAGCCACAGGAGGAGATATTAGGGCAGTGGACCAAAAGCTCGGTCAAAGAAGTAGGTCTTAAGGAGCGTCTTAAAGGAGGAGAGAGGCAGAGAGGTTTAGGGAGGGAATTCCAGGACTTAGGATCAAAGCAGCTGAAGGCACGGCCGTCAATGGTGGAGTGATTATAATCGGGAATGCGCAAGAGGCCCGAATTGGAGGAGCGCAGAGATCTTGGAGGGTTGTAGGGCTGGAGGAGGTTATGTACCGGAAAGAGTAACGGTCAAAAGCAGAGCGAGGCCAGCCTGCGAGTGGTGTGACAGCAGGGCCACCGATTCACCTACTCCTGCTCCTATTTCTTATGTTCTTACATCAACAATTGGCTAGTGACAGCCGAATGCGCTTCCTGTCCAGCAGCAAAGGTTGTGGAATGCACTTCCTGTCCAGGAGCAAAGGTCAGGGAGGGGTCGGGGTGGGAAAAAAATAGCAACTCATGATTTCCTACCAAATCTCATGATTTTTAAGAGTTTGTCTCCTGATTTATGAGGCGGTGGGGTTGGCTTTACGGAAAGCTACACCTGGACAAATTTCTGGCTTGACCTCGTTCGCATGTCCTGGCCTTTCCTCGGTGTTAGAACATTCCTACATATGGTCATGCATCCCAGACTGGAGAAGGAACGCTGCACCTCTGAAGCCTACAACATCACTAATGGCAGCCAGCTGCCGGGGCTTCTCACTGCAGTGCAAAAACTGCAGCTTGATGGCCTCCAGCCCTGCTGATCCTGAAAACGAAAACCTTATGCCCTAGAAATTCGGTAGCCCCCGAAAACTGGCGTGGGGATCGCGATGCAATAGCAACCCACGCCCGCTTGGAGGACTGCAGGCAGCATGTAAAATTCATGCTGTCTGCTACTTTGCATGATTGTAGCATTCAGCCTGATGCTGGACGCACTACTAAGTCACTGAACACTCAGCAGGGGGCCCAAGCTTGTGCGAGGCTAGCTCCAATTAAAGCTAGCCTGCACTACTTAAAGGCAGATTGTACATCTTAAAGGGGAGGTGACTTCTGCCTGCAAAAGTGGTGGAAGTGATGTTGAAGGCTGCTATCAGAAAAACAAGATTGAGTAATGGCTCAACAGGCCAGAGAAAGGGCTCTGAGATTCTCCGATGCAGCACTCGAGGCTTTGGTCCAGGAGGTCAACTCCAGGAGAGAGGTCCTCTTCCCACAGGGGACCAGGAGGTCTTCCAGGCAACAGACGAGAGTGCAGTGGGAGCAGATAGCCAATGTAGTCAATGCCAGCAGTGTGGCCCCGAGGACCCGGAATACAGCAGGAAGAAGTTTAATGAGCTCACATGCGTAGTCAAGGTCAGTGAATTCATCTTCAAATGCCATATCCCAACATCTGCACCACTAGTATCACACAATGCTCAATGCACCACAGCCCCATCACTCACCTATCAACAATCTTTACCAAACACAACTCATACCTCACATTCATATCTTCACCTCACCCTCAGACACTTACCACTGCTGCAAGACTCACACCAACATCTAAAAGCTTGAACACACTGTCAGCTATTCAACCATGACAGGCACATCACCACACTCACTGACACATATTCCTTTCTCTTACAAGAAACGGTGGTGTCTAACCGCAGGCAGCAGAGCTTAACTGACGGGGGATAGGCTCGTCTGCATCAACTCATCCCTTTGGAGGAGACGGTGCTGACCATTCTTGGCAGGGGCATGGCTGAGCCGTGACCAGTGGCAGGGCAGAAGGAGTTCAAGATGCTGGTATCCTGATATGTTATCCTCCTCCTCACATCCCACTTTCCCCTCATCCCACAATGTTTTCTGAGTTACAATCTGCACATGGTGTAAACATGCACCTTTTGCTTTCCCCCCTCCCCTCACCACAACCCTATCCTTGTGCCTATCTTATTTCAGATACCCAAGAATTGCAGCCTGCCCAGTCAGTGTTCGAAGAACAAGAGTGAGGGGAGAGTCCAGAAACAGAAGAAGAAACACCGTCACTCGATTTCACACTCCCAGCCATCAGCTCAGATACTGACACCCTGCGTACTTTAGAGGATAGGTTAGATGTGTGCTCTGCACGTGGTACGACACCGGGTACAAGTGGCCTGCAGCCAGGACAGGGGGAAAGGGTAGCTTAGGTGCTAGTTCCCTGGAGGACAAGATCACACACAAGTTCTGCTGCACAGGACTCAGATGAAGACCTCAATGGGGCGACTTACAGAAGAACACTGATGGGTATGCACAATGAAATGTTTGGTGCATTTGCAGGCTTCCCAGAAAGCCTGAATGCAATGCCAAGGAGCATGGAGGAGTCCAGTTCCAGCCTGGCACAACGCTTTGGGCAGAGCTTGGAGCCCATCCTTTCCAGCGTGGAAGGGCTGGGCAGATCCATTAGCGCACTTGTGGACTCGACCATCATGCAGCGTCTGATGGCTGAATTCTCAGCTTCCATTGCAACACATGCACAAGCCACCAATGTCTGAGTGCTGTAATGGAAGCTCAGACTGAAGTCATGCAAGCACAGACTGCTGCCATTATTGCTGGTTTTACCAGTGTAGAAAGCGGCTTGCAGGGTGTTAAAGCGATCCAGCAGTCTGTACTCCAGCAGATTACTAGGATTGCTGCAGCGCTGCCCCTAGGGTGTGGCAATAGATCTGTGGAGGCTGACCCTGCTGTCCTCTCTCAGGATGACAGCATTCATCCTCCCACCACTGCCACCTTGCTGAGGTGGTGCAATCCAAAGCCGGGCTACTAGGCCCAGAGCTCCTCGAGTCATCCTGGAAGGCCATCTGCAGTCTCCCCCACCGAAAGTCAGCAGCTTTCCACCAGCCATGCTGCAGTCACAAAGCAGCCTGCTTGATTGGCACCCCATCCACCACCTTAAACATTCACGCCCTCCACCACCGGTGCGCCATGGCTGCAGTCTGTACCACCTACAAGATGCACTGCAGCAACTCGCCAAGGCTTTTTCGACAGCACCTCCCAAACCCGCGACCTCTACCATCTAGAAAGACAACAGCAGCAGGCGCATGGGAACACCACCACCTCCAAGTTCCCCTCCAAGTCACACACCATCCTGACTTGGAAATATATCTCCATTCCTTCATCGTCGCTGGGTCAAAATCCTGGAACTACCTCCCTAACAGCACTGTGGGAGTACCTTCACCACCTGGACTGCAGCGGTTCAAGAAAACAGCTCGCCACCACCTTCTCAAGGGCAATAGGGATGGGCAATAAATGCTGGCCTTGCCAATGATGCCCATATCCCATGAATGAAGAAAAAAAAGAAAAAATGTGCCTGTTAGACATTGTACCCAGCCACCTCAGATTGAAAGATCTGAGAAACAGAATAATTTACAGCACAGCAAGAAGCCATTCGGCCCATTATGTGTGATCAGAAAGTAATCCCACTGCTCATAGCCCTGATTCTTCCTTTGTTTGAAATATTTATTCCGTTTTCAGATGCAATGAGCTCTGCCACAACCACTTGCTGTGACAAAGCTTTCCATGCTCCAGCAACCCTCTATGTAAATACATTTCACTTAACCTCTCTCCTCACTCTCTTAGTCAAAATTTTAAATTGTCCCTAATTAAAAAAAATCTTTCCTTGTTCAATCTACCAAAACCCTTCATGATTATAAAAAAAACTTCTGTTAAATCCGTTCAAACTGCAGAAACAGTCTCAGTATCTCAAATCTGCCTTCATAGCTTTAGTTTCCCATCCCTTGCATCATCCTGATGAATCTATGCTGTTCAGTCTCTATGGCTTTAATGGTTGGAACTTTGCCGGCGCTCAGAGGGCGGCTTTGGAGGCGGGTCAGAGGTTAAAGTCATTGTGATTGATGGCGGGTTCTGAACCTGGCGTCATCCCGCCTCCACACAACCTTCCCGAGCGTCGGGTCCCTGATTTGCAAATGGACCCGACATCAAGCGACGGGAAATGGATTAAAGGCAATTAACTGCCGATTAACAGGTACTTGTGAGCAGTTTTCAGGTTTATTTTTGATTTTCCAGCTGCTGGCTAGGGTTTCACGACATTCGGACAACATGCCAGGTCAGTGTGGCATGAACACCAGCGAGCTGCAGGCTTCAGAGCTGCAAGTGCAGTGTAAAAGCTGCAGTCTTCAATCTAGTCATTTAGAAATCTCTCAGCTTGGTGATTGAGTCATTTAGGAGGCATATTCTGTTTTTAGGCTGCAAGTCCGTGTTGGGCTCTATAGGTGCACTGTAACCAGCATTGCTGGATTTTAAAGGCATACTTACCCTAAACTGCCACCTCAAGTTGTCACCACAACGATGCCAAACCTTGGTTCAACATAAATTTATTACAAAAATCGCTATGAACAGAAACTTTTCAAACAATTATATCATACCACTCAAGTGAGAACCCTTGTGATATCAAACGTGACACCGTTGTCTTACGCGTGCTTCTACGTTGTGACACCCCTGTGGCTTCAGCAGGTGTGGTGCCAGGCTACTCACTTCCCTGCTGCTCCTGCTTAGATGCCTTTGGTGGCCATCCTCTGGTTTTGGGAACCTTTGAGGGCCCTGCCAAAGTCTGCTCCTCCCGCGGCTGTGCAGGGGCAGACTCGGCCATTCCTGTTGCCTCAGGCAGATGGGGCTCTGACCGAGGGCTTGGCAGTGGCAAGGGAGTGTGAGCGCTTGGAGAGGAGCCCCCACTTCCTTGTGCTCCTACATCACCGTCCCCCTCATGGTCACCCGCACTTTACTGCTAGCAAGTTGCTGGAGAGCACCTCGCTGCACATCGGTGGGGCCATGTGGACCTGTCACTGTACTGAATTCCTCATGACGAGGACGTCCATGAACCTCTGGTTTCTCTCATCTATCCTCCATGGATGACCGTCTATTTGAAAGTGCTACCATGTTCTCCTGAGTCTGGCGATTTATGTGCTCAATGGAGGTTGCCAATCTTTCCATTGCAGCTCCTACATTGCCCAAAGCGTTCACCACGACATTGCTCATGTTTAGCATGGATTGCTCCATTCTCTGCACACTCGCAGTTACCGTGGAAAAAAACCCACTCAGAGCCTCCTGCACTTGTCCCTGAAGCTCCAGCATGCCTTTCCTTCTGGATGGCCCCAGAGGCTCAACGTCTACATGCAGCTGAGCAGAGCTTGGAGAGCTCAGCATCCTCCGACGAGGACTCTCCACTGCTGTCCCTGCCTCCAACATCTGCTTCTGCTCACCTGTGAGCTGTGATACACCAGGTGACAACACTACTCTATCTCGCACAAAACCCACTGAGGTATGCGTCTCTGCACTGGTGCTGGGTGCGCTGAGTGCTGGTGATGCTGCTCCCTCAGAGGCTGATGGCTCCTCTGAGGAGTGCTCCTGCTCTTCCTCCTGTACAGTGGGGAGCGGGGCTCTCGATGGTCCTGTGTGGGAGTAAATGCATGCGTTAGACAAGTGAAATGTAGGTTGCAGATACATGCCATTGTGCAGATGCTCAGTACTCAATCTCTAGGAACATCATATTCCATATCAGTCACTCATGATTGCTAAATCAGAGGGTTGGAAATCAATTCTCTCACCAGCTTGCTGTTCTATGCCCGTCTCTCTGTCCCCCACTGCCAACTCCTCTGCACCTCCAGTGATCTCCAGGGCTGCCTCCTCAGCACTCATAAGGTGAGCCAGGGATGGTGGTCTTCCTCCTGTCCTCCTCTCTCCCTTTTATTGTGGGCTCTCTTCTCCTGTAGTGAGGGACACAAGTGGTGTTTGAGACAGACTAATGGAGTGAGTGTTAAGAATGCATGACATAGATGTTTAGAGGCAGACTGTGAAGGAGTGAGGTGCACTAACCATCTTCCCTCCCTGTGCATTTTAAGTTGTAGGCATGGTGTGAGTGTTGCATATCAAAATGGGGATGTAGGAACGGAAGTTCCTATCCGAATAATGAAGTTCGACGCAGTGAAACAAAATAACCAAGTTTAATAAACAAACAACTTAACTGGTAAAACTACAGGAGCAGATGTAAACAGGTCTGTGCAGCCTCACAGCCTCTCTAAGACTGCTACTAAATACTGGAAGCTGACGTCATCACGCTCTCCGCGCCAACTGGGGGTCACGTGATCGGCGTCATGACGTCATCACGCAAAAATGCAAGAAACTACATACAGTTTAAAGGTGCAGTCCACAGCTGCACTACATGGTAGTTAAAGGAATGATTACTGATTGCCCAGTGTCTCTTGGTGGCTCCGCCACAGGCGCCCCCGCAGAATTCTCTTTAACAGACAGCGTCAAACGAACAGGAGGTTTAATGATTCTGCCCGAACGACTACGAACTTCGGACGGTGGAACGTTGGGAGACGAGCCGGTGCTTGGCTGTGTCTGAAGCGGTGTATCTGGGGTGGAGGAAACAGTAGCAGAAGGTGTAGGCAAGGATGAGGCAGAAGCAGGCAGTTCAATGGTGGGCTGTTGCATAACTGGTCTAGCAGCCAACGGTGGTCGTCCACGGCGAGGTGGCTGGGCAGCAACAACTGGTTCACTCCAATCCAGATGGGCTGGGTTAAGTCGGTCGATAGAGATGGTATCAGACTTACCTCCCACTTCGACCGTGAAAAATTTCTCTCCCGCTGAGATGACACGAAACGGTCCAGCATAAGGTGGTCTGAGTGTATCTCTATGAGCATCCTGCCGAATAAAAACGTAATCGGAACTCATAAGTTCTGCTGGAACATGAGACCTCTGTAGGTTGTGATGCGAGGTTGGAATAGGCAGGAAATTCTTTGCCACTTCGTGATGCTGAAGGAGCTGCTGAGCAGGCGACCACGGTTCTGTATGTGGAGGGAGGAAGTCCCCTGGTACTCGAAGTGCTTGACCGTAGACTAACTCAGCCGATGAAGCCTGGAAGTCATCCTTAGGGGCTGTACGGAGGCCTAGCATCACCCAAGGGAGTCTGTCCACCCAGTTGGGACCACGCAAGCTGGCACGGAGGAACGCCTTTAGAGACCGATGAAACTTCTCACATAGACCGTTCGCTTGCGGATGGTAAGCGGTGGTACGGTGCAGCTTGGTACCCAAGCCCTGTGCAACTGCGTTCCACAACTCTGACGTGAATTGTGGACCTCGGTCAGAGGAGATGTCAGATGGCACCCCAAACCGGGCCACCCATGATGAAATAAACGCCCTGGATATGTCCGCTGTAGTAGTAGCGACCAAGGGAATCGCCTCTGGCCACCTGGTAGTGCGGTCCACTATTGTCAGGAGATGCATGAAACCCCGCGAAGTGGGGAGGGTGTGGTGTATGTGCCTTTAAGAGCAATTATGGTGTATGTGCCTTTAAGAGCCCCAGGTGTGCGTAATGCCGGTAATTGCCACTTGGGCTATATAAGCCTATGTATTGTGTATATCCTTTAGAAACCCCCCCCCAGACTTGCTTAGTAAATACCTATGAACCAACTCCTGTCTTCAGTGTCTTTATCTACACACGGACACTACAGTGGCGACGAAGTGGAAACGGACTTACCTGCAATTCGGCAGCACCTCAAGGACATCGATTCCTCCAGCGTCCAGAAGACTCAAGGAAGTAAGAGAAACTGTGGTTTCACCAGCTGGCCAAGCTGGTGACAGGTACTACGCTAATCCTTCCTGGGCGTCAGGCTGGAGCTCCAGCGGCGGGCTCTACAGCTGAGACAGGCAGCGAAATCGGAGGCAAGCAATAACGGACTGGGAGGGTGCACTCGAGAGACAGCCGGCGCGGCAAGCAGGTCAGCGTTTAGACCTCCGTCAGGAACGAGTCTCCAACAGTGAATAAACGGAAACCACAGTAAAACAGCGTTGTTATCGGTAGCAGCGGCGGGAAAGCGCGGGAAGCGCCATATCGTTGCTATAGAGAGAAAAAAAAAAAGCGCGGGAAGCGCCATATCTTTTCTGAAATGCCTAAATCTGGTAATATTGAGGCTTTTGATGGCAAAATAGAAGATTGGACCACATACGTGGAAAGAGTAGAGGTTTATTGCACTGCAAATGGAATAACAGATGAAAAAAAAGCTTCAGTACTTCTGAACTTAATGGGCGCGAAGACATATGGGCTGTTACAAAATTTAATCACTCCAGCCAAGCCAAAGGACAAGACTTTTAAAGAAATTGTTGATACCCTGCAGGAGCATTTAAACCCAACACCGCTGCTGATAGCGGAACGATTCAAGTTCTTCAAGAGAAATCAACACAAGAATGAAAGTAACGCTGATTACCTAACCGAATTAAGAAAGCTATCAAAGTACTGCCAATTCGGAGCAGGACTATCGGATTATCTTCGAGACAAATTTGTTTGCGGTTTCTTAAGTGAAGGAACACAAAAAAGACTGCTTTCTGAAAAAGATTTAACATTGGACAAAGCTTTCAGTATGGCTGTATCATACGAAGCAGCAGCAAAAGGAGCTGCAGAGATACAACAAGAGACACAGGACTTCGGCACCCATAAAATGACACAGGAGTTCGGAAGATGTTATCGCTGCGGCACATCCACCCATAACCAGAGGGACTGCTGGTTCAAGGGCAAAGCATGCAGGCAATGTGGTAAGATTGGACACATTGCACGGGTATGCCAATCTGGACAAAATAAATCCACTGACAGAAAACAAAAAATCAATAAAGAAAAGTACAGGAAGGTACAAATGATGACGGACAATAGCTCCGAAGACCAGAATAGCGATAGCGACTCCGGAAACAAGAGACTAAGCTGTCTCAAATTACATAATGTACTTGCCAAAGAGGATTACCAAACCATTTGGGTTACCCTCACAATAGCAGGGTCCCCAGTTAAAATGGAGCTAGATACAGGATCAGCTCTAACCGTAATAAATCGACGAGATTACGAGAGGCTATTTTCGCATATACCTCTAAAAGACACATCCATTATCTTAAAAACATATACGGGGCAGAAAGTCTACCCCAAAGGAAAAATAAGGGTGCCTGTGGTATACAACGGCAAAGAAATACAAAAGTTGTATTTATACATTCTACAAGATGGTGGTCCACCGTTGTTGGGACGTGAATGGATAAGGAAGATACGTTTAGACTGGCACTCCATTCAGGCACTGATGGTGACCAGTAAGGAAAAAAACAATGATGACATCATACCTGAACGATTAAAAGACATCTTGGCCAACGCCAAAGAAGTGTTTCAAGAGAAACTAGGAACCTTGAAAGGCATCACCGCCTCAATAAAAGTGGAAGATACAGCAATTCCAAAATTTTTTAAGGCAAGACCAGTGCCATACGCAATACGTCCGGCAGTCGAGGCAGAGCTGAAGAATTTGGAAAAGGCAGCCGTATTATCCAAAATAGATTGGAGCGAATGGGCAACACCCATCGTTCCAGTCATGAAAAAAACATTGAAAAATAACTCTGAGGAACAGAAAAAAATTCGCATCTGCGGGGACTTTAAGGTGACTGTAAACCCGGTCCTTCACACGGTACAGTATCCTCTTCCGAGGATAGAAGATATTTTCGCCTCACTATCCGGAGGGAAACGTTTCACAAAAATTGACTTAGCACAGGCATATCTACAGATGGAGGTTGAGGAGACCTCTAAAAAGTATCTCACAATAAACACACACAAAGGCCTGTACCAGTACAATCGACTGGTTTTTGGAATAGCATCAGCTCCAGCTATCTGGCAAAGAGCTATGGAGCAAGTCCTGCAAGGGATTCCGGGGACTCAATGCTACCTAGACGACATCCTTATAACAGGAGAAAACGACAACGAGCACCTTGCCAATTTGGAGCAGGTGCTCACTAGGCTGAAAGAACGGGGCCTACGAGCAAATCGCCCCAAGTGCGAATTTTTCCAAAATCAGATATCATATTGTGGCCACATAATTAATAAGGAAGGGTTGCATAAGTCACCTGAAAAAATTGAAGCAGTTATAAAAGCCCCAGCACCTGAAAATGTTTCACAATTAAGGTCATTCCTGGGATTAATAAATTACTATCATAAATTTTTACCGAACTTATCAACTATTCTACACCCTCTTAATAATCTTCTACAGACAGGAGTGATTTGGAAATGGAACGAAGACTGTAAACGTGCCTTCCATAAATGTAAAGACTTAATCACATCCGAGAAAATTTTGGCTCATTACAACCCATCACTACCAATCAGACTGGCGTGCGATGCATCCCCTTACGGCATAGGAGCGGTATTGTCCCATAGATTCCCTGATGGCTCGGAACGGCCGATAGCTTTTGCGTCACGCTCATTGAACTCAGCTGAGCGTAACTATGCCCAGATAGACAGGGAAGCACTCAGCCTGGTATGGGGAGTGAAGAAATTCAACCATTACCTACACGGACAAAAATTTACCTTGCTGACTGACCATCAACCCCTCATCTCCATATTCAACCCTAAAAAAGGTGTCCCCATTATGACGGCACAAAGACTACAGAGGTGGTCCCTTTTTCTAGGGGCACACCAATACAACATTGAATACAAAGGGTCAAAACAGCATGGGAATGCTGACGGTTTATCACGCCTACCGTTGCCAACGATAGAAGGGGCACCAACAGTAGACCCAGTAGAGATATTCCACTCTACCATAGTGGAATGTCTACCGGTGACAAATTCTGCCATTGAAAGGGAGACAAGAAATGACCCTACTCTCTCACGGGTCTACGATTTAACAGTGAAGGGATGGCCAGCACATGGCGAACCACTGTTGCCAGCATTCTCGCAAAGAAGAGAACAGCTGTCAGTGTGCCGAGGAACCTTGATGTGTGGATCCAGAGTGGTGATTCCACCCAAACTCCAGGATAAAGTGCTAAAGGAGCTTCACGAGGGGCATCTGGGTGGAGTGAAAATGAAGAACCTAGCTAGGGCGTTTGTATGGTGGCCAGGTATTGATGGAGACATCGAAGACATGTCCAAGAGCTGCCTAGGATGCCAGAAGGTCCAAAATGCTCCGCCACAGGCCCCTCTACATCCATGGGAGTGGCCCTCATCTCCCTGGCAAAGGGTGCACATCGACTTTGCTGGTCCATTTATGGACTCAATGTTCTTAATCGCAGTTGATGCACACTCCAAGTGGCTGGAGGTAATAAAGATGTCCTCCACCACCACGGAAAAAACCATCACAGTATTAAGGACCATATTTGCCAGGAATGGGCTGCCGGAGCAGATATGTTCTGATAATGGACCGCAATTTGTGTCCGAAGAATTCAGAAAGTTCTTAAAGAACAATGGGGTAAAGCACTACACGTCCGCCCCATACCATCCCGCCACCAATGGATTGGCTGAAAGGTTTGTCCAGACCTTCAAGAAGGCCATCAAGGCCATGGGTAATGAAGACATAAAACTTCAGCACAAGGTGGATAACTTCTTATTTGCATATAGGAATGCAACGCATATGGTTACTAACCAAACTCCCGCCATGATGTTCTACAATAGAAACCTAAGATGCCGGCTGGATTTGGTCAAGCCCAACATCCGAAGGGACGTGGAGAACCGGCAGTTTCAGGGCATGAATGAAAGGCCAACTAGGGCCTTCCAGATAGGCCAACCGGTTTTGGCCCGGGACTACCGTACCGAGAAATGGCAGCCTGGAACTATCTGCACACGATTAGGACCACTGATGTATACCGTGGACATCGGAGACAGCATAATAAGGCGCCATGCTGACCAAATCATCAAGTCATCCAAAAAGGGACAACCTACACCACCACTCTATACATCTAACGATGAAGTAGAGATACCCATATCTACCTCCGATCCGGTGATACTGGAGCCCGATGAACCCGACACTGGCCTTCAAGCCGAATCAGCCTTGCCAGAAGAACCTACTACACCACCAGAAACTACTACACCCCCGAGGCGTTATCCGGACCGAATCAGGAAGCCTCCTGAGAGACTAACTTATAATTAATTAATACAGCAATGTATATTATTTTGCATATAACATGTAATTAATAATTACTTAAAATATGATGTACTAGTTAACTAGAAGGGGAGGAATTGTGGTGTATGTGCCTTTAAGAGCAATTATGGTGTATGTGCCTTTAAGAGCCCCAGGTGTGCGTAATGCCGGTAATTGCCACTTGGGCTATATAAGCCTGTGTATTGTGTATATCCTTTAGAAACCCCCCCCCCAGACTTGCTTAGTAAATACCTATGAACCAACTCCTGTCTTCAGTGTCTTTATCTACACACGGACACTACAGAGGGGACCCACTAAGTCCACGTGTACGTGATCGAACTGGCGTTCAGGCACCGGGAAGATGGCCACTGGAGCCTTAACATGACGATGGACCTTTGATTTTTGACAGTCCACGCAATTGTTTGTCCAGTCCCGAACGTCTGAATGCATTCCCTTCCAAACAAATTTGCGCGACATAAGTCGTTGCGAAGCTTGCATCCCCGGGTGTGATAAGCCATGTATAACCTGAAAAATCTTCTTACGCCATTCGGCTGGCACAATGGGCCGGAGCACTCCTATGGATGTGTCACACAAGAGCGTGGTTCCTGCTGATTGGAACATAACATCGGCTACCTGCAAGCTAGAAGGCATGGTCCGATACGCCTGAACTTCGGGATCTGCCAGTTGTTCTTCCGCCAACCCGACGAAATCGATTCCCAGGTGAATTGCCTGGACTGGGGCACGCGAAAGGCAATCAGCCACGAGATTATCTTTGCCGGACACATGTCGTAAATCCGTCGTAAATTCAGATATAAATGTAAGGTGGCGCTGTTGCCGGGCTGACCACGGCTCCGCCGTTTTGGCCATTGCGAAAGTGAGTGGCTTATGGTCCACGAATACAGTGAACGGACGCCCTTCTAGGAGAAAACGGAAATGCCGGATGGCCAAAAACAGGGCCAGCAACTCCCTGTCAAAAGTGCTATATTTTCGCTCATTCTTGCGCAGTTGGCGGCTAAAAAAGGCCAATGGCTGCCAAGTCCCGTCAACCCATTGTTCCTGAACCGCCCCGATGGCGTAATCGGAGGCATCAGTAGTAAGGGCAATGGTCGCGCCCGGGAGTGGGTGTGCAAGCATAGTTGCGTCTGCCAACGCCACTTTGGTGTCCAGGAACGCCTGGTCCATCTGTGGTGTCCAAATGATAACATCTTTACCCGACTTCCCTTTGAGTGCTTCGTACAGCGGCTGCATCAATTGGGCTGCCTTGGGGACAAAACGATGATAAAAATTTACCATCCCCAGGAACTCCTGAAGAGATTTGAGTGTGTGAGGCTGCGGGAATGCCGTAACTGCCTCTACCTTGGTGGCCAGTGGGACGGCGCCTTCTGAGGTGATCCTATGCCCCAGAAAGTCAATGCTGGTTAACCCAAACTGGCATTTGGCTAGGTTTATGATGAGGCCATGTTGGCTGAGACGGGCAAAGAGTGTACGTAAATGAGCCATGTGCTCCTCCTTATCCTTACTAGCGATGAGAATGTCATCCAAGTAAATGAAAATGAAGGGAAGGTCCCGTAACACAGAGTCCATGAGTCGCTGAAAGGCCTGAGCCGCATTTTTCAATCCAAACAGCATGCGGAGGAACTCAAAAAGGCCAAACAGTGTGGTGACCGCCGTTTTTGGGACGTCTTGAGGGTGCACAGGAACTTGGTGATATCCACGGACGAGATCTACTTTGGAAAATATTGAGTTGCCAGCCAAATGAGCCGAAAAATCTTGTATATGCGGCATTGGATATCTATCCGGCATAGTGGCTTCGTTAAGGCATCTGTAATCCCTGCAAGGCCTCCATCCGCCACCTGGTTTAGGTACAATGTGTAGTGGGGAGGACCAAGGACTATCGGAGCGTCGGACAATCCCAAGGCGCTCCATGGTCTGAAACTCTGCCTTTGCGGCTGCCAGCTTTCCGGGTTCCAATCTTCGTGCCCGAGCGTAAACAGGCGATCCCGTTGTGGTGATGTGATGCACCACACCGTGCCTCACGACTGCTGCCGAGAATGTAGGCCTGGTGAGCCCCGGGAACTCGCCGAGTAGGTGCCTAAACCCTTCCTGCGATGGAACCGCACAGGCAACCGACCAGGAGACAGCGGTGCTGCGGTGGCAAGGCACCGCGTGGAAAGTAGACGCATTAATGAGTCGACAATGTTGGACGTCGACCAAAAAACCATAGGCACAGAAAAAATCAGCCCCCAGGATGGCCTGTGGTACTTTAGCCGTTATAAACTCCCACACAAAACGTTGACCTCCAAGAGTTAAATTAACTGTCCGTTTACCGAACGTGCGAATGGCCGCACCATTGGCTGCCTCGAGGGAAGGGCCGTGACCGCCGGATTGTAGATCTAGCTTTGAAACTGGCAGTATACTGCACTGAGAACCAGTGTCACACAAGAATCGTCGCCCTGTCCTGGAATCAGTAATGTAGAGGAGTTTTCCCGCTGAACCGACTGCCATGGTGAACTGGATGTGTTTGTCAGACCCTGTCATCCTCATCGAAGTTTGCGAGCCTGCTGGAGATTTTTTTCAGCGAAACTGCAGGGAGGACGGCAGCGTCGAGCCTTGGCGCCAAAACGGGCGTGGTACACACACCAGCCTGCTGGAGGAGGGCTGGACTTTGCTCGCATAGGGGAAAGGCGCCTCGTGGCTGCACAACTCTGCTGTGTGACCGTACAAATCTTGTCTGCCTCTGCAGCAAGCTCGGCACAGTCCGTAATCGTAGAACTGGCCAAGGCTGCCTGAACTGGTTCAGGTAGCTGGCAGAGGAAGAGTTCTCGAAACAAAAAACATTGGGGCTCCGAACCCAAAAGCGTAAGCATTTGGCTCATCAATTCCGATGGTTTTGAGTCCCCGAGACCGGGCATAGCAATAAGCCTGCGTGCACGCTCTGACTTATTTAAACCAAACACCTGTAGTAAACGAGTTTTTAGAGCTTCATACTTGCCCTCTGCCAGTGGATTGCCCAGGAGGCTGACGACCCGCGAGGCCGTGGCGCTGTCGAGAGCGGAAACCACGTAATAATAACGGGTCGAATCCGCTGTAATGTCCCGGAGTGCAAACTGGGCTTCTGCCTGGAAAAACCATGCTGCTGGTTGCTGTTCCCAGAACTGCGGCAATTTAAGGGCAACGGCGTTCGTGTTCATTATAAGTATCTCGACGAAAGTTGTCCGACGAGATCGAGGTCACCAATGTAGGAACGGAATTTCCAATCGAATAATGAAGTTCGACGCAGTGAAACAAAATAACCAAGTTTAATAAACAAACAACTTAACTGGTAAAACTACAGGAGCAGATGTAAACAGGTCCGTGCAGCCTCACAGCCTCTCTAAGACTGCTACTAAATACTGGAAGCTGACGTCATGACGTCATCACGCTTTCCGCGCCAACTGGGGGTCACGTGATCGGCGTCATGATGTCATCACGCAAAAATGCAAGAAACTACATACAGTTTAAAGGTGCAGCCCACAGCTGCACTACATGGTAGTTAAAGGAATGATTACTGATTGCCCAGTGTCTCTTGGTGGCTCCGCCACAGGGGCGTGATTCTGCACAGAGAAAGAAAGGGATGGGTGAGGATGCAACGGATGTTACAGTGAGTTGGGATGTGCAGGGGAAGGTTCCCAATGCAGATTGATGGGGATGATAAGAGATGGAAGGCAGATTGAAGGTATGTGTGATGTTATACTCACTTTAGCTGATCTCAACAGATCATTAAACCTTTTTCGACACTGAACCCACGTGCGTCTGTACACAGACCTCAAACTCACCTCCTCAGCAGTTTGCAGCCAAGCTACCTTGGTTTGTTGAGGAGGCCTCTTCCTTCCGTTTCCAGGGAAGAGGCCCTCCTGACATCCTCTAACTCCCTCCACAAGAGCATGGAGAGAGCCCTCATCAATCCTGGGTGCAGCCTTAGTTTTTGGGGCTGCCATTCCTGCAGCAGCCAGCACTTCTGACAGAAAAAAGCTAACGCTTCTGCAAAGGGGGCATGGCCCATTTAAATCTTCACTGAAACAACGCATCATTAGACGCAAGCATCTGACACGCTCCAAGCAATTGCCTGGAGGGACCTGCACGTCAGCCGTAATGAGGCCAATCAAGTTAAAATTTCACCTATGGGGCGACAGCGACCGGGAGCGGGACCGGAAGGCGCTGACTAGCGGGCCCGCCGTCAACCCGTCTCCGGCAAGAAAATCCAGCCCAATTTTTTTCTATAAAGGGGTGCCTAAAACTACACACTGTACTCTAACTATGGCCTTATCAATGTTTTGTATAAATTCATTATTACTTCAGGCAGAGAAGGGGCTGTCAGCAACCTCCTCCCTCCTCCAAACAGATAGGCCCAGAAATTAGGTTCCATAGAGCCTGTTGCTTGGGCACCATGGGTGCCAAATTGGGACCAAAATGGCCTCTGAGCAGCACGTGGACAGGTCTGGCACGGACGGCGCCGGATGCCATCTTGGTGAGGGTGGTAGGGCGGCCGTTAGGAGTGTACGCTAGAAGTATGATAAGTAGGCAGATTGTGACGTCAATCAACACGCAACGCTAAGTTGACGCCAGCGCTGCCATTTTCGTTGTCATCACTGGAGCTAATGCCCTCTCCTAACCTCACACAGCTGAACATGCATTCAGCAGAAGGAAGGCCCTCCCACCAGCAATATTTAAAGTTGTCATCAGCAATTTTAAGGTAACTTGCTTTTTGATTTCTACTGGCTCTATGTAAGTTTGTGGAACTGTTTGGCACTTTCTAGAGTTGTTTAAAGTTGGTGAGGTGACAGGGAGTGGTGCTGCAAGGGGAGAAGGCCTTGCTTCTGAATTCAAGGGTTCTGGTCAGACCACTTGCTCCCAGTCATGGGTGCTCTAGTCCCCCTTAGCCTGCAGCATGATAGGGAGATGAAGCAGAGGCAGCGAAGAAGAGGACAAGCTGCTTGCAGAGGGAGGAGGAGGGGGAGAAGGGTTCTCAGGAGGGCCTTACCCACCTAGGATCTTCCGAGAGCACTACAGTACTCACCGGAGTGTGTGTCCCGTTTTCTGGTGGTCTGCTGTATCCTCCACAAATTGGCCAGCATGTGGCAGGACCCACATTTTTTGGGTGCTCCAAATTTTGAGCCTCCACCAGGAGGTGACCCAGGAAAATGATGTGGGAATTGTTTTAATGCCACTCCTGCATCATTTACATTTGATCTGTATATTGGAAGTGGCATCCCACCTGGCACAGACAGGCACTCTGTTCGCCCATCTAAAGGGCCCTCCCAAGATGGTGGCAGTTGAAGCTTCTAACCTTTGAGTTCCGATGAAAGGTTATCAACCTGAAACATTAACTTTGTTTCTTTCTCCACAGGTGCTGCCTGACCTGCTGAGTATTTCCAGCATTTTCTGGTTTTAATCAAGGAGCATTGGCAGATTGGAGAGCAGATATTGCTCTTCATTTGCCTGCCAAGCGTTCAAATGCGGTCAAGGGGAAATGGGGACAGAGGCCTGTTGGGTCAAGTTTCCAACCCCGCAATGCTGCCCTGAATTTTTTTGGGAATTGCCAATTCAATGTAACTGGGCCTACCCTAGCAGAAGGCGTAGACTCAGTGTGACAATGTAAATAAGACTATGGAGCAACGTACCCAGCCTATCATCGCACTTTCTTTCTGACCTGGCCCATGAGGTGTCCATAAGAAGGGTCCCCAAAAAGACGTGTCAGTGGGGATGCAGTGGCACCACACACACACACACCCGGGAGTCTGCCAGAGACCTAGAGGCAACCCAAAGATGAATAAAGGTAGAACCTTGGCGTTGGTAAACAGAACTGCCCCCACCCCCCTCAGGTTGATTTTGAGACTTTGGGGCAGTATGGTATGGTATAAACTAACTTCCGATTGCGTTGTTTGTCCAAGGTTTCCGTGATTCTTCTGCAAAGGTATGGCAGACAAGTGGGAGAAACCCCGGAAATTCACTCATCCTCCTCCCCGCCGCCCCACCCCTCAAGAGTTCCTTAACATGAACTTTCCGACTGACTTTCTGCTCTAAGATATTATTAAAGTAGAAATGATTGACAGCCCCTTATATTTTCCTGCTGCTGCTTTTTCTTATTCATCAGTTGAAATATGCAGGGGGAAAAAAAATTGCTGAAATAAATATGTATCTATATTGAAATTTAAGTAAACATCCCTCGGGCCACTTTCTCTCAAAGCAATTTTTCATGTTATATAAATTAGCCAGAAATTAACAAGACAGTAACCGGTCCTTATCTCTTTCAGATGAGCAAGAAGGAAAATCGTGCAAACTCTCCTGTCATTTACATGCAGTTAGGTGACACCAGTAATGTGCAGCAGGGGACTCACTCACTGTGTTATCAAAGTGAACACATTTCCAAAACGCCACCCTCATTAGGATGAAAGAATAATAAAACAAATATAACCTCCAGTAACCATTACAGTGTGCTGCTATTCAAAACACGGTAGCAATAAATAATGTGTGCAATCATTACAGTCTTATTAAAAGCTGCTCAAATAAGCAGTGCTTAAATTCAATGTGCTACTGTGTGGGATGACACTTAAATCATTTTTTCTTTAACAAGGAAGTAACTCCATGGAATAGTACCATCAGCAGCAGGTAATTATGCATAGAGGACCCACTGTACTATCACTGATAGGTAATTACCCATAAAGTTCTTTTGAATAGATTTCCCAAGTGGCTAAGCTAATTTATTCAGTGAATAGCTGAAGCATTTCTCTGGGGTTTCTGGAGCTCTTCCCTTTTCCTTTTAAACTACTCCACCTTGAGGTCACAGTTCCAGTCACAAATTGATTATGTTCGTTTACGTTGCTCGATTGCGCTGTTCATGGGAAATTTTATGTTCGGTCTTATGCTAATGAGCTTGCATGGTAACCTCAGTGTAACTTCATCTTGGCAAAACTGGCAGTGTCCAGCACATATAGTGCACCTAGTGGAAACTCTAGGCCCTGATTGTAATGGATGTGGGATCTGCTCGCAGGAGAAACCAGTGACAAAGAACCCAAGAGAATATCGAGGGTAGACCTGAAATTTTAACATCCCCCCTAAGTTACTCGTATCAAGTGTCTGTGTCGGAAATATTCCAGTCCTGGTTAAACATTTTTTTGAAGCACCAATAGAGATAGTTCAAATTGCTAATAAGAACATAAGAAATAGGAGCAGGAATAGGCCACTTGGCCCCTTGAGCCTGCTCCGCCATTCAATAAGATCATGGCTGATCTTGGGCTCAAAGCCACCTCCCTGCCTGCTCCCCATAACCCTTCACTCCCTTATCTTGCAAAAATCTGTCTATCTCCACCTTAAATGTATTTAATGACCCAGCCTCCACAGCTCTCTGCGGCAGAGAATTCCATAGATTTACGACCCTCTGAGAGAAGAAATTCCTCTTCATCTCAGTTCTAAAAGGGCGACCCTTTATTCTGAAACGATGCCTCCGAGTTCTAGATTTCCCCACGAGGAGAAACATCCTCTCTGCATCTACCTTGTCGAGCCCCCTCAGTATCATATGTTTCAATAAGATCACCTCTCATTCTTCTAAATTCTAATGAGTATAGGCCCAGCCTGCTCAACCTTTCCTCATAAGTCAACCCCCTCATCTCTGGAATTAACCTAGTGAATCGTCTCTGAACTGCTTCCTTAAATAAGGAGACCAAAACTGTATGCAGTACTCAAGGTGTGGTCTCACCAATACCCTGCTTTTATACTCCAACCCCCTTGAAATAAAGGCCAACATTCCATTTGCCTTTTTGATTACTTGCTGTACCTGCATGCTAACTTTTTGTGTTTCATGTACAAGGATCCCCAGGTCCCTCTGAACTGTAGCATTTTGTAATCTCTCTCCATTTAAATAATAATTTGCTTTTTTATTTTTCCTGCCAAAGTGGATAACCTCACACTTTCCCACATTATACTCCATCTGCCAAATGTTTGCCCACTCACTTAGCCTGTTTATATCCCTTTGCAGATTCTTTGAGTCCTCTGCACAACTTGCTTTCCCACCCCTCTATATATCATCTGCAAATTTGGCTACATTACACTCGGTCCCTTCATCCAAGTCATTAATGTAGATTGTAAATGGTTGAGGCCCCAGCACCGATCCCTGTGGTACCCCACTAGTTACCATTTGCCAACCGGAAAATGACCCATTTATCCCGACTCTCTGCTTTCTGTTAGTTAGCCAATTCTCTATCCATCCATGCTAATATATCACCCCCAACTCTATGAGCTCTTATCTTATGCAGTAACCTTTTATGTGGCACCTTATCGAATGCCTTCTGGAAATCCAAATACACCACATCCACTGGCTTACCTTTGTCCACCCTGCTCATTACATCCTCAAAGAACTCCAGCAAATTTGTTAAACATGATTTCCCTTTCATAAAACCATGCTGACTCTGCTTGACTGCATAATGATTTTCCAAATGCCCTGCTATTGCTTCCTTAATGAAGGACTCCAGCAATTTCCCAATGACAGATGTTATGCTAACTGGTCTATAGTTTCCTGCTTTCTGTCTCCCTCCTTTCTTAAATAGGCATGTTACATTTGTGGTTTTCCAATCCGCTGGGACCTCTCCAGAGTCCAGGGAATTTTGGTATATTGCAACCAATGCATCCACTATCTCTGCAGACACTTCTTTTAAGACCCTGGGATGCAGGCCATCTGGTCCAGGGGTCTTGTCGCTGAAGCGACATCAATTAATTAAATATACCTCGAATTCGAATCTTTTACATTCATCTGAGCAGGCAGGCAGGGCCCCAGTTTAACATCCCATCTAAAAAACAGTAGCCATGACAATAGAGCACTCCCTCGATACTGCACTGAAATGTCAGCCTAGAATATGTGCTTAAGTCCAATGGGGCCTTAGAACCTACAACTTTCCAGCTCAGAGGCAAGACTATTAGAACTGAGCCAAGCTGATAGTATGTGGTTAGCTTGGTTTCTCCCAAATCCACAATGAGGTAAGTAAAACAGTTCAAACTTACTTTTCTGTTTGCAGTCCACTGCGGTCCCTTTAAGAACCACTGGTTTGGCTGCCAAACTCCTGAAGAAATTGACTGCAGCAAGCATGGTGCACACTGCGGTCATGTGCAATCTAATTTGCAAATGGAGACTCAAACAGGCATTAGGCCCCCTATTTGCACCTGCAAAGGGCCAAACATCTGTTTCAGGCATGCGCCCTGGACACTGTAGTTAGGCTGCATTGCTGCTGTGTATGTCTGTGTGCAAGGGAGTGAGTGATTGATTGAGGAGAGAAAGAATAAAAATCAATGGGTGATGGTAGCCATGAGCTTGATGGAGGCCTCCTTTCCCACATCCCACTCCTATTGCTTCCATGCCCAGAATCTCCAAGATCCCCTCCTTATAAGGATCTTCCTCTGAAGACTGAGTAAGAAGGGAATAATAGTTGTGCTGGATGCTACAAATGCACTAAAGGTCAGAAGAAACGTGGCTAATTTTCCCCGCTCTAACCCAGGCATATTGAAGCCAATTGTATTGGCCCTACCTCAGCTATCTAGGCACAGATTGGGCATTAAAACTGTAGCATTCCTAGTCTGCGTGACTCAATTACTCACTGCCTTAATCAGCTGAGCTATCAGCGGAGTACGAACTCAGAATCGCAGCCGACCCTTCTCCAAGCCCCGATCTCCTGTCTTCCCTTCTCCCGATTACCGGGGACCGTCCCCAAGGGTCCCTGACTGCGGCCTGCTGCCACTGGTTTTCCTGCTCAGCAGCTGGCCAGCCTGTCAATTTGACCAGCTGAGGTGATCTCATTGAAACATAAAATTCTTAGAGGGCTTGAGAGGGTAGATGCTGAGCGGCTGTTTCCCCTGGCTGGAGAGTCTAGAACTAGGGGTCATGTCTCAGGATACGGGGTTAGCCATTTAGGGCTGAGATGAGGAGAAATTTCTTCACTTAAAGAGTTGTGAATCTTTGGAATTCTCTACCCCAGAGGGCTGTGGAAGTCTTTGGGGGAAAAATTTGGTATCGCCCCGTTTGGCCTGCAATTATCGGCCGGGCGCAAAGTTTAGCGCCTGGCACTAATTATCACCTCCGACTGCAAACTTGGCTTCTATCGCCCCTGGAGGTGATTGGAGCACTAAATCAGGTGCTACACACCTCTCTTAAGGTGCTAACACTGAGGAGCGAGGTGCTACCTCAGAGCGCTGGCGAAGCTCATGTGATGTCAGTCAGCAATGGAACACAGGCACACTGGCGCCGGCCAGTTCTTGAAGGGGACGGTCGATCTTGCTCTCCATCCACACCCTGCTCATTGCAGCCTTGAATCTCGGCCTGGAGAGACCTGTACATCAAATCTGCTGGAAAGAACAATGGAGAGGTGCAGGGAAAGAGCCCAGAGTGCAGCCCCCATAGTCTCTTCTAAATCGATGCAAGGAAGGTCAAATCAAAATGAACCTGCAAAGTGCTGCTCAGCACCCAAAACTCCTTCACACAGCGTTGAATCTCTCCAGAAGTCTCTCTCTCTCTCTCTCTCTCAGAATGAGTGGTGCAAAAATGTTGCTGACAAAAAAAGGCAGGAAGCGGTCACCTTTAAATAGCGCTCCCCCAGTCCCTTCCCGACTGCAAAACATTCCCCTCAACCTGTCATTGCTAGTGGCAGGCGGAAAGGCAGGGGGCGGCACTCAATATCCGGTCCGGGGCGCTACTAGGGTGTTGCACGCTCGACTGACGTCATGATCTGCGGGTGCAGGAGATTGTGGCAGTAGTGTTTAGCGGTGCCGCAAAATGTCTGATCAATTTCATGAGTGGCGCAAACATTGCCGCGCCGGGGCACTAGTTGCTTTGCGCCCTATTAGCGCCCTCATAGGGTGCTAATGGGAGGAGCAAAGCAACCGAATTTTTCTCCCAATGAGTATATTCAAGTCTGAGATCGATAGATTTTTGGTCACTAAGGGAATCAAGGACTATCGAGATAGGGTGGGAAAGCGGAGTTGATGTAAAAGTTCAGCCATGATCTTATTGAATGGCGGAGCAGGCTCGGTGGGCCATATGGCCGACTCCTGCTCCTATTTCTTATGTCTTAATATCTCCCTCAGAAATGTCTCAAAGCACTTCACAGGGAATTATCTTTATAGTGCAGTGACTGTTGTTATGTTGGCAAAGATGGCAGCTATTTTGCTCACAGCAAGATCCTATAAACAGTAACAAAGTGAATGACCAGTTAATCTGTTAAACCCACTTGGACTTCCGAGTAGTTAGTCTTGAACAAGCCATTTAGGCTGACAGCCAGTCACAGGGCAGACAGGGCAGGGAGGACACAGTCCATAATGGATGCTCTCTGCAGTAGACAATCCAGTAGATCAAAACTATGTTGCTCTAGAGTGCTCCACTAGCTCAGCTGCCTGGATTGGAGAATAGATGTAAAGGAGAAGTAGTAGGAAAGCACAGCAGTGTGGTTAATGTGGTTAAAAGAAGATGCGCAGGATTGAATAGTAAAGAAAGAAATAACTTTCATTTATATAGTGCCTTTTCCGGCCGCAGGATGTCCCAAAGTGCTTCACGGTCATGAAAGTACTTTGAAATATAGGTGCTGTTGTGATGTTGGAAAATGCAGCAGCCAAATTGCGCACAGCAAGGTTCCACAAACAGCAAAGAGATAAATGAGCAGATAATCTGTTTTAGTGATGTGGTTGAGGGACAAATATTGATGGAGTCTAGCAGAAGCACTGTGAAATGTGTTTGCAGAGGTAATAATGCATATTGTATGTGGCCCTTAATTTTGATGAAGAGTCTGAGCATTTAGGTCACAATTTGTCTGGCTGTCAGTTATATTGGCAAATTCTTAGTTATCACCTGGAGGCTGGTTGCCAGTTTGCACACATTTTATACTGAAGAACTAAGCGGTAAATTTTCTGCTGAATTTTAAGTAGAACTTTCATAGACAAGTCTAGTGAAAGAAGTGGCAAACTATGTAAACAGTGGCAACACCCATTTCTGGTGTTCAGGGCTTTCTGTCCCTTCAAAAAAAAGTGCTGCCATGAATGGATAAAAGGAACATTTGCTGGTTAGGGCATGGTTAATTATCTAATGTCAGAAAATGCTGCAATTGCCCACTGCAGAATTATAACCAGGGAGCTTTAAAGTTACATGCACTGCTGGAGTCATTGTAAACCTGGAATAGGCTGATTTTGATATATAAGCACAGCCCTGACAGAAGCATTCCTTCAGCCTCACAGAATCTGTGTAAGGACTTTGTTGCCTACTCATACAGCCAAGTACCAAGGCGAACGAATGTCCAAGCATAGAATCAGCTACCTGAACTTATAGAGAGACAATGCTGGGACATTGCTCTCCACAGTGGTGTCTATGGTCCTTTCCACATCTGTCATTTTCTGGTGGATTACTGTTATGGCATTGGCTTACCTTAGTGCTCTTTTTGAAGTTGTGAACATTTTATAAGTTCTCCCACCAGTTTTGTTTCACTGTCCAAACCAATAGTCCACGTTAGTTGTTACTCCCTATGTTTCCAAAAGATCACTCCTTCTGTCCTTGACACAATGACCCAACATTTCAATGGCTGTGCTTGTGAACCAGTGAGACATAATTGCTACTGTTTTCCGAACTCCACAGCTGGCTTAACAGCTTTCTCCATTACAGTGTCAGTTATGGTTCAGTGGGTTGCACTCTCGCCTCTGAGTTAGAAGGTTGTGGGTTCAAGTCCCGCTTCAGAGACTTGAGCACAAGTCTTGGCTGACACTCCAGTGCAGTGCTAAGGGACTGTTGGAGATGCTATCTTTCAGATGAGAAGTTAAACCAAGGCCCAGTATGTTCTCTCAGGTGCATGGAAAAGATCCCATGGCACTATTTTGAAAAAGAGCAGGGGAGTTATTCTTTGTGTCCTGGCCAATATTTGTCCTTCAATCAACATAACAAAAACAGATGATCTGGTCATCATCACATTGCTGTTTGTGGGAGCTTGCTGTGTGCAAAATAACTGTGCATGACCCACATTACAACAATGACTACACTTCAAAACTGCTTTGTTGGCTGTAGAGCACTTTGGGACATCTGGTGGTCATGAAAGGCGCTATATAAATACAAGTCTTTCTTTCTTACAATAGTTCAGTGACTGGTAATGCACATTCGAAAGGACAAATGAGCATTATTACATTTTCTGGGTTCCTGGGACAAGCCCGAACAGGTACGTGTTTCAAAAAATCACCCAGCAGAAACAGAGGTCAAATGCCATTAAAATTTGTGGTTGCTTATAATTCAACAAAAAGTAGATAGATTAATACCTTCCATTTTACATATCCGTAAACGATGCTTGACAAATTGAAGGTACATTTTCCAATCGGTGAAGTTAAGGTAAAAATCCTTGACAAATACTATAGCCCTGTGTGTTATTTTTAAGTGCATTAGGTGCTCTTATGTTAACTCAGACAATTAGAAAATATACCCTTTACTTTCTTGCAGCCCTATCAATCCCTATCAGATATTCTTAACAACAGAACTTAAATCAAAGTCTCAATGCCTCATCTGAAGAATGTCCCATTAGACAAGGTACCAGAAGGTGGCTGTGGAATTATACCCTACATGGTCAGCACCTTCAGGAGAGGAGACAAGGCAAAATTGACCAGAAACTTAACTGAACCAGCCACATAAATACTATAGCTACAAGAGCGGGTCAGATGCTGGGTATTCTATGGCGAGTGTCTCACCTCCTGACTCCCCAAAACCTTTCCACCATCTACAAGGCACAAGTCAGCAGTGTGATGGAATACTATCCACTCGCCTGGATGAGTGCAGCTCCAACAACACTCAAGAAGCTCGACACCATCCAGGACAAAGCGGCCTGCTTGATTGGCACCCCATCCACCACATTAAACATTCACTCCCTCCACCACCGGCGCACCGTGGCTGCAGTGTGTACCATCTCCAAGATGCACTGCAGCAACTCACCAAGGCTTCTTTGACAACACCTCCCAAACCCATGAACCTCTACCACCTAGAAGGATAAGGGCAGCAGGCTCATGGGAACACCATCACCACCAAGCTCCCCTCCAAGTCACACACCATTCTGACTTGGAAATACTTCACTGTTCCTTCATCGTTGTTGGGTTAAAATCCTAGAGCTCCCTCCCTAATAGCACTGTGGGAGTACTTTCACCACACGGACTGCAGCGGTTCAAGAGCAATTAGGGATGAGTACTAAATGGTGGCCTTGCCAGCGATGCCCACATCCCATGAACGAATATACATAAAGGGAAAAGAACAAAACAAAAAAGAACAAAATCTACTCAATCTCACAAGAGAGGGGGAAATTGACGTGTGTTCAATTCGAAGTCCATGTCTAAGGCAATACTCACAATGGAACTAAAATACAGTCAACCAAGGCAATAAGGAAAGTATAATCATTCATAGGAGATGAAGAAACACATGTTAATTTCATTAGATAAATTGATGTGGTAGTTTACCCCTGCTGAGAATCCAACAGCAGCGTCATTCTCTGTACTGACATGCCAACTTTGAAGATATGCTCTGCAATTTGCAAAGAAAGAACTTGCATTCATGACCTCAGGACATCCCAAAGTGCTTCACAGCCAATTAAGTACTTTTGAAGTGTAATCACTTTTGTAATGTAGGACAGGCTTTCTCAACAGGGGGTCTGTGTCCCCAAAAACATGTCACCTTGTCAGAGGACAATGATTACTGCCAATTAAAAAATATATATTTAAACTGAACCAGCAAGTTCTGAGTGTGAGCCTCTTTTAACTGACATAATCTCCATAAACTCCGCCTTCCAGCGGCGTTGATTGGCCCATTGAGGAGCTCCTGGGGAAGTAAATTGGCTGGAGCACCAATCACTCAGAGTGATGGAGGTGGGTTTCCGTTGAGAATCACTTGGGGAAGTGGGTTAGCCGGACCGCCTGTCATTCAGAGTGACAGAGGCGGGTTTCCATTAAGGAGCTCCTGGTCAGATTGCCTGTTACCCAGAGTCACCAGATTCTCACTGAGAAAGAGCAGCATTTAATCAGAGATCTCAGGGAAACAATGGAGAAAAATCTTCCAGAAAATTCTAGAGAATTTAAATTCTATTGCGGAGAAGGTTTCAAAGTTGCAGAAACAGATGGAGCAAAAAGACCGGCTGACATTTCTGAAGGTGAGGGGATTATATTGCGGGCCAGTTCGGTGAAACTTCACACAGTCACAAAATAACCCATAATACCTTTGAAATAAATGCAGAATTTGCTGAATAATTCACAACTGATTTAAACTGATTGTTTTGTCTATTCCGGGGAGGTTCTGCTATTGTCACTGAACTAACCTTCTCCCACACTGTCTGCAGAATCTCGGGTGGTTGTAGGGCTGGAGGAGGTTATAGAGACAGGGAGGGCCAGCAGCCTCAACAACAAGTTCCATTTATATAGAAACATAGAAACACAGAAGATAGGAGCAGGAGTAGGCCATTCGGCCCCTCGAGCCTGCTCCGCCATTCAATGCGATCATGGCTGATCATCCAAATTCAGTACCCGGTTCCTGCTTTCTCCCCATACCCCTTGATCCCTTTAGCCTTAAGAAATATATCCAACTCCTTCTTGAATATATTTAATGTATTGGCCTCTACTGCCTTCTGTGGTAGAGAGTTCCACAGGTTCACCACTCTCTGGGTGAAGAAATTCCTCCTCATTTCTGTCCTAAATGGCTTACCCCTTATCCTTAGACTGTGACCCCTGGTTCTGGACTCCCCAACCATCGGGAACATCCTTCCTGCATCTAGTCTGTCCAGTCCTGTCAGAATTTTATAAGTTTTAATGAGATCCCCTCTCATTCTTCTAAACTCCAGCAAGTACAAGCCCAATCGACCCAATCTCTCCTCATACGTCATTCCTGCCATCCCAGGTATCAGCCTGGTGAATCTTTGCTGAACTCCTTCCATGGCAAGAACATCCTTCCTCAGATAAGGCGACCAAAACTGCACACAATACTCAAGATGTGGTCTCACCAAGGCCCTGTACAACTGCAGCAAGACATCCTTGTTCCTGTACTCAAACCCTCTCGCTATGAAGGCCAACATGCCATTTGCCTTCTTAACCGCCTGCTTCACCTGCATGCTTACCTTCAGCGACTGGTGCACAAGGACACCCAGGTCTCGTTGCACTTCCCCTTCTCCCAATCTATTGCCATTCAGATAATAATCTGCCTTCCTGTTTTTGTTACCAAAGTGGTTAACCTCACATTTATCCACGTTATATTGCATCTGCCATGCTTCTGCCCAATCACCCAACCTGTCCAAATCATCCTGGAGTTTCTCGGCATCCTCCTCACAGCACACACGCCCACCCAGCTTTGTGTCGTCTGCAAATTTGGAGATATTACATCTAATTCTCTTGTCTGGATCATTAATATATATTGTGAATAGCTGGGACCCAAGGACCGATCCCTGCGGTACCTCACTGCTTGCCACTCGGAAAAAGACCTGTTTATTCCAACTCTTTGCTTTCTGTCTGTCGACCAGTTCTCTATCCAAGTCAATACCTTGCCCCCAATCCCATGTGCCTTAACTTTACTAATATAGCGCCCTTAACATAGTAAAATGTCCAAAGGCGCTTCACATGAGCGTTATCAAACAAAACTTGACATCGAGCCTCATAAGGAGATATTGGTGCAGGTAACCAAAAGATTAATTGAAGGTTTTAAGGAGCATTTTAAAGGAGGGGAAAGAGGTAGCGAGACGGAGAGGTTTAGGGCGGGCATTCCAGAGCTTTGGGACCAGCCAGCTGAAGGCACGGATGCCAATGGTGGAGCAATGAAAATCCGGGATGTGGAAGAGGCCAGAATTGGAGGAGTGCAGAGATCTCGGGTGGTTGTAGGGCTGGAGGAGGTTATAGATACAGGGAGGGGCAGGGCCATGGAGCGATTTGAAAACAAGCACCAGCAAAAAGTTTCACATTAAGTAAGTAAAACAAAAATAATAATAAATATATATATTTTTAATTGTATAATTTTTATACAGAAAAAATACTTGGGTTGTGTTACAGGGGGTCTGTGGAACTTTTATAATATGGGAAGGGGCATCAGGAGCAAAAAGGTTGAGAACCCTTGATGTAGGAGACACAACAGCCAACTTGCGCACAGCAAGGTCCCACAAACAGCAATAAAATAAGTAATAAGCTGAGGCGTTTAAAGTTATAAAGGGCTAGAAATTCGGCTCCTTTGCGCCTGCCGTTAGTGCCTCTGGGGGGCGCTAACGGTGTGCAAAGGGCTTATCGCCGGGGGTGGGGAGGGTGGAAAAGCGCCTCCCAAGAAATTCAGTGGGGCGTTGCTGAGGCGCTACCCGATAGCGCCGCGCCCCCACCGGTAGTGCCCTGGGCCACGACCCCTTAGTGCCCCGATGCATCCCTTTACCGCCCCGCAGCAGAAATTCGCCTGTGCCTCACGAGGCTGCTGTGGGCCATGTCAGCGCCTGCCTCGCGAGTCACGAACCGGGCCGACCGCCGCTCGCGGGGCGGTAGTTAAAAGGGAGGTGCAGCCACGACTTGCGCCGCCATTTTCTTTTTTTGCCCGACTTCCAGGTCAGCCCTCCGTGGTGTGCCGTGGCGTGGCCTGGCTGCCATCGCACAACCCAGCATCGCATCTCGGTGCCGGGCTGCTGCCATGGCACCACGCCGCCCTGTGGCCTAGTGTGGATCATTGGAGGGCCTGCAGAGTGCACAATGGCCCTCCCCTTTAGCATCGCCTTGGTTACCACCCCACCAGGAAGTGGAGCACCTGACATTGCACATCACTTCCTGTGCAAGGCGGTAAGCCGAATTTAACAGCCTGGGCGGTACTTCGCGCCCAAAGAGTCTACAGCACAGCAACAGGCCATTTGGCCCAACAGATCTATGCTGCCATTTATGCTCCACGTGCGCCTTCTCCCAGCCCTCTTCACCTAACTCTATCAGCAAATCCTTCTATTCCTTTCTCCCCCATGTGTTTATCTAGCTTCCCCTTAAATGCATCTATATACTATTTACCTCAACTACTCCTTGTGGCAGCACGTTCCACATTCTTACCACTCTCCAGATAAAGAAGTTTCTCCTGAATTCCCTACTGATTTGTTAGTGACTATCTTATATTTATGACCTCCAGTATTGGACTTCCCCACAAGTGGAAACATTTTCTCTATGTCTACCCTATCAAACTCTTTCTCAGGTCACCTCTCAGTCTTCTCTTTTCTAGAGAAAAGAGCCCCAGCCTGTTCAGCCTTTCCTGATAAGTATATCCTCTCTGTTCTGGTAGCATCCTTGTAAATCATTTTTGTACCCCGCTGGGACCCCTTGTCAACCTGACACAACACGCCTTTCCCAATGGCGCGACTGAGAGATCCAATCCGACTCGACTCGCAGAGGTGGGCGACCCAATTTAAACAATTATCTGGTTGTTAACAGACTTAATCCTTTTAACCTTACCTTTTCACTTTAACTGCTCACCCATGGGGTCCATCCTGCTCGGGGATCACATCAGTGAATCTGAGGTGGGAGTTGAATGGCCATTAAATCAGCTGATTAGTTGACAGCTTGAAATGTGTGATAAAAGCTCCCAACTCACAGCTGTTCACTTTCCAAACATAGAAGCTGTTGCTTACTCCATTTGGAACACAGATTGAGCTTTATGCAGGCTGCAAGTGTTTGGAGCAAACTTTCCATCCAGTGTCACCTCATTGGAACAACCTCTCTCACCATTGACAGCTTACTTCTGTCATTTCAACTTCACCTGCCATCTATTACATCAGCATGGGTACAGTTTATACTGTTTCACCTTGGTCTTCAGAATCTGACCATGATCAGCCCCAACACCAGCAGCACCAGGTCCACCACCAGTAGCACCAACAACAACACCAACCTTCTCTGCAATCAACTGATGCTGCACAGGACAGAGGGCATCAGCACCCGAGCACACTGCGGCCCGGGAGGCCAGGGATGGCCTCACCATGGTCAGATTTACTTCACTTGATGCTGTACACCCTGGCTGCCACATGATGCACCAGGTTGGCACCACCCCACCCCAACACCATAAAGCATCCCTACATTGCCCAAGCAATTCCTTTCACACTCATCACCATTGCGGGGGGTACCGTTATGTCTCAACATTCACTGCAACTCATTAAGCCAGTTCCAAAGGTGCACAGAATGGAAAGTGTTGAAAATAAAGGTTTCAATGTTTGACACCACAATAACAGAAACTTTACATGAACATTGGATAAAGCAACCAGGTGGCTACCCTTGTGTGTTGTTTGTAGAGTCATAGGGGGAGAAATTCGGTATAGCCCTGTTTGGGGCGCCGTTATCGGCCATGCGCAAAATTTAGCGCCTGGCGCTAATTATCGCCTCCGACTGCAAACTTGGCTTTTATCGCCCCTGAAGGTGATTGGATTGTTAAATCAGGCGCTAAGGCCGAGGAGCAAGGCGTTACCTCAGAGCGCGGGCACAGTGCAGGTGCTGTCAATTACCGATTGAACACAGACACACTGGCGCCAGTCAGTTCTTAAAGGGGAGGGTCGATCTTGCTCTCCAGTCACACCCTGCTCATTGGAGCTTTGAATCTCGGCCTGGACAGACCTGTGCCTAAATCTCCCAGCCAAGGACTATGGAGAGGGCCAGGGAGCGAGCACAGCGCTTCAGCGAGCGGGCCTTGGCGCGGTGCAGCGCAGAAGATCTATACTGTACACAGAGAGTGGCAGGAGGCCTTTGCCACGCGAGTACAGAAGAGTGTGGAGGGAGGTGGCTCAGAGAGTGTCCTCAAGCAGCATGGTGCCCAGGATCCATATCCAATGTATGATAAAGTTCAACGACCTCATTTGGGTCGTCAGGGTGAGTGGCTTCTTTTCAAATCCTCTCCATCCCTCCATCTCAACCTCACTCTATGGCCAGAGAGTCTTAAAAGCCCCAATGCCCAACACTCATCCAACACCGATGGCCCTTTCACCAAACACACACGCACATTCCACACTTTGCATACAGTAAGGGCTATTCAACTATGGGAGGCACATCAGGCAAGACCATGGCTGCATACAGTAAGGGCTATTCAACTATGGGAGGCACATCAGGCAAGACCATGGCTGTATAAACATAGAAACATAGAAGATAGGAGCAGGAGTAGGCCATTCGGCCCTTCGAGCCTGCTCCGCCATTCAATGAGATCATGGCTGATCATCCAAATTCAGTACCCTGTCCCTGCCTTCTCCCCATATCCCTTGATCCCTTTAGCCTTAAGAAATATATCCAACTCCTTCTTGAATATATTTAATGAACTGGCCTCCACCGCCCTCTGTGGCAGAGAATTCCACAGGTTCACCACTCTCTGGGTGAAGAAATTCCTCCTCATTTCAGTCCTAAATGGCTTACCCCTTATCCTTAGACTATGACCCCTGGTTCTGGACTCCCCGGCCATCAGAAACATCCTTCCTGCATCTAGTCTGTCCAGGCCTGACAGATTTTTATAGGTTTTGATGAGATCCCCTCTCAATCTTCTAAACTCCAGTGAGTATAAGCCCAATCGACACAATCTCTCCTCATACGTCATTCCTGCCATCCCAGGTATCAGCCTGGTGAATCTTCGCTGCACTCCTTCCATGGCAAGAACGTCCTTCCTCAGATAAGGCGACCAAAACTGCACACAATACTCAAGGTGCAGTCTCACCAAGGCCCTGTACAACTGCAGCAAGACATCCTTATTCCTGTACTCGAACCCTCTTGCTACGAAGGCCAACATACCATTTGCCTTCTTAACCGCCTGTTGCGCCTGCATGCTTACCTTCAGCGACTGGTGCACAAGAACACCCAGGTCTCTTTGCACTTCCCCTTCTCCCAATCTATTGCCATTCAAATAATAATCTGCCTTCCTGTTTTTGCCACCAAAGTGGATAACCTCACATTTATCCACATTATAGTGCATTTGCCATGTTTCTGCCCAATCACCCAACCTGTCCAAATCGTACTGGAGTTTCACGACATTCTCCCACCCAGCTTTGTGTCATCCGCAAATTTGGAGATATTACATCCAATTCCCTCGTCCAGATCATTAATATATATTGTGAACAGCTGGGGTCCTAGGACCGATCCTTGCGGTACCACACTAGCCACTGCCTGCCACTTGGAAAACGACCCGTTTATTCCAACTCTTTGCTTTCTGTCTGCCAACCAGTTCTCTATCCAAGTCAACACCTGTGGTGTATGTGCCTTTAAGAGCCCCTGTGTACTGTAATGCCGGTAGTGGCCACTCGGGCTATATAAGCCTGTATAGTGTCTTGTATCTTTTAGTTCACCTCCAGACTTTGTTCAGTAAACACCTGTTAAACCAACTCCTGCATTCTGTGTCTCCATTAACACACGGATACAACAGTGGCGACGAATTGGAAACGGACTTACCGGCAATTCGGCAGCACCTCAAGGAGATCGATTCCTCAGACGAAGATCGAAGGAAAAAAAAAAAGAAAAAACGGTGGTTTCACCAGCTAGCCGGGCTGGTGGCAGGTACTGCAATAATCCTTCCTGGGTGGCGGGCTGGGGCTCGATCGGCTGGCTCTGCAGCGGGGCCGAGCAGCGAAGGCGGAGGCAAACAGAGACGGAGGGTGGAGCACTCGGGAGACGGCCAGCACTGCAAAGCAGGTCGGCGTTCGGACCAAGCAGAGGGAGGGAAAAGTCCCAGAGAGTCCGGCGGGAACGAGTCTCCAACTATTAAAAATATCTGTATAAATAAAAACCGCGGAGTACAGCGTTGTCAGCAGTGGCAGCGACAGGAAAGCGCGGGAGGCGCCATTTTTTCTCAGCAGGGAAGAAAGGAAAGCGCGGGAGGCGCAACTTTTTTTTCAGGATGCCTAAGACTGGCAATATTACTGCTTTCGATAGTGATGTAGAGGATTGGACCACATGTGTGGAAAGAGTGGAGGTATATTGCACAGCGAATGAAATAGAGGATAATAAAAAGGCATCGGTACTTTTAAATCTAATGGGCGCAAGGACATACGGACTGTTACAAAACTTAATCACTCCAGCCAAACCGATGGACAAGAATTTTAAAGAGATTGTTGATACCCTACAGGAGCACTTAAACCCAACACCGCTGCTGATAGCGGAACGATTCAAATTCTTCAGGAGGAATCAGCACAAGAATGAAAGTAACGCTGATTACCTTACCGAATTAAGAAAGCTGTCAAAGCACTGCCAATTCGGGGCAGGACTGGCAGATTCTCTTCGAGACAAATTCGTCTGCGGTCTCCTAAGTGAAGGAACACAGAAAAGGCTACTTTCTGAGAAAGATTTAACACTGGACAAGGCTTTCAGTGTGGCTGTATCCTACGAAGCAGCAGCAAGAGGAGCTGCAGAGATACAGCAGAAGCCACAGGACTTCGACACCCATGGAATGACACAGGGTTTCGAGAGATGTTATCGCTGCGGCAGATCCACCCATGACCAGAGGAACTGCTGGTTCAAGGACAAAGCATGCAGGCAATGCGGAAAGATGGGACACATTGCACGTGTATGCCGATCTGGAAACAAAAAATCCACTGACAGAAAAAAAATCAGTAAGGAAAAGTACAGAAAGGTACAAATGATGACGGACAGTAGCTCCGAAGACCAGAAGAGCGATAGCGACTCCGGAAACAAGAGACTAAGCTGTCTCAAATTACATAATGTAATTGCCAAAGAAGATTACCAGACCATTTGGGTTACCCTCACGATAGCGGGGTCCCCAGTTAAAATGGAGCTAGATACAGGATCAGCTCTGACCGTCATAAGTCAACGGGATTACGAGCGGCTATTTCCGCATATACCTTTGAAAGACACATCCATTATCTTGAAAACATATACGGGGCAGAAAGTATACCCCAGAGGGAAAATAAGGGTGCCTGTTGTATACAACGGCAAGGAAATACAGAAGTTGTATTTATACGTTCTGCAAGATGGTGGTCCACCGCTGTTGGGATGTGAATGGATCAGGAAGATACGTTTAGACTGGCACTCCATTCAGGCACTGACAGTGACCAGTAAGAAAAAAAATGATGATGACGTCATACCTGAACGATTAAAAGACATCTTGGCCAACGCCAAAGAAGTGTTTCAACAGGAACTAGGAACCTTGAAAGGCGTCACCGCCTCAATAAAAGTGGAAGATGCGGCAATTCCCAAGTTTTTTAAGGCAAGGCCGGTGCAATACGCAATTCGTCCAGCAGTCGAGGCAGAGCTGGAGAATTTGGAAAAGGCAGGCGTGTTATCCAAGATAGATTGGAGCGAGTGGGCAACACCCATCGTCCCGGTCATGAAGAAAACGTTGAATAATGATAAAGCTGAAGAACAGAGAAAAATTCGCATCTGTGGGGACTTCAAGGTGACTGTAAACCCGGTCCTTCACACGGTAAAGTATCCTCTTCCGAGGATAGAAGATATTTTCGCCTCACTATCCGGAGGGAAACGTTTCACCAAAATTGACTTGGCACAGGCATATCTACAGATGGAGGTTGAGGAGGCCTCTAAAAAGGTATCTCACGATAAACACACACAAAGGCCAGTACAATCGACTGGTTTTCGGAGCAGCATCAGCTCCAGCTATCTGGCAAAGAGCTGTGGAGCAAGTCCTGCAAGGGATTCCGGGGACTCAATGCTACCTAGACGACATCCTTGTAACAGGAGAAAATGACAACGAGCACCTTGCCAATTTGGAGCAGGTGCTCACTAGGCTGAGAGAAAGGGGCCTACGAGCAAATCGCCCCAAGTGCAAATTTTTCCAGAAACAAATATCATATTGTGGCCACATAATTAACGAAGAAGGGTTGCATAAGTCACCTGAAAAAATTGAAGCGGTCATAAAAGCCCCAGCACCTGAAAATGTCTCACAATTAAGGTCATTCCTGGGATTGATAAATTACTATCATAAATTTTTACCAAACTTGTCAACTGTTCTGCACCCTCTTAACGAACTGCTATAAACGGGAGTAAATTGGAAATGGAGCGAAGACTGTAAATGTGCCTTCCATAAATGCAAAGGCTTGATCACGTCCAAGGAAGTTTTGGCTCATTACAACCCATCACTGCCAATCAGACTGGCGTGCGATGCATCCCCTTACGGCGTAGGAGCGGTATTATCGCATAGATTCCCTGATGGCTCGGAGCGGCCGATAGCTTTTGCGTCACGCTCATTGAACTCAGCTGAGCATAACTATGCCCAGATCGACAGGGAAGCACTCAGCCTGGTATGGGGAGTGAAGAAATTCAACCATTACCTACACGGACAAAAATTTACCTTGTTGACTGACCATCAACCCCTCGTCTCCATATTCAACCCTAAAAAGGGCGTTCCCATTATGACAGCGCAAAGGCTACAGAGGTGGTCCCTTTTCCTAGGGGCACACCAATATGACATAGAATACAAAGGATCAAAACAGCATGGAAATGTTGACGGTTTATCGCGTCTACCATTGCCAACGGTAGAAGAGGCACCTAAAGTGGACCCAGTGGAGATGTTCCACTCAACCATAGTGGAATGTCTACCAATAACAAATTCTACCATTGAAAAGGAAACGAGAAATGACCCGACTCTCTCACGAGTCTACGATTTAACGGTGAAGGGATGGCCAGCACATGGCGAACCACTGTTGCCAGCATTCTCGCAAAGAAGAGAACAGCTGTCAGTGTGCCGAGGAACCTTGATGTGTGGATCCAGAGTGGTGATTCCACCCAAACTCCAGGATAAAGTGCTAAAGGAGCTTCACGAGGGGCACCTGGGTGGAGTGAAAATGAAGAACCTAGCCAGAGCATTTGTGTGGTGGCCAGGTATCGATGGAGACATCGAAGAAATGACCAAGGGCTGTCTAGGATGCCAGAAGGTCCAAAATGCCCCACCACAAGCCCCTCTACATCCATGGGAGTGGCCCCCCATCTCCATGGCAAAGGGTACACATCGACTTTGCTGGTCCATTTATGGACTCAATGTTCTTAATCGCGGTTGATGCACACTCCAAGTGGCCGGAGGTAATAAAGATGTCCTCCACCACCACGGAAAAAACCATCACAGTATTAAGGACCATATTTGCCAGGAATGGGCTGCTTGAACAGATCTGTTCTGATAATGGACCGCAATTTGTGTCCGAAGAATTCAGGAAGTTCTTAAAAAACAATGGGGTTAAGCACTATACGTTCGCCCCATACCATCCCGCCACCAATGGATTGGCTGAAAGGTTTGTCCAGACCTTCAAGAAGGCCATAAAGTCCATGGGTAATGAAGACATAAATCTACAGCATAAGGTAGATAACTTCTTGTTTGCATACAGGAATGCAACACATGTGGTTACAAACCAAACTCCCACCATGATGTTTTTCAATAGAAGACTAAGATGCCGGCTGGATTTGATCAAGCCAAACATCAGAAGGGACGTAGAGAACCGGCAATTTCAAGGCATGAATGAAAGGCCAACTAGGACCTTCCAGATAGGTCAACAAGTTTTGGCCGGGGACTACCGTACCGAGAAATGGCAGCCTGGAACTATTTGCACACGACTAGGACCGCAGTTGTATACCGTGGACATTGGAGAAAGCATAATAAGGCGCCATGCTGACCAGATCATAGAGTCATCCGAAAAGGGACAACCTACACCACAACTCTATATGCCTAATGAAGAAGCAGAGATACCCATAGTATCTACCTCCGATCCGGTGATACTGGAACCAGATGAACCCGACACTGGCATTCAAGCCAAATCGACCTTGCCAAAAGAACCTACTACACCATCGAAAACTACTACACCACCGAGGCGTTATCCGGACCGAGTCAGGAAGCCTCCAGAGAGACTGACTTATAATTGATTAACTGCAGCAAATGTGTAGATTATTGTTCTTGTAAACATGTTAATTAATGATTACTTAAAATGTTATGTACTGGTTGTCTAAAAGGGGAGGAATTGTGGTGTATGTGCCTTTAAGAGCCCCTGTGTACTGTAATGCCGGTAGTGGCCACTCGGGCTATATAAGCCTGTATAGTGTCTTGTATCTTTTAGTTCACCTCCAGACTTTGTTCAGTAAACACCTCTTAAACCAACTCCTGCATTCTGTGTCTCCATTAACACACGGATACAACAATACCTTGCCCCCAATCCCATGTGCCTTAATTTTGCACGCTAATCTCTTAAGCGGGACCTTATCAAAAGCCTTCTGAAAGTCCAAATACACCACATCCACTGGTTCTCCCTTATCTATTTTATCAGTTACATCCTCAAAAAATTCCAGTAGATTAGTCAAGCATGATTTACCTTTTGCAAATCCATGTTGACTTTGTCCGATCCTGTCACTGCTTTCCAAGTGCTCTGCTATTACCTCTTTTATAATGGACTCTAGCATTTTCCCTACTACCGATGTCAGGCTTACCGGTCTATAATTCCCCGCTTTTTCTCTACCACCTTTTTTGAATAGTGGGGTAACATTAGCTACCCTCCAATCCATGGGTACTGTTCCAGAGTTTATCGAGTTCTGGAAGATGACCAACAATGCATCTACTATTTCTAGGGCCACTTCCTTAAGTACCCTAGGATGTAGATTATCAGGCCCTGGGGATTTATCGGCCTTCAGTCCCATCAATTTTCCTAACATAATTTCCCTACAAACACTGATTTCTTTCAGTTCCACCCTTTCATCAGACCCTATGTTCCCCGGCATCTCTGGGAGGTTATTTGTGCCCTCCTTTGTGAAGACAGAACCAAAATATGTATTTAGTTGGTCAGCCAATTCTTTGTTCCCCATTCTATTGTAAGGGGAATAGATAGGTGTTTCTGCAGCCGCAAACGAGACTCCAGGATTGTGTGTTGCCTCCCTGGTGCAAGGGATAAGGATGTCTCAGAGCGGCTGCAGAACATCTTGGAAGTGGAGGGTGAACAGCCAGTTGTCGTGGTGTATATAGGCACCAACAATATAGGTAAAAAGCGGGATGAGGTCCTAAAAGCGGAATATAGGGAGTTAGGAGGTAAATTAAAAAATAGGACCTCAAAGGTAGTAATCTCAGGATTGCTACCAGTGCCACGTGCTAGTCAGAGTAGAAATAGAAGGATATTTCAGGTGAATACGTGGCTAGAGAAATGGTGCAAGGGGGAGTGATTCAAGTTCCTGGGACATTGGAACCGATTCTAGGTGAGGTGGGACCAGTTCAAACCGGACGGTTTGCACCTGGGCAGGGCTGGAACCGATGTCCTAGGGGGAGTGTTTGCTAGTGCTCTGGGGGAGGGTTTAAACTTAAATGGCAGGGGGTTGGGAACCTGAGCAGGGAGACAGAGGAAAGGGAAACAAGGATAAAAGCAAAAGATAGGAAGGAGAAAAACAAAAGTGGCAATCAGAGAAATCAACGGTTTAAATCAAACGTGGCCACAGTAAATATTAATTCTAATAGGTCTAAGAGTGTTAAAAAAACAAGCCTGAAGGCTTTGTGTCTTAATGCGAAGAGCATTCGTAATAAGGTGGATGAATTGGCTGCGCAAATAGAGGTAAACGAATATGATTTGGTTGGGATTACGGAAACGTGGCTCAAGGATGGCCTGAGTATATTTACTCAGACGCCGTCCTTTTTCTTGCAGGCCAAGCTAAGTCATAATAGGAGACATCAGCAATGGACGGGAGGAGGGCGGCCTCAGCTGCTACCCCTCAGTGATCTTGAGGGGCGCGTCCAGAGGATTGTGGCAAGCTGGGTGATTGGTCCCGTCACCACTGGAGACACCGACCCCATTCTGGATAGCAATGGTAAGGTCATCACCTTCTTGTACTCTCTCCTTCCACTTGTTCCTCACAACACCAGCCTTTGATACTTTCAATCCAAATTACTAAATCGCTGCACTCATTCCTCCCTTGCTGCCACCCTGTCCTCACGCTAAAGCCACTCTTGTACCTCTCTGCTTTCAGATAGTGATTCACCAGGTGAGGAGACGGGCCCTCAAGCTGCCAGTGGGAGTGAAGCTGAAGGCGAGGAAGAAGAGGAAGCCGGAGCATCAGCGCTACCCTCTCCTGAGGAAGCCCATGCACACACTGGGAACACGCATTCCCTGGAGGGGAGCAGGGGGGAATGGTCTGATGAGGGTGAAGCTCCAGGACCCAGTGGGCTGCAGCAATGCAATGGGGGTAGGGAAGCTCGGGGGCCTTCTCCCCGGAGGGAGAGTATGCCAGCGAGTCCTACTGCACTGGGCGCAGAGGAGGAGCGTGTCCTCGCTGAAATGAGCGCCCAGGCGGAGCACAGGCACACTGAGCTCATGGGTGCAGTGGGAAGGGTGCCCGAATGCATTGAATCACTGGCAAGGAGTGTGGAGCACTTCGCAGTAGCACAGGCGGATGCCACTTAGTGCTGCAATTCAGTTACTGGCTGCCATGGCCCCATCTCTGACTGCTCTCATGCAGACTCAGATTGAGGCCACGCGAACACTGACTGCTGCCATCCTCGCTGGTTCGGACACATTTCCCTGGGGCTCTCACCGCGCCGCAGCAGACCAGCAATCTGTGCTCCAGCAGATTGTTCCGGATGCTGAAGTTCTGCCCCATGGGAGTGCTAGTGTGTCGGTCGAGCAGGGAGTTGCTGTCCTCTCTCAAGATGACAGCATTCCTGCTGCCACCACTGTCACATCTCCACTGCACTTGCCACCGCCTGTAGGACAGACCGCTGCCGCCCATGCAGAGTTGGTGCTGTCTGCAGCTGGGCCCTCCAGGCCCAGAGCTGGTCGAGGCCATCCTTCAAGGGCATCTGTAGTCTCAGGTTGTGACAATCAGCAGCCTTCAGCCAGCCTTGCTGCAGCCACTGGGGTCCCATTACGGAGGAGCTGCAGGGTGGGAAGGGGGGAAGTGCGCAAGGGAAGATCACCCTTGAAGGGCAAAAAGTAGGAGGTGTGCCAAAATGTTGTTCATTGTTTTATTAAAGGCCGAGGTTCATGGTCAAATTGTTTTAACTGCTTTGGACATTGTCTCCAGGTTGTGAGAGCCAGTTATGTTAATGACTGTTTTTTCTGTGTTTCTTTCTATTAGTTTGTCATGCGGAAATGAGACACACAGGCCTAGAAATTGAGTTTTGGCGCAGCCAGGGCTTTAGCGCCGGAAGTTAGTGCCGGAGCTAAGTCGCGCTGGTCGGGCCCAAAATTCACCAATTCTGCGCCCAAACGGCTGCCGGCGCTGCTGAGAGCTGTTTGCGCCTGAAAACTGGCGCTAAGCGCTGAATATCGGCGCTATTCCGGCGCTGCGGCGCCCGCTGCGGTGCGGCAGGTTCGGGAAGTGCAGGCCTCCTCCTTCCCTTAAGGAGGAGCTGCCTGCACCCGGCCGCGGCCCGCGAAAATCTTTTTAAAAATGAGCCCGTCACCTCGGACAAGTGCCGGGCTTGCTTCTGTTCTGGGGGGGGGGGGGGGGAAGTCCGGGGAGGGAGCTGCGGCCAGGCGGCCGGCGGGAAAGCGGCCGGCCGCCGCGGTGCCTTTAATGCGCCGGCGCAAAGTCATGTAAGACTCTGTTGCCAGAGTCTTAGTTGCGGCTGCCACGGGCGAGGCGGCCACAACTGAATTTCGGCGCTGGGGCCCGTCGGCATGGCAACCGGGACGCTGCGCACACCGATGACGTCATCGGTGCCGGCGCAGCGCTACCGGTCTACCGCGGCGGAAGGGCCCCAGGCAATTTCGGCGCCAGCGCCAATTGCAGCGCTAGGCCCTCTAGCGCCGCAAAATCGGCGCTAAGGGCACTGAATTTCTAGGCCACAGAGTTTGTAAAATAAAGAAGTTTTTGTATTCAAAATGTACATGTTTGGTCTTTGCAATCATTGTTGCCTTGACCGGTTATGGGTTGCGGGTTGGTTTCATTCAGGTTGTTTCCTCAGAAGTGGCCTAGAAGCGACTTGCTATGAGCCTTTGACGGATGGCCCTTCCACTTTTTACATTGTGTGCCTCCCTCCCACCTTGGTGCTGCTGATGATCATCCTCCTCATCTTCCTCCTCCTCCTCTGGTGGTGCTCCAATGCTTGGTGGCATTGGCTGGGTCCTGAGGATTGCAAGGTTATGCAGCATGCAGCACGCAACAACGAAGTAGGAGACTTGCTCAGGTGAGTACTGAAGGGCTCCTCCAGAATGGTCCAGACAGCGGAACTGTTGCTTAAGCATGCCGATTGTGTGCTCAATGATGTTCCTGGTAGCTTGATGGCGCTCGTTGTATCGCAGCTCAGCAGGGGTGTTGGGCGTACGGTGGGGTGTCATCAGCCAGGTGCACAGAGGATATCCCTTGTCCCCGAGAAGTCAACCACCTGGGTGAAGCGGTGCCTGCAAAAGGTCTGCCACAGAAGTCTGGCGCAGGATAGAAACATAGAAGATAGGAGCAGGAGTAGGCCATTCGGCCCTTCGAGCCTGCTCCGTCATTCAATGAGATCATGGCTGATCATCCAAATTCAGTACCCTGTCCTGCCTTCTCCCCATATCCTTGATCCCTTTAGCCTCAAGAAATATATCCAATTCTTTCTTGAATATATTTAATGAACTGGCCTCCACCGCCCTCTGTGGCAGAGAATTCCACAGGTTCACCACTCTCTGGGTGAAGAAATTCCTCCTCATTTCAGTCCTAAATGGCTTACCCCTTATCCTTAGACTATGACCCCTGGTTCTGGACTCCCCGGCCATCAGAAACACCCTTCCTGCATCTAGTCTGTCCAGGCCTGACAGAATTTTATAGGTTTTGATGAGATCCCCTCTCAATCTTCTAAACTCCAGCGAGTATAAGCCCAATCGACACAATCTCTCCTCATACGTCATTCCTGCCATCCCAGGTATCAGCCTGGTGAATCTTTGCTGCTCTCCCTCCATGGCAAGAACGTCCTTCCTCAGGTAAGGTGACCAAAACTGCACACAATACTCAAGGTGCGGCCTCATCGTGGCATCGTGGCTGCTGCTAGGAAAGTGGGCGTTGACAGCGAGTATCAGCTGTCTGTGGTCACAGACCAACTGAATGTTTAAGGAATGGAAGCCCTTTCGGTTGCGGAAATCCTCGGCATTCTCATGCGGCGCACGCAAAGCCACATGCGTGCAGTCAATGGCGCCCTGCACCATGGGGAATCCCGCTATCATCGCAAAGCCCATTGCATGTTCTTGCTGCTTGTCTGGGGTCATGGGGAAAGAGATGTACTCTCGTCTCCTTTTAAAGAGGGCATTTGTGACCTGACGGATGCAGCAATGCACCGCGAACTGGGAGATATTGGCGATGTCCCCAGTAGTGGATTGAAAGGAGCCGGTGGCATAAAAGTTGAGAGCCACTGTTATCTTCACTGCCACCAACAGAGACGTCCTGCTCCTCAGTTGAGGCTGTAGATCTGGCTGAAGCAGGTGGCAGAGCTCAGTGACCACCTCCTTGCTGAAGCGCAGCCTTTGCAAACACTGCTCCTCAGACATATTAATGTAGGAGAACTGTTGACAAAATACTCTGGGAGGGTAAGGTCTCCTGCACAGAGGCTTGTTGGCCCTCCTCCATCTGGCCCTCCTCCATCTGGCCACTCTCTCTCTGCGTCTCTGTGCCCTCCGAATGTGATGGGGCAGGACGACGCCCCCATCCATTGCAGCCCCCATAGTATCTAGACAATCAAGTTATGAAGGTCAAAAACCAAAGTACTGCACCTGCAAAGTTATGGTCAGAAGCCAAAACTACCTCAGACAGCGTTGCCTCAATGCAGAAGTCTCTCTTTCTCTCTTTGTCTCTCTCAAAATCTCTCTCTCTCTCTCAGAACGAGTGGTGCAAAAATGGCTACCACACAAAAGCCAGGAAGAGGCCCCCTTTAAATAGCGCCCCCCCCAGCCCCACAGCGACTGGGAAGTGTTCCAGTCTACCTGTCCTTGGTTGCGCCAGGCGGAAAGGAGGGGGGCACCACTCAATTTCCGTTCCGGGGCGTCACAAGGGCGTTGTACTCTCGAATGACGTCAAGATCTGCGTGCGCAGGAGATCGGGCGGTATTGTTCAGCGCCGCCACAAAATGTCTGGTTAATTTCGCGAGCGGCGCAAAAATCGCCGCGCCCGGGCGCTAGTTGCTTTGCGCCCCATTCGCGCCCTCTTAAGGTGTTAACAGGAGGCGCAACCAACTGAATTTTCCCCCCATAGTGTTGTACAGCACAGAAAGAAGCCCTTCGGTCCATCGTGTCCGCGCCGGCCATCAAGCCCTATCTATTCTAATCCCATTTTCCAGCACTTGGTCCGTAGCCTTGTATGCTATGGTGTTTCAAGTGCTCATCTAAATGCGTCTTGAATGTTATGAGAGTTCCTGCCTCTACCACCCTTTCAGGCAGTGAGTTCCAGATTCCAACCACCCTCTGGGTGAAAAGATTTTTCCTCAAATCCCCTCTAAACCTCCTGCCCCTTACCTTGAAACTATGCCCTTGGTTATTGACCCCTCTACTAAGGGGAAAAGTTCCTTTCTATCTACCCTATCTATGCCCCTCACAATTTTGTACACCTCAATCAGGTCCCCCCTCAGCCTTCTCTACTCTAAGGAAAACAACCCCAACCTGTCCAGCCTCTCTTCATAGCTGAGACGCTCCAGCCCAGGTAACATCCTGGTGAAGCTCCTCTGCACCCTCTCTAATGCAATCACATCCTTCCTATAGTGTGGAGACCAGAACTGCACACAGAATTCCAGCTGTGGCCTAACTAGCGTTTTGTACAGCTCCATCATAACCTCCCTGCTCTTATATTCTATGCCTCAGCTAATGAAGGTAAGTATCCCATATGCCTTCCTAACCACCTTATCTATCTGTCCTGCTGCCTTCAGGGATCTATGTACATGCACACCAAGGTCCCTCTGATCCTTTGTCCTTCCTAGGGTCTTACCATTCATTGTGTATTCCCTTGCATTGTTAGTCCTCCCAAAATGCATCACCTCACACTTTTCAGGGTTAAATTCCATTTGCCACTGTTCTGCCCATCTGACCAACCCGTCTATATTGTCCTGTAGCCTGAGGCTTCCCGCCTCGCTATATACCACTCCACCAATTTTCATATCATCTGCGAACTTACTGATCATACCTCCTACATTCATATCTAAATCATTAATGTACACTACAAACAGCAAAGGACCCAGCACCGATCCCTGTGGTACACTACTGGACACAGGCTTCCAGTCACAAAAACAACCTTCAACCATCACCCTCTGCCTCCTGCCACTAAGCCAATTTTGGATTCAATGTGCCAAATTGCCCTGGATCCCATGGGCTCTTACCTTCTTCACCAGTCTCCCATGCGGGACTTTGTCAAAAGCCTTACTGAAGTCCATGTAGACTACATCAACTGCACTACCCTCATCCACACACCTAGTCACCCCCTCAAAAAATTCAATCAAATTGGTTAGACATGATCTCCCCCTGACAAAGCCATGCTGACTATCCTTGATTAATCCTTGCCTCTCCAAGTGGAGACTAATTCTGTCCCTCAGAATTTTTTCCAATAATTTCCCTACCACTGATGTTAGGCTCACTGGCCTGTAATTCCCTGGTTTATCCCTACTACCCTTCTTGAATAATGGTACTACATTAGCTGTTCTCCAGTCCTCTGGCACCTCCCCTGTGGCCAGAGAGGTTCTGAAAATTTGTGTCAGAGCCCCTGCAATCTCCTCCCATGCCTCACACAGCAGCCTGGGATACATCTCGTCTGGGCCTGGGGATTTATCCACTTTTAAGCCCGCTAAAAGCGCTAGTACCTCCTCCCTCTCAATGCTAATTTGTTCAAGTATATCACAATCCCCCTGCCTGATTTCTATGCCTACATTGTCCTTCTCCATAGTGGACACAGATGCAAAATATTCATTTAAAACATCACCTACCTCTTCCGGCTCTACACACAGATTGCCACTTTGGTCCCTAATGGGCCCTACTCTTTCCCTGGTTATCCTCTTGCCCTTAATATACTTATAAAACACCTCGGGATTTTCCTTTATTTTGCCCGCCAGTGTTTTTTCATGCCCCCTCTTCGCTCTACTAATTTCTTTTTTAAGTACCCCCTTGCACTTTCTATATTCTTCTAGGGCTCCACTGTTTTTAGTTCTTTGTATCTGCCAAAAGCCTCCCTTTTTTCCCAATCCATTCTTGTATATCCCTTGGCATCCAGGGTTCCCTGGACTTGTTGGTCCCACCCTTGACCTTTACGGGAACATGTTGGCGCTGTACTCTCTCTATTTCCTTTCTGAATGAGAGGGGATCTCGTTGAAACTTATAAAATTCTGACAGGACTAGACAGGCTAGATGCAGGAAGGATGTTCCCGATGGCAGGGGTGTAAAAACCAGGGGTCACAGTCTAAGGATAAGGGGTAAGCCAGTTAGGACTGAGATGAGAAGGAATTTCTTCACCCAGAAAGTGGTGAACCTGTGGAATTCTCTACCACACAAGGCAGTTGAGGCCAATTCATTAAATATATTCAAGAAGGAGTTGGATATATTTCTTAAGGCTAAAGGGATCAAGGGATATGGGGAGAAAGCAGGAACAGGGTACTGAATTTGGATGATCAGCCATGATCTCATTAAATGGCGGAACAGGCTCAAGGGGCTGAATAGCCTACTCCTGCTCCTATCTTCTATGTTTCTATGAATGACTCCCACTGCTCTGATGTGGATTTTCCTACAAGTAGCTGATCCCAGTCCACTTTGGCTAGATCCTGCCTTATTATCATATTAAAACCGGCCTTCCCCCAATTTAGAACCTTTATTTCCGGTCCATGACTACCTTGAATCTCACCAAATTATGGTCACTGTCACCAAAATGCTCTCCTACTGACACTTCTACCACTTGCCTGGCTACATTCTCTAGAATTAGGTCCAGTACTGCCCCCTCTCTTGTAGGACTTTCTACATGCTGGCTCAAGAACCTCTCCTGGATGCACTTTAAGAATTCCGCACCCTCTAAGTCTTTCACACTTTGACTATCCCAGTTAATATTGGGGAAGTTGAAATCCCCTACTATTATTACCCTATTATTTCTACACTCCTCTGAGATTTGCCTACATATCTGTTCTTCTATCTCCCCCTGACTGTTTGAGGACCTATGGTACACTCCCGGCAAAGTGCTTGCCCCCTTTTTGTTATTAGCAAGTTGGCCGTGGTCCCTTTAAGGAAACCGGCTGATGATGCATCATGAATGACGTCATCAGACCTGCTTCCTCTAATTGGTCCGGGAAAGGTGCTGGATGGGCTGAACAAGCCCCATGAATGGAAAATAATTTTCCAGAGCAGGATGGAGCCAGCAGCGGGGTTGGGACCTGCCACCAACGTCGCCCACCCCGAACCCACCGAGGTCAGCAAAATCTTGGCCTCTGTGTATCTGGTTGAGGAATAGATGTTGGCCACGACAGCAGAACTCCCCAGCTCTTCTTCAAATAATACCATGGGATCGTTTACATCCACCTGAGTGGGCTGACAGGGCCTCGGTTTGAAAGAAAGTACCTCTGACAGTATTGCACTGAAGTGCCAGCCTAGATCATGTGCTTAAGTCTCTGGAGCGGAGCATGAACCCACAAGTTTCTGACTCAGAGAAAAGAATGCTACCACTGAACCAAGGGCGGGAGGCAGGGGGATTAACATTTTTTAAATGGGAAACCCGACCTCGACACACCCACCTCTAGTTTTAATGGAGATGGGTTGTGTGGTGTATGTAACCTGTTCCACCTTAAGAGTTCCACCTTAAGAGATGTACTACTTTCTCTTGGCTGCTGTACACTGTAATACCGGTGGTGACCACACCGGTATATAAGTGTTGTGCAAGGATTTGCTGGGCAGTTGAGCCCTGACCTTCGAATAATAATGACATGTTAAAAGTTATTCTTGTTGTCTGTGTCCAGTGATTGATCCTAAACCTAACTGGGACATACAGACTCAACAGTGGCGACGAGTCCGATCTTACCCTGCGGCAAAATTACATCCAAGGCAGCTTCGTCCTCAAAACGGGCGTCGAGAAGAGGCATCCGCCCTCATCATCCTGCTGAGCACCATCGCACGGGAGGCATCGAGTACCCGGGTTAAAAAGAAAAAGAATTCTGACCACGAAGCCCTCCATCAGCGACAGGCAGTGATCATCCCTTCTACCACGGTGGTGGGTAAGCCGATCAGCGACACGAGCAGAAAGTCGGCCGCGTTGACTGTGGAGTAGGGGAGGGAAAACGGAGGAATAAGGGCGGAGAGCTCGACCACGGCCGGTAGAAAGGGCCGGGCTGCAATCGAGGCCGAGAGGCGCAGCGACTGGGGCAGCTTAAGGCTCGAGAGCCGCGGAGAACTCAAACGCAGCCGGTGTACAGGACCAGGCTGCGAGCGGGGCTGCGAGGCAAAGCAGTGTCGGAGAGTTGAGAAGCTTAAGGCTCGAGAGCTGCGGAGAACTCAAACGCAGCCGGTGTACAGGACCGGGCTGCGAGCGGGGCTGCGAGGCAAAGCAGCGTCGGGGAGTGAGAAGCTTAAGGCACGAGAGCCGCGGAGAATTCAAACGCAGCCGGTGTAAAGGACCGGGCTGCAAGTGGGGCTGCAAGGCAAAGCAGCGTCGGGGAGTGAGAACCGCTGGGGAGGCGAGAATGGCAGCAGAAAGGCAATCGCCATCGCAGCCAGCGGGGGAAGAAGGCAAACGCGGGAATCTGCCATTGTAGTCGGCGGGGAAGAAGACGAGCACGGGAAAGACCGCCAAGCGCGGGAAGCCGCCATTTTAGTAAGCGGGGGAAGAAGACAAGCGTGGGAAGCCGCCATTTTAAAAAAACTTAAAAAATTTAAAAAGCTTGCAAGGATGCCTAAACATGGGAGCATTAATACCTTTGATAGTGATGTCGAAGATTGGACCACGTATGTAGAACGCCTGGAAATTTATTGTAAAGCAAATAAGGTAACGGATGAGGAGAAAGCATTAACCTTATTAAGCTCAATGGGGGCGAAGACATACGGGCTATTGAAGCACCTTCTATCACCAGATAAACCGGCGGATCAGACCTTCGCGAATATTGTTACTGTCCTGAAAAATCATTTAAACCCCACGCCGCTGATGATAGCGGAACGATTTAAATTTTACAGCAGAACGCAGTTGAAAGACGAAAGCAACGCTGAATTTTTAATTGAAATACGTAAGCTAGCAAAGTACTGTCAGTTTGGAACAGGACTAGCAGATGCGCTGAGAGATAAATTTGTGTGTGGATTGTTAAAAGAAGGAACACAAAAGCGACTGCTTGAGGAGAATGAGCTTACACTGGATAAAGCTGTCACTATTGCAGCATCGCACGAAGCCGCAGCGAGAGGCACTGCGGAAATGCACCTACGGTCACCGGAACTCAGCACCAATCAAATGGTCTTGAATACAGTAAAATGTTATTGTTGTGGAAAGACAACGCACGATCAGAACCAGTGCTGGTTCAAGAATCAGGAATGCAGAAAATGTGGCAGGCTTGGTCACATAGCTAAAGTATGCCGGTCAGGAAAGAAGACCAGCAACAAAAAGTCACCACAGGAAAAGTACAAAAAGGTACACAAGGTGACAGAGAACAGTTCGAATGAACAGAAATCAGATTCAGATGCCAGCAGTAATGAACTGGGTAGTCTAAGAGTACACAATGTTGGTAAGGAAGCAGATCTCCAAACAATTTGGGTCACACTTCAGGTAGCAGGAGTCCAAGTGAAGATGGAATTGGACACTGGATCGGCATTGACGGTCATGAATAAGAAAGATTACAAAAGGTTATTCCCACATATTCCCCTACGGGATACGGAGATTGTATTGAAAACATACACGGGGCAAAGAGTATACCCCATCGGGAAGATAGAGGTAAAGGTGGTCCACAAGGGCAAAGAAAGCCGAGGAATGGACTTATATGTGCTACCTGAAGGAGGTCCACCACTACTGGGACGGGAGTGGATTAGGGAAATAAATATGGACTGGCATTCTTTAAAAGCACTAACGGTAGATTCCGGTACAAAAGATGTCAAACCTAAACGATTATCCAGAATATTGGACGATGCTAAAGAGGTGTTCCAACAAGGACTGGGAACACTGAGAGGAATTACGGCAAACATCAAGATTGAAGAACATGCAAACCCAAAATTTTTCAAAGCCAGACCGGTACCTTATGCAATACGACCTGCTGTGGAAGCTGAGCTGGAAGGGCTAGAACGTTCAGGAGTACTGTCTAAGGTAGACTGGAGTGAGTGGGCCACGCCCATTGTCCCCGTCATGAAGCGTTCATCGAGCAACAAGCCGGGGGAACCGGGGAAGGTTCGCATCTGTGGTGATTTCAAGATCACTGTTAATCCGGTGCTTCACACGGTGCAGTATCCGCTTCCACGGATTGAGGATATCTTCGCTTCATTGTCTGGCGGGAAACACTTCACCAAGATAGACCTGGCGCAGGCGTACTTACAGATGGAAGTTGAGGAAGAGTCACGCCAGTATCTCACGATCAACACGCATAGAGGCTTGTACCGGTATGATAGACTGGTTTTTGGAGTGGCATCGGCTCCAGCAATTTGGCAGAGGGCCATGGAGCAGGTATTACAGGGAATTCCTGGTACACAATGTTACCTGGACGATATTCTGATTACAGGAGATGATGATGAGGAACACCTCGTGAACTTGGAACTGGTGCTCACCAGATTGAAAGAATATGGTCTTCGAGTTAATCGCCAGAAATGTGAATTCTTTCAGAAGCGGATCTCGTACTGTGGTCATGTCATTGACCAGGAGGGGCTTCATAAGTCTCCTGACAAGATCGAAGCTGTTGTGAAGGCTCCCGCTCCGGATAATGTATCCCAATTGAGGTCGTTTCTAGGGTTGATTAACTATTACCATAAGTTTCTGCCAAATTTATCCATGGTGCTGCACCCGCTGAATGCTCGTTTACAGAAGGGAGTACCGTGGAAGTGGAGCGAGGACTGTAAGAGGGCTTTTCGCGAAAGCAAGGCATTGATCACCTCAGAGGAAGTGTTGGCTCACTTCAACCCAACGCTGCCCATTCGTTTGGCTTGTGATGCTTCTCCATATGGTATTGGGGCAGTACTCTCACACAAGTTACCAAATGGCCAGGAGAGGCCAGTTGCGTTCGCATCCAGATCATTGACCTCCGCTGAGCGCAATTATGCTCAGATAGATAGGGAGGCTCTCAGCCTTGTGTGGGGAGTAAAGAAGTTTAATCATTACCTGCAGGGCCAAAAGTTTACGCTTCTGACAGACCACCAGCCGTTGATATCCATTTTTAACCCTAAGAAGGGTGTTTCGGTGATGACAGCACAGAGACTCCAGAGACGGTCCCTTTTCCTAGGGGCACATCAATATCAGATAGAATTCAAAGGTACAAAGCAGCATGGTAATGCTGATGGGCTGTCGCGCCTGCCACTACCTACAGAGGAGGAGGCACCGACGGTTGATCCTGTGGAGTTATTTCACTCGACCATCATCGAATGTTTACCAGTCACCAATGCAAGTGTTGAAAGAGAAACCAGGAACGACCCGACACTGTCCAGGGTCTACGAAGTGACAGTGAAGGGATGGCCAGCACATGGTGATCCACTGTTACCGGCATTCTCAGCAAGACGAGACCAGCTATCCGTCTGTCAAGGAACATTGATGTATGGAACAAGGGTGATTATTCCTCCTAAGTTAAGAGAGAGAGTTCTAAAGGAACTGCATGAAGGTCATCTGGGGGGAGTCAAGATGAAAAGCCTTGCTAGGGCTTATGTGTGGTGGCCGGGTATAGACCAACAGATAGAGGAGCTGACGAAAAGCTGCTCAGGGTGCCAAAAAGTGCAAAATGCACCTCCGATTGCACCACTGCATCCATGGGAATGGCCTTCAACCCCATGGCAACATGTACATATTGACTTTGCTGGTCCTTTCATGGACTCCATGTTTTTAATTGCGGTGGACGCTCATTCTAAATGGCCAGAAGTGATTAAGGTGACTACCACTACCTCGGAAAAGACGATCGCGGTGTTAAGAACGATATTTGCGAGAAATGGATTGCCAGAACAAATATGTTCAGACAACGGACCGCAGTTCGTGTCAGAAGAATTCCAGGGGTTCATGAAGAAGAATGGGGTGAAACATTATACCTCTGCCCCATATCATCCGGCTACAAACGGGTTGGCAGAGAGATTTGTACAAACGTTTAAAAAAGCAATAAAGGCCATGAGCGAAGATCAGATTCCACTACAACACAAGGTGGACAAATTCCTACTGGCATATCGAAACGCCACTCATGCAATGACAAACCAAAGTCCTGCCATGATGTTCTACAACAGGAGGTTGCGGTCCAGGTTGGACTTGTTAAAACCAAATGTGCAGAGGGAAGTTGAAAACAAACAGTTCCAGCATATAAATAACAAGACCACTCGGAGTTTCGAAATAGGACAACCAGTGTTAGCCCGGGACTATAAAAATGAGAAATGGCAATCTGGAACAATTCGGGCCAGACAAGGACCCCTGATGTACACGGTAGATATTGGTGAAAATGTAATACGGCGTCATGCTGACCAACTGGTAGAATCGAGAACAAGGGTCGAACCCATGGTTACGGCAGAGACAACAGTGAAAGAAGTTAGTGAACCTGAAGCATCTACCTCAGAAGTGAATGTACCTGATGATGATGTCCAATCTATAAGAGACCAACTAGATGAGTCACCCCAGCAACGAGAATCAGAGACCCCTGAAAGGCGTTATCCAACTCGAATCAGGAGGCCTCCTCAGAGACTGAATCTTTGAACTGTTTTGCATGAAGTTGTATATATATATGTTATTATGTTATTATGTTCTGTTAAATGGGGATATAACTGTTAAGCTAAAAAGGGAGGATTGTGGTGTATGTAACCTGTTCCACCTTAAGAGTTCCACCTTAAGAGATGTACTACTTTCTCTTGGCTGCTGTATACTGTAATACTGTAATACCGGTGGTGACCACACCGGTATATAAGTGTTGTGCAAGGATTTGCTGGGCAGTTCAGCCCTGACCTTCGAATAGTAAAGACATGTCAAAAGTTATTCTTGTTGTCTGTGTCCAGTGATTGATCCTAAACCTAACTGGGACATACAGACTCAACAGGTTGGGGGACGGGCGGCTATCCTGCTCTCCGGAGGAATGTTGGGGCCTCGTCACTGTTGAATTGGAGGCCAACCAGATTTCCCCATCGCTTGGCCACCCAAAAGTCAAAATCTACTCCAATGTTCCAGTGGGTGAGTAGAGGAATTCTCCCAACACGCACTGCACATCATGTACATCATTTCTTAAGTTCCCACTACACCACAGGTAAGGAAGGAGTCCAAGTGGACTTTTTTTTTACTTTAAGTTGTGGAATAAGGTTGCATAATCAACCCAGTGTATATTGCAGTGTGCCATAATTCTATACAAACAAACCCTTCAACACTGTTGCTCACTTTTCATCTGAATCTCTGTACCGTTTTATTAATTTAGCTACTTACATAGCTTTTAGAATTAATGTGAAGTGTGTTAGGAACTGCAATAATTAATTAACGAAAATGACATGAAAAACATTCTGCTTAAATAGTTGGCTGAAGAAATGAAATAAATGGAACAAATGGAATTACCATTGTACTTGACTTTGGGAAATGTTCTACTATAATACTAAACAGCAACATAATTACGTGGAATTTATAATGCATCCTTATCACAATACAGTAATGTAATTCATTCTGGGCACAATCGTATGCAGAATTTCTCATAACTTTACATAGTAAATGAGTTTTTGTGAGCTGTGATTTTGCTCTGAAATATAAGTTCCTTACCTTCCTGAATGAGGAGTCGAAAATGAAAGCAGTGCACTAATAAGATAGGTTGGTAACTGCAGTCATTTAAATATAATTATCTACTGTTTTGCATTCATTTTATCTTTGACTCTTATTGTAGACTTTGGGGGTACTATCAGTGTTTGTTTCTCAAATTTAGCTTTCATTTCACTATATTTTTGTGAATAATTAAAAAATATATTTTTTTCTCACTCTTTTTCTCCCTTCCTCTCTAGAAGGCGACTCAAGCAGGGCTATGGATTCAGGGACAGAGCCAGCTTTCCAGTACTTCCAGAACTTCAACCAGGCCATTTAAGAAAATTCAGGCCAATTAAAATTACTGGTACAGGACTAACATCCACCAACAGATGAAATTACTAATCACTTTCAGAAACATGAATTAATATGGACAGGTTTCTGAAAGGTAGGTCATCCTTGACCAACCTCATAGAATTCTTTGAAGAAATAATAGAGGATAGATAAAGGAAATACAGTGGATGGGATTTATATAGATTTTCAAAGAGCATTTGGTAAGGATCCACAGAAGAAATTGATGTTGAAGATATGGGGCTAGAAATTCAGTTGGTTGCGCCAGCCGTTAGCGCCTTAGGAGGAGTAGATGTCGAGTGCTAGCCGCTTAGCGCCCGGGCGCAGCGCGATCTGCGCCTCGCCCCAACTTCAGTAGACATTTAGCGCCGGCGCAAAGTCTTTGTGCGCGCTCAGCTGCGCGCGCAGATCATGACGTCATTTCCTCGTGCAACGCCCTTTGTGCGCCCCCAACCGGAACTTCAGTCGCGCCGGCCCATTGTGCACCTGGCGGCCCTCGCGACTGTTGAGTGGAACGGTGCTCAGCCGATGCGGGCCGCGGGGAGCGCAAATTAAAGGGCATTTCACCTGCACTATAAAAGGCTGCCATTTTGCAGTACTCATTCTTGTGAGACGGATCTTTGGAGAGAGACCAAGGTAGAGAGCTTACTGCTTTGGCCCAACACTAGGACAGGTACTTCTGGCTTCAGGCCACAGCTTTGCAATTGTCTTTGCCTTCATTCATATCTCATTGTTTGCCAGCATATTATGGGGGCTGCAATGGGTGTCAAAGCTGGCTTTCACAATTACATCCAAAGGGCTCACAGACGCCGTGAGAGTGCGCGAGCCCTGGCTAGATGGAGAGGGGGCAGCAGGCGTCGCCAAGGGAGGCCTTACCCACCCAGGGTCTACCGCCAGCAGTTCTCCTATCTCAACATGTCTGACGACCAGTGTGTTAGGAGGCTGCGATTCCGAAGGGAGGTTGTCACAGAGATCTGCCAGCTGCTTCGGAGAGATCTGCAGCCACAGCTGAGGTGCAGGACGTCTCTGTCGGTGGCAGTGAAGGTGACGGTGGCTCTCAACTTCTATGCCACCGGCTCCTTCCAATCCGCTGCTGGGGACATTGCTAACATCTCCCAGTTCGCCGTGCATTGCTGCATCCGCCAGGTGACCAATGCCCTTTTCAGAAGGAGACGTCAGTTCATCTCCTTCCCCATGACCCTAGACAAGCAGCAACAGCGTGCAATGGGATTTGGAAGAATAGCACGCCTCCCCATGGTGCAGGGCGCCATTGACTGCCCGCATGTGGCTTTGCGGGCACCTGTGGAGAATGCCGAGGATTACCGCAACCGGAAAGGCTACCATTCCCTCAACGTACAGCTGGTGTGTGACCACAGGCAGCTCATCCTAGCTGTCAATGCCCGCTTTCCAGGCAGCAGCCACGATGCCTTCATCCTGCGACAGACTACTGTGGCTGACATGTTCCAGGCACAGCCTCAGCCACGAGGATGGCTTATCGGGGACAAAGGCTATCCTTTGTGTACCTGGCTCATGACCCCGCTCCGCGCGCCCAGGACCCCTGCTGAAGAGGCATACAACGAGAGCCATCAAGCGACCAGGAACATCATCGAACAAACAATCGGCGTCCTGAAGCAACGGTTCCGCTGCCTGGATCGTTCCGGCGGAGCCCTGCAGTATTCGCCGGAGCGAGTCTCCCATTTCGTGGTCGTTTGCTGCATGCTGCACAACCTGGCTATCCGCAGGACTCAGGCATTGCCACCACAGATTGGAGCACCACCTCAGGAGGAGGAGCAGGAGGAGCAGGAGGAGGAGGACCAGCACAGGAGGGAGGCACAAGGTCCAAGGGCCGCCCGGCGGCGGCTTATTGAACGTAGGTTCTAGGCCCCCTCTCAGGGAATGGCTTGTGCCAATGAAAGAACATGAATGCAGCCGCTCCGCAAGCCCTCAGCCGGTCAAGGCAACAAAAACTTCAAAGTTCAAACATGGACAATCTGATTAAAGAAAATTGTTTATTCCACAAACTCTATGCCCTTCCCACATGACAAACAGAAACAGAAAAAAAAACCCAAAAACAGTCAGACACATAACTCGCTCCCACAAGCTGGAGAGGATTAACAGAACAGTGAAACAAAAAAGACCGTCATCCACGGCCTTCATAAAAACAAACACAACATCCTCGGCCTTCATAAAAACAAACACAACATCCTCGGCCTTCATAAAAACAAACACAACATCCTCGGCCTTCATAAAAACAAACACAACATCCTCGGCCTTCATGAAAACAACACATTTGCCCACACCTTCTACTTTTTGGCCCGCGAGGGCGATGCCTTGCGCATACTTGTGCGGCCCCTGCCCGCCCTGCTGCTCCTCCTCAATTGGATCCCAGTGGCTGCAGCAAGGCTGGGGGAAGGCTCCTGAGGGGCACATGGCGAGACGGCAGATGCCCTTGGGGGTCGGCCTGCACGAGCTCTGGCCCTCAAGGGGCCGGCTGGTGACTGCTGCAGCTGTGGCTGGGCGGCATCAGTGTGTCCAGCAGCTGGTGGCAGCTGCACTGGTGGAGTGGCAGTGTTGGCTGCAGGAATGGGGGCAAGCTGGCTGATGGCAGGCACTCGCTGGTCGCCTGATACAGTGGCAGTCGCCTGGGCCAGCACTGCAGCATGCGCAGCAAACTGCTGAAGGACAGCCCGCTGGGCTGCTGCAGGGCGGCGGGTGCCCTGGCGATGCCTGGCTGATGCAGCCAGTGTGGCACCAGTTAGTGCCCGTGCTGCCCTGGTCTGTGACCGCATAAGACCAGCCAGTGACTGGACGGCACGACTGAGCACTTGGGTATTCGCCGACTGTGCTGCCCCGAATTCCTCCACACTCCCAGCCAGTGACTGGATGGCACGAGTGAGCACTTGGGTACTCGCCGACTGTGCTGCCCCGAATTCCTGGAGACTCCTGGCCTGGGCCTGGACGGCACGAGTGAGCACTTGGGAACTCACCGACTGTGCTGCCCCGAATTCCTCCACACTCCGAGCCAGTGACTGTATGGAGTCAGGCATCCGTGCCACTACCCCCATGAGCTCCGTGTGCCTGCGCTCCGAGTCGACGGCCATTTCCTCTAGGAGGCGCACCTCCTCTGCGCTGACCGTCGCAGGACTGGAGGCCGCACTCACCCTCTGGGGAGAAGGCCGCCGAGCTTCCCCATCCCTCCCGCGTTGCTGCAGGCCGCTGGGCCCAGGAACTTCACTCTCCTGCGACCCTTCCCCCAGGCTCCCCTCCAGGGAAGACATGTCCCCTACATCGCCATGGGCTGCCGCGGCTGAGGGTGCCACTGATGGGCCGGCTACCTCTTCCTCCTCCTCCTCCTCCTCTTCCGAGGGGCTGTCACTGGCAGCTTCAAGGCCCGCCTCCTCACCTGGCGTCTCACCATCTGAAAGCAGGAAGGCACAAGAGTAGCTTTAGAGTGAGGACAGGGCGTCAGCGAGGGAGGCATGAGTGGTGCCATTCACGGCATTGGTCGAACAGTGGCAAAGGATGGTGATCTGATGCGCAAGTGGAACGAGAGAGGTCCAAAAGGTGATGTCCTTACCATTGGTGCCCAGAACAGGGTCGGCATTTCCAGTGGCAACGGGGCCAATCACATGGACTCCCATAATGCGCTCCACGCGCTGGTCTAGGTCGGTGAGCTCTTGGTGCTGAGGTCGGCCTCCACCGGTCGCAATCTGGCTACGCCTGTTGTTAGCCAGCTTGGCCTGCAAGAGAAAGGACGGCCTCTAAGTACGGTGTGTAGCCCTGATCTTGTCTGCACTGCCTCCCATGGTCGAATAGCTTGGACAGTGTGTAGCCCTGATCTTGTCTGCACTGCTTCCCATGGTCGAATAGCTTGGACAGTGTGTAAAGTGCAGAATGTGCAATTGATGTTCATGCCAGTCCCATAGCTGCTGGATGAGGGCTGGCCATTAGGGCTTTCAGGTCCCTTTGTCCATAATGTGAGGTGCACATGCAAGGATGAGGAGGACACTGGAAAGGTACTCACCCTGACAATCCGAGTGAGGTCGTTGAACTTTTTCCTGCATTGTACAGGATTCCTGGCAACCACACTGTTGGATGTCACCCTGTTGGAGACCTCCCTCCAGGCTTTGCGGTAGACGCTGGGCACCGGCTTCTTGCCACTGTCAGGGAACAAAACATGGCGTCTTCGCTCCACTGCGCTAACCAGCAGCCTCAGGTCACCCTCGCTGAAGCACAGCGCTCTCTCCCGGGCCTTCTGCATCGTCCTGGGCGGTGAAGAGTTGCAGCAGCAGTGCTCAGGCCTAGGTGGAGGGCTGCAGTGTCCAGGACGTGGCAGCCAAAAAAATCGACCCTTCCCCCTTTAAAAGCTGGCCGGCGCCAGCGTGTCTGCCGTCAATGAAGAAATCACCGCACCTGCGCTGCGCCCGGCCTCGGCGGTATAGCTCAGCACCGCCGGCTTAGCGCCTAAAGATAGTCGTGCATCGCCAGTTTTAGCGCTGCAGCAACCTCTTAGGGCGATGCTACTGAATATCGGCGAAGTGGCCTCGACTTTGCGCCGGGCGCAAACTTCAGCGGCCGCCCGACTTTACCGCCCCAAAAGTGGCTATACTGAATTTCTAGGCCATGGTCTCACAGAATTAAGGGGAATGTGGCCAAATGGCTAGAGAGACGTTTGCAGAACAGAAAGCAAGGGTAGGGGTAAGAGGAAATTTTCCACACTGGAGAGGTGTTTCACAATAGTCACTCTTATTTACTGTACACATAAAATATTCTGAACTTAGGATGTATAAAATTAACCTCACTTAGTACTTCTGGCTTAATACAGCAGCAAAAAAGTAGATTGCAAGTTACATTGCATTCACTAAATGCATAACGTTATGTTATATGAGCTGTGATCAAGAAGCTGCATTTTGGTGAGCACGAGTACAGACTGCAGATAAATGGCCCAAATTATAACAATTCCTCTGTCCAATATTTCAGTAGAGACATTAATCCATAAAAAAAAAAATCTTCTGCTCATTCTCTATAACCCTTTAGTGTTTCCTTTTGGGAAGCTTCTAATTCCCTCCTAATTGAATTGATGGGACTCTGACCCAACAATAGTTTGTGGTAGAGAATTTCACATTCTAACCACAAAGGCATCTTTCCTAATATCTCCATTAATTCTTTTTTTAGTGATTATCTTAAATTTGCGCCCTCTTGTAAGCATCTCGCCAATCAGTGGAAACAAGTCTGCTAATGTCATCCGCGCTAATTTCTGGGCTAGAGTTTAATTTCTCTAAAAAGCCAGTCATGCATTTTAAGGCTGATTTGTTTTTAAATGTACGCATTCGTCTATTAGGTCTAATTTTAAGAAATCCATTTGTTTATACAACTACCACATAATGGTGCTCACTAAACTAGCTCCAGACTGGCGGTGGGCAGCAGAGTTCCATTACCTTACGCTAATCCACTGTATCCTACCTGTGAAGGAATGAGCCATAGAACCTATTCAGAAAAATACACCATCTTATGAAAGTATTCTGGCCTTATTAAAACATGACAAACTGGGTTTGGAAATTTCGAAACCTAATGATGAAATAGCTGTGAAAGCATTCTGGCTATTGAGATAAGATAGTTGCTGACACTGAATCAATAACCTTATTGAAACAGAAGGTTAAAGGCTCCCAACAGGCTGACCTTTGGGAACAAAACAATGGTTCACCCTCGATAAGGTGTTCTAATTTACACCTCGTAAAGAAGCACAAACATCTGCCTTCATAAAAATGACATCAAGTAAAAAACACACCTGCCATCACACCGTTTTTTATGGTAAACTTAGAACACTTAGAGAGGCGACATAATTCTTTAATGCTACCAGCTGAGGTGACTGTAAGAATTGAAGGGGTCGGCAGAAAAATGACTAGAGATAATTAGCTTACATCAGCAGAAAACCTTAAAGGGAATACCACTGGAAAAGGGTATAAATATTGAACTCTCCAATGGAATAGTAGACTCGCTTTAATTGGGCAAAGTGATTCTCGGCTTCAGAGGCGGCTCTGTAAGTATCCAATTCTTTGTACCTCGGGGATCAAAGGTATTTGATTTTGGTGGATATCCGGTAGAACAGGACTGTAAAACTGTAGCGAAGTTAAGATTTGAAAGTAAGGTTCTCTGATAATAGGATTGTAAGTTTTCTCTTTTTGGAACTGTTAATGTTGCGATTGACTCACCAACTGTAAACTGCATGTCGGTTCTTTAATAAATCTATATATTTTTAGAATTGTCTCACGTAAGACTTCTGTATCAATCTCGCGAACTCAATCTCTGTACACTCTTTGGTGAGGAGTTGCAGAATTCTGGGGGAGTTTTCCGGACCCTCATAATATCCGGAACATTACAGTCTAGCTAAACATATTAAAAGTGCTATCTGGAGGACGGTAACATTTTCAGGTTGTTCCTTTCCTTTAGGGAGAGATAGTCCAGAGTTTTAGACCCAATTAAGCGTCTTTAGGATTTGGCTACCTCAAACTTTAGTTGAAAGTGAATGTCTGAGAAATATGCCTGATCCGGGGTAGCCCTAAAGGGGCTAGGACTAGTAATTATCCCTTCATACTATTCCTCAAACCTCACCTGACTTCACAAATGTTAGCTGCACAGCTTGAAAAGTGAACAGTGCACCAGTCATAGCTCTTTTAAATAAAATACACAGAAATCTCAATTTTTATGTGCATATATTTTGCTGAACATGTAATTAGGGAGAGCAAGTATTAATGCTGATTAAAATACATCATTTACACATCAGAAAAGTAGCCTTGGGAATTCATTATTTTCTTGAAAAACAGCCCACAACCAACTGTCTAATGATACATCTTGGATCGTTGTTGTGAACCTGAAAGAACTAAATGTATTTTGAAGCCACCAATTAGCTTCTGATGGTGTGTTCTATGTGCCCAGTGTTATGAACTGTGCATACAGAATCGGCATTTATACAGCTGAACTTATGATGCACAGCATTAACACAGCAACAAAAGGTTAGATTGCAAGCTGCATTGCATTCACTAAATATAAAAAATCTTCACTTTATAAAATATTTTTTAATCTAAAAGTTATGAAATAGGGGAAGCAATTTTCACCCTTCAGGGATAGCTAACCATTCTAGCTACTTGCCAGATTTGATACTGCATCTAAAATGACTGTACCCTACATGGTGAGATCACAGATGCCCATTCAGATTATTTTCTTTTGTTCACCATAACACACCATCAGATTTTTTTTCTCTAAATGTATTTGCTATGAAGGAAACCGGAATTAACATTCTCACTGTTAGTAAGTACAATGTGTTCCAACTGAGTGTTTAGTTTTGAAGTGTAGTTGAATACACAAAGGGTAAATCGTGTTTGACTAATCTGCTGGAATTTTTTGAGGAAGTAACTGGTAAAATAGATGGGGGAGAGCCAGTGGATGTGGTGTACCTTGACTTCCAGAAAGCCTTCGATAAGGTTCCACACAAAAGATTATCATGCAAAATTAAGGCTCATGGGATTGGGGGCAAAGTATTAACGTGGATAGAGAACTGGCTGGCGGATAGAAAACAGAGAGTTGGAATAAACGGCTCGTTTTCGGAGTGGCAGGCAGTGACCAGCGGGGTGCCGCAAGGATCTGTCCTGGGACCCCAGCTGTTCACAATATATATAAATGATCTGGATCAGGGAATTGGATGCAATATTTCCAAATTCGCTGACGACACTAAACTAGGAGGAGGGGTGGGCTCTGATGAGGATGTCAGGAGGCTACAGTGCGATTTGGACAGGTTGGGGGAATGGGCGGATACGTGGCAGATGCACTATAATGTGGATAAATGCGAGGTTATCCACTTTGGGGGTAAAAACAGGAGGGTAGATTATTATCTAAATGGCAATAGATTGGGAGATGGGGAAGTGCAGAGGGACCTGGGTGTTCTTGTGCACCAGTCACTGAAGGAGAGCATGCAGGTGCAACAGGCGATTAAGAAGGCAAATGGTATGTTGGCCTTCATATCAAGGGGGTTCGAGTATAGGAATAGGGATACCTTACTACAGCTGTACAAGGTGCTGGTGAGACCGCATCTGGAGTATTGTGTACAGTTTTGGTCGCCCCATCTGCAGAAGGATGTTCTTGCCATGGAAAGAGTGCAACGGCGATTCACCAGGCTGATACCTGGAATGGCGGGAATGACCTACGAAGAGAGATTAAATAGTTTGGGCTTGTACTCACTGGAGTTTAGAAGATTGAGAGGGGATCTCATCGAAACATATAAAATTATGGCAGGCCTGGACAGGCTGAATTCAGAGAGAATGTTTCCAATGGCCGGGGAGCACAGAACCAGGGGCCACAGTCTAAAAATAGCGGGCAAATCATTTAAAACAGAGATGAGGAAGAATTTTTTCACTCAAAGAGTGGTGAGCCTGTGGAATTCCCTGCCACAGAGGGCTGTGAAGGCTAATTCAATAAATATTTTCAAGAGAGAATTGGATATATTTCTGAAGGCTAAGGGGATTAAGGGTTACGGAGAAAAGGCGGGGACGGGGTACTGAACTGGTAAGATCAGCTATGATCTCAGACGAAGATCAGCCATGATCTCATTGAATGGCGGAGCAGGCTCGAAGGGCCGAATGGCCTACTCCTGTTCCTATCTCTATGTTTCCTATGTTTCCTAAATATATAATGGTAATTTCTATCCTTCCACAAAGTATGACCAAGTTACTTTTAATTGATATAATTGCAATATCTCTAATGGCACAACAACGTGCCAAAGTAGGAATTGTGCCTTATCAATAATGGCCCAGAAATTCGGGTCGGAGGCTTCCCGCGGGTGCAAGCCTCCGACCTGTACTTACCTTGCGCGCCGGCCGTTGAGCTGTGGGCCCCCGTGGAATTGTGATCCTGGGCCTCCTCCAACTGCCGGTGCACAGTGCTTGCATATCCCAGGGGTGCAGTTAGTTCGATGCATCCCCTGGGATCACGTGGGCCATGGAGAGCCAATGGTAGCAGGGAATGCTTCATTCATAAGTTTGACAGGAAGAGCTGTCAAACCTATAAATACTATAAGCCCCAAAACATCACTAAAACTTCAAATAATTTTTTTAAAAACATCACATTTTTAAAATAACTATAAATTACATGAAATAACTATTTTAAACAATAATTTAAATTTTTGAAAAAATTAATTACATTTTCTAACGGGGCTAAAAATAACTTACCTTTCTTTAAAGTATTTAAAAACAATAAACCTGTGGAAAAATGTTTTAACTTTAATTAATTCACCAATTACCTTGTTAAAAGCAGGCATTGCGCCTGCTTTTTACATGTCTAACTTCTGGAGACTTAACCTTCCTGAAGAAACCTGGAAAAAAAATGTAAGTTCAATGCGCACGCGCTGCCTCTCCCGCGCATGCGTTCCACCTCTTAATCCCTTCTTTCAGGGGAACGGAAGTGCCGGTTTCCCGCGCATGCACAGTGCATGCACGAAGCCGGCACTTTCGTTGGGCCTACGTGTGAGTACCCCGTGTGTACTCACGTGTTGGGACCCGAATTTCTGGGCCATTAATGTATTAATCGTGTAAATTCTGAGTTCAAACCAAAATTCAAAGCCAGCTTTTATTCATCACGTCTCATTAGTTGACTGACATAAGTTGCTCTCAGAACCCGAACATGAATGGACTTCTGGGGGTCGATTTTAACTCAGGTGCGGGGAATTGGCGGGTTCCCCGAATTTAGTGTTTCCCACACGATTCTAAATGGGTCTGTGAGATTGATGCAATTTTAACTCAATTGGCCAATTGATTTCCAGCATGTGGGAAGCCTTGGCAATTGAGTATTTCCAGTTAGAAAGTCGCAGAATATGACATCATCATTGCTGCTGCTTTCAAGGTCCACAGCAAGCCTTGCTTCCTCTGCAGGCTCCCAAACTTCACCATTAAGATGGCACAGGAGCCTGCAGGAGCAACGGCCAGCGGGAGGGCCAGATCTGCCCCCAACTTTGATGAGGCTTCACTCCAGGCATTACTGGATGGTGCTAGGGCCCACAAGGAGATCCTGTTCCCTTCTTCAGGGAGGAAGAGGCCTCCCAGCCAGACCAAGGTTGTGTGGCTACAGGTGGCAGGTCAAGTCAACTCCTTGGGGCTCACACGAAGAACGTGATTGCAGTGCAGGAAAAGATTCCATGACCTGCTTCGCACTGGAAAAGTAAGTACTGTATGAAGTTTCCATCACCCTCAATCTGATCCCCATTGCATTCCCTCACCAGCACTCAGCTTTACCAATCTCTTCCTGCACATCCCACTAGACAGTCACATCCATGCACCCTTACCCATTCCCTCTCTCTCTATGCTCACATTCACAGAACCATTCCACCAGGCAGCCCTCACACTCCCTCTCACTCTGATGCTTTGAACACAACTGACTACACACAGGGAGGGCCCTTGGTCTTGCAACCTCACTCCATCTTTGTCTCCTTCTAAGTATCTCTGCTATGCAATCTCTGCACTCACTCCTTCATTCTCACTCAACCTCCACTTGTCTCCCTCATTGCAGGAAAAGAGAGCTCACAACAGGAGAGAGCGAGCCAGGACAGGAGGAGGGCTGCCCTCATTAGCCCAGCTCACCCCCTGGGAGGAAGGCGTCCTGGAGATTGCCAGGGCTGACCGAGATGCGGAAGTTGGGGAAGGACAGACAGGAGCATCCCCGCAAGCTGGTGACAGAATAGTTTTCCATCTCTCTCATTGGCATTGCATGAGTCGCTGATAATGATTCTGAAGCTATATCATATGGACTTATGATCATCTGCAAAATGCAATGTGCATGTAACCTTGGCATCACATCTCTAACTTTTTCCTTGACTCCCCCACAGGACCATCGAGAGCTCCCGTCCCAGTGTGCAAGAGGAAGAGCCTGAGATGCCAGACTCCTCAGAGGAATCTGCAACCTCTGAGGGCGCAGCGTCATCAGAAATAAGCGCACCCAGCACCAGCGCAGACACTCACACCTCGGTGGGACCTTCGGGACATAGAGTAGAGTTGTCACCTGGTGTATCACAGCTCACAAGTGAGCATCAGCAGATTGTGGAGACAGGGACAGCAGTGGAGAGTCCTCGTCGGAGGGCGCAGGACTCTGCCAGCTCGGCTCAGCTGCATGTCAACCCTCTGCCTCTGGGTCCATCCATAAGATTAGAGGTGACGGAACTCCATGCACAGATGCAGGAGTCTCTGGCAGGTTTTGTCTCCAGGGCTGCTGCGAGTGTGGAGCGAATGGAGGAGTCCATAGCGAACATGAGCAGAGCGTTTGTGGAGTCAGTGGCGCATGAACGCATCAAAACGGAAAGGATGGCTACCTACGTGGAAATGATTGCTGCCTCCGTGGTAAGGCTGGCTACGGTACAGGAGAGGTGGGCTACGGCCATGGAGGAGGTTAGTCGCCAGGGTATGGAAAACATGGTGAGTGTTCAGAATAGAATGACAATTCTTGAGCAATGGGCATCTATTGAACAGAGAAACCAGACCTTCATGGAAGTCCTTCTGAGTAGGACTGCCATTGTAGATACGGGTCCCCATGACCCCCCTGATATGCAGCAAGCTGCTCTCAAGCCACTTGCAGGCACTGAGGGGGACCTGACCCATGCGAAGGAGGTTGGTGGCAGACCTCAAGGAAGTGGGGGCTCCTCTCCAAGCGCTCACACTTCCATGCCACTGCACAGCCCTCATAAGAACATAAGAAATAGGAGCAGGAGTAGGCCAATCGGCCCCTCGAGCCTGCTCCGCCATTCAATAAAATCATGGCTGATCTGATCCTAACCGCCAATCTACTATCACAGAGCCATCTCCTGAATCTAACAGAATTAGACACACGAAATAGGAGCAGGATCAGGCTACACGGCCCCTGGGCCCGCTCCGCTACCCACAGGGCCATGACCGATCCGAACCTAGACTCATGTCCAAATTCCTGCCCGTTCCCTATAACCCTTTATTCCCTTTACTTCTAGGAAACTGTCTATTTCTGTTTTAAATTTATGTAATGATGTAGCTTCTACAGCTTTTTGGGGCAGCATATTCCATGGACCTACCACCCTCTGAGTGAAGTAGTTCCTCCTCATCTCAGTTTTGAAAGAGCAGCCCCTTATTCTAAGACTATGCCCCCTAGTTCTAGTTTCACCCATCATCGGGACATCCTCCCCGCATCCACCCGATCCAACCCCTTCACAATCTTATATGTTTCAATAAGATCGCCTCTCATTCTTCTGAACTCCAATGAGTAGAGTCCCAATCTACTCAACCTCTCCTCATATGTCCATCCCCTCATCCCCGGGATTAACCGAGTGAACCTTCTTTGTACTGACTCGAGAGCAAGTATGTCTTTTCTTAAGTATGGACACCAAAACTGTATGCAGTATTCCGGGTGCGGTCTCACCAATACCTTGTACAACTGAAGCAATACCTCCCTATTTTTATATTCTATCCCCCTAGCAATGAAAGCCAACATTCCATTGGCCTTCTTAATCACTTGCTGCACCTGCATACTAACCTTTTGAGTTTCGTGCACCAGGACCCCCAGATCCCTTTGTACTTCAGTACTTTCCAGTTTCTTGCCATTAAGATAATAACTTGCTCTACGATTTTTCCTGCCAAAGTGCATAACCTCGCACTTTCCAGTATTGTATTCCATCTGCCAAATCTCTGTCTATGTCCCCTTGCAGGTTTTTTATGTCCTCCTCACTCACTACTTTCCCTCCCATCTTAGTATCATCTGCAAATTTTGATATGTTACACTCGGTCCCCTCCTCCAAATCATTAAGATAGATTGTAAAGAGTTGGGGACCCAGCACTGACCCCTGTGGAACACCACTAGTAACTGATTGCCAGTCCGAGAATGAACCATTTATCCCAACTCTCTGCCTTCTGTTAGATAGCTAATCCTCTATCCATGCCAGAATATTACCCCCAATCCCGTGATTTTTTATCTTAAGCAATAATCTTTTGTGTGGCACCTTGTCAAATGCCTTTTGGAAGTCTAAATACACTATGTCCACTGGTTCCCCTTTATCCACTCTATATGTTACTTCCTCAAAGAACTCCAGCAAATTTGTCAAACATGACTTCCCCTTCATAAAACCATGCTGACTTTGTCCTATTAAATTATGATTATCCAAATGTCCTGTTACTGTCTCCTTAATAATGGACTCCAATATTTTACCTACCACAGATGTTAGGCTAACCGGTCTATAGTTTCCAGCCTTCTGTCTACTGCCCTTTTTAATTAAGGGCGTTACATTAGCAGTTTTCCAGTCTGCCGGGACCTTTGCTGAGTCCAGGGAGTTTTGGAAAATTATTACCAATGCATCCACAATCCCTACCGCCACTTCCCTCAAGACCCTAGGATGTAAGCCATCAGGTCCAGGTGATGTATCCGCCTTGAGTCCCATTATTTTACCGAGTACCACTTCCTTAGTGATTTTGATCGTGTTTAGCTCCTCCCCCCCTATAGCCCCCTGTTTGTCCAGTGTTGGGATATTCTTAGTGTCTTCTACTGTAAAGACTGATACAAAATATTCATTCAGTGTTTTTGCCATCTCCATATTTCCCACCATTAATTTCCCGGTCTCATCCTCTAAGGGACCAACATTTACTTTAGCCACCCTTTTTCTTTTTATATAACTATAAAAACTCTTACTATCTGTTTTTATATTTTTTGCTAATTTACTTTCATAATCTATCTTCCCTTTCTTAATCAATCTTTTTGTTATTTTTTGCTGTCTTTTAAAGTTTTCCCAATCCTCTATCCTCCCACTAGATTTGGCTACCTTATATGCCCTTGTTTTTAGTCGAATACTATCCTTAATTTCTTTACTTAGCCACGGATGGCTGTCTTTTCTTTTACACCCTTTTCTTCTCAGTGGAATATATATTTTTTGGAAGTTGTAAAATAACTCCTTAAATGTACACCACTGATCATGTATCGTCTTACCCTTTAATCTATTTTCCCAATCCACTCTACTCAATTCCGCTCTCATACCTTCATAGTCTCCTTTATTCAAGCTTAGCACGCTTGTTTGAGATCCAACCTTCTCACCCTCTAATTGAATATGGAATTCAACCATGTTATGGTCACTCATTCCAAGGGGATCCTTTACTAGGACATTTTTAATTAATCCCGTCTCGTTACACAGGACCAGATCTAAGGTTGCTTGCCCCCTGGTCGGTTCAGTTACATACTGCTCAAGAAACCCATCCCTAATACACTCAATGAACTCACCCTCAAGGCAGCCCTGCCCAATTTGATTTGTCCAATTAATATGATAGTTAAAATCCCCCATAATTATAGATGTTCCCTTATTACAAGCCTCAACTATTTCCTGATTGATACTCCGTCCAACAGAGTTGCCACTGTTCGGCGGCCTATAGACTGTGCCCACTAGTGTTTTTTTCCCCTTATTATTCCTTACCTCCACCCAAACTGTTTCATTATCCAGATCTTTTGACCCAATATCATTTCTCTGTATTACAGTGATTCCTTCCTTTATTAACATAGCCACCCCACCTCCCCTTCCTTCCTGCCTGTCCTTCCTGATCGTTAAATAACCTGGTATGTTTAATTCCCAGGCATTGTCACCCTGCAGCCATGTTTCTGTAATGGCCACAAGATCATACCCATATGTAGTTATTTGTGCCATTAACTCGTCTATTTTGTTACGAATGCTACGTGCATTCAGATAGAGAACTTTCAAAGATGTTTTGTGACACTTAGTTCCTGCTTTTGCCCTTTTTATTACTTTACCTTTTACTCCATACCTTCTGCCCCTTCCTGACACGCTCTGGTTTTTAATTTCCCCACTGCTACCTAAGTCTATGACCTTCTCTGTTGTCATTTTTATTATTTGCTCTCTAGGAACCTCCCTCCCACTAGTTAGTTTAAAGCCCTCTCTACAGCCCTAGATATATGATCCGCCAGGACTCTAGTCCCAGCACTGGCCAAGTGAAGCCCGTCCCAATGGAACAGCTCCCTCCTGCCCCAGTACTGGTGCCAGTGTCCCAGGAAGCAAAACCCATTTCTTCCTCGGTCAGAGCCCCGCTGGAGTCCACTCCCAACAGAGATAGAGGTCTCAACCCCTGCACAGCCGCAGGAGCAACAGACTGCTGGCGAGCCCTCACAGGCTCGCCACCTCAGAGGATGCCCGCCAAAGGTGTCGAGACATGAGCAGCAGGAAAGTGAGCAAGGGGCCTCCACATCTGCTGAAGCCACAGGGGAACCACTACTTAGGAGCACGCGTAAGAGGAAAATAATGCACAAATTGTCACAAGGGTAGTCACTTGGATGAAATGCTGTGTATTTTGTAACAATGCTATCAGTTGTTTGCTTTTCATAAAAATTCTGATGGCAACTTCTGCAGTTGTGGCGTGTGTCATTTCGCGAATGAGGCTGGAGGTCCTCTAATGCCAAGAGGGGAAGGAAAAAAAGACCTCCCATGCTTCTGGTAGATGCCTCAGTTAAGGAAGCGCTGAGTGAGGGTGGCGAGAGGGGTCTTGCAGGAGGTCACACTGGAGAAGTGTGTGAGGCTCCAACCTTCCACAGGTGTGGTTAGGCCCGGTAAAATTTGCCCCAGACCTGAGACAACAAAGTCCTGCCACCTGCAAATGATGGCTGATCAAATATCCTCTTTAATGTTGGGCCTGTAGCTGATAGTCAGCAAGCCAATAGTTTTCACGTCAGGTTTCACAGGTGTCATCCCCACCAGGCATGTTTTACATGGGAAAAGGGTTAAACAGGCAAGGGCCTGTTAAAATGGGATTATAAATGCCAATCAGTGCTGTTTCAGGGCCCTAAATACCAGTCCCGTCTGTTGCAGGCGGGACTGATTCGGGTCTATCAGACACACCTAGGTTAAAATGGCGCGGAGGTGGGAACCAAGCCGGGGGGGGGGGGTCCCGAACCCCAGGTTTTGTGATTTTAACCCCCCACACGCCTAAAAGCCCGCCTATCGGCTGCGTTAAAATCAAGCCCCTGATGTTATGATGCTGACATGAAACAGGAAAGTTGGAATAGAAGCCCAGCTTGATCAAAGCTGTTGGAGCCCAAATGAAAACTAATGGGAAAGAGTGAAGTTAAATTACATAACCATGGAATGATGTTCGTTGTCACAGGAAAACTTGAAAAGATGTAGAACAGAGAGACTTAAGGGTTCAGATACACAAATCTTTAAAATTAGGAGAACAAGTGGATAAACAACAACTTGCATTTATGTAGAGCCTTTAATGTAGAGAAATAACCCAGGGCGCTTTAGAGAAGCATAATCAGACAAAAAGAGACACCAAGCAAAAGGACATATTAGCAGGGGTGATTAAAAGCTTGGTCAAAGAGGCAAGTTTAAGGAGGGTCTTAAAAGAAGAGAAAGAGATGGAGGGGCAGAGAGATTTAGGGAGGGAATTTCAGAGCTTTGGGCCTCGACGGCTGAAGACATGCACAACAGGCTAGAGTTGGAGGATTGTACAGTTCTTGGAGGGTTTTAGGGCTGGAGGAAGTTATAGAAATATGGAGCAGTAAAGTCATGAAGGATGAGGATTTTAAATTGGAGGCATTGGAGGACCAGGAGCCAATGTCCAGCACAGGGGCTGATGAGTGAGTGGAACTTGATGTGGGTGAGGATACAGGTAGTAGAGTTTTGGATGAGCTGAAGATTATGAAGGGTGGAGGATAAAAGGCCAGCCTGGAGAGCATTGGAATAGTCGAGTCTGGAGGTGACAAAGGCATGGATGATGCTTTCGGCAGCAGAGATAGACGATGTCACGGAGGTGGAAGTAGGCTGTCTTTGTGATGGAAAGGATATGGGTTCCGAAGATCAGCTTGGAGTCAAATAGGCATCAAGGTTGCAAACAGTTTGCTTCAATCTGAGATAGTGGCTGTTAAAAAGGTCAAATGGATCATATGTTTTACAAATAGGGGACTGTAAAGAGGTAGTGTTAAAATGCACACAACATTGGTTAAGACAGAGTTAGAATATTGTGTCCAGTATTGGCGCCCTACTTTAGAAAGGATTTGAAGGCAGGGGGAAGGGTGCAGAAGAGATTTGTTAAGAAATTACTAGGGAGGCTTTCGTTATGAGGAGAATGTGGACAATCTAGGGTCTTTTCACCAGAATATTAGAATTTAAGAGGAGATTTGAAAGTGGTGTTCAAAAATATAGTTTTTGATAAAACATACCAAAGTGAAAGAAAGAACAATATAAGGAGCTAGCATTTATATAGTGCCTTTCACATCTTCATAATGTCCCAAACTGCTTTACAGTAAGTGAATTACTTTTGAAGTTTAACCACTGCTGTTATGTAGGCAAACAAAGTACAGCAAGGAGGTGAGTAAGTGAGTGATCTGTTTTGGTGGTGTTGGTTGAGAAATAAGTATTGGCCTGGACTGTGGGAGAACTCCCCATATTTTATTTGAATAGTGCCATGGGATCTTTCACATTCACTTGAGGGGGCAGGTGGGGTCTCAGTTTCACGACTCATTCAAAAGATGACGGCCTAGAAATTCAGTTCGGACGCTATTGCGGCGCTAAAGTCGGGCGCTCGTCAAATTTAGCGGCCGCCGGAAAGTGCAGGCGAGCTCGCCGAAATTCAGTAGATTTGGCCAACTTTTTGTCCGAGCGCTGCAAAAGGCGTTGGAACCCTGTGTTCAGGCGCTAATCCGGCGATGCAGCCTGATAACGCCGATTCCGGGCGCAGCGCAGGTGCGATCATGTGGTGAGTGTCAGCAGACACCCTGACGCCGGCCAGCTCTTAAAGGGGGAAGGGTCAACTTTGACTGCAGCCACGCCCTGCATGCTGTAGCCCTGCAACTAGGCCTCAGGACTGGTTGTGTGCCATATCAACGCCTGGAGGTCATGGAGAGGGCCCGTGAAAGAGCCCAGCGGTTCTCTGAGCATGCGCTCGGTGTGCTCCTTCATGGGGTGCGCAAGAGAAGACGGGTCGTGTGCCCGGCTAGTGGCAGGAAGGCTCCCAGGAGCCAGTTCAGGGAGGCGTGGACCAAAATTGCCCAGAGGGTCTCCTCCAACTCCGATGTTCCCAGGAGTGCGGACCAGTGCCGCAAGAAATACAATGACCTATGTCGGCTGGTCAAGGTGAGTACCCTTTCCAATGTCCCCCTCATCCTTGCATGTGCACCTCCCATTAGGGCCAAAGGGACATCCAAGGTCTAATGCCCAGCCCTGCTGCCGCTGCAATGGCACTTGCATGTTAATCAATAGCTCTTTCTGCACTTATCACACTGTGCAAGCTATTCCACCATGGGAGGCCTCACACACAGCTACAGGGCACCACACTGTGCAAGCTATTCCACCATGGGAGGCCTCACACACAGCTACGGGGCACCACACTGTGCAAGCTATTCCACCATGGGAGGCCTCACACACAGCTACGGGGCACCACACTGTGCAAGCTATTCCACCATGGGAGGCCTCACACACAGCTACAGGGCACCACACTGTGCAAGCTATTCCACCATGGGAGGCCTCACACACAGCTACAGGGCGCCACACTGTGCAAGCTATTCCACCATGGGAGGCCTCACACACAGCAACGGGGCACCACACTGTACTTAGACGCCCTCCTTTCTCTTGCAGGCCAAGCTGGCGAGGAACACCAGGAGCCTGCGTGTCACTGGTGGAGGCCCTCGCGATTACCAGGAGCTAACGGCTCTGGAAGAGAGGGTGGCCCGACTGCTGCGTCACCCGGTGATTGGGCCTGTGGCGCTCGGCGACGCCGACCCTATACTGGAACCCACTGGTAAGGACAGGACCGGGTGCACCTCTCTCCTTGCCCTCGCGCATCAGATCTACATCCTTCCCCACTGGCCGAAAAATGCGCATAATGCACCAGTGCGGCCTCCCTCGCTGTCGGCCTGTCCTCACTCTAAAGCTACACTTGTGCCTTCCTGCTTTCAGCTGGTGAGGAGGAGGTGCTCCCTGAAGCCCACACAGCCAGGCCCTCGGAGGAGGAGGACGTCGAGGAGCAGCAGGAAGGCGCCACCTCGGGGGAACCCTCCTCCGCTCCAGGAGATGGCAATGAAGGGGAGACGTCTGGCGTGCCGGAGAGCCAGGGGGAGGCGGGGGAGGGGAGCCCCGAACCTGGTCCCAGTGGCATGGACGCACGCGGCAAGGCTCCGGCGGCACACCAGCCTTCTGCCCAGAGGGGGGAGGCGGTGGAGGGGAGGGCAGAACCTGGTCCCAGTGGCGTGGCCGCACGCGCCAACGCTCCGGCGGCACGCCAGCCTTCTGGCCAGAGGGTGGAGGCGCCCTCCAGTCCGGACTCGGACGTCGCCCAGGAGGTGCGCCTCCTGGACGAGATGTCGGCGGCGTCGGAGCGCCGGCACGTCGAAATCATGGAGGTGGTGGCACAGATGCCTCACGCCATCGAAAGCCTCGCACAAAGTGTGGTGGCTTTCGGCCAATCCCAGGCCAGGGGCCTAGAGCTATTCGCAGCAGCGCACGCCAGGGGGGTGGAGCTCCTTGTGGCAGCGCATGAGAGGGGGGCCGAACAACTCGAGGCAGCGCAGCACGCCAGTCGCCAGCTGAGAGGTGCTGTGCAGACAATGGCACTGCAGATGCGGGGACATGCCGGCGCAGTTGGGGCACTGACTTCTGCCACCCTCGCACTGGCGCGGAGGCGTCGCCAGGCCAGCCGCCGCCCTGCTGCCGCACACCGGTCTGGCGACCAACAGTTTGGCGCGCTTGCTCCCCGGCCAGGCCGGCCGAGTGCATGTGTGTCTGGTGACCAGCGCGCGCCTGGCATCACCCACCTTGTCCCCATTGGTGCAGGCGAGCCTGCCACTCCCCCAGCCAGGGTGCAAGGAGCTACTGCAGCCAGTGAAGAGGGCCACCCACAGCTGCAGCAGCCACCAGCCGGCCCCTCCCGGGCCCGCCCTCGTGTAGGCCGACCCCCAAGGGCATCTGGCGAGACGCCTTGTCGCCCTGAGGATCCTTCCCCCAGCCTCGCCACAGCCTCACGGCCCAGCTTGAGGCGCAGCAGCAGGACGGGCCGGGGCAAAAGACGGCTGTCGACAGACTCGCCCTCTCGCCACACCGAATAGAGTGTGTTGAGCGAGGGTTTGGGTGATGCGGGGGCTTCTGTTCTGGGGGGCATTATGTGGTTTGGTTTTATGGGGGTCTTTGTGTTGTGGGGGGGGCTTGTTTTTGTTAGGCCAGTGACGAAGGCCATTTGGATGGTGATGTTTTGTTAGTCATCCCCAGGTTTTGGGAGTGACAGAAGTTTGTGTCTGTTTTTTGGGGGTCTTCTCTGTTTTGCTCTTCCATGTGGGAAGGGCCCTGAGTTTTTGAAATAAAGATGTTTATTTATTCACCATGTGCAGGTGTCATGTTTCAAGTGGTTGTTGGGTTAACCGGCTGAGGGCTTGCGAAGCGGCTGCGTTCAGTGGCCCAGGCCATTCCCTGACAGGGGGCCTAGAAGTGTCGAGCAATAAGCCCCCGGCGGACGGCCCTTGGACCTTGTCGCTCCCTCCTGGCCTGGTGCTCCTCCTCCTCAGGGTCCTCCTGCTCGTCCTCCTGAGGTGGTGGGGCAATGTCAGGTGGCAGTGCCTGAGTCCTGCGGATAGCCAGGTTGTGGAGCATGCAGCACACCACGACGAACTGGGAGACTCTATCCGGCGAATACTGAAGAGACCCGCCCGAACGATCCAGGCAACGGAACCGTTGCTTGAGGACGCCTATCGTTTGCTCTATTAGGTTCCTTGTGGCTTGATGGCTTTCGTTGTATGCCAGCTCCGCTGGGGTCCTGGGCGCGCGGAGCGGGGTCATGAGCCATCTGCACAAAGGGTAGCCCTTGTCCCCGATAAGCCATCCCCTTGGTGGAGGCTGTGCCTGGAACATGTCAGCCACAGTAGTCTGGCGCAGGATAAAGGCATCGTGGCTGCTTCCTGGGAAGCGGGCATTGACAGCTAGGATGCGCTGCCTGTGGTCACACACCAGCTGCACATTTAGGGAATGGTAGCCCTTCCGGTTGCGGTATTGCTCGGCATTGTGGATAGGTGCCCGCATAGCCACATGCGTGCAGTCAATGGCGCCCTGCACCATGGGGAAGGCCGCGATCCTGGCAAATCCGACTGCATGCTGCTCCTGCTTGTGTTGGGTCATGGGGAAGGAGATGAATTGGTGCCTCCTCGCGAAAAGTGCTTCGGTGACCTGTCGGATGCAGCGATGCGCGGCGAACTGGGAGATGTTCGCGATGTCCCCAGCAGCGGCTTGGAAGGAGCCGCTTGCATAAAAGCTGAGAGCCACCGTGACCTTCACTTCCACCGAGAGAGACGCCCTGGACATGAGCTGTGGCTGCAAATCTGCATGAAGCAGCTGGCAGATCTCTTCAACCACCTCCCTTCTGAAGCGCAGCCTCTTAACACAATGCGCCACAGTCATGGTGAGATATGAGACCTGCTCCCGGTATTGCCTGACTGGGTAAGGCCTACGTTGGCGACGCCTAATGGCCCCTCTGCGTCTAGGCATGCCTGGCCCTCTCTCAAAGCGTCTGCGAGCCCTTCGCACAAAATGTAGGAACTGAGGGTTGGCCCCCCATGCAGCCCCCATTACAAAGTTCCAAACAGCAAAATCACAAGGATGCAAATGTCAAAGCACTGGCTAGAAGCCAAAAATACCTCTCCTATGGTGTCCGAAATCAGTAATCTCTGTGCCTTGCTCTCTGTGCAGAAATCCAAACCAGTCAAGTCATTGCAGCGAAATGGCTGGCTTTTATGGGTGAGTGGATGTGCCCTTTAATTAGCGCTCCCCGAATCCCACAGGGCCTCTGTTGAGTTCCATTTCACAGTTCTTAGCAGCGCCACGCCCACATCGGCCGGGTGCCACTGAATTTCCGGTTTGGGGCGCACAAACGGCGTTGCACGACGGAATGACGTCATAAGATGCGCGCGCAGCTGAGCGGGCGCTAACACTTTGCGCCGGCGCTAAAGCCCAGCTGAATTTCGGCGTAGGCGCAGATCCGGCGGTGCCCGGGCGCTAAGTGGATAGCGCCGGAAATCTGGCGCTAACGGCTGGCGCAAACAGCTGAATTTCTAGGCCAACATCTCCAACAATATAGCACTCCCTAAGTACTGCACTGAAGCAGCAGCCTAGATTATGTGCTCAAGTTGTGGAGTGAGGCTTGAACCAATGAAATAACAACAGAAAACGCTGGAAAAACTCAGCAGGCCAGGCAACATCCGTGGAGAGAGAAATAGAGTCAACGTTTCAGGTCGAAGACCCTTCGTCAGGACTGAGAAAAAAAAGGAGGAAATGAAACAGATTAAGAAGCAAGTAGGGGGCTGGGAAATGGGGAGGGGCTGAAAGAACAAAAGGGAAGGTCTGGGAGGGGTGAAGAGACATTAAGAGATATTCAAGACAAGACGAGATGGTAATAGGACAAGTAAAGAGACAAAGGATGGCTCTAGATGAAGTGTGAAATGCGCTGGCAGAGTGAAAGACAGCTGCCATGTGGAAGAGAGAGGAAAAAAAAGGAAAAGGCACAAACCAAAAGTGTGGATAAAAATATATAAAAATATGATAGGGGCCGAGGTTATGATCTGAAATTGTTGAACTCGATATTGAGTCCAGAAGGCTGTAAAGTGCCTAATCGGAAGATGAGGTGCTGTTCCTCGAGCTTACGCTGAGCTTCCGTGGAACCAATGAACTTCTGACTGAGTGTCAAGAGTGCTGCCACTGGGTCAAGGCTGTTACCAAAAGAAAAAATCGGGAGATTAGGAGGACATTTTTCACACAAAGGACTGTTGGAACAAGAATACCCTAACAGAAACATTAGTTCAAGCAAAATCAGTAATGGCTTTTAACAGGGAAATTTGAGAAATGAGGCTCCCAACGTGGAGATTCCTTTGCAAGGGACATGAATTGGAGAATCGGGTTTGTGACCTCCATTCCTAATTCTGTAATCTGTGGTCTCGATGAGCAAGGCTCCTGAGAGGCACCCTCAGCTCATAAATTTCATTTATAGTCTTCTTTGTGACAGATGTTGATAACTTTGAAATGGGAAAAATCCAGAAAGTTTCCATGGCCAATTCACACAGTGAAAAAAAAAACTTTAACTCATGCTTATTTCAGGCCAACTACTGAGCACAAAAAATTGCTTTAAAGAGTAATTTAACTAACAGCAACTGTAGTCACAGAGGTCAATTCTTCTAACTGAAGTTAAGGAATAATTGTAGATCTTTCAACATGGAGAATGAGTGTTATTGGCAGCAATAGTAGAATAGGGCAGAAGACATACAATAGAAATGAACAGCATTTCTAGGTTTGATAGGAGCAAGCCATTGTTTTCGGTCCCCGCCACAAACTCTGATCCCTAGCCGCCGACTCCATCCTGCTCCCTGGCAACTGTCTGAGGCTGAACCAGACTGTTCGCAACCTTGGTATCATATTTGACCCCAAGATGAGCTCCTGACCACATATCCATGCCATCACTAAGACTGCCTATTTCCACCTCCGTAACATTGCCCCACTCCACCCTTGCCTCAGCTCATCTGCTGCTGAAACCCTCATCCAGGCCTCTGTTACCTCTAGGCTTCACTATTCCAATGCACTTCTGGCTCCTGGCCTCTCACGTTCTACCCTCTGTAAGCGTGAGGTCATTCAAAACTCTGCTGCCCGTGACCTAACTCACACCAAGTCCCGTTCACCCATCACCCCTGTGCTCGTTGACCTACATTGGCTCCTGGTTAAGCAATGCCTCGATTTTAAAATTCTCATCCTTGTTTTCAAAACCCTCCATGGGCTCACCCCTCCCTATCTTTGTAATCTCTGTAATCTCCTCCAGCCCCACAACCCACTAAGACATCTGCGCTCATCCAATTCTGGCCTCTTGTGCATCCCTGATTTTAATTGCTCCACCATTGGTGGCTGTGCCTTCAGCTGCCTAGGCCCTAAGCTCTTTAATTCCCTCTCTGAACCTCTCTACCTCTCTTTCCTCCTTTAAGACTGTAAAAACTTTTATAGATATGTGAAGAGAAAAAGATTGGTGAAGTCAAGTGTAGGTCCCTTGCAGTCAGAATCAGGGGAATTTATAATGGGGAACAAAGAAATGGCAGATCAATTAAATCCATACTTTGGTTCTGTCTTCACAAAGGAGGACACAAATAACCTCCCAGAGATGTCAGGAAACATAGGGTCTAATGAGAGGGAGGAACTGAAAGAAATCAGTATTTGTAGGGAAATGGTGTTAGGGAAATTGATGGGATTGAAGGCCGATAAATCCCCAGGGCCTGATAATCTACATCCTAGGGTACTTAAGGAAGTGGCCCAAGAAATAGTAGATGCATTGCTGGTCATCTTCCAAAATTCGATAGACTCTGGACAGTTCCCATGGATTGGAGGGAAGCTAATGTTACCCCACTATTCAAAAAAGGTGGTAGAGAGAAAACGGGGAATTACAGACCGGTAAGTCTGACATTGGTAGTGGGGAAAATGCTAGAATCCATTATAAAAGATGTAATAGAGAGCACTAGGAAAACAGTGACAGGATCGGACAAAGACAACATGGATTTACAAAAGGTAAATCGTGCTTGACTAATCTACTGGAATTTTTTGAGGATGTAACTGGTAGAATAGATAAGGGAGAACCAGTGGATGTGGTGTATTTGGGCTTTCAGAAGGCTTTCGATAAGGTCCCGCATAAGAGATTAGTGTGTAAAGTTAAGGCACATGGGATTGGGGGCAAGGTACTGACTTGGATAAAAAACTGGTTGGCAGACAGGAAGCAAAGAGTTGGAATAAACGGCTCTTTTTCCGAGTAGCAGGCAGTGACTAGTGGTGTACCGCAGGGATCGGTTCTTGGACCCCAGCTATTCACAATATATATTAATGATCTAGACGAGGGAACTAGATGTAATATCTCCAAGTTTGCAGATGACACAAAGCTGGGTGGGCGTGTGTGCTGTGAGGATGATGCCGAGAAACTCCAGTATGATTTGGACAGGTTGGGTGATTGGGCAGAAGCATGGCAGATGCAGTATAAAGTGGATAAATGCGAGGTTATCCACTTTGGTGGCAAAAACAGGAAGGCAGATTATTATCTGAACGGCAATAGGTTGGGAGAAGGGGAAGTGCAATGAGACCTGGGTGTCCTTGTGCACCAGTCGCTGAAGGTAAGCATGCAGGTGCAGCAGGCAGTTAAGAAGGCAAATGGTATGTTGGCCTTCGTAGCGAGAGGGTTTGAGTACAAGAACAAGGATGTCTTGCTGCAGTTGGACAGGGCCTTGGTGAGACCACACCTTGAGTATTGTGTGCAGTTTTGGTCGCCTTATCTGAGGAAGGATGTTCTTGCCATTGAGGGAGTGCAGCGAAGATTCACCAGACTGATACCTGGGATGGCAGGAATGACGTATGAGGAGAGATTGGGTCGATTGGGCTTATACTCGTTGGAGTTTAGAAGAATGAGAGGGGATCTCATTGAAACTTATATAATTCTAACAGGACTGGACAGACTGGATGGCCAGGGAGTCCAGAACCAGGGGTCACAGTCTAAGGATAAGGGGTAAGCCATTTAGGACAGAGATGAGGAGGAATTTCTTCACCCAGAGAGTGGTGAACCTGTGGAATTCTCTACCACAGAAGGCAATGGAGGCCAATTCATTAAATATATTCAAGAAGGAGTTGGATATATTTCTTAAGGCTAAAGGGATCAAGGGATATGGGGAGAAGGCAGGGACAGGGTACTAAATTTTGATGATCAGCCATGATCTCATTGATTGGCAGAGCAGGCTCGAGGGGCCGAATGGCCTACTACTGCTCCTAACTTCTATGTTTCGATGTTTCTAAGACACTCCTTAAAATCTACCTCTTTGACCAAGCTTTCATCTGCCCTAATATCTCCTTTTGTGGCTCGGTGTCAAATTTTGTTTGATAACGCTCCTGTGAAACGTCTTGAGATGTTTTACTACATTAAAGGCACTATATACATACAAGCTGTTGTTGTTGCTAGCTCAGCTCAGTGTGGTATGAAGGAAAACCTGTTCATTCAACTCAAAATCAGTTCTGAAATTTTCTCCCTGCCTCTCAACACACATAAACACAAATTAAAAGCTACAGAAGTAGTTGTTATAACACATTGAATCAGGCATTAATCTTCCACCCAAATGATAACCAAGTACAGATTTCTTCAATTTAGTATTCAGGTTCCATGTTGTCCAATGTATAAGCCCCAGCTGTCAAGAACAAGCCATTCCTGACAAGACTTTTGGCCAAGTAACCTTGTTTCCAGGACAGATTCCAAAATGCTTTGGCTTCATTCAACAAACAATTTCACAATGACTCCTCCATCCAAACATGCTTCCTAATCTTTGGCCACTGTTATTTTCTGGTAGGATTGTCATGGTGTGTTATGATGCCATTAAAAAGGGTTGATTCTGTGATCCTGCACTCATGTTTGCAGAGCATGCAGGTCAGACAGTTGGGACTGCAATGCAGTAGTGCCACCTCTGGCTCGCGCGCCCTGTGAGGCGACTTCTCCGCAGAATCACTTCTTAACATAATCTCATGTGGCACATGCCAAACTTTTCAAATGTTTTATTTTAGCGCATGAAAATTCAGATGCAAGCGTCCATTTCAACTAAGTGATTCTTGCTTATGTCAACTTGAAGCAGATTCGATCTAACCTCCATCAGTCTGGCTCATAGATGGCATAACAATATTGGTAGGTAGGAATACATAAAGTGATTCTTTGCAAATTGGATGTTATTGTTTATTTTGGAGATGGATTTTAATAGGTGGCATAAAATCTCTCAGATGTACACTGAAATTTCATTCAACTGTTAAATGAATCTGTTAATAAATTACTGTAACAAATTGCTGCCAATTCTTCAAACCTTTAAATTATTCACATTTAAGTCATTTTCAAAAAACTGCCCATTGCTTTAACTCTCCTTTTCTCAAACAAGCTAAGGTTCTGAATTTGTACTGAGTAAATCACAACCCTCTTTACAAAAACAACTTATATTTGTATAAGGGCATATTTTCTGTTGCCAATGCAATTGAGGCTCTTACGTTGCATTACTGGAGCAAAGGTGCCAGCAGTGCAGTGAACTGACTGCCCTCAATTTTCTGCTTCAGCTCATTTGGACACTTATTCATAGCTAACAATGCAGCTTTGGCCTTATTCAGGGAGCAAGCCAAATGGAGTAGAAATGGAGCATGGTGTGCTCTGTGGCTCTGTCTACCTGGGTCAGTACCACCCACCATAGGTACGGTCAGACCTGCCTCTGATAAATCCTTTTGAAATTGACCTTGTTCAGACAGCAAGATGAATTCCAAACGGAAAGCCTATTGTACCAGTGGCGGAGGCTGTTGCAAATCACAGCGGAATTCCTGATTGATATATGGCAAAAAGAGAAAATGTTTTTTAAAAATGTGAAAGGGAAAATTAAGCTGAAATAGAAAGAAAGCAAAGCACTTAAACAAATACAACAAAAAGAAAATTAAAAGGCAAAACAAAAATCAACAAAAGGCATTCACGAAGTCACTGGGCACACAGCTTCAAGAAGATCAGGAAGTGGCTTCTCCTGTTTATGTGCTGCTGTGCCATGCTACACATCAGTTTGTATAGACACACATCATAGCATTGTGCTATAGGTGTTCCCAGATGTAAAATCCTTTGCGGGTAGTCCTGCCCTTCACCTCACTCCCTCCATTTGCATGATTTATTTCACTATCAATGAGTCTTATGCACTGCCCAGTACAAAACTCTTGTTCTCCCAGCACTCGGTGCATTTTGGACAGTTGCCCCTGCCCTGATCTTCCATTTCCTCGCGCCTAGTGTGTTCTTGTGCTGCCAACACATGAGGGCAGAAAAAATACCCTATAGTGCCTGTAACATAATGAAATATTCCAAGGTGCTTCACAGAGTTGAAAATGGATGCCAAACAATCATTGGAAAAAGTTTAGGAGGAGGCCGTTGAAAGTGGAGAGAAGTTGTAAAGAAGTCACCAGGTACGTGGATGAGGGTAACAAGGTAGACATTGTCTTGCTCGACTTTCAGAAAACTTTTAATAAAGTACCTCACAAGAGGCTTCTCTACAAGATAGAATCTTGTGGAATTAGTGGTAATGAGCTGCAGTGAATTGAGAATTGGCTGAATGCCCGGAGGCAGAAGGTTATAGTCAATGGATTGGGATCTACTTGGAGGCCGGTTATCATTGATGTCCTGCAGGGATTGGTGTTCGGACACATGCCATTTACTATTTTCATTAAAGATTTAGATATAGATGTTGGGGAATGATCCACAGGTTTTCGGACAATACCAAGATACCTGCAAGTATTAAGATTGAAGAGGATACTCGACTATTGCAAGCAGATCTGGATGTGTTGGAAGAATGAGCCTGTGTTGGAAAACAGGGGGGAAAGATTAGGTATCGACCATTTTGTGGCGCTAACATCACCTGGGTGCTATCTTTAGCACCCGGCGCTAATTAGCACCGACAACAATGAAATTCAGTTTTAGCGCCCCAAGAGGGCGGTGGGACGCTAATTCAAGTGCTCCACTTCCTTCTTAGAGTGCTAACACTGAATATCAGGGCAGTATGTTTTGCAGCGCTATGCATTGGGCCATGTAGCACTGCCACATGGAAGGGCTCTTCCCCTCATTAAAGGAGGGCCTAAGCCCACAACTCTATGGGACCCTACCTGGACCACCGGGGAGCAGGGTGACGTGCCAGCAGCCCGGCACACAAGAGGAGTATCGGGCTGCCAGATCGCGGCACACAACCCGCGTTCAAAGACGCAACGGGCCACAACAAGCAAGTCAGACAATTTTTCTTCCCCACCCGCCACCTCCCCTTTACTTAGCGCCCCGCGAGCCTCCTGCCCCTCCGTTCCCGCCCCCTGAATCAGTCGCTGTCATTGCCCAGCACAGATTCAGGGGGCGCGGGCCAATTTTGCAGGCGAGGCACAAACAGAGCGCTGTGCACGGTAATGATGTCGTCATCGCCTGCGCAGCAAAGCGAGGCGCTACCAGTTACTGCCGCCACTAAACTCTTGCTGAATTTAGCAGCAGTCATTAGCGGTGCCACGCCCGGACAATAAGTCTTTTGCGCCCCATTTGCGCCCACTGATTACACTTGAAATTGCTCTGGTTTTCCAAACTGAAGTTGTGGTTCAAGTTTCCGCTCAAACTCATTTGCATAATCACAAACACAATGGGGTCAATTTTCTGGCCGCCACCGGGCGGCTTTTCAGGCGGCCAGGGGCCGAAAATCAGCGAAAAAGCAGGTCGGGACCCCCCTGCCTGATTCCCCGCCCCGTCCGACTTTCGCACTGCCGTTTCTCCGCGACCCGCTTCAGTCCCGGCTGCCGCTGGCGGGACTGGTCGTCGGAGCACTAATAAGCAATTATCAGTTTGTTCAGGTAGTTTTTCCGGGGCCGTTGCAACTTTGGGGCTTTCCCCACATCAAACACGCCTGCGGGGAACCCCGCTGCTGAGACCTGGCGTGAAGCTTGCCGGCTTGCTTGCTCTTAGCTGCAGGTCAATCGGCGAAGTTGCGATTTAAAGGGACAGCACTTGTATGTTGAAGGACCTTGTTGTTGCAGGTTTGGGGCTACTTCTTCAAGGCTCAGGCACAGCTGTGGAAGGTTGGAGCCTCACACACTTCTCCAATGCGATCTCCTGGGAAGCCCCTCTCGCCACCCTCACTCAGCGCTTCCTCAGCGGAGGCATCTACGAGAAGCATGGGACGCCTTTTTTTCCTTCCCTTCTTGCCATTAGAGGGTCTCCAGCAGCAGAGGCGGAAGCAGCAGAACCAGGAACAGTAGGATCAGCAACAGGAGCACCAGGCTGCTGCTCACTCACCTGAAGCTGCACAGGCCAGAAGGGGCCAGCGCTTGGAAGTGGCTTGAGAGCACCCTGCTGCGCTTTAGGGGGCCATGGGGACCCGTTTCTGCACTGGCAGTCCTACTCAGAAGGACTTCCATGAAAATCTGGTTTCTCTGTTCAACAGATGGCCAACGCTCCTCAAGAAATGTCATTCTCTTATGAGCACTCACCATGTTTTCCGTACCCTGGCGAGTTATCTCCTCCATGGAGGTTGCCAACCTTTCCATAGTGATGCGTTCATGCGCCAATGACTCCACAAAGGCTCTGCTCATGGTCGCTATGGACTCCTCCATTCGCTCCACACTCGCAGTGACCATGGAGACAAAACCTGCCAGAGACTCCTGCATCTGTGCATGGAGATCCATCACTTCTTCTCTTGCGGATGGACCCAGAGGCAAAGGGTCGACATGCAGCGCAGCTGAGCTGAGCTGGCAGAGTCCTGCGCCTTCTGACGAGGACTCTCCACTGCTGTCCCTGTCTCCAGAATCTGCTGAGGCTCACTTGTGAGCTGTGAAACACCAGGTGACAACACTACTCTATGTCCCGAAGGTCCCCCCGAGGTGTGAGTGTCTGCGCTGGTGCTGGGTGCGCTTACTTCTGCTGACGCTGTGCCCGCAGAGGTTGGAGCTTCCTCTGAGGAGTCTGGCTGCACAGCCTCTTCCTCCTCCACAGTGAGGACGGGGGCTCCGGATGGTACTGTGGGGGAGTAAAGGAAGGAGTTAGAGATGTAATGCCAAGGTTCTTCTGGTGACTCCCAGTGAGTTGGCATCTGCTGACACCTGCATCCATGCAGCATTGGTCTCAGTGGGAGGCCTCTTCCTCCCTGACCTAGGGAAGAGGACCTCCCTGTGGGCCCTAACCCCATCCAATAATGCCTGCAGTGAAGCCTCGTCGAATTTGAAGGTAGCTCGAGATCTGGCACTGCCCACAGCTGCTGCAGGCTGCTCTGCCATCCTGTATGGTTTGTTTGGAAGCCTTCAGAGGATGCAGTGCTTGCTATGGACCTTGAAAGCACCACGAATGATGACATCATACTGTGGGGATTTCTGACTGGAATTGGACAATTAGCAAGGCTTCCCACATGCTGGGAATTAATTGGCCACTTGAGGGAAAATTGCGTGGAGCTGGCTGACACTTTTTTATGTGTGTCAGAAACCCCACATTCGGGGAAACCCCACCATTTCCCACACAAACTGAAAATCGGGGCCAATATCTTCCATGACCCAGCAATCGGGCAGCGTAAAAGAACATAATTGGCTTTTTTCCTCGCATTCAAAAATATTCCTTGATGTATTTAAGAGTGGTAAACTGGTGCAATTTGATTAATACAGCTGAAAATGGGTTTAGCACCAAAAATAATCATTTTTAAGAGTGAGTAGTCCACCACCTGTGAGTAACCTGATTTTAAATAACGGAAAATGACTTTAAAATATAATATACAGAACCATTTACTAGCTTCATTGGTGTACACTGGTCAGTTTCTTAGTACATTAAATGAAAACGTGCCAGCTCGTGGCATTGCGCCTAAAAAAAAAATTGGGAAAATGCGATTTGCGCTCGATGGAACTTGTGCTTAAAATTCCTCGATCTGTTACGCTGGTTTGGTCAATTTCAAGTGAATTGCGCTCGCAGAAACTAGGCCAGCATATTCAGTGGTGCATTTACACATCAGGGCATCTGTTTCAGTACTTCTTATGCTCTTTGTACTTTGTGGTTTAAATCAAACATTAATGTGGGCAGAGATTTGGCAGATGCAATATAATGTTGGAAAGTGTGAGGTTATGCACTTTGGCAGAAAAAATCAAAGAGCAAGTTATTATCTAAATGGAGAGAAACTGCAAAGTGCTACAGTACAAAGGGATCTGGGGGCCCTGGTGCATGAAACACAAAAAGTTAGTATGCAGGTGCAGCAGGTGATCAGGAAGGCCAATGGAATCTTGGCTTTTATTGCAAGGGGGATGGAGTATAAAAACAGGGAAGTCTTGCTGCAGTTATACAGGGTATTGGTGAGGTCACACCTGGAATACTACGTACAGTTTTGTTTTCCATATTTAAGTAAAGATATACTTGCTCTCGAGGCGGTTCAGAGAAGGTTCACTCGGTTGATTCCAGAGATGAGGGGGTTGATGTATGAGGAAAGGTTGAGTAGGTTGGGATTCTACTCATTGGAGTTCAGAAGAATGAGAGGCGATCTTATCGAAACATATGATTGTGAGGGGGCTTGATCGGGTGGATGCGGGGAGGATGTTTCCACTGATGGGTGAGACTAGAACTAGGGGGCATAATCTAAGAATAAGGGGCTGCCCTTTCAAAACTGAGATGAGGAGAAACTTCTTCACTCAGAGGGTAGTAAATCTATGGAATTTGCTACCCCAGAGAGCTGTGGAAGCTGCAACATTAAATAAATTTAAAATGGAGATGGACAGTTTCCTAGCAGATAAGGGAATTAGGGGTTACGGGGAGAGGGCAGGGAAGTGGACGTGAGTCTAGATTCGGATCAGCCATGATCCTATTGAATGGCGGAGCAGGCCCGAGGGGCCGTATGGCCTACTCCTGCTCCTACTTCTTATGTTCTTATGTTCTTAATGGCTTGTAAATAGCCTTGGTATAAAATGTGACAGTAGGCTGAAGTGCTATTTCACTCCAATAACATATTCAATTACAGACACATTTTTTTTTCAATGTGGTGTCTAACTGTTGCCTTCCTTATAAAATTTGCTTGCATTAAAAAAAAACATTGCTGTGCTCCAAAGCTCACCCTACTTAAAAGAATGTTCTGATTGACAGCAAGTGTTCCCTTTGAATTTGTGTTATCAGGCTGTAAATTCGGCTCTTGATGGATAACCATCAAGTCAGACTAAAAACAATTTTGATTATTTTGTGCGTAAAGTTTGAAATTATTGCATCAGCCAGCAATCTCACCTACGCTATACTCTTCCAGCTCCCTTGTGCTCTGTGAATCACCCAGTGCCACGTCTTCAGTAATGCTATTTAATTCCTCCCGGATGAAAGATTCTGAGCTGGTACGTAAAGTGAAGAAGCAAGTGATGGAGTGGGTGAGATAGCAGGGGTTGGGGCATCAATGCCAGGAGAACTCTGCAGGAACTCATGGCTGATGTGAGTCTAACTTCATCGCTTTCTTCATTTTCCTTCTGATCATCATAGTTCACAAGCAAATAGTTGTGTCTAAGTACTTCCTACTACTCCTCATTATCATCTTTCTCCTCCTGTTCCTTTGTAGTGGATCTGCAGAGAAGGAGGTTTGAAGCTAAGGATGAGTGAGCATCACTTTCTTGGGATTAGGGGGGCTATAGAAGGTGGGTGGAAGTTTGTGTCTGTGAGATGCTTCACAGGATGTCAAGGTGACAGTGTTGGGGTTCAGTCACATTCACCTGGTGCTAGCAATATCCTCCAACCTCATCATCTTCGATGGAAAGAACAGAGTGCCGCCCCATGAACTCTAATGCCTTCTCTTCATAGGGCGTGAGTTAAGTTTGGGGAATGAAGTGGCATGCCTCTCACAGGCATTGTGTGTCAATTCTCCTGCAACAGGATTGAGTACATGAGGGGAAGGTTAGCAATGGAGTGTGTGCCAAGTGGCATAGGAGAGCTTAAGTAAGATATGTGGTGGTATCACCCTGTTAAAGTGGAGGAAGGGGTTTTAGGGTTGTGTATGTATTGTTGTTAGGAGAGATGGGTAGCCGTAGTGTAAGAACCGGAGTTAAATTCACCTTAACCATAGTGCATTATGAAGTGTCAGTTGTTGAGCTACTCCTTTGAGAAGGCAGAGAGCATGCTTGTGCCCGGGGTAGTCAAGGAAGAAAAAGGAGAGTAGCCGGTGTGTTAACTTGACTGACCTGGTGAGGTCACTGAACTTCTCGTGGCACTAATCTGCAGTCCTGGGGGGTGAAAGAGAGGCACGAGTGACATTTCTGGCAGGTTTGCTGCCACAGACATCCAACAGTCTCTGTCTCCTAATGTCAATTTCCTCGAGGAGGGCTTGCAGGTCAGACTCTGTGGAACTATCGCATCTTCTTCTCTGCCTCCGTGCCTTGCTCTTGTCCCTTGTTTGGCTGCCTGTACCAGCTGCTTCTGTGTTGGACATTCTTGACAAGTGGCAGAAAAAGATTCAGGAGACATGTAGTCAAGTTAGCTGAAGGTCAACTGAGTGAGCCGAGGACTGTCCCTTACTTGCCTGCTGCAACCCAGCCTGTAGCTACAGTCTTCAGCCAGAACTGACTTTTTAAACATTGCTCCCCAGAAGGTTCCTCCCATTTTACACGGGTTTTCGGCTTATCATCTCTCCAATGGAAGTGCAAATGAGCTGAACCAGGAAACTCTTGTATAAATACTTCTCCAGACCACCAGTGGGCACAAATCTTTTTGCATTGGCACGTAAGTGGTGCAGCTCACCATAAAGTAATTCTCCTCCTGGTATCCAGAATAATCTTTATTGCTGTATGTTCTCAATAGCATGGTAGCTTTCCTATGATTCAGTCACAATATTTCGTGAGTGTTCTTTTTGTCAAATTTTCTGAAGTCTGAGCTCCTGGTGCTGTAAGTACTGGCATCAGCAGATTAACATAGCTGCCATCAGGTCACCTCTTCTCCTCCCTAAACTGTCCACCTACCAAGCGCCTACCCAGGACATGGATACTCGTACTGCAGCTCCAAAAGGTTTTTCTTTTTAACTGTGCATGTTATATAATCTAACCATTGTTAATCCCATCTTTGTCTTTAAATCTGTAGATGATGTTACTGTGTTTATCAAGGTTAGGGTTGCCAGTGCTAGGAAATGCATCACTTTGGATATTCAGTATCAGTATCAAGAACTAAATCGGGATAGACCAGCAGTTTCCACTGAAAGTCTGGTACAATCTCTTCACTCGGAATACTTAATGTAGAGTTTCCAAGTAAGAAAAATTGCACTTAAGCCATCACACGTCTTGTGAGATGCTCTTAATGCATCTGCTCAAATTGCTCTCAACACGATTATAGATCCAAGAAACCATAGCAGTTTTCCCTTTCATGCCTATACTGGCTCTTTGCTAGAGCAATATAAAACTAATTTCACTGCCCTGTGCTCATTCCCGGTATAACCCGGTATCATCCACTGCTTCAATTATCTATCTAACTTTCCATTTAAAAAAATGGCCTCGGCCTCAACCTCTCCCAGTGGCAACAACCCTCTGAGTGAAGACATATCTGCTAACCCATCTCCTCTTAGTGACAATTTTAAATCAATTCATCATTTAGATGAAGGAATAGAGAGCCATCTACCCAAGCTTGCAGACGACACTAAGTTAGGTAACATCACTAAGGGTTTTTACGAATATATTAATAGAAAGAGGGTGACTGAGAGTAATGTGGACCCCTTAATGACAGACACTGATAATATTGTAATTGGAAATCAGGAAGTGGCAGGCTTACTAAATAACTACTTTGTAATGGTCTTCACAGTAGAGGATGAGGATAAAATACTAGAAATACAAGGAAAACTAAAAATAAATCAAGGGGCGGAACTAACTGGATTCAATATAAGTAAACAAACGGTGACGGAAAATCTAGTGAGATTAAAGGTAGACAAATTTCCAGGACCCGATGGTTTCCATATTTATAAATGACTTGGATGAAGAAATAGAGAGCTGTATATCCAGGTTTGCTGATGACACTAAGTTAGGTGGCACAGTAAATAGTGTAGATGGGAGCAGAAAGTTGCAAAGGGGCATTGATAGGTTAAACGAATGGACAAAACTGTGGCAGATGGAGTTCAATGGGTGAAAGTGTGAGGTCATCCACTTTGGTCCTGAGAAAGATAGATCAGAGTGTTTTCTACATGGCGGCAAGGAACTGTGGAGGATCAGAGAGATTTAGTGGTCCATGTACAAACGTCATTAAAAACGAGTGGACAGATACAAAAAATAATTTAAAAGGCTAATGGAAAGTTAACATTTATCTCAAGAAGGCTGGCATAGAAAGGGGTAAAAATTATGTAGAGTTATATAAAGCTCTGGTTAAACCTCATTTAGAGAACTGCATTCAGTTTTGGGCATCGCACCTCAGGAAGGATATTTTGACCTTGGAGGGGGTGCAGCGCATTTTCACCAGAATGATATTGGGGCTAAAAGGATTAAATTATGAGGACAGATTGCATAGATCTGGCTTGTATTCCCTTGACTATAGAAGATTAAGGGGTGATCTAATTGAGGTGTTTAAGTTGATTAAAGGAATTGATAGGGTAGATAGAAATAAACTAGTTCCTCTGGTGGGGGAGTCCAGAAAAGGGGGCTTAACCTTAAAATTAGGCCATTAAAGGGTGATGTCAGGTAGCACTTCTTCATACAAAGGGTAGTGGAAATCTGGAACCCCCCTCTCCCTCAAAAAGCTGTTAAGGCTAGGTCAATTGAAAATTTCAATAGATTTTTGTTCAGCAAGGGTATAAAGGGTTAGAGCCAAGGAGGGTAGATGTAGATAAGATACAGATCAGCCATGATCTAATTGAATAGAGGAACAGGCTCGAGGGGCTGAATGGCCTACTCCTGCTCCTATGCTTCTATCCCCAACCAGAGGAAATGTTTTTTCCCCTATTCACTGGTCCAGAAAGTGCAAAGGCCAGTGATCTCGCCTATGCCGGGATTGTGCCCACTGGTGACCTCCAGCGCTGACCCAGGGTCAGTCGAAGTTGACCTCACTTGAATGGGTGAATTTCTTCTGCCATACCTCTGCTCACTTGCAAGTACTGTCCTTCTGTATTCCGCTAGCTACTTTGTAAAATTGCAGGAAAATCAATGGGATGAAAATTGTGCGGATTCTACAACAGGCAAGCAATCCGCTCTGCCAGACAATGAAGGTGACTATATATTCATGCAGAGCTCAAAAACACAAGTTACTGTCAGCTCTGAGTTTTGTTTCCAGTAGTCAGCTGGTAATTCTCCTCATTTTATAGCATATCAAACCTATATGGGCTGGATTTTACCAACCTCGGAGGGTTCATGGCGGGTGAAGTCAGTGGTAGGTTCCAACCACGCCCACTGTCCAAAATGATTTTCCCCCGATTGGGCTTGTTAAGCCTGCCCAGCGCCTTTCCCGGTCCAATTGAAGGAAGCGGGTCTGATGACATCATTCGATAATGCATCATCAGTCAGTTTCCTTAAAGGGATCATGCGCAAATTAATTTTGACATTTGTGCTGTCAGTGTTCTGCAGCATTGAGGTGCTGCAAACACTGACAAGCACTGCACAGTGTTGCAGGCTGCACCCAGGCTCTCCCATGGCTCCCTCCATATGCTGATGGAGGGAGTAACAGCATGCAGGGAGGACCTCTTCCCTTCCCATGGGCAGAAGAGACCTCCCCAGGAGATCAACGCAGCCTGATTGCACATTGCACAGGAGGACACAAGCAGCGATATCGTAAGAAGGATCAGGCTGCAGTGGCGCAAACCTTTCAATGATCTCAGTAGATCATGAAACATTACTGCAAAGCCATACTCAACCTCATCCTGCTGTGCCACTCATCACATCCCCATCACTCTGCCTTCCCTACCCTACTCCTGCAAATCTTTACTCATACCAGCTTACCTTGCACCTTCACCCATCCCTCTCTATCTACATTATCACTTCCACATCTCACTAGCCACCCCTCACACTCACCCTCATCCTAGTGTAATCATACCAACTAACAACACACAAGGGTGTTTTAGCCAATGTTCATTTGAAGTTTCTATTAATGTGCTGTCAAACATTGAAATCTTTATTTTCAACACTTTGTGTTCTTGGACAGACTTGTGTGAACCTTTGGAAGTGGCTTAATGAGTTGCAGTGAATGGTGAGACGTAATGGTACTCCCCCCCCGCAATGGTCATGAGTGTGAAAGGAATGGCTTGGGCATTGTAGGGATGCTTTATGGTGTTGGTGTGGAGTGGTGCCAACTTGGCACATCATGTGGCAGCCAGGGTGTACAGCGTCAAGTGAAGTAAATGTGGCCAAGGTGAGACCATCCCTGGCCTCCCGGGCAGCAATGTGGTTGGGTGCTGATGCCCTCTGTCCTGTGCAGCATCAGTTGATTGCGGAGAAGGTTGGTGTTCTTGTTGGTGCTGCTGGTGTGCCTGGTGCTGCTGGTGTTGGGGCTGATCGTGGTGGGAGTCTGAGGACCAAAGTGAGATAGCTTCAAGGGCACTGATGCTGATGTAATAGATGGCAGGTGAACTTGAGATGACAGAAGCGATCTGTTAATGGCGAGAGAGGTTGTTCCAATGAGGTGACACTGGATAGAGAGTTTAAACACTTGCAACCTGCATAAAACTCAATCTGTCTTCCAAATGCAGTAAGCAACAGCTTCTAAGCTCGGAAAGTGAACAGATGTGAAATGGGAGCTTAAATAGCACATTTGCAGCTGTTAAGTAATGAGATGATTCCATGGTCATACAACTCCTGACCTCCGTACCTGACATGATCCCTGAGCAGTGTGGACCCCGTGGGCAGCCTCATAAAATGCTAAGGTGAGCTCAAAATGCTTCTTAATGGGTTGTTAACAAGGTCATAATGACCTGAATTGCCTCCCCACCGCTGCATGTCGGGTTTGTTCAGCGCTGACAGACCCAACATCAGGGAAAGGTGTGTGGCAGTGGGTTGACAGCGGGGTCCCGACCCTCTGTCAACATTTTTTTTTCTCCACCTGACCCACCACTGAACGCGCCCGGTGACCCCCCAAAAACATTACCCCCATAATCACTGCTGGCCACATTCTCAAATTTGCACATGCATATTAACATGATTCTCCTCTTGCCCCCAACAGCATTTTCCCTCCAGGTTACCCAGGAACGTCGCCTGTGGATGCACTATTTGGCCCTTCAGAAAATGTGATGGTAAAGAAAGAGAACGGAATGTTAAATAAAGATATAATAAAATGAGCATCTGACCAGCTCATTATTTTGTATTGAAGTTGAAGTTTTTGCCAAAATTATTAACTACAGCAATTTACCCCATCCTAATGTATTCCACTCTGTATCATGGGATTGGGGAGGGGAGCAGATCAAACCTGTGTTACTCTACCATGCAGAAAGAAGTAAATTAATTTATATAGCACCTGTCATGACCTCAGGTTGTTCCAAAGTGCTTTACAGCCAATGAAGTACTTTTGAAGTGTAATGTTGCAATGCAGGTGGTTGTAATGGTGCTTTACCTCACAGTGATTTTGGGCCCTCTTACTTAAAAACAATATTTAAAAGCAAGTAGCGATACAACAAATATTTCCATATGGGAGCTGATTATAACTCGTACAATACTTTCCATAATCCCAGAGTCAACTGATCATTTTTCATGTGTTTTTGATGAAGTGTTTGAAGTTGCTGATTAAATCTGTGTTAAAGCTCTGTTTCCTTCAAGGCATTCTGTGCTTTCCACTAAAATGCAAAGCATCTCTTTCCACGTATATTAGACATTGCAACAATAGATGTCACAGCAGGTTTTTGATACTCCAGTTTACACTTTTATAAAACATAGGGCGAGGAATTGGGCTCGGTAGCACCCTTTTTTTGGGTGCTACAAGTGCCCTAAGGCTTCCAAAATGGCATTCGTGGCATGCGCGCACACGTCTGATGTGAAGCGCGCCAGACGCCGTCTTGGTAAAGGGGTTAGCGAGCGTGCACTTAATGTCCGCTGGAAATAAATTGTATGCAGAGCAGGCAGAGAATGACATCAATCAGCGTGCAACGCTGACTTGACGCCAGTGCTGCCATTTTGGATCTTCATGCTCCAGCCTATATCCTCTCTTAACCTTGCACAGCTGAACATGTGTTAAGCAGCATTAAGGACTCCCAGTTATGCAGCAGCTATCATAATGTCAAGCAACACATCTCTCAATTTAACTTGAGAGCATGCCGTGGCTGAGTAACCTCTCCAAGAAGTTTGACTAATGACATCAAAGGAATTCAGACTAGCATTTGATTAAAGAACGTGGTACCATCAACCGACAACATTCTGCTTGAAAAGTAAAACTTTTGGCATTGAGCATTGTGGAGTGAGAGACATACAAAAATAACAAGAATAAAAGTAGATATTTTATACAGAGTTCAAATAAATGATGAGATTTTACTTAAGATTTAGTCCTTTTACTATTGCAATTATTTACCACATATCAAATGTTTAACTAAAGTCATTCTGTTTCCCCTCCGCACCCCAGGTGGCAATTATACTGCTGAAGCAATACAGATCAGGGAAATCACAGTCCTTAATTGTAACTCTAGGCGTGTTCAAGGTGGGCGGGACAGGGTGGGCAGAAAACCCCTGTGGAGAGTTCAGCCTGAGGCCCAGGCTGTTTGAAGTCCTCAGCCTCATTTAAATAGTACTGATCCGTCTCCCGCCCAGAGTCGGCAGGAATAACGTCAACGCTGGTTGGAAAAAGCGGGAATTGGGGCGAGTGCTGGATGTCGTTACTGCTGGGGGTTACCAACAGATGCTGTGAGGAAGAAGAAAGGCCAAGGCTGGGGAGATCCAATTATTCATTGCAGGGTGTGGAGGAGCATTTCCATTCCTCCTAGCCCACAAGGACGCCTCAAAGAAATTTAAAAAATAATACTTATCGTAGCCTCTTCTGGTAACTCTGCTGATTCCTGCTAGGTTTCGCTGGCAGCTTTGGTGTTATGCGGGCCTTCTGGTGTTAAAATTGCATTTTGCTGCCGATGACATCATCAGGCTGCAACTTCTGCATGTTGGCCCCTGACTGCCTGGGGTAGGCGGCCCTCCCAGGCCTGAATTCTGCCTGGATAAAATGGTGGTGGGGGCAAGGCGCATCAGGATCGCAGCACGACCCCCCGCCAACATTTTAATGACCAGTCTGACCCATTCGTGTGGGGCGGGCTGAGTTAGAATTGTGGTTTATATGTTTGCTCTCCTGGCCTGTGCAGAGTTTGATGATCTCAGCCAGGGTTCTGTTAAAAGCACTATAGTTGGTAGTAGTAACCTCAACATCGGGTAAGGCAACAATCAGGTTTAACCTATCAACCTTCACTATCTTAACTCTTACATGAACAATAGGTAAGGTACTAGAGGGAGACCAGCTCCCATGGCACTTTAACCCAGCAAGGAATCAAAGCCTTTAGGAGTGGAGCAAAGAAAATTCAGGGGGAAATTGATTTCGTCAAAAAAGCAAAAATAAGAGAGGTACATTTTTTTTACATTTAGCTGATTAAGATTAGTCCATTCAGTCCGTAAGGGTGACCCTGAGCTTCTGGTCGCCTGTCATTTTAATTCACCGCTCCATTCCCACTCGGACCTCACCATCCTTGGCCTCTTGCATTGTTCCACGGAAGCGCAATGTAAACTCGAGGAACAGCACCTCATCTTCCGATTAGGCACTTTGCAGCCTTCCGGACTCAATATCGAGTTCAACAATTTCAGATCATAACCTCGGCCCCTATTACATTTTTACTTATATTTTTTATCCACCCCTTTGTTTTGGTTTTTCCCTCCCCCCTCCCTTTCCTTTTTTTTCTCTCTCCCACATGGCAGCTGTCTCTCATTCTGCCAGAACATTTCACACCTAATCTGAGCTGTCTTTTGTCTCCACTAGTCCTATCACCATCTCGTCTCGTTTTGAATACCTCTTAATGTCTCTTCACTTCTTTTGTTCCCTCCCAGCCCTGCCTTTCGATCTATTTCATTTCCTTTCCAGTTTTGAAAAAGGGTTAGACCCGAAACATCGACTCTAATTTCTCTCCACGGATGTTGCCTGGCCTGCTGAGTTTTTCCAGCATTTTCTGTTGTTATTCAAGATTAAATAAAGTCTGCTAAGCACAAGAAATGGGAGGAGAGACCGATTTCTTGATTCATTTCAGTTGTATGTCTCTGAGGAAATTCTGTTTGTCACAGATATATCAAACACTGGAACTCTGCAGATGCCCTGTGGCCAGTCTAATCAAGACTCCATCCCAATAGTGATAGTTTAAGAGCACAATGCTTCATTTCTGTTTGACATTATACTGAGCAGTGCACAGTTCTACTTTTATTTAATAAGGAAAAGTGCCAAGCTTCCTTGTTGTTTTAGGTTTGTTGATTGTTACAACACTAAATGCAGGTTAGCTGGCTTACCAGAAAACATTTGTACCACTGACTGAAGCATTTTCTTACCGTTGTTATTCATGCACTTCTGGATGTTGCACTTCTGAACCACATCTGGGGACGGCTCAAGCTCACAACTGCTGCTGTCTTCCTCCGTCTTATTAGTTTCCATGTTCATACATTTCACCATCCGGCGCTGTAAGCCTCCTCCACAGGATGCAGAGCACTACGTTATTAGAACAAGTATTTTTTTAATTTAACAGTGTAATAAAAATTTGATCTTCTGTCTTCATCATTTGTATAATAGAGACAAGCAATCTTTAAGACTTGTGGAAACAACCCTGTTGCCTCACTGACAGGAACATATTGATAATATAAGTACTTACTCCAGGTTCAAGTCAACTACAAAATGAAAAAGATAAAGCAAGTCTAAGACAATAGCTGTTTCTTAACTAGCAACACTTTAACAAAAAAAACACTTTCATGTATTTGGATCTTTAAGTTTTGGATTTTGTCCACCCAATTCCCTCCACATCCCCAGTACCCAAATACAGGCAGTAAGGCCAATTAAGTCTAAAAAGTATGTTGTGGGGGAGCCATAAGAGACTCAGTGTACTTTAGTATAATCCCCTTAATTGTATTATTATAGTGCAGCCGGGGACTGCACCTTTAAACTGATTGTTACCTTTACAGTGTGTGTTTGCCTTTATCCTGCGTGGTGACGTCATGACGCCGATCACGTGACCGCCAGTGGCGCAAAGAACATGGGGACGTCATGACGTCAGCTTAGAGAACTTTCCAGCAGTCTTCGACTACCTGGCATCTTGAACGAACGTGTTTTGATTTCCTCCTTGTAACATCCAGCAAACTTCGTTGTTATTAAATTCCAGTCTTTTAATCCATCGAGTTGAGCTGAATTATTTAGTTAGGAACCTCCGTTCCTACATTGGTGACCCCGATCTCGTCGAACAAACTTCGAAGAGAATTCAACATGAGCACAAATGCCGTCGCCCTCAAATTGCCTCAGTTCTGGGAGCAGCAACCAGAAGCTTGGTTCTTACAGACGGAAGCACAGTTTCACCTGCGGGAGATCGTAGCGGATTCAACCCGTTATTTTTATGTGGTCTCCGCTCTCGACAGTGCCACGGCCTCGCGGGTCGTCAGCCTACTGAGCAGTCCACCAGACGAGGGCAAGTATGAGGTTCTCAAAGCTCGTTTACTGCAAATATTTGGCCTTAACAAATCAGAGCGCGCACGCAGGCTCATTGCCATGCCAGGCATCGGGGACTCAAAGCCTTCGGAATTAATGAGCCAAATGCTCACCCTACTTGGTTCGGAAGACCAATGTTTTTTATTCTGAGAATTTTTCCTCTGCCAGCTACCTGACGCGGTGCAGACAGCCTTGGCCAGCTCTGAGATCACCGACTGTGTTAAGCTCGCGGCAGAGGCAGACAACATTTTTGCAGTCTCACAGCAGTGCTGTGCAGCCACGAGGCGCCCTTCTCCTGCGCGTGCGAAGCCCAGCCCTCCTCCAGCAGGCTGGTGCACGTACCACGCCGTTTTGGCGCCAAAGCTCGATGCTACAAGCCTCCCTGCAGTTTCTCCCCCCCCCCAAAAATCCTTCAGCAAGCCATCGCCCTTCGAAAAGGACGACAAGCCCTGAAAAGCGCGTTCAATTTACCATGGCGGTCGGTTCAACGGGGAAATTACTTTTTGTTACGGATTCCACAATGGGGAGGTGATTCCTCTGCGACACTGGGTCCCAGTGCAGCATGTTGCCAGTTTCCAGGCTGGATCTACAATCCGGCGGCTGCGGCCCTGCACTCGAGGCAGCCAATGGCGCGGCGATTCGCACTTTTGGGAAACGGACGGTTACTTTTACTTTCGGCGGTCAGCAGTTCCTCTGGCAATTTATCACTGCCACAGTGTCACAGGCCATACTAGGAGCCGACTTCTTTTGTGCAAATGGTTTTCTAGTCGACGTCAAAAACTGCCGCCTTATTCATGCGTCCACTTACCACGCGGTGCCCTGCCACCGCAGCACCGCCGTGTCCTGGCCGGTCGCCTGTGCGGTACCAGTTCAAGACGGGTTTACAAGCCTACTCAGCGAGTTTCCAGAGCTCACCCGGCCTACCTTCTCGGCAGCGGTCACGAAACATGGTGTGGCACACCATATCACCACGAATGGATCACCGGTTTACGCCCTGGCGCGCAGATTAGAACCCAGCAAACTCGCGGCGGCTAAAGCCGAATTCCAAACAATGGAGCGCCTCAGGATCGTCCGACGCTCCGACAGTCCTTGGTCCTCTCCACTGCATATCATCCCCAAACCAGGTGAAGGGAGGCAGCCTTGCGGTGACTACAGACGACTAAACGATGCCACGACTCCTGACAGGTATCCCATACCTCATATCCAGGATTTCTCAGCACATTTGGCTGGAAACTCAATATTTTCAAAGGTGGATCTCGTCCGCGGGTATCACCAGGTTCCGGTGCACCCCCAAGATGTTCCCAAGACGGCGGTCATCACACCTTTTGGCCTTTTTGAATTTCTCAGAATGCCTTTCGGGTTAAAAAATGCAGCGCAGGCTTTCCAACGGCTCATGGACTCTGTTTTACAGGATTTGCCTTTCCTTTCGTATATCTGGACAATATACTCGTCGCTAGCAAGAACCCCAAGGAACACTTGTTACATCTACGCCAGCTCTTCACTCGGTTAAGCCAGCATGGCCTCATTGTCAACCCGGCCAAATGCCAATTCGGTCTCACCAGCATCGATTTCCTGGGGCACAGGATAACATCGGATGGCGCCGTTCCACTAGCCACCAAGGTTGAGGCTGTTACAGCTTTTCCACGTCCCCTCACTGTTAAGTCCTTGCAGGAATTCCTGGGGATGGTTAATTTTTACCATCGTTTTGTCCCCAAGGCAGCGCAGTTGATGCAACCGCTGTATGAAGCACTGAAAGGGAAATCTGGCAAAGACCTCATCAACTGGACTCCCCAGATGGACCAGGCCTTCCTAGATACCAAAGCAGCACTGGCAGATGCAACCATGCTGGCACACCCTATTCCAGGTGCAACCATCGCTCTCACGACGGATGCTTCGGACTACGCCATTGGAGTGGTGCAGGAGCAGTGGGTAGACGGGACTTGGCAGCCGCTGGCCTTTTTCAGCCGCCAACTACGCAAGAACGAACGCAAGTACAGCACGTTCGATAGGGAGTTGCTCGCCCTGTTTTTGGCTATTCAACATTTTCGCTTTCTGCTAGAAGGACGCCCGTTCACCGCGTTTGTGGGCCACAAACCACTCACGTTTGCCATGGCCAAAACGTCTGAACCTTGGTCAGCGCGGCAACAGCGCCACCTCACCTTCATTTCGGAATTCACCACCGATCTACGACACGTCTCGGGCAAGGACAATCTCGTGGCCGATTGCCTCTCCCGCGCTCCTGTCCTGGCAGTTAACCTGGGCGTCGATTTCACTGGCTTAGCGGAAGAGCAGTTGGCTGACCCCGAAGTTCAAGCGTACCAGACCACGCCTTCCAGTTGCCAAGTCACTGACATTCAGCTCCACTCAGCAGGAACCACCCTTTTGTGCGACACGTCCATGGGAGTGCCTCGTCCCATAGTGCCGGTCGAGTGGCGCAAGAAAGTCTTTCAGGCGATACACGGGTTGTCGCACCCAGGGATGCGAGCTTCACAACGTCTCATGTCCCGCAAGTTCATGTGGAAGGGCATGCACTTAGATGTCCGAGATTGGACAAACAATTGTATTGATTGTCAAAAAGCGAAAGTCATCCGGCATGTTAAAACCCCTTTGGCTGGGTTTCCAGTGCCAGAGCGACAGTTTGACCACGTGCACGTGGATCTAGTGGGTCCTCTCCCCGGTTCATGGGGTTTCACGCATCTCCTCACAATAGTGGACCGCACCACCAGGTGGCCAGAGGCGATTCTGTTGGTCGCTACCACTACAGCTGATATTGCCAGGGCATTCCTGTCGTCGTGGGTGGCTCGCTTCAGCGTCCCATCCGACATATCATCGGACCGAGGTCCACAATTCACTTCCAAATTATGGAACGCCGTTGCACACGGCTTAGGTACCAAGCTACACCATACCACCGCCTACCATCCACAGGCGAATGGCCTGTGCGAAAGGTTCCATCGGTCGCTTAAGGCATCCCTTCGTGCCAGCCTGCGCGGATCCAACTGGGTAGACAGATTGCCTTGGGTGATGCTAGGGCTAAGGATGGCTCCCAAGGAAGACCTTCAGTCTTCATCTGCTGAGTTAGTTTACGGGCAAACCTTGAGGGTCCCTAGTGGCTTCCTGCCTCCGCATACAGAACCGTGGTCTGCAACTCAGCAGCTTATCCAGCATCGCGAGGCGGCCAAGAACTTCCTGCCCATTCCGACCTCGCATCATGGCTTACAGAGGCCTCATGTTCCTGCGGACCTCATGTCCGCCGATTATGTCTTCATCAGGCACGACGCGCACAGAGACCCACTTAAACGACCATACGCCGGCCCATTTCGTGTCATATCTGCCGGTGAGAAATATTTCACCGTCGACGTATGCGGCATCGACCGTCTGAAGGCCGTTCACCTCAATCACACTGAAACAATAGTGCCTGCCCAGCCACCTCGCCGAAGATGACCGCCGTTGCATGCCGATTCATCATTACAACAGCCAGCTGTTGAACCGCCTACAGATGCCTCACCATCGTTTTCGCAGTCAGACACTGCGTTCGCCGCACCTGACATGCCGCAGCAACCACAGCCAGGCTCCATGCTTTCTCCCGACGTTCCACTTCCGCCGCCTGAGGGTCGTCGACGCTCGGAGAGAACCATCAAGCCCCCTGTTCGTTTGACACTGGCCATTAACGGGGATTCTGGGGGGGCGCCTGTGGAGGAGCCACAAGAGACTCAGTGTACTTTAGTATAATCCCCTTAATTGTATTATAGTGCGGCCGGGGACTGCACCTTTAAACTGATTGTTACCTTTACAGTGTATGTTTGCCTTTATCCTGCGTGGTGACGTCATGACGCCGATCACGTGACCGCCAGTGGCGCGAAGAACGTGGGGACGTCATGACGTCAGCTTAGAGAACTTTCCAGCAGTCTTCGACTACCTGGCATCTTGAACGAACGTGTTTTGATTTCCTCCTTGTAACATCCAGCAAACTTTGTTGTTATTAAATTCCAGTCTTTTAATCCATCGAGTTGAGCTGAATTATTTAGCTAGGAACCTCCATTCCTACAATGTACCCTTTTTTTTTTTACATATCTCGGTGCCAGAAGCCTTCTGGCTCTTGTTTTTGGACAGTGGCCAGAAGGCCCCACAGTCAATAACCATTACTACAGCACTGAATTACTACCTATGATTCTGGATGCAGGCCCAAGCTAATAACCTGAAGCCAGAAATTCAGGCAGCTTCAAGTTATGTTAGGTGAAGCACAATTCAGGTGTACCATGGCCAATAAATTAAATTTTATTCTTATTGCCAGGGATGCCAGGATTTTTTATTCAGTGTTTTCAAAGTCTGCCCATTGAAAATTAATTCCATTGGTTTATTGGAACTGTTAAGCCCACATTTTTACTACCTGTGATTACAGGATTTTCCCAAAATTTTTACCAGTGTTGTTGGGGATCATTTTCTCCAGTTCTATTTTTCTGCAAATCAGTGGCCTTGAGCATAAGTCTGTGGTTTGACAGCTAAAAGGATTGAAATAAACATTTAAGTAAATTGAGATTGTGGGCTCAGACTTGAATTTTAAAACCCAGGACCTGCAAATATAGCAAGTCTAAAGTCTTGACACAAATTAATTGTGATATTTGTTTATAAATCAGCACAAGTATATTGCCTAACAATGTTTTACCACTGATGGCGCCCTTCTAATGAAACTACATTGCCTGTTTTTAAAATAATTTATGAAAGTGTGTATTTCACAGATCACAGAAACCCCACAGTGCAGATAGAGGCCATTTCGGCCCATCGAGCCTGCACCGACACATATCCCACCCGATCCCCGTAACCCCTACACCAACACATATCCCACCCTATCCCCGTATCCAATCCCCCTAACACTAAGGGTCAATTTATCATAGCCAATCAACCTAACCCGCACATCTTTGGACTGTGGGAGGAAACCGGAGCACCCGGAGGAAACCCACGCAAACACGGGGAGAATGTGCAAACTCCACACAGATAGTCACCCGAGGCCAGATTCGAACCCAGGTCCCTGGCGCTGTGAGGCAACAGTGCTAACCACTATGCCACAGGCAGCTTTTTACTAAAATAAAAACAAAAAATGCTGCCTGACCTGCTGAGTATTTCCAGCATTTTCTGTTTTTATTTCAGATTTCCAGCATCTGCAGTATTTTGCTTTTGTATTAGCTTTTTACTAAAGCTTAGTTTGTAAAAAAGAAGGAATGAATCTTATCAGCAAAATTTTTCAAAATGCTCCATTACAAAGAATTAACTGATTAGATTGGATTTGATTTGGACTAGGCTGGTGGATTTGATTTGATTGGTTTGGATTTGATTTGGACTAGGCTGGTGGATTTGATTTGACCGGATTGGATTTGATTTGATTAGACTTGCACTGGACTGGTGGATTTGATTTGATTTGAGCGTTAATATCCATTCGTTTCTGTTGATTGTTTTTGTTAAATAATGACGTATATTGATTGTTCCCGGGCAAGGTACATAGCCCAGAAGGGTGAAGAAGTTTAAATAATAGGCACAGTTAAATTAACACGATTGCAGAAACTGCTGATTAAGTTAATAAATGGGCCAATTAACGCTACACATTTAAGTCCTTCATTTCCAGGAGTTGCTACTCCATCAGTGGAAATGTGACAGAGTAGAACTCTGATCATGGATGCAAACGCTGGGCCAAATTTAATAACCAAGTCATTAACATAATTGGGGTGACCTGCCTGTGATGGTAAGAGCACATCAAAGGCACCTGCCCTGACAGAAGACTGGAAAATTGGACTGTTGCCATGCCACTCCGATGGCAAAATAAAAGCCCAGGAAGGGTTCAAAAGGTAATTTGTGACATGCTCCTAAGGGAGAAAAGGCCCAAGTCCAGCAAAGCAATTGATTACCTTTGCTGGCAGTACTTTGTGGGTCTCACATCATCTCTCAGGTTGCAAGAGTTCCACTGGGCCTTACAAGCCCACCCGTAATGGGTGAAATTCCTGGGGTAGTCTGGGAACTCCCCAGACATGTCACCTTGGCAAAGGGAGTGCGGGCAGAAGACTTGCCTGCTCCCTCCTGACTGGAGTTTCATGCACTGGTCAGATGGGTCGGAATCCTGGCAGAAGTAGGTTGCACTCCAGATTCCACCTCCCACTGGGTGCGGTGCTCACCGTCCAGCCTCTCCAGCCCTCAACATTTAGAGGCCTTTGTGTCAATGAGAAGCAGTTTGGGGTTTGCAGCAACAAAACCCATGTACTGCAAGGGGTATGAAGCCAGCCAAATCAAATTTAGACAGGTCTCCATTAGATAGTCTCAGGGAACTTTTAAAACTTCACTTTAATCTTTTTAATCATTGATATTTCAGTTCCGAAGGCAACATTCCACCCATCGGTACCTGTGGCAGTGTTAGCTCGCTGCTGGAGCTAACTATTCAAATTCCATTCCCTACTGTTTCCCGTACCTTTTAATATCTTTCTTCAAGCGTTCAATGTACTCTTAAATTCAATGATTGACCCAGTTTCAATAGCCACATGGGGCAAAATATTCAACATGCATGAAGATAATTCTTCCAGTTTTATAAATTCCCAGTTGAACTACAGACAGTGTGAAACTGAAGCCGTGTGAGACTACCGCCTGGAGGCCTGTCTGAATTTTATTTGGCTTCTAATGCTAATCCTGAGTTTATATGATATTAACACTGAATCAGCAGGCTGTGGAAATAATAGTTCACTATTTGTCCTCTCAAATCCTTTCATAATTAGTAATATTAGCAAAGAGCAGACTGCCTTGTGTCTGTTGGGTCACAAAGAGAGGTTAGGTGGTTGAGGCAGTTCAACATTATTGAATGTGAAGTAGTATGTCTTTTTTTTTATTCATTGATGGGATGTGGGCGTCGCTGGCTAGGCCTGCATTTAGTGCCCATCCCTAATTGCCCTTGAGAAGATGGTGGTGAGCCGCCTTCTTGAACCGCTGCAGTCCATATGGTGTAGGTACACCCACAATGCTGTTAGGAAGGGAGTTCCAGGATTTTGGCCCAGCGACAGTGAATGAACGGCGATACAGGTCCAAGTCAGGATGGTATGTGGTTTGCAGGGGAACTTGTAGGTGGTGATGTTCCCATGCGTCTGCTGCCCTTGTCCTTCTAAGTGGTAGAGGTCGTGGGTTTGGAAGGTGCTGTCTTGAAATAAAGATCAGCGAATGGAAATAAGGGCAGAGTAGAATTGTGGTTATGTTACTGGGTTGGCAATCCATGTGCCTGGACTAATGGTCTAGAGAATGTGGGGAGAATTTTAACCTAAAAAAACATGGGCTTGGGGGCATGGGAGTAGTTAAAGTGTTAAAAATCGGAATCCTGATATGAACACACCTCAAAGCCACCACTTCCGGTTTTAACGGAGGTGGTACGGTGGGTATTCGGGCAGCCAATCTGCTGTCAGGAGGCGGGTCATCTAATTAATATAATAATGAGGCTGGCAGCCTCTTCTTTAACCTCCATTTTGTCTTTATCTTTAGCTGGTTGGGTTTTGCACACCTCGTGAAACCTGCCAGCTAATGTTGAATCCAGGAGGTAAGTGCCTTTAAACTTACCTCCTGAATCCAAGGTCCTTGCCTGACCCACCCCCCGCGATCAGAGACTCCCCTCGAGGCCTCTGATCACTCCTCCAGGCCTCCACCCGCCCCCAGGCCTCCGATCTCTCCATGGGGCCTCCCCGCCCATCCTGCTCCTCCGCCCCTCCCCATGCTGTTCCTCCGGCCCCCGATCCTCTTTCGACCCCCCACCTGGTGCTCCTCCGACCCCCAATCTTCTTCGGACCCCCACCTCCACATCCTCCTCCGCCTGATCTTCTACCCGCTCGCCCCCTCCCGTGGTGTCTGATATGAGCAGCTTCATTATCACAAGAGCACAAATAGGAAAGCATTGTCAAGAAGCGTTTCCCCTAAGAGGGAAAGAATTCTGCTCATTTTTCAACATTGACAGGAGTTCAAATATTTTAAATAATGGAAAGCTTTCTCCTAAATTGACACTGATTCTCTGCTTCTCCTTTTGCTCTGATGATCTTTGCAGAGATAGACAGTGAAACAAAGAGCCAGAGAGACATAGAGAGAGACAGAGGGACATGGAGAGAGAGAGAGAGAGAGAGAGAGGGACAGGGACAGAGGGAGAGAAAGAGACAGGGACAGAGAGAGAGAGGGAGAGAGAGACAGGGACAGAGAGAGAGAGAGACAGGGGCAGGGAGAAAGAGAGGGAGAGAGAGAGGGACACAGAGAGAGAGGGACAGAGAGAGAGAGAGACAGGGACAGAGAGAGAGAGAGAGACAGAGAGAGAGAGAGAGACAGGGACAGAGAGAGGGAAAGAGAGAGGGAGAGAGAGAGAGACAGGGACAGAGGCCGCAATTTTCTGCTCTGTGTCGGGATGGATACGGGTCAGCTGGTTTCCGGGCTCCGGTCCTGCCCCCAGCTGTCTCCGCTCTGTAATCGGGATTTTCCCTTGATTGACCTTGTTAAGCTTGCCCTGCAGGTTTACCGGCCAATTAACAGGAAGCTGGTCTGCTGACGTCATTTGATGACGCGTCATCTGCCGGTTTCCTTAAAGGGACCACACACAATTTTATTTTGACAGTTGATTTTTCAGTGTTTGACAGCATTGAGGTGCTGCAAACACTGAAAATCATTGCACAAAGGTGAACTCTTGCACCCAGGCTCCCCAATGACTCCCTCTATATGCTTATGGAGGGAGTCACAGTACACAGGGATGTTATCTTCCCTTCCAAGGGCGGAAGAGACCTCCCCAGGACACCAACTTACATAAGAACATAAGACGTGGGAGCAGGAGTAGGTCATTTGGCCCCTTGAGTCTGCTCCACTATTCAATAAGATCATGGCTCATCTGACCTTGGCCTCAACTCCACTTCCCTGCCTGCTCCCCATAACCCTTGACGCCCTTACCTTTCAAAAAACTTACCTTGGACCTCCACCCAACCCTCTCTATCTACTTTATTACTTCCCCATCTCACTAGGTCTGATTGTTTCATTGGCTCCGATGTTGCTGGAAAAGATGGCAACTGCAGGTGAGGTGACTGAAGCGATCTGTCACTGGTGAGTGAGGTTCTCCCAATGTGGTGGCACTGGACATATAGGGCTCGATTTTCCAAGCCCCGAGGAGGCAGGTTTGGAGGCGGAGTGGTGGGAAAATTGCAGAATCGGGGGGCAGGAACCCATCCCGCCCCCAACCTGCCTCCGTGCCAGTATCCCAGGAGGCAGGTACCCGACCTGTGCTGGTGTAAGGTTCTCAAAATTCTCACATTCCCCAAAAGGGACCCTGATTCTGGACAAGTTATTAAAAAGGGTACACAAAAGAAAATGGCTTCTGAAACCTCGTGACAGAAGCCTGCAGGATTTTAAAAGCAAGGCCCTGCAAAAGCAGGCCCATTCAAAGCTTTGAAAAGAAACCTGACATGCATGGATCTGTGAAAGACTTTGTCATTTCTAAAGCCAGACAGCTAGGTAAACACAAAATATGCATTCTTCATCTTGAAACAGATCAAATCAGGATAGACCTAATCTTGAGGTCATTAACTTTCTGCATAAATAATCGGTAACAGCTGAAAGTAGTTACCAAGTCAGGAAAAGACGATTAAAATTCATAAATGACAAACGGCCAGGATATTGAAGCCGTTAAGGAGATAACCGCCCCAAAAGCAGTTAAAGTGAATGACTGTAATCACTTTAGACGAGCCTGTCAAAATTAAACAAAGGCCTCGCCCTGATTTGGCACGCAGATAAGGGAATGACGGACCTGTATAATTGTAGGCCCACCGGTAGCCAAGGTCTCTGCTCTTCCCGCTCTAACACCGAGGACGCCCACCATATCACCGGGGCCAAACATTCAGCACGGCAGAAGAGGGCCAGCCATCGGGGCACGATAAGGAATAGAGCCAAATAGCAAGATCAAGGTAACAACTGAGGACAACTAGGCTGCAACCGCAGCCTTGCATGACCAAGCCGACCCCGAAGGCCACCAACCGAGCCCAGCCGCAACGAAACTCGACGACCAAACCACCACAAGAAGAACAAAACCCAAGGTTTCCACTCTACAACCTAAGGTATCCAACAAAAGACTTTACTGTCCCTATCTCTGCTGAAAGAAAAGGGGACTTACCGGATAAATCCATGACTGCGCCATTACCGCATCAGCGGACTCAACCCAACTGAGGAACCATCACAGTTCCCAAGACTGAGACCACGTGGGGGCGGCAGGCCCCAAAGGACACAAAGAGCGAACCCCAAAACCACAACAGGTAGTTAACAGGCAGTTTTTTGCCTAATCCCTATTTTTAGCCCTGAAGTGTGGGCTGTCTGACGGCTCCAAACCACACCAAGTTAGCGAGGCGGACCGTCGGTCTGCAGGGGTTGGAGGGGTTGAGATGTCCGTTGTGCAGGTGAGTGATGGGTGCATGTGAGCAGAGGTAAGTGTGTGAGGTAAGTGTAAAGTGTTTTAATAAGTTTTACTTACCTTTACTTTCTCCTGCAGGCTTCCTTCCTTCAGTTCTCGGGAGTCCCTCAGCTCACCGGCACAGAAAGCAGAATGGCCGCTGAACTGTCAAAAGCTGCAGCCTCTGCTTTCTGGTCTGGAGAGCTCTCTAACTGAGTCTGAGTAGAAGGACTCAAGTTAGAAGACAGATTGTCAGCGTTTGACAGCTTCACCGAGCTGTCAAACGCTGATTTTTCATCTGTCAAAAGCTCTTGACAGATGAAATGTCAATCACTGACGTCACCAGTAACCAGGTGCCCCTTAATTGGCCCGCTGGGCCTGCTGGGCGGGCTTAACAAGGTCAATCAAGAGAAAATAGTGTGGATTGGCCACAAGTCGATGGAGGTGGGACTACAACCCAAAAAGTGGGAGTCCCGCCTCCAAAAGTTCCCCATTGACAAAATCGAGCCCATAGTTGGATTTAAAAACTTGTAAGCTAAAGAAATCTGTATATGTTTTAAAAATGCAGTAACCAACATTTTCTTTGCTCTGAACCTCACCATGTGCAACATTGCATCATTCACACCACTTCTGCAGCTGTCATCTTTTCACAAACATCAGACCAGACTCACAACACGCCACACTTACCTGGCGTGGTGTCCGGATGCTGGGAAATCTGACCCAGAAGCGGGAAATCCCAAAACAGGCTGAAAACTTCTGACAAGTAACTGTTAATAGGCAGGTAATTGCCTTTAATCCGCCCCCCGCCGCTAGGTGTCAGGTCCATTCGCAAATCGGGGACCCGACACTTGGGAAAGCTGTTTGGAGGCAGGTTGACAGCAGGATCGGAACCCGCCATCAATCAAATTGACTTTAACCTCTGACCCACCTTCAAACCTGCCCTCTGAGCACCGGCAAAATCACAGCCATAGAGAGAGAGAGACAGGGACAGAGACAGACAGGGACAGAGAGAGAGGGAAAGAGAGAGACAGGGACAGAGTGAGAGAGACAGGGACAGAGAGAGAGAAGGGTGAGGGTTCAGGCGGGCGCATGAAGTCCGTTCCCAGGGACTGAGCAGGAGCGCACTTTGGAACAACCCAGATGGAGGCACAGCACACATACAATGGCTGCTGGAAGGAGGCCAACGCAATCAATCTTTAGGACCGTGGTGAAATTTTAAAAAAGTATTTGGAAAATTGTTTAAAGCCGGAAAAAAATACGGGAAAGTGATGTTGAATGTCCCCTCGGTAAGTTCCAGTTAAATTTTGCCAGGTGTTGTCCCCTTTTTGAAAAAGAGTTTATCAGGATTATTTAAATCATGTTATGAAAGAGGGGAAAATGTTTGTGCCCCTGTTTGTACCTCAGAGTCTGTGAGAGGTGGAGGGAACAGGAGCAGAAAAAGAGGAAACAACAGGGTCGATTTTAACTCAGGTGCGGGCAATTGTCGGGTTCCCCGAATTTCGTGATTCCCACACGAATCTAAATGGATGTGTGAGATTGATGCAATTTTAACTCAATTGGCCAATTGATTTCCAACGTGTGGGAAGCCTTTGCAAATGGGTTTTTCATGACTGCAAGTACCCTCCGATGACGTCATCATTGCTGCTGCATTTAAGGTCCACAGCAAGCTTTGCTTCCTCTGCAGGCTTCCAAGCTTTCCCCTTATGATGGCACAGGAGCCTGCAGGAACAATGGCCAGCGGGAGGGCAAGAGCTGCGCCCAAATTTGATGAAGCATCACTGCAGGCATTGTTGGATGGGGCTAGGGCCCACAGGGAGGTCCTGTTCCCTTCTTCAGGGAGGAAGAGGCCTCCCAGTCAGACCAAGGCTGTGTGGCTACAGGTGGCTGGGGAAGTCAACTCCTTGGGGCTCACATGGCGCACCTGGATGCAGTGCAGGAAAAGATTCCATGACCTTCATCGCACTGGAAAAGTATGAAGTTTCCATCACCCCCCAATCTGATCCCCATTGCCTTTCCTCACCAGCACTCAGCTTTAGCAATCTCTTCCTCCACATCCCACTTGACACTCACATCCATGCACCCTTAGCCATTCCCTCTCTCTCTATGCTCACATTCACCTAACTATTCGACCATGCAGCCCTTACACTCCCTCTCACTCTGATGCTTTGAACACAACTGACAACACACAGGGAGGGCCCTTGGTCTTGCAACCTCACTCCATCTTTGTCTCCTTCTAAGTATCTATGCCATGCAATCTCTACACTCACTCCTTCATTCTCACTCAACCTCCGCTTGTCTCCCTCATTGCAGGAGAAGAGAGCTCACAACAGGAGAGAGCGAGCCAGGACAGGTGGAGGGCCACCCTCATTAGCCCAGCTCACCCCCAGGGAGGAAGTCGTCCTGGAGATTGTTGGGGTTCATATAGATGCGGAAGTTGGGGAAGGACAGATAGGTGCATCCCCGCAAGCTGGTGACAGAATAGTTTTCCATCTCTCTCATTGACATTGCATGAGTCGCTGATAATGATTCTGAAGCTACATCATATGGACTTATGATTATCTGCAAAATGCAATGTGCATGTTACCTTGGCATCACACCTCTAACTTTTTCCTTGACTCCCCCAGAGGACCATTGAGAGCCCCCGTCCCCACTGTGTAGGAGGAAGAGCCTGAGATTCCAGACTCCTCAGAGGAATCTGCAACATCTTAGGGCGCAGCATCAGCAGAAATAAGCGCACACAGCACCAGCGCAGACACTCACACCTCGGTGGGACCTTCGGGACATAGAGTAGTGTTGTCACCTGGTGTATCACAGCTCACAAGTGAGCATCAGCAGATTGTGGAGACAGGGACAGCAGTGGAGAGTCCTCGTCGGAGGGCGCAGGACTCTGCCAGCTCGGCTCAGCTGCATGACGACCCTCTGTGTTTGGGTCCATCCATAAGATCAGAGGTGATGGAACTCCATGCACAAATGCAGGAGTCTCTGGCAGGTTTTGTCTCCAGGGTCGCTGCGAGTGTGGAGCGAATGGAGGAGTCCATAGCGAACATGACCAGAGCCTTTGTGGAGTCAGTGACGCATGAACGCATCAACATGGAAAGGATGGCTACCTACGTGGAAATGATTGCTGTCTCCGTGGTAAGGCTCACTACCGTAGATGAGAGGATGGCTATGGTAGAGGAGAGGAGGGCTACGGCCATGGAGGAGGTTAGTCACCAGGGTATGGAAAACATGGGGAGTGTTCAGAATAGAATGACATCTCTTGAGGAGCGATGGGCATCTATTGAACAGAGAAACCAGACCTTCATGGAAGTCCTTCTGAGTAGGACTGCCAGTGCAGATACAGGTCCCCATGGCCCCCCTGATGTGCAGCAAGGTGCTCTCAAGCCACTTGCAGGCGCGGAGGGGCAGCTGACCCATGAGAGGGAGGTTGGTGGCAGGCCTCAAGGAAGTGGGGGTTCCTCTCCAAGCCCTCACACTTCCATGCCACTGCAGAGCCCTTGGTCAGAGCCCCGCTGGAGTCCACACCCAGTGAGATAGACGTCTCAACCCCTGCACAGCCGCAGGAGCAGCAGACTGCTGACGAGCCCTCACAGGCTCGCCACCCCAGAGGACGCCCGCCAAAGGTGTCGAGACAGGAGCAGCAGGAAAGTGAGCAAGGGGCCTCCAAATCTGCTGAAGCCACAGGGGAACCACTACGTACGAGCACGCGTAAGATTAAAATAAAGCACAAGTAGTCACAAGGGTAGTCACTTGGGTGAAATGTTGTGTATATTTTAAAAATGCCATCAGTTGGTTCTTGTGCATAAAAATTCTGATGGCAACTGTTGCAGTTCTGGCATGTGTCATTTCGCGAATGGGGCTTTCACATTGAGGGCTTAGGATTACTTGCAGTTGTCAGGATGCTGGTCAAATAGCTAGGAATCCGCAGGGTTTGGCCATTGTCGATGCTGAGGTAAGAAGTTGCGAGGCAAAAGAGTTTGATTTACTAGGCTAAGCAAATCTGGCCAGGATGAGTGCATTCCTTGCATCCCGGGCAGCAATGTTCTCGTGTAATGCTGCCGCTGGTTGATGAGCCTCTGCAGGATGCTCGTTTTCGCCCTCCTCCTCCTCATCATCATCATCATCTGAGGAGGGTATGTGAGGAGCTACTTGGTCCTCAGGAATCTGCAAGCCACGACGCTGTGCCATGTTGTGGAGTGCACAGCAAACCACGATGATTCTGGAGACCCTGGCTGCTGAGTACTGCAGGGCTCCACCTGGTCTATCCAGGCATCTGAAGCGCATCGTCAGCAAGCCGATGGTTTGCTCGATTATGGATCTGGTGGAAATGTGGCTGGATTTGTAGCGCTCCTCAGCTGCGTTGGCTGGCCTCCTCAACGGCGACATTAGCCAAGTCCTCAGGGGATAGTCCTTGTCTCCAAGTAGCCATCCGTGAAGTTGGTCTGGCGGCCTGAATAGCAGAGGCACACTAGACTGGTGCAGTATGAAGGAGTCATGGCAACTGCCAGGGTACTTGGCACAAACATGCAAAATCTCCTTCTTGTGGTCACACACCAGCTGAACGTTAATGGAGTGGAAGCCCTTGCGGTTGACAAAAATACCTGGATTGCAGTGGGGTGCCCTAAGGGCCACATGTGTGCAGTCAATGACGCCCTGCACCCTTGGAAAGTCTGCCAGATGAGCTAATCCAACCGCTCTCACCATCACAATTGCGTGATCCCTGGTGAAATGGATGTAATTGTGCGCGAGAGCAAAGAGGGCATCGGTTACCTGTGTGATGCAAGTGTGTGCGGCAGACTGGGAGATGCTGCTGATGTCTGCTGATGATCTCTGGAATGAGCCTGAGGCAAAAAAGTTGAGTGCGGTGGTGATTTTGATGGCCACTGGTAAGGCCTGTCCACCTGGTCCTCTGGGCAGCAGGTCTTGCTGTATCATTGCGCAGATGTCAGTCACTACCTGTCGCGAAAGTCGGAGCCGCCTTTGGCACTGCTGCTCAGTCATGTTGAGGTAGCTGACCCTGTGTCTGTAGACCCTGTTTGGGGGGTATCTCCTGCACCGATGGGCTTCCATGCGCTGGCCCCTTCTGGCCTGTGCTGCCTCAGGTGGGTGAGCAGCAGCCTGTCGCTCCTGCTGCTACTGCTGCTGGTGCTGCTGTTGTTCCTGGTTCTGCTGCTGCCGCGCCTGGTGCGCGAGCTCCTCTAATGACATGAAGGTAAGGAGTAAAATGGCTCCCATGCTTCTGGTAGATGCCTCCGCTGAGGAAGCGCTGAGTGAGGGTGGCGAGAGGGGTTTCCCAGGAGTTCACACTGGAGATGTGTGTGAGGCTCCAACCTTCCACAGGTGTGGTTAAGCCTGGTAAAAGTTGCCCCAGGCCTGAAACAAAAAAGCCCTGCCACCTGCAAATGATGATTGATCAAATCTCCTCTTTAATGGTTGACCTGCAGCTGATAGTCAGCAAGTCAATAGTGCTCACGCCAGGTTTCACAGGCGTGTTTTACGTGGGAAAAGGGTTAAAAATGCAAGGGCCTGTTAAAATGGCATTATAAAGGCCAGTTATTGCTGATTAAGGGCCTTAAAGACCAGTCCCGCCTATTGGAGGTGGGACTGATTCGGGACCATCAGACACGCTTGGGTTAAAATGGCTCGGGGTCGGGAACCAGCCGGGGGGGGGTCCCGCCCGCCAGTTTTAGCGATTTTAACCCCCCCCGCACGCCTGAAAGCCCGCCTCACGGCTCAGTTAAAATCGACCCCAACTTCTCCAAAACTGGTCCCAACTTATCGCCAAGGCTGGGGATAGATAACCTCACCGCCTTCTTAGAAAGTTTAACCACTTTATTCACTTTCTCATTTGAGCTCCATTTGGAATTCGTGTTTATTTTATTATTTTTTGTTGTATGTTTAACGATAGTGTTGAAGAGGGAAAGAAAAACTTAGAGCAACTTCTTCTGTCAAAGCTGCAATGACACTTAAAACAATTTAAAGATTTTTAATGAACTTTTCACAAAAAATGAGTGTTAAAAACACCACCCCCCCCACCCCCCCCAAATCAATTTTCTCCTCATCTAATCAAGTTTCAACCAGGTCTTGAAGTCCAAATGCTTTTAAAGAGGTTCTGAAATGCTTAAAACGTTTTAAAATTGAAATTTCTCAATATTTGATTTTGAACGTTCGACGAAAGTGAATAGCTTTACACAAACATGCAATCATGCTGTTGAGGAGGGGGAAGGTCAGGAAGGATTTGTAGGAGTTACATATTACTTTTTATTGATTTTGTAAAAATATTAAGACGTTTAGAAAGAAAACGCAAAAAAGGGGAAAAGCACAAACCATTTTATGTTGTCTGTCGTTCTACATAAGAACATAAGAAATAGGAGCAGGAATAGGCCACTTGGCCCCTCGAGCCTGCTCTGCCATTCAATAAGATCACGGCTGATCTTGGGCTCAAAGCCATTTGCCAGCCTGCTCCCCATAACCCTTCACTCCCTTATCTTGCAAAAATTTGTCTATCCACTTTAAATGTATTTAATGAACCAGCTAAAGTAATTCAACACTTCGTGATAGGAGCAGGGATTAATATTGTGGAGAATGTTTGAGAGAAAAACATCAGAAGCAAAATTCGTAAATTAATCTTTACGTCAACATATTAGTAAACATTTCCAAGTCAGTCTGATTGGTTCTCCTGTCCTGGAAGAAAGTTTAATGTTTATTTCTGTTAAATCATAGCTTTTACATAGAAACATAGAAGATAGGAGCAGGAGTAGGCCATTCGGCCCTTCGAGCCTGCTCCGCCATTCAATGAGATCATGGCTGATCATTCAAATTCAGTACCCTGTCCCTGCCTTCTCCCCATATCCCTTGATCCCTTTAGCCTCAAGAAATATATCCAACTCTTTCTTGAATATATTTAATGAACTGGCCTCCACCGCCCTCTGTGGCAGAGAATTCCACAGGTTCACCACTCTCTGGGTGAAGAAATTCCTCCTCATTTCAGTCCTAAATGGCTTACCCCTTATCCTTAGACTATGACCCCTGGTTCTGGACTCCCCGGCCATCAGAAACATCCTTTCTGCATCTAGTTTTTGTTTTTAATTCAGTGACAAAAATTGTGTATGTCTTTTTCTGCACTTGTGAATAAGTGTTGCATTCTGACACATTACATGGGTGGTGTGATGATTCAAGATGACAATGTTTATTAATGGAAGTGACTGAAGTTGAAAATACAGATACCCGTTCATGTTCAATTGTTCAATTCTTTTCAATACTGTGAACTAAAGAACTACTGCATTTTGTATTTGTTGGTTGTCTGGTTGCATTATGATTAATATCCTAATCACTTATGTGGACGTACAGCACGTCAGCACCACTGCTCCTGCTGCTTGTGCAGCCATTGCTATAGTGACATGAGGGATGGGCTAATATGTTGAAAACCTGAAAATTAATGCTAATTGCATGAATAGATATGCCTCTTTCAGCTCACCTTGGGGTTTTGGATTGTTTGTCGATGAATAGCCGTGTAACTGAGTGACTTTTATGAAGTGTTAATGCATTATTATGCAGTTCTTTTACATCCCAGTCATTTCTGACAAGTAATTCTTTTATTAAATAGAGTTCGTACATGATGAACTAAAAGCTTTTAATTAATTCTACCATAAACAAACTTGCAGAATGGGCATGTAAATGACAAATGAATTTCAATATAGATAAGTGTGAGGTGGTGCATTTTGATAGGAGGAATAAGAAGGCCACGTACTCCTTGGAAAATAAGAATCTAAATGGGGTAGAGGTGCGAAGGGATCTAGGGGTATAGATTCACAAAGTGCAAATAAAGCACTGGGGTTCATTTCTAGAGGAATAGAATTCAAAAGCTGAGAAATTGTGTTAAACCTGTATCAAACCTTGTCTGCTTGTCTCATGATTTGAGACGGTGGGGTGGCAATATGGCATTACTGGGTACATATGCTTATGAGTGGTTGTTGCTGTTGTAAAAGTTGTTGTTGTAGAGATTGTTGTTGTAAAGGTTGTCCACGGACAAAAAGGAATTCATGGCCCGCTCAGTACAAAAAAATTTAGAGGGAACATTACCCCCATCCCGATCATCTTGCCGCTCCCGGTTCCCCACCACCGATTTTTAACACAGCCACCACAACCCACGATCTTCTTCCCGGACCGGCTCCCCTCGATCTTCTTGCCGCTCCTGGCCCCCACACGATCCCTGCCTCCGTTGTGCGGCCTAGTGCAGCAGGCCTTCCCGCCTGGAGCCAACCAGCCTCTCAATCTGGTTGGCTGTGGGTGGGGAACAGAGGCTTCCCATTCAAATCGGGCCCTGCCGTTAAAGTCGGCAGGGCCTGGAGGAAACCCGTTCTCCCGGGTTTCCCAACCGACTCTGAGCCCACCCACACCCAACCCACCTTCCCCATTAAAATTCAGCCTTGTGAGTTCAAATACCACCCTTGCAGTTTGAGAATTTGAATTCAGTTTAAAATATGGCAAAGTACACCAACCAGTAAATGTGACCACGACCCACCTAGTTCAATAATGTCTTTCAGTGAAGGCAAACCCGCCGTCATTAACTGGTCTGGCCTATACATGACCCCAGTGCCACACCAATGTGGTTGACTCTTAACTGCCCTCTGAAGGGGCCTAGCAAGCCACTCAGTTCTAATCAGGGATTAAAATAAATGCTGGCCTTGTGAGTGATGCCCAAATCCCAAGAATGGATTAAAAAAAAAATGTTAAAACTCTCATTTGAGCGGAAAAATACAGAGTTCTAGGGGTGTATATACACAGATCTTTGAAAGCAGGACTGCGGGTGGGGAAAGGTGAAAAGTATTCTGGGTTTTATACGTAGGGACATCTGATACAAAAGCAAGGAGGTGATGGTGAATCTGTATAAGATGTTGGTCTCACTGGACTATTGTGTGCAGTTTTAGGCATGCCGTTATAGAAAGGATATGGAAGAGGTGCAACATAGATTCATTAGGATACCACCAGAGAAAAGAGTTATAATAAGAGACTTAAATAACTAGAATGGTATTTACTAGAGCAGAGAAGGTTAAGGGGATCTAATTGATAGTGTTCCAATTTTTTTTTAAATTTCAGTGTTAAATAGTGAGTCTATTTCCATTGATCTGTGAGTTAGTTACATAGAGGCATAGATTTAAGGTTAGCACTAAAATTTAGATTACACTTTTTTGTGTAAAAAGTTGTTAGGAATGCACAGAAATGATGGGCCAAATGATAACTCAGATATCTTTTGTTGCTCTAAACAGGTACCGCCCCCAAACAGTATACATGTAGCATAACTCCCTCAGCTGATGAATCAGTGCTCCTCCATGTTGAACAGCACTTGGAAGAAGCACTGAGGGTAGCAAGGGCACAGAATGTACTCTGGGTGGGGGACTTCAATGTCCATCACCAAAAGTGGCTCGGTAGCACCACTACTGACCGAGCAACCAAGTCCCGAAGGGCATAGCTGCCAGACTGGACCTGTGGCAGATAGTGAGAGAACCAACACGAGGGAAAAACCAATTTGACCTCGTCCTCGCCAATCTACCTGTCGCAGATGCAGGTAACCACCGCCAAATCCTTGTGGAGACGAAGTCCCGTCTTCGCACTGAGGACACCCTCCATCGTGTTGTGTGGCACTACCACCAGAACAGATCTAGCAGCTCAAAACTGGGAATACATGAGGTGCTGTGGGCCACCAGCAACAGCAGAATTGTATTCCACCACAATCTGTAACCTCATGGCCCAGCGTATCCCTTAGTCTACCATTACCATCAAGCCAGGGGACCAACCCTGGTTCAATGAGGAGTGCAGAAGAGTATGCCAGGAGCAGCACCAAGCGTACATAAAAATGAGGTGCCAATCTGAGGAAGCTGCAACACAGGACTATGTGCATGCTAAACAGCAGAAGCAGTATGCTATAGACAGAGCTACGCAATCCCACAATCAATGGATCAGATCAAAGTTCTGCAGTCTTGCCACACCGAGTCGTGAATGGTGGTGGACAATTAAACAACTAACAGGAGGATGAATATCCCCATCCTCAATGATGGCAGAGCCCAGCACGCAAGGGCAAAAGACAAGGCTGAAGCATTTGCAACAATTTTCAGCCAGAAGTGATGAATGAATGATCCATCTCAGCTGCCTCCTCAGGTCCTCACCATCATAGAAGCCAGTATTCAGTCTTCAGCCAATTCGATTCACTCCATGTGACATCAAGAAACGGCTGAGCGCACTGGATACAGCAAAGGCTATGGGCCCTGATGACATCCCGGCTGTCGTGCTGAAGACTTGTGCTCCGGAACTAGCCACACCTCTAGCCAAGCTGTACCAGTACAACTACAACCCTGGCATCTACTCGACATTGTGGAAAACTGTCCAGGTATGTCAAACAGCACTTACTCACCAATGACCTGGTCACCAATGCTCAGTTTGGGTTCTGCCAGGACCACTCGGCTTTAGACCTCGTTACAGCCTTGGTCCAAACATGGACTAAAGAGCTGAATTCCAGAGGTGAGGTGAGAGTGTCTGCCGTTGACATCAAGGCATCATTTGAACGAGTGTGGCATCAGGGAGCCCTAGTAAAATTGAAGTAAAGGGAATCAGGGGGAGTCATATCTAGCACAACGGAAGATAGTTGTGGTGGTTGGAGGTCAATCAGTTCAGCCCCAGGACATCACTGCAGGAGTTCCTCAGAACAGTGTCCTAGGCCCAACCATCTTCAGCTGTTTCATCAATGACCTTCTCTCCATCATAAGGTCAGAAGTGGGGATGTTTGCTGATGATTGCACAGTGTTCAGTTCTATTCGCAACTCCTCAGATAATGAAGCAGTCCATGCCCACATGCAACAAGACATGGACAACATTCAGACTTGGGTTGATAAGTGGCAGGTAACATTCATGCCACACAAGTGCCAGGTAATGACTATTTCCAACAAGCGAGAGTCTAACGACCGCCCCTTGACATTCAACGTCATTACCATCGCCGAATCCCCCACCATCAACATCATGGGAGGTCACCATTGACCAGAAAATTAACTGGACCAGCCACATAAATACTGTAGCAACAAGAGCAGGTCAGAGGCTAGGTATTCTGCGGTGAGTGTCTCACCTTCTGACTCCCCAAAGTCTTTCCACCATCCACAAGGCACAAGTCAGGAGTGTGATGGAATACTCTTCACTTGCTTGGATGAGTGCTGCTCCAACAACATTCAAGAAGTTCGACACCATCCAGGACAAAGCAGCCCGCTTGATTGGCACCCCATCCACCACCTTAAACATTCACTCCCTCCACCACCGGCGTACCGTGGCTGAAGTGTGTACCATCTACAAGATGCACTGCAGCAACTCGTCAAGGTTTCTTCGGCAGCACCTCCCAAACCTGCGACCTCTACCACCTAGATGGATATGGGCAGCAGGCGCATGGAAACACCACCACCTGCATGTGCCCCTCCATGGGAACACCACCACCTGCATGTGCCCCTCCAAGTCACACACCATCCTGACTTGGAAGAATATCGCCGTTCCTTCATCGTCGCTGGGTCAAAATCCTGGAACTCCCTCCCTAATAGCACTGTGGGAGTACCTTCACCGCATGGGCTGCAGCGGTTCAAGAAGGTGGCTCACCACCACCTTCTCAAGGGCAATTAGGGATGGGCAATGAATGCTGGCATTGCCAGCGATGCCCACATCCCATAAATGAAAATAAAGAAAACTGCATTCTGGCACTGCAAGTTCCCACAGTGAAATTATTAGCATACATCTGATAATACCAAAGTATATTTAAAATACCAACAGAAATGTGAAATTAAAGTGTTTGAAATAATCATTATGTTTAACTACTCAATTACAGAGATTCCCTCTTCAGAAGAACATAAGAAAATAGGAGCAGGAATAGACCACTTGGCCCCTCGAGCCTGCTTCGTCATTCAATAAGATCATGGCTGATCTAAGGCTCAAAGCCACTTCCCAGCCCACTCCCCATAATCCTTCACTCCCTTATCTTCCAAAAATCTGTCTATCTCCACCTTAAATGTACTTAATGACCCAGCCTCCTCAGCTCTCTGGGGCAGAGAATTCCACAAATTTATGACCCTCTGAGAGAAGAAGTTCCTCCTCATCTCAGTTCTAAAAGGGCGACCCTTTATTCTGAGACTGTGCCCCCGAGTTCTAGATTTCCCCATGAGGGGAATCATAATCTCTGCATCTACCCTGTCGAGACCCCTCAGTATCTTATGTTTCAATAAGATCACCTCTCATTCTTCTAAATTCCAATGAGTATAGGCCCAGCCTGCTCAAACTTTCCTCATAAGTCAAACACCTCATCTCTGGAATTAATCCAGTGAATCGTCTCTGAACTGCCTCCAATGCAAGTATATTCTTCCTTAAATAAGGAGACCAAAACTGTACGCAGTACTAAAGGTGTGGTCTCACCAATACCCTGTACAGTTGTAGCAGGACTTCCATGCTTTTATATTCCAACCCCCTTGAAATAAAGGCAAACATTCCATTTGCCTTTTTGATTACTTGCTGTACCTGCATACTAACTTTTTGTGTTTCATGTACAAGGACCCCCAGGTCCCTCTGAACTGTAGCATTTTGTAATCTCTCTCCATTTAAATAATAGTTTGCTTTTTTATTTTTCCTGCCAAAGTGTATAACCTCGCACTTTCCCACATTATACCCCATCTGCCAAATGTTTGCCCACTCACCTAGCCTGTCTATATCCCTTTGCAGATTCTTTGAGTCCTCTGCACAACTTGCTTTCCCACCCATCTTTGTATCATCCGCCAACTTGGCTACATTACACTCGATCCCTTCATCCAATTCATTAATGTAGATTGTAAATAGTTGGGGCCCCTGCACCGATCCTTGTGGCACCCCACTAGTTACAGTTTGCTAACCAGAAAATGACCCATTTATCCCGACTCTCTGCTTTCTGTTAGTTAGCCAATTCTCTATCCATGTAAATATATTACCCCCAACTCCGTGAGCTCTTATCTTATGCAGTAACCTTTTATGTGGCACCTTATCGAATGCCTTCTGGAAATCCAAATACACCACATCCACTGGCTCACCCTTGTCCACCCTGCTTGTTACATCCTCAAAGAACTCCAGCAAATTTGTTAAACATGATTTCCCTTTCCTAAAACCACGCTGACTCTGTTTGACTGACGTATGTTTTTCCAAATGCCCTGCTACTGCTTCCTTAATGAAAGACTCCAGCATTTTCCCAACGACAGATGTTATGCTAACTGGTCTATAGTTTCCTGCTTTCTGTCTCCCTCCTTTCTTAAATAGGGGCATTACACTTGCGGTTTTCCAATCCGCAGGAACCACTCCAGAGTCCATAGAATTTTGGAATATTGCAACCAATGCATCCACTATCTCTGCAGCCACTTCTTTTAAGACCCTGGTATGCAGGCTATCTGATCCAGGGGACTTGTCGTCTTTTAGTCCCGTTATTTTACCGAGTACTATTTCCTTAGTGATTCTGATGTAGTATTAACTGTTTTGTCCTAAGTTGCCACAGAAATTCAGGTTCCAAAGGTTTAATATTTCACTTACCTCACTCCAGTTCCCAGCTTCCCATTTAGTACACGTCTGAGTATTGCAGAGCATGGTGGTTTGAGGCTGAGCCTTCATGTTGCACTGCTTGTATTCCATACAGTGAACTAATCGCTCTTGAATCCCGGCACCACATGTCCTTGAACACTGGAGGCAAATGCAGTCATGAGAAATTCAAGACCTTTTTGTAATCAAATTATGTCATTTTATTAAACACAAAGCTTCTTTTAAATTGCAATAATTTGATCAGAAATGAGCATCTCCTTCAACCCCTTTAATCACCTCACTCCAAGCGGAAAAGTGCCACTCGACGCAGGCCTTTAGATTGCAGCGAAGACTTGTGATTGGTTTGGTTCCTACGAACTGGCAGTGGAAAGGTCGCAGTGGTCTTTTATCACGAGCGTCTATACACTGTGTGTCACGGATTTTAGCACCACCTCCACAGTTTTCTGAGCACTGCAAATACAGAGGAAAGAATAATAAGTAGAAACAGTTCAACAGTCATGAATACAAATATGCTTTCACTTGTCTTATTTGAGCAGCAAGAAGCCAGTGAAATGCAAAAGGCTAGATGATATTTTCCATTCAGTGGGAGTGATTGGGACTTGCATACTGATTTATTTTCTTGTCTTTTGACTTGAATGTATTTTAATTTACTCCATTCTAGCAATTGAATACCAGGATCTTTTTTTACATTTCAAAAATTCAAAAAAGGTGGCAGAGAAAAAGCGGGGAATTATAGACCGGTAAGCCTGACATCGGTAGTGGGGAAAATGCTAGAGTCCATTATAAAAGATGTAATAGCAGAGCACTTGGAAAGCAGTGACAGGATTGGACAAAGTCAACATGGATTTACAAAAGGTAAATCATGCTTGACTAATCTACTGGAATTTTTTGAGGATGTAACTGGTAGAATAGATAAGGGAGAACCAGTGGATGAGGTGTATTTGGACTTTCAGAAGGCTTTCGATAAGGTCCCGCATAAGAGATTAGCGTGCAAAATTAAGGCACATGGGATTGGGGGTAAGGTATTGACTTGGATAGAGAACTGGTTGGCAGACAGAAAGCAAAGAGTTGGAATAAACGGGTCGTTTTCCGAGTGGCAGGCAGTGACTAGTGGGGTACCGCAAGGATCGGTCTTAGGACCCCAGCTGTTCACAATATATATTAATGATCTGGACGAGGGAATTGGATGTAATATCTCCAAATTTGCAGACGACACAAAGCTGGGTGGGTGGGTATGCTGCGAGGAGGATGTCATGAAACTCCAGTACGATTGGAACAGGTTAGGTGATTGGGCAGAAACATGGCAAATGCACTATAATGTGGATAAATGTGAGGTTATCCACTTTGGTGGCAAAAACAGGAAGGCAGATTATTATTTGAATGGCAATAGATTGGGAGAAGGGGAAGTGCAAAGAGACCTGGGTGTTCTTGTGCACCAGTCGCTGAAGGTAAGCATGCAGGTGCAGCAGGCGGTTAAGAAGGCAAATGGTATGTTGGCCTTCGTAGCAAGAGGGTTCATGTACAGGAACAAAGATGTCTTGCTACAGTTGTACAGGGCCTTGGTGAGACCGCACCTTGAGTATTGTGTGCAGTTTTGGTCGCCTTATCTGAGGAAGGACGTACTTGCCATGGAAGGAGTGCAGCGAAGATTCACCAGGCTGATACCTGGGATGGCAGGAATGACGTATGAGGAGAGATTGTGTCGATTGGGCTTATACTCACTGGAGTTTAGAAGATTGAGAGGGGATCTCATCGAAACCTATAAACTTCTGTCAGGCCTGGATAGACTAGATGCAGGAAGGATGTTCCCGATGGTCGGGGAGTCCAGAACCAGGGGTCATAGTCTAAGGATAAGGGGTAGGACATTTAGGACTGAAATGAGGAGGAATTTTTTCACTCAGAGAGTGGTGAACCTGTGGAATTCTCTGCCGCAGAGGGCGGTGGAGGCCAGTTCATTAAATATATTCAAGAAAGAGTTGGATATATTTCTTCAGGCTAAAGGGATCAAGGGATATGGGGAGAAGGCAGGGACAGCGTACTGAATTTGAATGATCAGCCATGATCTCATTGAATGGCAGAGCAGGCTCGAAGGGCCGAATGGCCTATGCCTGCTCCTATCTTCTATGTTTCTACGTTTCTTTATTTGCTGCCTTACCTCTGGACTAGAGTCCTGGCGAATCGAATAACTAGGGAACTAGGGCTGTAGAGAGGGCTTTAAACTAAATAGTGGGGGCGGGAGGATCCAGGTGAGCAGGAATTTAAAAAGTCAATGAGAAATTAGAAAGCAATAGAGCAGGATAGAGATGGGGGAAATAATAACCAGAGTTTGACAGGAAGGGAGAGAATGTTTAAAAGTAAGAGTGCAACAGAAAATGGGGCCAAAACAAGGAGGAATGGTAAAAAGACAAAGTTAAAAGCTCTATATTTGAATGCATGCAGCATTTGCAACAAGATAGATGAGTTGATGGCACAAATAGATACAAATGGGTATGATCTGATCGCCATTACAGAGACGTGGTTGCAAGGTGATCAGGGCTGGGAACTGAATATTCCAGGGTATTTGACAATTTGGAAGGATAGACAGAAAGGAAAGGGAGGTGGGGTGGTTTTGTTGGTAAAGGATGGGATCAGTGCAGTGGTGAGAAGTGATATTGGCTCAGAAGATCAAGTTGTTGAATCTGTTTGGGTGGAGATAAAAAATAATAAAGGGAAAAAGTCTCTGGTGGGCGTAGTCTACTGGCCCCCGAACAGTAGCAATACTGTTGGACAGAGCATAAATCAACAAATAATGGAGGCCTGTAAAAAAGGTACGGTAATAATCATGGGTGATTTTAATCTCCATATTGATTGGACAAATCAAATTGGCCATGGTAGCCTTGAGGTGGAGTTCATAGAGTGCATCCGGGATGGTTTCCTAGAACAGTATGTAATGGAACCAACCAGGGAGCAGGCTATCTTGGACCTGGTACTATATAATGAGACAGAATTAATAAATGATCTCATAGTAAAGGATCCTCGAGGAAAGAGTGATCATAGCATGGTTGAATTTCAAATTCAGTTGAAGGGTGAGAAAGTTGGATCTCAAACCAGTGTCCTGATTTTAAACAAAGGCAATTACAGTGGCATGAGAGCAGAACTGGCTAAAGTGGACTGAAAAAATAAATTAAAGGGTAAGACAGTTGAAATGCAGTGGCGGACATTTAAGGAGATATTTCATAACTCTCAACAAAAATACATTCCAGTGAGAAAGAAAGATTTTAAGAGAAGGGAGCACCATCCCTGGCTAACTAAGGAAGTAAAGGATGGTATCAAATTGAAAACAAAGGCATACAATGTTGATAAGATTGGTGGGAGACCAGAGGATTGGGAAATTTTTAAAAACCAGCAAAGGATGACTAAAAAAATAATAAAGAGAGAGAAGATGAATTATGAGAGTAAACTGGCAAGAAACATTAAAACAGGTAGTAAGAGCTTCTACAGGTACATAAAAAGGAAGAGGGTAGCTAAAGTAAACATTGGTCCTTTAGAGGATGAGACTGGGGGATTAATAATGGGGAATGGGGAAATGGCAGACTCTGAACAAATATTTTGTATCTGTCTTCACAGTAGAAGACACTAACAACATCCCAATAATGGATAACCAAGGGACCACAGGGAGGGGGTAACTAAAGACAATCACTATCACTAAGGAAATAGTACTTGGTAAAATAATGGGACTAAAAGATGACAAGTCCCCTGGACCAGATGGCCTACATCCCAGGGTCTTAAAAGAAGTAGCTGCAGAGATAGTGGATGCATTGGTTGCAATCTACCAAAATTCCCTGAACTCTGGAGAGGTCCCAGCGGATTGGAAAACTGCAAATGTAACACCCCTATTTAAGAAAGGAGTGAGACAGAAAGCAGGAAACTATAGACCAGTTAGCCGAACAGCTGTTGTTGGGAAAATGCTAGAGTCCTTCATTAAAGAAGCAGTAGCAGGGCATTTGGAAAATCATAATGCAGTCAAGCAGGGTCAGCATGGTTTTATGAAAGGGAAATCATGTTTAACAAATATGCTGGAGTTCTTTGAGGAAGTAACGAGCAGGGTGGACAAAGGTGAACCAGTGGATGTGGTGTATTTAGATTTCCAGAAGGCATTCGATAAGGTGCCACATAAAAGGTGCCGCATAAGATAAGAGCTCACAGAATTGGGGGTAATATATTAGCATGGATGGATCGAGAATTGGCTAACTAACAGAAAGCAGAGAGTCGGGATAAATGGGTAATTTTCTGGTTGGCAAATGGTAACTAGTGGGGTGCCACAGGGATCGGTGCTGGGGCCTCAACCATTTACAATCTACATTAATGACTTGGATGAAGGGACCGAGTGTAATGTAGCCAAGTTTGTGGATGATACAAAGATGGGTGGGAAAGTAAGTTGTGCAGAGGACTCAAAAAACCTGCAAAGGGATATAGACAGGCTAAGTGAGTGGGTAAACATTTGGGCCTAGAAATTCAGTGCCCTTAGCACCGATTTTGCGGCGCTAGAGGGCCTAGCGCTGCAATTGGCGCCGGTTCCTAAATTGCCTGGCGCCCTTCCGCGGCGGTAGACCGGTAGCGCTGCGCCGGCACCGATGACGTCATCGGTGTGCGCAGCGTCCCGGTTGCCGTGGTAACCCGGCCCCAAGCCGAAATTCAGTTGCGGCCGCCTCGCCAGTGGCAGCCGCAACTAAGACTCCGGCAAACGAGTGTTGCCGGAGTCTGCGCCGGTGCTTTAAGGAGGCGCGGCGGCTGGCCGCTTTCCCGCCGGCCGCCTGCCCGCAGCTCCCTCCCCGGACTTCTCCCCCCCCCCCCCCCGGAACAGATGCAAGCCCGGCACTTGTCCGAGGTGCCGGGCTCATTTTTGAAGAGATTTGCGCGGGCCGCGGCCGGGTGCAGGCAGCTCCTCCTTAACGGAAGGAGGAGGCCTGCACTTCCCGAGCCTGCCGCACCGCAGCGGGCGCCGCAGCGCCGGAATAGCGCCGCAATGCGGCGCGTTGCGCCAGTTTTCAGGCGCTAAAACCCTTCAGTAGCGCCGGCAGCCGTTTGGGCGCGGCGCTACTGAATTTTTGGCGCGCGCAAAGGGACTTAGCGCCGGCGCTAACTTCCGGCGCTAAAGCCCTGGCGCAGCGCAAACTCAATTTCTCGGCCTTGGTGTATAATGTGGGAAAGTGCGAGGTTTTACACTTTGGCAGGAAAAATAAAAAAGCAAATTATTATTTAAATGGAGAGAGATTACAAAATGCTACAGTTCAGAGGGACCTGGGGGCACTTGTGCATGAAACACAAAAAGTTAGCATGCAGGTACAGCAAGTAATCAAAAAGGCAAATGGAATGTTGGCCTTTATTTCAAAGGTTGGTGTATAAAAGCAGGGATGTCCTGCTACAACTGTAAAGGTTATTGGTGAGACCACACCTTGAGTACTGCGTACAGTTTTGGTCTCCTTATTTAAGGAAGGATATACTTGCATTGGAGGCAGTTCAGAGACGGTTCACTAGGTTAATTCCAGAGATGAGGGATTTGACTTATGAGGAAAGGTTGAGCAGGCTGGGCCTATACTCATTGGAATTTAGAAGAATGAGAGGTGATCTTATTGAAACATATAAGATACTGAGGGGGCACGACAAGGTAGATGCAGAGAGGATGTTTCCCCTCGTGGGGAAATCTAGAATGCGGGGGCACAGTTTTAGAATAAAGGGTCGCCCTTTTAGAACTGAGATGAGGAGGAATTTCTTCTCTCAGTGTTGTAAATCTGTGGAATTCTCTGCCCCAGAGAGCTGTGGGGGCTGGGGCATTAAATACATTTAAGGTGGAGATAGACAAATTTTTGCAAGATAAGGGAGTGAAGGTTTATGGGGAGCGGGCGGGGAAGTGGCTGTGAGCCCAAGATCAGCCATGATCTTATTGAATGGCAGAGCAGGTTCAAGGGGCTAAGTGGCCTATTCCTGCTCCTATTTCTTATGTTCTTAAGTTTGAACTGTAAGAGGTTAATTAACTATTGCAAAAGTGGTATGATTAGCACTTCTCTGATTGACTGATTTTTACTGTGAAAGTTACTCCTTTCAATGCCTCTACCTTAATGCCACTTTTACAGCAGACATCATTAACATGCTAAGTGATGTGCAAATCTGCATAATCATTTCTAATTGGTACATTAGAAGCCTTTTACAAGCCAAAAATCCTGAACACCAGGTTTGTGTGTTCATGTGCAATAAATTATTTCTATCGCTGAACGAATTTTGGGAGTGTGGACAAAAATATGTTCCCTTAATACTATGCATCAAATGGCTATACATTAACATACATTTAGTACCTGATTTACCTCTATTGCAGAGAGTAACTTCCCCTATACTAGAAGAGACTGTGCATCAGAGGGCCAGAGGCCATAGAAACCACCACCATGAGGACCCACTTTTCTGACTCTGCAGCCCCACTGCATTCTGAAGTAGATGCAACCATCTTCTGCTTACTTTTAAAAGGGCACAATTAAATTATCAAACCCTTGAATTTATCAAGCCTCTTCCACAGTTCAACAGTTGTCAGTGGCTGTTTTTAACAGATGAGTGTGGATACGGAGTGCTATCAGGCTAATTGACTCTGGGGCCATTCACTGTCAATCCCTATTCTTTATTCACCTGCTATCTATGCACTTCCAGAAAGAGTTGCTGGGTACAGATCAATGGTAAGAAACCAGACCAATTTATATCCTCCTTAGCAGAGCGACACTGAGCTGAATTGTGGTTCCCCCACTGCCAGATCAGCTGATTCAGCATAGATAGAAGCATGGACCTTTCTGGTGGACTACACCACCTAATATATTTCCTCAAAGTCATTGGGGAAGCCAGTGGCCTGGAGAAAGATGCAATGTTGATATCAGGGAGGGGGGAGATGTAGAGTAATCATGTGTCACCTTCAACACAAAACATCACATGAAAGCCTCATGTTGACATTTTGATGAAAATTGTAATTGTTTACCAAAGAAATAAAAAGAAGATTTGCAAAATACGTGCCTCTTTAATTGACAGTTAATAACTAACAAATGGAAATTAAAATATGATCGGGTGTTGGTTTGATGTCCTATTTATTAGATTTTGGAAATGAATAAATGAATATTTTTTCATTATGTTGGCTTTATTCAAATACATTGCACTTTCCATGCAAAAATATGTCCATCGCCAAGATTACCCTTATTCCACATCCCACGCCATTTCAATGGTCCTAAGGGCAGCTCCAGCAGTGGGACGGAAAATTCAGAAGGTGCGGAAGGTGTTTCAGGCTTGAGCTGCCTGATGGCCTTCAGTGATTGGGACTTTCAGACTGTCAGTGGAATTTGGCAACTAGGAGGTCTCAATTGTAGTTTAAACCTCTGGAAGAGGGACAAAAAAGTAAAGACTCAGGCCTATCTTCAGATCTTCAGCCTGCCCACAGGTCCCCCCCAGATCATGCGCTTGAGTGCCCAGAAAGCGTTTCCACTGACAAATGAGGCGGAAGAGCAAGAATGCCCCATATCACATCATTAACATTGGTCCACCTAGCCTGCATTTTCTGCAAGCATAGGCCACATGCTGCCCCTGCAGGAAGGCCCAGGAATCTCGGACAGCATTAGAGTGGCACCAACCTGATAATCTGGGCCTCCACCCCTTTTTCCTGACCCTTGCAATTGGGGTCCGCTCAGTGCCATAGATGCAGGAGTCATATAAAATGGCCCTTCATTGTGTAAGCATGCCCATGAAGACTGTCCATATTGGTGAAGTATAGTAAGATGATGAGCATCTGTCAAATTGACTATCACCACCCTTAGGAGAGGTGGGAACACATTGGGTGTGTGGGTGGGTGGGGGGGGCGGCCGTGGGGGGAAGAATTTAAAAATCAATTGTCCCCTTTATAATTTGCACTTGTTGCTTACCTTGCTCCAATTACCTATTTTCCAGATAGCACATGGGCGTACAAAACATCTCCGAGCAGGGACTGGCTTTTTAATTTTTTCACAGTCTGAGTCTTCCTTCGTGCTACACTCAACTTGTCTCCACACAGCACCAACTCCACATGTGGTAGAACACTGCAGAGAACAAAGTTAGGGGAAAAACTGAAGCACACAAAGCCATCACAACTGAACATAGGCACAGCAGTCTCCTAAATGTACTGTTAGCAGCAACATATAGAAAAGCTAGGCCCCACACAGTAATGAATCTGCAGATACCAAAGGAATACATATTCCACTTCTGTGCTCCCAGCACAATCCAGGAGTATAAAACACAAAAGTACCCAATTCCAGTACACGATTTTAATGGAGAGGATATCATGGGCTGACAATGCACTATTTTGCAATACATGCTTCAGCTTTGCGCTAGGGGCACAGAATGATTACCCCATAATTTTATGTTATCTAGATGGTTCATTAGGTTTTGGCAATGATTAACTGATCCATACAGATGAGGAAGGTAACGGTTTGAATTGCTGGTTTATGCTGAGTTTGCTAATGGTCGCCAAGATGATAATATTAGGGACACTATAATTGGCCCCAGTGCTCCTGGGTTAGGGAACGGAAAATCAGTCGGGAGCCCTACTCCTGATCGCTATTCAGTGGTAACCATGGCTTAGTGGGTAGCACTCTCAACTCTGAATCAGAAGGTTGTTGGTTCAAATCTCACTCCAGAGACTTGAGCACAAAATCTAGGCTGACACTTCAGTGCAGTGCTGAGGGAGTGCTGCACTGTTTGGGGTGCCGACTTTCAGATGAGATATTAAACCGAGGCTCTATCTGCTCTCTCAGGTGAACGTAAAGGATCCCATGGCATTATTTTGAAGAAGAACAGGGGAGTTCTCCCTGGAGTCCTGGCCAATATTTATCCCTCAACCAACATAAGTGAAACAGATTATCTGGTCATTATCACATTGCTTTGTGTAAATTGGCTGTCGCGTTTCCTAAATTACAACAGTGACTACACTTCAAAATAAAGTACGTCATTGGCTATAAAGTGCTTTGGGATGTCCTGAATGTCTCCCTTCACTAATCTATGGGGAGGATTGGCAGCATCATGGTTGAGTCTCATCCTGTCCTTCCCCAACTTCCACATACACATGAGCAGGGGTCACTAAAAGAAAGAAAGAAAGCCTTGCATTTTTACCGTGCCTTTTATGACCTCAAGATGTCCCAAAGCGTTTTATAGTCAAGTCTCTGGCATGGGACTTAAATGCACAATCTTCTGACTCAGAAGATTCTACCATTGCGCTACCACTGATCCACAGCTGACAGCTCACAGCTCATAAGCCATCATGAAGTCACCAGAGAGAGAAGATTGGCCAGAGAGACTCTTTGAGAGTCATCAACAAACGGTCACAAAAAAAATCAATGTTCATAGATCTTGGCTAGAATTCCTGCCCTCAATCCACTGGCAGAGCAAAATGAGCGAATTTACCTTTGTATTCCTACCACTTATTCTCCATCCTCATTTATCCACATTAAATGATATTTCTGGGGTAGAATCTTGCTGGCACATGTATCAACCCAATTTCCCAATCTATCTAAATCTTTTTACATCTGATACACTTATTATGAGACCATCATTTACAACACCCTCGCACTCTGATTTTGCTCACATCAGCAAATTTAGATGGCTCCCTTTTAGATTAGCCTTCCAAATCATTTATGCACATTATTAACAGCAAAGGATCCACATTGAGCTCTGTGGCACTCTGCTAGTCAACTCCATGTACAACAACCTTTCAGATTGAGATTTTCTTGAGACTCTGTTTTCTAAATTTTTGTCTCACTATTGTGACATTCACCTTTAATTATCCCCATCTCTTTAAATTTTAACGTTCACACAATTTTTGCTCACACCACTAGTCGGCTCTAGACAGCCACCTGAAGTTATGCTAATGAGCTGGCAGAGGAAAATTGGTGAAAGACTATTCTGCCACATGTTACATCTGTGTCGAATGTATATTTTGTGAAATCACCTTTGTATTCATCAAATATGTACCTGATGACTATTAATAGATTGTAGGCATTGTTGTAACCTCACATGAACCTTGACTCATTGTGCCAGATAGTGGTACGGTGGCATGGTGGTTATGTTACTGGACTAATAATCCAGAGGGCGAGACTAATGATCCAGAGACATCCCGCCATGGCAGCTGGGGAATTTAAATTCAGTTAATTAAACAAATCTGGATTAAAAAGCTAGTATCAGTAATGGTAACCATGAAACTACCGGATTGTTGTAAAAACCCATCTGGTTCACTAATGTCCTTTAGGAAAGGAAATCTGCCTATATGTGACTCCAGACCCACAGCAATGTGATGGACTCTTAACTGCCCTCTGAAATGGCCCAGCAAGCCACTCAGTTGTACCAAACTGCTGTGACATAGTCAACACTGTGGGAGTACCTTCACCACATGGACTGCTGCGATTCAAGAAGGCAGCTCGTCCACCACCTTCTCAAGGGCAATTAGGGATGGGCAATAAATGCCAGCCTTGCCAGCGACGCCCACATCCAATGAACCAATTTTTTTTTTTTATGTGCTTTGATATGTAATTTTTACAGTTCTTTATATGATCACCTTTTTGTGTTAATCAAACAAGTATACGCTAACCATAAAACCTCGAATCGGTCAAGTTTTGCAAAACTGCAAGAAGCTGCATTCTGCCTTCATGCAATCAATAAAGCATGAGATTGCTAACAGAAGCAGTAGCTATAATCACACTAATAGTCCTGGCCACAAGATAAGAGGCTGTCTCTACTTACAATAGGGCCTCAGAATTATTAGCCTGAAACCAGACAAGGGATGTGAGATAACAGTCCCAAAGTTGCTGACTAAGGCCTTGAGAAGAAGCATGGCCCGATAAGATGGGGAAACAGCACTTTTCAGTATTATAGGCTGCTAATTGGACAACCAAAGGGGTATGGCATCTTAAGGACCACACAATCACCCCTTGTCCATCAAAGGTAGAGATAAGGGGCAGGATTTTCATTCAGGAGTCGGGTTGGAGGCGGGACTACAACTTTCGGGGTTGTAGTCCCGCCTCCATCGAGATGCAGCCAATCCACGCAATTTTAACTTGATTGACCTTGTTGAGCTCGCCCAGCGGGCTCAGCAGGCCAATTAAGGGCCACCTGGCAACAGGTGTCATCACAGACTGAAATTTCATCTTTCAAGAGCTTTTGACAGATGAAATATCAGCGTTTCACAGCTGTTTGAAGTTGTCAAACACTGACAGTCTTACTTCTAACCTGAGTCCTTCTCCACAGACTCAGTTAGAAATCTCTCCTGCATAGTAAGCTGAAGGCTGTCACTTTTGACAGTTCGCAGCCATTCTGCTTTCTGTGCTGGTGAGATGAGGGACTCCCGGGACCTAAAGGAAGGAAGGTTGAAAAGGTAAGAACAGGTCTTTTAAACTTCTTTAATCACTTTAGACACACCAAACACACTTACCTTTGCACTCATGCACACATCACTCACCTGAACACCGACACCTCGACCCCTCCAAGTCCTCCAAACCCGCCTCCCCAGGGCTGGCAAAATTCCCCCCTATGGCTTTGAACTTCCTAATGTTTAACTGGCGGAAATTGTGGCTCATTCAAGACTTGTTGTCAGACAACACAAAGGCAGTGGAGGGTCTGAGAGAGGTGGTGGAGAGGTAGAGCTGGGTGTTGTCAGCGAACATGTGAAAGCTGACCCCATGTCTTCAGAGGATGTCACCAAGGGGATGCATGTAGATGAGAAAGAGGGGGGGACCAAGGATTGAATTTTTAGAGGACTTTAAATGGTGCATGGGTGGTAAGAGAAACCATTACTGGAGATGCTGTAGCTACAATCAGATAGGTAAGAGCAGAACATGTATCAGAGTTTCTACACAGTGTATTCTACAAGTTAAAACTTCTAACAGTAATACATTTTGATGTATACATTAACTGGAATTACTGTTTGTTACTTGTGTGAAGACCTACCTCACTCCAGTTTCCAACCTTCCAGTAAACACTGTCCACACTAACTTCCGTCTCAAAATCATCATAGTCTATTGTAACATTCATGAAATTATTTGGTCTATTTGTAGTTGGAGTTTTCTTCAAAGGTACTTTAGTGGTAGATAGTATTTTGGAGGTTGGCGATTTACTTCCAAGTAGTTTTGAGAGTTTTACCCATGACGAATGTGTGATACCAACTAAATTAGATGTAGTAAGCTCAGGATTGTCCTGCAGTCTGTTTTCATCATTAAAATTTAGACCAGGAGCTAGGATGTCACTAATATTGGAAAAGCGCTCTGGATTCAGCATCTTTAGAAGTTTCATTCTTAGCCGCTCGATAGTTGCTTTGACTTTTGGATCTATTTTTAACCTTGAAAAGCCTGGCTTTCTATGTACAACACCTGGAGAAGGTGCTCTTACATTTGGCTTGACTACTTGCATATTACCAGGCTTTAATGTAGTCACAAGTGTTGTCTGTGGACTACTATACAAAGTTGATTCCTCAGCATTGATAGGGGCTGCAGTCATCTTTGCAACTTCATCATCATATTCATCTGTTATGAGATTAACCTGAGGTTCTTCTGTAAATGGAAGATGATCATCAACCTCTTCTATGGTAATGTGATCATCTTCTGAGGTACTGTCATTTTCACCAGTAGTACTGTGTATCCCATTCATAGTTTGAATTGTAGGTGTAATGTTTCCAGCTTCAGGGGCCTTCTTTCCATTAGTGGTATCATCCTCGTAGGTCAGATCTTGGTGAATAGCAATAAAGTTGTAATCATAATGTCCATCATGCGACACATTGGTGTTTTCCTGATTAGGGACAGGCTTATTTTGCAAATGCATTTGTTTCTTTGTAGTGGTACGCGTAGTAGTTACAGGGCTTGCGCTGCCAGCTGACTGCACAGTGATGTTGACAGGAAGAGGCTGCTCAGTTGTGACGAGCACTTGTCTGGGTTTAGGTTGAACTTTTGCACCTGAGTGGTTAGGGCCAAATTTGGGCCCCAGCTTACTAGGGAGGTCTTTGGTAAAAATCTTGCCACCTTTGGGCTTCCGCAGAGGGAACTGTATTTTCTTATTGCTGGGGCAGTTCCGTAAGCCACATAAGCCTTTAGAGTTTGGCCTTTTGGAAATATTGCAGAGCTCCTTATTATTCCTGGTGCACGACACTGCCCGTGTGCGGAAGCCACCTCCACATGTAGCTGAGCACTGAAAAATAAATATCAAAGATCAAAAGGGATCAATCTACGCAGTGCAGTTTAAACGTGCCTCAGCATGCAAAGCAGAATGCAATGAATTCACTTCCGTAGGAAATAAATAGACCTTTTATGCACATTGTTATCGCTCAGATTTGTATTAATAATTAAAAGACAATTCAGAAAATCATCTTCACTGCTTTGTTAACATTTTCAACTCTTTTCTTGATTCCTTCACCCAGTTCTTGATGCTAGATAGTTTTCTTTTGTCAGGTGTGTCGATCAACATTTCTAAGGATTCCTAAACTGATTAAACTGTATCGTTCCTAAATAACAGAATATAAAGCAAGCACTTCATTTGTCACATTGCAATTTTAAAGCTAAAACAGCTTGGGGGCGAAATTTGGTTACGCCCCATTTGGGGGCGGTAACCAAATTAGCGCCAGACATTTAGCGCCCGGTGCGGGAGTACTGCCTCGGCCGCTAAATTGGGCTTACCACCCCGGCGAGGAAGCAAAGCGCTACACGGACCACGCCAAGGGCCGCCAAGACAGGCTGACCTGGAGGTCGGCCAAAATAATAAAATGGCGGTGCAGGGCGCAGCCGGACCGCCCCTTTAATTACCGCCCTGCCACCGGTTCGCGACCCCCGCCGAATTTTTGCCACAGGGCACTAAGGGGTCGCGTTGCTCGGCGATGATGCTAGCGCCTCAGTAGCTCCCCGCCGAATTTCTCAGCAGGCGCTATTAGTGCCCCCGCCTGGGCGCTAAGCCCTTTGCGCCCTGTTAGCGCCCCCCCCCTCCCCGGAGGCACCAACGGCGAGCGCAAAGGAGGCAAATTTCGCCCCCCATATATTTCTTAAAGCAGTGCTACAAGTCAGGTTTCACTTTCTCACTAGTGAACTAACACCAGTAAGATATCACTGAATACTTCTACACCCTGAATTATTACTAGTAATGGACTACTGATTACAGAGATACCAATGAATGAGCACCAATGAGTACTGCTGAGTACCTTCAAACTAGTGAATTAATATTGGCAATGTAGTATGCAATACTTTCAAACTAGTGAACTAACACTGGTAATGTACTACTGAATATGTTCACACTATTGAATTAATACTAGAAATATACTGAGTTCTTTCATACCACTGCATTAACAGTAGTAGCCTACAATATCTGCAACTGACGTAGCTTAGACTTGAATGACTACAGGGCCGAATTTAACCGGAGCAGGAATCGCGGGTGCGGAGGCCGAAGCTGGCAGAAAACCATTCAGACCCCCAGAGCAAGAATCTTGGGACTTCCTTTGCATATCCCAAAACTGATTCCTACCCTATGCTGGTGGATATGTCATTACTGCCGGCAGCCGGGAATCAAAGTTGGTGGTTCTCAGGCCACCACTGAGTACCCAGGGAAATGGTGCCGAGCAAGGTAAGTATGGATTCAGTGTGGGGGGGGGGGGGGGGGGGGGGGTGGTGTGACGGCAAGTCCGCGATCAGGGAGGGGGGAGGTCCAGGACAGGGGAGGCCTAAGGTTATGCAGTTAGGTCACAGATCAGCCATGATCTCATTGAGTGGCGGAACAATCTCGAGGGGCTAAATGGCCTACTCCTGTTCCTATGTTCATAAGGTATCCTTGTGGGGTCAAGAGGTCAGGAGGAGCACTCCTGGCTTTTACTGGAGGGTTGGAGATTCTGAAGGCCTCAGTCGGGTCTGTAGTTAAAATGGCATGTGCATCCCAATGATGGCATCGGGACACGACATTCACATTTAAATTAGGCCTTCTCTCCTCTGGGGAGGCCGGCTTTCCCGTTCCTCAATTCAGACAAGTGTAAGTGGTGAGGGGCGTAAACGCATTGGGAACAAAATGCTAACCCCTCCAACCAACTTACCACCCCCTGCCACCCAGCCCACCCCACCCCCTGCCATGCTTGCACCGCGCCCACTGGGTTGGGGGTAAAAATCAGCTCTTATTAGTGTGCTTTAGATAGGTATAAAGAATTGTGTATTTTGCACATAATTTTTCGAGTTGAGCTCATTAGCAGTGCTTCAAGCAAAGACTAGGACGGGAGCAGGAAACACAGTAAGATGGAAACATAAAATTGCATGTGTGAAATTTAACGAGTTTGGTACAATTAAAGGAGAGCCTTGCAATAGTTGGAAGATAAATCTGAAGGTTGGATTTTACAAACCCCGGCAGGTCCGTGGGGGGCGACATCGGTGCCGGGTCCCAACCCCGCTGCTGCCTCCATCCCGGCCTCTGAAATTAATTTACCGTGATTGGGCTTGATAACTTACCGTGACAGCGCATATGCCGGCCAATTAGAGGAAGCGGGTCTGGTGACGTCATTTGATGACGCGTCATCAGTCGGTTTCCTTAAAGGGACCATGGCCAACTTTCTTTTGGCATCTGTGCTGTCAGTGTTCTACAGCATTGAGGTGCTGCAAACACTGTCAAGCACTGCACAGAGGTACAGGGCTGCACCCAGGCTCTCCCATGACTCCCTCCGTATGCTTCTGTAAAAACTTGCAGCATCCTGAATCTGTAGTGGAAATGCAGGTTAGAGAAGCTAGTGGTAAAGGGAACATTTCTTAATCAGCTGGGAGCTTTGACTTGACATTTGAAGCTGTCAACTCATCAGCTGATTCAATGGCCACTGACCTCCCGCCTCAGCTTCACAAACAAGATCTAGGCACAGCGGGAAACCGATGGGCGACCTGTCAAATCCAAAAAGCTGGGAAAAAAACATTGATAAGTGGCTGTAAATCAGCCATGAATGATTTTAATTGCCTCCCCCGCTGCTGCGTGTCAGGCCTGCTCAATGCTGACAGACCCGACATTTGGTAAAGGCACATGGTGGCGAGTTCACAGCGGGGAAAAAAAATTCCCACCCGACCCGCCACCGACCGTGCCCGCTGACCCCCCCGTAAAATCCAGCCCAAAGTCTCTGGAGAGTGCCTCAACCATCATCAGCCTTTCTCAAGGCTGAAGGAGCAGCAGACTATGAAAAGACATGCAAAAATGATTGGGAAGCAACTTAATTTGCAGGTATGAGTCTGCAGGCAAGAGACGGAATCCAGCCCGTATGATGGCTCCTGAAATCAAGGTGATGCTGCATGATTGTGATTGCAGGACCAGTGGTCCTCTATTCCAATCCATAGCATCATCCTAGTAGGTCAACTTATTGATATGCCTGCCTTGAGGTGGAGCCAAGGTTCAGATGGCATCTTTATGTGCCATCCCTGTGCTGCCTGGTAGCTCAGATGGCATGGCTCTTCATCTCAGACTGTTGACCGATGTAGATAGTTCCCCACAAACATGGCCAAGCAAGTTTGTCAGGGCCTGTAGTTATGGTTTACGGCATCTTGCCATCTGCTGATACCCTGGCTGTTGATCACACTGACATGTCTTCTTTCATGCAGTGCCACTGAAAGCAAGACATTCTGTGACTGAAGTGCTTCTGAGAAAGCATCTAAAATCATGATTAGTCCAGAATTCACATATCTTACTGGTGCCACCAGCTCTGCTGTCCCAGCTTCTTTTGGGAATAGGACTAATCATCTGCTATATTCACCTCTGTCTGCAGATGCTGACTGTATGGGCACCAGCAGGTAGATACAGATACTTCTAGTACAGTCTGAACTACCTGACATTCCTTCTTCCAAACAGTTCAGAATCACAGAATCACAGAAACCCCACAGTGCAGATAGAGGCCATTTCAGCCCATCGAGCCTACACCGACACATATCCCACCTGATCCCCATAACCCCTACACCAACACATATCCCACCCTATCCCTGTAACCCCACGTATTTAATCCCCCTAACACTAAGGGTCAATTTATCATAGCCAATCAACCTAACCCACACATCTTTGGACTGTGGGAGGAAACCGGAGCACCCGGAGGAAACCCACGCAAACATGGGGAGAATGTGCAAACTCCACACAGATAGTCGCCCGAGGCCAGATTTGAACCCTGGCGCTGTGAGACAACAGTGCTAACCACTATGCCACCGTGCAGATTGGGGAATTTCCATGGGGAATCCCGTTACTGGTAGTAATGGTGCCCTGGGCAAAAAATAAATGATTTGCAGCAATTGGCACAACGGCTCAAGAAAATAGCAATCAGGGAAAAAATGATTAAGAATAAGATGAACCACATGCACTATCAGATTATTATGTCCTTTTCATGACCTTCTCTATACTCATCATTGCCTAGTAACCCCAGATGTCCATTTCACATAGGATTTAAATCTGATATCCTGCACGCCAGCAAATGGTGTGCAGGGCAGGCATGCTCAAAAATTAATGTTTAAAAGAAGCGGCCAATAGTCCCACCATGCCTCCACCCCAAAAACAACATTGGGGCACCATCTGAGCGTGAATGAACACCTGCCTACTTCCCGCTACGAGCTGCCTGATATTACATCACAACAACAGCAGCTGAAAATCAGATCTGTAACGTACTATTGTATCTTAGGTATTACATTTTCATTAGTATGTTTCTCTTGAGAATCACGGAAATTGTACTACAGATTTTCCTGCATCAGTACCGGCATTATATCGGATATATCTATTCTAATCCCATTACCCTGCTTCCCCTATGCCCTTTAATATTTTTCTCAGGTGTTTATTCAAATCCTGGCTTCAATAGCCATTTGCAACATCATACTCCAAATTCTAATAACCTTTGCAGGAAGTTGTTTTTAACCACCCCCTCATGCTTCTGGGATTAATCTTAATTTTATTCCCTCTTGCCAGTGGAAATAATCTTTCATTATTTAACTTCTTTTGTCACATGTTTTGTTTTAGCCCTTCTGTCTTTCCAAAGGTAGATTATCATTTCAGAAGGCAAAATGTGAGTGAAATGTCGATTTTCTTTTTTCAGATTAAGTGCAGTGCAGCTTCAGCTTAGGCAGTCCCTCGGAACCGAGGATGACTTGCTTCCACATTAAAAATGAGTTCTCAGGTGACCGATTAGTCCAATGCGGGACCTACAGTCTCTGTCACAGGTGGGGCAGATGGTGGTTGAAGGGGCGGGTGGGTAGGGTGCTTGGGTTGACGTGCACTCCTTGTGCTGCCTGCACTTGGCTTCTGCTTGCTCCCGGCGAAGAGACTCGAGGTGTTCGGCGCCTTCCCGGATGCTTTTCCTCCACTTTGTGCAGTCTTGGGCCAGGGATTCCCAGGTGTCGGTGGGATGTTACACTTTTTCAAGGAGGCTTTGAGGGTGTCCTTGAAGTGTTTCCTCTGCCCACCTGGGGTTCTCTTGCCGTGCCGGAGCTCCGAATAGAGCGCTTGTTTTGGGAGTCTCGTATCGGGCATGCGGACAATGTGACCCGTCCATCGGAGCTGATTGAGCGTGGTCAAAGCTTCGATGCTGAGGATGTTGGCCTGAGCAAGAACACTGACGTTGGTGCACCTATCCTGCCAATGGATTTGCAGGATCTTGCGGAGGCAGCATTGGTGGTACCTCTCCAGTGCTTTGAGGTGCCTGCTGTACATGGTCAGCTTAGATGCAGAGTAAAGTTTCCCCTCCTCTGCTCCAACAACATGTTGCAACCCCAATCTCAGAAGACCACCTCAACTGCACCAAATTGAAATATTCCCATTTGTATTTTACATAGGAGCATTATTGATTGGAGAGCGGGTGGCTTTGGCCTACGTTGACCGTCATTATGTACCTGAACAGGAAGTCAACCACAGCACGACCATAACTCATTGCCAAAGCCTTTTATGTGAGGTTTAAGCAGTTGTTGATGAGTAAGCCTGGGCTTTGACTTGAATATGGGGGTGGTGCCAGAGGATTAGATGATTGCAAATGTCACAACCCTGTTTAAAAAAGGTGAGAGGGATAAACCCGGCAACTACAGGCCAATAATCTGTGATAAAATTAGAGGCAATAATCTGTGACAAAATTAATTGGTATTTGGAAAAGTATGGGCTAATAAATTTGTTGCGTCCATGTATAATAAGACACAGACTGCGGAGAACGGTACAACAGATGTTTACTCAACGTGGCTCACACTACAACTGATCTGTACAGATTACTACTCAGTGTTATATACAGGTGCGGTCACTGCCGGTACTGCAGTATACATGAGCTGTAAAACATAGTTCCCCCCTTAAAGGTATATACATTACAATTCCTCCCCTTTTAGATTAACAGTACCATAACACTCATTTAACAATTAAATATCAAACTAATTACAATTAACACTTTTAACATGCAACATTAGCTGAAAATAGTCTATTTATATATTCAGTCTTTGGGGAGGCTTCCTGATCCTTTCTGGATAGCGCCGGTCCCAAGTGTCTTGCTCTTGGTGAGGAGGCGATTCTGGTCCCCTGTCGTTGGTTGGTTCATCAGCTACTGTTTCTGGGGTAGATGCGACCTGTATGTCGGTTTCATCACCAGGTACGTATGGGCGAGGCATGGGGTTGACTTGTTCCTGTGACTCTAAGATCTGGTCAGCATGACGTCTCACGATGCTCTCCCCAATGTCCACTGTGTACATTAGTGGGCCCTGCCGTGTGCATATCGTTCCTGGCTGCCATTTTTCTGTTTGGTAGTCGCAAGCCAAGACTGGTTGCCCTACATTGAAGCTCCTTGTTGGCTTCTCATGGATGTGCTGGAATTGCTTACTCTCAACATCTCTTCGTACGTTTGGTCTGAGCAAATCCAGGCGAGATCTTAACCTTCGGTTAAAGAACATCATGGCTGGGGCCTGGTTGGTGACTGCATGTGTCGCATTCCGATAGGCGAACAGGAAATTGTCCACCTTGTGCTGCAGCGGAATGTTGTCATTGTACATAGCCTTTATTGCCTTCTTAAAGGTTTGTACAAACCTCTCAGCCAATCCATTTGTGGCTGGATGATACGGGGCGGATGTGCAATGCCTTACCCCATTCTTTTTCAAGAACCTCCGGAACTCTTCGGACACAAACTGTGGTCCGTTGTTGGAGCAAATCTGTTCTGGCAAGCCATTCCTGGCAAAAATGGTCTGTAGGACTGCAATAGTTTTCTCCGTGGTGGTGGAGGACATTTTGATGACCTCAGGCCATTTCGAGTGCGCATCCACTGCTATTAAAAACAATGAGTCCATGAATGGACCAGCAAAATCAATATGCACCCGTTGCCATGGAGATGAGGGCCACTCCCATGGGTGTAGAGAGGCCTGTGGTGGTGCATTTGGACTTTCTGGCATCCTGAGCAGCTCTTGGTCAGGTCCTCGATTTGTTTATCGATTCCCGGCCACCACACATAAGCCCTGGCTAGGCTTTTCATTTTTACCCCTCCCAGGGTGGGCAGCACGGTGGCATAGTGGTTAGCACTGTTGCCTCACAGCGCCAGGGACCCGGGTTCGAATCCGGCCTCGGGTGACTGTCTGTGTGGAGTTTGCGCATTCTCCCCGTGTTTGCGTGGGTTTCCTCCGGGTGCTCCGGTTTCCTCCCACAGTCCAAAGATGTGCGGGTTAGGTTGATTGGCTATGATAAATTGACCCTTAGTGTTAGGGGGATTAAATACGTGGGGTTACGGGGATAGGGTGGGATATGTGTTGGTGTAGGGGTTACAGGGATCGGGTGGGATATGTGTCGGTGCAGGCTCGATGGGCCGAAATGGCCTCTATCTGCACTGTGGGGTTTCTGATTCTGATTCTTCTGATTCTGATTCAGATGACCCTCATGAAGCTCATTGAGCACTCTATCCCTTAACTTGGGTGGAATTACCACTCGGGATCCACACATCAAGGTCCCCCGGCACACTGACAGCTGTTCTCTCCTTGTCGAGAATGCGGGCAACAGTGAGTCGCCATGTGCTGACCATCCCTTCACCGTCAAATCATATACCCGAGACAGTGTCGGGTCATTTCGGGTTTCCTTTTCGATACAAGCGTTAGTTACCGGTAGGTATTCAACTATAGTCGAATGGAATATTTCGACAGGATCCACTGCTGGTGCTTCCTCCGCAGTCGGCAGTGGCAGGCGTGATAGCCCATCAGCATTTCCATGCTGTTTCGTGCCCTTATATTCAATCTCATAGTGGTGCGCCCCTAGTAAAAGTGACCATCTTTGTAGTCGTTGCGCAGTCATCACCGGAACGCCCTTCTTCGGATTAAAAATGGAGACAAGAGGCTGGTGATCAGTCAGCAAGGTGAATTTCTGCCCGTGCAGATAGTGATTGAACTTTTTCACTCCCCACACTAGGCTGAGGGCCTCCTTGTCAATCTGGGCGTAGTTACGCTCGGCTGAGGTTAGTGATCATGACGCAAAGGCTATTGGCCTCTCTCAGCCGTCCGAGAATTTGTGCGATGGCGCCGCTCCAATGCCGTAGGGTGACGCATCACATGCCAACCGAATTGGTAATGCTGGGTTGTAATGGGCCAATACCTCTTTCGATGTGATTAGTGTTTTGCTCTTCTGGAAAGCTCATCTACATTCGTCACTCCACTTCCATGGCACCCCAGTTTGCAGGAGGGTGTTCAGTGGGTATAGTATTGTAGACAAATTTGGCAAGAACTTATGGTAGTAGTTTACCAGCCCGAGGAACGACCTCAGTTGTGACACATTTTCTGGTGCTGGAGCCTTGACTACTGCCTCAATCTTCTCTGGGGACTTATGTAACCCCTCTTTATCGATAACGTGGCCACAATACGAGATCTGTTTTCTAAAAAACTCGCATTTGGGGCGGTTAGCTCGGAGCCCATATTCCTGCAATCTAGTGAGCACCTGCTCCGGGTTGGCAAGGTAATCATTGTCATTTTCGCCCAAGACCAGGATGTCGTCCAAATAACACTGGGTCCCTGGGATCCCTTGCAGGACTTGTTCCATTGCACTCTGCCAAATTGCCGGAGCTGATGCTACCCCGAATACCAGCCGGTTGTATTGGTAGAGACCTTTATGGGTGTTGATTGTGAGGTATTTTTTTGATGCTTCTTCTACCTCCATTTGCAGATACGCCTGGGCCAGATCAATCTTAGTGAAGCATTTCCCTCCAGATAGCGAGGCGAAAATATCTTCAATCCGCCGAAGTGGATATTGTACGGTGTGAAGGACCGGGTTCACTGTTACCTTAAAGACACCACTGATGCGAAACTTCCTTGGTTCCCCAGGCGTGCTGCTCAACGACTTTTTCATCACAGGGACGATGGTTGTAGCCCACTCGCTCCAGTCTACCTTGGACAGTACACCTGAACGTTCCAGACTCTCCAGCTCTGCTTCGGCGGTTGGGCGGATCGCATAAGGTACCGGTCTGGCCTTAAAAAAATTTGGGCTTGCGTTTTCTTCAATTTTAATCATCGCTGTCATGCCTTTTAGTGTTCCGAGTCCTTGCTGGAACACTTCTTTCGCGTCAGTTAGGATCTTTGACAGTCGCCCAGGTGTGACGTCGTCATCCTTTTTGTCAGCCACAGTCAGTGCCTGTATGGAATGCCAATCCAGTTGTATTTTCCGGATCCATTCACGTCCCAGTCATGGTGGTCCTCTATCTTGCAATACATACAGGTCTAGTTTTGGTGTTTCCTTACCGTTATATTTAACGGTCACCCTTATTTTTCCTTTGGGGTAGACTTTTTGCCCCGTGTACGTCTTCAAAATAATTTTTGTGTCTCTCAAGGGTATGTGTGAGAATAGCCGCTCGTAGTCCCATCGGTTTATGACTGTTAGGGCTGATCCTGTGTCCAATTCCATCTTTACCTGGACTCCTGCTAACTTGAGAGTGACCCAAATGGTTCGGTGATCCTCCGTTATGATCACATTATGTAATTTCAGACAACTCAGTTCCCTGCTTTCGGAGTCGTTATCACTCTTTTGTTTGTCTGAACTATTCTCCGTCATCTTATGTACCTTCTTGTACTTTCCTTTGGTAGGTTTCTTATTGCTGGTTTTCTTTCCCGACCTGCAGACTCGTGCTATATGTATTACTTTTCCACACTGTCTGCATACTTTGTCTTTGAACCAGCAATCATTCTGGTCATGTGTTGTTCTGCCGCAGCGATAGCACTTCTCTGTTCCATATGACATTTCGTTTGTGCCATATTCTTGCGGTCTCTGTTGTATCTCTGCAGCGCCCCGTGCTGCTGCTTCATATGATACCGCAATGCTGAAAGCCTTTTCCAGCGTAAGGTCCTTTTCAGATAAAAGCCGTTTCTGGGTTCCTTCACTTTGAAGCCCACACACAAACTTGTCCCTTAAGGTATCTGCCAGTCCCGCTCCAAACTGGCAGTGTTTCGATAGTTTGCGCAGTTCTGTTAAATAATCAGCATTGCTTTCATCCTTATGCTGGTTCCGTTTGTGAAACTTGAATCTTTCTGCTATCAGCAGCGGTGTGGGGTTTAAATGTTCCTTTAGTATCGTTACTATGTCTTCAAAACTCTTTTCCATTGGCTTCGTTGGGGTTACTAGATTTCGTAATAAACCATACGTCTTTGCACCCATTAAATTTAACAATACCGATGCTTTCTTGTCATCTGACACCTCATTTGCCTTGCAGTACACCTCTATTCATTCGACATATGTAGCCCAATCATCGACTTCATTGTCAAATGCGGTGATACTGCCACTCTTCGGCATTTTGGGTGTGGTTTAAAATGGCGTCTCCCAATGGCTTAAAATGGCATCTCCCGCGCTTTCCTTCCTCCCCCGCTGCTGCCAACGCCGCTCCCGGCGGTTCTCGTGGCAATGGCGGTGCCCTGTAGGTTTCACGCTCTTCTCCTGCGCTGCTGCCAACGCCGCTCTCGGCGGTCCACGTGGCAATGGCGGCGCCTCACGGGTTTCTGCGCGTCTCTCTCTCCCTCTCTCCGACGCTGCTCGGCCCCTGAACACCGGCTGCACCCTGTGCGCTCTGCCCCCTCTCTCTCTCCCCCGTCGACGCTGCTCAGCCCTTTGCTGTGCCGCTCGGTCGGGCTCTAGCCCGCCGCTGTCCGGGAAGGGTCTGCGCACTACCTGTTGCCAGCCCGTTTTGCTGGACCACCTCGACTGGAAAGCCAAGCCTGGCTCTCGACAGACTCCCCTGCAATTCTCAAGTCTCTGCTGCATGACTGGGCGGTTGCCCGTGGTCGACGCCCGAGCCTCTGGCCTTGACCTCCAATCCACTGATCACAGAATCACAGAAACCCCACAGTGCAGATAGAGGCCATTTCGGCCCATCGAGCCTGCACCGACACATATCCCACCCAATCCCCGTAACCCCTACACCAACACATATCCCACCCTATCCCCGTAACCGCAAGTATTTAATCCCCCTAACACTAAGGGTCAATTTATCATAGCCAATCATCCTAACCCGCACATCTTTGGACTGTGGGAGGAAACCGGAGGAAACCCACGCAAACACGGGGAGACTGTGCAAACTCCACACAGACAATCACCCGGGGCCAGATTCGAACCCGGGTCCCTGGCGCTGTGAGGCAACAGTGCTAACCACTATGCCACCGTGCTGATCTCCAGGAACGAATCCCCGAGAGGTGATGCAGAGTTGCAGGTAGGTTCGAACCTGCCTCGTCGCCAATGTTGCGTCCGTGTATAATAAGACACAGACTGCGGAGAATGGTACAACAGGTGTTTACTCAACGTGGCTCACACTGCAACTGATCTGTACAGATTACTACTCAGTGTTATATACAGGTGTGGTCACTGCCAGTACTGCAGTATACATGAGCTGTAAAACATAGTTCCCCCCTTAAAGGTATATACATTACAAAATTAAAGTCAGTGTAAGAGCCATAAAAGCTTAAGAAAATACTTTAAAATAGTGGTTAAATGGCATAATACAGTTAATTTACCTGACCGACTTATTGTATTAAGAAACCCCCTATGTTCTTGCTCCAGTAGTATAGTCCGAGACACCCCCTTCATTCTTGCCACAATGGAACAGTCCCTAAGCCACACATGGGTGCAGCCATTTTACAGTTTAAACTGCACGTGGTTGAAGGAGGCAGAAGCTGTGAGGTTTGGAGCAGTACAGTTTTTGACCGTGTTCGTTTATACGTGTTTGCTTTGTAATTCCGTTTGTTAAGTGTTATAGTAAACAGTTTAAAAGACAAAGCTACGTTTGGGAACGTTTTATTTCGACACGCGTCTACTCGTTGTTAAAAACCCCACAGCTCAGTGGCTGCCTGTTTGGAAACTAAGAAGCGCCACTACATTAGTCAAAAACTTGCTCCCTAAGAAGGAAGGGATGGAATCGTCGGCGAACGTATACCCGAATGGTCACGGAGCCAGACGACAATATAAGAAAGCGAAGGTACAGTGACTGCTACTTGCTTTGTTCATTCTATTGAGAAGCTAAATAAGAGCTGCGGGTAAAATGGCCGAGGCCTTACGGAGCCAGGAGCTTCCATCAGCCAGAAAGATTGCTGGCCAAAAGAGGGAAATAAAGCTCACCCCAAAGGCAATGGAAGAGAAGTTACATAGAAGCATAGGCGCAAGGAAGGCTAAATTAGCTCAGATAACTGGAAAAATGAAGATAATTGATCGTCTCATGGAAGATAATGCTAATATTAAGAAAGCTGAAGACATAGGCCTAGAAATTCAGTGCCCTTAGCACCGATTTTGCGGCGCTAGAGGGCCTAGCGCTGCAATTGGCGCCGGTTCCTAAATTGCCTGGCGCCCTTCCGCGGCGGTAGACCGGTAGCGCTGCGCCGGCACCGATGACGTCATCGGTGTGCGCAGCATCCCGGTTGCCGTGGTAACCCGGCCCCAAGCCGAAATTCAGTTGCGGCCGCCTCGCCAGTGGCAGCCGCAACTAAGACTCCGGCAAACGAGTGTTGCCGGAGTCTGCGCCGGCGCTTTAAGGAGGCGCGGCGGCCGGCCGCTTTCCCGCCGGCCGCCTGCCCGCAGCTCCCTCCCCGGACTTCTCCCCCCCCCCCCCGGAACAGATGCAAGCCCGGCACTTGTCCGAGGTGCCGGGCTCATTTTTGATGAGATTTGCGCGGGCCGCGGCCGGGTGCAGGCAGCTCCTCCTTAACGGAAGGAGGAGGCCTGCACTTCCCGAGCCTGCCGCACCGCAGCGGGCACCGCAGCGCCGGAATAGCGCCGCAATGCGGCGCGTTGCGGCAGTTTTCAGGCGCTAAAACCCTTCAGTAGCACCGGCAGCCGTTTGGGCGCGGCGCTACTGAATTTTTGGCGCGCGCAAAGGGCTTTAGCGCCAGCGCTAACTTCCGGCGCTAAAGCCCTGGCGCAGCGCAAACTCAATTTCTAGGCCATAATGTATTACGATTTCTCCAAGCTGCATGAAGAATTTAATGTACTCAATGAAGATGTATTAGCACTTCTGTCTGAAGAAGAGGGAAACGCTGATCAGCACAACTGGTTTCATCTTAAATCAACCAGCATTAAGGACTATATCAAGGCCACGGAACAGTGGATGTTAAAGATTCGTCAAGACGGTGATACAGCAGAGAAAGATAAAGTTGACGATGAAGTCGGACCAGACGATAGCATTTCAGAGACTTCCGCCAGACCGAGCAAAAATCGAAAAGAAGGTAGCTCTGTTTCTGGACACAGGTCAGTCGCTTCTACCACAAGCTCGTCGCGACGCATGAGAGCGGAGGCCGAATGGGCGGCGTTGATGGCGCGCGCAGCATCTTTAGCGGAGAAGCAAGCTCTTGAACGGGAAGAGGCCCAATTGCAGGTCCAAGAGGCCCAACTGCAGGCCCAACGGGCCCAGGTGCAGGCAAAGAAAGAACAGCTGGAGATAAAAACAGCTATCGAGGTCTCAGACGCCAGGTTGAGTGCGTACGAAGATTATGAAGGCTCACGGGATGGCGGGAGCCACTGCCAGTCAACGTTGTCACATAGAGTTGGATCCAGGGCACCTTCAAGAGTTACAACAGAGCCCGAAGGTAATCCCCTGGCATTACAGCGTGGAAGAGTGGCCTCTCCACTAACAGGAGCACGTGATGCTACCCCAGACGTCAGACGGTCTAGACTAGACCCTGCTGATGACCACCAGAGGCCTGAAGACACAGGGAGAAGCCTATACCGAGTGATGCAACGTCAGAACAAAATTACAGAGATGCTTGTAAAACAACAGAATCTGTTTCAACTCCCTCAAAGAGACATACCAGTGTTCCAAGGCGACCCACTCAAGTATAAGCCCTTCATCAGATCCTTTGAACAAGCCATTGACTCCAAAACAGAGAGCAGCAGTGATAAGTTGTACTACCTGCGACAGTACACCAGTGGTAAGCCACAAGACCTGGTCAGAAGCTGTGAACACATGAGACCGGACCGGGGATACATAGAAGCCAGGAAGTTGCTGCAGGAGCACTATGGTAACGAGCTGAAGATAGCCACTGCATATATCGAAAAGGCTACCAAGTGGCCACAGATCAGATCAGAGGACAGAGAGGCATTGAACGCATATGTTCTTTTCCTCATAGGATGTCGCAACACCATGGAGGATGTTGAATTCATGGAAGAGATGGGCAATCCTACGACTATGAGAATCATCATCTCTAAGCTTCCTTACAGGATGAGAGAACAATGGAGAAGAACAGCCTTTGAGATAATGGAGAGACGGAAAAGTAGAGCCAGGTTTGCAGACTTAGTGAACTTCATAGACAAACAGGCTAAAATTGCTAGGGACCCATTGTTTGGAAACATCCAAGACGTCAGCCCGACCACCGATGGAAGAGTGAAAGCCAAGCCCGTTGAATCAAAGACTCTCAGGAAAGGTGGTTCCAGGGGAAGCAGCTTTGCAACTATCGTCACCCAGGCCGAGGAAGAAAGGCCCCAGAACTCATCTCCCAAAAAGAGCAGCACAGTGACGTCTGCTAATGCCTTTCAGAAACCATGCTTATTCTGCCAGAAGAATCATACATTGGATTTCTGCAGCGACATCAAAGCACAGCCACATAAGGACAGAATCGAATTCCTGAAGTGCAACGGCCTATGCTTTGGATGTCTCTCTCAGGGGCACCTGAGTAGAAACTGTAAGCAAAGAACAACATGCAGAGAGTGCACTCGGAAACATCCCAGTCTGCTGCATATCCATAAAGAAGAACAAGTCTCTAAGAAGAGTGAAGAAAACAATACCGACGAGAAGGTTGTTTCAAGTGCTCTGGTGTCGCTAGAACCAGAGACTTGTGGACTCACTGGGGCCGGTGACAGTGACTATATTCTTGCCATCGTACCAGTAAAGATCAAGTCTAAGAGGAGCGAGAAGCTTGTGGAGACTTACGCCTTCATGGATCCAGGTAGCTCAGCAATGTTCTGCACAGAATCACTCATGCGACAGCTGAACGATAGAGGCAGAAGAACAGAAATCCTATTACGCACCATGGGTCACGAGAAGTCAATGCAAAGTTATATCCTGTCAGACCTAGAAGTGTGTGGACTTGAAGAGAAGGACTTCATAGACCTGCCTAATGTTTTCACACAGAGGGAGATTCCTGTTAGTATAGGGAACCTAGCCCTGCAGAAGGACGTGGATAGATGGCCTTACCTAGAAAAGGTGCGTCTCCCATACATTGAAGCAGAAATTGGCCTATTAATTGGAACCAATGCCTACAAAACTATGGAGCCATGGCAGGTGATAAACAGCAAGGATGACGGACCCTACGCCGTCAGGACAGCCCTTGGATGGGTAGTCAATGGACCGGTAAGGAGAGATGATGGCCACAAGTCGAACAAGGAGGAACGACAAAACGTCACAGTTAATCGCATCTCTATCGCAAGCATTGAAGAGCTGTTGATACAGCAGTTCAACGCAGACTTCTCAGAACGCAGCTGTGAGGAAAAGACAGAGATGTCACAAGAAGACCATCAGTTCATGGGTTTGATGACAAGGTCTACACAGTTCATTGATGGCCACTATCACATTGGTTTGCCACTGAGAAGACAGACCGCGAAGATGCCGAACAATCGCTGCATAGCAGAGCAACGCGCCATCAGTCTAAAGAGAAAGCTGAACAAGAACCCCGACTTTCACGAAGACTACAAAGACTTCATGAGAAACATCATAGCGAAAGGCTATGCTGTAAAGGTGCCCGAGGAACAGTTGAACAGAGACGATGGAAGGGTCTGGTACATTCCTCATCACGGGGTGTATCACCCAAAGAAGAAAAAGATCCGTGTAGTGTTTGACTGCGCCGCCTCATTCAGAGGAACTTCACTGAATGACCAGCTGCTTCAAGGTCCTGATCTTACTAATACCCTCATTGGCGTCTTGACTAGGTTTAGACAAGAGCTCGTTGCCATGATGGCAGACATAGAATCAATGTTCTACCAAGTTAGAATCCCTGATGAAGATGCTGATCTTCTGCGCTTCCTTTGGTGGCCAGATGGCGACGTTAGTCAAGCGATGGTGGAATGTAGAATGGCCGTACACTTGTTCGGAGCCACATCATCTCCCAGCTGTGCAAGCTACGCTCTCAGAAAAACTGCAGAAGATGGCAAAGGCAAAGCACCATCAGAGGCTGTGGAGACAATCTTCAGAAACTTTTATGTCGACGACTGTCTGAAGTCCGTGTCAACAGAAGACGATGCCATCGCACTGTCAAGAGACCTTAGAACTCTGTGTTCGAATGGAGGATTCCATCTGACTAAGTGGATAAGCAACAGCAGAGCAGTTCTAGCTTCTATCCCAGAAAAGGAAAGAGCCACTGAAGTCAAAGATCTGGACCTGAGCCACGATGTCCTTCCTATCGAGAGACCTCTTGGTGTACAATGGTGCATCGAGTCAGACACGTTCAACTTCAGGATAATGGTGAACGAAAGACCATCCACAAGATGAGGGATTCTCTCCGTGGTCAGTTCCATCTACGACCCTCTTGGATTCCTGGCACCACTCATTCTGCCGGTGAAGCTGATGCTACGAGAGCTGTGTAGAGACAAGAGAGGATGGGATGAAGATATCCCAGAAGGTCAAGCTCAGAGATGGCACAGATGGTTGACAGATTTGCAACAACTTTCTAGCTTCAACGTCAGTAGCTGCATCAAGCCCGCGAGTTTTGGAGCTACAAAGACGGCTCAACTACATCATTTCTCGGATGCCAGTGAGGACGGCTATGGCACGGCTACTTACCTCTTGCTGACAAATCAACAGGGCCAGAAACATTGTGCCTTCCTCATGGGGAAATCCAGGGTGGCTCCGCTGAAGCAGGTCACCATCCCGAGACTGGAATTGACGGCAGCGGTTGTTGCAGTTAAAGTTGACCAGATGATGCGGAAAGAGTTACAGCTCCCATTAGAAGAATCTGTCTTCTGGACGGATAGCACGACGGTGCTGAAGTATATAGAGAATGAGAAGATACGCTTCAAGACCTTCGTAGCAAACAGAATCTCATCCATTAGAGAAGCTACACAACCATCTCAATGGAGGTACGTAAACACCTCATTAAACCCAGCAGATCAAGCCTCATGAGGATTGAAGGCTGAAAACTTCATGAGGAGTGAAACTTGGATACAAGGCCCAAGTTATCTGCTGGAAACAGAGAGATCATGGCCAGAAAGACCAGATATGCCAAGTCAGATTGCTGAAGATGACGTCGAAGTCAAGAGATCAGTCACAGTAAATCTCATAAATACGAAAGAGAACTTTGACACAGTGAACAAGCTTGTTAACCATTTCTCAGGATGGCACCAGTTGAGGAAAGCAGTTGCATGGTTTCTAAGGTTGAAAGAGTTGCTGCTACACCTGAGCGGTAAGAGAAAAGAGTACCGAGCCACTATCAGTCAGTCTGAAAGTAACCCTGATAAGCAGAGAATGCTTCTACAGCAGTATACGCATCATCACAAGACCACATTGGGCAAGAATTCATTGACCGTGGAGGATTTGGCCAAGGCTGAGAAGGAGATAGTTCGCTTCAGTCAAAGACAAAGATACCCAGAAGAAATCGAAGCTCTACAGCGAAATACTCCAATCAAGAAAGGTAGTCATATCTACAAGCTGGACCCTACACTGCAAGATGGAGTACTGAGGGTGGGAGGGAGACTAAACAAATCTGCTATGCCAGAGGAGGCCAAGCATCCTGCTATTCCTTCTAAGGACCTCCGGGTTGCTACCCTCATTCTTCAGCATATACACCAGAGTATTGGACACAGTGGGAGGAATCACGTGCTTGCGAAGCTAAGACAAAGATACTGGATTCCAGGAGCTAATTCCGTAATAAGAAAAATACTCTCTGAATGCATTGTTTGCAGACGGTTACACGCTAGAGCTGGGGAGCAGAAAATGGCAGACCTGCCTGAAGACCGTTTGTTACCAGACAAGCCCCCATTTACAAACGTAGGGGTGGACTATTTCGGGCCTTTCGAGGTAAAGTGAGGACGGAGCCTTGTCAAGAGATATGGTGTGCTTTTCACTTGTTTGACCATCAGAGCAGTTCATATTGAGGTGGCACACACGCTTGACACTGATTCCTGTATTAACGCCTTGCGGCGCTTTGTCTGTAGAAGAGGACAGGTGTCCATTATGCGTTCTGATAATGGCACTAATTTCGTCGGAGCGGAGAGAGAACTACGGGAAGCTATTGAAGGTTGGAATCAGCTTAAAATACAGGAAGCCATGATGCAAACAGGAATTAAGTGGATCTTCAATCCTCCGGCTGCATCCCACCACGGAGGTGTCTGGGAAAGACAGATACGCACCGTAAGAAAACTACTCAGTTCTGTACTGAAGCAGCAAGCGCTTGACGACGAGGGACTCCAAACCGTTCTGTGCGAGGTCGAAGCCATCATTAATGACCGACCGATAATTAAGACATCAGATGATCCCAATGACCTCGAAGCCCTGACTCCGAACCACCTGTTGTTGTTGAAAACACAGCCAGCCATGCCCCTGGGAGTCTTCAAAAAGGAAGATCTGTATGCCCGTCGGAAGTGGAGGCAAGTTCAGTATATGTCAGACCTTTTCTGGACCAGATGGACAAGAGAATACTTACCTCTGCTACAGGAGCGTCAAAAATGGTCCAAAATAAAGAGGAACTTCATTGTCGGAGACATTGTCTTAATTGTGGATGATTCAGCCCCTAGAAATTCTTGGTTGATGGGAAAAATAATTAAGACCATGCCAGACTCCAGAGGCGTCGTTCGTCGCGTTTGTTTGCAAACCAAGACCAGTACCCTGGAAAGACCGATCACAAAGCTCTGCCTGCTACAAGAAGCAGCGTGAAAGGTTCCCGAATGAAAAAAGTGGACACTTATATTGTAAATATGTTGAACTCATTAGTTTATGACTCTTAATGTTTGAGTAATTGATATGCTTCATGTGCCTAGTCAATTAGGGGCCGGAATGTAAGAGCCATAAAAGCTTAAGAAAATACTTTAAAATAGTGGTTAAATGGCATAATACAGTTAATTTACCTGACCGACTTATTGTATTAAGAAACCCCCTATGTTCTTGCTCCAGCAGTATAGTCCGAGACACCCCCTTCATTCTTGCCACAATGGAACAGTCCCTGAGCCACACATGGGTGCAGCCATTTTACAGTTTAAACTGCACGTGGTTGAAGGAGGCAGAAGCTGTGAGGTTTGGAGCAGTACAGTTTTTGACCGTGTTCATTTATACGTGTTTGCTTTGTAATTCCGTTTGTTAAGTGTTATAGTAAACAGTTTAAAAGACAAAGCTACGTTTGGGAACGTTTTATTTCGACACGTGTCTACTCGTTGTTAAAAACCCCACAGCTCAGTGGCTGCCTGTTTGGAAACTAAGAAGCGCCACTGCAGTCAGCACGGATTTGTTAAAGGCAAATCGTGTTTGACTAACTTGATCGTGATTGATGATGAAGTAACCGAGAGGGTTGATGAGAGTAGTGCAGTTGATGTTGTGTGTATGAACTTTCAAAAGGCATTTCACAAAGTATCACATAATAGATTGTTAGCAAAGTTAAAGCCCATGGGATTAAACAGTTGTTTTTCAGACTGGAGGGAAGTATACAGTGGTATTCCCTGGAGTCGGTATTAGGAACACTGCTCTTTTTCATACATATTAATGAACTGGATTTGGGTTTACAGGGCATAATTTCAAAGTTTGCATATGATATGAAACTCAAAATGTAGGAAACAATGAGAATAATAATAATAGAGTTCAGGAGGACATCGGCTGGTGAAATGGGCAAACATATATCAGATGAAATTTAATGCAGAGAAGTGTGAAGTGATACATTTTGGTAGGAAAAATGAAGGAGAGGCAATATGAACTAAATGGCACAATTTGGGGGTGCAGGAATGTAGAGACCTGGTGGTATATGTACACATATCTTTGAAGGTGGCAGGACAAGTTGAGAAGGCTGTTTAAAAAGCATATGGGAATTATGGTAAATCTTTATAAAACACTGGTTAGGCCTCAGCTGGAGTACTGTGTTCAATTCTGGGCACCACACTTTAGGAATGATGTCAAGGCCCAGGAGAGGGTGCATAAGAAATTTACTAGAATGGTATGAGGGGCTTCAGTTATGTGGAGAGACTGGAGAAGTTGGTGTTCTCCCCAGAGCAGAGAAGATTAAGAGGAGATTTGATATAAAGTTGTTCAAAATCATGAATGGTTTTAATATAGTAAATAAGGAGACACTGTTTCCAGTGGCAGAAGGATAGGTAACCAGAGGACACAGATTTGAGGCAATTGGCAAAAGAATCAGAGGGGACATGAGGAAACATTTTCTAACACAGCGAGTTGTTGTGGTCTGGCCTGGCACTGCCTGAAAGGGTGGTAGAAGCAGATTCAATAGTAACATGCAAAAGACAATTGGATAAATACTTGAAGGGAAAAAAATACAGGGCTACAAGGAAAGAGCAGGGGAGTGGGATTAATTGGATAGCACCACTAAAGAGCGGCACAGGCATGATGGGCCGAATGGCCTCCTTCTGTGCTGTATCATTCTATGCTTCTATGAATATCTAGAACATCAAGGCTGGTCCTTTAAAAGCTGCTCTGCATAGGTTTTCCAACAAATTGAAAGCAGATGTTTGTCAAATAAGAAAGAATAAATGAACGTGTTTCTATATAGCACCTTTCACAATCTCAGTTTCACAGCCACTTTTGAAGTGTAGTCACTGTTGTAATGTAGGAAAAATTGGCAGCCAATTTGCACAGACAGGTTCCCAGAAAATGAATTGAGAATAAAGACCAGATAATCCATTTTAGTGATGTTGGTTGTCAGTAAATGTCAGCCAGCACACTGGGAGAATTCTCCTGCTCTTCTTCCAATTTTGCCATGAGCTCCTTTATGTCCACCGGAGAGGGCAGATTGGTTTAACGTCTCATTCGAATGCTCCTCCTGGCCCAACAAATAGCTTCCTAGCTACTGCCAGTTACTCAGTAGCCCCCTCCCCAGGTTTGCCCCCACCCCAAATGTCCCCTTCCACCCCCAATTTAAAGCTTATTTCTGGCTTGGCTCTGCAGAGGAGCCCATTGGATTTTATGCTCTCCCCCCCACCCACTGATTGACAAGCTGCTTGTCAGTGCTCGTTTAGTACTGGCAGCTTGCCAATTCCATTCTGATGAAGTGCGACCAGGAAATGGTTCGGGCCTACCGCTGAGTGGACGTAGTGGACGCCCCTTCACCGCTGGCTCGATTTGCACCATAGTTGAAAATGGCCCTCATATCCAGCCTCTAATTGACACTAATTATTTGCACTAGAAAAAAACGTAGTTTCCCCAACGGCTTTTTCCTTCTAGCTTAAACTACTTTTCTGCTGGCTGTACTTCGCATACTCAATTATTATCTACCCTTTTCAACCAGGGAAGGAGCTGATTGGTGAGTAGCTGGTAAGTGTTTCTAGTTAATAGTCTACAAAGTAAAGGCATGGCAGGGTAGCTCAGCCCCGTGGAATGCACATCCTGCGTCATGTGGGAAGTCCTGGACGCTTCTCGTGGCCTGGACGACCATGTGTGTGGGAAGTGTCGCCAGCTACAGCAGCTCGAGCTCCGGGTTTCGGAGCTTGAGCGGCAGCTGGAGTCACTGCATGGTCATGAAAGTGAAAGCCCGTGGGGCCCAAGGCAAAGTGGCAAGTTTGATCCGACGGCGGGAACTCAGCGGCAGCAGCGGGGCTATAAAAGTCCCAGAGACCAGGTAAGGCCTCAGTGCGTCGGCGGGTGTTTCAGCGGCAGCAGCGGGGCTATAAAAGTCCCAGAGACCAGGTAAGGCCTCAGTGCGTCGGTGGGAACTCAGCGGCAGCAGCGGGGCTATAAAAGTCCCAGAGACCAGGTAAGGCCTCAGTGCATCGGCGGGTGTTTCAGCGGCAGCAGCGGGGCTATAAAAGTCCCAGAGGCCAGGTAAGGCCTCAGTGCGTCGGCGGGTGTTTCAGCGGCAGCAGCGGGGCCATAAAAGTCCCAGAGACCAGGTAAGGCCTCAGTGCGTCGGCGGGTGTTTCAGCGGCAGCAGCGGGGCTATAAAAGTCCCAGAGACCAGGTAAGGTTTACCAATCTCCAGTCTGGGAACTCGGAGGGAAGGAGAGAGGTAAAAAGTAATCCAAGTGTGACGTCACCAGAAAGCGGGTAAGTGATTGGTTGGTAAGTATTTCTCCCTTTTTAAGCTTAAATCTCTTTGGTTTATAGTTTCTAAGGTGTGATATTCACCATCTAGAATCGGGGCAGAGGGTATTTAAGAATAATATTAATAAATTTAATTAATTACATAGAATGGGACATCAGGTGATGTGTTACTGCTGCAATATGTGGGAGCTGGTGGACACCATTGATGCTCACGGTGATCACATTTGCAGTAAATGTTGGCTGCTCGAGGAACTCCGGCTCCATGTTGAAGAGCTGGAGTCCGAGCTTCAAACACTGAGACACATCAGGGAGGGGGAGAGTTACCTGGACTCTGTGTATCACGAGGTATTCACACCAATTAGATTAATTAATTCAGATGTAGTCCGTGGCCAGGGTCAGGATGGTGTGACTAGAAGTGAGGCAGGTACAGGGATCCAGGAGGTAGTGTTGGAGGAGCCGCAGCCCTTGCACTTCTCCAACAGGTTCGAGGCTCTTACTCCCTGTGAGGATGGGAACAGGGACTGCGGGGAGGATGAGCAACCTGGCCACAGCACCATGGAGCGGGGGGCCATTCAAGTGGGGGGAGTTAAAAGAAATGTTGTAGTGGCAGGGGATAGTATCGTTAGGGGGATAGATAGAGTTCTTTGCAGCCGAGAGCGAGAGTCCCGAAGGCTGTGTTGCCTGCCCGGTGCCAGGGTTAAGGACATCTCCTCTGGACTGGAGAGAAACTTGGAGTGGGAGGGGGAGGATCCAGTTGTTGTGGTCCATGTTGGTACCAACGACATAGATAGGACAAGGAAGGAGGTTCTGCTGAGGGAGTTTGAGCAGCTAGGGGCCAAATTAAAAAGCAGAACCACAAGGGTAATAATCTCTGGACTATTACCTGAGCCACGAGCGAATTTGGCTAGGACAAATAAAATTAGAGAGTTAAATGCGTGGCTCAAAGACTGGTGTGGGAGAAATGGGTTTTGCTTCCTGGGACACTGGCACCAGTACTGGGGCAGGAGGGAGCTGTTCCATTGGGACGGGCTTCACTTGGCCAGTGCTGGGACTAGAGTCCTGGCGGATCATATAACTAGGGCTGTAGAGAGGGCTTTAAACTAACTAGTTGGGGGAGGTTCCTAGAGAGCAAATAATAAAAATGACAACAGAGAAGGTCATAAACTTAGGTAGCATTGGGGAAATTAAAAACCAGAGCGTGTCAGGAAGGGGCAGAAGGTATGTAGTAAAAGGTAAAGTAATAAAAAGGGCAAAAGCAGGAACTAAGTGTCACAAAACATATTTGAAAGTTCTCTATCTGAATGCACGTAGCATTCGTAACAAAATAGACGAGTTAATGGCACAAATAACTACATATGGGTATGATCTTGTGGCCATTACAGAAACATGGCTGCAGGGTGACAATACCTGAGAATTAAACATGCCAGGTTATTTAACGATCAGGAAGGACAGGCAGGAAGGAAGGGGAGGTGGGGTGGCTATGTTAATAAAGGAAGGAATCACTGTAATACAGAGAAATGATATTGGGTCAAAAATCAGGATAATGCAACAGTTTGGGTGGAGGTAAGGAATAATAAGGGGAAAAAAACACTAGTGGGCATAGTCTATAGGCCTCCGAACAGTGGCAACTCTGTTGGACGGAGTATCAATCAGGAAATAGTTGAGGCTTGTAATAAGGGAACATCTATAATTATGGGGGATTTTAACTATCATATTAATTGGACAAATCAAATTGGGCAGGGCTGCCTTGAGGATGAGTTCATTGAGTGTGTTAGGGATGGGTTTCTTGAGCAGTATGTAACTGAACCGACCAGGGGGCAAGCAACCTTAGATCTGGTCCTGTGTAACGAGACAGGATTAATTAAAAATGTCCTAGTAAAGGATCCCCTTGGAATGAGTGACCATAACATGGTTGAATTCCATATTCAATTAGAGGGTGAGAAGGTTGGATCTCAAATAAGCGTGCTAAGCTTGAATAAAGGAGACTATGAAGGTATGAGAGCGGAATTGAGTAGAGTGGATTGGGAAAATAGATTAAAGGGTAAGACGATACATGATCAGTGGTGTACATTTAAGGAGTTATTTTACAACTTCCAAAAAATATATATTCCACTGAGAAGAAAAGGGTGTAAAAGAAAAGACAGCCATCCGTGGCTAAGTAAAGAAATTAAGGATAGTATTCGACTAAAAACAAGGGCATGTAAGGTAGCCAAATCTAGTGGGAGGATAGAGGATTGGGAAAACTTTAAAAGACAGCAAAAAATAACAAAAAGATTGATTAAGAAAGGGAAGATAGATTATGAAAGTAAATTAGCAAAAAATATAAAAACAGATAGTAAGAGTTTTTATAGTTATATAAAAAGAAAAAGGGTGGCTAAAGTAAATGTTGGTCCCTTAGAGGATGAGACCGGGAAATTAATGGTGGGAAATATGGAGATGGCAAAAACACTGAGTGAATATTTTATATCAGTCTTTACAGTAGAAGACACTAAGAATATCCCAACACTGGACAAACAGGGGGCTAAAGGGGGGGAGGAGCTAAACACGATCAAAATCACTAAGGAACTGGTCCTCGGTAAAATAATGGGACTCAAGGCGGATAAATCACCTGGACCTGATGGCTTACATCCTAGGGTCTTGAGGGAAGTGGCGGTAGGGATTGTGGATGCATTGGTAATAATTTTCCAAAACTCCCTGGACTCGGCAAAGGTCCCGGCAGACTGGAAAACTGCTAATGTAACACCCTTATTTAAAAAGGGCAGTAGACAGAAGGCTGGAAACTATAGACCGGTTAGCCTAACATCTGTGGTAGGTAAAATTTTGGAGTCCATTATTAAGGAGACAGTAACAGGACATTTGGATAATCATAATTTAATAGGACAAATTCAGCATGGTTTTATGAAGGGGAAGTCATGTTTGACAAATTTGCTGGAGTTCTTTGAGGAAGTAACATATAGGGTGGATAAAGAGGAACCAGTGGACGTAGTGTATTTAGACTTCCAAAAGGCATTTGACAAGGTGCCACACAAAAGATTATTGCTTAAGATAAAAAATCACGGGATTGGGGGTAATATTCTGGCATGGATAGAGGATTGGCTATCCAACAGAAGGCAGAGAGTTGGGATAAATGGTTCATTCTCAGACTGGCAATCAGTAACTAGTGGTGTTCCGCAGGGGTCAGTGCTGGGTCCCCAACTCTTTACAATCTATATTAACGATTTGGAGGAGGGGACCGAGTGTAACACATCAAAGTTTGCAGATGATACTAAGATGGGAGGGAAAGTAGTGAGCGAGGAGGACATAAAAAACCTGCAAGGGGACATAGACAGGCTAAGTAAGTGGGCAGAGATTTGGCAGATGGAATACAATACTGGAAAGTGTGAGGTTATGCACTTTGGCAGGAAAAATCGTAGAGCAAGTTATTATCTTAATGGCAAGAAACTGGAAAGTACTGAAGTACAAAGGGATCTGGGGGTCCTGGTGCACGAAACTCAAAAGGTTAGTATGCAGGTGCAGCAAGTGATTAAGAAGGCCAATGGAATGTTGGCTTTCATTGCTAGGGGGATAGAATATAAAAATAGGGAGGTATTGCTTCAGTTGTACAAGGTATTGGTGAGACCGCACCTGGAATACTGCGTACAGTTTTGGTGTCCATACTTAAGAAAGGACATACTTGCTCTCGAGTCAGTACAAAGAAGGTTCACTCGGTTAATCCCGGGGATGAGGGGATGAACATATGAGGAGAGGTTGAGTAGATTGGGACTCTACTCATTGGAGTTCAGAAGAATGAGAGGCGATCTTATTGAAACATATAAGATTGTGAAGGGGTTGGATCGGGTGGATGCGGGGAAGATGTTCCCGATGATGGGTGAAACTAGAACTAGGGGGCATAGTCTTAGAATAAGGGGCTGCTCTTTCAAAACTGAGATGAGGAGGAACTACTTCACTCAGAGGGTGGTAGGTCCATGGAATATGCTGCCCCAAAAAGCTGTAGAAGCTACATCATTACATAAATTTAAAACAGAAATAGACAGTTTCCTAGAAGTAAAGGGAATTAAGGGTTACGGGGAGCGGGCAGGAATTTGGACATGAGTCTAGGTTCGGATCGGTCATGGCCCTGTGGGTAGTGGAGCGGGCCCAGGGGCCGTGTAGCCTGATCCTGCTCCTATTTCGTGTGTCTAATTCTGTTAGATTCAGGAGCTGGTTCTGTGATAGTGGATTGGCGGTTAGGATCAGATCAGCCATGATCTTATTGAATGGCGGAGCAGGCTCGAGGGGCCGATTGGCCTACTCCTGCTCCTATTTCTTATGTTCTTATGTTCTTATTGGCTCAGAGGCAAGAAACTAAGTGTAATGGTCGAAGGGTGTTTTTGTGACTGGAAGGCTGTTTCCAGTGGGGTTCTGCACGGTTCAGTACTGGGTCCTTTGCTTTTTGTGGTATATGTCAATGATTTGGACTTGAATGTAGGAAGTATGATTAAGAAGTTTGCAGATGATACAAAAATTGGCCGTGTGGTTGATAATGAAGAAAGCTGTAGACTGCAGGAAGATATCAATGGACTGGTCAGGTGGGCAGAACAGTGGCAAATGGAATTGAATCCGGAGAAGTGTAAGGTAGTGCATTTGGGGAAGGCTAACAAGGCAAGGGAATACACTATAAATGGTAGGACACTGAGAAGTGCAGAGGATCAGAGGGTCCTTGGAGTGCATGTCCACAGATCCCTGAAGGTAGCAGGACAGGTAGATACGGTGGTTAAGAAGGCATATGGGACACTTTCCTTCATTAGCCGAGGCATAGAATATAAGAGCAGGGAGGTTATGCTTGAACTGTATAAAACACTAATTAGGCTGCAGCTAAATTATTGCGTACAGTTCTGGTCACCACATTACAGGAAAGATGTGATTGCACTAGAGAGGGTACAGAGGAGATTTGTGAGGATGTTGCCAGGACTGGTGAATTTTAGCCATGAGGAAAGATTGGATAGGCTGGGGTTGTTTTCTTTGGAACAGAGGAGGCTGAGGGGAGACTTAATTGAGGTGTATAAAATTATGAGGGGCCTAGATAGAGTGGATAGGAAGGATCTATTTTCCTTAGCAGAAGGGTCAAGAACCAGGGGGTTTAGATTTAAAGTAATTGGTCAGAGGTTTAGAGGGGATTTGAGGAGAAATGTTTTCACCCTGAGAGTGGTGGGGGATCTAGAACTCACTGCCTGAAAGGGTGGAAGAGGCAGGGGCCCTCATCACATTCAAAAGTATTTGGATATGCAACTGAAGTGCTGTAACCTACAAGGATACGGACCAAGTGCGGAAAGTGGGATTAGGGTGGACTTAACATTGAGTTCAACAATTTCAGACAATAACCTCTGCCCCATCTTTTTTTCATTTTTTTCTCTCTCTCACAAGGCAGCTGTTGATCATTCTGCCATTGCCATTTACACTGCATCTAGTCATCTTTTGTTTCTTAACTTGTCCCATTGCCATCTCCTTTTGCCTTGCACCATCATCCCTTTTGTCTCTTAATCTCTCCTGCCTTCCATCCTATCACAGACCTTCCCTTTTGTACTTTCCTCCCCTCCCCCCACCCCCTTTCCCTACCACTACATTTGCTTAAAAACCTGTTCCATCTCCAACTTTTTCCAGTTCTGACGAAGGGTCATCAACCTAAAACGTTAACTCTGTTTCTCTCTCCACAGATGCTGCCTGATCTGCTGAGTGTTTCCAGCATTTTCTGTTTTTATTTCAGATTTCCAGCATCCGCAGTATTTTGCTTTTATATTAGGGTGGACAGCTCTATGTCGGCCGGCACAGACAAGATGGGCCGAATGGCCTCCTTTTGTGCTGTAAATTTCTATGATTCAATCACACTATCCATTTAACAGCATTGCCACCAAGAATTTGCAGATTTGTGGAATCTATAAATAGATAGTAAAACTGCAGGGAAATTACTTTAAAAACGAAAGAGATAAAAAAAAATGAAGGAGAGCCTGCAAAAGATCACAGGGAAGAGAAGCAGCGGCAAACCATGACGGGCGAAGGGTGGAAGTGAACAGTGCAGAAATATGAGCAGTACGATAAAAAAAATCATTATTACAGAAAAACCATGGTGGCATAGTGGTTAGCACTGTTGCCTCGAATCTGGCCTCGGGCGACTGTCTGTGTGGAGTTTGCACATTCTCCCCGTGTTTGCGTGGGTTTCCTCCGGGTGCTCCGGTTTCCTCCCACAGTCCAAAGATGTGCGGGTTAGGTTGATTGGTTATGATAAATTGACCCTTAGTGTTAGGGGGATTAAATACGTGGGGTTACGGGGATAGGGTGGGATATGTGTTGGTGTAGGGGTTACGGGGATTGGGTGGGATATGTGTCGGTGCAGGCTCGATGGACCGAAATGGCCTCTATCTGCACTGTGGGGTTTCTGTGATTTCTGTGATGTAAAAAACAGGAACTGTCACATTAAGTATGTTTAAGAAGTTGCCACATTAATTCAACTTGTTGTTTGTCACTCACATGTTGTCAGACATGTCCCATCACAGTTTCCTTTGGTAGATAGTGCAGTGTATGTGCCTTTATAAGGGGAGAACTACTTTTTACAGCTCCTGTATACTGTAGTACCGGCAGTGACCACACCTGAGTAGGGATCTGTACTGTTTAGCTTTAGAGCCACCCTCATCCAGTAAACACCTGTTGATTGTTCCTCTGCAGTCTCTGTCGATTATTTGAAGGACACACTACCTAAAGATTCACGGATTCAACATTGGCGACGAGGTGATTTGAACCTACCTGCAACTCTGCAGAAGAAGGCCGATTCCATCAGTGCGGGCGTCGACCATCCTGAGAGGACTTGAGCAGGCAGAGGAGGCTGTGGAGATCTGGGCTTGGTTCTCCAGCCGCGACGATCCAGCGCAGCGGGCTGGCAGCAGGTACGGCGCAGACCCTTCCCGGACAGCGGCGGCGGGAGCCGACCGGCGGCACAGAAAAAGGCCGAGCAGCGTCGACAGGTAAGAGAGAGGGTAAAGCGCGCAGGGCGCAGCCGGGGTGGAAGATCGAGTGGCGTCAACGAGAGAAGCGCGCAGGAAAACGCGCAGAACACGGCCGGTGTTCAAGGGCTGAGCAGCATCCGCGGGGGAAGAAAAGAAAGCGCGTGAGACGCCATTTGGGCCACAGCGGAGAAGAAAGGGAAGCGCGGGAGACACCGTTTTGAGCCAGCGGAGAAGAAGGGAGAGTGCGGGAGACGCCATTTTGAGCCAGCGGAGAAGGGAGAGCGCGGGAGATGCCATTTTTAGCCAGTCTAACCACACCCAGGGATGCAGAAGAGTGGCAGGGTCACAGCGTTCGACAATGAAGTCGAAGATTGGGCGACACATGTAGAACGCATAGAGGTGTACTGCAAAGCGAATGAAGTGCCAAATGCCAGGAAAGCACTGGTATTGTTGAATTCCATGGGTGCAAAAATGTACGGCTTACTGAGAAACCTAGTCACCCCAGAGAAGCCAGTGGAAAAGGATATTGAAAGCATAGTGGCAATCCTACAGGACCACTTAAACCCCACACCGCTACTGATAGCAGAAAGATTTAAGTTTCACAAAAGGAATCAGCATAAAGACGAAAGTAATGCTGAGTATTTAACGGAACTGCGCAAGCTATCGAAACACTGCCAGTTTGGAACGGGACTAGCAGATACTTTAAGGGACAAGTTTGTGTGTGGGCTTCAAAGTGAAGGAACCCAGAAACGGCTTCTATCAGAAAAGGATCTTAGGCTGGACAAGGCTTTCAACATGGCAGTATCACACGAAGCAGCCGCACGGGGCGCTGCAGAGATACAACGGAGACCGCAAGATTATGGCACAAATGAAATGTCATATGGAGCAGTGAAGTGTTATCGCTGCGGCAGAACAACACACGACCATAATGATTGTTGGTTCAAGGACCAAGTGTGCAGACAGTGTGGAAAAGTAGGACACATAATAAGAGTCTGCAGGTCGGGAAAGAAAACCAGCAGCAAGAAACCTCCATAGGAGAAGTACAAAAAGGTACATAAGGTGACGGAGAGTAGTTCAGATGAACAGAAAAGTGATACAGACTCCGGAAGCAAGGAGCTGGGTTGTCTGAAACTACATAATGTAACCAAAATGGAGGATCACCAAACTATCTGGGTCACGCTCAAGATAGCTGGAGTCCAAGTGAAAATGGAATTGGACACAGGATCAGTCCTAACAGTCATAAACCAAAGGGACTACAAGCGGCTATTCTCACATATACCCTTGAGAGATACAGAGATTATCTTGAAGACATACACGGGGCAAAAAGTCTACCCCAAAGGAAAAATAAGGGTGAACGTGATATACAACGGCAAGGAAACACCAAAAATGGACTTATATGTATTGCCAGACGGAGGACCACCACTACTAGGACGGGAATGGATCCGGAAGATACAGTTAGATTGGCATGCCATACAAGCACTGATGGTAGATGCCAAAAAGGATGACGACGTCACACCTGGACGACTGTCAAAAATGCTAACTGACGTACAAGAAGTGTTCCAGGAGGGACTCGAAACACTAAAAGGCATAACAGCGACGATCAAAATAGAGGAAAATGCAAGCCCAAAGTTTTTTAAGGCCAGACCGGTGCCTTATGCGATCCACCCAGCCGTCGAAGCAGAGCTGGAAGGTTTGGAACGTTCTGGAGTACTGTCCAAAGTGGACTGGAGCGAGTGGGCTACACCCATCGTTCCTGTAATGAAGAGTTCGTTGAGTAATATGCCTGGGGAACCAAAGAAGATTCGCATCTGTGGGGACTTTAAGGTGACAGTGAACCCAATCCTTCACACGGTACAATATCCGCTTCCGAGGATTGAAGATATTTTCGCCTCGCTATCTGGAGGAAAACACTTCACTAAGATTGATCTGGCCCAGGCGTACCTGCAAATGGAGGTAGAAGAAGCCTCGAAACAGTACCTCACGATCAACGCTCACAAAGGTCTCTACCAATACAACCGGCTGGTGTTCGGGGTAGCATCAGCTCCGGCTATTTGGCAAAGGGCAATGGATCAAGTCCTGCAAGGGATTCCAGGGACCCAGTGTTATTTGGACAACATCCTGGTCGCGGGCGAAAATGACAGTGATCACCTCGCCAACCTGGAGCAGGTGCTCACTAGATTGAAGGAATATGGGCCCCGAGCTAATCGCCACAAACGCCAGTTTTTCCAGAAGCAGATCTCGTATTGTGGCCACGTTATTGATAAAGAGGGGTTACATAAGTCCCCTGAAAAGATTGAGGCAGTAGTCAAGGCTCCAGCACCGGAAAATGTGTCACAACTGAGGTCGTTCCCCGGGCTGGTGAACTACTACCATAAGTTCTTGCCGAATTTGTCTACCGTACTACACCCACTGAACACCCTACTGCAAACGGGGGTACCTTGGAAGTGGAATGACGAATGTAAACGAGCTTTCCAGAAGTGCAAAGAATTGATCACATCAAAAGAGGTGTTGGATCATTTCAACCCAGCACTACCAATTCAGTTGGCGTGTGATGCATCACCCTATGGTATTGGAGCGGTGCTGTCGCACAAATTCCCGGACGGCTTGGAGAGGCCAGTAGCCTTTGTGTCTCGGTCACTAACCTCAGCCGAGCGTAACTACGCCCAGATTGACAGGGAGGCCCTCAGCCTAGTGTGGGGAGTGAAAAAGTTTAACCACTATCTGCACGGGCAGAAGTTCACCTTGCTGACTGACCACCAACCGCTTGTCTCCATCTTTAATCCAAAGAAGGGCGTTCTGGTGATGACTGCGCAACGGCTACAAAGATGATCCCTTTTACTAGGGGCGAACCAATATGAAATAGAGTATAAGGGCATGAAACTGCATGGAAACGCTGATGGGCTATCACGCCTGCCACTGCCTACTGCGGAGGAAGCACCCGCAGTGGACCCTGTTGAAATATTTTATTCGACTATAATTGAACGCTTGCCAGTAACTAACGCGGATATAGGGAAGGAGACCTGAAATGACCCGACACTGTCTCGAGTATATGATTTGACAGTGAAGGGATGGCCAACACATGGTGACTCACTGTTGCCAGCATTCTCATCCAGAAGAGAACAGCTGTCAGTATGCCAGGGGACCTTGATGTGTGGCTCCCGAGTGGTAATTCCACCCAAGTTAAGGGAGAGAGTGCTCAATGAGCTTCACGAAGGCCATTTGGGAGGGGTGAAAATGAAAAGCCTTGCTAGGGCTTATGTGTGGTGGCCGGGGATCGATCAGCAAATCGAGGATCTGACAAAGAGCTGCTCAGGATGCCAGAAGGTCCAAAATGCACCACCACATGCCCCTCTACACCCATGGGAGTGGCCCTCCTCTCCATGGCAACGGGTGCATATTGATTTTGCTGGTCCATTCATGGACTCAATGTTCTTAATAGCAGTGGATGCACACTCGAAATGGCCTGAGGTGATCAAAATGTCCTCCACCACCACGGAGAAAACGATTGCAGTCCTACGGACCATATTTGCCAGGAACGGCTTGCCAGAGCAGATTTGCTCTGATAACGGACCACAGTTTGTGTCCGAAGAGTTTCGGAAATTTATGAAAAGGAATGGGGTAAGGCATTACACATCCGCCCCGTATCATCCAGCCACAAATGGATTGGCTGAGAGGTTCGTACAAATCTTTAAAAAGGCCGTAAGGGCCATGTGCAATGACGACATTCCACTGCAGCATAAGGTGGACAATTTCCTGTTAGCCTACAGAAATGTGACACATGCAGTTACCAACCAGACCCCGGCCATGATGTTCTTTAACCGAAGGTTGAGATCTCGTCTGGATTTGCTCAGACCAAATGTACGAAGAAATGTTGAGAATAAGCAATTCCAGCACATCAATGAGAAGCCGACAAGGAGCTTCAATGTAGGGCAACCAGTCTTGGCCCGCGACTACCGAACAGAGAAATGGCAACCAGGAACGATATGCACACGGCAGGGGCCACTAATGTACACAGTGAATGTTGGGGAGAACATTGTGAGATGCCATGTCAACCAGATCCTAGCGTCACAGGAATGAGTCTGCCCCATGACTTGCGTACCTGGTAATGAATCCGACATACAGGTAGCATCTACCCCAGAAACAGTAGTATCGGAAGCTGATGAACCAACCGACGACAGGGGGCCAGAATCGCCTCCGCACCAAGAGCAAGACACTCAGGAAAGGCGCTATCCAGAAAGGATCAGGAAGCCGCCCCAAAGACTGAATTTATAAATGGACTATTTTCAGTTAATGTTGCATGTTAAAAGTGTTAATTGTTAAATGAATGTTATGGTACTGTTAATCTAAAAGGGGAGGAATTGTAGTGTATGTGCCTTTAAGGGGAGAACTACTTTTTACAGCTCCTGTATACTGTAGTACCGGCAGTGACCACACCTGTATATAACCCTGAGTAGGGATCTGTACTGTTTAGTTTTCGTAAGAAGTCACACAACACCAGGTTATAGTCCAACAGTTTTATTTGAAATCACAAGCTTTCGGAGCGCTGCTCCTTCGTCAGCAGCGCTCCGAAAGCTTGTGATTTCAAATAAAACTGTTGGACTATAACCTGGTGCTGTGTGACTTCTTACATTTGTCCACCCCAGTCCAACACCGGCATCTCCACACCATGTTTAGTTTTAGAGCAACCCTCATCCAGTAAACACCTGTTGATTGTTCCTCTGCAGTCTCTGTCAATTATTTGAAGGACACACTACCTAAAGATTCACGGATTCAACAGATAGGCCAGTCTATAGAGGAATATATTTGTGGCACTGTTTCTTTTTTCATCTCTGATACTGTGGACTGTGGTGGCCATTTGCATTTGTCATTGTGGGCACCGGAGAAGCTTTAGAATACTATCTTTTGAGGTAGTTCTGCACTCTTCCTAAGGCATTAGCAGTGTCCCTTTTACATCACAACTCCAAGGTCAGGGCTGCGAAGCACTGTAAAGTGGAGCTGTATAAACCTTCTTCTAATGAAAACATTGATCAGAAAAAACGTGGACAAGGGCTAAAAGGTGACTCATTTTACTCACCAGTAATTACCTGCCAAAATGGAGCTAATTTCCAAGCTGGATGATTGCATTCAAGCAGTAAGAAGGATGAGGAAAAGGTTTGCGCAAATGCAATGAAAAGTGATAATTCAGCGGACAGGGAGAGCTATAGAAAACAAAGGGATACCAAGCTCGAGAAATAGGGAATATCAAATAAAGAACTTGCAAGTGTTATCAAAGATAACAGCAAATATATTAAAGAGAAGAGAGTGGTAAAGGGGAATGTGGGCCCATTAAAGCCAGATTCGGGCAAGACTGTAATGGACAATAAGTGAAATGGCAGGCTTGTTAATAAGTGCTTTGTATCCACTGTCACAATGTGGGGAACAGGACAAAATGCCAGTTGCACAAGGGAACCTAAAAATAAGTTAAGTGGAGGAACTTAATGGATTTATATAAGTTTTTAAAAAATGATAATGGGAGAAAATAGTGCATCTTGGAAAATAGATAATTCTCCAGGAGCTCATGGTTTCCACCCCAAAGTATTAAAAGAAATAAATAAGGAAATTGCAGATGCATTTGTCATAATTTCCCAATGCCTCATAGCTTCAGAAATTGTACCTTTGGATTGGAAAGCTTTAAATGTCATTCCATTAGTTAAGAAGGGTGGGAGGAAGAAACCAGGTAACTACCAACCTGCCAATTGAACATCAATTGTGGAGAAGTTTCCAGAATCTATCTTCAGAGACAGAGTGACTGAGCACTTGGACAAGTATGAGTGCCAGGGTCAGCGCTATCATGGGCAGAAGCATTGTACAGTGGAGGGGTATAAATCTTCTTCTAATGAAAATATTGATCAGAAAGAAAATGTGGACAAGGGTTAAAAAATTCTAAAAGGTCACTCATTTTACTCAGCAGTAAAGTAATTAACTGCCAAAATTAAGCAAATTTCCAACCAGGATGATTATATTAAAGCAGTAAGAAGGATGAAGGAAAGGTTTATACAAAGGCAAGGAAAAGTGGTAATTCAGCAGAATGGGAGCTATTAAAAAACAAAAAAAGGATGAAAAACACAGACAAATATGGAGTACCAAAAAAAAGAACTTGCAAGTGATATCAAAGATAACAGCAAAAGATATTATAACTATATTAAACGAAAGAGAATGGTAAAGGGGAATGTGGGCCCATTAAAGACAGATGCAGGCAAGACTGTACTGAACAATAAGTGAAATGGCAGAATTGTTAATTGTTGTATCCGTGTGTTAATGGAGACACGGAATGCAGGAGTTGGTTTAACAGGTGTTTACTGAACAAAGTCTGGAGGTGAACTAAAAGATACAAGACATTATACAGGCTTATATACCCGAGTGGTCACTACCGGTATTACAGTACACAGGGGCTCTTAAAGGTACATACACTACAATTCCTCCCCTTTTAGATAATTGGTACATAACATTTTAAGTAATCATTAATTAACATGTTTACAAGAATAATAATCTACACATTTGCTGCAGTTAATCAATTATAAGTCAGTCTCTCTGGAGGCTTCCTGACTCGGTCCGGATAACGCCTCGGTGGTGTAGTAGTTTTCGGTGGTGTAGTAGGTTCTTTTGGCAAGGTCGATTCGGCTTGAATGCCAGTGTCGGGTTCATCTGGTTCCAGTATCACCGGATCGGAGGTAGATACTATGGGTATCTCTGCTTCATCATTAGGCGTATAGAGTTGTGGTGTAGGTTGTCCCTTTTCGGATGACTCTATGATCTGGTCAGCATGGCGCCTTATTATACTTTCTCCAATGTCCACGGTATACATCAGCGGTCCTAGTCGTGTGCAAATAGTTCCAGGCTGCCATTTCTCGGTACGGTAGTCCCGGGCCAAAACTTGTTGACCTATCTGGAAGGTTCTAGTTGGCCTTTCATTCATGCCTTGAAATTGCCGGTTCTCTACGTCCCTTCTGATGTTTGGCTTGATCAAATCCAGCCGGCATCTTAGTCTTCTATTGAAAAACATCATGGCGGGAGTTTGGTTTGTAACCACATGTGTTGCATTCCTGTACGCAAACAAGAAGTTATCTACCTTATGCTGTAGATTTATGTCTTCATTACCCATGGCCTTTATGGCCTTCTTGAAGGTCTGGACAAACCTTTCAGCTAATCCATTGGTGGCGGGATGGTATGGGGCGGACGTGTAGTGCTTAACCCCATTGTTTTTTAAGAACTTCCTGAATTCTTCGGACACAAATTGCGGTCCATTATCAGAACAGATCTGTTCAGGCAGCCCATTCCTGGCAAATATGGTCCTTAATACTGTGATGGTTTTTTCCGTGGTGGTGGAGGACATCTTTATTACCTCCGGCCACTTGGAGTGTGCATCAACCGCGATTAAGAACATTGAGTCCATAAATGGACCAGCAAAGTCGATATGTACCCTTTGCCATGGAGATGAGGGCTACTCCCATGGATGTAGAGGGGCTTGTGGTGGGGCGTTTTGGACCTTCTGGCATCCTGGACACCTCTTGGTCATTTCTTCGATGTCTCCATCGATACCTGGCCACCACACAAACGCTCTGGCTAGGTTCTTCATTTTCACTCCACCCAGATGCCCCTCGTGAAGCTCCTTTAGCACTTTATCCTGGAGTTTGGGTGGAATCACCACTCTGGATCCACACATCAAGGTTCCTCGGCACACTGACAGCTGTTCTCTTCTTTGCGAGAATGCTGGCAACAGTGGTTCGCTATGTGCTGGCCATCCCTTCACCGTTAAATCGTAGACTCGTGAGAGAGTCGGGTCATTTCTCGTTTCCTTTTCAATGGTAGAATTTGTTACTGGTAGACATTCCACTATGGTAGAGTGGAACATCTCCACTGGGTCCACTGCAGGTGCCTCTTCTACTGTTGGCAATGGTAGGCGCGATAAACCGTCAGCATTCCCATGCTGTTTTGATCCTTTGTATTCTATGTCATATTGGTGTGCCCCTAGGAAAAGGGACCACCTGTGTAGCCTTTGCGCTGTCATAATGGGAATGCCCCTTTTAGGGTTGAATATGGAGACGAGGGGTTGATGGTCAGTCAACAAGGTAAATTTTTGTCCGTGTAGGTAATGGTTGAATTTCTTCACTCCCCACACCAGGCTGAGTGCTTCCCTGTCGATCTGGGCATAGTTACGCTCAGCTGAGTTCAATGAGCGTGACGCAAAAGCTATCGGCCGCTCCGAGCCATCAGGGAATCGATGCAATAATACCGCTCCTATGCCGTAAGGGGATGCAGCGCACGCCAGTCTGATTGGCAGTGATGGGTTGTAATGAGCCAACACTTCCTTGGACGTGATCAAGCCTTTGTATTTATGGAAGGCACGTTTACAGTCTTTGCTCCATTTCCAAATTACTCCCATTTGTAGCAGTGCGTTAAGAGGGTGCAGAACAGTTGACAAGTTCGGTAAAAATTTATGATAGTAATTTATCAATCCCAGGAACGACCTTAATTGTGAGACATTTTCAGGTGCTGGGGCTTTTATGACCGCTTCAATTTTTTCAGGTGACTTATGCAACCCTTCTTCGTTAATTATATGGCCACAATATGATGTTTGTTTCTGGAAAAATTCGCACTTGGGGCGATTTGCTCGTAGGCCCCGTTCTCTCAGCCTAGTGAGCACCTGCTCCAAATTGGCAAGGTGCTCGTTGTCGTTTTCTCCTGTTACAAGGATGTCGTCTAGGTAGCATTGAGTCCCCGGAATCCCTTGCAGGACTTGCTCCATAGCTCTTTGCCAGATAGCTGGAGCTGATGCTACTCCGAAAACCAGTCGATTGTACTGGTACAGGCCTTTGTGTGTGTTTATCGTGAGATACTTTTTAGAGGCCTCCTCAACCTCCATCTGTAGATATGCCTGTGCCTTCCGACTCGCTGCTCGGCCCCGCTGCAGAGCCACCCGATCGAGCCCCAGCCCGCCGACCAGGAAGGATTAGTGCAGTACCTGCCACCAGCCCGGCTAGCTGGTGAAACCACAGTTTATCTTTTTTTTTTTCTTCGACCTTCGTCTGAGGAATCGATCTCCTTGAGGTGCTGCCGAATTGCAGGTAAGTCCGTTTCCAATTCGTCGCTACTGTTGTATCCGTGTGTTAATGGAGACATGGAATGCAGGAGTTGGTTTAACAGGTGTTTACTGAACAAAGTCTGGAGGTGAACTAAAAGATACAAGACACTATACAGGCTTATATACCCGAGTGGTCACTACCGGTATTACAGTACACAGGGGCTCTTAAAGGTACATACACTACATTAATGAGTACATTGTATCCATTTTCACAATGTGGGAAATAGGACAAAATGCCAGTAGTACAAGGGAACCTAAATATAAGTTAAGGGGAGGAACTTAATAGATTCAATATAAGTTAAAATAAATGGTAATGTAGAAAATTGGGCTGTGTAGTAGCACTCGCTTGTAGGTGCTACACGGCCACATATGGATTGAAAATGGGGTTTGAGATGCGCGCGCAAACTTCCAATGGGAAGTGCGCAGGAAGCCATCTTGGTAAAGGGGTTTACGCGCTTAACAACTGCCGGCAACATGTACAGCAGTGAGATGATGACGCAAATCAGTGTGCAATGCTGATTTGACACCAGCACTGCCATTTTCAAACTCCACACTCCAGCCAACTTAACCTCCCACATATACTCTACTACGTTAAACGAAATGAAGAACTGCCCCCAAAAATGAAAGCACAGAGAATTGGAGGAAACCTTGTGATATGGGTTGGTAATTGGTTGGGAGGTAGGAGAGAGACAGTAGCGAAAAAAGGGAACATTCACTGATTGGCAGGATGCGACAAGTGTCGTTCCCCAGGGATCTGGACTGGGGCTTCAGGTTTTCACAATATACATTAATGACTTAGGTGAAGAAATATGACACTAAGTTAGGAGGCACAGCAAATTGCATAGATGGGAGCAGGAAGTTACAAAGGGACATAGACAGATTAAGTGAGTGGGCAAAACTGTGGCAGATGGAGTTCAATTTGGGGAAATGTGAAGTCATCCACTTTGGATACGGGAAAGATAAATTAGAACATCTGCTTAATTGTGAGAGATTAGGGGGGAAAAATTGGCTCGTGCCCCCTTTGGGGGGCTAACTTTGCCGGGGCGCTACTTTTAACGCCCCGAAAAAGTTAGCACCCCCACGCCCGAAAATGAATAATTTGCGCCCCAAGCAGGAGGTGGGGCACTACTGGAAGTGCTCGCATCCCTCTTGGGGCGCTCCCATTGAATATCGCGGCGCTACGTGCAGTCGCGCCATGCGCATCGGCACATAGCACCGTGGTACTGTAGGCCTCCCTCCCCTGATTAAAGTGGAGGGGCCTAGCACCGGAGCCCTGCTGGACCACCGGGGAGTGGGGTGCCGACAAAAGAGCCCGGCACTCAAGAGGAGTGCCGGGCTGACCAATCGTGGCCGGCACCTCGCAGGAGGAAGTGAGAGGGGGGAGGTGCTGGCAGGCGGCCCAAAAAAATGACTGCCTGGCACCTGCCCTTTAATATGCGCCGCACCGGCCGCAAACACGGCACCCTGACCCTGTTGGACATAGCGTCCAGCAATAGGTCAGGGGGCGCGAGCAAAGTTTGCAGCCGGGGCGCGAGTGGGGTGCTGCGCACGGCAATGATGTCATTGCCAGAGGCGCAACGCTGCAGGGCGCTACCGCCGTCACTAACCTCCTGCTGAATTTTGCGGGAGGTGTTAGCGGTGCCGCGCCTGGGCGCTAGGTGCTTTCCGCCCCATTAGCGCTAACGGGAGGCGCAAAGCAACCAAGCTTTTCCCCCTAGGAGCTATGGGATTTTGTCCATGTGCACAGATCACTAAAAGCTAGTGTGCATGTACAAAAAGTCATAAATAAAGGCTAATGGAATGCTGCCCTTCATCTCAAGTGGGTTGGAATACAAAAGTGAGTAATTGGTGCTTCAATTGTACAGAGCCTTGGTCAAACCCCATCTGGATTACAGCATTAAATTTTCGGCACCAAACCTCAGGAAAGATATATTGGCATTGGAGGGAGTACAGCTCAGATTCACCAGAATGATACCAAGGCTTATAAAGTTAAATTGCGGGACATGTTGCATAAACACGATTTGTAAATACTTATGTTTAGAAGGTTGAGGGGTGATCTAATTGAGGTCTTTAAAATCATAGGCCTAGAAATTGGAGCATTTAGTGCCGGCATTTAAGGCTGGTTTTGAAGAAAAAATGACGGCTGTTGTGTATGTACCTTTAAGAGAATAACTGGTCTCAGACTGCAGTACCGGCAGTGACCACCCCTGTATAAAAGGCACTGGAGAGCCTCTGTTGTTTAGTTTCGTTTATGCCTTTCACCAGTAAAGATCTGTTTGTTTTCTCTCCTGCTAGTCCGTGTCTCAATCATTCACGGACTTAACACTGGCGACGAGTTAGAAGCGAACTTACCTGCAACTCAGCAGCAGCTCCGACGACGTTGTTGAAGGTCGGAACCAGAAGAAAGAAGAAAAAAAATAGGCCATTGAAACTCGAGAAACGGGCGTCGACCGTCAATCATCGATTTCAAAACTTGCAGGAGAGACTGTCCAGAGCCAGGCTGGGTTCCTTGGACCGTGGTTTCCCAGCTAGTCGGGCTGGTGGCAGGTAGTGCTCTGATCCTGCCTGGGCTGCGGCGGGCTGAAGCTCGATCGGGTGGCTTTTCAACGGGGCCGGGCAGCGAGTCGGGAAGCAAGGAGGGAGAGAGAGGGTGGAGCATACAGGGCGCGGCCGGTGTTTCGAAGCTGGGCAGCGTTCGGACCTCAGAAGAGGGAGGGAAGTGTCCCAGAGGGTCCGCTCCACGACGGGAAGATAATAAAAGAAAAGGAATTAATATTTAACGCGCAGGAAACCGTGGAAAGCAGCGCTAACAACAGCGGGGAAGAAGACAAAGCGCGGGAGGCGCCATTTTGTTAAATCGGGGAAGAAGGCAAAGTGCGGGAGGTGCCATTTTAGATTTGCAAGATGCCGAAGACTGGCTGTATCACTGCTTTTGATAACACATTAGAGGACTGGACCACGTATGTGGAAAGAGTCGAGGTATATTTCGAGGCAAACGATATAGCGGAGGGGAAAAAGGCATCGATATTGTTAAACTTAATGGGCGCTAGAATGTACGGCCTATTGCGGGACCTGATTACTCCAGCCAAACCGAAGGCGAAGAGTTTTAACGAAATTGTTGCTGTTCTACAGGAGCACTTAAACCCTGCACCACTGTTGATAGCAGAAAGATTTAAATTCCACAGGAGAACTCAGCACAAAGATGAGAGCAATGCTGAGTATCTTACGGAACTACGCAAGCTATCAAAGCACTGCCAGTTCGGAGCAGGACTGGCAGATACCCTACGGGACAAATTTGTCTGTGGACTCCTGAGTGAAGGAACACAGAAGTTACTCTCAGAAAAAGAGCTGACGCTAGATAAGGCTTTCAGCGTGGCAGTATCATATGAAGCAGCAGCCAGGGGAGCTGCAGAAATTCAACAAAAACCACAGGAATACGGCACCCTCGAAATGACACGGGGATTTGCAAAATGTTATCGCTGCGGCAGAACTAACCATGACCAGAAGGACTGCTGGTCCAAAGACAAAATATGCAGACAATGCGGGAAGATTGGACACATTGCACGAGTTTGTAGGTCTGGGAAGAAGACCAGCGACAACAAAAAGGCTACTAAGGAACCGTACAAGAAAGTACAAAAGATGACGGACAGTAGTTCCGAAGACCAGATGAGCGATAGTGAATCCGGAAACAGGAGACTAAGCTGTCTCAAACTTCACAATGTAATCACAAAAGAGGATCGCCGAACCATTTGGGTCACTCTCACGATAGCAGGGTCCCAAGTTAAAATGGAATTGGATACAGGATCAGCACTAACCGTCATGAATCGACGAGACTACGAGCGGCTATTTTCACACATACCCTTGAGAGAGACATCCAACGTCTTGACGACGTATACGGGACAAAAAGTATACCCCAGAGGAAAAATAAGGGTGCCTGTCGAATACAATGGCAAGAAAATACGGAAATTGTATCTCTACATACTGCCAAATGGTGGACCACCATTATTGGGACGGGAGTGGATCAGGAAGATAAACTTAGATTGGCATTCCATTCATGCAATGACGGTGGACGGTAAAAAAGATGAAGACGTCACTCCTGGACGATTGTCAACAATCTTAGCTAACGCCAAAGAGGTATTTCAACAAGAACTGGGCACGCTTAAAGGCGTAACCGCCTCGATAAAAATAGAAGAGAATGCAGTTCCCAAGTTTTTCAAAGCGAGACCGGTACCATATGCAATTCGCCCAGCCGTCGAGGCAGAGCTGGAGAATCTGGAGAAGGCGGGCGTGTTGTCTAAGGTTGACTGGAGCGAGTGGGCGACACCCATCGTTCCTGTCACGAAGAAAACATTAACCAATAAGTCCGGAGAGCCAAGGAAGATTCGCATCTGTGGGGATTTCAAGGTGATGGTGAACCCTGTCCTTCACACAGTACAATATCCTCTTCCAAGGATAGAAGACATCTTCGCCTCGCTGTCTGGAGGGAAGCGTTTTACAAAAATTGACCTAGCACAAGCATATTTGCAGATGGAGGTTGAAGAGTCCTCTAGGAAGTATCTCACGATAAACACTCAAAAAGGTCTTTACCAGTATCATCGATTGGTATTCGGAGTAGCATCGGCTCCGGCGATATGGCAAAGAGCGATGGAACAAGTCCTGCAAGGGATTCCTGGGACTCAGTGTTACTTGGACGACATCCTTGTAACAGGTGAAGATGACAGTGAACACCTTGACAACCTAGAACAGGTGCTCACTAGACTACCGGAACATGGGCTGCGAGCCAACCGCCCCAAGTGCGAATTTTTTAAGAAACAGATATCGTATTGTGGCCACGTGATTGATGAAGAGGGGTTACATAAGTCCCCTGACAAAATTGAAGCGGTTGTTAAGGCCCCAGCGCCTGATAATGTGTCGCAACTGAGGTCATTCCTCGGGTTGGTGAATTACTATTGTAACTTTTTGCCGAATTTGTCGACAATTCTGCACCCACTGAACGCCCTGCTACGAACGGGGGTAGCATGGAAATGGAGCGATGATTGTAAGCGTGCTTTTCAGAAGAGTAAGGACTCAATCACTTCAAAGGAAGTATTGGCTCACTACAACCCAGCACTGCCAATCAGGCTGGCGTGTGATGCGTCTCCCTACGGCATTGGGGCGGTACTGTCACATAAATTCCTTGATAGTTCGGAGAGGCCGATAGCTTTTGCGTCACGCTCGTTAACTTCTGCCGAGCGTAACTACGCCCAGATTGACAGAGAGGCCCTCAGCCTAGTGTGGGGGGTGAAGAAGTTCAATCACTATCTGCACGGTCAAAAATTTACTCTACTAACCGATCATCAACCTCTTGTCTCCATTTTCAACCCTCAGAAGGGCGTACCGATAATGACAGCACAACGACTGCAGAGATGGTCCCTTTTCCTAGGGGCACACCAATATGACATCGAGTACAAAGGAACTAAACAGCATGGAAATGCTGATGGATTGTCACGTCTACCGTTGCCGACGGTGGAAGAAGAAGACCTTGCAGTGGATCCAATGGAGTTATTCCACTCGACCATAGTCGAATGTCTCCCTGTGACGAATGCAAACATAGAAAAGGAAACACGGAATGACCCGACACTATCACGGGTCTATGATTTAATGGTGAAGGGATCGCCAGCACATGGCGAACCACTGCTGCCAGCATTCTCGCCGAGAAGAGAACAGCTGTCAGTGTGCAGAGGAACCTTGATATGTGGATCCAGAGTAGTAATTCCACCTAAGTTGATGGATAGAGTGCTCAATGAGCTTCATGAGGGTCATCTGGGTGGGGTAAAAATGAAGAGCTTAGCCAGAGCGTTTGTGTGGTGGCCGGGAATCGATAGAGAAATCGAAGAGATGACCAAGAGCTGTGCAGGATGCCAGAAGGTCCAAAACGCCCCACCACAAGCTCCTCTGCATCCATGGGAGTGGCCCTCATCTCCATGGCAAAGGGTGCACATTGATTTTGCTGGTCCCTTCATGGACTCGATGTTTTTAATTGTGGTGGATGCACATTCAAAGTGGCCAGAGGTAATAAAAATGTCCTCAACCACCACGGAAAAAACTATCACAGTTTTACGAACCATATTCGCCAGGAATGGGCTGCCTGAACAGATTTGCTCTGACAATGGACCACAGTTTGTGTCTGAAGAGTTCCGGAGGTTCTTAAAGAACAATGGTGTTAAGCATTACACATCTTCCCCATATCATCCAGCCACTAATGGATTGGCCGAGAGGTTTGTCCAAACATTCAAGAAGGCTATCAAGGCAATGTGTAATGAAGATATACCCCTACAACACAAGGTGGACAACTTCTTGTTTGCCTACCGGAATGCGACACATGCAGTTACCAACCAAACTCCAGCCATGATGTTCTTCAATCGAAGACTACGATGCCGCTTGGATTTGGTTAAGCCAAACGTCCGAAGAGATGTGGAGAACAGGCAGTTTCAGAATATGAATGAAAGGCCGACCAGGAGTTTTAAGATAGGTCAACCAGTTTTGGCCCGGGACTACCGCACTGAGAAATGGCAGCCAGGAACGATTTGTACATGACAAGGACCTCTCATGTATACCGTGGACGTTGGGGAGAGCATTGTAAGACGCCATGCTGACCAGATTCTAGAGTCACTGGAAAACGTCAATTCCACACCACGATCTGATACGCCTGGTAATGAAATCGACATTCCAATTGCAGCTACCGCAGAACCGGTAATATTGGAAGCAGATGAACCAAACAACGACATTGATTCCGACTCAACATTGCCAGAAGAACCTGATACCCCAAAGAGGCATTATCCAGACAGAATCAGGAAGCCTCCTCAAAGACTGAACTTATAATTGCTTAAACTTAACCAATGTATCTAGCAACAGTAATTGTGATTGTAATTCGTTATCATTAGTTGTTAAATGAACGTTATGTACTGTTTATCTAAAAGGGGAGGAATTGTTGTGTATGTACCTTTAAGAGAATAACTGGTCTCAGACTGCAGTACCGGCAGTGACCACTCCTGTATAAAAGGCGCTAGAGAGCCTCTGTTGTTTAGTTTAGTTTATGCCTTTCACCAGTAAAGATCTGTTTGTTTTCTCTCCTGCTAGTCCGTGTCTCAATCATTCACGGACTTAACAACGGCCTACCTCTCTTGTGCCCACCTCTGGTGTGGAACGCAGTGGCCTCCATATTGGGCAGGTCGGCAGTGCTGCTGTTGCCTGCGCTCACCTCAAATATTTTAACGATCAAGAGCGCAACTTCAATCAGCATGCAACGCCGGATTGACACACGCTGAACAGGTTTGGACATCGTCGCTCCTTTTACCACCCTCTCCAAAGCAGGCCCATGCATGCAGCTGTTGCCAGTGCGTAGATCCGGGAGAAAGTGGAGGAGATCTCTAGATCTCTGAGAAGTCTTCAATAATTAAGCAGAATATGTGCAGCCCCACCGAACCCAGGCTTTGTGACAGGTTTGCATTCTTCACGGGTCACTGTTTCAAATAATTTTGACATTGTTTGCACTAGATGGTGTAATCAGAAATTTTATGACACATGTTGCAGGAGTTTTCATAACTTCAAGTATTTGGAACCTCAAACTGCTAGACTGATTCCACCCAAATTGCAGTCCTTTAATCAGTTAATGATGAATTTTTTGACTAATAATTGTACTCGACAAATTAGCCGGCTAAATATTTGAGAGTGTCAGCAGTAGAATTAAACACAGATTTCAGCTGAACTGCAGTTTGCATTCTTTAAAATCTGACAGATTAGTGTATTGTTAGGCTTTGATTAATCTTGTATACCCTCTCTGTCAACCTACAAAACACCAGAAACATAACCGGAAACATTGCACTTCACTTTCATAAATCGTGATAACGGTGCACAAGTAGTTTAAACCCAACCTTCGGCCTCCTGCTGATCTTACCGCCTGAAAGAGAGTGTTGCACGGAAGGTTCTGCGTGCGCTCATTTAAGTCAGCAGGTAGCCTGAGCTCTTTTTATGGGCAGGAGTTAACCTCGCCCGCGGTGGCACCACTTGTTTTTGGGCTTTATCGAATTTCTAGGCCATAAAGTTTATCGATAGGGTAGATACAGTGAAACTATTTGCCCTTTTGTGGCAATGCAGGACAAGGGAGTATAATCTTAAAATTAGAGCTAGGCCATTTAAGGAGTGAAATCAGGATGTACTTTTTCACAGAAAGGGTAGTGGACATCTCTGTAACTCTCTCCACAAAAGACTTTGGTTTCTGGGTCAATTTAAATTTTCAAGAGTGATTTAATTAGATTTTTGTTAGGTAGGGGTATCAAGATATGGAGGGTAAATGGAGTTAAGGTACAGATCAGCCATGGTCTAATTTAAGGGCGGAACAGACTCAAGGGGCTGAATGGCCTACTCCTGGGTTGGCTCCTCAGCTGGTTAAAGTCACTGTACTGGTTAAAATGAATAGAGCTGCTTTGGGATGCAGTAGCTCTTATCTGTAGTGTATGTAACCTGTACCACCTTAAGAGACTACCTTAAGGTGATGAACTACTTTCTGATGGCTCCTGTATATTGTAGTACCGGTGGTGACCACACCGGTATATAAACCCTGTGGAGCAGTTTGTGTTTCAGTTCAGCCCTGACCCTCAATTACTAAAGAACTGTTTAAGTATTCTGTTGTCTGTGTCCAGTTATTCAGCATAACTACATTTGGAAAACACAGACTCAACAGTGGCGACGAGTCTGATCGTACCTAGCGGCAGTTTTGCATCCAAGGAAGCTTCGTCCTCAGAACGGGCGTCGAAAAGGGGCATCCGCCCTCATCATCCTGCTGAGCACCGCATCGCACAGGAGGCATCGAGAACCCGGTTTGGATTTGCTGGCCACGAAGTCCACCATCAGCAACAGGCAGTGATCATCCCTTCTACGACAGCGGCGGGTAAGCCCGATCTAGCGACACGGAGAGAAAGTCGGCCGAGTTGTCAGTGGGAGAAGGGGAGGGAAACCGAAGAAAAGGGCGGAGAACACGACCGCAGCCGGTGAAAAGGGCCGGACTGCAATCGGGCAGAGACGCGCAGCAGCCAGAAAAGCGTTAATGTCCACGAGGACCGCGGGAGCGGCGGGGAACAAGAGCAGCAGCGTCGGGGGAAATAAGGACCGCTGGGAGGCGAGAACGGCAACAGCGCGGTAATCGCCATTTTAGTCGGCGGGGGAAGAAGATAAGCGCGGGAAAAGCTGCCAAGCGCGGGAAGCCGCCATTTTGGAAAAATAAATAAAATAAAGGAAACTCAACAAGATGCCAAAAACGGGTAACATCACTGCTTTTGACAGCGATGTAGAAGATTGGGCCACTTATGTGGAACGCGTTGAAGTTTACTGTACAGCGAATGAGGTACCGGCGGATAAGAAAGCACTAACCATATTAAACTCGATGGGTGCGAAGGCGTACGGGTTATTAAGGCACCTTGTAACACCAGATAAACCGGTAGGAAAGAGTTTCGCTGAGATTGTTACTATCCTGCAAGAGCATTTAAACCCCACGCCGCTGCTGATAGCAGAACGATTTAAATTTTACAAAAGAATTCAGCTTAAAGAGGAAAGCAACGCTGAATTCTTAATTGAACTGCGCAAGTTATCAAAGTACTGTCAGTTCGGTACAGGACTAGCAGACGCTCTGAGAGATAAGTTCGTGTGTGGGCCACTAAAGGAAGGAACCCAGAAGCGACTGCTAGAGGAAAAGGATCTTACGCTGGACAAAGCTTTCAGCATTGCAGCATCGCACGAGGCAGCAGCACGAGGCAGTGCAGAAATGCAGCAAAGGCCATCGGAATTCAGCACCAATGAAATGGCATTGGGTAAAGTGTTATCGTTGCGGAAGGACAACGCATGATCAGAACCAGTGCTGGTTCAAAGATAAAGAATGCAGGAAATGTGGCAGACTTGGTCACATAGCGAAAGTATGCCGGTCAGGAAAGAAGACCAGCAACAAAAAGTCGCCGCAGGAGAAGTACAAGAAAGTACACAAGGTGACAGAGAACAGTTCGGATGAACAAAAGACGGATTCAGACTCCAGCAGTAAGGAACTGGGTTGTCTAAAAATACATAATGTGGGTAACACAGCAGACCACCAAACTATCTGGGTCATGCTTCGGATAGCAGGAGTCCAAGTGAAGATGGAATTGGACACTGGATCGGCATTGACGGTCATGAATAAGCAAGAGTACAAAAGGTTATTCTCACACATTCCCCTGAGGGATACGGAGATTGTATTGAAAACATACACGGGGCAAAGAGTATACCCCATCGGAAAGATAAAGGTAAAGGTGGTCTACAATGGTAAAGAAAGTCAGGGAATGGACTTGTATGTGTTACCTGAGGGAGGTCCACCACTACTGGGACGGGAATGGATCCGGAGAATAAATATGGACTGGCATTCCTTACAAGCACTAACTGTAGATTCCTGTAAAGAGGACGACGTCAAACCTAAACGACTGTCCAAAATATTGGACGATGCTAAGGATGTGTTCCAACAGGGACTGGGAACACTGAAAGGAATTACGGCAAACATCAAGGTTGAAGAACATGCAAACCCAAAATTTTTCAAAGCCAGACTGGTACCTTATGCGATACGACCTGCTGTGGAAGCAGAGCTGGAAGGGCTAGAACGTTCAGGAGTACTGTCAAAGGTGGACTGGAGCGAATGGGCCATGCCCATTGTTCCCGTCATGAAGCGTTCGTTGAGCAACAAGCCAGGGGAACCTGGGAAGGTTCGCATCTGTGGCGATTTCAAGATCACTGTTAATCCGGTTCTTCACACGGTGCAATATCCGCTTCCGCGGATTGAGGATATCTTCGCTTCGCTGTCTGGCGGGAAACACTTCACCAAGATAGACCTGGTGCAGGCGTACTTACAGATGGAAGTTGATGAAGCGTCACGCCAGTATCTCACGATCAACACACATAAGGGCTTATATCGGTATAATAGACTGGTTTTTGGAGTGGCATCGGCTCCAGCGATTTGGCAAAGGGCCATGGAGCAGGTATTACAGGGAATTCCAGGCACACAATGCTACCTGGACGACATTCTGATTACAGGAGATGATGATAAGGAACACCTCGCGAATTTGGAGCAGGTGCTCACCAGATTGAAAGAATATGGACTCAGAGTTAATCGCCAGAAATGTGAGTTCTTTCAGAAGCGAATCTCGTACTGCGGTCACGTCATTGACCAGGAGGGGCTTCATAAGTCACCTGACAAGATCGAAGCTGTTGTGAAAGCTCCCGCTCCGGAAAATGTATCCCAGTTGAGGTCGTTCCTTGGGTTGATTAACTATTACCACAAGTTTCTTCCAAATTTATCCACGGTGTTACACCTGCTGAACACTCTTTTGCAAATGGGAGTACCATGGAAGTGGAGCGAGGACTGTAAGCGGGCTTTTCAAAAAAGCAAGGCACTGATCACCTCTAAGAAAGTGTTGGCTCACTTTAACCCAACGCTGCCTATTCGTTTAGCTTGTGATGCTTCTCCATATGGTATCAGGGCAGTGCTCTCACATAAGTTGCCAAATGGCTTGGAAAGGTCAGTCACGTTCGCATCCAGATCATTGACCTCCGCTGAGCGCAACTATGCTCAGATAGATAGGGAGGCTCTCAGCCTCGTGTGGGGAGTTAAGAAAGTTAACCATTACCTGCAAGGCCAAAGGTTTACGCTGCTGACAGATCACCAGCCGTTGGTTTCCATCTTTTACCCTAAGAAGGGTGTTCCAGTTATGACGGCGCAGAGGCTTCAGAGATGGTCCCTTTTCCTAGGGGCACATCAATATGATATCGAATTCAAAGGTACAAAGCAACATGGTAATGCTGATGGGCTGTCGCGCCTGCCACTACCTACAGCGGAAGAGGCACCGGCAGTTGACCCTGTCGAGATATTTCACTCGACCATCATCGAATGCTTACCAGTCACCAATGCGAGTATTGAGAGAGAGACCAGAAACGACCCGACACTGTCTCGGGTCTACGAATTGACAGTGAAGGGATGGCCAGCACATGGCGAACCACTGTTACCAGCATTCTCAGCCAGACGAGAACAGCTGTCCGTCTGTCAAGGAACATTGATGTATGGAACAAGGGTGATTATTCCTCCTAAATTAAGGGAGAGAGTTCTGAAGGAACTGCATGAAGGTCATCTGGGGGGAGTCAAGATGAAAAGCCTTGCTAGGGCTTATGTGTGGTGGCCAGGTATCGACAAACAAATAGAGGATCTGACTAAAAGCTGCTCAGGGTGCCAAAAAGTTCAAAATGCACCTCCAATTGCACCGCTGCATCCGTGGGAATGGCCGTCAACCCCATGGCAACGTGTGCATATCGACTTTGCAGGTCCATTCATGGATTCCATGTTTTTGATAGCGGTAGACGCACATTCTAAATGGCCAGAAGTGATTAAGATGTCGACCACTACCTCTGAAAAGACGATCGCAGTTCTAAGAACCATATTTGCAAGGAATGGGCTGCCGGAACAAATATGTTCAGACAATGGACCACAGTTCGTGTCAGAAGAATTCCAGAAATTCATGAAGAAGAATGGGGTGAAACACTATACATCTGCCCCATATCATCCGGCTACAAATGGGTTGGCCGAGAGATTTGTAGAAACGTTCAAAAAGGCGATAAAGGCCATGAGCGAAGACCATATTCCACTACAACACAAGGCGGACAATTTCCTGATGGCATATCGAAACGCCACGCATGCAGTGACAAATCAAAGCCCTGCCATAATGTTCTATAACAGGAGGTTGCGGTCCCGATTGGATTTGTTAAAACCCAATGTGCGTAGGGAAGTCGAAAACAAACAATTCCAGCATGTAAATAACAAGGGCACTCGGAGTTTCGAAATAGGACAACCAGCGTTGGCCAGGGACTATAGGAATGATAAATGGCAATCCGGAACAATTCGTGCCCGACAAGGACCCTTGATGTACACGGTAGACGTTGGTGAGAACGTAATACGACGTCATGCTGACCAACTTGTGGAATCGAGAACAAGGGTCGACCCCATGTCTACGGCAGAGACACCAGTTGAAGAAGTTATTGAGCCTGTAGCATCTACCTCAGACTCGAACGTACATGATGATGTTCAATCCATAAGGGATCAAATGGATGAGTCACCCCAGCAACGAGAACCAGAGACCCCTGAAAGGCGTTATCCGGCCCGGATCAGGAGGCCTCCTCAGAGACTGAATCTTTGAACAGTTTTGTATGAAAGTTGTATATATGTTATCCATGTTATGTTTAAATTGGGGTGTACACTGTTAAACTAAAAGGGGAGGAATTGTAGTGTATGTAACCTGTACCACCTTAAGAGACTACCTTAAGGTGATGAACTACTTTCTGATGGCTCCTGTATATTGTAGTACCGGTGGTGACCACACCGGTATATAAACCCTGTGGAGCAGTTTGTATTTCAGTTCAGCCCTGACCCTCAATTACTAAAGAACTGTTTAAGTATTCTGTTGTCTGTGTCCAGTTATTCAGCATAACTACATTTGGAAAACACAGACTCAACATTATCCATCAGTGACACCACCAGAGCAGCTCTCCACTGGAGGGAGAAGTTTAAATTTTCTTAATAAAGTCAAGGATTATTTTTTCATAAAAACATAATTTTGTAAATAGATACCGAGGAATAAATTGAACCAAAAATACATTTAAGTACATTTATTCTACAACACTTTGAAGCTTTCACTACCAGTTAATTGCAGTTACATGGAAACATTTGAAATTTCTGTTTTTATATTCCGGGGCTGCTGAAATATTTCAGCATTCCTCAGACACAACTAGGAGAAATAACATCCTTTTGGTAAATCATACATTGCCAACTTTTGTTTTTAGTAGGAAGCCATGCAGTTCCATAATCAGAAGATGTCTATCCAGAAATCAATTCTGATTTCCTCTCAAGGTCTGGTCTGGCTTCTTTGAAGTAAGTAAAGCTAAGGTGTCATTTTATGGGCCACTTATGTTCTTCTATGCTGAGAATATTTCTGGGTTCTGGGACTGGTGGTGAATAGCACAGTACAATGATTCTGCTGTAAATGCATTCCTTTTCATCTCAAGAGAAATAATATTGATGTAAGCCATAACTTACTGTTGGAAAAAGGAGGTTTTCAGTTGCAAGCCTGAAGCTAAATAAAAATTTAACTATTTGATCTTCAGCATAATTAATTCGTTTCAGTATGTTCGCAACATGGTTTTAGAAGTTCAAGGCTCTGAATTCTATAACAATTTGTGTCCCATAATTTGAATGAGTAAAATACAACTATTTCACCTGGTACCAGAGTGCAAAGTAGGGCTGAAAAATCTGAATTAAACTGCCATTTTGCATGCAGCTCAGTGCCCAGTGATTCACTCCCTAGTATCTGAACGTTAGTTACATTTTAATGCTAATTTAACAAGATTGAAATTTTTTGCCTTACAAGCATTATAAACTAGGGGGGAAAAACTGGGTCGTGCCCCCTTTGGGGCGTAACTTTGCCGGGGCGCTGAAATAATTAGCACCCCTGTGCCCAAAATTCACCGGTAGTGCCCCAAGAGGGAGGCCGGGTGCTACTGGAAGCACCCCTCCTCCCTCTTGGGGCGCTGCGAGTGAATATCGCGGTGCAACGTGCCGCAGCGCAACGCTCTGCAGACATTCCTCCTCTTATTAAAGGGGAGTGGCCTAGCGCTGCACGACCCGGGGTCCAGCTGGGCCACCAGGGATTGGAGTGCTGGCATAAGAGCCTGGCACTCAAGAGAAGTTCCAGGCTCACGGGGCGCAACCGGCACCCCATGGGGGGGCTGCAGAGGAGGCCGGGGACGGCAGAGGGGGCAGGTGCTAGCAGGCAGCCAGCAACAAAAATGGCCACCCAGCACCTTCCCTTTAATTAGCGCTGCCCCAGCAGCAGGTAGCCCCCCCTGACCCCGTTGGACGTAGCGTCTGGCAGTAAGTCAGGGGGCGCTACCGTAGATCACTGCCGGAGCGCGAGTGGGGCGATGACGTCATTGCTGGCGGCGCAGCGCCGCGGGGCGCTAATGGTTACCGCCGCCGCTTACCTCCCGCTGAATTTCGCGGGAGGTGTTGGTGGCGCCGCACCCAGGCGCTAGTTGCTTTGCGCCCCATTAGCGCCCCCTTAGGGCGCTAACAGGAGGTGCAAATCAACCGAATTTTTAGATGTTGTTGTTAGCTGTACTGCAGTAGGAGTTTGTTTTGAGACTGCCTGCAGCGAAGGTCTCATAGATCTTGTCTAAGTACACGTCGGGGGAAATTTGTGCCTAAATTATGCTGTGCCATTTGCATCAATGTGAAGTTCAAACAACTTTACACAGATACAAACTGTGTAATATATGTGATCTTGCAAAGCTTACCTTAAATTTCCATCAAGATGTAACCTTTTTCCATCTCTATTTCATTATTTAACCATGTCAGAGCTGTAATCTTCTTCTGATACCCAATCTGTCAGACCAACAATCCCACAGTTGGCAGACACAACTCAGAATCATAGAATCATAGAAAATTACAGCACAGAAAGAGGCCATTCGGCCCGACGTGCCTGTGCTGGCTCTTTGAAAGAACAGTCATGCTTAGTCCCACGCCCCCGCTTTTTGTCCGTAACCCTGTAAGTCCCTTACCCTCAAGTACCGGTCCAACTCCCTTTTAAAATGATTTATGGAATCAGCTTCCACCACCTTTTCAGGTAGAACGTTCCAGATCCCAACAACTCTCTGAGTGAAAAAGCTTCCCCTCATCTCGCCTAGTTTGCCAATGATTTTCAATCTATGACCTCTGGTTATTGACCCACTCACCAGAGGTCATAGTTTTTCTCTCTCTACTCTATCGAAACCTCTCATCATTTAGGTCACCTCTTGACCTTCTCTGTTCCAAAGAGAACAGTCCTAATTTTAACAGCCTCTCCTCATAACTGAAGTCCCTCATCCCTGGTAATATTCTGGTAAACCTCCTCTGTACCCTTTCGAAGGCCTTTACATCTTTCCTGAAATGTGGTGCCCAGAATTGTCTACAACTGAGTGTCAGCTGTGGTTCAGTGGTTAGCACTCTCACCTCTGAGTTAGAATGTTGTGGGAGTGCTGCACTGTTGGAAAACATAAGAACATAAGAAATAGGAGCAGGAGCAGGCCATTCGGCCCCTCGAGCCTGCTCCGCCATTTAATGAGATCATGGCTGATCCACTTTCCTGCCCACTCCCCATAACCCTTCACTCCCCTGTTGCTCAAAAATCTGTCTATCTCAGCCTTGAATATATTCAATGACTCAGCTTCCACAGCTCTCTGGGGTAAAGAATTCCAAAGATTCACGACCCTCAGAGAAGAAATTCCTCCTCATCTCCGTCTTAAATGGGCGACCCCTTATTCTGAGACTATGCCCCCTCGTTCTAGATTCCCTGACGAGGGGAAACATCCTCTCAGCATCTACCCTGTCCAACCCCCTCAGAATCTTATGTGTTTCAATAAGATCACCTCTCACTCTTCTAAACTCCAATGAGTATCGGCCCAACCTGCTCAACCTTTCCTCATAAGACAACCCTTCCATCCCAGGAATCAACCTAGTGAACTTTCTCTGAACTGCCTCCAATACAAGTATATCCCTCCTTAAATAAGGGGACCAAAACTGTATGCAGTACTCTAGGTGTGGTCTCATCCCTTGAAATAAAGGCCAACATTCCATTTGCCTTCCTAATTACTTGCCGCACCTGCCTGTTAACTTATTGTGTTTCACGTACGAGGACACCCAAATCCCTCTGTACCACTGCATTCTGTAGTCTTTCTCCATTTAAATAATATTGGCCCAGAAATTCGGGTCTCCACGGGTGAGTATGCACGGGGTACTCACCCGTAGGCCCAATGGAAGTGCCGGTTCCCTGCATGCACTGCGCATGCGCGGGAAACCGGCACTTCCGTTCCCCTGAAAGCAGGGGTTAAGAGGTCGAACGCGTGCGCGGGAGAGGCTGCGCGTGCGCATCGAGCTTACGTTTTTTTTGCAGGTTTTCCCGGGAGGGTAAGTCTCCAGAATTTACACATTTAAAAAGCAGTCGTAAGGCCTGCTTTTTACAAGGTAAGTGGTGAATTAATTAAAATTAACACATTTTTCCCACAGGTTTATTATTTTTAAATACTTTAAAGAAAGGTAAGTTTATTTTTAGCCCCGTTAGAAAATGTAATTATTTTTTTCAAAAATTTAAATTGTTTAAAATAGTTATTTCATGTAATTTATAGTTAATTTAAAAAATGTGATTTAAAAAAAAAATTATTTGAAGATTTAGTGATGTTTTGGGGCCCGTAGTATTTATAAGTTTTGACAGCTCTTCCTGTCAAACTTATGAATGGAGCATTCCCTGCTCTGATTGGCTCCCCATGGCCCATGTGATCCCAGGGGACGCATCAAACTAACTGCACCCCTGGGATACGCAAGCACTGCGCGCCAGCAGCTGGAGGAGGCCCAGGATCGGAATTCCATGGGGGCCCAAACCTCAACGGCCGGCTTACACCCGCGGGAAGCCCCCGACCCGAATTTCTGGCCCAATATTTTTTTTTCTATTCTTCCTACCAAAGTGGATAACCTCACATTTTCCCATATTATACTCCATCTGCCAAATTCTTGCCCACTCACTTAACCTATCTATATCCCTTTGCAGACTCTTGTCCTCCTCACAACTTGCTTTCCCACCTGTCTTTGTATCATCTGCAAATTTGGCTACAATACACTCACTTCCTTCATCCAAGTCATTAATATAGATTGAAAATAGTTGAGGCCCCAGCACTGATCCCTGTGGCACCCCACTAGTTACAGATTGCCATCCTGAAAATGACCCATTTATCCCGACTCTCTGTTTTCTGTTAGTTAGCCAATCCTCTATCCAATCTAATATATTACCCCCAATACCATGAGCTCTTATCTTATGAGTTCTTATCTTATGGAGGTGCTGTCTTTCAGATGAGATGCTAAACTGAGGCCCCGTCTGCTCTCTCAGGTGGATGTGAAAGATCCCATTGCATTATTTCGAAGAAGAGCAGGGGAGTTATCCCCAGTGTCCTGTCCAATATTTATCCCTCAATCAACATAACATAAACAGATTATCTAGTCATTATCACTTTGCTGTTTATGGGAGCTTGCTGTGTGCAAATTGGCTGCCACATTTTCTACATTACAACAGTGACTACACTCCAAAAAGTACTTCATTGGCTGTAAAGCGCTTTGAAACATCCAGTGGTCTTTCTTTCTTTTGAGACCTAACCAGTGATTTATAAAGTTCTAACTTGATTTTTCTTATATTTTCCCTGCTCCACCCTCATACTTTGTACTGCTAGGTTCAGGTTTGACATTCATTTATTGTGTTATTATAGCAAAATGCTGAAAAGGTGCATTGAAGTTGGTATTCTCTCTCTGAAACAGTGGAAATGATTCGTACCATCCCTGTGTTAGAAAATAGGAAAGGCAAGAGGGGACCTTTTTAAATTGTGGGATCACTGCCAAAATTGGGTTTGATGGGGCTCTAACCTGCCAGTCCGATGTCGCCACAACCGAACCCATTTTAAGTAAGATCAGTGGGCTCCCAGTGATAGCTCCACCCTTCAGTAGAAGGCGGACTGCTGAGAAGAGGGCAGTCAAACTGCGGCAGGGCCTCTTCGGCAGCACCTCCCAAACATGCGACCTCTACCACCTAGAAGGACAAGGGTAGCAGGCACATGGGAACACCACCACCTCCAAGTTGCCCTCCAAGTAACACACCGCTCTGACTTGGAAATATATCGCCATTCCTTCAACGTCGCTGGGTCAAATCCTGGAACTCCCTCCCTATCGGCACTGTGGGAGTACCCTCACCACACGGACTGCAGCGGTTCAAGAAGGCGGCTCACCACCACCTTCTCGAGGGCAACTAGGGATGGGCAATAAATGCTGGCCTTGCCAGCGATGCCCACATTCCAGGAACGAATAAAAAAAAGGCACTTGCTGCGGCACCTGACCTGGGCAGGGTCAGATTAAAAGGAAGCAGCATTCCCTAAAAGTGTCGAGTCAAAATTTTCAGTTGACTTTGAATAAACTCAGCACAAAAGAACAGGCGGCTTGAGGGTCATAGAGTCATAGGCCTAGAAATTGGGTTGGGGCGCCAAAGTGGCGCAAAAGTCGCCTGAGCACAGGATTTAGCGCAGCGTTCGAGGCTTTAGCGATCGTCAGGTATTCAGTTTCATTGCCCCTCGAGGGACACGGGGTGAGGCTCGAGGCGCTCTGCGTCCCTCTTAGGGCGCTGAAACTGAATATCGCAGCGCAACGTGCCGCAGCGCCACACGCTGCGGCACGTCACGCTGCGGTACTGCAGGCCTTCCTCCCACTGTTAAGGGTGAGGTGCCTGCAACAGCGCGATCCCCGCTCGCGAGTGTCGGCAAACGAGCCCGGCACCAAGGAGAAGTGCTGGGCTCTCGGGAAACAGCCGGCAATGCTGCGGGGGGGGCGGTTAGGAGGCCGGGGACGGAGGTGCTGGCAGGCGGCTGCCCCGCACCGCCACCTTAACTTGCGCTGCTGCCGGCACAGTAAGGCCCCATGAACCGGGCGCGGGTAGCGAACGGCGCAACTGCGCCGTTTGCTACCAAATATCACAAACAGGGCGCGAATGGGGCTCTGCGCACACCGATGACGTCATCGGTGGCGACGCAGCGCAAATGCCTAATGCCACCATTAGCGCCCCTGCTGAATATCGCGGGAGGCTGCCTCTTTAGGCGCTAACAGGTGGTGCTACTCACCCAATTTCTCCCCCATAGAGTGATAACGGCACAGAAGGAGGCCATTCGGCCCATCGAGTCCATGCCGGAACTCGTTCCGGGTCTGGGAAAGTTAAACAGATCTCCCACCTTTGAGGCATAAAAATCAATCATCCTGCCTCCTGCCACCACAGAACCCCCGACTACCTTCTGAGGAATAAAGGACAACCTAAATTAAAGATAGCTTCAACCCAGCCTGAGAGTGGCTTTGGAGCCACACAAACCTTTAACGTCACACGACACTGTACTCTGCCCATTGTTTTCGGTAGAGTCAATCCAGCACAACAAGTATTCCCTGTAAATTTACCCCCTTCCTTAAGTAATCTCTAAACATTTCACATGCTTTGGGTATTTATTTGCTTGCAATAAAAAGAGAAATGTTTCCTCAAAAAGCAGCAACTCAAATTTTAAATGAAAAGCAGTCTGCAGTATTCACGCCAACCCTGGTTCCTGACTCACATTGCATTAATAATTGTACACTTATATATGCACGCTGCATAAACTGCATACTTACATATATCAATACAATACACCTTAATATGAGATAACACACGTCCCACTGGTCAGAAATTATGGATTCAAGACCCATACAGTTCATACACTATACTGACACTCCAGTGCAATAGATTTATGTAACACCTTATCCCATCAAAACATCTCAGATTTCTGCATTCCCGGAGGCCCTGCCATTATGATCAGATGTTAAACCAAAGTTTCATCTGCCTGTTCGACTGGTTTAGGTGGACATTAAAATCCCATTGAAGAACATCTGGCAGTTCTCCCAGTGTTTTGTTTAACATTTTTCCCTCAACCAATACCACCATTTGTGGTATGTACCTGATGCACAATGACTGCCACCTTTCCACACATAACGACTGCATGCCAACAGTAACTCATTGCGTGAAGCACTGTGTGATATTTGGCATGATGATGTTTTAGATAAATGTAAGTATTATATACAAGAAAAAAGCCAAATTCATTATAACTCGTTTCACTCATAATTTAAAAAGAATGCACATACATATACGTATATAGTATATTTCAAAAAAGGTGTGCCTTACTTTACTCCAATTACCCACAGTCCAGTTTGAGGGGCAAGGAATATCCCTGTTGCATGGTATTTGAGTCCTTGACTTGAGAAGTTGGTTACACTCTGAACTGGGAAGTGCCTGCTCATCTGTTCCCACAGTTCGAATACAGAGGACGGTGCGTTTCTTGATACCTGAGTCACCACATGCTGTTGAGCATTTTTGCCATTCACCAGTCCACCATCTGTAAGGAATGGCATCAACATTAGGAACTTGATGGAAGAGACCATTTTCAAATGTTCATACATCCATTTAATCAGTGTTAAGAAAAAGTTTGTTCTTTATTGATTCTGAATTTGTAAAATTGACAAGAACGTGTAACTTCACTTTTCGCTCGTTGACTGTTCTTTCGCAAAAAAAACATTTCAGAGCCTTTCAACCAGATAAGATTGTTTGAAATCTATTTATTTAAAGTTTCTGTGACTATTTTAGCATAATATATATTTACATGCTTGGAATATCCATAGGGGTTTTCCCAATTATCTGCTGCAACTGCAGCAGAATATCGGTGGAATTCTTGGAGACACAGCATAATTCTACCCCATGGTATACAATACGTAAGAGAAGGTACTTCATTTCAATTGGACTATCTTACATTGACTAATACTACAGGCTTAGGCATAGTGTTAGCACTGTTGCCTCACAGCGCCAGGGACCCGGGTTCAAATCCGGCCTTGGGTAACTGTCTGTGTGGAGTTTGCACATTCTCCCCGTGTTTGCGTGGGTTTTCCCCGGGTGCTCCGGTTTCCTCCCACAGTCCAAAGATGTGCGGGTTAGGTTGATTGGCCATGATAAAAATTGGCCCTTAGTGTTAGGGGGGATTAAATACGTGGGGTTACGGGGATAGGGCTTGGGTGGGATGGCTGTCGGTGTAGGGACCGGGTGCTAGGGTTTGGATGATCAGCCATGATCTCGTTGAATGGCGGAGCAGGCTCGAAGGGCCGAATGGCCTACTCCTGCTCCTATCTTCTATGTTTCTATGTTTAACTTAAGGTTACATTAATTAAATGCCATTATTATTCCATCATTTCATACCATAATCTTGTTACCATACTACTGTTTCACAATGAGAGGTTTCCTATTCATTTCTATGCAACATATGCTGTTTCACGTAACAAGCAATCTCTTTAATGCTGTATATTTGCATAGCTAAAGTTCTCAATAGATGACAGGAAACTTGCATTCAGTACAAAAATGGATCAAGACCTGCTCCAAGTATAAATGGCTCATGACTGCTTTTGCATGTGATTAGTCCTAACCTTTGATATAATGCTTTAATCCTTTCTCATTCAATCTGCGACCCCTTTACAAATGCCTGCAGCTCACCTTTTTGTTTAATCTCCTTCCAGTGTCTTTTCTCATTCCCCCATTTCATCCTCTGTGGTTTCTACTCTTATCATTTGATTTCTTAAGCTGACTGAATAACATAAATGTGTTTGGCAAGTTATGTAGCTATGGTAAGAGAACCCTATAGAACAGTCTAAACATAGGGGCAAAACAAAAGCAAAATACTGCAGATGCTGGAAATCTGAAATAAAAACAGAAAATGCTGGAGATACTCAGCAGGTCAGGCAGCATCTGTGAAGAGAGAAACAGAGTTAACGTTTCAGGCCAATGACCTTTTGTCAGAACTGGAAAAAAGCAGGAAATGGAACAGATTTTTAAGCAAGTGTCGTGGCTGGGAAATGGGGGAGGGGAGGAAAGAACAAAAGGGAAGGTCTGTGATAGGATAGAAGGCAGGAGAAGTTAAGAGACATTGAGAGATAGTGAAGGCAAAAGGAGATGGTAATGGGACAGGTTAGGAAACAAAGGATGGCTCTAGATGAAGTGTGAATTGCGCTGGCAGAATGAAAGACAGCTGCCATGTGGGAGAGAAGAAAAAAAGAACTCTGCCTTCCTCAAATTCTGGCCTTTCCCACTCCTTTCGACTTCCATTGGTGACTGTTCCTTCAGCTTTCTAGGCCCTAAACTCTGGATTCCCTCCCTGAACACATCCTCTTCTCCACCTCCCTCCTTTAAGACCCTCTTTGAAACCCACTTATTTACACTTGGATCAGGTCTTGTTCCATTTTCGTACTGAATGCAAGTTTCCTGTCATCTATTGAGAAATTTAGCTATGCAAATATACAGCATTAAAGAACTTTCTCCATCTCTGCCGCATCTGCTCTGATGATGCCACCTTCCATACTAGTGCTTCCGGTATGTCTTCCTTTTTCCTCAACCAAGGATTCCCCTCTACCGTGGTTGGCATGGCCCTCGACCGGGTCTGTTCCATTTCACGCACTTCTGCTTTCACCCCTTCCCCTCCCTCCCAGAACCATGATAGGGTTCCTCTTGTCCTCACCTTTCACCCCACCAGCCTTCACATTCAACGGCTCAGCCTACGCCATTTCTGCCCCTCCCCCCCTTTTCAGCATTCCGAAGGGACCGCTCCCTCCACGACACCCTGGTCCACTCCTCTATCACCCCCAACACCCCTTCCCCTTCGTCCAGCACCTTCATGTGCAAGCGCAGGAGATGCAACACCTGCCCTTTTACCTCCTCCCTTCCCACTGTCCAGGGCCCCAAACACTCCTTCCAGGCGAAACAGCGATTTACTTGTACTTCTTACAATTTAGTATACTGTATTCGCTGCTCACGATGTAGTCTCCTCTACATTGGGGAGACCAAACACAGATTGGGTGACCGCTTTGTAGACGCCTCCATTCAGTCCGTAAGGGTGACCCCGAGCTTCCGGTCGCCTGTCACTTTCATTCCCCCCTCCACTCCCACTCTGATCTCTCCGTCCTTGGCCTCTTACACTGTTCCAACGAGGAACAGCACTCATCTTTCTATTAGGCACTTTACAGCCTTCTGGGCTTTACATCGAGTTCAACAATTTCAGACTATAAATTGGCCCCTGTATTTCTTTATATTCTTTTTCTTTTGTTTCCTCACATGGTAGCTGTTAATGTTGCTGCCATCATCATCCACACATCATCTAGAGCTATCTTTTGTTTCTTAACTTGTCCCATTATCCCTCCTTTTGCCTTGCTCTATCATCCCTTTTGTCATTCAATCTCTCCTGCCTTCCATCCTATCACAGACCTTCCCTTTATTCTTTCCTCCCCTCCTCCCTGCCCCTGCTTAAAAATCTCTCTTCCCTAAACTTTTCCAGTTGTGAAGAAGGGTTCAACCCCGAAACGTTGGCCCCGATTTTCTGGCCGCCGTCGGGCGGCTTTTCATGCGTCCAGGGGCCGAAAATCAGCGAAAAAGTGGGTCGGGACCCCCCCCCCCCGCCTGATTCCCCGCCCGTCCGACTTTCGGACTGCCGTTTCCGCACGCCCTGCTTCAGTCCCGGCCGCCGCTGGCGGGACTGGTCGTCGGAGCATTAACAAGCAATTAGCTGCTTGTTGAAGTGGATTTTCCCGTGCCGTTGCAACTTTGGGGCTTTTCCCACCTGAAACCCGCCTGCAGGGAACCCCACTGCTGAGAGCTGGCGTGAAAACAGCTGGCTTGCTTGCTTGCAGCAGCAGGTCACTGAGGGCTGAAGAGATTTAAATAGGCAGCATTTGCAGGCTGCAGGACCTTGTTGATCAAGGCTTGGGGGAACTTTTTGAAGCCTTAGGAGCAGCTGCAGAAAGTTGGAGCCTCACACACTTCTCCAGTGTGAGCTCCTGGGAAGCCTCTCTCACCACCCTAACTCAGCGCCCCCTCAACGGAGGCATCTGCCAGAAGCATGGGAGGCCTTTGGGACATTCCTTTCCTGGCATTAGAGGATCTCCAACAGCAGAGGCGGCAGCAGCAGAACCAGGAACAGCAGGATGAGCACCAGGAGCACCAGGCTGCTGCTCACTCACCTGAAGCTGCACAGGCCAGAAGGGGCCAGCGCTTGGAAGTGGCTTGAGAGCACCTTGCTGCACTTTAGGGGGCCAGTGGGACCTGTTTCTGCACTGGCAGTCCTACTCAGAAGGACTTCCATGAAGATCTGGTTTCTCTGCTCAACAGATGGCCAACGCTCCTCAAGAGATGTCATTCTCTTATGAGCACTCACCATGTTTTCCGTACCCTGCCGAGTTATCTCCTGCATGGAGGTTGCCAACCTTTCCATGGTGATGCGTTCATGCGCCAATGACTCCACAAAGGCTCTGCTCATGTTCGCCATGGACTCCTCCATTTGCTCAGCACTCGCAGCGACCCTGGAGACAAAACCTACCAGAGACTCCTGCATCTGTGCATGGAGATCCATCACCTCTTCTCTTGCGGATGAACCCAGAGGCAGAAGGTCGTCATGCAGCACAGCTGAGCTGAGCTGGCAGAGTCCTGCGCCCTCCGACGAGGACTCTCCACTGCTGTCCCTGTCTCCAGAATCTGCTGAGGCTCACTTGTGAGCTATGAAACACCAGGTGGCAACACTACTCTATGTCCCGAAGGTCCCCCCGAGGTGTGAGTGTCTGCGCTGGTGCTGGGTGCGCTTACTTCTGCTGATGCTGCACCCTCAGAGGTTGGAGCTTCCTCTGAGGAGTCTGGCTGCACAGCCTCTTCCTCCTCCAGTGAGGACGGGGGCTCTGGATGGTACTGTGGGGGAGTAAAGGAAGGAGATAGAGATGTAATGCCAAGGTTCTTCTGCGGACTCCCAGCGAGTTGGCATCTGCTGACGCCTGCGTCCATGCAGCATTGGTCTCAGTGGGAGGCCTCTTCCTCCCTGACCTAGGGAAGAGGACCTCCCTGTGGGCCCTAACCCCATCCAATAATGCCTGCAGTGAAGCCTCATCGAATTTGAAGGCAGCTCGGCCTCTGCCACTGGCAGCAGCTGGTGCAGGCTCCTCTGCCATTGTGCAAGAGTGGTTGAGAAGCCTGCAGAGGTGGAGAAGCTTGCTGGACACTTTGAAAGCACCACGAATGATGACATCATAGTGTGGGGATTTCTGACTTGAATTGGACAATTAGCACGGCTTCCCACATGCTGGGAATTAATTGGCCACTTGAGGGAAAATTGCGTGGAGCTGGCTGTCACTTTTTTATGTGTGTCAGAAATCCCACATTCGGGGAAATCCGACCATTCCCCACACAAGCCGAAAATCAGGGCCGTTGACTCTGTTTCTCTCTCCTCGATGCTGCTGAGTGTTTCCAGCACTCTCTGTTGTTATTTTAGATTTCCAGCATCCGCAGTGTTTTGCTATTGAAACCCACTACTTTGATCAAGTTTTTAGTAAACCCTCCATCAACTCCTTCTTTCACTCAGTATCAATTTTTGTCTTTATGCTCCTGTGAAGTGCCTTGGGATGTTTTTGCCCTACGTTAAAGGCTTATATAGTTGTCATTGTAAACAATATTTGCTCTGTTTTTCAGGGGTTGCCGGCTATCTCGAGCCAAAGTTGCAGGAGGAGATTGAAAGATGTTTATTGAAGGATGTTTATTCTTTGGCGATCCGCAGACTAGGAGGAAACAGGAGGGCTCGTGACCATGCTAGAAAGTTATGACAGTGACGAGGGTTTCTGTTCCACCGTTGGGTAATGCTGCAAAAGCAAATCTTGGGCATATAAAGACACCCATTTGTAGAGAGTGAGGGCTGGTTGTATGCGGCAGGTGGAACTCTGACCTCATGGCCCAGCCTGCAGCTGTAAATCCCTTTGGCAGCTCTTCTGGGTGGTGACCCGGTGTTTCTGGAACCCACCCATTTCTCTGCCCTTGCCAGGCCTCTCCTGCCCTATTTACCCCAGTCGAAAATCGAACAGCTACCTACTGACCACACAAACCTTCATGTACTGATAGAGAATTGAAAAAGCAAAATACCAACTGGTATCTGTGACTTTCATTACTGCGTTTAAGACAAGACATTTCTACCCCTGTTTGGGACAGAAAAACAGGAGAATATCTTACATACATGGGTTTTATTTATCCTGCCGAAATATCTTTGATTTTAAATCAGCTATGGGAGCTTGAAATGAATTCAGGAGGGACAGCCGCTATTCAAATATCACAGGACTGGAGGAGCAGAGTGTTTTCCTATCAGTTATTCTTTGTCTCCTCCAGGTCTGTGCTAACAAAATAGAAATTCTCTCTTCTGACTTCAGTCCAGGTTCCTGATTGTTGCTGATTTAAAATTGAAGATAACCTAGCAGGATAGGTGCATGTCAAGATCATTTAAAATTAGAGACAGGAACTGTATTGATTTCTTTGTGGGTTCAATGAGGAGACATTTATGAAAGAGAATGTCTTTTAATCTAAAGCTTTGTTCAGCTCTTTTATACAGCTTTTACAGGAGACACGATGCTGTGATGCATCTAGAACGAAACTGAAACTAAACTCAACTGCCTTGCTTGTCTCGGTCACATGACCTCTGCTGGTCAGGCACAAGCAATCAATACCTGCAATCATGCTGCTAAGGCATCATAATCGAACAGGCAAATACCATCTCTATTTGCTGATATCATTACAGGAACCAGAAGGGTAAGTTGTCATTTAAATATCACAGGATTGGATGAGCTCAGTGGAACATCTAGGGCAGGATTTTAACTTGGAGGTGGGTAGGGAGCAGGGCAGGGGCTAGATTGCGACCATAAAACCCAGGAGAACGGGTTTCTCTCAGGCCCTGCAGAATTTAACAGTAGGGCCTGATTCTCTGTTTCCTGCCCGCAGCCTGCCAGATTGAGAAGCTGTCTGGCTGTCGGGCGGATAGGCCTGCGGCATCAAGCTGCAGCCGGGGAGTGGCGAGGAAGGAGGGAGGGATCGGAGGCCGGGGGTGGTGGTGGGGTGGCGGGGGGAGCTGGGGGCCAGGGATCAGAGGAAGCTGGGATGGGGTGTCAAAGGCTGGGATCGGAGGGGTGCAGAGATTTGGGGGGGCGGGGGGGAGGTGGTTGGAAGGCCAGGTTTGGGGGGGCGGGCGGATCGGAAGGCCGGAGCCGAGTTGGAAGGCTGGGATCGGAGGGGGGTGGAGATCCAGGGCTTGCTGGGGGCTTGGAAGGCCGGAGGGAGGGGTCAGAAATCAGGGGCTGGGGATCAGAGGCTAGAGGGGGTTTGAGGGCCGGGGATCGGGGACCTTGTGGGGTCAGATGCCAAGGGGGTGAGGTCGGAGGCCTGGCAGGAAGATATGGGAGGCCTTGGGCGGGGAGATCGGAGGCCTCAGCGGTAGATCAGGAGCCTCGAGAGGGTGGTCGAAGGTCTCATGGGGGAGGTTGGGGGGAGATCGGAAGGGTCGGGGGGAGCAGGTGTCCGATTGCGGGAGTTTAGTGAGGCAGCGACGCTGTATCCAGTAGGTAAGTGGAATGGCAGTTACCACCTGGATCTAGCAGTCCTCACCTTCCTTTAGCTGCCGGGTTCCCCGAGTCCTGGGAAATCTGGCCGCCCAGAATTAAATTTAAAATGGTGCTTCAAAATGAGGCATGCAGCCTCATTATAACATTTAAAGTATTAACCTGCCTCTTGCGAGCAGGTTAGCCGCCCACCCCGCCTCCATTAAAACCGGAAGTGGGCAGGTTAGAGGCAGATGGGGTCGGGATTCAGATTTGTAACACTTTAACTTCCCAGCCAACCCAAAGTCGCCCATTTTTTGGGGTTAAAATTCCCCCCCCCACCAACCCTCCAGTCACAACAGCTGATATAAACTGAGAGAGAGCAGAGAGAAAATGTATTTGACATGAAGGAAGAATTTTGGTCAACAGTAGCTTTGTAATATTGATCCTCACCTTGGATTTTTTAGTCAGAATATTCCCCCCATGGGCTATTCCACTGTGTAACTGTGGTGGAGGGGTGGGACTTTGGGCCAACCCAACTTCCTAGCCATTATTACCATTGACTTTCTCAGGGCCAGTCTAATTTGAATATTTTAGCAAGCTCCCAACATCGGAGAATCCATGATGGTGGATTGGGTGGGCCGGAAATTGTTAGTTGCTGCAGGACTTGGTTTCCTGCAGCAGTTTAAAGGGGCACTCTTTAAAAAACCTGCAAATTCTGCTTGTGTGAGAGAGAGCATCGATTACCCTGCAATCGTTGCACTGTCTGTGCACCCAGCAGCATAACATGGTGGTCATGTAATTTGCGCGATGGATGACATTATTCTGTTGATAAAACCTCATTATAATACGCATGTCCATATTTGGGGAGACGCATTCGATGGAAGTGATGCTGAAAGATGGAAATAAACATAAAAATGAGCCCTTACCCGACAGAATGGGTCCCCGATGAATATTGTGCCCCAGTCCACATTAATCAGTGAAGGTACAGTGGACAATATTAGTGTTTCATTCTTGGGGCTTAACAGATAGCTCACCTTATATGCGAGTATATAGGGTAAGCAGCTAAATGTACTGCATGCTCAATTAGCAATGTATAAGAAATTACCTGGCGGGGCAATCCATTTCATTGCATTTCTGTTGCCTGTCATCGGGGCGGGTCCTTGCATCACAGAACCTGTCTTCCACTACTCTAGGTGTCTTTTCCACACATCGAACGATCTGCCGCTGAACTCCTGAGATAGCAATAAATATAATTTGCATTAAAACACCAGCAAAATTGAAAAACGTCTAAAAATATCGGGGTCCTCGCCCAAATCCAGGGACTGCCGCTGTACTCTGACGGGAGTTACAGTACAAGTGAGCCAGACATTTTGCAACTTTGCAGCTTACTGATTTAAGCTATCATTCTTTCATAGAAATGTTGTCACAGGGCACACTGGTTTGCGCTAGGGGCATTTTGCCCAGTGCACAAAGCAGCTTACCCAAGGTTTTATCCCCCTCCGCCTTATCGGGCTTTTTGCATCTGCATCATGTGCTGTGAGTATGGAGGCCGGGGTTTTCCAGGCAGCAGCAGAAAGTTGCTGGTGCAGCTTCCAAAATGGTGGCTGTATTTCCTACTGCGGGTAAACTTTGAAACTGGCCACTTTCTGCTGTGTATTCTGATAAGCTGAGACAGGAGTCTGCTTCTGCCCAGGTGGCAGGGATGGCAGCCGATGTCAAGCAAAGTCTTTCGAATGATAGAGTCCAGCAGTAAAGGTGAACACAAATAAAAGATATGAATAAACATCCAAAAGAAATAAGCAATAGTGCAATGCCAGGAAACAATAAATGGCAAAACAGATCAGATCCAATCTCACCAAGAACAGGTTGGAGAAGCTGGATCTGTTTTCATTAGAGCAAAGGAGGTTGTGAGGTGATTTGATAGAGGTGTACAAGATTATGATGGGTGCGGATAGGCTAGACAGGGAAAGGCTGTTCCCACTAATTGATGGTACAAGGACTAGGGGACATAGATTTAAGGTTTTGAGCAAGAGTTACAGGGGTGTGTGAGGAAAAACCTTTTTACGCAGCGAGTGGTGATGACCTGGAATTCGCTGCCGACGGAAGTGGTGGAAGCGGAGACACTCAATGTTTTCAAGGGGAGACTGGATCGGCACTTGAGGGAAAAAAACTCGCAGGGCTACAGGGGTAGAGCGGGAATGGTACTGACTGGATGGGGTCAATTTTCATTCAGCAGTCGGGAAGGAGGTGGGACTACAACTTTCGGGTTTAAGTCCCGCCTCCATCGAGATGCAGCCAATCCACGCGATTTTAACTTGATTGACCTTGTTGAGCCCGCCCAACAGGCTCAGCAGGCCAATTAAGGGCCACCCGGCAACAGGTGATGTCACAGACTGAAATTTCATCTGTCAGGACGTGTTGGCAGATGAAATATCAGTGTTTCACAGCTGTTTGAAGCTGTCAAACACTGACAGTCTTACTTCTAACCTGAGTCCTTCTACGCAGACTCAGTTAGAACTCTCGCCGGCACTGAAAACTGAAGGCTGTAACTTTTGACAGATCGCAGCCATTCAGCTTTCAGTGCCGGCTGAATGATGGACTCCCGAAGCCTAGAGGAAGAAAGGCTGTAAAGGTAAGTACAGGTAATTTAAACTTCTTTACACACTTTAGACACACCAAACACACTTACCTCTGCACTCATGCACCCATCACTCACCTGAACACCGATATCTCGACCCCTCCAAGTCCTTCAACCCGACGGCCCACCTGCTCTAACCTGGCGTGGTTTGGAGCCGTCGCGAATCCCACACGACACCCTTCAAAATAGGGATTAGGCTACAAACTGCCTGTTACCTACCTGTTAACAGGTAGTTAATTGGCACTAATCCCTTCCCGCCTCGGGTCGGCGGGTCCCAGTGCGGGGCGGGTACCCGCCTCCTTTGAAACTTACGTGGAGGTGGGTTTTGGGCGGGATGGTGTCGGGACCCCCGAATTCGGGATTTTTGCCCCCTGTACGCCTAAAAGCCCGCCTCACGGCACACTGAAAATCAACCCCGATGGTTCTGCAGAGAACCGGCATGGACTCAATGGGCCGAATGGCCTCCTCCTGTGCCGTTATGACTCTGTGGGGGAGAAATTGGGTGAGTAGCGCCACCTGTTAGCGCCTAAAGAGGCAGCCAGTGGCTGTAGCGCCACTGGCTGCGCCTCCCGCGATATTCAGCAGGGGCGCTAATGGTGGCATTAGCCTTTTGCGCTGCGCCGCCACCGATGACGTCATCGGTGTGCGCAGCGCCCCATTCGCGCCCCGATCGCGATATTTGGTAGCAAACGCCGCTGTAGCGCTGTTCGCTACCCGCGCCCAGTTCACGGGGCCTTGCTGCGCCGGCAGAGGCGCAAGGTGGAGGTGCAGGGCGGCTGCTTTTTTGGCGGCCACCTGCCAGCACCTCCGTCCCCGGCCTCCTGGTACCCCCCCCCACCGTGGCATTGCCGGCTGTTTCCCGAGAGCCCGGCAATTCTCCTTGGTGCCGGGCTCTTTTGCCGGCACTCGCGATCGGGGCTCGCGCTGCTGCAGGCCCCTCCCCCTTAACAGTGGGAGGAAGGCCTGCAGTACCGCAGCGTGCCGTGCCGCAGCGTGTGGCGCTGCGGCACGTAGCACTGCGAAATTCACTTTCAGCGCCCTAAGAGGGACGCGGAGCGCCTCAAGCCGCGCCCCGTCTCCCTCTAGGGGCACTTCAACTGAATTTGCGGCGATCGCGGCGCAAATTCCAGCGCCCAGGCGAACTTTGCGCCGCTTGGGCGCCTCAGGCCAATTTCTAGGCCTATGACTCTTGACAGTTTTAAATTGACTTCCAGTTGCTATGTATCTGCAGGCATGTACAGTACTTTGCTCCAGATTTTGAAGTTACACAGCACTGACTTTACATCAAGCGTACAACATGTGCCCAGGTGGCAGGGGCAGCAGTCTATGTCAGGCAAAGCGTTTTGAATGATAGAGTCCATCAGTAAAGTTGAACACAAACAAACAGAATGGATAAACATCCAAAATAAATTAAGGGGAAGCTAGATAAGCACATGAGGGAGAAGGGAATAGAAGGATATGTTGATGGGGTTAGGTGAAAAGCGGTGCGAGAGGCTCGTGTGGAGCATAAACACCGGCCTGGACCAGTTGGGCCGAACAGCCTGTTTCTGTGCTGTAAATACTTTTAATAATTTGCAACTTATCAGAATTCCCATGGCAGCAAGAACACGCTACCAACATGCCGGAAATGAATGCTGCAATGAATCTTGTGTCTGGAGCAGCCGATTAAAAATCACTGGGGCAAGTGCGAATTGGGTGCACTGATTCTGAACCCAATTTTCTGATCGCGCTATGCTTGGCACACACCTGCAAAACTGACATGCAGGAGCAGAATTTCAGCCTCCTATATTTTGCAAACACTAAAGGTATAGTGTGTTCTAACAGCATTGTCTTCTAACAAACATTGTGTTGCTGCTGTGAAGATCAAAACATTTTTGAATCGTGCAAAGGATCCGAGAGTCAATGCCTTAAGGTGCATCCCCAGTGATTAACCAAAGATCTTTTATAAATATATTAAGAGTAAGAGGATAACTAAAGAAAGGGTAGGGCCTATTAGAGATCATGAGGGTAATGTGTGTGTGGTGGCGGGAGACGTCGGTAGGGTTCTTAATGAATACTTTGCATCTGTTTTCACAAAGGAGAGGAGCGAAGCAGACATTGCTATTGGGGGGGAGGAGTGTGAAATATTAGATGAAATAAACATAGTGAGAGAGGAAGTATTAAGGGATTTAGCAACTTTAAAAGTGGATAAATCCCCAGGCCCGGATGAAATGTATCCCAGGCTGTTAAGCGAAGCAAAAGAGGAAACAGCAGAGGCCCTGACCATCATTTTTCAATCCTTTCTGGTTTCAGGTGTGGTGCCGGAGGACTGCTAATATCGTACGCTTGTTTAAAAAGGGAGAAAAGGATAGACCGGGTAATTACAGGCCAGTCAGCCTAACCTCATGTGGTGGGAAAATTATTGGAAAGAATTCTGAAGGACAGGATAAATCTTCATTTAGAAAGACACGGATTAATCAAGGATAGTCAGCGTGGATTTGTTAAGGGAAGGTCGTGTCTGACAAACTTGATTGAATTTTTTGAGGAGGTAACAAGGAGGGTAGATGAGGGTAGTGCATTTGATGTAGTGTATCTGGACTTTAGCAAGGCTTTTGATAAGGTTCCATATGGCAGACTGGTCACAAAGTTAAAAGCCTATGGGATCCAGGGCAAAGTGTCAAGTTGGATTCAAAACTGGCTCAGAGGTAGGAAGCAAAGGGTAATGGTTGATGGGTGTTTTTGTGACTGGAAGGCTGTTTCCAATGGGGTTCCACAGGGCTCAGTACTAGGTATATATCAATGATCTAGACTTGAATATAGGGGGTACGATTAAGAAGTTTGCAGATGATACTAAAATTGGCTGTGTGGTTGATACTGAAGAAGGAAGCGGTAGATTGCAGGAAGATATCAGAACAGTGGCAAATGGAATTCAATCCGGAGAAGCGTGAGGTAATGCATTTGTGGAGGGCTAACAAGGAAAGGGAATACACATTAAATGGTAGGACACTGAGTAGTGTAGAGGAACAAAGGGACCTTGGAGTGCATGTCCACAGATCCCTGAAGGTAGCAGGCCAAGTAGATAAGGTGGTTAAGAAGGCATACGCAATGCTTGCCTTTATTAACCGTGGCATAGAATACAAGAGCAGGGGGGTTATGCTTCAACTGTATAAAAGACTAGTTAGGTCTCAGCTAGTGTACTGTGTGCAGTTCTGGTCACCACATTACAGGAAAGACGTAATTGCGCTTACAGAGGAGATTTACAAGGATGTTGCCAGGAGTAGAGAATCTTAGCTATGAGGAAAGACTGGATAGGCTGGGTCTGTTTTCCTTGGAACAGAGGAGGCTGAGGGGAGACCTTATTGAGGTATATAAAATTATGAGTCCATAAAGTGGGTGGAAAGGACCTATTCCCTTAGCAGAGGGATCAAAAACCAGGAGGCACAGATTTAAAGTAATTGGTGGAAGGTTTAGAGGGGATTTGAGGGGAAATTTCTTCACCCAGAGGGTTGTGGGGGTCTGGAACTCACTGCCTGAAAGGGTGGTAGAGGCAGGAACCCTAGCCACATTTTAAAAGCACTTGGGTGTGCACTTGGGATGTTCTAACCTGCAGGGCTACGGACCTGCAGGGCTATGGACCAAGAGCTGGGAAGTGGGATTAGGCTGGATAGCTCTTTGTTGGCAGGCGCGGACACGATGGGCCGAAATGGCCCCCTTCCATGCTGTAACTTTCTATGATTCTATTCTATGACTACATCTTGCAGCTTATGAAAATGATTCTTGATATTTATTACAAAAACCACAGGGATAGAATGTTGCTGAATCAATATTTTGCTTTGCACTGTAATTTGTACTGCACATGTTTGGGTGAGAGACATGAAAATGTTTTTATTAATTCTCAGGATGTGGGCATCGCTGGCATTTAATCCCATCCCTAGTTTCTCTTGGGATGGTAATGGTGGGCCTACTTCTTGTGCTGCTGCAGTCTGTGTGGTGAAATTGCTCTGAGAATGCTTTTGGGTACGGAGTTTCAGTTTCAGGATTTTGACCCAGTGACAATGGCAATGACAGTGACATGTCCAGTTCAGGATGGCATGTGACTTGGAGGGGAACTTGGGGATGATGGTGTTCCCATGCGCCTGTTGCCTTTTTCCTTCTAGGCGGTGGAGGTCATGGGTTTAGGAGGTGCTGCCAAAGAAGCCTTGGCGAGTTGCTGCAGTACATCCTGTAGATAGTGCACACTGTAGCAACAGTGCGCCAGTGGTGGATATTTAGTCGAGTGGATGGGGTGTTGATCAAGCGGACATAGATAAAGATTGACTGAAAACCTTCAGAAGAACCAAGCTTTTTTTGTCATGAATGTTTGTTCTAATCTAAGTTGATACTTCAAGTGCAGTACTGAGGAAATACTTCATTGGTGGAGCTGCCATCTTTCAGATGAAATTTTAAACTAAAGCCCCATCTTCTGCAATGGTGGCTCAAGTGTTAAAAGACTCAATGGAACTGTTTGAATAAGAGTAAGAAGTTCTCTCAGTGTTCTTCCCTTAACCAACACCACTAAAAGCAGAATCATTGGTCATGCTTCTCAGTACTGTTTGTGGGAAGGTTGTCCCATTTATCTACATAACAGTTACTGCATCGCAAAGTTATTCACTCCATGCAAAGTGTTTCTGAGAGATAAGGAAGTATAAGCATGCAGATCATTTTCTTTTTTTGAATGCTTTTGACGAATGGGAGGCACAGTATATTGTTCTGCCCTTTAGAGACCTAAATTCATCTGCTGCCCGTGTCCTAACTCGCACCAAGTCCCATTCACCCATCACCCCTGTGCTCACTGACCTACATTGGCTCCTTCCCAAAAAACTCTTTCCCAACTCTCTTACAACTGCACTTAAGAAATTCCAACTCTCCAGACTTTGGCCCTCGATTCACCATGACATTTCTGCAGCTACTGATCTGCTCAACCACACTCTCACCACCACTTTTGATGTCCGAGTCCCTATTACAGCAATTGCTCTTTCTCATCCTAGTCATTCCCACGGTACAGCCCTCACCTTCACTCCCTTAAGTCCAAAGAACGCAGACGTGAACGGATATGGTGGACAACTGGTTTAGTCATTCACCGCCAGATCTGGCTGGACCACATAAAGCATTGTCGGGTCCTGCTCTCGTCTGCCAAAATTGCTCACTATTCCAGAATCATTCTGGAATGCAAAGATAAACCCTGGCTTCTTTTCTCTACTGCTAAACATCTTCTTAAACCCCTCTCCCCTGTCTGCTCCACCCTCACCTCCGACAACAAGTGTAAGGAGCTCAAGGACTTCTTTGTCTCTAAGATTGAGACCATCCGTTCAGCTTCCTCTGCCACTTCATTTCCTTCCTCTAGCCCACCGGGCCAAACTTCCTCTAAGGTTCCCTCCTGCCCTAGCCCTGAACTCACATCTTTCTCCAGTTTCTCTCCGATCTCTCCTCATGACCTCTCTGTGCTCATCTTGTCTATGAGTCCCACTTCCTGCCCGCTCAACCCTATTCCCACCAAACTTCTCAGCACCCGCCTTTCTTTTCTGCCTCCCATGTTAGCTGACATTGTTAACAGTTCTCTTTCCTCAGGTACTGTCCCCTTTCCCTCAAATCTGCTGTCATCACCCCTCCCCTCAAAAACCAGCCCCTGATCCCTCTGTCCTTGCAAACTACTGCCCCACCTCCAACTTCCCTTTCCTCTTCAAAGTCCTTGAATGTGTTGTTGCCTCCCAAATCCGTGCCCATCTTTCCCGCAACTCCATGTTTGAATCCCTCCAATCAGGTTTCTGCCCCTGCCATAGTACCGAAATAGCTCTCATCAAAGTCACAAATGACATCCTTTGTGACTGTGACAAAGGTAAACTATCCTTCCTCGTCCTTCTTGACTTGTCTGCAGTCTTTTGACACGGTTGACCGCTCCATCCTCCTCCATCACCTCTCCACCAGCATCCAGCTGGGTGGGACTGCATTCGCCTGGTTCCATTCTTATCTATCTAATTGTAGCCAGAGAATCACCAGCAATGGCTTCTCTTCCCACTCCCGCATCGTTACCTCTGGTGTCCCCCAAGGATCTATCCTTCGCCCCATCTATTTCTCATCTACATGCTGCCTCTTGGCGACATCATCCGAAAACACAGCGTCAGCTTCCACATGTACGCTGACGACACCCAGCACTACCTCACCACCACCTCTCTCGACCCCTCCATGGTCTCTAAATTGTCAGACTGCTTGTCCAACATCCAGTTGTGTCTGACAGCGCAGCCTGTGGAGCAGCAGTGAATGACAGACCGCAACCACAGGATTTCTACATTAGGCTGTGCATGCACTAAATCCTGAAGTTGCGGTCAGTTTCAAAGGCAGAATAATGACAAACACTACCGAGTCACCGTCATCCAGACCACAAATTCCAGGCCATCATAATGAGCTTGTCAACTGTTTCAGCAAGATAGGAGCGCGGCGGGCAGCGCACTTCTGGCATGGAATGAACACATGCTGTGCCACGTGCAATAACTGACTATTAGGCGCCTGTTTTACACCTGTAAAATGGGCACAGCCCAATCCCATTTCTATGCCGTACACTAAATGGGCATGTATAACTGGGACTTTCAAAAAACAACAGCTCATCTTAACCTTTTGTGCCTCATGTTTGTGCACAACAAACAATGGGAGAAAATAATATCGGATTGTTCCTAGTTCCATCCTCCAACCTTTCTGGTTCTGCTAGGCGCCAGACCCAACTTCCAAATGATCTGAAATTACCACTGAACAAAACTGATATTTTTTTCTTGTAAAATGCTCAGAGGCTGACACGGGTTGAAAACCAGACTGTCAAACTTAAAAACACATGGATTTGCATGTGTGCATCAAACAATCATGAATGAGTTACATTGTTATAGAACTGGGCTTGGAAAACCCAAGTCTCACTGTGGTCTTGTTATTCACTCAGAGGTTTCGGAAGGCAGCATCCAAGCATTGCATTTCTGTCAGATCTTATAATGAATGCTTGTATTGTTGTGAGCTGAGACACATTTTGACGTGACTTCTCTGACACTCTTTGATATGCCTGTTGAGGCCAAGTTGCGATCATTAGGCCGAGTGTATCAGAATCTAGTACAGTAAAATGATGAAAAGAGATATGTTTGATATAGATTGTTGACTTGCTTTGTGACTTTCCAGACAAGCCTTCTGAGGATGGTTCTCAGACAGGTATTTCTCTTCACAAGATTTCAACTTTTCAGGTTTAAAAGCCGGTCAAAAAGTTAGCTGTCACAGTGTTCTACATTGCACATTATAAAAGCTATAATTTCTTTGATTTATAAGTGCATTAATTCAAATTGTCTAACTTGTGTACTCTTTAAATCCATTTATAAATAAATAAAGAACGGCAAGTCCCAATAATATGTTTAATAAGGTAACTAAACACCAAGTTCAAAGTTACTCTGGAAACTACTTACTACTGCCAATAATTATATTGCTCCACGCTAAATAAGGGAATAGATTAAGCCAGGGCCACGGGAAGGGAAATGAAGCCAAGAAGCATGTTCTGAAATCTTAGAACATTTATGCTCCCGTAAATGTTATGAAGGATCACAGGCATCCATAAAATCCCATGAAGCAGATTACCTTTCCCGGCCTAAATGGTTTACAAACTGGGAGAGTGGCTGAACACGAAAAGCAAATCTGAAATATCTTACAAATCATTTATCAGTTTTTGCAAGGCCATATGTCTTACATGTGCGATAAGCGATAGATATAATAAACTAGGTCAAGTGTTTATGGTGATAGAATCAATCTGATTCTGATGATGCCATAAATTGCAAGTGTAGTGCTCAAGATTTTTTTATGTGGAAAGTAGTTAAAGCCTGAGGATGATTACATGTGGCACATCTATCTAGCTGTCTGTCTATCTATTTTTCTTTTATATATTACATTTGTTACATGGTCTGAGTGTTTCTCATTATAAATACGTGCAGTACCTGTTAATCCCATAATTTGCGATATTAAATGTATCACACCAGCTTTGGCTCAGCCGTAGCACTCATAACTCTGTGCCAGAGAGTCTAACCACCTCCCCTTGACATTCAACGGCATTAGCATCGCCGAATCCCCCATCATCAACATCCCGGGGGTCACCATTGACCAGAAACTTAACTGGACCAGCCACATAAATACTGTGGCAACAAGAGCAGGTCAGAGGCTAGGTATTCTGCGGTGAGTGTCTCACCTCCTGACTCCCCAAAGCCTTTCCACCATCTACAAGGCACAAGTCAGGAGTGTGATGGAATACTCTCTGTTAAGTCCGTGAATGATTGAGACACGGACCAGCAGGAGTGAAAATAAACAAGTCTTTACTGGTGGAAATCAATAGTGAAAACTAACAAACAGAGGCTCTCTAGCGCCTTTTATACAGGGGTGGTCACTGCCGGTACTGCAGTCTGAGACCAGTTATTCTCTTAAAGGTACATACACAACAATTCCTCCCCTTTTAGATAAACAGTACATAACATTCATTTAACAACTAAATGATAACGAATTACAATCACAATTACTGTTGCTAGCTACATTGGTTAAGTTTAAGTAATTATAAGTTCAGTCTTTGAGGAGGCTTCCTGATTCTGTCTGGATAACGCCTCTTTGGGGTATCAGGTTCTTCTGGCAATGTTGCGTCGGGATCAATGTCTTTGTTTGGTTCATCTGCTTCCAATATTACCGGTTCTGCGGTAGCTGCAATTGGAACGTCAATTTCATTACCAGGTGTATCAGATCGTGGTGTGGAGTTGACGTTTTCCAGTGACTCTAGAATCTGGTCAGCATGGCGTCTTACAATGCTCTCCCCAACGTCCACGGTATACATGAGAGGTCCTTGTCGTGTACAAATCGTTCCTGGCTGCCATTTCTCAGTGCGGTAGTCCCGGGCCAAAACTGGTTGACCTATCTTAAAACTCCTGGTCGGCCTTTCATTCATATTCTGAAACTGCCTGTTCTCCACATCTCTTCGGACGTTTGGCTTAACCAAATCCAAGCGGCATCGCAGTCTTCGATTGAAGAACATCATGGCTGGAGTTTGGTTGGTAACCGCATGTGTCGCATTCCGGTAGGCAAACAAGAAGTTGTCCACCTTGTGTTGTAGGGGTATATCTTCATTACACATTGCCTTGATAGCCTTCTTGAATGTTTGGACAAACCTCTCGGCCAATCCATTAGTGGCTGGATGATATGGGGCAGATGTGTAATGCTTAACGCCATTGTTCTTTAAGAACCTCCGGAACTCTTCAGACACAACCTGTGGTCCATTGTCAGAGCAAATCTGTTCAGGCAGCCCATTCCTGGCGAATATGGTTCGCAAAACTGTGATAGTTTTTTCCGTGGTGGTTGAGGACATTTTTATTACCTCTGGCCACTTTGAATGTGCATCCACCGCAATTAAAAACATCGAGTCCATGAAGGGACCAGCAAAATCAATGTGCACCTGTTGCCATGGAGATGAGGGCCACTCCCATGGATGCAGAGGAGCTTGTGGTGGGGCGTTTTGGACCTTCTGGCATCCTGCACAGCTCTTGGTCATCTCTTTGATTTCCCTATCGATTCCCGGCAACCACACAAATGCTCTGGCTAAGTTCTTCATTTTTACCCCACCCAGATGACCCTCATGAAGCTCATTGAGTACTCTATCCGTCAACTTAGGTAGAATTGCTACTCTGGATCCACACATCAAGGTTCCTCTGCACACTGACAGCTGTTCTCTTCTTGGCGAGAATGCTGGCAGCAGTGGTTTGCCATGTGCTGGCCATCCCTTCACCGTTAAATCATAGACCCGTGATAGTGTCGGGTCATTCCGTGTTTCCTTTTCTATGTTTGCATTCGTCACAGGGAGACATTCGACTATGGTCGAGTGGAATAACTCCATTGGATCCACTGCAAGGTCTTCTTCTTCCACCGTCGGCAACGGTAGGCGTGACAATCCATCAGCATTTCCATGCTGTTTAGTTCCTTTGTACTCGATGTCATATTGGTGTGCCCCTAGGAAAAGGGACCATCTCTGCAGCCGTTGTGCCGTCATTATCGGTACGCCCTTCTTAGTGTTGAAAATGGAGACAAGAGGTTGATGATCGGTTAGTAGAGTAAATTTTTGACCGTGTAGATAGTGATTGAACTTCTTCACCCCCCACACTAGGCTGAGGGCCTCTCTGTCAATCTGGGCGTAGTTACACTCGGCAGAGGTTAACGAGCGTGACGCAAAAGCTATCGGCCTCTCTAAACCATGAAGGAATTTATGTGACAGTACCGCCCCAATGCCGTAGGGAGACGCATCACACGCCAGCCTGATTGGCAGTGCTGGGTTGTAGTGAGCCAATACTTCCCTTGAAGTGATTAAGTCCTTACTCTTCTGAAAAGCACGCTTACAATCATCGTTCCATTTCCATGCTACCCCCGTTCGTAGCAGGGCGTTCAGTGGGTGCAGAATTGTCGACAAATTCGGCAAAAACTTATGATAGTAATTCACCAACCCGAGGAATGACCTCAGTTGCGACACATTTTCAGGCGCTGGGGCCTTAACAACTGCTTCAATTTTGTCAGGGGACTTATGTAACCCCTCTTCATCAATCACGTGGCCACAATATGATATCTGTTTCTTAAAAAATTCGCACTTGGGGCGGTTGGCTCGCAGCCCATGTTCCCGTAGTCTAGTGAGCACTTGTTCTAGGTTGTTAAGGTGTTCACTGTCATCTTCACCTGTTACAAGGATGTCGTCCAAGTAACACTGAGTCCCCGGAATCCCTTGCAGGACTTGTTCCATTGCTCTTTGCCATATCGCCGGAGCCGATGCTACTCCGAATACCAATCGATGATACTGGTAAAGACCTTTGTGAGTGTTTACCGTGAGATACTTCCGAGAGGACTCTTCAACCTCCATCTGCAAATATGCTTGTGCTAGGTCAATTTTTGTAAAACGCTTCCCTCCAGACAGTGAGGCGAAGATGTCTTCTATCCTTGGAAGAGGATATTGTACTGTGTGAAGGACAGGGTTCACCGTCACCTTGAAATCCCCACAGATGCGAATCTTCCTTGGCTCTCCGGACTTATTGCTTAACGTTTTCTTCATGACAGGAACGATGGGTGTCGCCCACTCGCTCCAGTCGACCTTAGACAACACGCCCGCCTTCTCCAGCTCTGCCTCAACAGCTGGGCGAATTGCATATGGTACGGTCTTGCTTTGAAAAACTTGGGAATTGCATTCTCTTCTATTTTTATCGAGGCGGTTACGCCTTTAAGCGTGCCCAGTTCTTGTTGAAATACCTCTTTGGCGTTAGCTAAGATTGTTGATAATCGTCTAGGAGTGACGTCTTCATCTTTTTTACCGTCCACCGTCATTGCATGAATGGAATGCCAATCTAAGTTTATCTTCCTGATTCATTCCCGTCCCAATAACGGTGGTCCACCATTTGGCAGTATGTAGAGATACAATTTCTGTATTTTCTTGCCATTGTATTCGACAGGGGTATACTTTGTCCTCTGGGGTATACTTTTTGCCCCGCATACGTCGTCAAGACGATGGATGTCTCTCTCAAGGGTATGTGTGAAAATAGCCGCTCGTAGTCTCGTCGATTCATGACGGTTAGCGCTGATCCTGTATCCAATTCCATTTTAACTTGGGACCCTGCTATCGTGAGGGTGACCCAAATGGTTCGGTGATCCTCTTTTGTGATTACATTGTGAAGTTTGAGACAGCTTAGTCTCCTGTTTCCGGATTCACTATCGCTCATCTGGTCTTCGGAACTACTGTCCGTCATCTTTTGTACTTTCTTGTACGGTTCCTTAGTAGCCTTTTTGTTGTCGCTGGTCTTCTTCCCAGACCTGCAAACTCGTACAATGTGTCCAATCTTCCCGCATTGTCTGCATATTTTGTCTTTGGACCAGCAGTCCTTCTGGTCATGGTTAGTTCTGCCGCAGCGATAACATTTTGCAAATCCCCGTGTCATTTCGTGGGTGCCGTATTCCTGTGGTTTTTGTTGAATTTCTGCAGCTCCCCTGGCTGCTGCTTCATACGATACTGCCACGCTGAAAGCCTTATCTAGCGTCAGCTCTTTTTCTGAAAGTAACTTCTTCTGTGTTCCTTCACTCAGGAGTCCACAGACAAATTTGTCCCGTAGGGTATCTGCCAGTCCTGCTCCGAACTGGCAGTGCTTTGATAGCTTGCGTAGTTCCGTAAGATACTCAGCATTGCTCTCATCTTTGTGCTGAGTTCTCCTGTGGAATTTAAATCTTTCTGCTATCAACAGCGGTGCAGGGTTTAAGTGTTCCTGTAGGACAGCAACAATTTCGTTAAAACTCTTCGCCTTCGGTTTGGCTGGAGTAATCAGGTCCCGCAATAGGCCGTACGTTCTAGCGCCCATTAAGTTTAGCAATATCGATGCCTTTTTCCCCTCCGCTATTTCGTTTGCCTCGAAATATACCTCGACTCTTTCCACATACGTGGTCCAGTCCTCTAATGTATTATCAAAAGCAGTGATACAGCCAGTCTTCGGCATCTTGCAAATCTAAAATGGTGCCTCCCGCGCTTTGCCTTCTTCCCCGATTTAACAAAATGGCGCCTCCCGCGCTTTGCCTTCTTCCCCGCTGTTGTTAGCGCTGCTTTCCATGGTTTCTTGTGCGTTAAATATTGATTCTTTTTCTTTTATTATTTTCCCGTCGTGGAGCGGACCCTCTGGGACACTTCCCTCCCTCTTCTTAGGTCCGAACGCTGCCCGGCTTCGAAGCACCAGCCGCGCCCTGTGTGCTCCACCCTCTCTCTCTCTCTTTGCTTCCCGACTCGCTGCCCGGCCCCGTTGAAAAGCCACCCGATCGAGCTTCAGCCCGCCGCAACCCAGGAAGGATCAGAGCACTACCTGCCACCAGCCCGATTAGCTGGGAAACCACAGATCGAGGAACCCAGCCTGGCTCTGGAAAGTCTCTCCTGCAAGTTTTCAAACCGATCGACGCCCGTTTCTCGAGTTTCTTTGGATTCTATTTTTTTTTTCTTTCTTCTGGCTCCGACCTTCAACAACGTCGTCTGAGGTGCTGCCGGGTTGCAGGTAAGTTCGTTTCTTACTCGTCACCAGTGTTAAGTCCGTGAATGATTGAGACACGGACCAGCAGGAGTGAAAACAAACAAGTCTTTACTGGTGGAAATCAATAGTGAAAACTAACAAACAGAGGCTCTCTAGCGCCTTTTATACAGGGGTGGTCACTGCCGGTACTGCAGTCTGAGACCAGTTATTCTCTTAAAGGTACATACACAACACTCTCCACTTGCCTGGATGAGTGCAGCTCCAACAACACTCAAGAGGCTCGACACCATCCAGGACAAAGCAGCCCACTTGATTGGCACATCCTCTACCACCTTAAACATTCACTCCTGCCACCACCGGCGTAAAATGGCTGCAGTGTGTACCATCTACAAGATGCACTGCAGCAACTCACCAAGGCTTCTTCAGCAGCACCTCCCAAAGGACAAGAGCAGCAGGTGCATGGGAACACCACCAACTCCAAGTTCCCCTCCATGTCACACACCATCCTGACTTGGAAATATATCACTGTTCCTTCATCGTCGCTGGGTCAAAATCCTGGAACTCCCTCCCTAACAGCACTGCGGGAGTACCTTCACCACACAGACTGCAGCGGTTCAAGAAGGCGGCGCACCACCACCTTCTCAAGGGCAATTAGGGATGGGCAATAAATGCTGGCGTTGCCAGCAACGCCCACATCCCATAAAAATGAATTTTTACAAAATGTGATTGAGCCCCATTTTGACATTTAAGCACTTCAGTGCAGTACTAAAGGAATGGTGTGCTGTGAGAGGTGCTATCTTTTGGATGAAATGTTAAACCAAGGCCACGTCTGCCCGTCAGGGACATTTCCCCCACAACTTCCACTCCAAATGCAGCCCGCAGCTGTTGTTGGCTTTTCTCCCCACCACAATGTGCCACAGCTCCTCCCACCCAGAAGGAAAGTAGAAAAGAAGCAAAAGCTGAAGAGGTGAGGTAAAAAGAAATAGCAAAATAAAGACATCAGAGACAGGTAAAAGAGTGACCATATTCTCCAACTTACTGTGTGCAACACCATAGGAGATCGTCTAGTTATATATTAAATTCGGGGGGGTGGTGTGTTTTGTTGAAAATTCATTGTACATACCTGCAATAACTGTAATTTCCTTAGGCAACGCTGTGATTGGTATTTTCAATGTTAAAGGTGCCATACATTGTGACACACAATAGCTGTTATTATATAGTAGAGCATACTACCATAAATCACTCAAAATGCATTCTGAAACTTTTTTTCAATTACCATCTTGTTCAGTAACTGAAATTTCAAATGTTTTAAAACTATTATAAAATTCAAAAAACAACATACCTGTGTATCATAATAACGATTAATTTTATTCATTAAATTGTCTTATGTATCATTTAATCCCTTCATTAAAGTTTTTACTTGAAGGCTTCAGCTTCTCCCAAAAAGCTGAGTCAATCATTCTGTCCAGAGCTATGTCCCTATGGGTTTAGAATTTGAATTGTGCAGTGTATCTAATTTGCTAGGCTACAGCAGCATCACTCAGTCAGCTGGACTGATGTAGTACTCCTGAAGGTTAAGGATTTGAAGGAAAAGCTTTGAGGACAAATTTCAAAATCTTTATTCAGTTAAATTGCTATTGATTATTATTTTAAACAGAGAAACCGTGTGTGTGTGTTTGTATGCCAGTGAGAAAAAATAGACGAACAATTACATACCTGTTGCAGTTTTTGTTCTGTGTTCTATGAATTTCAGAAAGTGCATTAAGCTCAGGGAGACAGTGGAGTGATTCTCAACTGCTGGCTGCCCGTTTTTCACCTGGAAAACAGGTGGCCGACAGTAGAAAATCAGGGTTAGGTGGGGGGATGTTGCAGGGCAGCTTGGCCGCCCCATTGACACCCAATGGTTCTCTCAATGGACGAGCAGCACATCCGCCTGTTTCGGGGAGGAGGCTGCTAAATATATGCAAATCAGGGCCTTACAATTTTCAGGTACAAGTGGGCAGAGCCTGTGCCACACATGCTCCACCCATTGCGTCAGGCAGTGAGTGGCCTAGCCAGGGACTGCTGCTGGCCACTCAAGAAAAGGTCCAGCAGTTTTTTGGGGAGAATTTTTGTTGGGCCAGGAGGAGCAAAAAAATACTGCGACCAGCTGCCGGCCAGTACTCAACCCCCTCCAGAATTGGCTGCCAATCTCAGGCCTGACCCCTACACTGCTCAGTGTGGGAGCCAGACCTAGGAGTGGAAGAAGAGCTCCGGAGATGGAGGGAAATGCAGCTTTGCAGACTCTGGCAGACCAAGGCCTATGAAGAAAAATAGGGGCCAGATAGAAGAGAGAGAAGGCCATTGGTAGGTCCACTGCCACCATTGTGGAAATGAAGGCATTTACTGCTTTTACCCCTAGGCCTAGCACGAAATTCCACCAGGTGATCCTGGGGAGAAGCAGTAAGAGGGGAGGATTGGAGGGAAATGAGACAGGAGGACAGACTCAGCTTTCTATGGGCTGGATTCCAAATCGGGATCCCCTTATCTGAGGAAGTTTATATTTGCCTTAGAGACGGTGCAACAAAGGTTCATTAGATTGATTCCTGGGATGAGATGATTCTCCTATGAGGAGAAATTGAGTAGATCGGGCCTATATTCTCTGGAGTTTAGAAGAATGAGAGTGTGGTAAACCACTGTAGTTCACTGTGTTCACTGTTGTTGTTGTTGTTGTTGTCATTCACTCTTGTTTCACTGTTGTGCCTGACTATGCCTCAGCTGACTCCGCCCCTGGGCTACCGAGTATAAGAGCGGCCGCATGGCAGCTCCTGGCATTCGGTCGTCCACTAGAGGCATAGTCCTGATCTGTCTGAAGTGCAATTCAGTAGTTAATAAAAGCCTGTCGTTCTGAACTCTGCCCAGCCTTTTATTAGAATTGATAGCGCGTCAATTTTATTAACTACTGAAAAAAAAAAAAAAACGATGCTGCAGATTCTTAAGATCAAGTGCCTGGAACTCGACCCGCAAGAACCGGACTCGACTGCTAAGTTCTCGCACTGGCTGCACTGTTTTGAGTCCTTTCTGACTGCATCCGGCGAGACCGTCGCCGCCGATGCCGACAAGCTCAGGGTGCTGAACTCTAAAGTAAACCACCGAGCTTTTGCCCTTATCCGGGACGCTACGAGCTACCAGGGGGCTATCGACATCTTGAAGGAGCAATACGCACGCCCGGTCAACTATGTTTACGCAAGACATCTCCTGGGGTCTCGCAAACAACAGCCCGGGGAACCCACAGAAGCATACATACGGGCGCTGAAGGAACTCGGCCGAGCCTGCGAATGCAAGCAAGTAACAGCCACGGAACATACGGAGGAGCTCATCCGGGACGCCCTCGTGGCGGGCCTCAGGTCCACTCACACACGGCAGCGACTGCTGGAAAGTAGCGAGCTCGACCTGAAGAAGGCGATTTCACTCACCCTCTCGTTGGACGTAGCCCACCGGAACATGGAGGCCTACTCCCCAGACCGCGCGGCCGCCTCATGGATGCCGCAGCCGCCGCCACCTTGGGACGCGGCGCCGCCACGGGCCCTGGCCTCAACTGCTGCAGCGATGTCCCGCCTGAGCCAGAAATGTTATTTCTGTGGCCAAACCAAACACCCCAGGGCGCGCTGCCCGGCGAAAAACGCGGTCTGCTCTGCCTGCGGTAAGAAGGGACACTACGCTGGCGTCTGCAGAAGTCAGAAGACCCCTACCTCCAGCAGCGCCGCGTGCGATTCATGGGAGCGGCCATCTTGCCTCCCTCCAGCCTCGTGGGGATCGGGATCGTCATGGGCGCCGCCATTTTGTCCTTCCTCTCCGACGCCGCCATCTTGTCCGCCATTCTGCCAACGGGCCCCCCACTCACCCAGCGCCGCCTCACCGGGGTTCTACAGCGACGCTACCGACTCCACAGCGGCCTCCATCACGCTGGATCAATCCAGACCCCACCAGCTAGCCAGGTCCACGATGGACATCCAGGTAAATGGCCGCGCCACAACTTGCCTTTTAGATTCCGGGAGCACAAAGAGCTTCATACACCCTGATACAGTACGGCGCTATTCCCTCTCGGTCCGGCCAACGCGCCATCGGATCTCCATGGCCTCGAAATCCCACTCAGCAGATGTCGGCGGCTACTGCGTAGTGACCCTCTCGGTGAAGGGCTCCGTATATAAAAATGTAAAGCTATTCGTCCTGCCACATCTCTGCGCTGCCGTTCTACTGGGGTTGGACTTTCATTGTCACTTTAAGAGTGTCACCTTGACATACGGTGGACCTCTTCCCCCGCTCACTGTCTGCAACCAGCAGTTTTTAAATTGCCCGCCGCGCCCCACCTGTAGTCTCTCCACCCTCAAAATCACACCCCGCCCCCCGTTCGCCAACCTCACCCGCGACTGCAAGCCTATCGCCACAAAGAGCAGGCGATACAACACCGGGGACAGATCCTCCATAAGATCTGAGGTGACGCGGCTCCTGAAAGAGGGGATTATTGAGGATAGTACCAGCCCCTGGCGAGCCCAGGTGGTAGTCGTTAAGACTGGCAACAAGCAGCGCCTGGTCATCGACTACAGCCAGACTATCAACAAGTACACCCAGTTGGACGCATACCCCCTCCCCCGCATAGCCGACATGGTTAATAAGATAGCGCAATACCGCGTTTTCTCGACCATTGACCTCAAGGCAGCATACCACCAAATCCCTATCCGCCCTGAGGACCGCCAGTACACAGTTTTCGAGGCAAACGGCCGCCTTTTTCACTTCCTCAGGGTTCCTTTTGGCGTCACCAACGGTGTCTCCGTCTTCCAGAGGGAGATGGACCGGATGGTCGACGAGAATGCGTTACAGGCCACGTTTCCCTACCTGGACAACGTGACCATCTGCGGCCATGACCTGCAGGACCATGACGCCAATCTTGATAAGTTCCTCCGCACGGCCCAACTCCTAAACCTCACGTACAACAAGGAAAAGTGCATATTCCGCACAGCCCGCCTCGCTATCCTTGGTTGTGTGGTGAAACACGGAGTCATCAGTCCTGACCCTGACCGGATGCGCCCGTTGATGGAACTTCCCCTGCCCCACTGTCTCAAGGCCCTCAAAAGGTGCCTGGGCTTCTTTTCCTATTACGCCCAGTGGGTCCCTCATTATGCGGACAAAGCCCGTCCACTTATCAAGTCCACTTCCTTCCCCCTGACGGCGGAGGCCCGCTTAGCCTTTCACCGTATAAAAGATGACATTGCCAAGGCCACCATGCACTCGGTAGACGAGTCCATCCCCTTCCAGGTGGAGAGCGATGCATCCGACTTTGCCCTGGCCGCTACCCTTAACCAGGCGGGAAGACCCGTGGCCTTCTTTTCACGAACCCTCCAGGGCTCCGAACTCAGACACTCCTCTGTGGAAAAAGAGGCCCAGGCCATTGTGGAGGCGGTGCGCCACTGGCGGCACTACCTGGCTGGAAAACGATTTACCCTGCTTACTGACCAGCGTTCAGTTGCTTTCATGTTCAACAACAAGCAGAGGGGTAAAATCAAAAATGACAAGATTTTGAGGTGGAGAATCGAACTTTCCACCTACAATTACGACATCTTGTACCGGCCAGGGAAACTCAACGAACTCTCAGACGCTCTATCGCGAGGCATATGCGCCACCGCGCAGATCGATAGACTACGGGGCCTCCACAACGACCTCTGCCACCCGGGGGTCACCAGGTTCTTCCATTTCATTAAGGGCCGCAACCTGCCTTACTCCATCGAGGAGGTCAGGACCATGACCAGGAGCTGCCCAGTCTGTGCAGAGTGCAAGCCGCGCTTCTATAGGCCTGACAGAGCAAACCTGATCAAGGCCACCCGCCCTTTTGAGCGCCTGAGTATCGACTTTAAAGGGCCCCTCCCCTCCTCTGACCGCAATGTGTACTTCCTCAACATAGTTGATGAGTACTCCCGTTTCCCTTTTGCCATCCCCTGCCCGGACATGACCACCGCTACGGTCATTAAATGCCTGCACAACCTCTTTGCTCTGTTCGGTTTTCCCAGCTATATTCATAGCGACCGGGGCTCGTCCTTCATGAGCGACGAACTCCGTCAGTACCTGCTCATGAGAGGTATTGCCTCAAGCCGGACCACCAGCTGCAACCCCCGGGGGAACGGACAGGTTGAAAGAGAGAATGCGACGGTCTGGAAGGCGGCCCTCCTAGCCTTAAAATCTAGGGGCCTTCCGACCTCCCGTTGGCAGGATGTCCTACCCGATGCGCTCCACTCCATCCGGTCACTGCTGTGTACAGCCACCAACGCAACCCTCCATGAGCGAATGTTTGTTTTTCCCCGGAGGTCCACATCCGGTAACTCACTACCACACTGGCTGACGTCCCCAGGGCCCGTCCTGCTGAGGAAGCATGTAAGGTCCCACAAAACGGCTCCCCTGGTAGAGAAGGTTCACCTCCTCCATGCCAACCCCCAGTACGCCTACGTGGCATACCCAGACGGGCGGGAGGATACAGTCTCCATTAGAGATCTGGCACCCTCGGGGTCCACTGACCCGCCACCATTGCCCCCCACCACGACCCCCTCCGACACGGCCCAAAATTCAGTAGACCCAATTCTCACCCCTGTCCATTCCACCCCAGTAGACGGCATGCCGCGCCCCCAGGACCAGCCGGAGTCCACTCGCCCACCCAACACCAATGGGGACGATACGCCGGTGCTGGACCCCGCTCAAGACGCGTCGTGGGAAGCTGTACCATCGCAACCGTCGCCACGAAGATCTCGACGGCAAACGAGGCCGCCCGACAGACTCGCCTACTCGAACTTTTGATACACTTCACCCCGCCGGACTTAATTTTAAACGAGGGGTGAATGTGGTAAACCACTGTAGTTCACTGTGTTCACTGTTGTTGTTGTTGTTGTTGTCGTTCACTCTTGTTTCACTGTTGTGCCTGACTATGCCTCAGCTGACTCCGCCCCTGGGCTACCGAGTATAAGAGCGGCCGCATGGCAGCTCCTGGCATTCGGTCGTCCACTAGAGGCATAGTCCTGATCTGTCTGAAGTGCAATTCAGTAGTTAATAAAAGCCTGTCGTTCTGAACTCTGCCCAGCCTTTTATTAGAATTGACAGCGCGTCAGAGAGGTGATCTCATTGAAACATATAAGATTCTGAGGGGGATTGACAGGGTAGACTATGCTGAGAGGTTGTTTCCCCTAGCTGGAGAGCCTAGAACTAGGGGTCATAGTCTCAGGATAAGGGGTCGGCCATTTAAGACTGAGATGAGGAGGACTTTATTCACTCAGTGGTTTGTGAATCTTTGGAATTCTCTACCCCAAATTGCTGTGGATGCTGAATCATTGAGTATATTCAAGGCATAGATAGATACATTTTTGGACTTTAGGGGAATAAAGGGATATGCAGATAGGGCGGGAAGTGGCGTTGAGGTAAAAGATCAGCCATGATCTTATTGAGTCGCCGTTTGGCCTACTCCTGCTCCTAATTCTTATGTTCTGCCAGCATTTACATGTGGCAGACAGGGCAAAGGTCATCTGACATTAGTCCCAGCAGGGGGAAGGGGGTTGGAAATTGGGGTCAGGGTAGAGGTAGTAAAAAGCCTCACTGCCCCATTTTCTTACTGTTTCTGATGCAATTCTGCCCAATTTTGGGCAGCTAGCAGAGCAAAATCCAGCCCTTAGTATTGTTCCTCATTTAATCTGTTTTGTTTTCCAGTTAAACGTGTCAAACACCATGGAGAATTTGAGGAGGTCAAGGGTCACAATTGGTGACTCTGTCCAGGGTGGTTATGGTACTTTGAACAGGGCACAAAATGGACTGAAGGGATTTGAATAGTTCTGATTAACAAAGTGATCCAACAGCGAGAGAAGAGATTTACTGTGGTGGGGGAGAGAGAGCAGAGATACGTTGGTGCCAGACAGAGGAGCACCCATGATTCCAAAAACAGGCAAGAGTAAAGTATGAGACTGTCAAAACTATAAATACTATAAGCCCCAAAACATCACTAAAACTTCAATTAATTTTTTTTAAATATCACATTTTTAAAATAACTATAAATTACATGAAATAACTATTTTAAACAATAATTTAAATTTTTGAAAAAAATAATTTTATTTTCTAACAGGGCTAAAAATAAACTTACCTTTCTTTAAAGTATTTAAAAATAATAAACCTGTGGAAAAAATGTTTTAATTTTAATTAATTCACCACTTACCTTGTAAAAAGCAAGCCTTGCGCCTGCTTTTTATATGTCTAACTTCTGGAGACTTACCCTCCCGGAAAAACCTGCAAAAAAAACGTAAGTTCAATGCACACGCGCAGCCTCGCCTGTGCACGCGTTCGAACTCTGAACCCCTTCTTTCAGGTGAACGGAAGTGCTGGTTTCCCACGCATGCGCAGTACATGCAGGAAACCGGTACTTCCATTGGGCTTATGGGTGAGTACCCCGTGCGTACTCACCCGTGGAGACCCAAATTTGTGGGCCAATGACAAAATGCAAAGATCAAGTCAAAGAAAAATATCAAACATCAATGTGTGTGATATCACGGTTGTGCAAAAAAGGGGGCAATGATCAATGTCCAAAGATATCCTTGACAGATCAGAGGAGAGACAAATGGTCAGAAAATATTGTAGATTGAGATACAGAGACAAAGAGATACAAGATACACAGATCAAAACAAAGAAACAGAGAGGTCATAGACATAAACAAAAAATAATATCATGGATGGGAAAACATTAAACGAACAGATCAAGAGGCAGGAAGTCACAATTGGTTAGGAGGTATGAGACAGAGAGGGATAAAGGGTTTGTTCTCTGATTGGCAGGCTGTGACAAGTAGTGTTCCCCAGGAATCAGTACTGAGGCCTCAGCTTTCCACCAGATATATTAATGACTTGTGTGAAGGAATAGATTTGTATATCCAAGTTTACAAATAACACTAAGTTAAGAAGCACAGTAAGTTCTGTAGATGTAAACAGAAAGTTACAAAAGGACATTGACATACTGAGTGGGCAAAACTATGGCAGATGGAGTTCAGTGTGGAAAGTGTGAGGATCTGAGAAAGACAAATTGGAATATTTTCTTAATGGTATAAGACTAGCAACTGTTGAGGTGAAAAGGGATTTAGGTGTCCATGTAAACACATCACTAAAAGCTCGTGCACGGGTACAAAAAGTAATCAAAAAGTCTAATGGATTGATGGCCTTCATTTCAAGGAGGTTGGAATTCAAAAGTGAGGAAGTGATATTTCAGTTTTACAGAGCCGTGTTCAGACCCCATCTGGAGCGCTGGGTTAAGAGTAGGGGAGTTATCCCTGGTGTCCTGGGGAATCAAGGGGAAAACTCTTCATTGGTTGGAATCATACCTAGCACAAAGGAAGTTGGCTGTGGTTGTTGGAGGTCATTCATCTTAATCACATGACATCACTGCAGGAGTTCCTCAGGGCAGTGTCCTAGGCCCAACCATCTTCAGCTGTTTCATCAATGACCTCCCCTCCATCATAAGGTCAGAAGTGGGGATGTTCGCTGATGATTGCACACTGTTCAGCACCATTCGAGACTCGTCAGATACTGACGCAGTCCGTGTCCATATGCAGCAAGACCTGGACAACGTTCAGACTTGGGCTGACAAGTGGCAAGTAATATTCGCACCACACAAGTGCCAGGCAATGACCATCTCCAACAAGCGAGACTCTAACCATCTCCCCTTGACATTCAATGGCATTACCATCGCTGAATCCCCCACTATCAACATCCTGGGGGTTACCATTGATCAGAAACTTAACTGGACCAGCCATATAAATACTGTGGCTACAAGAGCAGGCCAGAGGCTGGGAATTCTGCGGCGAGTGTCTCACCTCCTGACTCCCCAAAGCCTTTCCACCATCTACAAGGCACAAGTCAGGAGTGTGATGGAATACTCTCCACTTGCCTGGATGAGTGCAGCTCCAACAGCACTCAAGAAGCTCGACACCATTCAGGATAAAGCAGCCCGCTTGATTGGCACTCCATCCACCACCTTCAACATTCACTCCCTCCACCACTGGCGCACTGTGGCTGCAGTGTGTACCATCTACAAGATGCACTGCAGCAACTCGTCAAAGCTCCTTCAAAAGCACCTTCCAAACCCGCGACCTCTACCACTTAGAAGGACAAGGGCAGCAGACGCATGGGAACATCACCACCTACAAGTTCCCCTCCAAGACACACACCATCCTGACTTGGACCTGTATCGCCGTTCCTTCACTGTCGCTGGGCCAAAATCCTGGAACTCCCTTCCTAACAGCATTGTGGGTGTACCTACACCATATGGACTGCAGTGGTTCAAGAAGGCGGCTCACCACCATCTTCTCGAGGGCAATTAGGGATGGGCACTAAATGCAGGCCTAGCCAGCGAAGCCCACATCCCATCAATGAATAAAAAAAATATATATATTTATCTCTCAATCAACATAACAAAAATTATCACATTGCTGTTTGTGGGAGCTTGCAGTGCGCAAATTGGGTGCCGCGTTTCCCACACTATAACAGTGACTACACTCCAAAAGTACTTCTTTGGCTGTAAAGCGCTTTGAGATGTCCGGTGGTTGTGAAAGACGCTATATAAATGCAAGTCTTTCTTTCTTTCCTTAACTGTTGGGCACCAAACCTCAAAAAAGATATATTGGCCTTGGACGGGTTACTGTGCAGATTCACCAGAACTATATCAGGGCTTAAAGGATTAAATTATGAAGACAGGGTACAGAAACTTGATTTGTATTCCTTTGAGTTCAGCAGGTTAAAGGATGATCTAATCAAAGTGTTTAAAATTATAAAGGGATTTAATAGGGTAGGTACAGTGAAACTATTTCCTCTGGTGGGAAAATCCAGAACAAGAGGGCATAATCTTAAAATTCGAGGTAGGCCATTTAGAAATTAAATCTAGAAGCACTTTTTCACACAAAGGATAGTGGAAATCTGAAACAGACTTTTCAAAACGGCTGTGTATTTTCAAGACTGAGCTCACTAGATTTTTGTTAGGTAATGGTATTAAAGGATATGGAACAAAGGCCGGTAAATAGAGTTGAGATACAGATCGGCCTTGATCTAACTGAATGGTGGAACAGCATCGAGGGGTTGAATGGCCTACTCCAGTCCCTATGATCCTATGCTGCTAGAAGGAAACACTGGAGCAGACAGAGAGAGTGACACTTGGGTGACAGAAAGAGATACATATGAGGGACAGAGTGAGAAATAGATATGTCAGCAACAGAGCAAGAGAGACACAAAGATCAGGAGTACGAAGCATTCACCATGAGCAACACCATGGGAGATCTTCTAATGCTACAAATATATCAGATCAATTCAGCACTCCCAGCACTAAACCTTGATCAAAGGGCTACAATTTTCCTAATTCTCCAACCTGCAATCTTTTGAACACGGCTCAATGCTAAGAGCATGACAGCGAGCTGATTTTACCCTTATATTCAGAAGCAAAAATAAATCAGAATGTAATCAAGCCCTGCTGGGTTTGGTATCATAGCTTACCCATACAGCATGGTTTCACTCCAGCTGCCCAATCCGATCACTGTTTGGTATTCAGCAAATTCAGCAACTTCCACCGTGTAGCAAGATGGATATTCATGTTTTCAGCAGAACTAAATTAAATCTTCATTTACATGTATAACACAGATGAGACTGTGTTTCCATGGTTTAAAGTTCAAGCAATTGTGAGCAAAATATTTTATTAACCCTTTGAACTTTGGTGATGACATAACCTCATTTCATGCACACGTGTTCTACTTACTGTTGTAATTACACACAATGCAAGGGTAAACGTAGAATCATACAACGAGTAAAGTATTTGATGCAATTATTTAGTTCCTCTGACTTATATTGATCATTATTTAAAAATATATTATTGAATACAAATGATACAGCTACTGAATATCAGGAAGACTCATAACTCAAGTGGTCAAAGACCTGGATTCCCAGTTACAGCGTTCCACTTCAAATTTTCCCAGTATTGGTAATCTAATGGGAGAAACTAATAACTTCACTTTCATATGTAACGTATTGGAGAGTATGTGATCAATGTGGTGGATCAGTGCACTGTACCACTGACATGCTGCATCATGAAGTGATGGAGCTGGTGTTCACATCGACAATTCCCCATATATTGAATTACTTTATTGTGTAATTGTGAGGAACTTCAAGCACAAGGAGTCAGGGAAAAGCAGTAAGAGTTATCCAAGCTGCTCTTGTGTGTCTCCTCAGGACCGGATTACAGAGTGACAAACACCCAAGAGTAAATCACCCACCCAGTTGGGGATACTGTGCGTTGTAGAGATTCAAGAAGAAATGAGAGGGGGGGAAGGTATAATTGTAATAATAAGTTTTGTAAGAGAGAAAAAAATTAACTGAGGAGTGCTCAGTTATGTTATGAATCTAGGAACATTTCTGGTTCCTATCAGGAAGTCATTTATAGGAACTTTACCTGTTCCGCATGGGGCACTACAATCTGTCCAAGCACCGAATTTCCAGAAGAACTCTGGCTGTACAACTGTGTTCTCTTCCTCTGTGTCTTTCTTGATAGTGTACTCATATCGGACTCCAGGGTTTGTTTCTTGGAACAGCAACTGTAATTTACAGAGTTTTATTATTAAAAGGATTGTAAGCCAGAGAGAAACCAACCATCCACTTTGCAATATCTAGCATGGTGGTGCATGGATATGCTCCAGAATCATTTCTGAACCTGAACTGGACTCCTCCTTTGGATTCAGATTCCTACCAAACATGATGCAAATTCAAACCTAAATACTGATTCTATTTTTTCTCCCCTCTAATTTCTCCTCTGATTTTCGTAATTTGCTTCTTCTCATCTGAAGACAGTGACACATACTGCGGTACACATCCATATGTTCAGATAAACATCTTCAGTTACCTGGATAGACTGGAGAAGCTGGGGTTGTTCTCCTTGGAGCAGAGAAGATTGAGAGGAGATTTGATAGAGGTGCTCAAAATCATGAGGGGTCTGGACAGAGTAGATAGAGAGAAACTGTTTCCCATTGGCAGAAGGGTCGAGAACCAGAGGACACAGATTTAAGGTGACTGGCAAAAGAACCAAAGGTGACATGAGGAAAAACTTTTTTACACAGCGAGTGGTTAAGATCTGGAATGCACTGCCTGAGAGGGTGGTGGAGGCAGATTCAATTTTATCTTTCAAAAGGGAGTTGGATAAGTATCTGAAAGAAAAAAATTTGTAGGGCTACGGGGAAAGGGTGGGGGAGTGGGACTAGCTGAGAGTCGGCACGGGCTCGACGGGCCGAATGGCTTTCTTCCGTGCTGTAACCATTCTATGATTCTATGGCAACTGCTCTGTAGTACCTTGCATTAGTGGCTATCCTTTATGTGGGGGCCTGGAGAGTGAGCTAATCAGCTATGTTGTCAGTGCAGCTGAGCCTGGCATGGGTCTCATTCACTGACATTAACTTCCAGTAACCAGCAGCGGGAATCTTGGCCGATTGTTCTGCACCTTAGCTTACAGGCAGAGAAGTTATTTGAGGTTATCCGACTGCCACCGTGTGCTTAGAACAGCTAATCCAGTACAGACTGGTGTTCTTCCTGTCTACCTCTCCATGGGATTGTGCTGTCACTATCACTAAGCTGTTACCATAATTCTTCTCCTCTTACAGAGGATCCATTAAATTACTATTCTATCACATATCCTTGAACTGAAAATAGGACAACATAAAGACCCTACTTTGCCAAACGCCATTCTTTAATTTAAACACTCATCAGCTTACTGTTAATGTTTTAACTGTGATAATGGCCCAGATTTTGCAGTGGTAATGATGGTGAAACTGTCAGCGTTCGCTGTCATTGCGCCCCTGAAACTGACAACAACTTCAGAATTTAGCACGTGCAGATAAAGATGGAAATCCTGATGTTGCAGCCAGTTATTCCCTGCTCCACCACAGGTTGTGCTGTAGAATACCCCAGAGCCGGCAATCAATTCGAATCACTTGAACTGACAGAAACTTTCTCTTTTACGATGGAATATCGAAGTTAAAAATCCCCTAAAACATTAAGCCTTGTTGAAAGGGGTGTAACTGGGTTTATAAGGGTGCACTGACTGCTGAACAACTGTTCTGGCCCGTAAAAACTAATTTTATATTTGTGGAATATCAAATTTTCCATTAATATGATTAAGAATTACAAGCTAATCCAGCTTGATGACATCATTGTTGCTGGACGCTGGTGATTCGCTTGATTTGGCGCCAGATAACAACAAAGATCGGGAGAACTGAAATCGACGCCAAAGAGATGGCGAGATCTTTGTGGGCAGCTTTTTCCGAGGTCAGTGGCGGTCGCCGTCGCCCACAAATTCTGGGCCATTATGTAACAATTGTGCGTGAAGTATCTTTTTTATTTAACTGTTTTTAATTGCATGTCAATCTTAATTTTTTTCTCCTCTACATTTCCTGGAAGTCTATTTCAGATGTTGCTCACTCTGTGTAAAGAAAAAAATCCTGATATCAGTCCTAAATTTGCCTTTCACTAGTTTGAACCTGTGTTCATTTTTCCTACTCCTGCAATTTAATTGAAAGTAATATTCCACATTTACCTTTTCCATTCCAATAACTATCTTATATACCTTTCTTTTATTTGCTCTTGGGATGCAGGTGATGCTGGCAGGACTGCATTTTTTGCCCATCCCTAGCTGCCCTGAGAATTACTCCCCCCCATGCTGGTGTTCGGTACATATTGCAGCCACAGTGCGCCTGTGATGGAGGGCGTGGATATTGAGTTCATTGGCAGGGGCACCAATCAGGCAAAATGTTCTGACCTAGATGGCATTGAGCTAAACACTGTGGAATCATCAGTGAAAAGCCCTTATTCTGATCGTAAGAATGGAGAGTACTACCACTTTGCCAAGGCTGCCACCCTATGATATGCATAGGACCCTGTTGTGATTTCAAGGAAACAATGGGTGGACTGTGCACCATACATGTTCTGCCCAGTTGTACTGGGCAGTGAGCGGCCTAAGTAGTGGTTCTTAAAGGTGGCCGCTACAAAAATGACACGGAAGGTTTATGTGGGTTATGTTTTTGTGTAGCCAGGAGCGCCAGCCCTGCTTCTCCTGGTTCCATAAAAATAATGAGGTTCACTCCCAGTCCGGGACCCGAGCGGCAGAATGGGGACGAGGCTCGGGGCTCTAAATGGCTTGGGCCTCACACCGGCAAGAACAGACAGGCAGAGCCCGCCCATTTTCTGCCGGCAGGTAAAATCGACCCTGGTAAAATGTGACAAAGCAAATGTTTAGAATCTGTATGTTATTTCAGACTGAAATGCAGAACCACATTGAATTATGTACAGACTGAACATATAAATTCTTGCCAAGAAATGGACTGTTTATTAATTCAGTAAAAAAAATATTCAATGCCACCATCTGTTCATAAAGAACAAAGGCAATGATGGTACAGTGTAATTGGGTTCTCAGATGCTATTGGTAAGACATTCATTCACACTCATTCTCTGGAGGATGTTTTTTTTGACCTCAGCATTTTATCCTGGGGAAGTGGCAGAATGGTTGCTGTTAATACTGCAGTGTTACACTAATTATGATAATAAAGAGTCAAATATTTAAGCACTGTTTGACAAATTACTCAAAGTTAAACATTTAAAAGAGATACAAGATCAGTAAAATGTTTCATCGTGGTACAACACTAAGTCATGATGATTATCAAAAGCAGGGTGAAACAGTTAATAGTTTTCAGCCATGCTTATTGTCAAGAAGAAAATCTCCAGTGAGTGAAGAAGCTTCAAAATGTGTTTAAAAATATGCATTTGTTCCAAATCTTTAGGACTGGTTTTACACTAAAATGTTTACCTTACACCAGTCATTCTGACATCTTTACAACAAGTTTATCTTTGTGTAAATATACCAAAATTCACAAAATATAAAAGGTACATGGAACAAAAATATTTTCTTATTTAATTGTGAAGACATTTTCAGAGACAAATTCACTTTGCATGCCACAAAGGCTTCAAAACACACGGGTTACTGTAAATCTTCAAATATAATGGGTGGGGCAGTGAAACAGGCAAAATCGGATCAGTCGCCCATTACACACTCAGCCCGATTTTCCAAGTTGAAGTCTATGGAAAGGAACATTGATTGGAGTGTGTAATGGATGGCTGCCAATCTTGCCCTTTTTATGCCACATCTAAATTAAAAAGCTCCGGCAAATATGTATACTGTATACATTGCCCAATTTGTGCTGTGACTTTTAGTAAAAATTGTAATAATTTAGATGAATTTTACTAGCCACATATAATACACACAATGTTTAGAAACTTTGGGGGGAAAAGTCCATATTATACTCAAATATTTATATGTATTTTTGTTTTTTCAATGGTATAGATCATACGAACATGGGCAGGATTTTCATTGGGCCGTGGAGGCGGGATTGGAGGCGTGTGGGGGGTTAAAATCCCAAAATCGGGGGGCACGAAGCCATCCCGCCCCCAACCTGCCTCCATGCCAGTTTCAAAGGAGGCGGGTACCCGACCCGCACTGGGGCGGGAAGGGGATTAGTGCCAATTAACTGCCTGTTAACAGGTAGTTAACAGGCAGTTTTTAGCCTAATCCCTATTTTCATTGTTGAAATGTGGGATTCCCGACGGCTCCAAACCACGCCAAGTTAGCGAGGCGGGCCGTCGGGATGAAGGGCTTGGAGGGGTCGAGATGTCCAGTGTTCAGGTGAGTGATGGGTGCATGAGTGCAAAGGTAAGTGTGTTTGGTCTGTGTAAAGTATTTAAAGAAGTTCTACTAACCTTTACTTACCTTTACAGCCTTCCTTCCTTCAGGTCTCAGGAGTCCCTCATTTCACCGGCACAGAAAGCAGAATGGCCGCGAACTGTCAAAAGTTCCAGCATTCAGCTTTCTGTTCCGGGGAGATCTCTAAATCATCCTGAGAGGAAGGAATTAACCTGGAGTGCAGACTGTCAGTGTTTGGCAGCTTCAAACACTGATATTTCATCTGTCAAATGGTCTTGACAGATGAAATATCTATCTGTGACATCACATGTTGCCGGGTGGTCCTTAATTGGCCTGCTGAGCCTGCTGGGCAGGCTCAACAAGGTGAATCAAGTCAAAATCGCGAGGGTTGGCTAGAGCTCGATGGAGGCGGGACTACATCCCCGAAAGTTATAATCCCGCCTCCAACCCACCTCCTCAATGAAAATCCAGCCCAGGCAATCGATAGGCAGGAAAATACCAGCTGGTCAATATTAGTCCTTATTTTGAAAGGGAGATTTCTTCCCCCAATGTCTTTCAGCATCCAGTACCTCTGCCAGGAGAGTAAATAGGCTGAGGACCTGCTCTCCGGCCTCTGGCCTTTGCATGTCACTGAGTGCTATCAGGTGCCCAACGTGACCAGCCATGAGCTTTGTTTCAGTTCCACTCAGTGGGAAGGATCTGGGAGAGGGAATAGGGAGAAGACACAGGGGAGGGAGGTAGGGGGAAGGAGGGAGAAAGGGTTGAGGAGGGATAAGAGTGGAGGAGGGAGGTGTAAGCATCGGAGCAGGCCCCAAGGATTTGTATGATTGTTACTGCTGTTTGATCAGCAGCCTGTTTGGCCCAGTGGTAGGGGTGTCGTGTAGTTGGACCTAGAAGCACAGACACACCTGTGAGTTTCAAATTAACTATGGAAAAGACATTTGCTTTGGACAATGAGCGTCTCGATAGGTGATTTTACTGTGAATAGGTGATTTAACTTTGGACAATGAGACTTCGTGTTTTAATGGGTTTTCGATGGATCTTCAATTGGATAAGACAACGATGCCAGTTTTGCTGGAACAATGGACTTCCTGGCCTCAATGATAAACACTTTAACCTTGGGCAAAATACATCAGCAGTAAGACTAAATCACATCAAAGATGTACAACAGGGAGGGGGAGACAAGATAAGGACAAGATAAGGAATTGTCTTCTATCCCCCAGCTCTGTATACGTCCTGTGGTTTGGATTACTGGGTGTGCATTGGAATACAAGAGTTGGGAGAAGGCCCAGACTCTCAAGGCGGGGAACCAGACAAAGAAGGGTGATTTAAAAGACATCACTTAATGAATGAACTTTTAGGGTATACAGAGAAGGCAGCTTTGGGCATTCTCTCTCTCTCTCGCTTGCTACCAAGAACCAAGCACTCCGTCCGAGATGGAGAGAAGAAACCACCACGAGCGACAAGAGCCTCGCCTTGCTCTCCGACTACAGGAACGAACCTCGAAACTGGGACTTGGATACTGCATCGGCGATACGGAACCAGGAGACACGTTCTATGCAGGGAAGCAGCGAGCAAGAAACCAGACAATCGGGGTGAGCATTGTCCAAGCCCACGCATCCTTAAGACCACTGGTACTGTGTGAGGGGGTGTTGTGTGTCCCAACCAAGCCAGAGGGGCTTAGTGGGGAGGTTCTGTGTGTATTATATAGTGTATGTTCCGGAGTTTGTGGGACAAGTCCATATTATACTCTGTATAGCAACACAGTGTGATTTTAGGTGTCTTAATACGAGACAGGGGCCTATTCGACAGGCCAAGTTGTATTGTTGTACTGTTTGTTTTACGCCACCGGGCATGTTACGTACTGGAGGCGGGTGCGTGTGTTAACCTTATTAAACACCGTGCAGTTGAGTCCGAAAAGCTTGTCTGTGTTCCAATCCTGTTCACGGTAATTCCTGTCGTATAGAACTAAGTAGGAGGGGTGATTTGAACCGCCAAAGCAAACCACCTACAGAGGAAGGGGAAGGAAGAGAGGACAGAGGAGGGGGAGGGCTTGAATTTTTTGTCGGTGGGGGCTTGGAACTTTTGTATACTGCTATTGTGTGAAGCAGGGTCTTGCTTTTTTGTGTATGGGAATCTCACTATTTTGTGTATATGGGAGCTCAGATTTCTAAGTAATCATATGTGGCACAATGAATAATTTTGTCACATGCATTTGAACCCCCAGCTCCAAAAGGTGGACCCGTCACCTAGATTGTTCAAAAAGAAAATCCCTCATGCCGACACAACAGTGATTACGCTTCAAAAGTAATTCATTATCTGTGAAATACTTTGGGATATTACGAGGATCTGAAACACAAGTTTTTCTTTCTACATACTTCAATACAAAAAATTGTTTGCAGATGTGGGTGAAATTTTGAAACTGTTATTTTTAACCAGGAATTTATCTGCGCCCTTGGGTATATACCACTGATTGCAGATGATGTGTTTCAATGAATGACTTAAATGGTCCCTTAAATAAAATTCTTTAAAATAATTAAAACCCATTTGATAAACATAGTCCAGCACGTTAAATACAAAATGAAAGGAATATAAATATTGAGTGCTGGTCTCCTGAAGGTGAGGTACAGTCAGGACTGTTGTGTATGTACCTTTATTAAGGGAATAACTGGTCTCAGACTGCAGTACCGGCAGTGACCACCCCTGTATAAAAGGCCCTAGCAGGCTTCTGTAGTTTCAGTTTCCAGGTTGTCTCCATTCAGTAAAGACTTGTTATAATCAACTCCTGCAGTCCGTGTCTCAATTATACACGGACATAATACTGGCGACGAGTAAGAAACGAACTTACCTGCAACTCGGCAGCACCTCAGACGACGTTATTGAAGGTCGAAGCCAGAAGAAAGAAAAAAAATGATAATCCAAAGAAACTCGAGAAACGGGCGTCGACCGTGGGCAACCGCCCTCCAAATCATTGAATTGAAAAGTGCAGGAGAGACTGTCGAGAGCCAGGCTTGGTCTCCAGTCTGTGGTTTCCCAGCTAATCGGGCTGGTGGCAGGTAGTGCACTGATCCTTCCTGGGCTGCGGCGGGCTAGAGCTCGATCGGGTGGCTCTGCAACGGGGCCGGGCAGCGAGTCGGGAAGCAAAGAGAGAGAGAGAGGGTGGAGCACACAGGGCGCGGCCGGTACTTCGCAACCGGGCAGTGTTCGGACCTAAGAAGAGGGAGGGAAGTGTCCCAGAGGGTCCGCTCCACGACGGTAATGGTTCTTCAATTAACGGAGCAAATATTGAAGCACGATAGAAAAATAAAAATACCGCAGAGAGCGGCGTTGGCAGTAGCAATCGGGGAGGCGCGAAGACCATAGGGCGTCGCCATTACAGGATAGTAAAATAAATATAATCGCCAGCAACAGCGTTGGCAGCAGCGGCAGCGGCAGGAAAGCGCGGGAGGCGCCATCTTAACTCGGCGGGGAAGAAGGAAAAGCGCGGGAGGCGCCATTTTGATCCATCGGGGACGAAGGCAAAGCGCGGGAGGCGCCATCTTAGATTATCAAGATGCCAAAGACTGGCGATATCACTGCCTTCGATAATGCAATAGAAGACTGGACCACGTATGTGGAAAGAGTCGAGGTATATTGCGAGGCAAACGAAATAGCCGATGAGGAAAAAGGCATCGGTATTGCTAAATTTAATGGGCGCAAGAACGTACGGCCTATTGCGGGACCTGATTACTCCAGCCAAACCGAAGGCGAAGAGTTTTAATGAAATTGTTGTTATCCTACAGGAACACCTAAATCCTACACCACTGCTGATAGCAGAAAGATTTAAATTCCACAGGAGAAATCAGCATAAAAATGAGAGCAATGCTGATTACCTTACGGAACTACGCAAGCTATCAAAGCACTGCCAGTTCGGAGCAGGACTGGCAGATACCTTACGGCACAAATTTGCCTGTGGACTCCTGAGTGAAGGAACCCAGAAGAGGTTACTCTCAGAGAAAGAGCTGACGCTAGATAAGGCTTTCAGCGTGGCAGTATCATACGAAGCAGCAGCAAGGGGAGCTGCAGAAATACAACAAAAGCCACAGGAATACGGCACCCACGAAATGACACGGGGATTTGCAAAATGTTATTGCTGCGGCAGAACAAACCATGACCAGAAGGACTGCTGGTCCAAGGACAAAATATGCAGGCAATGCGGAAAGATGGGACACATTGCACGAGTTTGCAGGTCTGGGAAGAAGACCAATGACAACAAAAAGGCTACTAAGGGACCGTACAGGAAAGTACAAAAGATGACGGACAGTAGTTCCGAAGACCAGATGAGCGATAGTGAATCCGGGAACAAGAGACTAAGCTGTCTCAAACTTCACAACGTAATCGCAAAAGAGGATCACCGAACCATTTGGGTCACCCTCACGATAGCAGGGTCCCAAGTCAAAATGGAATTGGATACAGGATCAGCTCTAACCATCATGAATCGACAAGACTACGAGCGGCTATTCTCACACATACCCTTGAGAGAGACATCCATTGTCTTGAGGACGTATACGGGGCAAAAAGTGTACCCCAAAGGAAAAATAAGGGTGCCTGTCGAATACAACGGCAAGAAAATACGGAAATTGTATCTCTACATTCTGCAAGATGGTGGACCACCGTTATTGGGACGTGAATGGATCAGAAAGATAAGTTTAGACTGGCACTCCATTCAGGCACTGACGGTGGCTGGTTAAAAAGGATGACGACGTCACTCCTGGACGATTGTCAACAATCTTAGCTGACGCCAAAGAGGTATTTCAACAAGAACTGGGCACTCTTAAAGGCGTAACCGCCTCGATAAAAATAGAGGAGAATGCAATTCCCAAGTTTTTCAAAGCAAGACCGGTACCATATGCAATTCGCCCAGCCGTCGAGGCAGAGCTGGAGAATCTGGAGAAGGCAGGCGTGTTATCTAAGGTAGACTGGAGCGAGTGGGCGACACCCATCGTTCCTGTCATGAAGAAAACGTTAAACAATAAGTCTGAGGAGCCAAGGAAGGTTCGCATCTGTGGGGACTTCAAGGTGACGGTGAACCCAGTCCTTCACACAGTACAATATCCTCTTCCAAGGATAGAAGGTGTCTTCGCCTCACTATCTGGAGGGAAGCGTTTTACAAAAATTGACCTAGCACAAGCATATTTGCAGATGGAGGTTGAAGAATCCTCTAGGAAGTATCTCACGATAAACACTCACAAAGGTCTTTACCAGTATAATCGACTGGTATTCGGAGTAGCATCAGCTCCGGCGATATGGCAAAGAGCGATGGAACAAGTCCTGCAAGGGATTCGGGGACTCAGTGTTACTTGGACGACATCCTAGTGACAGGTGAAAATGACAGTGAACACCTTGCCAACCTAGAGCAGGTGCTCACTAGACTACGTGAACATGGGCTACGAGCCAATCACCCTAAGTGCGAGTTTTTTAAGAGACAGATATCGTATTGTGGCCACGTGATTGATGAAGAGGGGTTGCATAAGTCCCCTGACAAAATTGAAGTGGTAGTTAAGGCTCCAGCGCCTGAAAATGTGTCGCAACTGAGGTCATTCCTCGGATTGGTGAATTACTACCATAAGTTTTTGCCGAATTTGTCCACAATTCTGCATCCACTGAATGCCCTACTACGAACGGGAGTAGCATGGAAATGGAGCGATGAATGTAAGCGGGCCTTTCAGAAGAGTAAGGACCTAATCACTTCAAGAGAAGTATTGGCTCACTACAACCCATCACTACCAATAAGACTGGCGTGTGATGCGTCTCCCTACGGTGTTGGGGCGGTACTGTCACATAAATTCCTTGATGGTTCAGAGAGGCCGATAGCTTTTGCGTCACGCTCGTTAACTTCAGCCGAGCGTAACTACGCCCAGATTGACAGAGAGGCCCTCAGCCTGGTGTGGGGGGTGAAGAAGTTCAATCACTACCTGCACGGTCAGAAATTTACTCTACTAACTGACCATCAACCTCTCGTCTCCATTTTCAACCCTCAGAAGGGCGTACCGATAATGACGGCACAACGGCTACAGAGGTGGTCCCTTTTCCTAGGGGCACACCAATATGACATCGAGTACAAAGGAACTAAACAGCATGGGAATGCTGATGGATTGTCGCGCCTACCATTGCCGACGGTGGAAGAAGAACTGGCAGTGGATCCAGTGGAGTTATTCCACTCGTCTATAGTCGAATGTCTCCCTGTGACGAATGCAAACATAGAAAAGGAAACACGAAATGACCCGACACTCTCCTGGGTCTATGATTTAACGGTGAAGGGATGGCCAGCACATGGCGAACCACTGCTGCCAGCATTCTCGCCGAGAAGGGAACAGCTGTCCGTGTGCAGAGGAACCTTGATGTGTGGATCCAGAGTAGTAATTCCACCCAAATTGAAGGATAGAGTGCTCAATGAGCTTCATGAGGGTCATCTGGGTAGGTAAAAATGAAGAACTTAGCCAGAGCATTTGTGTGGTGGCCGGGAATCGCTAGAGAAATCGAAGAGATGACCAAGAGCTGTACAGGATGCCAGAAGGTCCAAAACGCCCCACCACAAGCCCCTCTACATCCATGGGAGTGGCCCTCATCTCCATGGCAAAGGGTGCACATTGATTTTGCTGGTCCCTTTATGGACTCGATGTTTTTAATTGCGGTGGATGCACATTCAAAGTGGTCAGAGGTAATAAAAATGTCCTCAACCACCACAGAAAAAACTATCACAGTCTTACGAACCATATTCGCCAGGAATGGGCTGCCTGAACAGATTTGCTCTGACAATGGACCACAGTTTGTGTCTGAAGAGTTCCGGAGGTTCTTAAAGAACAATGGTTTTAAGCATTACACATCCGCCCCATATCATCCAGCCACTAATGGATTGGCCGAGAGGTTTGTTCAAACATTCAAGAAGGCTATCAAGGCAATGTGTAATGAAGATATACCCCTACAACACAAGGTGGATAACTTCTTGTTTGCCTACCGGAATGCGACACATGCGGTTACCAACCAAACTCCAGCCATGATGTTCTTCAATCGAAGATTACGATGCCGCTTGGATTTGGTTAAGCCAAACGTCAGAAGAGATGTGGAGAACAGGCAGTTTCAGAATATGAATGAAAGGCCGACCAGGAGTTTTAAGATAGGTCAACCAGTTTTGGCCCGGGACTACTGCACATAGAAATGGCAGCCAGGAACAATCTGTACACGGCAAGGACCTCTAATGTATACCGTGGACGTTGGAGAGAGCATTGTAAGACGCCATGCTGACCAGATTCTAGAGTCACTGGAAAACGTCAACTCCACACCACGATCTGATACACCTGGCGATGAAACCGAAGTACCAATTGCATCTACTGCAGAATCGGTGAAATTGGAAGCAGACGAACCAAACAACGACATTGATCCCGACGCAACCTTGCCAGAAGAACCTGATATCCCAAAGAGGCGTTATCCAGACAGAATCAGGAAGCCTCCTCAAAGACTGAACTTATAATTGCTTAACTTCAACCAATGTATCTAGCAACCGTAATTGTAATTGTAATTAGTTATTATTTAGTTGGTAAATGAATGTTATGTACTGTTTATCTAAAAGGGGAGGAATTGTTGTGTATGTACCTTTAAGGGAATAACTGGTCTCAGACTGCAGTACCGGCAGTGACCACCCCTGTATAAAAGGCCCTAGCAGGCTTCTGTAGTTTCAGTTTCCAGGTTGTCTCCATTCAGTAAAGACTTGTTATAATCAACTCCTGCACTCCGTGTCTCAATTATACACGGACATAATAAGGACAGTATAGATGGAACCCACCTTTGTATCTGACACACCTTAAATCTAGTGCTAGTCCGTGTCAGGAAACATTCCATTCCCTTGGATTGTCCCAAGAATCTTTCCAGGACCTTTAAAAGCATTTCTATTCTCTCCTCAAAAAACTGCTGAATATACTTCCACTTTTTACCTTTTTGAATAAAAACAAAAACTGAACATTTTCTTCTGATGCATGAATTACCTGAATCCAAACAGGTTCTTTTGTAGGTCCTGGAGCGGTCAGATTTTCCAGGTTCCCATTTCTTTCATACTTAAATGTTGTTCCTGCTGCATTGTAGTCTCCATTCCACTGGATAATAAACCCTCCATTGAGGAAATATTTCTCTGGGTCTTCACTTCTTAAGGCCAAGAAATTCCCCGCTTCAGCTATCTCTTCCACCCGAATATCTCGTGCTCCTTCAGGAATCAGACCCACATCTACATAACCTGTAAACAGAAGAGAATGAAAGTTTAGACAGACAAATCAATAGTTCATTAGCATTTTTGTACGATTGTTTGTAAACTGACTCCACCAATGTCATATGCTGCAATGATGGGCAGTCCAAACCAATTCATTTCTCATAATAGATGCCTCCAACTATGGTCTCTTGTGCAACCCCTTTGCCCCACCATGGTGGCCATGCCTTCAGCCGTCTACAGCCCTAAGCTCTGGAATTCCCGCCCTAAACCTCACTGCCTCTCCTCCTTTAAAACGCTCCTTAAACCTCACCTATTTGACCCAGCTTTTGGCCACCTGTCCTAGTGTCTCCTTCTTTGGCTTGGTGTCAATATTTGTCTGATTGCGCTCCTGTGAAGCCTCTTGGGATGCTTCACTATGTTAAAGGCGCTATATAAATGCAAGTTGTTGTTTTGTATGACTCCGTGTATGGGGTCTGGCAGCTATATAAATGGGATTTGCCACCAATATAAAACATCTTTAGTGCATAGATGTGTTATATGAATACCAATGTGCGCTTTTATACCGTTCACTGTAGATACAGGTTGATTTCAGATTCCCTGCTCTCATCTACAAGCTCCACAATGGCACTGCTCCCGCTGCCTCTGCATGTTTCTCCAACACTTATCCCAGCTTGCCCATCTGTGCCTCATACCTTTTTACTACTGTGCAACCCCCCCATGCCCCAATCTGCTGTAAGTTGGTTTGTCAGTTATACAAGTAGTTTACAACAAAGCGCTATACTCACCCCTTTGCAAAGCATCATGGGAAAGCTCCCCTGATAAGAGCAAGCTGTTGTTGTTCTTAATGAACAATGAATTAGTAGTATATAATCTGGGCTGATGGTCTGCCAGTACGGTGTTTGCCATCAGTAGCAATCCAGGGGAGAAATTCGGTATCGGCCCGTTTGGGCACTAACTTTTAAAAATTGAAATAATTAGCGCCAGGTGCTGATGCTTTTCAACTTTTAAAAAATTTGGGGTTTGCGCTCCAGAAAGGAAGTGGAGTGCTAAATGAAGTGCTCCACTTCCTTCCTGGAGCGCTACAGGCAGCAGGCGAGCGGTAGGTGAGCAGCGTTGCACAATGGGCCGTGCAGCTCTCCCGCGTTGGAAGATTCCTTCCTGTTGAATCCGTGATTCTTAAAGTATGGTGTTTTCCAATAACTAGACAGAGGCTGTAAATTAACAATCAACAGGTGTTTACTGGAGGAGGGTAGTCTAAAGACTAACAGTACAGATGCCTGCTCAAGGCTTATATACAGGTGTGGTCACTGCCGGTACTGCAGTATACAGGAGCTGTAAAAGTAGTTCTCTCTTAAAGGTACATACACTACAATTCCTCCCCTTTTAGATTAACAGTACCCATAACATTCAAATAACAGTTAACACTTTAACATGCACATTTAACTGAAATAGTCCATTTATAGATTCAGTCTTTGGGGCGGCTTCCTGATCCTTTCTGGATAGCGCCTTTCCTGAGTGTCTTGTTCTTGGTGCGGAGGCAATTCTGGCCCCCTTTCGTCGGTTAGTTCATCAGTTTCCGCTGCTACTGTTTCTGGGGTAGATGCTACCGGTATGTCGGGTTCATCCCCAGATACGCGAGACATGGGGTTGACTCGTTCCTGTGACACTAGGATCTGGTCGACGTGGCGTCTCACAATGTTCTCCCCGACATCCACTGTGTACATTAGTGGCCTCTGCCGTGTGCATATCGTTCCGGGTTGCCATTTCTCTGTTCGGTAGTCGCGGGACAAGACTGGTTGTCCTACATTGAAGCTCCTTGTCGGCTTCTCATTGATGTGCTGGAATTGCTTATCCTCAACACTTCTTCGCACATTTGGTCTGAGCAAATCCAGACGAGATCTCAACCTTCGGTTAAAGAACATCATGGCCAGGGTCTGGTTGGTAACTGCATGTGTCGCATTTCTGTAGGCTAACAGGAAATTGTCCACCTTATGCTGTAGTGGAATGTCATCATCGCACATGGCACTTATCGCCTTTTTAAAGGTTTGTACGAACCTCTCAGCCAATCCATTTGTGGCTGGATGATATGGGGCGGATGTGTAATGCCTTACCCCATTCCTTCTCATAAATTTCTGAAACTCTTCGGACACAAACTGTGGTCCGTTATCAGAGCAAATCTGCTCTGGCAAGCCGTTCCTGGCAAATATGGTCCGTAGGACTGCAATCGTTTTCTCTGTAGTGGTGGAGGACATTTTGATCACCTCAAGCCATTTCGAGTGCGCATCCATGGCTGTTAAGAACATTGAGTCCATGAATGGACCAGCAAAATCAATATGCACCCATTGCCATGGAGAGGAGGGCCACTCCCATGGGTGTAGAGGGGCATGTGGTGGTGCATTTTGGACCTTCTGGCATCCTGAGCAGCTCCTTGTTAGGTCCTCGATTTGTTGATCGATCCCCGGCCACCACACATAAGCCCTAGCAAGGCTTTTCATTTTCACCCCTCCCAGATGGCCTTCGTGAAGCTCATTGAGCACTCTCTCCCTTAACTTGGGTGGAATTACCACTCGGGATCCACACATCACTGTCCCCTGGCATACTGACAGCTGTTCTCTTCTGGATGAGAATGCTGGCAACAGTGAGTCGCCATGTGTTGGCCATCCCTTCACCGTCAAATCATATACCCGAGACAGTGTCGGATCATTGCAGGTCTCCTTCTCTATATCCGCGTTAGTTACTGGCAAGCGTTCAATTATCGACAAATAAAATATTCCGATAGGGTCCACTGCTGGTGCTTCCTCCACAGTAGGCAGTGGCAGGCATGAAAGCCCATCAGCATTTCCATGCTGTTTCGTGCCCTTATACTCTATTTCATATTGGTTCGCCCCTAGAAAAAAGGGACCATCTTTGTAGCCGTTGTGCAGTCATCACCGGAACGCCCTTCTTTGGATTAAAGATGGAGACAAGTGGTTGGTGGTCAGTCAGCAAGGTGAACTTCTGCCCATGCAGATAGTGGTTGAATTTTTTTACTCCCCATACTAGGCTGAGGGCCTCCCTGTCAATCTGGGCGCAGTTGCGCTCGGCTGAGGTTAGTGACCGAGACACAAAGGCTACTGGCCTCTCCAACCCGTCTGGGAATTTGTGCAACAGCACCGCTCCAATACCATAGGGTGATGCATCACACGCCAACCGAATTGGTAGTGCTGGGTTGAAATGGGCCAACACCTCTTTTGATGTGATCAATTCTTTGCACTTCTGGAAAGCTCGTTTACATTCGTCATTCCACTTCCATGATACCCCCGTTTGCAGTAGGGTGTTCAGTGGGTGTAATACTGTAGACAAATTTGGTAAGAACTTATGGTGTTAGTTCACCAGCCCGAGGAACGACCTCAGTTGAGACACATTTTCCGGTGCTAGAGCCTTGACTACTGCCTCAATCTTTTCAGGGGACTTATGTAACCCCTCTTCATCAATAACGTGGCCACAATACGAGATCTGCTTCTGAAAAAACTCGCACTTGTGGCGATTAGCTCAGAGCCCATATTCCTTTAATCTAGTGAGCACCTTCTCCAGGTTGGCGAGGTGATCACTGTCATTTTTGCCCGTGACCAGGGTGTCGTCCAAATAACACTGGGTCCCAGGAATCCCTTGCAGGACTTGATCCATTGCCCTTTGCCAAATAGCCGGAGCCGATGCTACCCCAAACACCAGCCGGTTGTATTTGTAGAGACCTTTATGAGTGTTGATCGTGAGGTATTGTTTCGAGGCTTCTTCTACCTCCATTTGCAGGTACGCCTGGGCCAGATCTATCTTAGTGAAGCATTTACCTCCAGATAGCGAGGCGAAAATATCTTCAATCCGTGGAAGCGGATATTGTACCGTGTGAAGGATTGGGTTCACTGTCACCTTAAAATCCCCACAGATGCGGACCTTCTTTGGTTCCCCAGGCGTATTACTCAACGACCTCTTCAGTACAGGAGTGATGGGTGTAGCCCACTCGCTCCAGTCCACTTTGGACAGTACTCCTGAACGTTCCAAACCTTCCAGCTCTGCTTCGACGGCTGGTCGGATCGCATAAGGCACCGGTCTGGCCTTAAAAAACTTTGGGCTTGCATTTTCCTCTATTTTAATCGTCGCTGTTATGCCTTTTAGTGTTCCGAGTCCCTCCTGGAACACTTCTTGTGCATCAGTTAGCATTTTTGACAGTCGTCCAGGTGTGATGTCATCATCCTTTTTGGCCTCAACCTTCAGTGCCTGTATGGAATGCCAATCTAATTGTATCTTCTGGATCCATTCCCGTCCTAGTAGTGGTGGTCCTCCATCTGGCAATACATATAGGTCCATTTTTGGTATTTCCTGGCCTTTGTATATCACGTTCACCCTTATTTTTCCTTTGGGGTAGATTCTTTGCCCCGTGTATGTCTTCAAGACAATCTCTGTAGCTTTCAAGGGTATATGTGAGAATAGCCGCTTGTAGACCCTTCGGTTTATGACTGTTAGGGCTGATCCTGTGTCCAATTCCATTTTCACTTGGACTCCGTCTATCTTGAGCGTGACCCAGATAGTCTGGTGATCCTCCATTTTGATTACCTTATATAGTTTCAGACAACCCAGCTCCTTGCTTCTGGAGTCTGTATCACTTTTCTATTCGTCTGAACTACTGTCCATCACCTCATGTACCTTTTTGTACTTCTCCTGTGGAGATTTCTTGCTGCTGGTTTTCTTCCCTGACCTGCAGACTCTTGCTATGTGTCCTGCTTTTCCACACTGTCTGCACACTTGGTCCTTGAACCAACAATCCTTCTGGTCGTGTGTTGTTCTGCCGCAGCGATAACACTTCCCTGCTCCATATGACATTTCATTGGTGCCATATTCTTGCGGTCTCCGTTGTATCTCTGCAGCGCCCCGTGCGGCTGCTTCGTGTGATACTGCCATGCTGAAAGCCTTGTCCAGCGTAAGATCCTTTTCTGATAGAAGCCGTTTCTGGGTTCCTTCACTTTGAAGCCCACACACAAACTTGTCCCTTAACGTATCTGCTAGTCCCATTCCAAACTGGCAGTGTTTCGATAGCTTGCGCAGTTCCGTTAAATACTCAGCATTACTTTCGTCTTTATGCTGGTTCCTTTTGTGGAACTTAAAATCTTTCTGCTATCAGCAGCGGTGTGAGGTTTAAGTGGTCCTGTAGGATTTCCACTATGCTTTTGAAATCCTTATCCACTGGCTTCTCTGGGGTTATTAGGTTTCGCAGTAACCCATAAGCTTTTGCACCCATGGAATTCAACAAAACCAGTGTTTTCCTAGCATCTGGCACTTAATTCGCCTTGCAGTACACTTCAATGCGTTCTACATATGTCGTCCAATCTTCGACTTCATTGTCGAACGCATTGACACTGCCATGCTTCAGCATCCCTGGGTGTGGTTAAACTGTCTAAAGTGGCGTCTCCCGCGCTCTCCCTTCTTCTTTGCTGGCTCAAAATGGCGTCTCCCGTGCTTTCCTTTCTTCCCACGCTCGCCCTTCTTCTCCGCTGCGGCTTCTAAAATGGCGTCTCCCGCGCTCTCCCTTCTTTTCCGCGGCTCAAATGGCGTCTCCCACGCTTCCTTTCTTTCCCCGCGGACGCTGCTCAGCCCTTGAACCCCGGCTGTGCTCTGCGCGTTCTCCTGTGCGCCTCTCTCGTTGCCGCCGCTCGGTCCTGAACCCCGGCTGTGCTTTACCCTCTCTCTCTTTTTGCTTTCCGTCGATGCCGCTCGGTCTTCAACCCCCGGCTGCGCCCTGTGCGCTTCACCCTCTCTCTTACCCCGTCGACGCTGCTCGGCCTTTTCTGTGCCGTCGGTCGGCTCCAGCCGCCGCTGTCCGGGAAGGTTCTGCGCTGCACCTGTTGCCAGTCTGTTGCTGGATCGTCGTGGCTGGAGAACCAAGCCCAGCTCTCAACAGCCTCCCCTGCGATGTTCACTCTCTGCCGGATGACTGGGCGGTTGCTCGTGGTCGACGCCCGTGCTTCTGGCCCCGACTTTCTTCCACCGTCCTCCCGGAGCGAATCCTTGAAAGGAAATGCAGAGTTGCAGGTAGATTCGAATCGACCTCGTCGCCACTGTTGAATCCGTGATTCTTAAAGTATGGTGTTTTCCAATAACTAGATGGAGGCTGTAAATTAACAATCAACAGGTGTTTACTGGAGGAGGGTAGTCTAAAGACTAACAGTACAGATGCCTGCTCAAGGCTTATATACAGGTGTGGTCACTGCCGGTACTGCAGTATACAGGAGCTGTAAAAGTAGTTCTCTCTTAAAGGTACATACACTATACTTCCCTCCCTTAAAGGGAAGGGCCATCGCTGCAGGCTCTGCAAGGGGAAAACTTACCTGGTCCCTGACAGCAGCTGTGATCCGGCCCGATCAGCCCGATGCATTGCAGCAGAGTGCCGGGCTGATCGATCGCTGGTGAAGACAAATGAAAAAAAAAGAGAAAGAGCATTTCAGAATTTTTTTTACTTACCTCGGCCACCTCGCCTTTAAGTATCACCCCCGAAGCGCCCGACCTCCCGATGAACGCCTCCTGCAGCTGCCGGTGTTTTCTCCTGGCGATGCTGTAGGGGGCGGAACCGAAGTTCGGGTCCGGGGTGCTATCGGGGTGATGTGCACGGCGATGACGTCACGATCTCCAGGTGAAGGACATCGGGGCGCAACGCCATACCGCCGCTGCAAACCTCCCGCCGAATACAGCGGCAGTCGATCTTCTCGTCGTGCCCAGGCGGTAAGTGCTTAGCGCCCCGTTATCGCCCCCCGGATGTGATAACGGGAGGTGCTAAGGAGGCCAATTTTTAGGCCCAACGGCATACAGCAGTATCCTGTCCTTTTTCCAGTGAATATCCTAATGGTAAAAGGTTTTAGTTTAAGTGCTACGATGTGTGCACCAGAAACCTCCAGGGCTGAGCCTGCAGGTTCCCCATTAAAATATTTTGGCAGGTGCCTGTACAGTAGGGCTGTATATCTTTATAAGTGAGCTGAAAAATACGTGCATTTAAAAACAATCTTTGAGAGTCCAGGTCACTCTCGCTTGTTTTCACTGAGATACTGGCCCACCAGCGGATTACCAGGTCAGACATGAGGAAACTCCTGGCCTGGGATTGCCCGCCCCCAATCATGGGCCCTCTGATGTGGGTGACCTTGTTTGAATGGAGAAGTTGTTCAGTGGTTTCTATTTCTTTGTTTCTTATAATATCTGCTTTATTCTTATGTTTATACATTATTCATGTAAATGTGTTTGTTTTTATTTTATTTACATTTTATCTCTCAGTGAAATGGTACCTCCCTCCACCCCTTTCATGGTCCATCTATAGTTTCTGGTTTTCTGTTAATAGTTGAATGGCTGGGCTTTGTTTCATTTTGTTTTATTATTTTTGAATCATTGTTAAAATCAATGAAGAAAGCTGCAAAATGACGATGAGAAGTGGGAGCTCTCCAGGACACTGAGAGACCGTGAGGCACAACCCAGCTGCTGGAGGCCACGAGACACAGCGGCAAAATTGTTGATGAGGGTTTTCTTCAGGAGTAAGTCAGCACACACTTGTAAATTGAAGTAATATTTCCCTTTCATCAAAGTTAAATCAATGATGGAAAATGAAAATGGTGGCCTGAGCTGAGTAACTCGCCATAGTGCTACCATTAGTGAGAGGAATGAATAGCAGGCATTACAATTTTGTGGATCAAAAGAAGCAGCATTACCTCTAGGTGTTACAAAATATCAGAAAAGCATTATTAAATTATGCCAATGGGAAATATGTATGAGAGAGAACAATTTAAGAATTTTAATATATTATAGATAGATAAAAGGCTGCAATTTAGCATTTTGCAGTGCTTCTCTACTCTCGACATTTCCGATTTCTGCTTCATTATTCCACATGTTCGGAAAGCAAACAGACTGAACTTTGGGCTGTTTCATCCACCAGATGGCAGATAGGAAAAGGAAACATTCCTTTTGACTTTAATGAGAGCTGATTTAATGAATCACATTAGTATTAGGTTCTGCAGTTTTCTGTTAAACGAGAATCAATCCAGTCATTTGTGCTTTGACCTTATTTTTTCGAAAGTGGCTCTTAGGTTTCCTCATCCAAACCTGGCAACTTCAGTGAGATTCAGAACGTCAGCAGTCATTTTCTTGAGATGTTGTACTGTGCACTGCTTACCTCAAGATTTGGCACATACATGCTATGATGACAAAGAGCAGTTCCTTATTTACAGTTAAGTCACCATGGCTGTTCTTTGTAACAAAGCTGTATGAAAAGTCTGCAGTGGTATTTATTTAGCACAGTGAGTCGAACGGGGAGTCAAAGGGGTGGCAATTGGTATTTAGTCATTAGTAGTAGTAGCACTAAGCTTTAGACTTCTTCTACATATATATGTGTGCAGCACGACTTCTGAATTTGGGTGCCAGTTGTTTTAAATGTTTGCCAAATGAAAACCGATATAACTGTAGGAAGTTTCTTTGGACTAGAAAAGCAGTCTAGCATTCTGATAGTCCCAATCTTTTTTTTATTCATTCCTGTGATGTGGGCGTCGCTGGCAAGGCCAGTATTTATTGCCCACCCCTAATTGCCCTTGAGAAGGTGGTGGTGAGCCGCCTTCTTGAACCGCTGCAGTCCATGTGGTGAAGGTACTCCCACAGTGCTGTTAGGGAGGGAGTTCCAGGATTTTGACCCAGCGACGATGAAGGATCGGCGATATATTGCCAAGTCAGGATGGTGTGTGACTTGGAGAGGAACTTGGAGGTGATGGTGTTCACATGCGCCTGCTGTCCTTGTCCTTCTAGGTGGTAGAGGTCGTGGGTTTGGGAGGTGCTATCGAAGAAGCCTTGGCGAGTTGCTGCAGGTAATCTTGTAGATGGTACACACTGCAGCCAAGGTGGAGGGAGTGAGTGTTTAAGGTGGTGGATGGGGTGCCAATCAAACGGGCTGCTTTGTACTGGATGGTGTCGAGCTTCTTGAGTATTGTTGGAGCTGCACTCATCCAGGCAAGTGGAGAGTGTTCCATTACACTCCTGACTTGTGCCTTGTAGATGGGGGAAAGGCTTTGGGGAGTCAGGAGGAGAGACACTCGCCACAGAACACTCAGCCTCTGACCTGTTCTTGTAGCCACAGTATTTATTTGGCTGGACCAGTTAAGTTTCTGGTCAATGGTGACCCCCAGGATGTTGACGGTGGGGGATTCAGCGATGATAATAATGCTGAAAATCAAGAGGTGGTGGTTAGACGCTCTCTTGTTGGAGATATTCATTGCCTGGCACTTTTGTGGCACAAATGCTGCTTGCCACTAATCAGCCCAAGTCTGAATGTCATCCAGGTATTGCTGCTTGCAGGCATGGATTGGTTCATTATCTGAGGAGTTGCAAATGGAACTGAACACTATGCAATCATCAGCGAACATCCCCACTTCTGATCTTATGATGGAAGGAAGGTCACTGATGAAACAGCTGAAGATGGTTGGGCCTAGGACACTACCCTGAGGAACTCCTGCAGCGATGTCCTGGGGCTGAGATAATTGGCCTCTAACAACCACAACCATCTTCCTTTGTGCTAGGTATGATTCCAGCCAGTGGAGACTTGTTCCCCTGACTTCAATTTTACTAGGGCTCCTTGATGCCACACTTGGTCAAATGCTGCCTTGATGTCAAGGGCAGTCACTCTTACCTCACCTCTGGAATTCAGCTCTTTTGTCCATGTTTGGATCAAGGCTGTAATGAGGCCTGGAGCCGTGAGAAGGTTATTGGTGAGTAAGTGCCGCTTGATAGCACTGTTGACAACACCTTCCATCACTTTGCTGATGATTGAGAGTAAACTGATGGGGTGATAATTGGCCGGATTGGATTTTTCAGATTTTGTGGACAGGACATACCTGGGCAATTTTCCACATTGTTGGGTAGATGCCAATATTGTAACTTTACTGGAACAGCTTAGCTAGTTCTGGAGCAGAAGTCTTCAGCACGACAGTCGGGATGTTGTTGGGGCCCATAGCCTTTGTAGTGTCCAGTGCGCTCAGCCATTTCTTGCTATCACGTGGAGTGAATCAAATTGGCTGAAGACTGGCTTCTGTGATGGTGGGGACATCAGGAGGAGGCCAAGAGGAATCATCCACTCGGCACTTCTGGCTGAAGATGGTTGCAAACACTTCAGCCTTGTCTTTTGTACTTGTGTGCTGGGCTCTGCCATCATTGAGGATGGGAATAATCATGGAGCCTCCTCCTCCGTCAGTTGACCATTCACGATTGGATGTGGCAGGACTGCAGAGTTTTGATCTGATCCATTGGTTGTGGGATCGCTTAGCTTTGTCTATAGCATGCTGCTTTCATTGTTTAGCATGCATGTAGTCCTGTGTTGCAGCTTCCCCAGATTGGTACCTCATTTTTAGGTACACCTGGTGCTGCTCCTGGCATGCTCTTCTACATTCCTCATTGAACCAGGGTTGGTCCCCTGGCTTGATGTTAATGGTAGAGTGATGGATATGCCGGGCCATGAGGTCACAGATTGTGGTGGAATACAATTCTGCTGCTGCTGATGGCTCACAGCTCCTCATGGATGCCCAGTTTTGAGTTTTAGATCTGTTCTGAATCTATCCCATTTAGCATGGTGGTGGTACCACACAACACAATGGTGGGTGTCCTCAGTGTGAAGACGGGACTTTGTCTCCACAAGGACTGTGCGGTGGTCACTGCTACCAGTACTGTCATGGACAGATGCATCTGCGACAGGTAGGTTGGTGAGGACGAGGTTGAGTAGGTTTTTCCCTCGTGTTGGCTCTCTCACCACCTGCTGCGGGCCCAGTCTGGCAGCTATGTCCTTCAGGACTCGGCCAGCTCAGTCAGTAGTGATGTTACCGAGCCACTCTTGGTGATTGACATTGAAGTCCCCACCCAGGGTACATTCTGTGCCCTTGTTACCCTCAGTGCTTCTTCCAAGTGGTGTTCAAAATGGAGGAGTACTGATTCATCAGCTGAGGGAGCGCGGTAGATGGTAATCAGCAGGTTTCCTTGCACATGTTTGACCTGATGCCGTCAGACTTCATGTGGTCTGGAGTCAATGTAGAGGACTCTCAGGGCCACTCCCTCCCGACTGTATACCACTGTGCCGCCACCTCTGGTGGGTCTCTCCAGCCGGTGGGACAGGACATACCCAGGGATCGCGATGGAGGATTCTGGGACATTGGCTGAAGGGTATGATTCTGTGAGTATGACTATGTCAGGCTGTTGCTTGACTAGTCTGTGGGGCAGCTCTCCCAACTTTGGCACAGGTCCCCAGATGTTAGTGAGGAGGACTTTGCAGGGTCGACTGGGCTGGGTATGCCTTTGTCGTGTCCGAAGCCGGTTCTGAGGTCAATGCCTTGTAGTCCATCCAGTTTCATTCTTATTATTGTTTTTCATAGCAATTTGTAACAACTGAGTGACTTGCTAGGCCATTTCTGAGGGCAGTTAAGAGTTAATCACATTGCTGTGGGTCTGCAGTCACAGATAGGCCAGACCAGGTAAGGACGGCAGATTGCCTTCCCTAAAGGACAGATGGGTTTTTACGACAATCCGGTAGTTTCATGGTCACCATTACTGATACTAACTTTTTTTTCCAGATTTATTTAATTAACTGAATTTAAATTCCATGGTGGGATTTGAACTCGTGTCTCTGGATTATTATTCCAGGCCGCTGGGTTACTCATGTTCCCTCCTGCCCTCACATATGATTTTAGCTGTCACATATGATTAGGTCTGCTATTGGGGGAAGATGAAGGATGTGAGTATCTTTGGCGGAATTTTTCGGGGGTTCAGGGGGCACGTTTTGTGGCGGGTCAGCTGGGAAAATGTCTTTTTTTGACAGCGGGTAGGGAACTCGCTGTCAACCCGCCTCCTCGCTAGTCTCCCGGATGTCGGGTCTGTCATCGCAGAACAGACTCGACACCAAGCGGCGGGGAAGGCAATTTAGATAATTAGCTGGATTGTTAAGAGGCAATTAAGTAGTATTTTAAGCTTACCTTTAGATTTTTAGAGTTCACCAATGGCTTCCCCGCTGCTCGGGGATCATGTCAGGTAAGGAGGTCGGGTGTTGTGGGATGATTTACTAACTTGACAACTGCAAATGTTCTATAAAAGCTTCCATTTCATTGGTCTTCACTTTGCAAGGTTAGAAGCTGTTGCTTACTGCATTTGGAAGACAGATTGAGCTTTATGCAGGTTGCAAGTGTTTGGAGCAAACTCTCTATCCAGTGTCACCTCATTGGAACAACCTCTCTCACCATTTTCAGATCACTTCTGTCAACTCAACCTCACCTGCCAACTATTCCATCAGCATCGGTGCCCTTGAAACTATCTCACCTTGGTCCTCAGAATCCCACCACAATCAGCCCCAACACCAGCAGCACCAACCACACCAACCTCCTCTGCAATCAACTGATGCTGCACTGGACAGAGGGAATCAGCACCCGGCCACATTGCTGCCCAAGAGGCCTGGGATAACCTCACCATGGTCAGATTTACTTCACTTGACACTGAACACCCTGGCTGCCACATGATGCACAGGTTGGCACCACCCCACACCAACACCAAAAAACATCCCTACAATGTCCAAGCCATTCCTGTCACACTCATCACCATTGTGGGTGGTACCATTATGTCTCACCATTCACTGCAATTCACTAAGCCACTTCCAAAGATGCACACAAATATGTCCAAGAAAGAAAAGTGTTGAGAAAAATTTTTTCAATGTTTGACAGCACATTAACAGAAACTTCACATGAACATTGGCTAAAAGTGCCTACCCTTGTGTGTTGTTAATTGATATGATTGGACTAGGATGAGGGTGAGTGTGAGGGGTGGCTAGTGAGATGGGGATGTGATAATGTAGATAGGGATTGGTGGAGGTACAAGGTAAGTTGGTGTGAGTAAGGATGTGCAGGAGTAAAGTAGGGAAGGCAGAGTGATAGGGATGTGATGAGTGGCACAGCAGGATGAGATTGAGTGTGGCTTTGCAGTAACGTTTCGTGATCTACTGAGATCATTGAAAGATTTGCGCCACTGCAGCCTGCTTCTCCTGATGACATCCCTGCTTGTGTCCCTCTCTTGAGAGGTCTCTTCCGCCCATGGGAACAGAAGCGAACCTCCCTGCGTGCTGTGACTCCCTCCATAAGCATATGAAGGGAGTTATGGGAGGGCCTGGGTGCAGCCGTGCACCTCTGTGCAGTGTTTGTCAGTGTCTGCAGCACCTCAATGCTGTAGAACACTGACAGCAGAACTGTCAAAATCAATTTGCGCATGGTCCCTTTAAGGAAACTGGCTGATGACGCGTCATCAAGTGACATCATCAGACCCGCTTCCTTCAATTGGCCGGGAAACGTGCTGGGTGGTCTTAACAAGCCCAATCAGCGTAAAATTCTTTTCACAGAGCGGGATGGAGCCAGCAGCGGGGCGGACTTGCCTCGTTAGGCGAAATCGCAGCCTTTGGGCTGGATTTTGTCAATGGAGGCGACTTGGAGGCGGTACTGCTGCTTGTCGTGTCAATGTCCCGCCTCCACCCTCGCCTGACCATTCAGAGGGATTTTCCCCTGATTGAGCTTGTTAAGCCCGCCCTGCAGGTGCAGCAGGCCAATTAGGGAAGAAGTCACTGACAAATCACATCAACGTCAGATGTGCTATCTGTCAAGACTTCTTGAAAGAAGAAATGACAGCGTTTGTCAGCTCTGTGAAGCTGTCAAACACTGACATTCTCTTGAGTTTGATTCATTTTTGTGGCGAGGATTGAAAAAACATTGTAAAAAAGTAAATTTCAGATGTCTGATGAATGGAAGGGTCCATCAGCCATTACCTGAAATTGACAAGGTGGATGTCCACTCTCCCGATCCAGCACGGCTGAAGGCTACAGAAGTAAAAAAAGGTAAGTGTGTGGCGGAGCCACTAAGGGACTCCGATCAACTGTATATAATTCCCTTTAACAATATGTTAGCTACAGCCTGAGTCTGTATCTTTGTATATACTGTTTGCATGTACAGAGCGCGGTCCCTTTAAGAGCGCGGGCAAATGCGATGACGTCACGCCATTCATCACGTGATCCCCCACCGGTCGGAAAAACGTGATGACGTCATGACGCAAGCCACGGGACTGCCCAAGCAGTCCTCGTGGAGCTTCCGAACTGACTAGACCTGTATTCGTAGTTCTCGTGCATTTGTTTGTTAAACTCAGTTTGTTTTACATTAAATATCGTTTGTTCATCGCCTGAGTCGACCTCAGTCTCTTGATAGGAACTAGACATTCTACAAGTGAACACTTTTTTAAACTTATCACTCACCTTGCATACTTACCACACCACACTTGCACCCATCACTCACCTCTACACCTTACTTCCAGGTGCCTCCGACCGCCGCAGACCTCCTCCACGTCTCCTCCAACCCAGCGGGGTTCTCTGAGGTTGGGAAGCCTTCACCTGTGAAGGTAAAATGGCACTAATCCTTTCTCTGCCTGTTAACTACCTGTTAACAGGCAGTTAACAGGATTAAAAGCCGTTCCTGCCTCCAGGAGACGGGACCCGAAGCTGCACATCTTCCCGCCTCCTGGCAAAAGGGCACGGAGGCGGGATGGGGGCAGGTTTGCCACACGCCCCCAATTTCTCTGATTTTACGTGCTGTCCCGCCTCCATGACCACCTGATTGGGGCTTGGAAAATCGAGCCCTTTATGTCTGGAAAAACGTCGGCTCTCACTAAAGGAAACAGATCAGTTTCAAAGGACTGGAAGAGTGGAATAGCTCTTCCTGTAAAAGGAAGAACAGGAAAATAAAGACGCGAGAAAAACATTAAGGCATGTCTGGTGGCCACAGAGGAACTTAGAAATGCATTGGGCAGCTAGAAGGATGAGAGGGGAAGCTGGACAGCACACTATGTACTCAGGTGGGACTCAGATGCATATTCAACAGCTTGAAGCAACATCAGAGGCTTGGAGTACGAGCAGGAGATCAAAGACAAGACAGAGAAGGGGAGGGGCATGCGGTTAGAAGCATATACTTAGGGAAGACGATTGGAGGCATGAGCCAAGTAGAGGGAAAATATTCATGGGATTAGCAGCATCTGCTATACTTCCCAGTGAACTAAATCGTTGTTGAAATTTCCCTCCTGTTAAAGTGCAACTTGGGTGCACACATCACAGGCTGGATTTTCCTTTGAAAGTTTATAGCCAGCCTTTTGGCAGTTTTGGAGTACTAAATATGGTAAAATGGGGAAGTAAAACTTAGGGCAGGCACCACAGGTGCTGGGTTTGGCCATTGATTTTAACTGTTTGGGGCTTGGGAGGTTCTGTTAACAGTTTTCCCGACATATTAGGGTTGACTTTATATTGGGACAGAAATTGGGGCTGTGGGGGATCCGTAGTAGGTGGCAATCCTTCCAGTCCCCTGGAGCGTGAGACCCTGGAGCTTGTAACTCCCGGGCCTGATTTGCATGCCTCAATAATGACTCCCACCGAAAGCTGGAGGGAACGGCATCAACACCGATGGATGGGAGTGGAAAGTCACGGTGGACCAGGGACCCATAGAAACAGTATCTGGTAAGGTAAGTGAGGAAGGATGGGGATCAGCAAAGATCGTAAACAGGGGACGGGGAATGGGGGGAGCCCGGGGCAGAGGAGACCCAAGGTATCCTCATGGGACCAAGATGATCACTTCTTTACCTTAAAACGGTAAAAAAAATCTTACTAACTTAAAAAATATTGGGCATCATTTGAATAAATCCAGCGTGCTGCAGACGCCTACCACGCATCCCCAGGCAGCTCGCTGGTCCTTAAAGGACCGCTGGTTAAAACACTGTAGAACTGGAAGAAATAGTTGGAACTTGCGTGGCACAAGCTCTGCCTAATTTTTGACCAATTTGGGAATGGGACGTTAGGTCACTTCTTAACACATTCATGGGGCCTAATGCCTGTTTTAGGGTGACGCCATGGACACTTCTAGAGCACCCGAACCAATATGGCGTCAGACGTGTTTCAGACGCTGCTCGGTCGCAGGATGTTGGCCCCCTAAATCGGACCTGTGACATGTTTTTCTGCCTGGAAACCAGACACAAGGTCCAATTTCACCCCCTATATCTGTAGATGACAATGCAACAGGAAGCAATGCTTGAACCTTGTAATTTAACTCTTTAGGAAAAATGTAATCTAAAGGGTGATGTTGATTCACTATCATTCATCTCATTGAAACGTATAAAATTCTAACAGGACTAGAAAGACTAGATGCAGGAAAGATGTTCCCGATGGTCGGGGAGTCCAGAACCAGGGGTCACAGTCTAAGGATAAGGGGTAAGCCATTTAGGACTGAGATGAGGAGGAATTTCTTCACCCAGCGAGTGGTGAACCTGTGGAATTCTCTACCACAGAAGGCAGTTGAGGCCAATTCATTAAATATATTCAAGAAGGAGTTAGATATACTTCTTAAAGCTAAAGGGATCAAAGGATATGGGGAGAAGGCAGGGACAGGGTACTGAATTTGGATGATCAGCCATGATCGCATTCACAGAATCACAGAAATCCCACAATGCAGATAGAGGCCATTTCGGCCCATCGAGCCTGCACCGACACATATCCCACCCGATCCCCGTAACCCCTACACCAACACACATCGCACTCTATCCCCGTAACCCCACGTATTTAATCCCCCGAACACTAAGGGTCAATTTATCATAGCCAATCAACCTAACCTGCACATCTTTGGACTGTGGGAGGAAACCGGAGCACCCGGAGGAAACCCACGCAAACACGGGGAGAATGTGCAAACTCCACACAGACAGTCGCCCGAGGCCGGATTCGAACCCGGGTCCCTGGCGCTGTGAGGCATTGAATGGTGGAGCAGGCTCGAGGGGCCGAATGGCCTACTCCTGCTCCTATCTTCTATGTTTCTATGATTCTATCATTTCAGACAGATTGGGCTGAATTTGGAAGTTTCCGACTTGCCTGGAGCGGGAGGACCGGAAGTCCGGATTTCCCCGCACACCAACTCCATAGCGTGTGTGTGACATCATGGGCAGGTTCCCCGCCTGGGAGCCAGCCTGATTGACAGTTGGGTGGAGAATGCTAGACAGGAAGCCGCAACCACAGGTAGGTGCAGGGTTCGATCCCAGGGGTGGTGGGCAGGGGGGCAGGATTACAAGCCCAATGGAGCCTGATCCCCGACCCCGGGGGCAGAGTTCAAACTCCAGGGGGGTTCAATCCCCGACCTCGGGGGGAGGGTGGTGTTTGTATGGGGGCGGGCTGCTGGTGAGTGAGCTTGGGGAGCCGGGAGGAAGCAATCCTGCTCCTCCTAGCCCGCAAGGAATGCTCCCCGAGGCTGTGCTCGCCTCGCCGAGGCCCGGGATCCCCAGTCGGCTGCAGTAAAACATGCACAGCAGGTTAAAGCAGAGGCTTCAAGGCCTTATTATCATATTTAAAATGCCAACCCGCTTCCTAGCAGTGGGTTGGCTGCCCATCCCCTGTCCCACCTCAGTAAAAGTTGAAAGTGGGTGGGTTGGAGGCGGGTTGGGGTCGGGATTTAGATTTTTAAGATTTAACTTCCCCCCGCCACCCGCCTCCAACCCGCTTTATTATGTTAAAATTCCCCATATTCATCCACATATAAATTTGCTCAGAAGGCATGTATAAAGAGTTAACACTGACCTCAGACTTCTATTCAGGTCCTGTTAATGGTTCAATTAATAGGGATAACGGTGGAGAGTCATGAGCAGTAAGCAATCATGATTGTCTCACTTTTCTTCTAAGCAGTAAGAGCAAATTCCTTTTTCTCTCTCTATTAAACTTTGCGATCTTAAAATAATGCTGTGAGATGTATATGCTTAACCCATTCACTTATTTTTGAGCTAGTATTTCCACTAAAATAGTTGTTATTTCAAGCACATGAATCATTCAGATGCTGGTATCCCGCAACAAAATTTCAAGGCTCGAAATTCGTTATAGCCAAGATATGGGCAGTGTTTAGACTAAAAACAATGAAGTAGCGCCACCAGAAAATAGTCTAGGCTGCATGCAAAATTCGTCCTCACTCCTCATTAAAATGACTGGAGTAATGATCCTCGTCTAAAAACCCAAGCTCATTGGCGTTAAACTGAAAAGTTGGACCAATATCAGGGGCAGTTTAAACGCAAGTAATGATTGCCACAGGCTTTTTTCACTACTTAAAGGGGAGGTTCATTGATGCTGCAGCACCTCTTTCTCAGCATTGTTGAGTGTGCAGCTGTCTCAATAACCAGAAGAAGGACAAGGAGAAGGAGCACTTATTTACAAATCCTGGAGGTTTTCCGATGAAGCTTTCGAGGCATTGGTTTTAGCGGAGGAGAGAAGGCGGGTGGTTGTATACCCGCCAACTGGCAGGGGGCCCTCGCCACAAGTCTGCCGGACTATGTGGAGGGAGGTGGCACACTACATCATAGGCAGCACTGTGGCCCCCAGGACCCACACACAATGCAGGAAGAAGTTTAACAAGTTGACGCGGTGGTCAGGGTGAGTGAAGGCTTCAACAAATGCTACATACCACCATCTGTATCACAAATTTCACACATTGCCCAGAGCACCACATGCCCAGCACTCACCCACCAACAATCTCTACCTAGCAACACTCACACCCACATCTCACACCTTGCACACAATGACAGCTATTCAACTATAACAGGCACAAGGGTCATTAGTTCAAGTGATATGTGTGATATGTTTATAGATAAATTTATTAATTGTGTTTGGAATATTTTGTGGTCTCTCTCATTTCACATTTGTGCCCAGGAGGACTCTGTGATATGGTGTGAGACAGGCATTGTATGATGGGGATGTGATGAGCTACGGGGATCTAGGGTTTCATTCATGTGAATAGGAGTCTGATGAGCTGGTCACGTACAGCCCATCCAGAAGGCCGAATGTCTCGCTGCCTCCGCCCTCCCTCCTGTTCCTCCTCCTCCTTGTCCTCGTCCTCTTCCTCCTCGTCCTCATCCTCATCCTCCTCCTCCTCAGCTTCGTTGTTCTCCTGAGGTGGTCCCGCAATCCCTGCTGGCAAGGGTTGTGTCCTCATGATGGCCAAGTTGTGGAGCCTGCAGCAGACCACCACGAAATGGGACACCAGCGAGTACTGGAGGGCTCCTCCCGAGTGGTCAGGGCAGCAGAACCGTTGCTTCAGTAGGCCGATCATCTGCTCGATGATATTCCTGGTGGCAGCATGGTTCTCATTATACGAGTGCTGGGCACAAGAGTTGGGGTTGCGGAGTGGAGTCATGAGCCAGGTGGAGAGCGGATAGCCTTTGTCTCTGAGCAGCCATCTGTGTGCTAGATGTGGTGGCTGAAAGACTGCTGGCGCAGGATGAAGGCATCGAGGCTGCTGCCAGGATAGTGGGCATTGACGGGAAGCATTCGCTGTGTGTGGTCGTACACCAACTGCACGTTAAGTGAGTGGTAGCCTTTGTGGTTACGGAAGATCTCAGGATTGTTATGCAGTGCCCATAAAGCCACATGGATGCTGTTCTGCCTTATAATTGCAAGAGTTTCATTTTGTTGCCGCCAGTAGGTGGCAGTAAATGGAAATGGCCAGTAGGGTCACTCAACAGGAAGTAGTATAGTGATAGCAAACAAAGAGGTCACATCAGCATGGAGTGTGCTGCAAGTTAATCCGCTGTAATCTTACATTGTTACGCCTTTGAAAGCATTGCCTATGAGGTGAATGGTTTCATTACATATTCATGTTTAGATGATAGTTATATCTCATGTATGTAACAAGGTGCATTTCTTTCTTTTTTCTTTCTCAGTTTTATTCCAACCCAATGCAACTGATTTGTATTGTTTCATTGACCTCATGCAAATGTGGCATTATTAAACACCGGAGCTTGGACGCTACATTCTGACTCCCATGTCGTTATTGAAAGGAGTTTGGCTGGCTGTCTAACTGCGTACAGACACATACACGTAGGGAGGACAGTACAGATGCAATCGATGGCGTCCTGCACCATGGGGAAGCTCGCTACCTTGGCAAAGCCACATGAATGCTCGCCCAGCTTCTCTGTGGTGATGGGGAAGCCAATGTAATCCCTTCTCCTGCTGTAGAGATCCTCAGTGATGGACGGTGAACTGCGAGATGTTGCTATGTCTCCTGTTGCAGATTGGAAGGGTCCGCTGGCGAAGAAATTGAGAGCGACAGTGACCATGACTGCCACTGAGAGAGCCGTGGTCATCCTGGTCTGAGGCTGGAGATCTGGTTGCAGGAGGTAGCAGAGTTCTGTGACCACCTCCTTGGTGAAGCGAAGCCTCCTAATACACTACTCCTCGCTTAATTGGAGGTAGGAGAAGTGATGTCGGAATACCCTCGGAGGGTAAGGACTCTTGTTGAGAGCCCTGATGGCCCTCCTCCTCTCTCTGTGCACATGTTCCCATCTTTCTCACTGCCTCCGCTCTCTCTGCCATAGATCCTGGAGGGCAAGGTCGAATGCCAGTACAGCGCCCATGACTGTGAGGAAGTGTTGTGAGCAGAAGCCTTTAACAAATAATGAGTGACTTCTGCACTTGAATCAACACTCCCTGTCACCAAAAAAACTTGAAATAACTAAAGAAAGCTGTTTCAGTTGCAGAAAGTAGCAACAGCCACTGAAACTGCAGAACCCTGACAGGTGCAGCTGATTGGGGATGGTGCCTTTAAATATCGTTGCTGCAGCCTGCTTCCTGTTTGGTAAACAACAGCTCTCCCTGTTGTTGTTATGCACTGCGGTTAAGGTAAGTGGCTAAATCCAATGTTGGACTTCGGACGTCCAGTGAGTGTTACACACTCACTGACATCACGATCTCTTTTATTTAAATCTCCCTGGCTCTAGTGTTTACCGGCAGCTGGAAAATCCCATAATAGCTTGCGGAAGAGCGCCGGCCGCCGTCTTTTCGCCATTTTATGGCAGTAGTGGCCGATACTAACACTTCCAATTTCTCCCCCTATATCTTATGCAGAATTATTTAAAGTGAGGAGTGTCACAACTGGGGATGAGAACACTTTTATTTTTATCTTGTGTCAGTATTGAATATTCCCTGGTGGGATACAGAATAACCAAATACTCTCTCTAAACTGCCCCAATAATGTACTTTAACTTCAACTTCAGAAGAGAAAGAAAAAAAGAAAGACTTACATTTATATAGCGCCTTTCATGATCACCGGATGTCCCAAAGCACTTTACAGCCAATGAAGTACTTTTGAAGTGGAGTCACTGTTGTAATGTGGGAAACGTGGCAGCCAATTTGCGCACAGCAAGCTCCCACAAACAGCAATATGAAATTGACCAGATAACAAATGTTGGTTGAGGGAGAAACATTGGCCAGGACACGGGGGGTAACTCCCCTGCTCTTCTTCAAAATAGTGCCATGGGATCTTTTGCGTCCACCTGAGAGAGCAGACAGGGCCTTCCATTGCACCAGTGAGTATTTTCTCTATTTTCTAAAGCAGCCATTTACATGCCCATAATGAGCCAGAATTGTCAACTTACTGCCAGGCTGTGGACAGTTTTCTGTTCTGAATCTGCTCCCCTGAGTAACTGGATTGAGATTGGCTAAAATAATTTCTTACACTCAGTAGAGAGGAGAGTGTTCAATTCCTTTAGTCTTGGCTGCTTTTGAACAAGGTTCCAGAGCCTAAAGGACAATCTGTTAATTTCTTAATTTTAGTGGACCATAATAAATCTTGCCCTGATTGTCTCTCCCTCACCCTGCTCAGTCATGCCTTCCTCCAGCATGGCTGAGATTGGAAACTCAGCAGGCACAAATCCACATCCTACCAGTCTGAGGCACAACACACGGAAGCTGCAGCACATCTCACTGTCTTCAGGAGAAGCATTTGAAATAGGGAGTGAGCTTCAAAAAGCTAACATACGTGGAACTTTAAGTTGTTAAGTTTCCCTTAAATTTTTGATAATTTACAGTTTATTATTGGTGCCCTTTTAAAAAGGAGGCACTTGTTAACTCTCATCCTTGATGACAATCGTCATCCAAATTTGCAATTATCATAAAAGAGTTAATATACGTGGAAGGATGTGAGGGATGGGCGGGGGTATTGAAGATACCAATATCTATGTGATATTGGGGGTATCCACGTGAGAAACACATTTGTATATAGAGCAATATCTGTAAAACCCCACAGTGGTGGGCAGGGAGCGAAGGCTTCTCTCTGAGAATCTTGCCAGGCAGTCCTGGTACTTAGTTGCGATGTCAATTAATTTTCCATGATTAGGAGCTGCACTATAGGTTTTAACAGAACATATATTGCTTCATGTACCAGTGTGTCTCACATACGGTTCCCCGCACACTTCATCATGCCCTATATCTGCCCACGTATCTTAGCTTTTTGGAGCTATCCCCATTTCAAAAGCTGGTCCTGAAGTGTATTGAGTTGCCCTGGCGCTGTACTTGACAGGCTTCAAAGTCAGCATAGTGAGCAATGAGCATTTGTTCCTAATTATTCTTACTCAATGCACAGTGGTAGCTTTGAAGTCCTAATCGATACAGTGAATATTTCATTTTTACATGGTCTGCCGGATGGCTGGACAGAGATTAAGGCCCCGATATTTATTGGGGCCAGGTTTTGGAACGGGGGGGCTAGGGGGTGAATTTACTGGTGGGAAACCTAGAAGTCCAGGTTTCCCCAGAAGCCATGGAGTTTTAACTCCATGGCGTGCATGTTTTTTTTTTAACAGGATCCCTGCCTGGAAGCCAGCCTAATTGACAGGCTTGGCTGCCTGCTGGGTGGGGAACGCTGCCGAAAAGGCTACAGCCCAGGAGCAGATAAGTTTAGTGCGTCTTGGGAGTAGAGATCGCTGGGGTGGGTATAGCGTGGTTGGGAGGGTCGGGGGTGATCGTGGGCAGGTGGAAGATCTGGGGAGAATCGGGGGCAGATCGGATAGGGGTCTGAGATCAAGGACAGAGGGGGGGGTCGGAGATGGGGGTGGGGGGGTTTAGGTAATTGCAGGGGGTTTCAGTGATGGGGGAGGTGAGGGGATCATTACAGGTTAGCTTATTGGGCCTGGCGGAAACACTCTTGCCCCTCTTGGCCCGCAAGCAGTGCTGTAAAGGCAATTACCTGATGGATCCAGCCCATCTCACCTCCTTTTACCTGCCGGGTTTCCTGAGCCGATTGTAATTAAAAATAGAAATCCTGTTAAATTGGTGGCACGCAGCCTCCTTAAAAGATTTTAACAACCGGCCATGGCTCGTATCGCCGCCGTTAGTCAGAAATGGGAGAATTTATCATTGGGAATAAGGAAATGGCAGAGCAATTAAACAAATACTTTGGTTCTGTCTTCACGGAAGAGGACACAAATAACTTCCCAGAAATGCTAGGGAACCAAGGGTCTAGTGAGAAGGAGGAATTAAAGGAAATTCGTATTAGTAAAAAAATAGTGCTCGAGAAATTAATGGGACTGAAAGTCGATAAATCCCCAGGGCCTGATAATCTGCATCCCAGAGTACTAAAAGAGGTAGCCATGGAAATAGTGGATGCATTGGTTGTCATCTTCCAAAATTCTATAGATTATCAAACAATTCCTGCAGATTGGAGGGTGGCAAATGTAACCCCACTATTTAAAAAAGGAGGGAGAGAGAAAACAGGGAACTACAGACCGTTTAGCCTAACGTCAGTAGTAGGGAAAATGCTAGAGTCTATTATAAAGGATGTGATAAAAGGACACTTGGAAAATATCAACGGGATTAGACAAAGTCAACATGGATTTATGAAAGGGAAATCGTGTCTGACAAACCTACTGGAGTTTTTTGAGAATGTAACTGGTAGAATAGATAAGGGAGAACCAGTGGATGTGGTGTATTTGGATTTTCAGAAGGCCTTTGATAAAGTCCCATATAAGAGGTTAGTGTGCAAAATTAAAGCACATGGGATTGGGGGTAATATACTGGCATGGATTGAAAATTGGTTAACAGACAGGAAACAGAGGGGGTGATTTTCATTCAGAAGTCGGGAAGGAGGCGGGACTACAACTTTCGGGGTTGTAGTCCCACCTCCATCGAGATGCGGCCAATCCACGCGATTTTAACTTGATTGACCTTGTTGAGCCCGCCCAGCAGGCTCAGCAGACCAATTAAGGGCCACCCGGCAACAGGTGACGTCACAGACTGAAATTTCATCTGTCAAGACGTGTTGACAGATGAAATATCAGTGTTTCACAGCTGTTTGAAGCTGTCAAACACTGACAGTCTTACTTCTAACCTGAGTCCTTCTATGCAGACTCAGTTAGAAATCTCACCGGCACTGAAAGCTGCAGGCTGTCACTTTTGACAGATCGCAGCCATTCTGCTTTCTGTGCCGGCTGAATGATGGACTCCCGAAACCTAGAGGAAGGAAGGCTGTAGAGGTAAGTACAGGTAATTTAAACTTCTTTACACACTTTAGACACACCAAACACACTTACCTTTGCACTCATGCACACATCACTCACCTGAACACCGACATCTCGACCCCTCCAAGTCCTTCAACCCGACGGCCCGACTCCTCTAACTTGGCGTGGTTTGGAGCCATCGGGAATCCCACACTTCAAGCTTCAAAATAGGGTTTAAGGTAAAAACTGCCTGTTAACTTCCTGTTAACAGGCAGTTAATTGGCACTGATCCCTTCCCGCCTCGGGTTGGCGGGTCCCAGCGTGGGGCGGGTACCGCCTCCTTTGAAACTTACATGGAGGCGGGTTTTGGGCGGGATGGTGTCGGGACCCCTGAATTCAGGACTTTAACCCCCCGCACACCTCCAATCCCGACTACACGGGTCAATGAAAATCGACCCCAGAGAGTAGGAATAAATGGGTCTTTTTCGAGGTGGCAGGGGTGACTAGTTGGGTACCGCAGGAAACAGTGCTTGGGCCCCAGCTATTCACAATATATATCAATGATTTGGATGAGGGAACCAAATGTAATATTTCCAAGTTTGCTGATGACACAAAACTAGGTGGGATTGTGAGTTGTGAGGAGGATGCAAAGAGGCTTCAAGGTGATTTAGAGAAGTTGAGTGAGTGGGCAAATACATGGCAGATGCAGTATTTAAATGGTAATAGATTGGGAAATGCTGATGTACAGAGGGACCTGGATGTCCTTGTACACCAGTCACTAAAAGCAAACATGCCGGGGCAGCAAGCCGTTAGGAAGGCAAATGGTATGTTGGCCTTCATTGCAAGAGGATTTGAGTACAGGAGCAAGGATGTCTTACTACAGTTATATGGGGCGTGGTGAGACCACACCTGAAGTACTGTGTGCAGTTTTGGTCTCCTTACCTAAGAAAGGATATACTTACCATCGAGGGAGTGCAGCGAAGGTTCACCAGACTGATTCCTGGGATGGCAGGACTGTCGTATGAGGAGAGTTTGGGTCGACTAGGCCTGTATTTACTAGAGTTTAGAAGAATGAAAGGGTATCTCATTGAAACGTTTAAAATTCTGATAGGGCTAGGCAGACTGGAAGCAGGGGGGATGTTTCCCCTGGCTGGGAGGTCTAGAACAAGGGGTCACAGTCTCAGGATATGGGGTAGGACATTTAGGACTGAGATGGGGTGAAATTTCTTCACTCAGGGGGTGGTGAACCTGTGGAATTCTCTACCACAGAAGGCTGTGGAGGCCAAGTCACTGAATATATTTAAGAAGGAGATAGATAGATTTCTAAACACAAAGGGCATCAAGGGGTATGGGGAGAGAGCGGGAATATAGTATTGAGATAGAGGATCAGCCATGATCATATTGAATGGCGGAGCAGGCTCGAAGGGCCGAATGGCATACTCCTGCTCCTATTTTTCTATGTTTCTATATTTCTATGTTAAATCTGGAAATGGCTGGGTTTGAAGTGGGTTGGGTTCCTGTTTCAGGTTTTTAACATTTTAACCTCCCACCAAACATTTTTACCTCTAACTAAACCCATCCTTTTTTGGGGGTTAAAATTACCCCCTAATATTTCACCCCTCGCATTAACACTAAAAGATACATTTTGTGAGGTACCAAACCACTGGTGGGACCTTGCACAAAGCCAGCATATATCAGAAAATTGCACATGCACTACCTATAATTTTCCAATATACATTAGCTGTAAATGAGGCCCAACCAGCAGCAAGGGGCATCACATATTTACTCTTTCATATCAGAGTATTTATTGATCATTTTCAAATGTGTTCAATATTGACTAAATACTGAGGGAAGGTCACAGATGAAGCAGCTGAAGATATTTTGGGCCTGAGGAACTTCTGGAGTGATGTCCTGGGGCTGTGATGATTAACCTTCAATCACCACAACCATCTTCCTTTGTGCTAGGTAAGACTTCAGTCAGTGGAGAGTTTTCCCCCCAATTCCCATTGACTTCAGGTTTACTAGGGCTCCTTGATGTCACACTCGGTCAAATGCTGCCTTGATGTCAAGGGCAGTCACTCTCACCTCACCTCTGGAATCCATCTCCTTTGTCCATGTTTGGACCAAGGCTGTAATGAGGTCGGGAGCCGAGTGGTCTTGGCGGAACCCAAACTGCTCTTCAGTGAGCAGGTTATTGGTGAGTAAGTGCCGCTTGATAGCACTGTCGATGACACCTTCCATCACTTTGCTGATGATTGAGAGTAGACTGATGGGGTGGTAATTGGCCAGATTGGATTTGTCCTGCTTTTTGTGGACAGGACATACCTGGGCAGTTTTCTACATTGTCGGATAGATGCCAGTGTTACAGCTGTACTGGAACAGCTTGGCTAGAGGCACGGCTAGTTCTGGAGCACAAGTTTTCAACATGATAGCCAGGATGTTATCAGGGCCCATAGCCTTTGCTGTATCCAGTGCGCTGATCTGTTTCTTGATATCACGTGGAGTGAATCGAATTGGCTGAAGACTGGCTTCTGTGATGGTGGGGACCTCAGGAGGAGGCCGATATGGATCATCCACTTGGCACTTCTGGCTGAAGATGGTTGCAAATGCTTCAGTCTAGTCTTTTGCACTCACATGCTGGGCACCACCATCATTGAGGATGGGGATATTCATGGAGCCTCCTCCTCCTGTTAGTTGTTTAATGGTCCACCACCATTTACGACTGGATGTGGTAGGACTGCAGAGTTTTGATCTGATCAGTTGATTGTGGGATCGCTTAGCCCTGTCTATAGCATGCTGCTTCTGCTTTTTAGCATGCATGTAGTCCTGTGTTGCAGCTTCCCCAGGTTGGCACCTCATTTTTATGTATGCCTGGTGCTGCTCCTGGCATGCTCGTCTACACTCCTTATTGAACCAGGATTGGTCCCCTGGCTTAATTAATAATAAAAACAGAAAATTCTGGAAATACTCAGCAGGTCAAGCAGCATCTGTGAAGAGAGAAACAGAGTTAACATTTCAGGTCGATGACCTTTTGTCAAAACTGGAAAAAAGCAGGAAATGGAACAGATTTTTAAGCAAGTGTAGTGGCTGGGAAATGGGGGAGGGGATGAAAGAACAAAAGGGAAGGTCTGTGATAGGCTGGAAGGCAGGAGAGATTAAGAGACATTGAGAGATATTCAAGGCAAAAGGGGATGGTAATGGGACAGGTTAAGAAATAAAGGATGGCTCTTGATGAAGTGTGAATTGCGCTGGCAGAATGGAAGACAGCTGCCATGTGGGAGAGAAGAACAGAACAAAAGTATGGATAAAAAATATATATATATGTTATGATCTGAAATTGTTGAATTCTATGTTGAGTCCAGAAGGCTGTAAAGTGCCTAATCGAAAGATGAGGTGCTGTTCCTCGAGCTTACGCTGAGCTTCCATAGAACAATGCAAGGGGCCAAGGACAGTGAGGTCTGAGTGGGAGTGGAGCAGTGAATTAAAGTGACAGGCGACCAGAAGCTCGGGGTCTCCCTTACTCTTCCTTGAACAGAGGCCCAACCAGTCCCCATCCACCACCACCCTCCTCCGCCTGGCTGAACTTGTTCACCCATTGAACATCTTCTCCTTTGACTCCACTCACTTCCTCCAAATCAAAGTTGTGGCGATGAGAACCCACATGGGTCCTAGCTATGCCTGCCTTTTCGTGGGATATGTGGAACACTCTTTGTTCCAGTCCTACACAGGTCCCCTCCCTCACCTCTTTTTCCAGTACATTGATGACTGTATCGGTGCCATTTCCTGCTCTCGCCCTGAACTAGATAATTTCATTCACTATGCTTCCAATTTCCACCCTTCCCTCAACTTCACATGGTCCATCTCCGACTCTTCCCTTCCCTTCCTCAACTTCTCCGTCTCCATCTCTGGGAAAAGGTTATTGACCAAAATTCACTCCAAGCCCACTGACTCCCACAGCTACCTGGACTGCACTTCCTCCCACCCTGCCTCCTGTAAGAACTCTATTCCATTCTCCCAGTTTCTCCGTCTCTGCCGCATCTGCTCTGATGATGCCACCTTCCATACCAGTGCTTCCGACATGTCTTCCTTTTTCCTCAACCGAGGATTCCCCTCTACAGTGATTGACACGGCCCTCGACCATGTCCGTTCTATCTCCTGCACTTCTGCCCTCACCCCTGCCCCTCCCTCCCGGAACCACGATAGAGTTCCCCTTGTCCACACCTCTCACCCCACCAGCCTCCACATTCAACATATCATCCTCCGCCATTTCCGCCACCTCCAGCGTGATCCCACCACCAAATGCATCTTCCCCTCACCTCCCCTTTCAGCATTCTGTAGGGACCTCTCCCTCCGCAACACCCTAGCCCACTCCTCTATCGCCCCCAATACCCCTTCACCTTCGCCCGGCACCTTCCTGTGCAAGCGCAGGAGATGCAACACATGCCCTTATACCTCCCCACTTCCCACTGTCCAGGGCCCCAAACACCCCTTCCAGGTGAAACAGTGCACTTCTTGCAATTTAGTATACTGTATTCGCTGCTCACAATGTGGTCTCCTCTACATTGGGGAGACCAAACCCAGATTGGGTGACTGCTTTGTGGAACACCTCTGTTCAGTCCGTAAGGGAGACCCCGAGCTTCCGGTCGCCTGTCACTTTAATTCACTGCTCCACTCCCACTCAGACCTCACTGTCCTCGGCCCCTTGCATTGTTCCATGGAAGCTCAGCGGAAGCTCGAGGAACAGCACCTCATCTTTCGATTGGCGCTTTACAGCCTTCTGGACTCAACATAGAATTCAACAATTTCAGATCACAACATATATATATATTTTTGTTCTGTTCTTCTCTCCCAAAGGGCAGCTGTCTTTCATTCTGCCAGCGCAATTTACACTTCATCTAGAGCCATCCTTTGTTTCTTAACCTGTCCCATTACCATCCCCTTTTGCCTTGAATATCTCTTAATGTCTCTTAATCTCTCCTGCCTTCTATCCTATCACAGGCCTTCCCTTTTGTTCTTTCATCCCCTCCCCCATTTCCCAGCCACTACACTTGCTTAAAAATCTGTTCCATTTCCTGCTTTTTTCCAGTTCTGACAAAAGGTCATCAACCTGAAACGTTAACTCTGTTTCTCTCTTCACAGATGCTGCCTGACCTGCTGAGTATCTCCAGCATTTTCTGTTTTTATTTCAGATTTCCAGCATCTGCAGTATTTTCTTTTTGTATTGGTCCCCTGGCTTGATGGTAATTGTAGAGTGAGGGATATGCCGGGCCATGAGGTTACAGATTGTGGTGGAATACAATTCTGCTGCTGCTGATGGCCCACAGTGCCTCATGGATGCCCAGTTTTGAGCTGCTAGATCTGTTCTGAATCTATCCCTTTTAGCACGGTGGTAGTGCTACACAAAATGATGGAGGATGTCCTCAGTGTAAAGATGGGACTTCGTCTCCACAATGACTGTGCGGTGGTCACTGCTACCAATACTGTCATGGACAGATGCATCTGCGACAGGTAGATTGGTGAGTGCGAAGTGATACATTTTGGTAGGACGAACGAGGAGAGGCAATATAAATTAAAGGGCTGAATCCTAAAGTGGGTGCATGAACAGAGTGATCTGGGGGTATACGTGCACAAATCGTTGAAGGTGGCAGGGGAAGTTGAGAAAGCAGTTAAAAAAGCAGACGGGATACTGGGCTTCATAAATAGAGGCATAGAGTACAAAAGCAAGGAAGTTATGATGAACCTTTATAAAACATTGTTTCGGCCTCAACTAGAGTATTGTGTCCAATTCTGGGCACTGCACTTTAGGAAGGATGTGAAGGCCTTAGAGAGGGTGCAGAAAAGCTTTACGTGAATGATTCCAGGGATGAAGGACTTCAGTTACATGGATAGACTGGAGAAGCTGGGGTTGTTCTCCTTGGAGCAGAGAAGGTTGAGAGGAGATATGATAGAGGTATTCAAAATCCTGAGGGGTCTAGACAGAGTAAATAGAGGGAAACTGTTCCCATTGGCGGAAGGTTTGCGAACCAGAGGACACAGATTCAAGGTGATTGGCAAAAGAACCAAAGGTGACATGAGGAAAAGCTTTTTTATGCAGCGAGTGGTTAGGATCTGGAATGCACTTTCTAAAAGGGTGGTGGAGGCTGACTCAATCGTGGCTTTCAAAAGGGAATTTGATAAGTACCTGAAGGAAAAAAATTTGCAGGGCTACGGGGAAAGGGCGGTGGAGTGGGACTAGCTGAAGTGCTCTTGCAGAGAGTCGGCATGGGGGCTTGACAGGTCGAATGGCCTCCTTCTGTGCTGTAACTATTCTATGATTCATTCTAGAGGCAATAAACCGGCCATTGCTGCTGCCCATGTGATGCAGAAGGAGGTGACAGTGGTAGTCAGTGGCTTCTCTGTAATCCCAAAGACATGCTTGTAATGTTAGAAGAAATTTAATGACCTGACATGGGCAGCAAGGATAAATGACATTTCAACTAAGTGCCTGGTGAAACCCTCAGAGAGAAGTCATCTCTCCCTACTCTCAATATTCAGAGCTGCACTATGCACAGAATATAATTTGCTCCAGGCCCCAGTATGTTTCTCATGTGGATGCCCCCATTACATCAACACCGCACTCAGCCATGCATGTTAGCCTTTTGCAGCTTATTTGCCACATCAAGTGTCAGTATAAGCTCGTCCCATTTCACACTACACTTTGAAAGCTAGCACTCACTTAAGATAAAAGTCTGACCTTGCTGCTGCCGTATCATCAGATGTATATATTGTTGTTCCAGGAAATGTCAGCACATAATACCAGAGAACAGCAGCCTATAGATGGAGGACTCCCTCACACTGGTTGCAGAATCTTGCTCACCCCACCATTATCACTCTCACGCTCACCAGCCTCATCATTGGGGATCACTAACATAGTGTAGATGAGAAACTATCACTAGGTGAGTCACCGAATACAAGGAAGCTGGAGGATTAATGTGGAAGATGATGTCGCTGAAAGGAGGCTTTGGAAATATCATTCCCAGTTGCAGAGCTAGTGGGTGATGATCTCTTGGGTCCTGGCATGAAAGGAAGGATGGTTGCTGAGCATGATACACATGTGGAAGCATGGTACAGCCTCTCAGCAGGTTTGCAGTAGGTCACTGGCACCGCCTTGGTGTCCAATGCTATCTCCTGCTACACAGTCTGAGAGCCATTTTCTTCCATGCAGCACTTGCTGGCGAGAGTGCAATCTTCAGGAACATCTGCCACATTCCCCTTAACAATGAGGCCATTCAAAGTATTATAAGTGGAAGCATTGATATCAGACTTCCAGATCATATAAGGAGACCACTAGCTCCCGGTCTCCATACGTTCCAGACCAGCAACTCGGAGGGTTTTGAGGTTAAGTAAACGGGTTCAGACGAATTCCTATCCCTTTGTATCATCTTCACCACTTGGTGGCTTGCACTGCACTCCACGAAATGTACCATCGCCCTTCGTATTCCTTAACTCAATCTTCATGGATTCTGAATTAATGTAAATCTTTATGTTCTAGCGTCATTATAGAATCCTTCACTAACACAGCTACCACATCCCTCTTTATTTCTTCTAAAAATTTTATAACCAGAAATATTAAGTTCCCAGTCTTGTCCAAATGAAGTCACACCTCCAGAAAATATATATCATAAAATAAGTATTGTAACATATTCCACAATGGTTATTAATGCTTCTAATCTTCAATTTTGTTTTGTGCATTCACATAACATACTACTCAATTTTGACTATTTTTTGAAACATAGACCCTTATTCTTTTGCCAGTTTTTCTCATTTAATTTTTTTTGATATCCCGTGCCTCTTCTACAACAGTGTACTTACCTCTGACTATTACATATCCTCTGTAAGTATATTCTCAATCTTTATTTCACCGAAGCCTTCTGCTTTTATTCCAATAGCTTTATTAATCCAGGTCTTCCTCTGTAGCCTCAAACCATCGCTGCAGCGATGTATTGGCCTCCCCATTCTTCCTCTTCTTTACCTGTCCAGTGCATAGCACAGGAAGCAACCCAGAGCTTACCGCCCTTAAGGTTTTCTTTTTTCAATCTAGTGCTTAAATCCTTTAACTCTCTCTTCAATGCCTCAAATATGCTTCTCTCTATGTCATTGGTTCTTGTGTGGATCACAAACTTTGGCTGCTCTCCCTCCCTTTCCAGAGGTATTTTGTTCTTGGGATGTGGGAAACACTGCCAAAGCAATATCCTGAGGGCACTAAGAGTCAACCACATGGTGTGGAACTGGAGTCACATGTAAGCCACATGAGGTAGGGGTGGCAGGTTCTCTTCTGAAGGATGTAAACAAACTAGTTGGGGTTTTAACGACAACCCAGTTGCATTCATAGTCATTTTCTTGGGCTAGCCCACAAATGACTGGATTCATTGAATTCAATTTCATAATTTATCATGCTCACAATCGCGAGGTTTCTAATTTAGTGCCATAACCGCTAGGCTACCGTACTCGTTGCATCTTCAAGACAGCGCTGTATTCAAGAAGGAATGGAGGAAATTCATGTAAGGGAAGGTGGGAAGGACAAAAAAATCTCTATTAAGGGTAGGAGGCTTTGGCAAGCAGTGGTTTATGCCTCACTGAAGATGTCCTGAATAAGCCTCAATCACATCTTTCTTGCTATTTGTTAGTTCAGCTACCTCCTCTTCCTGTGGGTAATGTTCAGTCTCCAATATGTCATCATCTACCAATCTCAACGCCAATGTCTTTATGGATAGTTAGAGTGTGGATACAACAGGGTATCACAGTTCTTGATATCTTCCGAGGAGTATATTGGAATATTCCTCTGACCTATCCAAACATCTGAACCTTTCTTTTAGTATCCCTATTGCTTGCTCGATATGAATTTTTATTCTCAGATGAGAGTCAATGTTTTTCTCTTCAGTGTCCTGATGGTCCTGTGCAGTGGTGTCATGAGCCATGGAAGGAGATTGGATTCTTTGGGGGAAAAATTGGATGGAGCCCATTTTGGGGCGCTAACGTCGCCAGGGCGCTAAAATTAGAGCCCCCTGCCATAAATTCAGCAGTAGCGCCCCAAGCAGGAGGTGGGGCGCTACTGGAAGCGCTCCACCTCCTTCTTGGGGTGCTACTATTGAAGTTTGCGGCGCTACATGCAAGAGCGCCACGTTATTGCAGGCCTCCTGAGAAATGAGAAAGCAATAGAGCAGGATAGAGATGGGGGAAATAATAACCAGTGTGTGTCAGGAAGGTTTAAAAATAAGAGTGCAACAGAAAATGGGGCCAAAACAAGGAGGAATAGTAAAAAGACAAAGTTAAAAGCTCTATATCTGAATGCATGCAGCATTTGTAACAAGATAGATGAGTTGTCGGCACAAATAGATACAAATGGGTATGATCTGATCACCATTACAGAGATGTGGTTACAAGGTGATCAGGGCTGGGAACTGAATATTCCAGGGTTTTTTGACAATTCGGAAGGATAGACAGAAAGGAAAGGGAGGTGGGGTGGTTTTGTTGGTAAAGGATGGGATCAGTGCAGTGGTGAGAAGTGATATTGGCTCAGAAGATCAAGATGTAGAATCGGTTTGGGTGGAGACAAAAAATAATAAAGGGAAAAAGTCCCTGGTGGGCGTAGTCTACAGGCCCCCGAACAGTAGCAATACTGTTGGACAGAGCATAAATCAACAAATAACGGAGGCCTCTAAAAAAGGTATGGTAATAATCATGGGTGATTTTAATCTCCATATTGATTGGACAAATCAAATTTGATTGGACAAATCAAATTGGCCATAGCAGCCTTGAGGAAGAGTTCATAGAGTGCATCTGGGATGGTTTCCTAGAACAGTATGTAATGGAACTAACCAGGGAGCAGGCTATCTTGGATCTGGTACTATGTAATGAGACAGAATTAATAAATGATCTCATAGTAAAGGATCCTCTAGGAAAGAGTGATCATAGCATGGTTGAAATTCAAATTCAGTTGAAAGGTGAGAAAGTTGTATCTCAAACCAGTGTCCTGATCTTAAACAATGGCAATTACAGTGGCATGAGGGCAGAACTGGCTAAAGTGGACTGGAAAAATAAAGGGTAAGACAGTTGAAATGCAATGGTGGACATTTAAGGAGATATTTCATAACTCTCAACAAAAATGTATTCCAGTGAGAAAGAAAGATTTTAAGAGAAGGGAGCACCATCCGTGGCTAACTAAGGAAGTAAAGGATGGTATCAAATTAAAAACGAAGGCATACAATGTTGCCAAGATTGGTGGGAGATCAGAGGATTGTGAAATTTTTAGAAACCAGCAAAGGATGACTAAAAAAATAATAAAGGGAAAGAAGATGAATTATGAGAGTAAACTGGCAATAAACATTAAAACAGATAGTAAGAGCTTCTACAGGTATATAAAAAGGAAGAGGGTAGATAAAGTAAACGTTGGTCCCTTAGAGGATGATTCTGGGGAATTAATAATGGGGAACGGGGAAATGGCAGAGACTCTGGACAAATATTTTGTATCTGTCTTCACGGTAGAAGACACTGACAACATCCCAATAATAGATAATCAAGGGGCCACAGGGAGGAGGGAACTAAAGACAATCACTATCACTAAGGAAATAGTACTTGGTAAAATAATGGGACTAAAAGATGACAAGTCCCTTGGACCAGATGGCCTGCATCCCAGGGTCTTAAACGAAGTGGCTGCAGAGATAGCGGATGCATTGGTTGTAATCTACCAAAATTCCCTGGACTCTGGAGAGGTCCCAGCGGATTGGAAAACCACAAATGTAACACCCCTATTTAAGAAAGGAGGGAGACAGAAAGCAGCAAACTATAGACCAGTTAGCCAAACATCTGTCGTTGGGAAAATGCTGGAGACCTTCATTAAGGAAGCAGTAGCAGGGAATTTGGAAAATCATAATGCAGTCAGGCAGAGTCAGCATGGTTTTATGAAAGGGAAATCATGTTTAACAAACTTGCTGGAGTTCTTTGAGGAGATAACGAGCAGGGTAGACAAAGGTGTATTTGGATTTCCAGAAGGCATTCGATAAGGTGCCACATAAAAGGTTACTGCATAAGATAAGAGCTCACGGAATTGGGGGTAATATTTAAGCATGGATAGATAATTGGCTAACTAACTGAAAGCAGAGAGTCGGGATAAATGGGTCATTTTCCGGTTGGCAAATGGTAACTAGTGGGGTTCCGGTTGGCAAACGGTAACTAGTGGGGTACGACAGGGATCGGTGCTGGGGCCTCAACTATTTACAATCTACATTAATGACTTGGATGAAGGGACCGAGTGTAATGTAGCCAAGTTTGTGGATGATACAAAGATGGGTGGGAAAGCAAGTTGTGCAGAGAACTCAAAGAACCTGCAAAGGGATATAGACAGGCTAAGTGAGTGGGCAAACATTTGGCAGATGGAGTATAATGTGGGAAAGTGCGAGGTTATCCACTTTGGCAGGAAAAATAAAAAAGCAAATTATTATTGAAATGGAGAGAGATTACAAAATGCTACAGTTCAGAGGGACCTGGGCGTCCTTGTGCATGAAACACAAAAAGTTAGCATGCAGGTACAGCAAGTAATCAAAAAGGCAAATGGAATGTTGGCCTTTATTTCAAAGTGGTTGAAGTATAAAAGCAGGGAAGTCCTGCTACAACTGTACAGGGTATTGGTGAGACCACACCTTGAGTACTGCATACAGTTTTGGTCTCCTTATTTAAGGAAGAATATACTTGCATTGGAGGCAGTTCAGAGACGATTCACTAATCTGTCATTGGCCCAGGCAGTAGTCCCTACATGCTTCAAGACCGCTACCATTATTCCTGTGCCAAAGTAAACGGCTGTGACGTGTCTGAACGACTATCGAACTGTCGCACTCACACCCATCATAATGAAGTGTTTCGAGAGACTGGTCCTGGCTCACATCAAAGCCAGTGTTCCTGCCTCTCTTGACCAACACCAGTTTGCCTATCGTGCAAACAGATCAACGGAGGATGCAATCACAACTGCTCTACACGCTGCACTGAATCACTTAGACGGTAAAGAGACCTACATCAGAATGCTGTTCATAGACTACAGCTCAGCATTCAACACTATCGTCCCCAACAAGCTGGCCACCAAACTCCACACTCTTGGCCTGAACACTTCCCTCTGCAACTGGACCCTGGACTTCCTAACAAACAGACCCCAGTCTGTCAAATTAGGTAACCACACCTCCCCCCACTGACCCTGAACACGGGGGCCCCACAAGTATGTGTGCTGAGCCCCCTCCTCTACTCCCTCTTCACCCATGACTGTGTGGCTGTTCATGGTTCCAACACCATCATCAAGTTTGCGGATGATACCACGGTGGTAGGCCAGATCACCAACAACGATGAGTCAGCCTACAGGGAGGAGGTCCAGCATCTCGTGAAGTGGTGCGCCGATAACAACCTGGCCCTCAACATCAAGAAAACCAAAGAAATCATTGTGGACTTCAGGAAGTCTAAAGGCGGAAGTCACACCCCCATCCACATCCATGAGGCTGTGGTGGAAAGGGTGGACAGCTTTAAGTTCCTCGGAGTCCACATCACAGAAGACCTCTCCTGGTCCCTCAATACCTCCTCTCTGGTGAAGAAGGCCCAGCAGCGCCTTTATTTCCTAAGGAGGCTGAAGGGATGTAACCTGTCACCCCTGATCCTCTCTAACTTTTACCGCTGCACAATAGAGAGCATCCTGACGAACTGTATCACAGTATGGTATGGCAGCTGTAGCTACTATGACCGGAAAGCCCTGCAGCGGGTAGTCAAAACTGCCCAACGCATTACCGGCACCCAGCTACCGACCATAGAGCACATATACCAGAAACGCTGTTTACGGAGGTCACGGACCATCATCAAAGACCCTACCCACCCCAGCCACAGTCTGTTCGCCCTCCTGCCATCTGGGAGACGCTACAGATGCATTCGCACCCGAATGACCAGATTTAGGAACAGCTTCTTTCCCAGGGCTGTCATCCTACTGAACTCCACAAATAAACTCTAAAGCCTGCACATCTGCCAATGCACTTTATTATGTTTATGTTAATGTATTACAAGCCAAATGAATGTTGAATGTTTAAATGTCTTAATCTAAATGTACACTCTCGGGAGCCGCAAGCCTACATTTCGTTGTACTGCACTTGTGCACTACCAATGACAATAAAGTTGATTGATTGATTGATTGATAATTCCAGAGATGAGGGGGTTGACTTATGAGGAAAGGTTGAGCAGGCTGGGCCTATATATGGGAATTTAAAAGAATGAGAGGTGATCTTATTGAAACATATAAGACACTGAGGGGGCTGGACAAGGTAAATGCAGAGAGGATGTTTCCCCTCGTGGGGGAATCTAGAACGCGGGGGCATAGTTTTAGAACTGAGATGAGGAGGAATTTCTTCTCTGAGGGTCGTAAATCTGTGGAATTCTCTGCCCCAGAGAGCCGTGGAGGCTGGGTCATTAAATACATTTAAGGTGCAGATAGACAAATCTTTGCAAGATAAGGGAGTGAAGGGTTATGGGGAGCGGGCGGGGAAGTGGATTTGAGCCCAAGATCAGCCATGATCTTATTGAATGGCGGAGCAGGCTCAAGGGGCCATTTGGCCTATCCCTGCTCCTATTTCTTATGTTCTTATGTTCTCCTCCCCTGATTAAAGGGGAGGGGCCTCCTCTTGAATGCCGGGGTGAGCGATCGCGGCCTGCACAAAAAAGGGAAAGGGGGCAGGTACTGGCAGTCAGCCAAAATAAAAATGGCCACCCGACACCTGCCCTTTAAGTAGCACCACTGCCACTGCAAAAACACCCCCTGATCCTGTCGAACATATTGTCCGGCGATAGGTCAGGGGGCGCAAGGGAAGTTTGCGGCTGGGGCACAAGCAGGGAGCTGCGCACAACGATGATATCGTCGCTGGCGGCACAATGCCGGGGGCGCTACCGCCACCCCTAACCTCCCGCTGAATTTCGTGGGAGGCGTTAGCGGCGCCGCGCCCGGGCGCTAGGGGATTTACGTCCCGTTACCGTCCCCCGGGGGCACTAATGAGAGGCGCAAATCAACTCAATTTTGCCCCCTTTGTCTCCAAGGCCCCATCCTAGCAATTTCCCTTTATTCTGAAACATAGCAGGAATGCTCGACTGCCAAAGTATAAATGCATCAGGACAGCTGTCGGCATGCTTCATATTCGTGTGAAGGGCTGGTGTGTAGAATCACATATGAGTTGCACAATGATGGAGTGAAAATCCTATCTATGAATGAAATGATGTGGGTTCTCATGTGGAGCATGAGGAACCATGTGGCTGTCGTCAATGGCACCAATGTTCCTGGGAAATCCTGTAACTCTGTTGAATTGGACAGTATGTTCATTCAGTTGCCTTTGAATAGTATCAAACTTAAGTTGGCAGCTGGAAAACAAAGTATTTTTGCTGGCCTAATGCCAGAATGAACCGAAGACTGACTAGATTTAAGTGGTTTCTTTAACAGTTAAGGAGCTCAAACCAATCAGCATTGTCTTAAAGGCATTAGTATATCAAAACATGTTGCAGTGGAAACTGTTGGAACTGTTTCTAATTGCTGGGGTGGGGGGTTGGGGAGGGATTTAAATTGTTTGAGTGAACCAGCTGAGAGCAAGAAAAACATATTTTTTCTTCAAACTGCAAACACAAATAAAATCAGCCATGATCCTATTGAATGGCGGAGCAGGCCCGAGGGGCCATATGGCCTACTCCTGCTCCTACTTCTTATGTTCTTAAATCTAAATGCCCCAGGTTACCTTGCACCTAAATCCTATAATCTCCTCTGACATTTAGCAGCACAGCGATGTACCTGTAGCTGAACTGCAAGTTTCTATTGAGTGATATTAGCTTAACATAAATTAGGTAAAATCTGAAAAAGAAAAGAAAAATTAATTTCTATTTTAATCTGTGGAAACCCATCCTTCCAGAATTGTAGAATCAGACCAGATATTGATGGCCACACCGAAGGCGGGAACGAGGCGGTAAATTATACCCCGCCATTTCTTGGGGGGCTATCATCCCGTTTGCATCCAGAATGAGACCAATTTCATCCCCATTGTGATTGGGTTACTACCAAGGAAGCACCTAATATTAGAGTTGAGCAGTTATGCATGTAACTTAGTACTGCCATCGGATAGAGTGTCCCAGATTCCTATGAGAATTGGAGAGTTTGGGCGAGAAATTGATGTCCTTACCGCCACCTGGTAGCACCAGTGATGCGTGAAAAAATGGCGGCCGGCGTTCTTTCGCCAGCTGGAGGCGGTACCAGCGGCAGCCGCCATATTGGTTGCCCCTTTTGCGCTGCCGGTAACCGGCAGTACCCTGAAAATAAAAATGGCAGCATGTGCAATGCCGACTTAACATCACCTACGTAAACTTCGACCCTAGCGCTCAAGTCAGCGCTGGGTCCGAAGCACGCCAGGTTAATTTGGCATGCAAGCAGGCTAACAGACGCTGACAGGGGCGATATCTGCAGCTGTTAAAGGGACATACATATCAATCAGGTAAGTTTGAATGGAAGGGTTTGGACTGTTTTTTTAAATTTTATTGAAGTGGTGGCTTGCTGCAATAGTTGTGAAAAGTTCTTTAAGTGTGTAGGGAGTGCTGCTGGGTGCTTAGAAGGGCTCAGATGGTAAGTGAACGCCTTTGAGTAGACAGAACATGCTGCGAATACTTAGCAGATCACGCAACATCTGCGGATTTCACGTCTCAGGTCGACATGCTACCTAACCAACTGAGTATTTGCAGCATTTTATGCTGTCATTTCACATTTACAGCATCTGCATGCAGAGGGAAGAGGAAGACGCCAAAGAAGAGGAAGCAGAAGAGGAGGAAGCCGAAGAGGAGGAAGCAGAAGAGGAGGAATCTGAAGAGGAGCAATCAGACAGAAGGATGCATCCCAAACAGTCCCTATGTGGTCGGCATATCCGGGATGGAATCATCCGCCTGCGGTCCCACTGGCTGGGCAGGCTGCAGTTCTTGGGTGTGTGAAATGAGGAAGGCACAAGGGTGGAGTTGTGCTGAGGGGAGGGCGGGAAAGCAAGAGTTGCATGCCAGAAGGAGGATAACATATGAGGATACCAGCATCTTGTATCCTTTCAGCCCCTCCGCTGGCCAAGGGCTCAGCCAGGCCCCTGCCAAGAATGGCATGCACCGTCTCCTCCAAGGGGGTGAGGTAATGCTAGGAATGGGAGATGTCTCTCATCATTGGTGAAAATTGTTGGTAAGTGAGTGATTGGGGGTCCTGCATTGAGCAGTGTGTGAGGCTAGTGGTTCAGTTGATAAGTGACATCTTTTGAAAATGTATTCACTGATCTTGACCACTGGTCTGAGGTCATGCAGCTTCTTTGGGCAATGGAGTCAGGTTGTGGGGGTGACACCGCTGTCAGTGACGCCCTTAGTGATGTACTCCCACATCGTTCTTTCAGGAGGGCCTCCTGGCCCCTGTGGGTAGATGGCTGCTCTTGCAGTGTTGATACCCTGCACAAAGCTGGAGTGCTGTGTGCGAGACCCTGGATGCCCCTTCCCTGGCTTGCTGAGCCATTTGTGGTAGTGCTGAGGCAGTTTTCCCATTTGTAGAGCTTAGGAAGGTAATTCAGCTTTAAGAGCTGAATAATCACATTTGGAACTTCTTTTAAATAATGATTAATCGTTAAAAGACGGAAAGGGCTGAAAAATGTATTGAATCAGTGCATTTTATTTTTGCTTGCTTCAATGTGCATGGCCCTTTAAATTTCAGAGCTCCTCACTGCCCACAATGTATTGCGAGCTTCACAGCGTCGCACACAGACGCTCGGGGAAGCAGCAACGCCACACCAGGACTAAAATTGTTCCCGGATCCCTCGTGCAATGCCACCAGAGGTTGGCACTGCACCATCTATCTCCATGCCCCCCATACCAATTTACCTCGTTTTGCGCGACAGCCATTTCGGGTGGCCGTTAACAGCAGTTGGTGAGGACACCGGCTGCTTTCTGGGCAAGAATGAATTTTTCCCCCAATAGACTTTCCATTCGTGTGGGTTTTGGGCAGACAATAGTGCCAGTTGGAGGCCTGATCCATTTTGAGGGCTGAACCTCTTTAACATAGGGTCGGTTGGCTGAGGGGCGAAAAACAAGGAGCCTGGGGCAGCCCGCTGGTTGCTGCAATGTCAAATGGCCCAGCCAGCCTTGGGACTTTGAAAAATATAGGTCATGGCGGTGGAGGGGGGTGCGGGGGAGGACGGAATGAGTGGCTGTTCTCGGGAGGGGGCGTCTCGGTGTGGCAGTGACCCACATTGTTTCTGAGGGGCCTGATGGAGTACTAATGCTCTACAAAAATAAATTGAAACTTACCTACTGGGCTCCTCTTCGACTGACTGCCAGCTGAAACTGAGAAGAGTGTGCACAGTGCACGGTCCACTCAGTTGAGTCCTAAAATCGCAATCAGGGTATGTTAGCCGTGACTCAGAGGTAGCACTCTCGCCTCTGAATCAAAAGGTTGTGGTTTCAAATTGCACTCCAGAGACTTGAGCACAAAACTCTAGGCTGACACTGAGGGAGTGCTGCACTGTTGGAGGTACCGTATTTTAGGGTGAGACATTAAACCGAGGCCCCACCTGCCCTCTCAGATGGACACGAGTGATCCCATTACACAAATCCAAATAAGAGCAGGTGTCCTGGCCAATGTTTATCCCTCAATTGACATCACTAAAACAGATGATCTGGTTATTAACACACGACTGTTTGTGCGAGTTTGTTGTGCGCAAATTTCCTACATTACAACAACGACTACACTTATTGATTTCTATACTTGGACCCATTTAATCTTTCTGCCCATCCACAGTTCTGAGCGTCTCGCTATTTAGGAAATACTCTGATCTATTTTTCTTAGGTCCAAGGTGGATGACCTCACACTTTCCCACACTGAATTCCATCTGCCACAGTTTTGTCCACTCACTTAATCTATCAATGTCGCTTTACTTCATTGGCTGAAAAGTGCATTGGGATGTCCTGAGAGTGCGAAAGACGCTATATAAGTGCACATTCTTTGTTTCCTTCTATGTGTGCCATTGGATCGCAATTTTCATATTAAAAAAGCCTACCGCTTGACTTAGGCCCTAGAGATAATATTGTCGGCCAAACTGAATATGGGAACGAGGCGGTAACTCATGCTCCGCCATTTCTGGGGTGCTGTCATCCCGTTTCCACCCAGTGGGCGGCCTGAAAATCTCCAATTGCACTAATTGTGCCAAAATGTGGTATGTTTATGTGGCCTGCTGATGTGGGTGTGTACGTACCAGTGAATGGGCACACAGCACCCCTCATGCAGCCTGGCCTGCCTTTATTCTCTATGTTAGACCTCCCCCCTGCCCCCACTTCTTTTCCAAACTCATCAGATTCCCATTGGGAAACTCACTGGTGGGGAGAATGATGATGGGGGCAAAATAAATTAGAACAACTGCACAAAGACTCAAGAGAACCTGAAGTGCCAGCAGGATTAAAAAAAACAAGAAAACAGAACAAAAAAGTCAAGAAATGGCTTTGAAACTGCAGCATCAGTGCATCTAGTGTACATCAATGATCACCCATATCTAATTCCCAGCAATCCTGGATGTCCATTTCACAAGGACATTATTTGGAGCAAACATCCTGTACACCAGAATGTCAGGAAGTAGCATGCAGGACGTTACCTCACCCAAATTAATATTTAAATTATGCTCTCAGCCTGTTTGAGATGGGAGTTTCCACTTCTGCCATTCCCCAGCCCATAGGAAATACTGGATGATGTAAAAGCAAAATACAGTACTGCGGATGCTGGAAATCTGACAAAAGGTCATCAACCTGAAAAGTTTACTCTATTTCTCTCTTCACAGATACTGCCTGACCTGGATCTAGCAAGATTGCACGCTATAGTTGAATTTTTTGAGGAGGTAACAAACGTGGTAGACAACTGAGTGTCTATGGATGCTATTTATATGGACTTTTAGAAGGCATTCGACAAGGTTCCACATAGAGACTGTTAACAAAAATGAGAGTGTGTGGAATTGGAGGCAACCTATTGGCTTGGATAGGGAATTGGTTCGGAGGTAGGAGACAGAGAGTAGGGATAATGAGTATGTACTCAAATTGTCACGATGGGACTAGTGGCGTACACCAAGGATCTGTACTGGGGCCTCAGCTTTTCGCTATATTTATAAATGACCTGATGAAGGAATAGAGAGCCATATATTTAAGTTTGCTGATGACATCCAGTTCGGTGGTACAGTAAATAGTGTAGGTGGAAGCAGAAAGTTGCAAAGGGACATTTGATAGATTAAGTGAGTGGACAAAACTGTGGCAGATGGAGTTCAATGTGGGAAACTGTGAGGGTATCCACTTGGACCTAAGAAAGATAGATCAGAGTATTTTCTAAATAGCGAGAAGCTCGAAACTGTGGAGGAGCAGAAAGATTTAATGGGTCCAAGTAGAGAAATCAATAAAAGCTGGTGGACAGCTACAAAAATTAATAAAAAAGACTCATAGAATGGTGACCTTTGTTTGAAGAGGGCTGGAATACAAAGGGGTGGAAGTTATGTTACAGCTGTACAGAGCTCTGGTTAGACCACATCTGGAGTACTGCATTCAGTTCTGGGCACCGCACCTCAGGAAGGATATATTGGCCTTGGAGGGGGTGCAGTGCAGATTCACCACAATGATACCAGGGCGAAAAGGGTTAAATTATGAGGACAGGTTGCACAGCCTAGGCTTGTATTCCCTTGAGTCTAGAAGATTAAGGGGTGATCTAATTGAGGTGTTTAAGATGATTAAAGGATTTCATAGGGTAGATCGAGAGAATCTATTTTCTCTGGTGGGAGAGTTCAGAACAAGGGGGCATAACTTTAAAATTAGAGTTACACCATTCAGGGATGATGTCAGAAAGCACTTCTTCAAACAAAGAGTCGTGAAAATCTGGAACTCTCTCCCCCAAAAAAGCTGTTGAGGCTACGTCAATTAAAAATTAAAAAACTGAGATTGATAGATTTTTGTTAGGCAAGGGTATTAAAGGTTAAAGAACCAAGGTGGGTAGAGGGAATTAAGATACATATCAGGCATGATCTAATTGAATGGTGGAACAGGCTCGAGGGGGTGAATGACCTACTCCTATTCCTATGTCCCCATGTTTCCTATGTCTGTCAGGAAAAAGAGTGAGCACTGACAAGGGTTTGAAGTGCTCACTAGAGGAAAAGTCAATCAGAAATATTTATCAAAAAGAATCGCTTATCTGTATGAATTATTCATACTGGGAATAAAAAAAATTCTAGTGCATATATTTAAATACATTAAATCAAATCAATCCCACCAATTACACTACAATTAAATGATATACTAATTTAAGCATATTCACAGACCATTTGCAGTTTCTGACACAATGTGTAGTGTATGTAACCGTTCCACCTTTAAGAGAACTATTTAGTAACCGTTCCACCTTTAAGAGAACTATTTTAAGAGTTGCACTACTTTATCTTGGCTGCTGTATACTGTAATACCGACGGTGACCACACCGGTATATAAGTGCTGTGTAATGATTTATTGGGCAGTTCCGCCCTGACCTTTGACTAGTAAAGACCTGTTAAATTTTACTCTTGTGGTCTGTGTAGTAATTCTCAATATAACCCACAGACTTAACAGTGGCGACGAGTACGATCTTACCCTGCGGCAGAGATACATCCAAGGCAGTTGACGGGCGTCGAGAAGAGGCATCCGCCCTCATCATTCTGCTGAGAGAAGACTCGGGTCTGCAGAGCAAAGGAAGAATTCTAACACGAAGCCTTCCATCAGCAACAGGCAGTGATCATCCCTTCTATCACGGTGGTGGGTAAGCCGATCAGCGACGAGCAGCAAGTCGGCCACGTTGACTGTGAGTAGGGGAGAAAAAAAAACAAAAAAAAAAACGGAGGATATAAGGGCGGAGAACTCGACCACGGCCGGGGAAAAGAGCCGGACAGAAGTCGGGGCCAGAGGCGCTGAGACTGGGGCAGCGTAAGGCACGGAAGCCGCGGTGAATGCAAACGCAGCCGGTGTGAGAGACCGCAGCGAATGCAAACGCAGCCGGAGTGAGAGATCGGGCTGCAAGCGGGCTGGGAGACGCAACAGCGTCGAGAGAGAGCTCGACCGCGACCGGTGAAAAAGGCCGGGCAGCTACCGAGGCCGCGAGGCGCAGCGACAGGGACAGCGTAAGGCGCGGGAGAAAATACAAAAAAAAAAAAACCCGCGGGGAACTCAGCCGCAGCCGGGGGGGAAAGGACCGGACTGCAAGAGGGGCTGGGAGCCACGAATTGAAAACTGCTGGGGAGGGCGAACGCAGCAATACGGCAATCGTCATTACAGCCAGCGGGAGAGACAGAGCCCGAGCGAGCGGGAGAGACAGAGCCCGAGCGAGCGAGCGAGACCGAGCGAGCGGGAGAGAGAAGAGACCGAGCGAGCGAGGGAGACCGAGCGAGGGAGACCGAGACCGAGCAAGGGAGACCGAGCGAGCGAGGGAGAACGAGACCGAGCGAGCGAGGGAGAACGAGACCGAGCGAGCGAGGGAGACCGAGACCGAGCGAGCGAGGGAGACCGTGCAAGCGAGGGAGACCGAGCGAGCGAGGGAGACCGAGACCGAGCGAGCGGGAGTGACAAGAGACAGCCAGCGGGGGTGAAAGGCAAACGCGGGAAGCCGCCATTTTCGTAGGCGGGGAAGAAGACAAGTGCGGGAAACCGCCATTTTAAAAAGGCGGGGAAGAAGACGAGCGCGGGAAACCGCCATTTTGAAAAAAAAAAGAAAATAAAAGAAAAATGCCTTTTTCTCTCTCAAGAAGATAGCGAGGATGCCTAAGCGTGGTAACATCAACGATTTCGATCCCGATGTTGAAGATTGGGCCACGTATGTAGAACGCATAGCGATATATTGTAAGGCTAATAAAATATCAAATGAAGATAAAGCACTAACCTTACTAAACTCAATGGGTGCGAAGACATACGGGCTATTGAAGCATCTTCTTTCACCAGCTAAACCGGCGGATCAGACTTTCGCTAATATTGTTGCTGTCCTGAAGGATCATTTGAACCCCACACCGCTGATGTTAGCGGAACGGTTTAAATTTTATGCGAGAACGCAACTGAAAGAGGAAAGCAACGCGGTGTACTTAATTGAACTGCGTAAGCTAGCGAAATACTGTCAGTTTGGGGAAAGCCTGACAGAGGCACTGAGAGACAAATTTGTGTGTGGATTGTCGAAAGAAGGAACACAAAAGCGGTTGCTTGAAGAGAATGATCTTACACTTGATAAGGCTGTCACTATTGCAGCATCGCACGAAGCCGCAGCGAGAGGCACTGCGGAAATGCAGCTGAAGGCAGCGGTACTCAGCGTAGATCAAATGGCTTTGGGTACAACGAAATGTTATCGTTGTGGGCAGACAACACACGATCAGAACCAATGCTGGTTTAAAAACCAGGACTGTAGAAAATGTGGCAAGCTTGGTCACATAGCTAAAGTATGCCGGTCAGGAAAGAAGACCAGCAACAAAAAGTCACCGCAGGAAAAGTGCAGAAAGGTACATAAGGTGGCTGAGAAGAGTTCGGATGAACAGAATTCGGATTCAGACTCCAACAGCAAGGAACTGGGTAGTCTGAGAGTTCACAATGTGAGTAAGGAAGCTGACCGACAAACTATCTGGGTCACACTGCAGATAGCAGGAGTCCACGTGAAGATGGATTTGGACACCGGATCGGCGTTGACGGTCATGAATAAACAAGATTACAAAAAGTTATTCACACATATTCCCCTACGGGATACGGAGATAGTATTGCAGACATACACGGGGCAAAGAGTATACCCCATCGGAAAGATAAAAGTCAAGGTGAGACACAAGGGCAAAGAACACCAAGGAATGGACATATATGTGCTACCTGAGGGAGGTCCACCACTTCTGGGACGGGAGTGGATCAGGAAAATAAATATGGACTGGCACCCCCTAAAAGCAATGACGGAAAGTCCAGAAAATGAGCGGGAAGTTCTGAGGTGTCCAACGTGCAACAAAGTCTACAAACAAAGGGTGAAAAACCTGTTTCAGAAGCACGTGCTGCAGTGCGGAAACCAGACTTCACAGGAGGATGGTGACGGGAACAAAGCCCAGGATAATAATTCAAACAAAAGGAGGTACCCCCGACGCAGTGCCCGGGCCCGCTCAACTACATTTTTCGGGTTGACTCCCTTTTATGGTGGCAAGTCATATGGTGAAGAGGATTTTCCATTCTACCGAGATCCTTCGGGGAAGAAAAGAGGAGAGCAGTCAACTCAAGGGCAGGTAGACGGAGCCGATGATCCAAGCATGTCTTCTGACGAGGATATGGAATACTACTACAATTTCACCAGAACTGTCATCACGTCCGATCGCGAGGGAAGACTCGAGCCGTGCAGTTTCTTTGACGGCGAGGAAGATTGCCGCCTACCCAGGATCAGCTCAGACTCTGGAACTGATGATGGTAAGATCAGCCCATGTGCAAAAGACAAGTCTAAAATGGACTTGCAGACTAATGACGGAAAAACGAAGGAGTGCATAAATGCTTCAGAAGAGAACAAAGTATCAGACCAGAATTCCACTGAACAACAACAACATAGTTTGACAGAGAATTCTGAGTCTGTCCAGTCTACAGACATGCACATTTCTGAGGAACACCGGGCTCGAACTCAATTCAATCTCAAACTACAACAGCAATTAGAACAAATGATTCGCCGTTTTGAGCAAGAGATGAATGCAAAGAAAAAGTTCTTGGACACAGAGTTGGAGAATCTGGGAAGACAGCAGAAGCAGCTGATTGAGAAAATGGAGCAGGAACACACAAACCGTCTGCGCGATGAGGCCAAACGAATCAAAGCTGAGCAAGAAAGGGAATATGTCAAATTCATCGATCAGTTGAAAGCTAAGAAGAAAGAGCACCCTTTTGTGAGCAGTGTCAGCAGTAATAAGCCACTCAGGGAAGTGGTGGCAGAGGCAAAAGCTGAAGTGATGGAGGAAATAGAAGACAATAGAGAAGAAGCAGAAGATGATGACTCATCTGAACTACTATCACCCCTACCAGGTCACGCACGTGGTCCCTCCGAACTGAGCCAAATCAGTCTGGAAGTAGAAAAACTTCCCAAGGTACTCGAGCCTTTAGAAGTCAGCAATGCTGGTTCTGAAGTTACGAAAGTTCAAGCTGTTAAGTCCAGTGAAGGACTATTAGATGAGTCAACCCAGCAACGAGAACCAGAGACCCCTGAAAGGTGCCATGCTGACCAGATCATAGAGTCATCCGAAAAGGGACAATCTACACCACAACTTTATATGCCTAATGATGAAGCAGAGATACCCATAGTATCTACCTCCGATCCGGTGATACTGCAACCAGATGAACTCGACACTGGCATTCAAGCCGAATCGACCTTGCCAAAAGAACCTACTACACCACCGAAAACTACTACACCACCGAGAACTACTACACCACCGAGGCGTTATCCGGACCGAGTCAGGAAGCGCAGGAGGCGCCGCCGCAGAGACTGAATCTGTGAACTGTTTTTACATGAAGTTGTGTATATATGTTATGATGTTATGTTTAATGGGGAACATATATACTGTTAAGCTAAAAAGGGAGGATTGTAGTGTATGTAACCGTTCCACCTTTAAGAGAACTATTTAGTAACCGTTCCACCTTTAAGAGAACTATTTTAAGAGTTGCACTACTTTATCTTGGCTGCTGTATACTGTAATACCGACGGTGACCACACCGGTATATAAGTGCTGTGTAATGATTTATTGGGCAGTTCCGCCCTGACCTTCGACTAGTAAAGACCTGTTAAATTTTACTCTTGTGGTCTGTGTAGTAATTCTCAATATAACCCACAGACTTAACACAATGGACCAGAATTTACTGGAGTGGGGCCTCTTGCGGCATGCCCCATTAACTAGACTTTTTCCCTCACCCTTCAGCTCAAAAATCTTTTGCACTTTAACTTGCTGGAAGTGCGAGCTGATAACGGTGCATCTGGGACCTTGGTGAACAATGGAGCTAGCAATCCACCTCCTGAACCAATGTGAATTAAAGATAGAGAAACAGAGGAATGATGGAGAAGGAAATAGGGTGAATTAAAGTGAAATCAGGTACAGAAAGAGAAATGAACAGTGGGAAAAGAAAGCTTGGATTAAGAGAGAGAGCGAGAGAAAAAAAGAGAGCGGAAGTAGTCTATGTAAAGTCAATGTAAGACACTGAAGGGTGAAGATGAACAGAAACATGGGGGCTCCAAAGTATAAATCCCTGAAAGTATGAGTTTAAGTAAATCTTTTTTTGTCCTTAGGATGTGGGTGGGGCTGCCCAGGCCCACCTATTGCCCATCTCTAAGTGCGCTATTAAGATGGCAGTGAAACTTCTTTTTGACCCACTGCATGTTTTCCAGCAATATTTTACTAATGATTTGCTTGCTGGGCCACTTCAGAGGACACAATGTCACTTGTGTCTCAATGGGTAGCACTTCTCATCTCTGAAGCAGAAGTTCGTGCTTTCAAATCCCACTCCAGAGACTTGATCATAAAAAGGGCTCATGGGGTTAGGGGTAATATATTAGCATGGATAGGGGATTGGTTAATGGACAGAAAACAGAGACTAGGGATAAACGGATCGGCGCAGCGGCGGCGGCAGTGCGGACCTGGGAGCGGCGGCGGCGATTAAAGGAGAGCCCGAGGCGCAGGTAGGCCCAGCAGCGGCGGCGGCAGTGCGGACCTGGGAGCGGCGGCGGCGATTAAAGGAGAGCCCGAGGCGTAGGTAGGCCCAGCAGCAGCGGCGGCAGTGCGGACCTGGGAGGAGCGGCGAGGCGGTGGCGGCGGCGATAAAAGGAGAGCCCGAGGCACAGGTAGGCTCCGCAGCAGCGGCGGCGGCAGTGCGGACCTGGGAGGAGCGGCGGAGCTAAAAGGAAAGCCTGAGGCGCAGGTAGGCATACCAATCTGAGAGCGGGAGAGAGAGGTAAAAAGTAATCGAAGTGTGATGTCACCAGAAAGCAGGTAAGTGATTGGTTGGTGAGTATTTCTCCTTCTCGTTTTTCCCAAACTTAAATTTTGTGGTTTATAGGCCTAGAAATTTGGTGGGCTGCGCCACCAGTTAGCGCCTAAAGAGGGCACTCAGTGGCTTTAGCGCCACTGGCCACGCCTCCCACGATATTTAGCTGGGGCGCTAATGGCGGCATTAGCCTGTTGCGCTGCGCCGCCACCGATGATGTCATCGGTGTGCGCAGCGCCCCACTACCGCCCCATCTCGATATTCGGTAGCGCCCGCCTCTGTAGCGCCGTTCGCAAATCGCGCCCGGTTCACGGGGCCTACCTGTGGCGGCAGTGGCGCAAATTAAGGTGGAGGTGCGGGGCGGCCGTTTTTTCAGCGGCCGCCTGCCAGCACCTCCGTCCCCGGCCTCCTGATCTCCCCCCGCGGCAGTGCCAGCTGTTTTCCGAGAGCCCGGCACTTCTCCTCAGTGCCGGGCTCTTTTGCCGGCACTCGCGATCTCCGATCGTGCTGGTGCAGGCCACCCTCCCCTTAAGAATGGGAGGAAAGGCTGCAGTACCGCAGCGCGCCGTGCCGCAGCGTGTGGCGCTGCGGCACGTTGCACTGCGATATTCAGTTTCAGTGCCCTAAGAGGGACGCGGAGCGCCTCGAGCCTTGCCCCGTGTCCCTCTTGGGGCATTCAAGCTGAATTTCCGGTGGTCGCAACTGCTCCGATCGCTGCGCTAAATCCGGCGCCCAGGCGATCTTGGCGCCCTGTTTGCGGCTCCACCGAATTTCTCCCCCCTAGTTTCTAGGGTCTCTGTTGTGTAGCGGGGACTGCTGTTAAACAAGGGTCCTTGAGTATATCATTTAATTGTAGTGTAATTGGTGGGATTGATTTGATTTAATTTAACATGAATTAATTAAAGGGTAAGTCATGGCAGCACAGCTCGACGCCGTGATGTGCTCCTCTTGCACTATGTGAGAAATCAGGGTCCCTGATGACCATGTGTGAGGGAAGTGTATCCAGCTGCAGCTACTGGCAGACCGCATTGGGGCGCTGGAGCGGCGAATGGATGCATACTGGAGCATTCGCGATGCTGAGGACGTTGTGGATAGCACGTTTAGGGAGTTGGTCACACCGCAGGTAAAGGCTGCACAGGCATGAAGAGAATGGGTGACCACCAGGCAGAGTAGTAGGTACAGGCAGGTAGTGCAAGGGTCCCCTGTGACCATCCCCCTCTCAAACAGATATACCGCTTTGGATATTGGTGAGGGAGATGGCTTATCAGAGGAAGGCAGCAGCAGCCAACTTCCTGGCACCGTGGGTGGTTCTGCTGCACAGGACGGGAGGAAAAAGAATGGGAGAGCTATAGTGATAGGGGATTCTATTGTAAGGGGAATAGATAGGCATTTCTGCGGCCGCAAACGAGTCTCCAGGATGGTATGTTGCCTCTCTGGTGCAAGGGTCAAGGATGTCTCGGAGTGGCTACAGAGCATTTTGGAAGGGAAGGGTGAACAGCCAGTTGTTGTGGTGCATATAGATACCAACAATATAGGCAAAAACCGGGATGAGGTCCTAAAAGCTGAATATAGGGAGTTAGGAGGTAAATTAAAAAATAGGAACTCAAAGGTAGTAATCTCAGGATTGCTACCAGTGCCACGTGCTAGTCAGAGTAGAAATAGAAGGATATTTCAGATGAATACGTGGCTAGAGGAATGGTGCAAGGGGGAGGGATTCAAATTCCTGGGACATTGGAACCGGTTCTGGGGGAGGCGTGAACAGTACAAAATGGACGGTTTGCACCTGGGCAGGACTGGGACCGATGTCCTAGGGGGAGTGTTTGCTAGTGCTGTGGGGGAGGGTTTAAACTAAAATGGCAGGGGGTTGGGAACCTGTGCAGGGAGACAGATGAAAGGGAAACAAGGATAGAAGCAAAAGACAGGAAGGAGAAAAGCAAAAGTGGCAGTCAGAGTAATCAAGGGTTTAAATCAAACATGGCCACAGTAAATAATAATTCTAAAAGGTCTAAGAGTGTTAAAAAAAACAAGCCTGAAGGCTTTGTGTCTTAATGCGAGGAGCATTCGTAATAATGTGGATGATTTAGCTGTGCAAATAGATGTAAACAGATATGATATGACTGGGATTACGGAAACATGGCTCCAGGGTGACCAGGGCTGGGAACTCAACATCCAGGGGTATTCAATATTCAGGAAAGACAGGCAAAAAGGAAAAGGAGGTGAGGTAGCATTGCTGGTTAAAGAGGAGATTAGCACAATTGTAAGGAAGGATATTAGCTCTGATGATGTGGAATCTGTATGGGTAGAATTGAGAAAGACCAAGGGACAGAAAATGTTAGTGGGAGTTGTATACAGACCCCCAAACAGTAATGCGGAGATTGGGGATGGCATTAAATGGGAAATTAGAGACTCGTGCAATAAGGGCACAGCATTTATCATGGGTGACTTTAATCTACATATAGATTGGGCTAACCAAATTAGTAACAATACTGTGGAGGAGGAATTCCTGGAGTGTATACGGGATGGTTTCCTGGACCAATATGTTGAGGAACCAACTAGACATCAGGCCATCTTAGACTGGGTATTATGTAATGAGAAAGAAATAATTAGCAATCTTGTTGTGCGAGGCCCCTTGGGGCGGAGCAATCATAATATGATAGAATTCTTCATTAAGATGGAGAGTGAAGTATTTGACTCAGAGGCTAGGGTCCTAAATTTAAATAAAGGAAACTACGATGGTATGAGGCGCGAGTTGGGTAGGATTGATTGGGGCATGTTGCTCAAAGGGTTGACGGTGGATAGGCAATGGCAAACATTTAAAGATTGCATGGATGAACTACAGAATTTGTTCATCCCTGTTCGGCATAAAAATAAAACAAAAAGGTGAATCAACCGTGGCTAACAAGGGAAATTAGGGATAGCATAAGATCCAAGGAGAGGACATAAAAAATGGCCAGAAAAAGCAGCAAACCTGAGGATTGGGAGCAGTTTACGATTCAACAAAGGAGGACAAATGGATTAATTAAGAGGGGGAAAATAGAGTATGAGAGTAAGCTTTCAGGGAACATAAAAACTGACTGTAAAAGCTTCTATAGATATGTGAAGAGAAAAAGATTGGTGAAGTCAAGCGTAGGTCACTTGCAGTCAGAAACAGGGGAATTTATAATGGGGAACAAAGAAATGGCAGACCAATTAAATACATACTTTGGTTCTGTCTTCACAAAGGAGGACACAAATAACCTCCCAGAGATATCAGGGAACATAGGGTCTAATGAGAGGGAGGAACTGAAAGAAATCAGTATTTGTAAGGAAATGGTGTTAGGGAAATTGACGTGATTGAAGGCCAATAAATCCCCAGGGCCTGATAATCTACATCCTAGGGCACTTAAGGAAGTGGCCCTAGAAATAGTAGATGCATTGCTGGTCATCTTGCAAAATTCTATAGACTCTGGAACAGTTCCCATGGATTGGAGGGTAGCTAATGTTACCCCACTATTCAAAAAAGGTAGTAGAGAGAAAACGGGGAATTATAGGCCTGACATCGGTAGTGGGAAAAATGCTAGAGTCCATTATAAAAGATGTAATAGCAGAGCATTTGGAAAACAGTGACAGGATCGGCCAAAGTCAAAATGGATTTACAAAAGGTAAATTGTGCTTGACTAATCTACTGGAATTTTTTGAGGATGTAACTTGTAAAATAGATAAGGGAGAACCAGTGGATGTGGTGTATTTGGACTTTCAGAAGGCTTTCGATAAGATCCCGCATAAGAGATTAGCATGTAAAGTTAAGGCACGTGGGATTGGGGGCAAGGTACTGACTTGGATAGAGAACTAGTTGACAGACAGAAAGAAAGAGTTGGAAAAAACGAGTCTTTTCCCGAGTAGCAGGCAGTGACTAGTGGGGTACCGCAGGGATCGGTCCTAGGACCCCGGCTATTCACAATATATGTTAATGATGATCTAGACGAGGGAACTAGATGTAATATCTCCAAGTTGGCAGATGACACAAAGCTGGGTGGGCATGTGTGCTGTGAGGAGGATGCCGAGAAACTCCAGTATGATTTGGACAGGTTGGGTGATTGGGCAGATGCATGGCAGATGCAGTATAATGTGGATAAATGCGAGGTTATCCACTTTGGTGGCAAAAACAGGAAGGCAGATTATATTCTGAACGGCAATAGATTGGGAGAAGGGGAAGTGCACTGAAACCCGGGTATCCTTGTGCACCAGTCGCTGAAGGTAAGCATGCAGATGCAGCAGGCGGTTAAGAAGGCAAATGGTATGTTGGCCTTCGTAGCGAGAGGGTTCAAGTACAGGAACAAGGATGTCTTGCTGCAGTTGTACAGGGCCTTGGTGAGACCACATCTTGAGTATTGTGTGCAGTTATGGTCGCCTTATCTGAGGAAGGATGTTTTTGCCATGGATGGAGTGCAGAGAAGATTCACTATGCCTGGGCAGGGCGAAGCCAGAGGAAACTCTGGTAGCGGTCCTGACATGCAAATCGGTCGTCCGACCTGGGTATAGGGGCGAAAGACTAATCGAACCATCTAGTAGCTGGTTCCCTCCGAAGTTTCCCTCAGGATAGCTGGTGCTCGTCCACACGCAGTTTTATCTGGTAAAGCGAATGATTAGAGGTCTTGGGGCTGAAACGATCTCAACCTATTCTCAAACTTTAAATGGGTAAGAAGCCCGACTCGCTGGCTTGGAGCCAGGCGAGGATGACGTATGAGGAGAGATTGGGTCGATTGGGCTTATACTCGCTGGACTTTAGAAGAATGAGAGGGGATCTCATTGAAACTTATAAAATTCTAACAGGACTAGACAGACTAAATGCAGGAAGGATGTTCCCGATGGCCGGGGAGTCCAGAACCAGGGGTCACAGTCTAAGGATAAGGGGTAAGCCATTTAGGACAGAGATGAGGAGGAATTTCTTCACCCAGAGAGTGGTGATCCTGTGGAATTCTCTACCACAGAAGGCAGTAGAGGCCAATTCATTAAATATATTCAAGAAGGAGTTGGATGTATTTCTTAAGGCTAAAGGGATCATGGGATATGGGGAGAAAGCAGGGACAGGGTACTGAATTTGGATGATCAGCCATGATCTCATTGAATGGTGGAGCAGGCTCGAGGGGCCGAATGGCCTACTCCTGCTCCTATCTTCTATGTTTCTATGTTTTTCAGGTTGGCAGGCCGTAACTAGTGGGGTGCTGCAAGGATCAGTGCTTGGGCCTCAGCTATTTACAATCTACATTAATGACTTAGATGGTGGGACCGAGTGTAAAGTATCCAAGTTTGCTGATGATACAAAGCTAGGTGGGAAAGTAAGCTGTGAGGAGAACACAAAAAGCCTGCAAAGGGATAAAGACAGGTTAAGTAAGTGGGCAATAAGGTGGCAGATGGAGTATAATGTGGGGAAATGTGTGATTATTCACTTTGATAGGAAGAATAGAAAAACAGAATATTTTTTAAATGGTGGGAAACTATTAAATGTTGGTGTTCAGAAAGATATTAGGTGTCCTCGTACAAGAAACACAGAGAGTTAGCAAGCAGGTACAGCAAGCAATTAGGAAGGCAAATGGCATGCTGGCCTTTATTGCAAGGGGGTTGAAGTACTGAAATCTTGCTACAATTGTACAGAGATTTGGTGAGACCACACCTGGAGTACTGCGCACAGTTTTGGTATCCTTATCTGAGGAAGGGTATACTTGCCTTAAACGCGATGCAATGAAAATTCACTAGATTGATTGCTGGGATGAGATTTTTGTCCTATGAGGAGAGATTGAGTAGATTGGACCTATACTTTCAGGAGTTCAGAAGAAAGAGAGGTGATTGACAGGGTAAATGATGAGAGGTTGTTCCCCCTGGCTGGAGAGTCTAGAACTAGAGGGCATAGTCTGAGGATAAGGGGTCAGCCATTTAAGACTGAGATGAGGAGGAATTTCTTCATTCAGAGGGTTGTGAATCTTTGGAATTCTCTACCCCAAAGGGCTGTGGATGCTGAATGATTGAGTAAATTCAAGGTTGAGATAGATAGAGTTTTGGACTCTAGGGGAATCAAGGGATATGGAAATTGGGCAGGAAAGTGGAGTCAAAGATCCGGTCAAAGATCAGCCATGATCTTATAAAATGGCAGAGCAGGCTCGAGGGGCCGTATGGCCTACTCGTGCTCCTAATTATTATGTTCTTATCTAAGCTGGCACTTCAGTGGAGTACTGAGGGAGTGCTGCACTGTCGGAAGTGCCGTCTTTCAGATGAGACATTAAACTGAGGCCTGTCTGCCCTCTCAGATGGATGTAAAAGATCCCATGGCACTCTTCAGAAGAAGAGCAGGAGACTTCTCCCCAGTGTCCTGGCCAATGTCTACCCCTCAACCAACATCACTGAAACAGATTATCTTTTCATTGCTGCTTCTGGGAGTTTGCTGTGCGCAATTTGGCTGCTGCGTGTTCTATATTACAACAATGACTGCACTTCAAAAGTATTTCATTGACTGTAAAGTGCTATAGAAATGTAAGTCTTTCTAAAAAAAAGGTAAAGTGTGAACTAGAGCCATGTATAGGCCGGACCGGGTAGCAGTGGCAGGTTTCCTTCCCTGACAATTTGGCAGCTTTCATGATCATTCTTTTTTCTCCTGCCTTCCCACAAGTTACCAGATTCATTGAATTCAATTTTATATTTTCCATAATGGAATTTGAACGCATAACCTTTGCATAGCTAGTCCAATAGGTGGCAAAAACAAGTGTGCTTAAAAAAAGGTAAAGAAATAAATTCGGAATCAAATTAGACCGTTGTAGTAAAGTTACCAACCAAGCATAATTGCTTCCAGTTGCTAATGTGAGCAATATTGGCCCAGAATTTGTGGTTGTAATGACGGTGATCCTGTCAGCGTTCTCTGTCATTACTGTGTAAAACTGACAGCAACTTCTGGCATCCACACATGCGCAGTTAAACGCGGCAATCCGGAAGTTGCTGCCAGTGATACCTTGCTCCTCCACAGAGTGCGCTGTTGCAGTCTTCGCAGATGCAATCAACACAGAATCAGTGATTTGACGTGAACTTCAACTTTTTAAGCATTATTCTCGCTGTAAAACAAAGTGAAAAATTTAAGCCTTGTTGAATGAGGTGTAACTGAGCTTTTAATGGGATACTAAGTCATAATTACTGCTGACCAACCTCTCTGGCCCTGAAAAACTAATTTTGTAAGTGTGGAGTGTCATTCCTTTCATTCCATGATAAAAATTCCAGGATTTTAAAAATAATAAAAATTATTATTTTTTAAAGTTTGTTTACAATATTTCAGCTTTTACCTTAATCCCGTGTGTAAATCCCAATCTTTATTTTGCTCTCTGTAAAATGATTAAAAAGTGAATTATAATCAGTGCTTTTTACTTCCTGGTTTCGTGTCTGTGAGAATTCTTCAATCTGATTGGCTGCTCAGCCTGCTTGATGACTTCACTGTTCCTGGACACCACAGATTCCCTATAGCTGGCGCCAGATTGAAACTGATGCCGGAATAGTGGAAATCAACGCCACAAAGCCCGCTAAATCTTTGTGGGCAACTTTCTTCGAGGTCAGCGGTGAGCATCGTCCCTTCGCCGCTGATCACAAAATCCAGGTCAATATAATAAAATGGGAGGAAAGCCATGAATTGAGAAAATATAACCAAAGGAAGTAAAGTTAAAACTTTTACATGAGATTATTCACATACATATATAGACATGGCCACAGCATCTATTCACACCTCGGCTAAGTGTCAAAATACTTTGGTGTGTTTGCATTTTTTAAACAAATTCAAATTTGGATATTTTCTGGATTATTAGGTCAGGCCGCTGGATTACTCATCCAGTAACATAACCACTACACTAACGTACCCATGTAACTACATTGTTGCTTCCCTTCTTGTTTTAACCTACACCACTGCAACATTTATGGCATCAATTTTTCATTCAATCCATTACCATCGCTACTCATCTTTTATTCCTCACTGAAATGCGCATTTCACTACTTTCTGGCTTTTCCCTCTTGGACTTTTACTCCAGCTTCCAATTAAATGGACGTGCCTTTGCTTACTTTCATACTGAAGTCCTTGTAACTCACATCACTTCTTATCCGACTTCAGTCTCCTGTGACTGAAAATATCTCTCGCTCATCTCATTAAATGAATCTGTTGTCTCCATTTCTCTCCTAACCTTGATACCTGCCAAGGTTAGAGGAGTGTTTGATGGCAGCAGATGAACTATTATTCTATATTATAGCTACAGCATGTGAAAAGTAATTCATTACATAAAATATTTTAGGATGTTTCAAGGTCATAAGGTGCTATATAAATGCAAGTATATTTATGTATAACTCTAGAACATTTAATATAGTAGAAACATAGAAACAAACAAAAATAGGAGCTGGAGTAGGCCATTCGGCCCTTCGAGCCTGCTCCGCCATTCAATATGATCATGGCTGATCCTTTATCTCAATACCATATTCCCACTTTCTCCCCATACCCCTTGATGCCTTTTGTGTCTATAGTAGCATGGATAGAGGATTGGTCAATGGACAGAAAACAGAGAATAGGGATAAACGGATTTTTTTCAGGTTGGCAGGCTATAACTAGTGGGGTGCCGCAAGGATCAGTGCTTGGGGCTTCAGCTATTTACAATCTATATTAATGACCTATTTGGAGGGACCGAGTGTAATGTATCCAAGTTTGCTGATGATACAAAGCTAGGTGGGACAGTAAGCTGTGATGAGAACACAGAGTCTGCAAAGGGAGATAGATAGACTAAGTGAGTGGGCAGTAAGGTGGCAGATGGAGTATAATGTAAGGAAATGTGAGGTTATTCACTTTGGTAGGAAGAATAGAAAAACAGAATATTTTTTAAATGGTGAGAGACTTTCAAATGTTGGTGTTCAGAGAGATTTGGGTGTCCTCGTGCAAGAAACACAGAAAGCTAGCTTGCACGTACAGCAAGCAATAAGGAAGACAAATGGCATGTTGGCCTTTATTGCAAGGGGGTTAGAGTATAAGAGTAAGGAAGTCTTGCTACAATTGCACAGGGTCTTGGTGAGACCACACCTGGAGTACATTGTCAGTTTTGGTCTCCTTATCTAATGAAGCATATACTTGAAGCGGTGCAACAAAGGTTCACTACATTGATTCCTGGGATCAGAGGGCTGTTCTAGGATGCGAGATTGTGTAGAATGGGCCTATATTCTCTGGAGTTTAGAAGAATGAGAGGTGATCTCATTGAAACATACAAGATTCTGAACGGGATTGACAGGGTAGATGCTGAGAGGTTGTTTCCCCTGGCTGGAGTGTTTAGAACTAGGGGGCATAGTCTCAGGATAAGGGGTAGGCTCTTTAAGACTGAGATGAGGAGGAATTTCTTCACTCAGAGGGTTGTGAATGTTTAGAATTCTCTGCCCCAGAGGGCTGTGAATGCTGAGTCTTTTGAGTATATTCAAGGCTGAGATAGATAGATTTTTGGACTCTAGGGGAATCAAGGGATATGGAGATCGGGCAGGAAAGTGGAGTTGAGGTCGAAGATCAGCCATTATCTTACTGAATGGTGGAGTAGGCTCAAGGGCCGTATGGCCTACTCCTGCTCTTATTTCTTATGTTCTTATGTTCTTATTTCAATTTTCTGTCAAGCAGAACCAATCTTCCTTCTGCTGAACTCATTATTCTTGGTAACTTCAGTGCTAATTCTCAGCAATGAATTCACTTCTTTTCTACTCATCAACACAGTACTAGTGGCAGAACCTTTGCTATCCTGAATGATATTATACAATTTTTCAATCAGACTGCCCATATCTCTAATCATCCTAGTAATTCAATCAATTTCTAAAGCCTTTTCCTGGCCGCCAGTCCTAACTCTTAAATTGAATGAGGCCAATGTTCATCCCCTCAGCCATGCAGAAATGGAGCAGCAATGCACTGAAAATGTACTTACTGCCCTGTTCTAGTTGACATCTGGGGTGCCGTCATTTTGGTGGGGTCCTTCATATGGGCAGCCCAGGTGCCCAACAAAAACAGGCAGAAATACATGTAATCATAGTCTTATGACATAGGACCTCAAATGCAATTTTTGGCTTTAATTGGGTGGAATGCATTCTGCAGAGGCCCCACCCTGTAGGACTGTACATAAGAACATAAGAAATAGGAGCAGGAGTAGGCCATTTGGCCCCTTGAGCCTGCTCTGCCATTCAATAAGATCATGGCTGATCTTCTACCTCATTTCTACTTTCCTGCACTATCCCCATATCCCTTGATTCCCTTAATATTCAAAAATCTATTGATCTCTGTCTTGAATATACTCAACGACTGAGCCTCCACAGCCATCTGGGGTAGAGAATTCCAAAGATTCACCACCCTCTGAGTGAAGAAATTTCTCCTCACCTCAGTCCTAAATGGCCGACCCCTTATTCTGAGACTGTGACCCCTGGTTCTAGACTCCCCAGCCAGGGGAAACATCTTCACTGCATCTACCCTGTCAAGCCCTGTAAGAATTGTGTATGTTTCAATTAGATCACCTCTCATTCTTCTAAACTCTAGAGAATTTTAGCCTAGGAAATCCCCCTATCCCAGGAACCAGTCTGGTGAACCTTCGTTGCACTCCTCTATGGCAAGTATATACTTCCTTAGGTAAGGAGACCAAAACTGTACACAATACTCCAGGTGTGGTCGCACCAGGGCCCTATATAATTGCAGAAAGACGTCTTTACTCTTATACTCAAATTCTTTTGTAATAAAGGCCAACATGCCATTTGCTTTCCTAATTGCTGGCTGTACCTGCATGTTAACTTTCAGTGATTTATGTGCAAGGACACCCAGGTCCCTCTGAACACAAACATTTCCCAATCTCTCAACATTTAAAAAATACTCTGCTTTTCAATTTTCTTACCAAAGTGGATAACTTCACATTTCTCCACATTATATTCCATTTGCCATGTTCTTGCCCACTCACTTAGCTTGTCTATATCCCCTTGAAGCCTCCTTGCATCCTCCTCACAGCTTACATTCCCACCCAGCTTTGTATCATCAGCAAACTTGGATATATTACATTTGGTCTCATCTAAATCATTGATGTAGATTATGAATAGCTGAGGCCCAAGCACTGATCCTTGCGGTACCCCACTAGTTACAGCCTGCCAACCCGAAAATGACCCGGTTATTCCTACTCTCTGTTTTCTCTCCGTTAACCAATCCTCAATCCATGCTAGTATATTACCCCAATACCATGAGCCCTAATTTTGTTTAATAATCTCTTGTGTGGCACCTAAAATCCAAATACACCACATCCACTGGTTCCCCCTACATAGAATGGCCTAACCCGAGGTCCTTAAAAGGACTGCTGGAGGCCGTTCTGAAAACGGACAAGCTAAGTATTTTTTAATGATTTTGAATGATGCTATGTGAGGCTAGCAGAAGCATGAATTGAACCGCCTACTGTTGGTTCCACCGCACAGCCCTCCATCATGTCTCCACTGACCCCATTACGTCTCCTCTCCACAAAATCTTTTGAACATGATCTCATGTCTGATTCATGCAGAATATTCTTTAGAAAACAGTCTGTAAACCAGTCAAATCTTGTTTGGCAATAAACGTTAGCCAACTGGGATGGTCTTCAAGAAGTCTTTGCTGCATTTCTCTACTATCCAACTGGCACTTTCATTTTCTTAACCCTTCTATCTGCTTCAGTTATATTTTCCTAATTGAAAGGGGAGGTTTCCTGCCTCATTTTCCTCTATTATCAGAACTGATGTTACCTCTTGGTTCAATCACGATGGCCTGGATATTAACAGGGATGGGTTAGGTAGTTGGGTGGGTGGAGTTTCAGATGGAAAACCTTAACTCCACAGCGTGCGTTATCTGTCATTGACAGATTCCCTGCCCAGAATTCAGCCTGATTGACAGGGTAGGCTTCCAGTCAGGCGGGGAGGACTCTGGAACAGGCCGCAGGAACAGGTAGGACTGATCCATGACCTCTGGAGGGGGGTCTGATCCACAACACCAGGGGGGTTCCGATCCGGGGGGGATCCGATCCCTGGGGGAACCAATCCCTGATTCCGAAGGGGTGGTCCAATCCCCAACCCCAAGGGATGGGGTGTTCGATCCCTGGGGGGACTGATCCCCGGCTCTGGGGCCTTTGTATGATGGGAGGTGCGGTCTGATGGAGAGCGGGGGAACATGTGGGACCAGGGTTGGTGGTGGGGGGTGGGAAGCATTCCTGCTCCTCCTGGCTCACAAGCAGTGCTGTGAAGGCACTTACCTTCTCCCCGAAACTGTCCTCGCCTCACTTCGGCTGCCGGGTTTCCCGAGGCCTGGGAAACCCGGCCGCCCACTGTAAAACCTGCAAAGCAGGTTTAATCAGAGGCTGCCGGCCTCACTAAAATATTTAAATTGCCAACCCTCCTCCTGGAAGCGGGTTGGCTGCCAGCCCTTTGTCCCACCTCCGTACAGCCTGGAAGTGGGCAGGTTGGAGGTGGGTTAGGGTTGGGTTTGAGATTATTAAAATGTTAACGTCTGATCCAAACCCAATCCACCTGTTCTTGTGTGCTAAAATTCAGCCAGATGAGTCGCATTAAAAAAATTTGCCTCTCACATATGGCTTCTTGATCATTCTGAGCCAAGTTTATCTCTGCTCATAACTTCTGTAAATCTATACTGGGCTTGGTAAACAAAACATATTGCAAAGGAGCACCAGCTGCTGTCATCCTACCCTTCAAACAGCTACTAATTGTGATTGCTTATCAAAGTTATCTCTTCTAATTTATGTAATCATTCTTTCCACCCTCCTCTGTTCCGATGGTACAGTTGCTAGCTCTTCTGGTCTCTTGCCAAAGCTGTCTGTTGAAATTTCTGTGAATCCTCTTTGACACCACGCGTCTGTACTAATAAGCTTTCCGAAAGAAAAAGCTGGCTTTCAGCTCACTTTCATCCTCCAATATTCATTCCAATGAAGTAAGATTCCAGGGGTTCCATTTCTGCAGGGGTTCACTCAACCGTGCACCGTCACTTTGAAGGAAGATCAGTGGAAAGCCTGGTGAACCAGTGTAAACACACTTAGGAGGAGAATTTCCATTGGGTCTTCATGTTATCCCACCATAGCTTCGGTGAAAGATTGGCAAGAACTATTCTCCAAGGTTTCCACTAATCTTACGCTGAAATTATGACAGGCATTCAGGAGAACCCGCTCGAAAAATCCCAGATGCTGGTGTTCATAGCATTATCTTTTGAGTGCACCCCTGTAATATACAATTGGAAATGTGCTTGCCTTTGCCATTACACTAACATAGATGATCCCGCTTACCTTGTAAACTGCCACAATATTGTCCTTACATCAGTATTTTCTAAAGTTATGGAAGCTTCTGTTAATTCTAAAATAAGCTGTCAATTTGAAAGTTCTGGCATGATCCATAATTACTAGTTTGGTTTTCAGCATAACTGTTCCACTGCTGAATTTATTAGCTTTGATGATTTTACGAAAATGGCAATGATGGAGCTGAGTTAGTCAATGAAGCAGGCTCACCTGTGCCAGGAGTTCAGAGGTCAGGCTAAGCTGCATTTTGTCATGGGACCTGCCCTTCCCCCAATTTGAATCGGCTACTGGCACACCCAGAGAGCTTGGCCTTTGGCACACTTGGTTGGGAGGTGAAAATTAAGCAAGGCAGCAGTACTTAAAGGGATGCAGCTCACCATTAAAGAGGAAGTTGCGGTGGTCGCATTAAGGTACACTAATTGTTCACGGTGGCACAGCATAGACACGTGGGCAATACTGCTCCCTTTGATGCTGAAGTCCAGCTGCAGGAGGTGTACCAAAGGAAAGTGGCCCTATTTGAGGCTGGAGATCACACTCCATTAAAGGTTAAGATACTTGGGGAGATCCAGGCTGTGGTCAATAGCCATGATGGCCTATTCACCAAGGGTGTGCATCGAATGTATCCTGCACTTGAGTGCCCTCCATTACAGCTATAGTGCCTTGTTGAGTGATTGATTCTTTCTGTAAATAGTGTCCCTTAGTAAGAGTCATTTTATGACACTAGTTTTCATTGCCTATGTTCTCCTGATCGCAAGGCCCCTTTGCATACCAACCAAGAAAACTAACAAAAGCAGACCAAAAGTTTCAAAAACATTGATTGACTGAGGCCCAAAACAGCTGATGGCTCCAAAACAACACTGATTACAGACCTAGTGACACATATGGCCTCAATAATAACTCTGAGGCATGTTCGGAGCCGACTTCTAGACACGATCACATTTTCGCTGACTTTAATCAATGACCCGCACTTAACCCATGCACTCCTCCAGGTTAAAATTCCCTCCCCCACAGAATCATCGAGTCTGACAGTACAGAAGGAGGCCATTTGGCTAATTGTGCCTGTGCCAGCTCTTTGAAAGAGCTATCCAATTAGTCCCACTTCTCTGGTCTTTCCACATGACCCTGCAAAATTTTCCTTTTCAAGTCTATAACCAATTCTCTTTTGAAAGTTGCACTTGAATCTTCTTCCACCACACCTTCAGGCACTGCATTCCAGATCATAACAACTTGCCATGTGAAAAAAATTCTCCTTACTTTTGGTTCTTTTGCCAATTATATTAAAGCTGTGTCCTTTGGTTACTGACCATCCCACCAGTGGATAAGGTTTCTCCTTATTTACTCTATCAAAACCCTCATAATTTTGAACACCTCTATTAAATCTTCCATTAATCTCCTCTGCTCTAAGGAGAAAAAATCCAGCTTTTCTAGTCTCTCGGGATAACTGAAGTACCACACCCCTGGTACCATTCAAGTAAATCTCCTCTGCATCCTCTCTAAGACTGTAACGTCCCTCCTAAAATGTGGTGCCCAGAATTGGACTCAATCCTCCATCTGAGGACTAACCAGTGATTTATAATGGTTTAAAATAACTTCCATGTTTTTGTACTCTATGGACCCGATATTTACTGGGGCAGAATTTCCAAGCCAGGGGAAGGGGGTGAAGGGAGGAGTTATGGTCGGGAAACACAGATGTCCAGGTTTCCCCGAATGCCATGGAGATTTAACTCCATAGGGTGCATGTTTTTATTTAACAGGTTCCCCGCTCGGAGGCCAGCCTGATTGACCGGCTTGGCTCCCTGTCAGGTGGGGAACGCTGCAGCAGAGGCTGCAGCCCAGCAGCAGTTATGTTTAGTGCTGTTGTGGGTATAGATCGCGAGGGGGGAGTGACGTGATTTCAAATCCCACCACGGCAGCTGGGGAATTTAAATACAGTTAAATAAATAAATCTGGAATAAAAAGCTAATATCAGTAATGGTTACCATTGTCGTAAAAACCCATCTGGTTCACCAATGTCCTTTCGGGAAGGAAATTTGCCGTCCTTACCCGGTCTGGCCTATATGTGACTCCAGACCCACAGCAATGTGGTTGACTCTTAACTACCCCCTGAAATGGCCTAGCTAGCCACCCAGTTCTACCAAACCACAACAAAGACGTATACTAAGAATAAAACCGGACGGACCACCTGACATCGACCTAGACACCAGACACGACAAAGGCACACCCAGCCCAGTCGACACTGCAAAGTCCTCCTCACTAACATCTGAGGACTTGTGCCTGTAAGGAGGGAATGGCCCTGGGAGTCCTCAACATTGACTCTGGACCCCATGAAGTCTCATGGCATCAGGTCAAACATGGACAAGGAAACCTGCTAATTACCACCTACCGCCCTCCCTCAGTTGCTGAATCAGTACTCCTCCATGTTGAATACCACTTGCAAGAAGCACTGAGGGTAGCAAGGACACAGAATGTACTCTGGGCGGGGGACTTTAATGTCCATCACCAAGAGTGGCTCGGTAGCACTATTACTGACCGAGCTGGCTGAGTCCTAAAGAACATAGCTGCCAGACTGGGCCTGTGGTAGGTGGTCAGAGAACCAAAATGAGGGAAAAACCTGCTTGACCTCGTCCTCACTAATCTACCTATCGCAGATGCATCTGTCCATGACCGTATTCGTAGGAGTGACGTCCGCCCATCCTTGTGGAGACGAAGTCCATTTGCATATTGAATTATCATTGGCCCGCAGGCATCTGTAAGGAATACCTATTGTATTCACATGTGATCACATGCTGAGTTGTCATTGGCCTGCAGGCATCTGTAAGGACTACTATTGTTTTGAAGACCCAGGCTAGGGGTCCTAATGCCATGCTTTCCCCATTGGTGCTGCTATGAGTAAGATCACAGACCTAATGCTTAATAAAAGAATTAAACTGTAATACTCCGTTGTCCTGCAATTTATTATTTTTATACAAAGTGTGCAAAACAATAACTGCCTGTTAACAGGTAGCTAACAGGCAGTTTTTAGCCTAATCCCTATTTTGAGGGGTTTCGTATGGGTTTCCCGACGGCTCCAAATCACGCCAGGTAGAGCAGGCGGGCCGTCGGGTTGAAGGAGTTGGAGGGGTCGCGATGTTGGCGCTCAGGTGAGTGATGGATGCATGAGTGCAAAGGTAAGTGTGTTTGGTGTGTCTAAAGTGTGTAAAGAACTTTTACTTACCTGCACTTACCTTCACAGCCTTTCTTCCTGTAGCCATCGGGAGCGCATCACTCACCCGGCACTGAAAGCTGAACGGCTGCGAACTGTCAAAAGTGACAGCCTTCAGCTTTGAGTGCCAGTGTGAGTTCTAACTTAGTCTGTGCAGAATGACTCAGCTTAGAACTCAGAGTGTCAGTGTTTCACTGCTTCAAACAGCTGTGAGACACTGATATTTGGCGGGCTCAACAAGGTCAATCAAGGGAAAATCGCGCGGATTGGCCGGACGTCAAAGTAGGCGGGTCAAAAACCCGAAAGGGGAAGTTCCGCCTTCTTCCCGACAGGTTCGGCAAAATCTACCCCATGGTATCCGAATAGGGATTGTAAATGGACATCGTTGGAGCTCCCTTGCCTCGAATGGAATGGGAATCTTTGAACTTACCTGGAGAATGGCGCAACTTCAAGCGACACGTGGAGTTGATGTTCTCGGGTCCGCTGAAAAGCAAAGGGGAGGAAGAAAGATGCAGCTACCTACTCCTGTGGATCGGAGAAAAAGGGAGAGACATTTTTAACACATGGTCTCTCATTGCAGATGAAGCAAAGGTACTGAAAAGTTATTTTGACCGTTTTGAATCATATGTGATGCCCAAGACAAATACAATATTCACTAGGTACAAGTTTCAGGAGAAAGTACAAGGAGCTAGTGAGTCGTTTGAACAGTTCGTGACTGAGTTAAAACTGCTAGTAAAAGACTGTGAATATGCAGATAAAGATGAGATGGTCAGAGACCACATCATGTTTGCAATACATTCAGCTAAAGTGAGAGGGAAACTTTTGAATGTTGGGTCCGGGCTAACGCTGGACAAAGCTATGGACATAGCTAGATCGCACGAGATAGCCCAAGCACAGTTGAAAACCATAACCGGTGGCACGAGCAGCTCACGTTAACAGACAGTGCACGCAGTTAATAGACACACACCAAAGAACACCGCCCAGAGAGTGTGTTTCTGAACAGAAAGAACAGAGAGAGTTATAAAATGAGCGAAACATACATAAAATGCTTCAAAAACTGTGGCTATTGTGGAAACAAGGTGCATGGGGAAAAGGAGCACTACCCTGCCAAAGGAAGGCAATGTGCTAAATGTGGGAAATGGAACCACTTCGCTAAAGTTTGCAGGACTGTTTTTGGAATAGCAGTACACATGGTGAGTGGCAGCCAAATGCCAGATAGAGAGCCAAATGCAGAGGAACTGTTTATTGATTCTGTGTCACAGAAAAAACAGATTTCAGAGATTGAGCAAGCCTTTGCAGATATTGAGATAGGAAAACAGGGCACAGAGCTTAAGTTCAAACTAGACACTGGAGCTCAGGTTAATGTAATTCCTCACAGCTTGAAGGATGAGTATGAGCTACAGCCCACCTCACACAGACTGACCAGTTATGGGGGTGAGCAGCTCATTGTAAAAGGCACATGCGTGATGAAATGCAAGTACAAAGAAAGCGACATGATGTTGGACTTTTACATTGTTGACACTCAAGCACCTCCAGTGCTAGGTCTAAAGGCATGTTTAGACATGGACCTCGTCAAGCTAGTGCTATTATTGACAGCACCAGTTGAGAAGCAGACAGTCATGGAGGAGTTTGCTGACGTTTTCAAAGGAATCGGACTATTCCCAGGTGAATGCACTATTCACCTTGACCCAGCAGCAACCCCTGTGGTTTGCCCACCGAGAAGGATACCCCTTGCTCTATGTAGTCACCTGAAGGAGGAGCTGCAGAGCATGGAGAAGACAGAAATCATCATCCAGGAAACAGAACAGACAGAGTGGGTCAACGTGTTAGTAGTGGTTGAGAAACCACGTACAGGCAAGCTCAGAGTCTGTCTTGACCCCAGGGATTTGAACAAGGCTATCAAACGCCCTCACTACCCTCTACCAACGCTAGATGACATCACAACCAAGCTAGTGGGAGCACGTTACTTCAGTGTAATGGACGCACGATCAGGATACTGGACTATCAAGCTCACGGAAGAGTCATCTAAGCTAACAACGTTCAACACACCATTTGGACGCGTTTACCATTTGCTCTTATCTCAGCTCAGGATGAATTCCAGTGGAAGATCGACGAAACCTATGAAGGCCTCAACGGAGTAGTCACAATTGTAGACGACATCCTCATCTATGGCAGGCATAGAGAGGAACATGACAGGAACCTCCGTGCGATGCTACAACGATCACGGGAGAAAGGTATCCGGCTCAACCCCGAGAAAAGCATAATCGGATCCACCGAGATCAGTTATTTCGGGCATCGCCTCTCAACTGATGGCATTAAGCCGGATCCAGAGAAAATCACCGCCATCAAGAAGATGGAGCCGCTGAAGAACCGCGCAGAGCTAGAGACAGTACTAGGCATGGTTAACTACTTAGCCAAGTTTGCCCCAAGCCTCTCCGAAATCAACGCACCCATGCGTCAGTTGCTCAAACAATCCAATGAGTTCCTGTGGGACAAACAAAATGACACAGCATTTCAGAAAATGAAAGACCTAATCACCAGAGAACCAGGACCAGTTCTTGCCTACTTCGACCCCAACAAAGAGCTCAGACTACAAGTGGACACGTCAAAGTACGGACTAGGCGCAGTATTACAGCATGAAGGAAAGCCCATCGGCTACACTTCCAGATCTCCCACAGTGAAATCAACTATGCTCAAATCGAGAAAGAGCTATATGCAATTCTGTTTGGATGTAAGCGTTTCCACCAGTACGTCTATGGCCGACAAGTCATTGTGGAATCCGACCACAAGTCCCTCGAGTCAATCATGAGGAAACCACTAGCCGCAGCCCCACCAAGGCTACAGAGAATGATCCTTCAGCTACAAAAAGTACGACTTCACAATCATTCACCATCCAGGCAAAGACATTCCTGTCGCAGACACGCTCTCCAGAAAGTCTCTTAGCTACCAGGACAGCAGCCTCAGTGGAGGCATGGATGTGCAGGTGCTCATGGTGTACAACAGCTTACCTGTGAGTGACTCAAAACTGAAGGAGATCCAAGCAGGAACAGAGAAAGATGCACAACTCACACTGCTGAGCAAAGTCATACATGAAGGATGGCCTGAGGAAAGGAGGAAATGCCCTCAGAGCATATCTGAATTCTGGAACCACAGAGACGAACTGTCACAAATCAACAGAATCGTCTTCAAAGGGGAGAAAATCATCATTCCTACCAGTCTCAGAGAAGAGATGTTGACAAAAATTCATGCTGGACATATGGGCATGGAAAAATGCAAACAAAGAGCACGTGACATTATGTTTTGACCCGGAATATGCAAACACATCTGTAAGTACTTGAGAATGTTATAGATGATTAGTGTACACTGTATGTTGCAGAAAATGTTTAGTTTGTAACTTTTCTCTGTAAGCAAACTTACACAGCTAGCCGTGAAGTGCTCGCTCTCTGTCTAGCTGGTTAACTAGTAGCTGTATTTTGATGCACTATGTACAGGGCTAATTTAAAGAGCATGCCTTCCAGTTTGCTAAATGTATATTCACAGTAAGCTGTGTTTCCACGTGTTTGGTAATTTACATGCCAAATGTACTGTGTTGCTCAGGCGTACCTAAATTTGTGTATGCATATCAGTTACGCGCTTGTATACTAATGTGTGCTTCCATTTCTGTGTTGTATTTCAGTTTTACGATAAGAATCTTTCAGTAAAGCTTTACAAGAAAAGTCAAGCCTTGTGATTTTTATGGGAAGATATCAAGTTGTTAGCTATCTGTCTAGCTCTGCATAGGAACGCGCTGCGAGAGCAGAAAAGTAAAAAGACAACAGCACAGCGGGCTCAAGCACAAGAAGATACCACTCAGCTACCATGAGTCTATGCTCAGGAAGACAATATACCATAGAGGACGTCGACCAGCCAATCGAGAAGCATGAGCCTCTCCGAGCAAACGATGCCAAGTCACAGTCCTCTAAAGCATCTTCTAGATCATCTCGGCGGTCCAGCAGACCGTCGTCATCGACAGCTTCTGCAGCCGCCAAAGCACGTGCCAAGGCAAAAGCTGCCCAGGCTCAATTGTCCTTTGCTGAAAAAGAAGCTAGTGTGATGAAGCAGAGAGCTGACCTCGACGCCAGTCTCCACATTCTCCAAAGCCAGAGAGCTGCCGCTGCCGCTGAAGCTGAAGCCGCAGCTTATGAAGAAGGTGAGGAGAACGAAGGCGGGGAGCCCAGCCATGAAACATATGTTCTAGAACAGCCCCTCAGTCCAGTGCAACGTACAAGTGAGTATGTCCAACAACACTCCAAATTGTTCTTCAAGGAAACATCCAGGTATCTCGACGCAGAACCAGCCACTCACCACAGTAGCAAACAGCCTGTTTTTGGAGACACTGAGCTTAAAGGAGAAGAAACAAGTAAGACTTACCTGCAGAGACCTCCACAGCACTTGGCCAATCCAGCCAAGCAGTCCTCACCCGAGCCACAAGGTGCACAAGACCTCGCTAGGTACCTTATCCGCCGAGAATTGTTAAGTTCAGGCCTTCTAGAATTTGATGACCTTCCTGAAAATTATTGGTCATGGAAAGCGTCCTTCCTGAGTACCACCAAGGACTTGAATCTGTCAGCCAGAGAAGAACTAGACTTGATGACAAAGTGGCTCGGAGCTGAGTCGTCAGAACAGGCGAAGAGAATTCGCTCAGCGCATGTCCGCAATCCCACAGCAGGCCTCAACCTGGTTTGGCAACGTCTCGAAGACTGTTATGGGACACCAGAAGTCATTGAACACGCACTGCTCAAGAAGATTGAGGACTTTCCGAAGCTAACCAACAAAGATAATGTCGAGCTCCGAGAACTGGGCGACATTCTCCTCGAACTGGAGTGTGCCAAGGGAGAAGGTTACCTGACCGGCCTCTCGTATTTGGATACAGCTCGTGGGGTAAACCCAATAGTGGAAAAGCTCCCCTACAACCTTCAAGAGAAATGGATAGCTAAGGGATCCAAGTACAAGGAGGACAATGGAGTGGCATTTCCCCCCTTCTCTCTCTTCTCCAGGTTCGTCCAACAACAGGCAAAGGTGAGGAATGATCCAAGTTTCACTTTCTCCACCTCCAGCAGTTATGCTCCTTCGAGAACAGAGAAACCCACAAAGTACAGCAACAAAGCCTCTGTGAGTGTGCACAAAACAGATGTTCCAGCCGAACCCTCAGTCAACCAATCCAGTTCTGCTGGGAATAAAGTGGACGACCCAGATCGTCAGTGTCCAATACACAAGAAGCCCCAACCACTCAAAAAGTGTCGAAGTTTTAGAGACAAGCCTATTGATGAGCGCAAATCATACCTGAAAGAGAATCGCATCTGCTTCAGGTGTTGTAGGTCGACTATGCACATGGCAAAAGACTGCAAGGCGACAATCAAGTGCTTTGAGTGCAACAGTGAAAAACACATCGCAGCCCTGCATCCAGGTCCTCCTCCTTCAACCACCGAGAGTGCTGCGGTTGACAAAGAGGATAGCGGGGAGCAAAGCAAAAGCACATCTTCTTCAGTCACCTCCAAGTGTACAGAGGTTTGTGGAAATGCAAGTAGCCCACGCTCATGCTCCAAAATCTGCTTGGTTAAAGCATATCCTGCAGGGAGAAAGGAGAAGGCAATCAAAATGTACGCAGTGCTTGATGAGCAAAGTAACAAGTCTCTAGCGAAGACAGAATTCTTCAATCTCTTTGAAGTCAAGGCCAGCGCAACTCCGTACACGCTAAAAACCTGTGCAGGGACAACAGAGACTACGGGTAGGAGAGTTGGGAACTTCATGATCGAGTCCATGGATGGGAAACTACAGCTTCCCCTCCCCACCTTAATTGAGTGTGACATGATGCCAGATGATAGGACGGAAATTCTCTCCCCAGAGGTCGCACGCCATCAGCCCCACCTACAGCCAATTGCCAACAAGATTCCAGCTGTGGACCCGGACGCTCCAATCCTCCTGCTCTTGGGAAGAGACATCTTAAGGGTGCACAAGGTGCGTGAGCAAATCAACGGGCCCCACAATGCTCCTTATGCGCAGCGGCTTGACCTGGGATGGGTCCTCGTGGGTGGAGTTTGCCTGGGAACAGTCCACAAACCAGCGGATGTCAGCGTCTATAAAGCAAACGTGTTGCACAACGGTCGCACATCCTGTCTCAGCCCATGCCCAAACAGGATCCAGGTAAAGGAAGACTACGATGACATGACGCAGCATCATAGGTCAACCTCCTCTGCCTGTGAGGAAGAGGCAGGCCCCACTGTGAGCACAGACAGCCTAGGATGCTCAGTGTTTGAAAGGTCCAAGGATGATGACAAGCCAGCACTATCCATGGACGACAAAGCTTTCCTAACCATCATGGATGAGGAGGTTTACCAGGACGATGGACACAGCTGGGTGGCACCCTTACCATTTCACTCTCCTAGACGCCGTCTTCCGAGTAACAGGGAACAAGCTATGAAGCGCCTCACAGCGCCAGGGACCCGGGTTCGAATCCGGCCTCAGGTGACTGTCTGTGTGGAGTTTGCACATTCTCCCCATGTTTGCGTGGGTTTCCTCCGGGTGCTCCGGTTTCCTCCCACAGTCCAAAGATGTGCAGGTTAGGATGATTGGCTATGATAAATTGACCCTTAGTGTTAGGGGGATTAAATACGTGGGGTTACGGGGATAGGGTGGGATATGTGTTGGTGTAGGGGTTACGGGGATTGGGTGGGATATGTGTCGGTGCAGGCTCGATGGGCCGAAATGGCCTCTATCTGCACTGTGGGGTTTGTGTGATTCTGTGATTCTGACATTGTCGGAAAATGGCCCATTTGTCTAGAACGTCGCCCATCAAATGTCAAAGAAGCCATGATACCTCACCGTATCCCAGACAGGCCCTGGCAGGTCGCGGCAACGGATCTGTTCACATGGAATAATGAGCACTACATAGTGACTGTTGATTACTACTCCGGTTGACAACTTCAAGTCACCAGCACAGCTGTTGATGAGCCACAGACTTCGCTCAATCCTTCCAAGCACCAACCAGCAGCTGCAGCCAGAGGTCGTCAGCAGCAAGCAAGTGCATGCAAAACGTGTACAGAGACAGCTACACCAAAAGAGATACTATGACAGGTCAGCTAGACTACTGCCGCCGCTGCACAATGGAGAATCCATCAGAATCCAGGAGCATGACTACTGGAAGCCAGCAGTCGTCATCCAGGCAGCTGACACTGAGCGATCATATCACGTCCGCACCCCAGAAGGACAGGTGTACCGCCGCAATCGCAGGCACCTCCTGAGCACCAAGGAACAACACCGTCAATCCGATGAGAGGATCAGTTCAACAGAGTGTGATGAACAGAGCAATACACAAAACACATCATACTTACCTGAACTTAAACCTGAACCTGAATTGTTGACCGATTCAGGAGCATGCTCAGTTTCATACCACACAAGGTCGGGACGAGAGGTCAACCTAGAGTTATCCTTGACTTGTGAACTGTCAAAGGGTGTAGGCGGATCGCTGCCCTAAAAAAGACTGTACATCGTTATTGAAACGTTGAGATATTTTCAGTGCTAGTTAAATGCTGAGTTTACTTATATGTTTATGCTGCCGAGAACATTATGTAGAAGAAAGGTTTAAAAGTAATGCATAACATTTAAAAAAAAAGAAAGTGGATGTAACATTTGCATATTGAATTATCATTGGCCCGCAGGCATCTGTAAGGAATACCTATTATATTCACATGTGATCACATGCTGAGTTGTCATTGGCCTGCAGGCATCTGTAAGGACTACTATTGTTTTGAAGACCCAGGCTAGGGGTCCTAATGTCATGCTTTCCCCATTGGTGCTTCTATGAGTAAGATCACAGACCTAATGCTTAATAAAAGAGTTAAACTGTAATACTCCATTGTCCTGCAATTTATTATTTTTATACAAAGTGTGCAAAACAAGACAGACACCCTCCATCGTGTTGTGTGGCACGACCACCATGTTAAATGGGATAGATTCAGAACAGATACCACAGCTCAAAACTGGGCATCCATGAGGCACTGTGGGCCATTAGCAGCAGCAGAATTGTATTCCATCACAATCTGTAACCTCATGGCCCAGCATATCCCTCATTCTACCATTACCATCAAGCCAGTGGACTAACCCTGGTTTAATGAGGATTGCAGAAGAGCATGCCAGGAGCAGCACCAGACATTCCTAAAAATGAGGTGGCAACCTGGTGAAGCTACAACACAGGACTACATGCATGCTAAACAACGGAAGCAGCATGCTATAGACAGAGCTAAGCGATCCCACAACCAACGGATCAGATCAAAGCTCTGCAGTCCTGCCACATCCAATTATGAATGGTCGTGGACCATTAAACAACTAATGGGAGAAGGAGGCTCCATCAACATGATTGTGTCGAGCAGAAGTATATTTGAAGTGTAGTCACTGTTGTAATGTCGTAAATAATTCCATGCACATAGCACTTCGGTCACCAACAACATGCACTGGCAGGAAAAGCCTCTTCCCAGCTAATGTGAGAAGGTCTAGCATGGGGTGGGTGGGGTGGGGAGGTTGTCAGGACACGGGGTACTCAGGAACCTGGCAACATTCTCTTAAATGTTATCTGCTAATACGCCAAGAAATAAGTTTATTGATAAAATCCTTACCTAATCCTTCACTCTCTTCAAACATCTTCTTTACCGTCTGACAGGAAGAGCCGTTCCCGTGGCACACCCCACATCGATCTTCAACTGCATTGGATTCTATTTCATAGTCACACCCTACAGACTGGAAGAAATACAAACAATTTAACATATGTTGTTCTGTCTCTATACCAAATCATTAATCAAGCTGCCTTGTAGTTCCCAACATTACAATAGTGACTATTCTTCAAAATGACTTCATTGGCTGTGATGTCCTGATGTCATGAAAGGCACTTTATAAATGCAAGTTATTTCTTTATTCTATATATATTACACAATAAAAGCTTAATATTATTTCAAAAATATGAACACTACTCTTTAACCTTGGGAACCGGGTTCAAATTCATAAATGGGTTGAATTTCTTTTTCCCTTTTTGCCATCTGAAAGGTTCTGACACGAAATTAATTTGAGGCAGTCTCAACCTAATTCCTAAACATTGCAAGCACAAAACCACCGACAATTCAGAACAGTTACCACTAACTTACTCAGAGAGGTCACAAGGACGACCTTAGCGAAAATTCAATGTATCACTGAGATGTGATAGAGCGAGCTCCTGAGGTTAAAAACAACTGTTGAGGCTTAATAATGAGATTAATGCTTTGTACCTGAACTGGGAGTTTTTCATGCTGAAACTGGATGCCCAGAATTGAAGTTTGCCTCATTCTTTAACACCAGTTTAAAGAAGACAAAAATAACTGTTGTAAAAATAAATAAAAATTTTTAAATTGCCATACTGCAGCCCTTGCTGCCATTTTTAGTAAATCTTGGGCTCATTAGAAAGCAATGTTATACTTGAAAATGAAACATTTCCATTTTTGAAAGCATCAAGTGCTCTCAGATCAGGTAATGATATAGAATTAAACTTGGGCCATCTGGCATAAATGAGGCAGGAACAGCTCAGAATTGTCTTACCGCCCATTTACATCCACAAGGGGGCTTCCCACATAAGAGATTAGCGTGTAAAGTTAAGGCACATGGGATTGGGGGTAAGGTACTGACTTGGATAGAGAACTGGTTGGCAGACAGGAAGCAAAGCGTTGGAATAAACGGGTCTTTTTCTGAGTGGCAGGCAGTGATTAGTGGGGTACAGCAGGGATCGGTCCTAGGACCCCAGCTATTCACAATATATATTAATGATCTAGACGAGGGAACTAGATGTAATATCTCCAAGTTTGCAGACAACACAAAGCTGGGTGGGCGTGTGTGCTGTGAGGAGGATGCCGAGAAACTCCAGTATGATTTGGGCAGGTTGGGTGATTGGCATGGCAGATGCAGTATAATGTGGATAAATGCGAGGTTATCCACTTTGGTGGCAAAAACAGGAAGGCAGATTATTATCTGAACGGCAATAGATTGGAAGAAGGGGAAGTGCAACGAGACCTTGGTGTCCTTGTGCACCAGTCGCTGAAGGTAAGCATGCAGGTGCAGCAGGCAGTTAAGAAGGCAAATGGTATGTTGGCCTTTGTAGCGAGAGGGTTCGAGTACAGGAACAAGGATGTCTTGCTGCAGTTGTACAGGGCCTTGGTGAGACCACACCTTGAGTATTGTATGCAGTTTTGGTCACCTTATCTGAGGAAGGATGTTCTTGCCATGGAGGGAGTGCAGCGAAGATTCACCAGACTGATACCTGGGGTGGCAGGAATGACGTATGAGGAGAGATTGGGTCGATTGGGCTTATACTCGCTAGAGTTTAGAAGAATGAGAGGGGATCTCATTGAAACTTATAAAATTCTAACAGGACTAGACCGACTAGATGCAGGAAGGATGTTCCCGACGGCGGGGGAGTCCAGAACCAGGGGTCACAGTCTAAGGATAAGGGGTAAACCATTTAGGACAGAGATGAGGAGGAATTTCTTCACCCAGAGAGTGGTGAACCTGTGGAATTCTCTACCACAGAAGGCAGTTGAGGCCAATTCATTAAATATATTCAAGAAGGAGTTAGATATATTTCTTAAGGCTAAAAGGATCAGGGGATATGGGGAGGAGTTAGGGACAGGGTATTGAGTTTGGATGATCAGCCATGATCTCATTGAATGGCGGAGCAGGCTCGAGGGGCCGAATGGCCTTCTCCTGCTCCTATCTTCTATGTTTCTGCTGGGTGGCCGGAGTGATCCTCTGTTTCAGGCCATAGGCCCTTATAATATGCAAATCAAGGTCCTATGACGTACATAGAACCCCAATTGTAATTCTGACAGACAACTGGGAGGTACAGCAGGAAGCACCAAAAAGGTAAGTTTATAATGATTTTTTGGTGCCAGAAGGAGCAGGAGAATAATGTGGGCTGCTGCCTCCCTGAGCCTCCCGACCCCCCGCCCCCCCCCACCCCCTGACATACCTTCCTGTCAGCTGGGTTGGCCTCATGGCTGTTCCATATTGGGCTGGCCCAGAGCTGGCACGTTGCAGTGGGATGCCCGTTTGGTGCCCACAACTCGCTGGCAGCAGGCCCTCAACAAAACACATAGGCCTAGAAATTAGGTTTGCCTCCGCCAGGGCTTTTGCGCCCGAAATTTTGCGCCTGCGATAATTGCCACTGCGCCCGCCAAAAATTCAGCTGCCCCGCGCCCAGACGGCTGCGGGCGCTAATGGAGGGTTTCAGCACCTCGCTATGGGCGCTGAATGCAGGTTTGCGGCGCTAATCCCCCGCTGCGGCACCCGATGCGGTGTGGCAGGCTGGGGTACTGCAGGCCTCCTCCTTCTGTTAAGGAGGAGCTGCCTGCAGCCGACCGCTGACCGGTCGATTCGCCCGACAAATGAGCCCGGCACCTCGGAGAAGTGCCGGGCTCGCGGGCCACACACATCAGTGCCGCGGGGGGATGGTGGAGGAGTCCGGGGAGGGAGGTGCGGGCAGGCGGCCGCCGGGAAAGCGGCCGGCCGCCGCTCCACCTTAACGCGCCGGCGCTACGTGCTGCAACATCCCGTTGAACAATCGTTGGTTGCGGCTGCCACGGGCGAGGCGGCCGCAACTGAATTTGGGCGTCCGGCCGCGTTACCACGGCAACCGGGACGCTGCGCACACCGATGACGTCATTGGTGCCGGCGCAGCGCTACCGGCTAACGCCGATGGTAGGGCCCAACGCAATTTCGATCGCGGCTATAATTCCGGCGCAAGGCCCTCTAACGCCTCTAATTGGGCGCTAACCCCACCGAATTTCTAGGCCATGGACTCCCGCCGGTAGGAGTGGGTGGCAAGCTGGCAGGCTCTGCCAGTTGGCCTCCCAATAGTTAAAATCTACCCCAATGTGTGGTCCTAGTCAAAGTAAAGCTCTTTTGAATCTATTCAAATGGACAACTTCAGGATAAAATTTAAATTTCTGTTTCAAATATTTGTGAGCGGTTGGCCTATGCTTCCCAGGAAGCAACCTGTCATTTTGTCTTCTTGAATCAGGAAATGCCTGTACAACGGGGGATTTTATTTTCCCACGGATTCATTAGTCCAGTGGTGAGTGATCTGGTATTGAGGGCCAGGCAGCTGTTAGATTTGTAGACACCATAAATAATTGTTTCCTAATACAACACATTAGTGAAGAATTAGGGGTAATCGGGCACTTGATTTTGGTTTTAGTAGTGACCCTGATGCAGAATCAGACATCCATGTGCGGGAACATTGGCTAACAGTGACCACAGTATTATTAGATTCAACTTGATCAGCCAAACAAGCCTCCATTCACAAAATCACCCCCCATGTCTATTCCAAGAATCAAAAGAATGGCAATTGATTAAAAAAAAACTAAGTGGCTAACTGGTCATGTCCAAGGGCAAATCAGACTGGAAAAAACCTACCTTTATAGATTAAAAGAGAATAGATTAGGAGAACAGGCATTCGGCCCATCGAGTCCGTGCCGGCTCTCTGTAGAGCAATCCAGTCAGTCCCATTCCCCCGCTCTATCCCCGGAGCCCTGCAAGTTTATTTCCCTCAAGTGCCTATCCAGTATCCCCTTGAAAACATTGAGTGTGTCCGCTTCCACCACTTCCGTCGGCAGCGAGTTCCAGGTCATCACCACGCGCTGCGTAAAAAAGTTTTTCCTCACGTCCCTCCTGTATCTCCTGCCCAAAACATTAAATCTGTGTTCCCTAGTCCTTGTACCATCAACTAGTGGGAACAGCCTTTCCCCGTCTAGCCTATCCAAACCCGTCATAATCTTGCACACCTCTATCAAATCACCGCGCAACCTCCTTTGGTCTAATGAAAACAAATCCAGCTTCTCCAAACTGTCCTTGTAGCTAAAATCCCCCATCCCCGGAACTATTCTGGTAAATCTCCTCCGCACCCTCTGAAGTGCCTTCACATCCTTCATAACGTGTGGTGACCAGAACTGGACACAATACTCCAGTTGTGGCCTAACCAGTGCTTTATAAAGGTTCAGCATAACTTCTCTACTTTTGTACTCAATACCTATATTTATGAAGCTCAAGATTCCATATGCTTTGCTAATCACTCTCTCAATATGTCCTGCCATCTTCAGGGACCAATGCACATTAACTCCCAGGTCCCTCTGTCCCTGCACACTCTTTAAAACTGTGCCATTAAGTATATATTGCCTCTCCCTGTTCCTTCTGCCAAAATGCATCACCTCACACTTCTCTGTAGTAAATTCCATCTGCCACTTGTCTGCCCATTCTGCTAGCCTTTCTATGTCCTGTTGCAGTCGATTGGTATCATCATCACCGTTTGCCACACCCCCAAGTTTGGTGTCATCGGCAAATTTAGAAATTCCACTCTGTATTCAAATATCCAGGTCATTTATATTTATCAAAAATCAGTGGCCCCAGCACTGACCCTTGGAGAATACCACTGTCTACCATCCTCTAGTCTGAAAAACAGCCATTTACCACAACTTGCTGTTTTCTGTCCTTAAGCCAATACCTTATCCAAGGGGCCACTGACCCACCTATTCCATGAGCCTCAATTTTATTAACCAGCCTTCTATGTGGTACTTTGTCAAACGCCTTCCGAAAATCCACGTAGACAACATCCATTGCATTCCCTTTATCAATCCTCCCTGTTACTTCACCAAAAAATTCAATTAGATTAGTCAAACACGATCTGCCTTTTATAAATCCATGTTGGCTCTCCTTAATTAGCTTAAACCTCTCCAAGTGCCTGTTAATTTTTTCCTTGATTATTGTTTCTAAAACTTTACCCACCACTGATGTTAAACTGACTGGCCTGTACTTACTAGGATTGTCCTTACACCCTTTTTTGAACAATGGTGTCACATTTGCCACTTTCCAATCCTCAGGCACCTCCGCCGCATCTAGGGAAGATTGGAAAATTATGGCAAGACCTTCCACTATCTCCTCCCCCAATTCCCTTAGCAACCTTGGATGCAAGCCATCAGAACCAGGCGACTTATCCACTCTAAGCATACCCAACCTTTCTAGTACATCCTGTCTATCAATCTTCACCCCTTCCATTGCTTCTAACTTTTCCACTTCTACTGATATTTTGTCAGCATCCACCTCTTTAGTAAACACCGATACAAAGTACTCATTGAATATTCTATCCTTGCCCTGCGCCTCTAAGCATATATCACCTTCTTTGTCCCTAATAGGCCCTGTCATGAATCTTATCATGACTCATGAAGTAACACTGGGCGGACAGCTGGTGGCACCGTCCAAGGAGTATAAATACTCGGGCGTGGGCCCAGCTTGCTCAGGATGTTTCTGTAACCAGGAACTAGTGATGTAACTAGAAATCTCATGGTTTTGAAACAGTTGATTAAAGCCTTGTTTTATACTCAAACCAAGTGCTCAGTAGTCTTTTTACATTAGGCCTACCTGTTTACTGTTTACATGCCAGTAGAAGATTTTTGGGTTCCCTTTTATGTTAACCGCCATTCTACTCTCATATTCTCTCTTTGCCAATCTTATTTTCATCTTCACGTCCCCTCTCAACCTATTGTATTTGGCCTGGTTCTCCCTTGAAGAATTCACCTGACATGCATCATACACCCTCTTTTTTTGTTTCATCATCTTCTGTTTAAATGGTTGTATTGAAATTGCAGGCGGAAAGTCTCCTCGGACCAGATAGATGCTTAGAAGTGCTAATGTTTTGGTTTCCTACGGAGGGTATAAAACCTCCCTGTTTTTAAGTGATTATCTGTTGTTTTTAAGTTAAGACTTGAACCTCATTTATGTATTTTATGTATAATGCTAAGGTGTGGCGGAGCCACTAAGGGACTCCGATCAATTGTATATAATTCCCTTTAATAATATGTTAGCTACAGCCTGAGTCTGTATCTTTGTTTTCATTGTTTACATGTACAGAGCACGATCACTTTAATAGCGCGGGTAAACGCGATGACGTCACGCCGTTCATCACGTGATCCCCCACCGGCGGGAAAAACATGATGATGTCATGACGTCAGCCACGGGACCACCCAAGCAGTCCTCATGGAGCCTCTGAACTGACTAGACCTATATTCGATGTTCTCCTGTAGTTATCCGTTAAACTCTGTGGCCTAGAAATTCGGTGGGCTGCGCCACCAGTTAGCGCCTAAAGAGGGCACTCAGTGGCGTTAGCGCCACTGGCCACGCCTCCCGCGATATTTAGCTGGGGCGCTAATGGCGGCGTTAGCCTGTTGCGCTGCGCCACCACCGATGACGTTATCAGTGTGCGCAGCGCCCCGCTACCGCCCCGATCTCGATATTCGGTAGCGCCCGCCTCTGTAGCACTGTTCGCAAATCGCACCCAGTTCACGGGGCCTACCTGTGGCGGCAGTGGCGCAAATTAAGGTGGAGGTGTGGGGCAGCCGTTTTTTTCAGCGGCCGCCTGCCAGCACCTCCGTCCCTGGCCTCCTGATCTCCCCCCGCGGCAGGGCCGGCTGTTTTCCGAGAGCCCGGCACTTCTCCTCGGTGCCGGGCTCTTTTGCCGGCACTCGCGATCTCTGATCGTGCTGGTGCAGGCCCCTCCCCCTTAAGACTGGGAGGAAGGCCTGCAGTACCGCAGCGCACCGTGCCGTAGCGTGTGGCGCTGCGGCACGTTATGCTGCGATATTCAGTTTCAGCGCCCTAAGAGTTAATTTGTTATATTCCGTCTTAAACTCTGATTAAACACAATATACCCACCATATTGGTTTGCACTAGAACCTGATTATTTAAAGTGACCAGAGATAGCTGTAACTTGACTATTTCTTACAGCACCCCACTAGTTGCAGCCTGCCAACCTGAAAATGACCCGCTTATCACTACTCTCTGTTTTCTGTCCGTTAATCAATCCTCATGCTAATATATTACCCCATACCCCATGAGCCCTTATCTTGCGTAACAACTTTTTATATGGCACCTTATGGAATGCCTTTTGGAAATCCAAATATACTACATCCACTGGTTTCCCTTAATCTACCTTGGTAGTTACATCCTTAAAAAACTCTAATAAATTTGTTAAAAACAATTTCCCTTTCATAAAGCATGTTGACTCTACCTAATCATATTTAAAAAAAATGTTTACTTGGATCTGTGCATCAAAATGTATTAGAAATACTGCAGTTCGATTTCCCTCTGCTACATACCCAGAGGACACTCAATCCTAGATACAAAGCAGAGTAACAGGGGACATAATAACGTACGAAATAGGAGGAGGAGTAGGCCATTTAGCCCTTCAAGCCTGCTCCGTCATTCAATAAGATCATGGCTGATCTTCTACCTCATCTCCACTTTTCTGCACTATGCCCATATCCCTTGATTCCCTTAATATTCAAAAATCTATCGATCTCTGTCTTGAATATACTCAACGACTGAGCCTCCACAGCAGGAGTAGAAAATTCCAAAGATTCACCACCATCTGAGTGAAGAAATTTCTCCTCATCTCAGTCCTAAATGGCCAACCCCTTATTCTGAGACTGTGACCCCTGGTTCTAGACTCCCCAGCCAAGGGAAACATCCTCCCTGCATCTACCCTGTCAAGTCCTGTAAGGATTTTGTATGTTTCAATGAGATCACCTCTCATTCTTCTAATCTCGAGAATATAGGCCTAGTCTACTCAATCTTTCCGCATAGGACAATACCCCCATCCCAGGAATCAGTCTGGTGAACCTTCGTTGCACTCCCTCTATGGCAAGTATATACTTCCTTAGGTAAGGAGACCAAAACTGAACACAATACTCCAGGTGTGATCTTACCAGGGCCCTATATAATTGCAGTAAGATGTCTTTACTCTTATACTCAAATTCTCTTTTAATAAAGGCCAACATACCATTTGCTTTCCGAATTGCTTGCTGTACCTGCATGTTAACTTTCAGTGATTCGTGTACAAGGAGGTCCAGGTCCCTCTGAACACCAACATTTCCCAATCTCTCACCATTTAAAAAATACTCTGCTTTTCTATTTTTCCTACCAAAGTGGATAACTTCACATTTCTCCACATTATATTCCATTTGCCATGTTCTTGCCCACTCACTTAGCCTGTCTATATTCCCTTGAAGCCTCCTTGCATCCTCCTTACAACTTACATTCCCACCCAGCTTTGTATCATCAGCAAACTTGGATATATTACATTTGGTGCCCTCATCCAAATCATTGACGTAGATTGTGAATAGCTGAGGCCCAGACAGAACCAGTAATGCCGGGTCTGCATCCAGGGATTTCCTGAGGTTCCCTGAGGGAATGCAATATGTTTATGCCCACACCTAGAATAAACAGACATAACTAGCCCACCCACTTCTTTTTCCTTTTGGAATGGTAAGTAGATGCCTATTTGGAGGAGCAGACAGAAGAACTGGGCTTCAGGCTTCACGGCTAGCCCTGCTCATATTGAAGATTTGAGTGCCTGCCATGCATAAAGTAAGCACTTCCATTCGCAGGCGTAGCAAGTAGAAATTGAAGGCTGGAGGGGTTTTCTAGCTTGAAGCTTGTTGATTTTGTTCTTGCTGCAATTTTTGGACAGCGACCAGAATGCCATGCAGTTAGCAGCCTTTACCCCAGCCATAGGCCTGTATACAGCTAATTATATTGAAGTTCAATCACAATTATTATGTAAGCAAGCCTGGCAACAATTTTACATGCAGCATGCGATGAATGAGCAGTTGACTGGCCTTTATTTTTGAAACCGTATATTAATGTTAGAGAAATAATTCAACGCCAATAATCTGAGTGATATTATTGTTGTGAAATTAGCATTTGTTTCAGTATCATGTTGCATGAGCTAAAGCCTCAAAAACTAGCCAGCTTAGAGGCCCAGTCTCAGGGGTCATTCAGATATATTTTTGAAATCCATAATCAAGCTGCTGTTTCCAGATATAAATAATTGGCATGACACTGAGTTCAGGCTAGATACAAAAATGGCTTAAATAGGTTAGTTCAATTGAACCATTCTAAAGCTGGTGATATTTTGTTGGCAGCACCATGGTATAAGATAAACAGTGAAAGCATTTCCTATTCAGTGTAAAGGTTATAGCCCCGATTTTAACTCAGTGTGGGGACACTGGGACGAGCGCCGAACTCTCACTGCCCCACTGGAGTGAGGTCAGGACCCATTTTAACTCTTAGGGGGAGAAATTGGGTGGAACCGCAAACGAGGCGCCAAGCTCGCCTGGGCGGCGGATTTAGCGCAGCGTTTGGAGCAGTAGCAACCGCCGGAAATTCAGCTTCAGCGCCCCAAAAGGGACACGGGGCGAGGCTCGAGGCGCTCCGCGTCCCTCTTAGGGCGCTGAAACTGAATATCGCAACGCAACGTGCCACAGCGCCGCACGCTGCGGTACTGCAGGCCTGCCTCCCATTCTTAAGGGGGAGGGGCCTGCACCAGCGCGATGAGCGATCACGAGTGCTGGCAAAAGAGCCCGGCACCGAGGAGAAGTGCCGGGCTCTCGGAAAACAGCCAGCAATGCCGCGGGGGGTGATCAGGAGGCTGGGGACAGAGGTGCTGGCAGGCGGCCGCCGAAAAAAACGGCCGCCCCTCACCTCCACCTTAATTTGCGCCACTGCCGCCACAGGTAGGCCCTGTGAACCGGGCGCCATTTGCGAACGGCGCTACAGAGGCGGTCGCTGCCAAATATGCGATCAGGACGGTAGCGGGGCGCTGCGCACACCGATGACGTCATCGGTGGTGGCGCAGCGCAACAGGCTAACGCCACCATTAGCGCCCCAGCTAAATATCGCGGGAGGCGCGGCCAGTGGCGCTAAAGCCACTGAGTGCCCTCTTTAGGCGCTAACTGGTGGCGCAGCCCACCGAATTTCTAGGCCTTAGAATCATAGTCATAGAAATGGTACAGCACAGAAGGGAGCCACTTGGCCCATCGAGTCTGCGCTGGCTCTTTCGAAGATCAATCCAGTTAGTCCCATTCCCCTGCTTTCTCTCCATATCCCTGTAATTTTTTCTCCTTCAAGTATTTATCCAATTCCTATTCGAAGGCCACTACTGAATTTGTATCCATCACCCTATCAGGCAGTGCATTCCAAATCCTAACCACTCATGGCGTAAAAAAGCTTTTTCTCATGTCGCCTCTGGTTCTTTTGTCAATCAGCTTAACACCTCTGGGTATCGACCTTTCAGCATTGGAAGCAGTTTCTCTTTATTTACTTTATTTAAACTCTTCATGATTTTAATCTCATCATCCATCTCGCTGGTGGGTCTCCTGCCCGATCCCAGCAGGAAGCATTCCCTGGTTGGCGGGTGAGGGCGGGAGGTCGGTCGGTTGGCAGGAGGCTGCCGGTGGGTACCCGCAGGAATGGTCCCTGACAGTCAGGTAAGTTGGGGGCCCTGTTGCCTCTGAGGTGCGCACCTGCGCGGCCATGTACACGTTCCAGAGCTCGCGCGCACTTCTAATGAAAGGCCGCGCAGAGAGCTGGCCAGTAGCTGGAGCGGGGGAGGAGCCCAATACACATGGCCCTGGGAATCCAGACAGACTCGTTTGTGAATCTTGCTACCTCAGAGCTGATCGCAATTGTAGCTCTTGAAGTGTGTGTTCCGATAGTCGATGGGTTGCTGTGTAATGCCAGGAGGGATTTGGTTTTCTCCCTTGACTGTTGACCTTTCCGTGCTCTGATACTTTGTCTTTCAGCCTTCTGGCAATATACCTGGGCCGCGCATGCGCAGTACCCAGTTAGGCCACGCTTTCATCGGCTCTGTGCAGAGGCCAGGGAATCCGCTGGTGGCCGGTGGGGGGGAGATCGAGGATCAAAAGGGGAGAGGGAATCGGAGAGGGGAGAGAGACAGGGAGACTAGGGAGAGAGAGAGAGACTGGAGGGAGAGAGAGAGAGACTGGAGAGAGAGAGAGAGAGAGAGACCGGAGGGAGAGAGAGAGACGGGGGAGAGAGAGAGACTGGGAGAGAGAGAGAGACTAGGAGAGAGAGAGAGGGCAACAACCATGTGTTTGGCCAGACCCCTCTATATGTCACACCAGCCATCGCAAACCGAAACAACCTCGATTGTGAAATAAATAAAAGCGGTAGGGAGGTAGTGCAACTCTGCCGAGCCTTAGGCCTGTACATAGTTAACGGTAGGTTCAGAGGGGACTCCTTAGGGAGACTCACATATTCCTCAACTCTTGGGTCTAGTGTGGTGGATTATACAATCACTGACCTGGACCCCTGCGATATCAACGCATTCACTGTCAGGCAGCAATCCCCCCTCTCAGACCATAACCAAATAAATGTGTACCTTAAACTTTCTGCCCAAACTACAGACACAAAAAAGGAACCCAGTAAGCTACATAAAATAAACCAGACATACAGATGGGCCCCAGGCAGTGGAGATAAATTCATCACAGCACTAAATTCACCTGATCTCACAAGTAAAATTTCAAAATTTAAAGAAAATCTATATGAGATCACCAGAGATGGGGTAAACATGGCCATAGAGGATATAAATATGATCTTTCATGAGGCAGCTGTAAAAGCCGACCTCGTGAAACAGAAGAGGAAGAGTCACAAAAGACAAAATAAAAATAAGAAATGGTTTGACCACGAATGCAAAAATGCCAGAAAAGACCTGAGAAAAATATCAAACCAAAAGCATCGCCAACCAAACAATCCGGACCTACGTACTAGTTACAATGAAACCCTCAAAAGATATAAACACACCATTAGGAACAAAACACAAAACTATACCCACAAAATACTAGAAGAAATTGAAAACTCCACCAACCCAAAACAATTCTGGGAAATGTGGAATAACCTGAGTACAACACAATTGCAAGCATTACCAATCCAAGATGGCGACATCTGGAGAACACATTTTGAAAACCTCTACAAAGACATCCCAATAAACGAAACAAACCCAAGTCAACATCAGGTCACAGAAAAACTCCACACATTAGAAGCAACAATCAAAGACAACCAAAACCCTCTAGACTCCCCAATCACATGGAAAGAAATGGCCACAAAAACAAAATCTCTCCACCTAAAGAAAGCCTGTGGCCCAGACAACATCAAAAATGAAATGCTCAAGTTCAGCAATATGGAGATGCAGGGTGCGGTACTCAAATTATTCAACATCATATTACGTTCAGGCTGTTTTCCCGATATCTGGTGCCAAGGACTAATCTCCCCCATATATAAAAGCGGAAACAAATCAGACCCAAATAACTACCGCGGCATCTGTGTCAACAGTTGTCTAGGGAAGTTATTCTGCAGTATTCTAAATAGTAGATTACTTGATTTTCTTAACAAACATAATATCCTCAGAAAAAACCAAATAGGCTTTCTTCCAAAACACCGCACCGCCGACCATATCTATACCCTTCACACCCTCATTGAAAAACATAAACACCAAACAAAAAATGGGAAAATATTCGCCTGTTTCATCGACTTCAAGAAAGCCTTTGACTCTATATGGCACGAAGGGCTCTATTATAAACTTCTTCAGTGTGGAATAGGGGGCAAAGTCTATGACCTTATTAAATCAATGTATCTGAAAAACAAATGCGGGGTCAAAATTGGAGACAAACGCACCGATTTCTTCACCCAGAGAAGAGGCGTCTGGCAGGGCTGCAATTTGAGCCCGACCCTGTTCAACATATACATAAATGAATTAGCAGACATGCTGGAGCAAAGCGAGTCACCAGGTCTCCGTCTCCTGGATGGAGAAGTGAAGTCCCTGTTCTATGCGGACGACCTGGTTCTGCTGTCTCCCACAGAACAGGGATTACAGCAACAACTAGACCTACTCGACAAATACTGCCAAAATTGGGCTCTAACAGTAAATCTAAAGAAAACCAACATCATGATTTTTCAGAAAAGACCCAGATGTCAGGAAAACAAATACCAGTTTACCCTCAGTGATACCACTATAGGACACACTATGAGCTACACCTACCTTGGTCTAACTATTACAGCATCAGGGAGCTTCAGCATAGCAGTGAATGCACTAAAAGAAAAAGCCCGAAGAGCCCTATATGCAATAAAAAGAAAATTCTACAACATCCAAATCCCAATCAAAATCTGGCTCAAAATTTTTGACAGCATAATCCTGCCCATTGCACTGTACGGTAGTGAAGTATGGGGCCCGCTAAATCACCAAAGCTACACTAAATGGGAAAAACACACAATAGAAGCCCTACATGCAGAATTCTGCCGAAGCATCCTTCGCACCCAAAGAAAAACGCCAACAAATGCATGCAGAGCCGAACTAGGCAGATACCCACTGATAATAAACATCCAAAAACGAGCACTAAACTTCCTAAATCACCTCAAATCTAGCTCCCCAGACACCCTTCATTTCAAAGCCTTTCAGACCCAAGAGCTAAACCCAGAAAAGAGTCCCCTGAGTCAGCTGCTACTGAAACTAAGTACTCAGCCGGACCCTGACCAGCCCCAGACCAACACAGCCGTCCAAACACCAATCCGAGTGAACCAAATCATTAAAAAATGCAAAGAAACCTACCTGGAACATTGGAACAAAATAACCGAAAGCCAAAGCAGATTAGAATGTTACCGGGCCCTAAAAAGAGAATATAAACTGGCAGACTACCTCACGACCATCAGAGACACAAAACAGAGACAGACCCTCACCAGGTACAGACTAAGCGACCACCAACTGGAAATTGAAAAAGGCAGATACAAGAAATCCTGGCAGCCTAGAGAGAATAGAATATGCGATCAATGTCTGGCTGGCGAGGTTGAAACAGAAATGCATTTCCTCCTAAAATGCGAAAAATTCAACACATCAAGAAACATATTATTCAACAAGCTAAGCCAAACAACCCCAGATTTCAAGGAATTGGATGATCTGTCAAAATTGAGATTAGTCCTAGGAGAAGGAGACAGACCATACCTTGGGGCTAAATATGTAACAACATGTCACAACCTGAGGACTGTTTAAAAGTAAGACTGTTTAAAATTAATATTGAACGTACCAAATGAAGTAGAAAGACTGTTTAAAATTAATATTGTTTAAAAGTAATATTGTATATACCCAACAAATGTCAAATCGATTGACACCTACAGAATGTTGGAAAACTGTACCTTTTTGCTATGTAAGCTTTGGCAATATGGTTCTCTGTAAACTTTCATGCCAATAAAGCATTTGAACTGAACTGAACTGAACTGAGAGAGAGACTAGGGAGAGAGAGAATGGGGAGAGAGAGATGGGGAGAGAGAGAGAGACTGGGGAGAGAGAGAGACTAGGGGAGAGAGAGAGACTGGTGAGAGAGAGAGAATGGGGGAGAGAGACTGGGGGAGAGAGAGAGACTGGGGGAGAGAGAGAGAGAGATGGGGAGAGAGAGACTGGGGAGAAAGAGAGACTAGGGGAGAGAGACTGGGGGAGAGAGAGAGACGGGGAGAGAGAGAGACTGGGGGAGAGAGAGAGAGAGACTGGGGGTGAGAGAGAGACTGGGGAGAGAGAGAGACTGGAGACAGACTGAGAGTGAGAGAGACTGGGGGAGAGAGAGAGACTGGGGAGAGAGAGAGAGAGACTGGGGGAGAGAGAGAGAGAGAGAGACTGGAGGAGGGAGAGAGAGACTGGTGAGAAAGGGAATCGGCAGGGGAGAGAGAGAGACTGGGGGAGAGAGAGACTGAGGGGGAGAGAGACTAGGGGAGAGAGAGAGAAAGAGACTGGGGAGAGAGAGAATGGGGGAGAGAGAGAGAGACTGGGGAAAGAGAGAGAGAGACTGGGGAGGGAGAGACTGGTAGCGAGACGGGGAGAGAGAGAGACTGGGGGAGAGAGAGAGACTGGGGGGGAGAGAGAGAGAGAGAGAGACTGGGGGTGAGAGAGAGACTGGGGAGACCTGGTTCTGCTGTCACCAACTAAGGAGGGTCTACAGCAAAACCTGGATCTGCTAGAGTCGTACTGTCAGACCTGGGCCCTGACAATAAACCCCCAAAAAACCAAAGTCCTTGTGTTCCAGCAAAGATCCAGACATCAGGGACCCAGAATAAATTTCACACTAGGAACAACTAAAATTGAACAAACCACTAACTACACATACTTAGGCTTAAAAATCAGTTCTATGGGAAATTTTCATCTGGCTGTGAATGAACTGAAAGAGAAAGCAAGAAGGGCTTTCTATACCATTAAAAAATCAATCCAAATAGAAATCCCAATTAGCATTTGGCTCAAAATTTTCAAATCAGTAATTGAACCAATTGCACTCTATGGCAGTGAGGTGTGGGGACCACTAACACAACAAGAATTTGCAAAATGGGACAAACATCCAATTGAGATCCTACATGCAGAATTCTGTAAAAGTATCCTCCGGACTCAAAGGAAAACCGTAAACAATGCATGCAGGGCAGAACTAGGCCAATATCCATTAATAATTACGATCCAAAAAAGAGCCACCAAATTTTGGAAACACCTAAAAATGAGCAACCCCCACTGCTACCATTACGAAGCCCTGAAATGCCAAGAGAGGATCATAAAGAAGAATACCCTCAGTCAACTAGTCCTGGGACTCAGTGAAGTACTAACACTACTAACAATAACCAGCCCCAGGACAGTGACATCATAGCACAGTGAATTCGACCCAACACAATTGTCACGAAGCAAAAGGAAAAATATCTGTCATATTGGGCAGAAACAACAAAAACCCAAAACAAACTCAATTGCTACTTGGCCCTAAACAGACAATACAACATGGCTGAATACCTGACCATGGTAAAAGATAGCAAATTGAGAAAAACCTTGACTTAGTACAGACTTAGGGAGCATAGCCTGGCTATCGATAAAGGCAGACACAGACAGACCTGGCTGACAAGAGAGAACAGGATATGCTCTCACTGCAGTCAGGGAGTGGTGGAGACAGAGATGCACTTCCTCACAGCTTGTGGAAAATATCAGGGCATAAGGGAGAATTTCTACCCAAAATTCACAAAAATATGCCCTGAATTCAGAAATTTGAATGACGACCAAAAACTCCCATACCTACTAGGGGAACAGAGAAATTGTGTAACCTTAGCGGCACACTATGTTACAGCTTGCCATAAACAGAGGGACAACCATTAAATCTAAGAAAAGAGTATATACAAATTATATGAATGTATATTTATACACTCAGGGATATATCTGTTTATACACTGTATGGATAGATCTGCGTTTATGTGTTCAACCATAAATGTTTTTCGATGCTTTGGCAACATAAGATGTACCTTGTCATGCCAATAAAGCGATTTGAATTGAATTGAATTGAAAATTGAGAGACTGGGGGTGAGAGAGAGAGACTGGAGACAGAGTGAGAGTGAGAGAGACTGGGGAGAGACTGGGGGAGAGAGACTGGGGGAGAGAGAGAGACTGGGGAGAGAGAGAGAGAGAGACTGGGGGAGAGAGAGACTGGGGGAGAGAGAGAGAGAGACTGGAGAGAGACTGGAAGAGAGTGAGAGAGAGAGAGAGAGACTGGTGAGATAAGGAATCGGAAGGGGAGAGAGAGAGACTGGGGGAGAGAGAGAGAGACTGGGGAGAGAGAGAATGGGAAGAGAGAGAGAGACGGGGAGAGAGAGAGAATGGGGGAGAGTGACTGGGGGAGAGAGAGAGACTGGGTGAGAGAGAGAGACTGGGGAGAAAGAGAGACTCAGGGAGAGAGACTGGGGAGAGTGACGGGGAGAGAGAGAGACTGGGGGAGTGAGAGAGAGAGAGACTGGGGAGAGAGAGAGACTGGTAGAGAGAGAGAGACTGGGAGAGAGAGAGAGAGAGACTGGGAGAGAGAGAGAGAGACTGGGGGAGAGAGAGAGACTGGGAGAGAGAGAGAGACTGGGAGAGAGTGACAGTGACAGCGTAACACAAAGAATTCGACCCAACACAATCGTCGCAAAGCAAAAGGAAAAATATCTGTCATATTGGGCAGAAACAACAAAAACCTAAAGCAAACTCAATTGCTACTTGGCCCTAAACAGACAATACAACATGGCTGATTACCTGACCATGGTAAAGGATAGCAAACTGAGAAAAACCTTGACAATGTACAGACTTAGTGAACATAGCCTGGCGATCGAAAAAGGTAGACACAGGCAGACCCGGCTACCAAGAGAGGACAGGATATGCTGTCACTGCAGTCAGGGAGTGGTGGAGACAGAGATGCACTTCCTCACAGCTTGTCGAAAATATCAGGGCATAAGGGAGAATTTCTACCCAAAATTCACAAAAATATGCCCGGAATTCAGAAATTTGAATGACGACCAAAAACTCCCATACCTACTAGGGGAAGAGAGAAATTGTGTAACACTAGCGGCACACTATGTTACAGCTTGCCATAAACAGAGGGACAACCACTAAATATAAGAAAAGAGTATATATAAATTATATGAATGTATATTTATACACTCAGGGATATATCTGTTTATACACTGTATGGATAGATCTGTATTTTTGTGTGCAAACATTAATGTTTTTCGATGCTTTGGCAACATAAGATGTAACTTGTCATGCCAATAAAGCGATTTGAATTGAATTGAGAGACTGGGAGAGAGAGAGAGAGAGAGAGAGACTGGGGTGAGAGAGAGACGGGGAGAGAGAGAGAGACTGGGGGAGAGAGAGAGACTGGGTGAGGGAGAGAGACTTGGGAGAGAGAGAGAGACTGGGGAGAGACTGAGAGTGAGAGAGACTGGGGAGAGAGAGACTGGGGGAGAGAGACTGGGGGAGAGAGACTGGAGGAGAGAGAGACTGGGGAGAGAGAGAGAGAGACCGAGAGAGAGAGACTGGGGGAGAGAGAGAGATAGAGACTGGAGAGAGAGAGAGACTGGGGGAGAGTGAGAGAGAGAGAGAGACTGGTGAGAAAGGGAATCGGAAGGGGGAGAGAGAGAGACTGGGGGAGAGAGAGACTGAGGGGAGAGAGAGAGAGACAGGGGAGAGAGAGAGACTGGGTAGAGAGAGACTGGGGAGAGAGAGAGAGAGGGACGGAGAGAGAGCCAGCCACAGAGAGAGGGATGGAGAGAGAGCCAGGGACAGAGAGAGGGATGGAGGGAGAGAGGGAAGGATGGAGAGAGGGGGATGGAGGGAGAGGAGGACGGAGGGAGAGTAAGAGGGACAGAGAGGGGTGAGAATCCAGACTCGTGTAGTCCGTTCCCGGGGACTGAGCGGCGGCCGCACTTTGGAACAACACAGAGAGACTGGAGACAGACTGAGAGTGCGAGAGACTGAGGAGAGACTGGGGGAGAGAGACTGGGGGAGAGAGAGAGACTGGGGAGAGAGAGAGAGAGAGACTGGGGGAGAGAGAGACTGGGGGAGAGAGAGAGACTGGAGAGAGAGAGGCTGGAGGAGAGTGAGAGAGAGAGAGAGAGACTGGTGAGATAGGGAATCGGAAGGGGAGAGAGAAAGACGGGGGAGAGAGGGAGAGACTGGGGAGAGAGAGAATGGGGGGAGAGAGAGACTGGGGAAAGAGAGAGAGAGATGGGGAGAGAGAGACTGGGGAGAAAGAGAGACTCAGGGAGTCTCTCCCCCAGTCTCTCTCCCCCAGTCTCTCTCTCCCCAGTCTCTCTCACTCTCAGTCTCTCCCCAGTCTCTCTCTCTCTCCCAAGTCTCTCTCTCTCACCCAGTCTCTCTCTCTCCCCCAGTCTCTCTCTCTCTCCCCATCTCTCTCTCACCCCCAGTCTCTCTCTCTCTCTCTCTCTCTCTCCCAGTCTCTCTCTCCCCCAGTCTCTCTCTCTCTCTCTCCCCCAGTCTCTCTCTCTCCCCCAGTCTCTCTCTCTCTCTCTCCCAGTCTCTCTCTCTCTCTCTCTCTCCCAGTCTCTCTCTCTCTCTCTCCCAGTCTCTCTCTCTCTCCCAGTCTCTCTCTCTCTCTCCCAGTCTCTCTCTCCCCCAGTCTCTCTCTCTCTCCCAGTCTCTCTCTCCCCCAGTCTCTCTCTCTCTCCCCCAGTCTCTCTCTCTCCCCCCCAGTCTCTCTCTCTCCCCCAGTCTCTCTCTCTCTCTCCCAGTCTCTCTCTCTCCCCCAGTCTCTCTCTCCCTCTCCCAGTCTCTCTCTCTCTCTCTCCCAGGCGCAGCACATGTACAATGGCCGCTGGAAGGAGGATAACGCAAACAATTTTTAGGCCCCCCAGTGAAACAAAAATGAGAATTTAAAAAATATTCAGAAAATTGTTTAAAACCAGAAAAAAATAAGGGGAAGTGATGTTGAATGTCCCGCAGTAAGTTCCAGTTAAAGTTTGCCAGAGAGACTTGGGGGTATATGTGCACAAATCATTGAAGGTTGAGAAAGTAGTTAAAAAAACATAAGGGATCCTGGGCTTCATAAATAGAGGCATAGAGTGCAAAAGCAAGGAACTTATGATGAATCTTTATAAAACGCTGGAGTATTGTGTCCAATTCTGGGCACCGCACTTTAAGAAGGATGTGAAGGCCTTAGAGAGGGTGCAGGAAAGATTTACAAGAATGGTTCCAGGGATGAGGGACTTGAGTTATGTGGATAGACTGGAGAAGCTGGGATTGTTCTCCTTAGAGCAGAGACGGTTGAGAGATTTGATAGAGGTGTTCAAAATCATGAGGGGTCTGGACAGAGTAGATAGAGAGAAACTGTTCCCATTGGTGGAAGGGTCGAGAACCAGAGGACACAGATTTAAGGTGATTGGCAGAAGAACCAAAAGCGACATGAGGAAAAAAAATTTTACACAGCGGCTGGTTAGGATCTGGAATGCACTGCCTGAAAGGGTAGTGGAGGCAGATTCAATTGTGGCTTTCAAAAGGGAATTGGAAAAATACCTGAAGGAAAACAATTTGCAGGTTTATGGGGAAAGGTCGGGGTAGTGGGACTGGCTGAAGTGCTCTTGCAGAGAGCCGGCACGGGCTGAATGGCCTCCTTCTGTGCTGTAACTGTTCTATGATTCTGTGTTGTCCCCTTTTTGAAAGAGCTTATCAGGGTTATTTAAATCATGTTATGAGAGAGGGGAAAATGTTTGTGCCCCTGTTTGTACCTCAGAATCTGTGAGAGACAGCGGGAACAGCAGCAGAAAAAGAGTAAACAACTTCTCCAAAACTGATGCCAACTCATCATCAAGGCTGGGGATAGATAACATCACCGCCTTCTTAGGAAGTTTAACCACTTTATTCACTTTCTCATTTGAACTCCATTTGGAATTAGAGTTTATTTTATTATTTTTTGTTGTATGTTTAACGACAGCGTTGAAGAGGGAAAGAGAAACTTGGAGCAACTTCTTCTGTCAAAGCTGCAACGAGACTTGAAAGAATTGAAAGATTTTTAATAAATTTTTCACAAAAAAGTGTTAAAAACACATCCCCCCCCCCCCCCAAGTTTCGAATAAGATTTTGGAAGAAACAAACAAAAATAAATTTTCCCCTCATCTAATCAAGTTTTAGCCAGGTCTTGAAGTCCAAACGCTTTTAAAGAGGCTCTGAATTGCTTAAAACATTTTAAAATTGAAATTTCTCAATATTTGATTTTGAACGATCGACTGAAGTGAGTAGCTTTACACAAACATGCAACCATACTGTTGAGGAGAGGGAGGGCAGGGGAGGATTTATAGGAGTTACATATTACTTTTTATTGACTTTAAAAAAAATATAATTAAGACGTTTAGGAAGAGAACCAAAAAAGGGGAAAAACACAAACCATTTTATTTTGTTTGTCGTTCTACAGTCCTAACATGTCCCAGGAATAATGTAAATATAGATTTCCTCTTAAATGTTTAGTGGATTGTTAATAGAAACACGAGTTATGTAATGATGTATAAAAATTGCAGGAAGCTATTTTGGAAGAAACTACTATTTGTTTATTGAGAAAGACACAGAAATACTTCGATTAAACTGATAATGTACAATTTTGATTTGTTATAAATGTTTGAAATAGAAGATTAAAAATTGAGAGCACAATTAAGTTTGCTTCCCACTTTTTAATTAGGAAGTACCTAAAATAATTCAACACATTTCGTGATAAGAACAGGGATTATTGTGGAGAATTTTTGAGAGAAAAACATTAGAAGTGAAATTCGTAAATTATAAACTTTACGTCAACGTATTAGTAAACATTTCTAAGTCAGTCTGATTTGTTCTCCTGTCCAGGAAGAAAGATGAATGTTTATTTCTGTTAAATCATAGTTTTTCCTGCTTTTTGTTTTCAATTTGGTGATGCAAATTGTGTATGTGTTTTTCTGCACTTGTGAATAAGTGCTGCATTTCTGACATGTTACAAAGGGGGTGTGCTGGTTCAAGACAACAATGTTTATTAATAGAAGTGATTGAAGTTGAAAACACAGATACCCGTTCTTGTTCAATTGTTCAATTATTTTTAATCCTGTGGACTAAAGAACTACAGCACTTTATGTTTGGTTGTCTGGTCGCATTGTGATTAATATTCGAATCACTTATGTGGACGTACAGCACGTCAACGCCATTGGAAAGCCGCTGCTCCTGCTGCTTGTGCAGCCATTGCTATAGTGACATGAGGGATGGTCTAACACGTTGAAAACTTTAAAATTAATACAGATTGCACGAATAGATATGCCTCTTTCAGCTCACCTTGTGTTTTGGATTGTTTGTTGATGAATAACTGGCATAGTGGTTAGCACTGTTGCCTCACAGCGCCAGGGACCCGGGTTCGAATCCGGCCTCGGGTGACTGTCTGTGTGGAGTTTACACATTCTCCCCGTGTTTGCGTGGGTTTCCTCCGGGTGCTCCGGTTTCCTCCCACAGTCCAAAGATGTGCGAGTTAGGTTGATTGACTATGATAAATTGACCCTTAGTGTTAGGGGGATTAAATACGTGGGGTTACGGGGATAGGGTGGGTTATGTGTCGGTGTAGGGGTTACGGGGATTGGGTGGGATATGTGTCGGTGCAGGCTCGATGGGCCGAAATGGCCTCTATCTGCACTGTGGGGTTTCTGTGATTCTGTGAACTGAGTGGCGTTTCTGAAGTGTTAATGCATTATTATGCAGTTCTTTTATATCTCAGTTATTTCTGACAAGTAATTTTTTATTAAATAGAGTTTGTACATGATGAACTAAAACCTTATAATTAATTCTACCATAAACAAACTTGCAGAATGGGCATGTAAATGACAAATGAATTTCAATATAGATAAGTGTGAGGTGGTGCATTTTGGTAGGAGGAATAAAGGAGGCCACGAACTCCTTGGAAAATAAGAATCTAAATGTCGTAGAGGTGCAAAGGAATCACAAATCATTAAAAGTAGCAACGCAGGTTAAAAAGCGATAAAAGTGCAAACAAAGCACTGGGGTTCAGTTCTAGAGGAACAGAATTCAAAAGCAGAGAAGTTATATTAAACTTGTATAGAACCTTGTCTGATTGTCTCATGATTTGAGACAGTGGCATGGCAATATGGCATTATTGTGTATATATGCTTTTAAGTGGTTGCTGTTGCTGTCGTTGTTGTAATAGTTGTTGTTGTTTTAAAATTTGCTCACGGACAAAAAGCTACAACTCAAAGGAGTTTGTGGCCCGCTCAGTACAAAAAAAATTAGAGGGAACATTGTTGGGGGGTCTGGAGGTGATTGTAGTTCAATCAAATGGGCTTTTAATTAATTCTACCGTAAACAAACTTGCAGAATGAGCATGTAAATGACAAATGAATTTCAATATAGATAAACTTCCCTTGCGCCCCCTGACCTATCGCCGGGCGATATGTGTGACAGGATCATTGGGTGGTTTTGCAGCGGCGATAGCAGGCTGTGGCGCAATTTAAAGGGCAGGTGTCGGATGGCCATTTTTATTTTGGCCGACTGCCAGCACCTGCCCCCTTTCACATTTGTATGAAGGGTGCCGGCTGCGATCGCTCAGCCCCGCACTCCTCTTGAGTGCCGGGCTGTTTCCACGGCACCCGGCTTCCCGGTGGTCCAGCAGGGCCCCGGTGCGCGCAGCGCTAGTCCCCTCCCCTTTAATCAGGCCTGCAATGACGCGGCGATACGTGCCTCCACGCGTGGCATGGCTGCACGTAGCGCCCGACATTGAGTAGTAGGGCCCCAAGACAGAGGTGGAGCACTTCCAGTAGCGCTAGACCTCCTTCTTGGGGCGCTTCTACTGAATTTACAGGGTAGGGGCGCTAAAATGAGCTCCCCGGCGAGATTAGTGCCCCAAAATGGGCTAGATCCAATTTTTCCCCCTTTATTCCTTAATATGTAAGATTTTTTTTGTATAATAAGTAGTAGCCAAATTCTTGAAGAAAACAATTACGCATAAGTACTCTTGCATAGCAATAACTTACTCGGGCTAATTTTATGTGTCACACTTCCAGCGGAGTATTTAACCCTCCAGTGCTTTGGCTGAGCTAAAGTTTATTCAGGGTGGAGGATGAGAGAAAGGAAGAAAAGACTTGCATTTATATAGCACCTTTCATGATCACCGGACATCCCAGAGCACTTTACAGCCAATGAAGTAGATTTTGAAGTGGAGTCACTGTTATAATGTAGGTAACGCAGCAGCCAATTTCCACACAGCAACTCCCACAAACAGCAAAGTGATAATGACCAGATAATCTGTTTTAGTGATGTTAGTTGAGGGATAAATATTGGCCAGGACACTGGGGATAACTCCCCTGCTCTTCTTTGGAATAGTGCCATGGGATCTTTTACATCCACCTGCAGGAGCAGACAGGGCCTCGGTTTAATGTCTCATCTGAAAGACGGCACCTCCGACAGTGTAGCACACCCTCAGCACTGCACTGGCGTGTCAGCCTAAATTTTTGTGCTCTAATCCCTGGAGTGGGATTTGAACCCACAACCTTCTGACTCAGGCAAGGGTGCTGCCAACTGAGCCATGGCTGACACATGGGAACAAAGAGCATTGGAATAATGAAGGCAGAAGATGGCAAAGGTGTGGATGAGGATTTTAGCAGCACGTGGACTGAGGTAGGGTTGAAAGTGATCTTTTTTATTGAAGAGGATATGGGATCAAATAGGACACTGAGGGTGCAAACAATTTGATTCAGCCCAAGACAGTGGCCTAGGCAAGCATTAGAGTTGGTGATGAGGGTACAGAGTTTGCAGGCTGGAGTACAATGTTCACAAAAGGAAAAGCTTGTGCTTCATTCATATACCTTTGATAAATGTATCTACAGTGAATTGTAGTGTAAGTGTAATGCCGATACAGCATAGCCCAGATTTTAACATGGGGCAGGAATGGGGTGGGCGGGGGCTGAGGCTGGCGACAAACCGTCTGACTGCAGCAGCATGAGGCCTGGGAGGTTGTAACTCCCAGGACTCATCTGTAAGTTATTGGCCAGTTAACTGTCTGAAACTGACAGGAAGTGGCAGCTGGCCGGCAGGCGAAAGCGCAATGTCGGACTGCAGGAGGCCATCACCTGGAACCAAAGGAATGTCCTTTGTACTCAGGTAAGTCACGAGGAAGGGGTTTCAGGAGAGCCTTGCGATTGGAGGAGGCGAGGGGCCCAGGGCATGTGAGATCTAAGCTTTCCTTGTGGGGCCCAGAGGAGCGCATAAGGAAAGTAAAAACAAGTTGAAAAGAAACTTGCATGTTTGTGCCTCTTCTGGCCCCAGCTCTTCTTCCCACTGGCTCCACCTGGTGGGAAAGCCACAACAGTTTCCTTGCTCGGGTCACCAGTAAAACCTGCAGTCAGGGCCCAAATAGATCACTTCCCCGCTCAACTTGGCTGATGCTTTGCACGCAGAGCCTCCTGGGACTGAGATAAACCTCCTGCAGGCTGCACCTCTAGTGTGACTACATGGGCAGCCCAGAGTTCTTTCTGCCACACACTGAGGCATCAAAAGGAGTTGGTAGAAGAGCTTGCATGTGTTGCCATCCTGAGATACAGCACCATGATCATTCCTACTATGCTACTTGTACCAGCTCAACATGGGCACTATCTGGGAGAAAGCAGACCTAATGGTCCCAATGAGATCTGTAAAATCCTGTATAATGCTTGCCTGTAGTCCAGTCTCAACCTTTTGGAGGGCAGGATAAACAATTATCTCCAATTTGAAAACCCCAGGTCTCAAAGGCAACATTCTGAGTATCATAAGAACAGAAGAAATAGGAGCAGGAGTAGGCCATTTAGCCCTTCGAGCCTGCTCTGCCATTCAATAAGATCATGGCTGATCTCTACCTCATCTCCACTTTCCTGCACTATCCCCATATCCCTTGATTCCCTTAATATTCAAAAATCTATCGATCTCTGTCTTGAATATAATTAACAACTGAGTCTCCACAGCCCTCTGGGGTAGAGAATTCCAAAGATTCACCACCCTCTGAGTGAAGAAATTTCTCCTCATCTCAGTCCTAAATGGCCAACCCCTTATTCTGAGACTGTGACCCCTGGTTCTAGACTCCTCAGCCAGGGAAAACATCCTCCCTGTATCTACCCTGTCAAACCCTGTAAGAATTTTGTATGTTTCAATGAGATCACCTCTCATTCTTCTAAACTCTAGGGAATATAGGCCTAGTCTACTCAATCTCTCCTCATTGGACAATCCCCCCATTCCAGGAACCAGTCTGGTGAACCTTTGTTGCACTCCCTCTATGGCAAGTATATCCTTCCTTAGGTAAGGAGACCAAAACTGAACACAATACTCCAGGTGTGGTCTCATCAGGGCCCTATAATTGCTGTAAGACATCTTTACTCTTATACTCAAATCCTCTTGTAATAAAGGCCAACATACCATTTGCTTTTCTAATTGCTTGTTGTACCTGCATGTTAACTTTCAGTGATTCTTGTACAAGGACACCCAGGTCCCTCTGAACACCAACATTTCCCAATCACTCACCATTTAAAAAATACTCTGCTTTTCTATTTTTCCTAACAAAGTGGATAACTTCACATTTCTCCACATTATATTCCATTTGCCATGTTCTTGCCCACTCACTTAGCCTGTCTATATTCCCTTGAAGCCTCCTTGCATCCTCCTCACAACCTACATTCCCACCCAGCTTTGTATCATCAGTAGGGTTACATTTGCTACCTTCCAATCCGCAGGAAACATTCTAGAATCTATGGAATTTTGGTAAATGCCAACCAATGCATCCACTATCTCTATAGCCACCTCTTTCAAAACTCTAGGATGTAGGCCATCAGGTCCAGGGGATTTATTGCCTTTCAGTCCCATTAATTTCTCCAGTACTATTTTTTTACTAATACTAATTTCTTTCAGTTTCTCATTCTCACTAGAGCCTTGGTTCTCCACTATTTCTGGGAAGTTTATTGCGTCTTCTTCCAGGAAGACAGACACAAAGGGCTGGATTTTATGAATGGAGACGTGTTGGAGGCGGGACTGCTGCTTGCCTGGTTTCAGTCCCGCCTCCATCAGCCTCTGGCCAACCAGCGGGATCTTCCCCTGATTGACCTTGTTAAGCCCACCCAGCGGGCTCAGCAGGCCAATTAGGGGGAAGTCAGTGACAGAGCAGGTCAACATATGATGTGTCATCTGTCAAGAATTTTTGAAAGAAAAAATGTCATTGTTTGACAGCTCTGTGAAGCTGTCAAACTCTGATAAATCGCCGATAAATCCCCAGGGCCTGATAATCTACATCCTAGGGTATTTAAGGAAGTGGCCCTAGAAATAGTAGATGCATTGCTGATCATCTTCCAACATTCGATGGAATCTGGAACAGTACCCATGGATTGGAGGGTAGCTAATGTTACCCCACTGTTCAAAAAAGGTGGTAGAGAGAAAATGGGCAATTACAGACCGGTAAGCCTGACATCGGTAGTGGGGAAAATGCTAGAGTCCATTATAAAAGATGTAATAGCAGAGCATTTGGAAAACAGTGACAGGATCGGACAAAATCAACATGGATTTACAAAAGGTAAATTGTGCTTGACTAATCTACTGGAATTTTTTGAGGATGTAACTGGTAAAATAGATAAGGGAGAACCAGTGGATGTGGTGCATTTGGACTTTCAGAAGGCTTTCGATAAGGTCCCGCATAAGAGATTAGCGTGTAAAGTTAAGGCACATGGGATTGGGGGCAAGGTATTGACTTGGATAGAGAACTGGTTGGCAGACAGAAAGCAAAGAGTTGGAATAAATGGGTCTTTTTCCGAGTGGCAGGCAGTGACTAGTGGGGCACCGCAGGGATCGGTCCTTGGATCCCGGCTATTCACAATATATATTAATGATCTAGACAAGGGAAGTAGATGTAATATCTCCAAATTTGCAGATGACACAAAACTGGGTGGGCGTGTGTGCTGTGAGGAGGATGCCGAGAAACTCCAGGATGATTTGGACAGATTGGGTGATTGGGCAGAAGCATGGCAGATGCAATATAACATGGATAAATGTGAGGTTATCCACCTTGGTGTCAAAAACAGGAAGGCAGATTATTATCTGAATGGCAATATATTGGGAGAAGGGGAAGTGAAACAAGATCTGGGTGTCCTTGTGCACCAGTCGCTGAAGGTAAGCATGCAGGTGCAGCAGGCAGTTAAGAAGGCAAATGGTATGTTAGCTTTCGTTGCGAGAGGGTTTGAGTACAGGAACAAGGATGTCTTGCTCCAGTTGTACAGGGCCTTGGTGAGACCACATCTTGAGTATTGTGTGCAGTTTTGATCGCCTTATCTAAGGAAGGATGTTCTTGCCATGGAAGGAGTTCAGCGAAGATTCACCAGGCTGATACCTGGGATGGAAGGAATGACGTATGAGGAGAGATTGGGTCGATTGGGCTTGTACTCGCTGGAGTTTAGAAGAATGAGAGGGGATCTCATTGAAACTTATAAAATTCTGACAGGACTGGAAAGACTAGATGCAGGAAAGATGTTCCCGATGGTCGGGGAGTGCAGAACCAGGGGTCACAGTCTAAGGATAAGCCTTCTGAAAGTCCAAATGCACCACATCCACTGGTTCTCCCTTATCTATTTTACCAGTCAGAAGGCAGTAGAGGCCAATTCATTAAATATATTCAAGAAGGAGTTGGATATATTTCTTAAGGCTAAAGGGATCAAGGGGTATGGGGAGAAAGCAGGAACCGTGTACTGAATTTGGATGATCAGCCATGATTGCATTGAATGGCGGAGCAGGCTCGAGGGGCCGAATGGCCTACTCCTATCTTCTATGTTTCTATGACATTCTGTGTAATTTGATGAGTCCTTGTGTTCAGGACTCATCAAACCTTTTTTCTTTGTAGAAATCAGATGACTGTTGGATCAGAGGATCCAACAGCCAATCTGTAATCTCTACAATGGAGATGTCGGGACTCCGGCTCCACAGAAAAAAAGGTAAGTTAACATTTTCTAACATTTAACACTCACCTCACATACTTACCACTCCACACTTGCACCCATCACTCACCTCTACATTGCACTTTCAGACCCGTCCGACCCCCGCAGACCTCCTACTCGGCTCCTACACCCTGGCGGGGTTCCCCCAGGTTGGGAAGCCCGCACTTATAAATGAAAAATGGGGATAATCCTATTTTCTGCCTGTTAACTACCTGTTAACAGGTAGTTAATAGGTTTTAATCCCTTCCCGCCTCCAAGGAGATGGGACCCGGGGCAGGATGGCTTCCCGCCTCATGGCAAGAGGGCACGGAGGTGGGTTGGGAGTGGGTTTATCACCCGCCCCCCAAATTCTGCAACTTTACCAGCAGTCCCACCTCCATACCCACCTCCTCGGGGCTGAGAAAATCCAGCCCAAATTATTTGTTTAATTTCTCTGCCATTTCCTTATTCCCTATTATAATTTCTCCTGTCTCAGCCTGTAAGGGACCCACATTTACATTTGCTAATCTTTTCCTTTTTACATACCTATAGAAGCTTTTACAATCTGTTTTTATGTCTCTTGCTAGTTTACTCTCATATTCTATTTCCCCTTTCTTTATCAATTTCTTGGTCCCCCTTTGCTGAATTCTAATATCCTCCCAATCCTCAGACTTACTATTTTTGACAACATTATAAATCTCTTCCTTTGATCTAATACTATTTTTAACTTCTCTTAGCCATGGTTGGACCAATTTTCCTGTGGGGTTTTTGTTGTAAATTATGTATTAATTCTTTAAATGCAAGCCATTGCTTCTCTACCATCATACCTTTTAATGTAGTTTCCCAATCTACCTTAGCCAACTCGCCCCTCATACCTACGTAGTTTTCTTTGTTTAGATTTAAGACCCTTGTTTCCGATTTAACTAAATCACTTTCAAGCTCAATATAAAATTCTATCATATTATGGTCACTTCTCCCTAAAGGTGCCTTTACTACATGGCTATTAATTAACCCTTTCTCATTGCACAATACTAGATCTAAAATAGCCTGTTCCCTAGTTGGTTCCTCAATGTACTGATCTAGAAAACTATCTTGCATCCACGGGAGAAGCACAGGCTGTCATTAGAGTCTCTGTTATGGGCATTATAAGTATAGGTGTATCAGGTAGAATAGCCATAGTAAGCCTTTAAAATATATATCCACATATTAAACATTGATTCTGCAGTGGTTGTAATGGTTATACAAGGTCAGGCCTGTTTGAAGCTTCATTACCTCATTAGCTCGCCATGAGAAGAGGTAAGAAATATAGTAGGTGTATTGTAAATCAGTCAAGAATATAGAGGGGAGGCAATAGTATAAATATGAGCGAGTTACTGGGAAGAGATGAGAAAGGAAGCGCATAACTGATACCAACAGTTTGTCATTAGTCAGTACAATGAACAGGAAACAAATGTTATTGTGTAGAATTGTTGAAGGCAGTTTAACAGACGCAGGGAGAACACGTTAACGTAATGGCACTATGTTAGGAGGACACATAATTAAACACATAAAAAATACTACTAAAAATAGCTCCTCGGGGACTTTTGACTTAGTCTTGATGTGTTTAGTGTAATCAGTCAAGATGACAGGCATGCAACCTCCTGAGGAGTCCTTGGTATGTGATAAACTTGAAGACAATAAGGTTAATTTCTTCCAAAAAAGATGTTCCTAGCGGTTGAGTCTCCCCATTCTGAGAGCAATTTTGTAAAATTACTCCATGCTTATTCTGGGGTGCAGTTCCACACATGCTGCCCACTCTCCAATACTTCATCTAAATGGCCATTCCTTATATACAAGCCTTTTGACCATAAACGGCATTGTAGTGAAGCCTGGCCCTGTTCTCACTCAATAGCCTACATTTTCTGTGTATGTGTACCAGTGCAGACTCAGAATATTTACTACAATGTCTACACACAAACATGGGTTACCAGATAGCCATCAGGATTAGGAACCCTGGCTGATATTACTACTAAGGCCTAGATTATTGACCAAACTGTACCATACCTACTGATACCCCAGCAGTAATCAGCTAACACAGCACAGACTGAAGATTGAACTTGGGATCTTTCTAGTCTGTAAAAGAGTAAAAAAGAACTTGCATTTATATAGCGCCTTTCACGGCCTCAGGACATCCCAAAGTGCTTTACAGCAAGCTAAGCACTTTTTGGTCTAGTCACTGTTGTAATGTATGGCTCATTTTTACACCGAGGAGTGTTTTAGCCACTGAACCATTGGAAGTGCAAGTCATCAGGCTCATTTTTTATCTATTAGCACTTCTGCAGCAGAGCTGCAGGCAAAAGACAAAACATGATCTCATCTTCATTAGTACAAGGTTCATTAGCTTTCTAGGTACAAATTAAATAAGCATGTTAGGGTCTATCACTCACCCATACAAAGCCCTAAAGGGATACTATAATATATGTTTAAGAAAACTTGTAAATGTAATTTCCTGCTGTTTTATAAATTGCATCACTTCAGTTCTGTTACTTGGTATATCAAAATATTGCAAACATGCCTGCAATGCTTTAAACCATGGGCTTATTTGCAGTTGAAATTAGACAACAGCCTTTTGTTATTTGTACTTTCAGATGATAGGTCACAACATGAAAATGTGAATCAGTATGTGGGCCTTAAGTAATCAGTTGAGCTACTGAACAAATCTAACAGATGAAAAGGAATATTGAGGATTGTGTGTGGTAGGTTGAGTTCCCCTTTCTCATGCTGTTATGAAATCCTTACCGGACGTTTCAGCTCGCTGCTTGGAGCCTTCCTCAGCATTCATTAATTGAAGAATGCCACAAGTGACAAACCAGCTTTAACAAGAGTTTTATTTACTTCTCCTGATCCAATCTTAATCTGTTTATTGAGTGCCAATTTTATGAAGGATTTGATCAATATCTTTTTGTTAAAGGCCACATTCCAATCAATGCCTTGCTCAAGGGCCACTCTAAGCCATTCTGCAAATTGTTGCATTACAGAATATTGGGACTTGAATCGGTGCCACGGATTTCAAAGCCCAGAAATTCCACTCCTTCTAGGGGTGAAATTTGGGAACAGAGTTAGTGAAGGCACCAAAATATGGATGGAAGCCCATATCTGCTCAGTTTTTGCCCATTCAGTTTAGTAGCGGGAAATTGTAACTGAGCGGGGGAGGAACTCTTCTTCTGCCCGCACCTCTATGTCTTGACAGCAGCTTGAGGAGTTCTCAGGCTAATTCAGGATATGCCTCCAATAGGGCCGGCGATACCTACATTTCCTGAAAGCAGCCAGACAGCCCCAGGATTTGTGATGGGGCTGCACCGGGAGCAATGCAGCAAACAGAAGTTCCATCTCATCTCACCTCCAGTGAAGCAATGGTGCTTCCAGAACTTCGGGGGGAGAAATTCCCTACCTTATTGCCACCCGTTAGCATGGCATAATGTGGAGAAAACGGCAGACACCGCTCTTCCGGCAGCTCGTGGCGGGTCCAGTGGTATCCTCCATTTTCATGCTACGCAAATAGATGTAAACGGATATGATATAATTGGGATTACGGAGACATGGCTCCAGGGTGGCCAAGGCTGGGAATTCAACATCCAGGGGTATTCAATATTCAGGAAGGACAGGCAAAAAGGAAAAGGAGGTGGGGTAGCATTGCTGGTTAAAGAGGAGATTAACACAATAGTAATGAAGGATATTAGCTCTGATGATGTGAAATCTGTATGGGTAGAGCTGACAAATACCAAGGGGCAGAAAACATTAGTGGGAGTTGTATACAGACCCCCAAACAGTAATGCTGAGGTTGGGATGGCATTAAACGAGAAATTAGAGATGCATGCAATAAGGGCACAGCAGTTATCATGGGTGACTTTAATCTACATATTGGTCTAACCAAATTAGTAACAATACTGTGGAGGAGGAATTCCTAGAGTGTACATGGGATGGTTTCCTGGACCAATATGTCAAGGAACCAACTAGAAATCAGGCCATCTTAGATGGGGTATTATGTAATGAGAAATGATTAATTAGTAATCTTGTTGTGTGAGGCCCCTTGGGGAGGAGCGATCATAATATGAAAGAATTCTTCATTAAGATGGAGAGTGAAGTAATTGACTCAGAGACTAGGGTCCTGAATTTAAATAAAGGAAACTATGATGGTATGAGGCGCGAGTTGACTGGGATGGATTGGGGAGCATTACTTAAAGGGTTGATGGTGGATAGGCAATGGCAAACATTTCAAAATTGCATGGCTGAACTACAGAATTTGTTCATCCCTGGTTGGCATAAAAATAACACTAAAAAGGTGACTCAACCATGGCGAACAAGGGAAATTAGGGATAGCATAAGATCCAAGGAGAGGACATATAAATTGGCCAGAAAAAGCAGCAAACCTGAGGATTGGGAGCAGTTTAGGATTCAGCAAAGGAGGACAAAGGGATTAGTTAAGAGGGGGAAAATAGAGTACGAGAGTAAGCTTGCAGGGAACATAAAAACTGACTGTAAAAGCTTCTATAGATATGTGAAGAGAAAAAGATTGGTGAAGTCAAGCGTAGGTCCCTTGCAGTCAGAATCAGGGGAATTTATAATGGGGAACAAAGAAATGGCTGACCAATACTTTGATTCTGTCTTCACAAAGGAGGACACAAATAACCTCCCAGAGATGTCAGAGAAAATAGGGTCTAATGAGAGGGAGGAATTGAATGAAATCAGTATTTGTAGGGAAATGGTGTTAGGGAAATTGACGGGATTGAAGGCCGACAAATCCCCAGGGCCTGATAATCTACATCCTAGGGTACTTAAGGAAATGGCTCTAGAAATAGTAGATGCATTGCTGGTCATCCTCCAAAATTCTATAGACTCTGGAACAGTTCCCATGGATTGGTGGATAGCTAATGTAATTTTAAAAAGGTGGTAGAGAGAAAACGGGGAATTATAGACCGGTACGCCTGACATCGGTAGTGGGGAAAATGCTAGAGTCCATTATAAAAGATGTTATAGCAGAGCACTTGGAAAACAGTGACAGGATTGGACAATGTCAACATGGATTTACAAAAGGTAAATCGTGCTTGACTAATCTACTGGAATTTTTTGAGGATGTAACTGGTAGAATAGATAAGGGAGAACCAGTGGATGTGGTGTATTTGGACTTTCAAAAGGCTTTTGATAAGGTCCCGCATAAGAGATTAGCGTGCAAAGTTAAAGCACATGGGATTGGGGGTAGGGTACTGTCTTGGATAGAGAACTGGTTGACAGACAGGAAGAAAAGAGTTGGAATAAACGGGTCTTTTTCCGAGTGGCAGGCAGTGACTAGTGGGGTACCGCAGGGATTGGTCCTTGGACCCCAGCTATTCACAATATATATTAATGATCTAGACAAGGGAATTAGATGTAATATCTCCAAATTTGCAGACGACACAAAGCTGGGTGGGCGTGTGTGCTGTGAGGAGGATGCCGAGAAACTCCAGAATGATTTGGACAGGTTAGGTGATTGGGCAGAAGCATGGCAGATGCACTATAACGTGGATAAATGTGAGGTTATCCACTTTGGTGGCAAAAACAGGAAGGCAGATTATTATCTGAATGGCAATAGATTGGGAGAAGGGGAAGTGCAACGAGACCTGGGTGTCCTTGTGCACCAGTCGCTGAAGGTAAGCATGCAGGTGCAGCAGGCAGTTAAGAAGGCAAATGGTATGTTGGCCTTCGTAGCGAGAGGGTTTGAGTACAGGAACAAGGATGTTTTGCTGCAGTTGTACAGGGCCTTGAGTGAAACCACATCTTGAGTATTGTATGCAGTTTTGGTCGCCTTATCTGAGGAAGGATGTTCTTGCCATGGAAGGAGTTCAGCGAAGATTCACCAGGCTGGTACCTGGGATAGCAGGAATGACGTATGAGGAGAGATTGGGAAGATTGGGCTTGTACTCGCTGGAGTTCAAAAGAATGAGAGGGGATCTCATTGAAACATATAAAATTCTGACAGGACTGGACAGACTAGATGCAGGAAGGATGTTCCTGATGGCCGGGGAGTCCAGAACCAGGGGTCGCAGTCTAAGGATAAGGGGTAGGCCATTTAGGACAGAAATGAGAAGGAATTTCTTCACCCAGAGAGTGGTGAACCTGTGGAATTCTCTACCACAAAAGGCAGTAGAGGCCAATACAGTAAATATATTCAAGAAGGAATTGGATATATTTCTTAAGGTTAAAGGGATCAAGGGGTATGGGGAGAAAGCAGGGACCGGGTACTGAATTTGGATGATCAGCCATGATCGCATTGAATGGCGGAGCAGGCTCGAGGGGCCGAATGGCCTACTCCTGCTCCTATCTTCTATGTTTCTATGTTTCTATTATCAGGCCCTGGGGATTTATCGGCCTTCAATCCCGCCAATTTCCCTAACACCATTTCCCTACAAATACTGATTTCATTCAATTCCTCCCTCTCTTTAGACCCTATGTTCCCCGACATCTCTGGGAGGCTATTTGTGTCCTCCTTTGTGAAGACAGGACCAATGTATGTATTTAATTGGTCTGCCATTTCTTTGTTCCCCATTATAAATTTCCCTGATTCTGACTGCAAGGGACCTATGCTTGACTTCACCAACCTTTTTCTCTTCACATATCTATGGAAGCTTTTTACCAGCATCTTGTATCCTTTCTGCCCCGGCTGCTGGCCAAGGGCTCAGCCATGTCTCTGCCAAGAATGGCCTTCAACCGTCTCCTCCATGGGGCTGAGATGATGCTAGAAATGGGAGATGTGCCTCATGATTGGTACAGATTGTTGGTAGATGAGTGATGGCGGGATCGGGGTGGGGGGGGGTAGAGTCGTACATTGAGCAGTGTGTGAGGCTAGTGGCGCAGTTGGTAGGAGACAGCTTTTGAAGATGCATTCACTGACCTTGACCATAAAGCTTCTTTGGGCACGGGAGCCAGGTGGTGAGGGCGACACTGGTGGCCGTGACAGCCTCAGTGATGTGGTCCCACATCATTCTTTTTGGAGGGCCTCACAGCCCCTGTGGGTAGAGGACCTCTCTTGCAGTGTTGACTCCCCTGCACAAAGCTGGAGTGCTGCATGCAAGACCCTGGGTTCCCCATTCCTGGCTTACTGAGCCATTTGTATTAGTGCTGAAGCTCTTTTCCCATTTTTGAGGTTTGGAAGCGAATTCAGCTTTAAGTCCTGAAGACTCCAATTTGGTACTTTTTTAATGTTAATGTTTATTTTGAGAGGCAGTAAGGGCTGAAAATTGCATTTTTTCACTTCATTTTAATTTTTATTAATTCTGAACGCATTGTCCCTTTAATTCATAGCCCTTTTAATTGCCCACAATTCATTGTGAACTCCACAACCTTGCTCCCAGAGACTATAGGAAGCTACAATACTTCAGGATGGGAACTTCAGGTCGGAGGCCTCCATTAACGCCACCAGGAGTGCATTGCACTGTAAGGAAAGCTCTTAATAGTTCCCTTAAAATGATATCGTTTTTATAAAGCTCAGTCATTGTCCGTGCACTGCCCAAGCTCCTCATTTCCTTGTTTTATCTTACTGTACAGCAAAGAAAGGAAACGTACACTGCCATTTCTTAGATAATTTAAAGATAAGAACAACTTGGTGAAGTTTCAGCTTAAAAAAGGGGCTGCTCATGTGAAGGGAGATTGGAAACACTCATACCAGTCGTAGGAAGCAGCCTCTTCATTATTTCATGAAACAACTAGAAGACTGCTGGAGATTGTGGAAGGAAGCTTAAGTTATGACTTTAAGATAAAAATTTGACATAAAATATTACATAAATCATATTTAGAGTACTCCATTGTTTTATTATCAACATTTATTTATTGCTTACCAGTACAAATTGCGCTAAAATAGTTTGATTTCCTCTTATCTATTCATTCCTTTCCCTTTATTGATTGCTATCTGCCAGTACATCAGTGACACAATTGAGCAATATTTCACTTATTATCTCCCATTTTAAAATTTACAGATTGTGCTAGTCTCCTGTCGCATACAACAAAATAAAACCCAGTATCACTGTAACTCCAAACACATTTCACAACAGCATTTCCGATAGAATTATGTGAATTGGTTGCAGAAGCTGTTGTACATCACTGTGCATCTGAACACCCAACTCTGGTGCCAAATATTTCAATCAAAATGGAACAGAATCATTTCCATAAACTGTAGTCGTACCTATTGTGAACAAATAAGAGAGGCTGGTATGTATTTTGATGCAGCAACAGATTGACGACTTCAAACAACACACAAATGATTCCTGCTTTGTTTTCAAAGCTTCTGGTATCATCTAAATCTCTCAACATGCTGTTCCGTAGAATCATAGACTAGCACAGCACAGAAGGAGGCCATTCAGCCCATCGAGCCTGCGCGGCTCTTTCAAAGAGCAATCCAGTTAATCCCACTCCCCCGCTCTTTCCCATCTCCCTGCAATTTTTTCTCCTTCAAATATTTATCCAATTCCCCTTTGAAGGCTACTATTGAATCCGTAAAACCATTTTTCCTCATATTGCCTCTAGTTTTTTTGCCAATCACCTTAAATCTGTGCCCTCTGGTTATTGACCCTTCAGCCAGTGGAAACAGTTTCTCTTTATTTACTCTATCTAACCCCTTCATGATTTTAAACTCCTATCAAACCTCATCTTAGCCTTCTCTGCACTAAGGAGAACAACCCCGGATTCTCCAGTCTATCTACGTAACAGTAATTCCTCATTCCTGGAACCATTCTAGTAAATCTAGATAAATGGGCACTGGTCAAACTAGTTTCTGGGCCAAGATCTCCTTTGTGCACAACCCTATGTTTTTTTCAACTTTTTCAGGTGAAGGTAATAACTCTTTCTAGAGCATGATTCCACAGGTGGCACAGAAACCTAACTGGAAGATGGAGACTTGGAGGAGCATCATCTAAGTGACTATTTTCATGTGTAATCCTGTGCAGTGAGTGTTAGCAGTTATTTAACCATGGAAGACTTTCCAGATCTTGCCCTTTGCCCACACAGCCACTCTTTCCAGCAGGAGTTAATGGAGAATAATCAGGAGTAGAAATTGTGATGAACTCTTCCTGTCCCTAGACCAGAAACACTGATATAAAAACACTGATGCCAATTTGTAGCACCTCAACTGCTGCCCAGCTGAGAGCAGTTAGCACAACAAAGACAAGGGATCAAATCTAAGGCCTTCTGATTTGTATGAGTCAGTTGTGCTCCAGCATAAGGAAACATAAAAGAATGTGCTGCTCGTGTGAAGGGAGATTGAGAAAGCTTGTACCAGTCACTGATGTTATATCTCTGGAAGAACATCAGGCAATATATTTCCTGTACCGTTAAAACCATACTAACAACAATCAAATTCTTCTATCCTGAAAAACCTAATCAGTAGCAAATGGCATTAATAAAGATGCAAGTAATGAGGAATGAAAGCTATTCTGACCCAATTAAGTTGGGACATAGCATGCAGATTATTTGTTAGATGGTTGTCAAACAAGGCAATTGGATTTTTTTGAAAATCATTGTATAAAGGTTACAAATTCAAATGAAGGTTAACCTCATAAGCAATTTTGTTTTCAAAGACAGATGTCTTTTCCAGAGACTAGCCCTGTGTAGTCATGTTTAAAATTACACTATAATCTGCCAAAGTACATGACTACTCTATTCAACTGTCCCACCAGCTATCAAATTATTTACTATCCATGTCACAATCATCAATTATAGTGCCATCATTTAAAATTATTAGCTGTGCACGGAAGGCAGTCAGCTTTTTTATTAGTGCTGTGTTTGACTTTTCTGTTTGCTTTATTGGAGTTAGGCTATCACTTTTAATATCAACGTCATTGTTCTTTACAACAAGCCTATGTAATGTTGCTAAGCTTCATTTAGACTCTACATATTAAAACAGATAGTAAGAGCTTCTACAGGTATATAAAAAGGAAGAGAGTAGCTAAAGTAAATGTTCGTCCCTCAGAGGATGAGACTGGGGAATTAATAATGGGGAATGGGGAAATGGCAGAGACTCTGAACAAATATTTTGTATCTGTCTTCACGGTAGAAGACATTAACAACATCCCAATAATGGCTAATCAAGGGGCCACAGCGAGGTGGGGAACTAAAGACAATCACTATCACTAAGGAAATAGTACTTGGTAAAATAATGGGACTGAAACATGACAAGCCCCCTGGACCAGATGGCCTGCATCCCAGGGTCTTAAAAGAAGTGACTGCCGAGATAGTGGATGCATTGGTTGCAATATACCAAAATTCTCTGGACTCTGGAGAGGTCCTAGCGGATTGGAAAACTGCAAATGTAACACCCCTATTTAAAAAAGGAGGGAGACAGAAAGCAGGAAACTACAGGCCAGTTAGCCTAACATCTGTCATTGGGAAAATGCTGCAGTCCTTCATTAAGGAAGCAGTAGCAGGGCATTTGGAAAATCATAATGCAGTCAAGCAGAGTCAGCATGATTTTATTAAAGGGAAATCATGTTTAAGAAATTTGCTGGAGTTCTTTGAGGATGTAACGAGCAGGGTGGACAATGGTGAGCCAGTGGATGTGGTGCATTTGGATTTCCAGAAGGCATTCGATAAGGTGCCACATAAAAGGTTACTGCATAAGATAAGACCTCACGGAGTTGGGGGTAATATATTAGCATGGATAGAGAATTGGCTAACTAACAGAAAGCTGAGAGTCAGGATAAATGGGTCATTTTCCGGTTGGCAAACGGTAACTAGTGGGGTGCCACAGGGATCGGCGCTGGGGCCTCAACTATTTACAATCTACATTAATGACTTGGATGAAGGGACCGAGTGTAATGTAGCCAAGTTTGCGGATGATACAAAGATGGGTGGGAAAGCAAGTTGTGCAAAGGACTCAAAGAATTTGCAAAGGGATATAGACAGGCTAAGTGAGTGGGCAAACATTTGGCAGATGGAGTATAATGTGGGAAAGTGCGAGGTTATCCACTTTGGCAGGAAAAATAAAAAAGCAAACTATTATTTAAATGGAGAGATTACAAAATGCTACAGTTCAGTGGGACCTGGGGGTCCTTGTGCATGAAACACAAAAAGTTAGCATGCAGGTACAGCAAGTAATCAAAAAGGCAAATGGAATGTTGGCCTTTATTGCAAGGGGGTTGGAGTATAAAAGCAGGGAAGTCCTGCTACAACTGTACAAGGTATTGGTGAGACCACACCTTGAGTGCTGTGTACAGTTTTGGTCTCCTTATTTAAGGAAGGATATATTTGCATTGGAGGCAGTTCAGAGATGATTCACTAGGTTAATTCCAGAGGTGAGGGGGTTGACTTATGAGGAAAGGTTGAGCAGGTTGAGCCTATACACATTGGAATTTAGAAGAATGAGAGGTGATCTTATTGAAACATTTAAGATGCTGAGGGGGCACGACAAGGTAGATGCAAAGAGGATGTTTCCCGTCGTGGGGAAATCTAGAACATGGGGGCACAGTTTTAGAATAAAGGGTCGCCCTTTTAGAACTGAGATGAGAAGGAAATTCTGCTCTCAGAGGGTCGTAAATCTGTGGAATTCTCTGCCCCAGAGAGTTGTGGAGGCTGGGTCATTAAATACATTTAAGGTGGAGATAGACAGTTTCTTGCAAGATAAGAGAGTGAAGGGTTATGGGGGGCGGGCAGGGAAGTGGTTTTGAGCCCAAGATCAGCCATGATCTTATTGAATGACGGAGCAGGCTCGAGGGGCCATGTAGTCTAATCCTGCTCCTATTTCTTATGTTTTTATGTTCTTGTAACTTATTGTAAAAAAAACTAGCCAGTGCAGAAATATTGGTCGAGAAATTGGTTCGTGCGAACAAGGATCGATCCCCACGCCATAACAAGTAGGCCCAAGGCACACCCGATATTGGGCCTCATGCCTCATTTTACATGTCCCCAGGCAACTCACAGGTGTAGAGTATTTCAATTTTGGTTCTCTGTGTTGCTGGTAGCAGCCCTCAGGTAGTTTCAGGAAAGAGGGTGAAGCAATCGGGAATGAGGGCGCTGACAGGGAGGAAAGGGGCCGATTGGGAGCGAAGGAGGGGGCCAATCGTGGGCTGCCAATGGTGTTCGGCATTACAATGGAGCCGGGAGGAGCGCTCCTGCACCTCTCGGCTCAACATTCAGGTAAACTTACCTTTTTGGTGGCAGCCTGCAACAGTCACCTTAAGGAGCAGTGGTTCTGCTGCATGTAGACCTGAACGTAGCTACCCCAGCTTGCGGCACAGGACATAGCCGAGAGATTGGTAGGTTATGCAACTTTTTTACATTTGAAAAATGGGTGCAATGCATACTGTTAAGTCTGTGTGTTATAATGAGAATTATTACATAGACCACAAGAGTAAATTTTAACAGGTCTTTACTAGTCGAAGGTCAGGGCGGAACTGCCCAATAAATCATTACACAGCACTTATATACCGGTGTGGTCACCACCGGTATTACAGTATACAGCAGCCAAGATAAAGTAGTGCAACTCTTAAAATAGTTCTCTTAAAGGTGGAACGGTTACATACACCACAATCCTCCCTTTTTAGCTTAACAGTATATATTCCCCATTAACATAACATAATAACATATATACACAACTTCATGTAAAAACAGTTCACAGATTCAGTCTCTCTGGAGGCTTCCTGACTCGGTCCGGATAGCGCCTCGGTGGTGTAGTAGTTTTCGGTGGTGTAGTAGGTTCTTTTGGCAAGGTCGATTCGGCTTGAATGCCAGTGTCGGGTTCATCTGATTCCAGTATCGCCGGATCGGAGGTAGATACTATGGGTATCTCTGCTTCATCATTAGGCGTATAGAGTTGTGGAGTAGGTTGTCCCTTTTCGGATGACTCTATGATCTGGTCAACATGGCGCCTTATTATGCTTTCACCAATGTCCACGGTATACATCAGCGGTCCTAGTCGTGTGCAAAGAGTTCCAGGCTGCCATTTCTCGGTACGGTAGTCCCGGGCCAAAACTTGTTGACCTATCTGGAAGGTTCTAGTTGGCCTTTCATTCATGCCTTGAAATTGCCGGTTCTCTACGTCCCTTCTGATGTTTGGCTTGATCAAATCCAGCCGGCATCTTAGTCTTCTATTGAAAAACATCATGGCGGGAGTTTGGTTTGTAACCACATGTGTTGCATTCCTGTACGCCAACAAGAAGTTATCTACCTTATGTTGTAGATTTATGTCTTCATTACCCATGGCCTTTATGGCCTTCTTGAAGGTCTGGACAAACCTTTCAGCTAATCCATTGGTGGCGGGATGGTATGGGGCGGACGTGTAGTGCTTAACCCCATTGTTTTTTAAGAACTTCCTGAATTCTTCGGACACAAATTGCGGTCCATTATCAGAACAGATCTGTTCCGGCAGCCCATTCCTGGCAAATATGGTCCTTAATACTGTGATGGTTTTTTCCGTGGTGGTGGAGGACATCTTTATTACCTCTGGCCACTTGGAGTGTGCATCCACCGCGATTAAGAATATTGAGTCCATAAATGGACCAGCAAAGTCGATATGTACCCTTTGCCATGGAGATGAGGGCCACTCCCATGGATGTAGAGGGGCTTGTGGTGGGGCATTTTGGACCTTCTGACATCCTAGACAGCTCTTGGTCATTTCTTCGATGTCTCCATCGATACCTGGCCACCACGCAAACGCTCTGGCTAAGTTCTTCATTTTCACTCCACCCAGATGCCCCTCGTGAAGCTCCTTTAGCACTTTATGCTGGAGTTTGGGTGGAATCACCACTCTGGATCCACACATCAAAGTTCCTCGGCACACTGACAGCTGTTCTCTTCTTTGCGAGAATGCTGGCAACAGTGGTTCGCCATGTGCTGGCCATCCCTTCACCGTTAAATCGTAGACTCGTGAGAGAGTCGGGTCATTTCTCGTTTCCTTTTCGATGGTAAAATTTGTTACTGGTAGACATTCCACTATGGTTGAGTGGAACATCTCCACTGGGTCCACTGTAGGCGCCTCTTCTACCGTTGGCAACGGTAGGCGCGATAAACCGTCAGCATTCCCATGCTGTTTTGATCCTTTGTATTCTATGTCATATTGGTGTGCCCCTAGGAAAAGGGACCACCTCTGTAGCCTTTGCGCTGTCATAATGGAAACGCCCTTTTTAGGGTTGAATATGGATACCAACGGCTGGTGGTCTGTCAGCAGTGTAAACTTCTTGCCCTGCAGGTAATGATTAAACTTCTTTACTCCCCACACAAGGCTGAGAGCCTCCCTAGCTATCTGAGCATAGTTGCACTCAGCGGAGGTCAATGATCTGGATGCAAATGCGACTGGCCTTTCCGAGCCATTTAGCAACTTGTGTGAGAGTACTGCTCCAATACCATAAGGAGAAGCATCACAAGCTAAACGAATAGCGTTGGGTTGAAGTGAGCCAACACTTCCTCTGAGGTGATCAATGCCTTGCTTTTGCGAAAGGCCTTCTTACAGTCCTCGCTCCACTTCCATGGTACTTCTTTCTGCAAAAGAGCATTCAGCGGGTGCAGCACCATGGATAGATTTGGCAGAAACTTATGGTAATAGTTAATCAACCCTAGGAACGACCTCAACTGGGATACATTTTCCGGAGCGGGAGCCTTCACAACAGCTTCGATCTTGTCAGGTGACTTGTGCAGCCCCTCCTGGTCAATGACATGACCACAGTACGAGATCCGTTTCTGAAAGAACTCACATTTCTGGCGATTAACTCGAAGGCCATATTCCTTCAACCTGGTGAGCACCAGTTTCAAATTTGCAAGGTGTTCCTCATCGTCATCTCCTGTAATCAGGATATCGTCCAAGTAACATTGAGTGCTTGGAATTCCCTGTAATACCTGCTCCATGGCCCTCTGCCAAATTGCTGGAGCCGAAGCCACTCCAAAAACCAGTCTATTATATCGATACAAGCCTCTGTGCGTGTTGATTGTGAGATACTGGCGCGACTCTTCCTCAACTTCCATCTGTAAGTACGCTTGCGCCAGGTCTATCTTGGTGAAGTGTTTCCCGCCAGACAATGAAGCAAAGATATCCTCAATCCGCGGAAGCGGATATTGCACCGTGTGAAGCACCGGATTAACTGTGATCTTGAAGTCTCCACAGATGCGGACCTTCCCCGGTTCCCCTGGCTTGTTACTCGATGAACGCTTCATGACGGGAACAATGGGCGTGGCCCACTCACTCCAGTCCACCTTAGACAGTACTCCTGAACGTTCAAGCCCTTCCAGCTCAGCTTCCACAGCAGGTCGTATCGCATAAGGTACCGGTCTGGCTTTGAAAAATTTTGGGTTTGCATGTTCTGCAATCTTGATTTTTGCCTTAATTCCTCTCAGTGTTCCCAGTCCCTGTTGGAACACCTCTTTAGCCTCATCCAATATTCTGGACAATCGTTCAGGTTTGACATCTTTTTTTCCAGAATCTACCGTTATTGCTTTTAGGGAGTGCCAGTCCATATTTATTTTCCTGATCCACTCCCGTCCCAGAAGTGGTGGACCTCCCTCAGGTAGTACATATATGTCCATTCCTTGGTGTTCTTTGCCCTTGTGTACCACCTTGACTTTTATCTTTCCGATGGGGTATACTGTTTGCCCCGTGTATGTCTGCAATACTATCTCCGTATCCCGTAGGGGAATATGTGTGAATAACCTTTTGTAATCTTGCTTATTCATGACCGTCAATGCCGATCCGGTGTCCAATTCCATCTTCACTTGGACTCCTGCTATCTGCAGTGTGACCCAGATAGTTTGTCGGTCAGCTTCCTTACTCACATTGTGAATTCTCAGACTACCCAGTTCCTTGCTGTTGGAGCCTGAATCCGAATTCTGTTCATCCGAACTCTTCTCAGTCACCTTATGTACCTTTCTGCACTTTTCCTGCGGTGACTTTTTGTTGCTGGTCTTCTTTCCTGACCGGCATACTTTAGCTATGTGACCAAGCTTGCCACATTTTCTACAATCCTGGTTTTTAAATCAGCATTGGTTCTGATCGTGTGTTGTCTTTCCACAACGATAACATTTCGTTGTACCCAAAGCCATTTGATCTACGCTGAGTACCGTTGCCTTCAGCTGCATTTCCGCAGTGCCTCTCGCTGCGGCTTCGTGCGATGCTGCAATAGTGACAGCCTTATCAAGTGTAAGATCATTCTCTTCAAGCAGCCGCTTTTGTGTTCGTTCTTTCGACAATCCACACACGAATTTGTCTCTCAGTGCCTCTGTCAGACTTTCCCCAAACTGACAGTATTTCGCTAGCTTACGCAGTTCAATTAAATACTCCGCGTTGCTTTCCTCTTTCAGTTGCGTTCTCGCATAAAATTTAAATCGTTCCGCTAACATCAGTGGTGTGGGGTTCAAATGATTTTTCAGGACAGCAACAATTTTAGCGAAAGTCTGATCCGCCGGTTTAGCTGGTGATAGAAGATGCTTCAATAGCCTGTATGTCTTCGCACCCATTGAGTTTAGTAAGTAGTGCTTTATCTTCATCTGATATTTTATTTGCCTTACAATATATCTCTATGCGTTCTACATACGTGGCCCAATCTTCAACATCGGGATCGAAATCGTTGATGTTACCACGCTTAGGCATCCTCGCAATCTTCTTGAGAAACAAAAATAAATTTTCTTTTATTATTTTTTTTTTTCAAAATGGCGGTTTCCCGCGCTTGTCTTCTTCCCCCGCCTACGAAAATGGCGGCTTCCCGCATTTGCCTTTCTCCCCCGCTGGCTGTAATGGCGATTGCCGTATTGCTGCGTTCGCCCTCCCCAGCGGTTTTCAATCGTGCCTCCCAGCCCCTCTTGCAGTCCGGTCCTTTCCCCCGGCTGCGGCTGAGTTCTCCGCGGTTTTTTATTTTATTTTCACCCGCGCCTTATGCTGTCCCGGTCGCTGCGCCTCGCGGCCTTGGTAGCTGCCCGGCCTTTTTCCACCGGTCGCGGTCGAGCTCTCTCTTGACGCTGTTGCGTCCCCCAGCCCGCTTGCAGCCCGGTCTTTCGCACCGGCTGCGTTTGCATTCACCGCGGCTCCCGTGCCTTACGCTGCCCCAGTCTCAGCGCCTCTGGCCCCGACTTCTGTCCGGCTCTTTTCCCCGGCCGTGGTCGAGTTCTCCGCCCTTATATCCTCCGTTTTTCCCTCCCCTATTTCACAGCCAACGTGGCCGACTTGCTACTCGTCGCTGATCGGCTTACCCACCACCGTGATAGAAGGGATGATCACTGCCTGTTGCTGATGGAAGGCTTCGTGTCAGAATTCTTCCTTTGCTCTGCAGACCCGAGTCTTTTCTCAGCAGAATGATGAGGGCGGATGCCTCCTCTCAACGCCCGTTAAACTGCCTTGGATGTATCTCTGCCGCAGGGTAAGATCGTACTCGTCGCCAATGTTAAGTCTGTGTGTTATAATGAGAATTATTACACAGACCACAAGAGTAAATTTTAACAGGTCTTTACTAGTCGAAGGTCAGGGCGGAACTGCCCAATAAATCATTACACAGCACTTATATACCGGTGTGGTCACCACCGGTATTACAGTATACAGCAGCCAAGATAAAGTAGTGCAACTCTTAAAATAGTTCTCTTAAAGGTGAAACGGTTACATACACCACACATACTAACTTCGATGACCCTTCGTTAGAACTGGAAAAAGTTAGAGAGGTAACAGATTTTTAAGCAGGTGCAGGGGCAGGAAAAGGGGGGAGGGGAGGAAAGAACAAAAGGGTGGGTCTGTGATAGGATGGATTTAGTATATAGTCTGCTTGTACTATATACCAGGTATATAGTAGAAGCAGACTTCACTGTCTGTAAAGTCTTTTCTTTTTAATAACCTTTTTGATTTTACATTCAGAAAATGTTCCTATCAAGGAGAAAGACAACATTAATGAGAATCTTATGTGAAAAATAGAAATTCACTATTTAATATATTACAAATAATAACTATTAGCTCTAATTAAATTTAAACCATTAATCTAATATTGGGTTTAAGATATTAACTCTAGCATTTATTGGATTACTGCTCTATAATTCATCTTGAGTTAGCCTCACTCATGTAATAGATTTCTTATATTCTTGTGATATTACACTGAAGGCTTCTTCAGTAATATGGGAGATAATGAGTCGCATTTTGATATCCCTATGGGTGCATACACACCCATAGGGGCCGCGCAAGTTCCTGGTTTAAGTATGCGAAGCGCATGCGCTAAAACACAGCACTTGCGATCTGTCAAGAATCTTCTTGACAGATCAACCGCATCCCCGGGAGATGGGCCTCTGCGGGTGGAGAGTTGCGCTTTTTGCACAACTTCCGCCCGCTGAAAGGCCATAGAATTCTTACGCCTGTAAAAGCAGGCATAAGGCCTGCTTTTACCATCATAAGAGATTAAAATAACTTTAAAATATTTTTTTTCAATCATTTAAACATTTAAAAAACCCTGTGTAATAAGGTACGGTTATTTTTAGCCCCTTTAAAACATTCAAATTTATTTTTCAAAAAATTAAATTTTTGTTTAAAATATTTAATTAAATGGCATTTTAATTCATTTTATGTATGTAATGGTTTTTATTTATTTATTTCAGTGTGTTGGTGCACTTTTGCAGTCATCCCCATTCATACTTTCGACAGTTCCGTGCGTATAGAACTGTCAGAAGTATGAAGGGGGATTCCCTTCTTCCATTGGCTCGTCTGGGATATGTGGGCCTCTGCACATTTCGAAGAGGAGGGGCCTAGGATCGCAAGCCTTGGTATCTACAGAACCAACAGGTAAGTTCGTAGTTTTTTTTCCGATCGGAGACATTCAACTGCAGGAAGCCTCCGATTGGAAATTCAGGGCCAATCTAAATCCTTTGGGATTCTTATTTTTATTTGATGTTATTTTTTCCCCAATATAGTAATTCACGTATAAGTGAATAAGGTAAAAGCTGGATCACAAATTAGTGTTGCCAGAATAGCAGACAAAAAACATTACCTCATTTGAGATAAATTATTACTTATTTATATGTGCAAATTTAAATCACTTAGCAACCATTTGCAGGAGACATTAGAAATTATATAATGCTGGTTACAGCATTATTACAAAGGGAAAATAAAATAACAAAATATAAAAAGGTAAAGAATAAAAAGGATTCAATATTTCACCACTGCTTATCATAGAATCATAGAAATTTACAGCCCATCTTGTCCATGCCGGCCGACAAAGAGCTATCGAGCCTAATCCCACTTTCCAGCACTTGGTCCGTAACCTTATACTTTATGGCACTTCAGGTGCACATTCAAGTACTTTTTAAATGTGATGACAGTTTCTGCCTCTACCACCCTAACAGGCAGTGAATTCCAGAGCCCCCACCACCCTCTGGGTGAAAACATTTCTCCTCAAACCCCTCCAAACCTCCTGCCAATTACTTTAAATCTATGTCCCCTGGTTATCGACCCCTCTGCTAAAGGAAATAGGTCCTTCCAATCCACCCTATCTAGGCCCCTCATAATTTTATACACCTCAATTAGGTCTCCCCTCAGCCTCCTCTGTTACAAAGGAAACAACCCCAGCCTATCCAATATTTCCTCATAGCTAAAATTCCCCAGCCCAGGCAACATCCTCATAAATCTCCTCTGCACCCTCTCTAATGCAATCACATCCTTCCTGTAATGTGGTGACCAGAACTGCACGCAGTATTCTAGCTGAGGCCTAATTAGTGTTTTATACAGTTCAAGCATAACCTCCCTGCTCTTATATTCTATGCCTCGGCTAATAAAGGCAAGTATCCCGTATGCCTTCTTAACCACCTTATCTACCTGTCCTGCTATCTTCAGGGGCCTGTGGACATGCACTCCAAGGTCCCTCTGATCCTCTGTACTTCTCAGTATCCTACCATTTATTGTGTATTCCCTTGCCTTGCCAGCCATCCCCAAATGTATTACCTCACACTTCTCCAGATTGCATTATATTTGCCACTGTTCTGCCCACCTGACCAATCTATTGCTATCTTCCTGCAGTCTACAGCTTTCTTCTTCATTATCAACCACATGGCCAATTTTTGTATCATCTGCAAACTTCTTAATCATACTTCCTACATCCAAGTCCAAATCATTGATATATACCACAAAAAACAAAGGACCCACTACTGAGCCCTGCGGAACCCCACTGGAAACAGCCTTCCAGTCACAAAAACACCCTTTGATCATTACTCTTTGTTTCCTGCCTCTGAGCCAATTTCGGATCCAACTTGCCACTTTGCCTTGGAGCCCATGGGCTTTTTCTTTCGTGACCAGTCTGCCATGCGGGACCTTATCAAAAGCCTTGCTAAAATCCATATAGACTACATCAAACACACTACCCACATCGACCCTTCTTGTTACCTCCTCAAAAAATTCAATCAAGTCAGTCAGACACGACATTCCCTTAACAAATCCATGCTGACTGTTCCTGATTAATCCGTGTCTTTCTAAATGAAGATTTATCCTGTCCCTCAGAATTTTTCCAATAATTTTCCCACCACCGAGGTTAGGCTGACTGGTCTGTAATTACTCGGTCTATCCCTTTCTCCCTTTTTAAACAACGGTACCACATTAGCGGTCCTCCAGACCTCCAGCATCACACCTGTAGGCAGAGAGGATTGGAAAATGATGGTCAGAGCCTCTGCTATTTCTTCCCTTACTTTTCTTAACAGTCTGGGATACATTTCATCCGGGCCTGGGGATTTATCCACTTTCAAAAATGTTAAATCCCTTAATACTTCCTCTTTCACTATGTTTATTTAATTTAATATTTCACACTCCTCTTCCCTGATTGCAATTTCTACATCGTCCTTCTCCTTTGTGAAAACAGACGCAAAGTATTCATTAAGAACCATACCCATGTCTTCCGTCTCCACACACAGGTTACCTATATGTACCCTAATAGGCCCTACTCTTACTTTAGTTGTCCTCTTGCTCTTAATGTATTTATAAAACATCTTTGGGTTTTCCTAGATTTTAATTGCCAATATTTTTTCATGCCCTCTCCTTGCTTTCCTAATTTCCTTTTTAATTTCACCCCTGCGCTTTCTATACTCCTCTCGGGTTTCTGCAGTATTGAGCCCTCGGTATCTGTCGTAAGCTTCCCTTTTTTTCTTTAACCTTCCCTGTATGCCCCTTGACATCCAGGGAGGTCTAGATTTGTTAGTCCCACCCTTTTTCTTTAAGGGAACATACTTGCTCTGAACCCTCACTATCTCCTCCTTGAATGCCTCCCACTGCATTGACACTGATTTACCTTCACGTTTCTGTCTCCAGTCCACTTTGGATAAATCACATCTCCGCTTAGTAAAATTAGCTTTTCCCCAATTGAGAACCTTTATTCCTCATCTATCCTTGTCCCTTTCCATAACTACCCTAAATCTAACTGAATTATGATCACTACCACCAATATGCTCTCCCATTGATACCCTTTCCACCTGCCCAGCTTCATTCCCTAAAACTAGGTCCAGAAACGCCCCCTCTCTTGTTTGGCTTGCTACGTACTCCAACTCCAACTACGTAAATGTTCTCCTGAATGCATTTTAAGAATTCTGCTCACTCTATGCCTTTCACACTAATTTTATCCCAGTTAATATTAGGGAAGTTGAAATCCCCTCCTATTACTGCCCTACAGTTTTTGCACGTCTCAGAAATTTGCCTACATATTTGCTCTTCTATTTCCCTCTGACTGTTCGGAGGTCTACAGTACACTCCCAGCAGTGTGATTGCCCCTTTTTTGTTTTTCAGTTCAACCCATATGGCCTTGTTGGATGATCCTTCTAAGACATCATCCCTCCTCACAGCTGTATTGATTTCTTTAATCAATATTGCGACCACTCCTCCTTTTTTATCCCCCTCTCTATCTCGTCTGAAAACCTTATAACCAGGAATGTTGAGCTGCCAGTCCTGCCCTCCTTTCAGCCATGTCTCAGTAATAGCTATAATATCATACCCCCATGTGTCTATCTGTGCCCTCAACTCATCCCTAGACTCCTTGCTTTGAAGTGTACACCATTTAGCAATGCCAAACTCCCTTGTTGTCTATTTTCTAGCCTTTGTTTCCTCCGCCTTCCAAACTCGCTTACTAATTTTCTGCCTTCCATTTCCAGCTTTGCTTCTTTCCCTTCTGAATCTATTCTCAGGTTCCCATCCCCCTGCCAAGCTAGTTTAAACCCTCCCCAACAGCACTAGTAAACGCCCCGCGAGGATATTGGTCCTGGTCCTGTTGAGGTGCAACCCGTCCGGCATGTACAAGTCCCACCTCCCCCAGAAATGGTCCCAATGCCTCAGGAATCTAACGCCCTCCTTCCTGCACCATCTCTCCAGCCACGCATTCCTGCTCTATCCTCCTATTTCTGTACTCACTAGCACATGGCACCGGGAGTAATCCAGAGATTACCACCTTTGAGGTCCTGCTTTTTAATCTCTTTCCTAGCTTCCTAAAATCTGCCTGCAGGACCTCATCCCTCTTTATACCTATTTCGTTGGTACCGGTATGGACCACGACCTCTGGCAGTTCACCCTCCCCTCTCAGAATGTCCTGCAGCTGCTCAGTGACATCCTTGACCCTTGACCCTTATAGATAACATCTTTAGAAGTGATAGAAAAATACTCCTGCGAACTGTTCAATAACAAAAAATATAGGGGAGATAAAACAGCTTAAATAGCAACAGGTTTAATGGAAGACAAATTAACCAAAAATCGTAAGTTATTGCCTAGGTAACTCCAACTACTGGTTGCCAGGCATTGCTAAAAGGATTGTATATACAATCTGCCTGGCATAGAAACATAGAAACATAGAAGATAGGAGCAGGAGTAGGCCATTCGGCCCTTCGAGCCTGCTCCGCCATTCAATGAGATCATGGCTGATCATCCAAATTCAGTACCCGGTCCCTGCCTTCTCCCCATATCCCTTGATCCCTTTAGCCTTAAGAAATATATCCAACTCCTTCTTGAATATATTTAATGAACTGGCCTCCACCGCCCTCTGTGGCAGAGAATTCCACAGGTTCACCACTCTCTGGGTGAAGAAATTCCTCCTCACTTCAGTCCTAAATGGCTTACCCCTTATCCTTAGACTATGACCCCAGGTTCTGGACTCCCCGGCCATCAGAAATATCCTTCCTGCATCTAGTCTGTCCAGGCCTGACAGAATTTTATAGGTTTCGATGAGATCCCCTCTCAATCTTCTAAACTCCAGTGAGTATAAGCCCAATCGACACAATCTCTCCTCATACGTCATTCCTGCCATCCCAGGTATCAGCCTGGTGAATCTTCGCTGCACTCCTTCCATGGCAAGAACATCCTTCCTCAGGTAAGGCGACCAAAACTGCACACAATACTCAAGGTGTGGTCTCACCAAGGCCCTGTACAACTGCAGCAAGACATCCTTGTTCTTGTACTCGAACCCTCTTGCTACGAAGGCATATCAGCAAATAGTGATGTTATTTGCCTGTTCGATTATGATGCCTTAATAGCATGATTGCAGGTATTGATTGCTTGTGCCTGACCAGCAGAGGTCATGTGACCAGACAAGCAGGCTGAGAGTTTTTAGTTTCACTTTAGCTGCAGCTCAAGCATGGTGTGTCCTGAAAAGCTGTATGAATTCTTGAACAAACCTTAGATTAAAAGTTATTCTCTTTTATATAAATGTCTCATCATTGAACCCACAAGGAAATCAATACATGGTGTCAGAAGTGGATGAAAGAGAATCGGAAAAAAATCGAGAAAAAAAAAAATCGAAAAAAAAAAATTAAAAATCAGAAGTTGAATCAGCTCTCCACAGATTAGCAAGCCAAAAGAGAAAATCATTACTTACCTTGGAGAATAGCTAACAAAGTGAAAAAATGGAAGGATTACACCCACCAGTGACGCTTCAGTTGTCAGGTAATGGGGCTGAAAATTGGAGAAAGTTCAAACAGCGTTTGGGGTTGTATTTAGCGGCAATCGGAGCTGACGAGAAAAGTGATAAACAGAAATCGTCCGTGTTCTTACATGTCGTGGGTGATGAAGCGCTCGAGGTGTATAATAACTTCACATTTGATGTTGATGGAGACAAAATGAAGCTAGATAAAATAATGGAACAGTTTGAGGCCTACTGCATACCTAAACGCAACGTGACCTTTGAGAGGCACAAATTTTTCACATGTGTACAGAAAATCGGCGAGACTATTGATCAGTATGTGAGTGAACTGAGAAAACGAAACAAATCGTGTGAATTTGGGGGACTCACAGACTCGCTGATAAAAGACAGACTGGTGTGTGGTATTCCAGATAATGGTCTAAGGGAAAGACTGCTACGAGAGCAAGATCTAGACCTGGAAAAAGCCATAGCACTGTGTAGGGCTACAGAGACTGTGAAGTTGCAGGCAAAGGAGCTGTTCAGTGACAGTAGCTGTAACGTGGATGCAGTGAGAAAGAACGGATACAAACCGTTTAACAAAGAGAGCGCCAATGTGAAAAAAGAGACGTGGCCAGCAAACGAAAATGAAAAGGACAATCGGAAGTCATGTAATCGATGTGGTACACAGCATCCACCAAGAAAGTGTCCAGCATATGGTAAAACATGCAATAGATGCAACAAAAACAACCATTATGCCCGTTGCTGTAAGAACCAAGCGCAACAAAGCAAGGTCCATACAGTAGATGAAAGCGAGATAGTGGAATTCTATGTAGATATGGTGTCTGAAAACAAAAAAGAAGAAAGAGACTGGATGTTGACACTAAAAGTGAACGACATACACATTCCATTTAAATTGGATACTGGAGCACAAGTTAATGTGATATCAGAGACCGATTTTAAGAGAATTAGACCCAGACCAAAGTTACATGGAATACAAGTGAAAGTGACCGGATACTCAGGTACTGATATACCAGTGAAAGGAAAATGCATTGTCAAAGTAACACACAAGGACAGAGAGCACACGCTAGCATTAATCGTGGTGCCAAAGGAGGTGCAAGCCATACTAGGTTTAAAAGCCTGTGAGAGACTGAACCTGGTAAAGAGAGTCCTCGTTGTGGAAAGCGAAGGAGAGACAGTCTATGATGAACTCATGAAAGAGTACAAAGACCTATTTGAGGGTCGAGGCTGCATTCCAGGAGAACACACGATCAGAGTAGATAAAAGTATGACACCGGTCATACATCCATGCAGAAAAGTTCCGTTTGCTCTTCAAAAGCAACTGAAGGCACAGTTGGACAGGATGGAAAGCCTGAACGTGATTCAGAAGATAGATGAGCCAACTGAGTGGGTGAGTTCCCTCGTCGTAGTGGACAAAAAGAATGGAAAGCTCAGAATTTGCCTGGATCCAAGAAATCTAAACAGAGCAATAAAGAGAGAGCACTTCAAGCTTCCTACACGTGAGGAAATCATGGCACAGTTTGCAAATGCAAAATATTTCAGCAAGTTAGATGCATCCTCAGGATTTTGGCAGATGAAGCTGGACGAAGCAAGTTCAAGACTGTGCACGTTCAACACTCTATATGGCAGATACAGATTCCTAAGGTTATCATTTGGCATTGCCTCAGCTCCTGAAGTGTATCACAAGACTATCCATATGATCTATGAGCACCTGGAGGGAGTTGATACATCAATGGATGACATCATAGTATGGGGAACCACGAGAACTGATCATGACGAGAGACTAAAAAAAGTGCTGGAAGCAACAAGGAAAACAAACCTGAAGCTGAATAGAGAGAAATGCCAGCTCGGGGTGACAGAACTGACATTCGTGGGAGATATCCTTAGCAGTGAGGGCATCAGACCAGATCCCAGAAAGGTGTCCGCCATTGAGAATATGCCAAGGCCACAATGCAAAAAGGACGTGCAGAGGTTTAATGGAATGATCAACTACATGGGTAAATTCATATCCAACCTCTCAGAAAAAATAGCGCCACTGAGAAGACTAACTGAAAAGAACATAGAATGGGAATGGAATCATGAGCATGAGAAGTCATGGAGCGATCTAAAGAAACTGCTCACAGAGGAACCAGTTCTGAGGTTTTATGACCCAGCGAGACCCATCAAGATATCATCAGATGCATCACAGAGTGGGCTCGGTGCCGTTCTTCTGCAAAAATATGACGACTGGCAACCTATTGCATATGCATCGCGCTCAATGACAGACGCGGAGACGCGATATGCTCAAATAGAAAAGGAGCTGCTCAGCATCACATACGCCTGTGAAAGATTTCACCAGTTTGTGGCAGGACAAGCAATCAGTGTAGAGACTGACCATAAGCCCTTGATTGCATTGTTCCAAAAGCCACTAAATAGCTGTCCGCTTAGAATACAAAGAATGATGATCAGGCTGCAACGCTATACACTGAATGTTGCGTACACACCGGGTAAGCTGATGTATACAGCAGACACGTTGTCCAGAGCTGTAGACCCAAGTGAGCCTGCAAACACCACAATGGATGAAAAAGTGAACGCCTACGTGGACATGATCACAAGTGCACTGCCCATAGCCGATGCAAAAATGGAGCTCATAAAGACTGAGACAAACACAGATGAAACAATGAGACGACTTGAGGAAAAGCACCTTGGATGGATGGCCCAACATGAAGCAAGACTGCTCACCTGACATGGCAGAGTACTGGAACTGCAGGGAGGAACTATCAGTGGTCGAAGACATCATCTACAAAGGAAGTAAAATAATTATCCCAAAGAGTCTGAGAAAAGAGATGTTAAAAAAGATCCATGGAGGACATCTGGGAATCGAAAAGGGTAAGAAAAGAGCACGAGAGGTGATGTACTGGCCACGAATCAACCAAGATGTGACAAATGAGGTGTCAAACTGCACAATATGCCTGAAATATCGAGCAAGCAATCCGGTAGAACCACTAAAGCCACACCCAGCACCAGACAGACCTTACCAGAAGGTAGGCGCTGACCTATTCGTATGTCAAGGGAAGGACTATCTTGTCGTCACAGACTATTACTCCCTGTATCCAGAGGTTTGTAGACTGTACACCACCACTGCAAAAGCTGTGATAAGAAGTATGAAAGCCATATTCTCCAGACATGGCGTGGCAAGCGAGGTCTTCACAGACAACGGACCCCAGTTTTACAATGCAAATTTCCGACACTTTGCCAAAGAGTGGGACTTTGTCCACACAACGTCAAGTCCTCACTATCCACAGTCCAATGGACTAGTGGAAAAATCGGTCCAGACAGTGAAAAGACTGATGTACAAGGCAAAAGACAGTGGAACTGACTTCTACCAAAGCATGCTTGTATACCGCACAACGCCGCTCGAGTGTGGTATGTCACCAGCCCAACTCCTGATGGGACGTCGGCTAAGGTCAAACCTACCCATCCCGGAGAACCTCCTGAAAACAAAAGAGGGGGAGAAAGTGAGGAAGTTCAAAGAACAACAGAAAGAAAGGCAAAAGTACTATTATGACAGAGGAACACAAAACCTACCTGAACTCCACACTGGTGACCAAGTAAGGTTCAAAGACAAAACAAACACATGGACTGAGAAGGGAACTGTCCTGAGTGAAGTTCAACCAAGATCATACACCATTCAGACAGATGAGGGTGCTGTTCTGAGAAGAAATCGTCGAGATCTTCTCATGGAACCAGCCACAGCAGGTCAAGAGACTGATACTGTTGAACAACCTGATCACACAGCTGAGAACACATCATCTGAGGCAACAACTCAGATTCAAGGACAATCAATCAGAAAATCCTCAAGACACGTGAAGCCTCCTGAGAGACTCATTGAGCAAATTTAAGGACTATTGTTATAGAAGGAAGTAATGTTATCTTATTCTTTCTTCAAGTTCTAGTGTATTGACATATTTCATGTGAACACACAAAGCAAGGTTAAAAAACCTTGATCATGATAATGATAATGTAAGTTCATTAAGTGTTACAGTTAAAATGCAGATTAATACAAAGAAAACATGTTGTTAGTTAAAAGTAAAATACTTTTGTTTTAAGAAAGGGAGATGTAATGATATCAGCAAATAGTGATGTTATTTGCCTGTTCGATTATGATGCCTTAATAGCATGATTGCAGGTATTGATTGCTTGTGCCTGACCAGCAGAGGTCATGTGACCAGACAAGCAGGCTGAGAGTTTTTAGTTTCACTTTAGCTGCAGCTCAAGCATGGTGTGTCCTGAAAAGCTGTATGAATTCTTGAACAAACCTTAGATTAAAAGTTATTCTCTTTTATACAAATGTCTCATCCTTGAACCCACAAGGAAATCAATACACATACCATTTGCCTTCTTAACCGCCTGCTGCACCTGCATGCTTACCTTCAGCGACTGGTGTACAAGAACACCCAGGTCTCTTTGCACTTCCCTTCTCCCAATCTATTACCATTCAAATAATAATCTGCCTTCCTGTTTTTGCCACCAAAGTGGATAACCTCACATTTATCCACATTATAGTGCATTTGCCATGTTTCTGCCCAATCACCCAACCTGTCCAAATCGTACTGGAGTTTCACGACATCCTCCTCACAGCATACACGCCCACCCAGCTTTGTGTCGTCTGCAAATTTGGAGATATTACATCCAATTCCCTCGTCCAGATCATTAATATATATTGTGAACAGCTGGGGTCCTAGGACCGATCCTTGCGGTACCCCACTAGTCACTGCCTGCCACTCGGAAAACGACCCGTTTATTCCAACGCTTTGCTTTCTGTCCGCCAACCAGTTCTCTATCCAAGTCAATACCTTGCCCCCAATCCCATGTGCCTTAATTTTGCACGCTAATCTCTTATGCGGGACCTTATCGAAAGCCTTCTGAAAGTCCAAATACACCACATCCACTGGTTCTCCCTTATCTATTTTACCAGTTACATCCTCAAAAAATTCCAGTAGATTAGTCAAGCATGATTTACCTTTTGTAAACCCATGTTGACTTTGTCCGATCCAGTCACTGCTTTCCAAGTGCTCTGCTATTCCATCTTTTATAATGGACTCTAGCATTTTCCCCACTACCGATGTCAAGCTTACCGGTCTATAATTCCCCGCCTTTTCTCTACCACCATAGAGGTGCTTATGACTGTATTAACTAAATTACAAAAATTCAGAAGCATGAGTTGGTAGTGCATGAACTTGTTGATTTCACAGAATCATGCAGCACAAAAAGAGGCCTTTCGGCCCAGCATGTCTGTGCCGGCTCTTTGAAAGAGCTATCCAAACAGTCCCAAACCCCTGCTCTTTCCCCATAGCCCTGCAAATGTTTCCTTTTTCAGTATATATCCAATTCCCTTTAGTATTGAATCTACTTCCACCACTCTTTCAGGCAATGCATTCCAGATCCTAACAACTCACTGCGTAAAAAAAATTCTCCTGCCCCACCCCCCAGGCTTTTTTGCTAATTAGATTAAATCTGTGACCTCTGGTTACTGACCCTCCCACCAGTGGAAACAGTTTATCCTTATTTACACTATCAAAACCTCTCATAATTTTGAACACCCTTTATTAATTCTCCTCTTAACCTTGTTAAATTGTAACAAAAAAAACGTCCGATAACTAACTGGCATACAGTGAGCTTTGATGGAGTTAGATAATAGTCTTGTCTCATGCTATCACCTACAGGGGGAGCAAGTTTAATCAATGTCTTCCACAAACCTCAGCAGCCTGTGCAAGCAGCATACCTACGTTTAAATGTTTCCATTTTGATAAACTCTTGCACAAATACCTATGTTGAAAGTAAAAAGATTTTGACATACAATTTTCCAATATGAAAAGGAAAAAAAGTCAGGGCTGATATTTCTGATTGCCACCCAGTGCCCCCTGCTGGAAATTGCCCAGTTGGGCTCAGCTGTCATGCCTCCCAATGTCAAACAGTGTAATAATATTCCTTATATAGACTCACTTGGGTGCATAACTAGGGAGTGGATTTCACCTTTGGAAACACACGTTAGTGAGTGTCTTCAGGAGAAAGAATGAGAAATTTTGGAGATAAAGTCCTGAAACTGCAAAGTTTGTATAGCTGTCTAATGATGTCTTAAAATGGTGTGCGTTGTTTGACATGAGGCAAAAAGTGACTTCATTATTGCAACGAGACTTGAGGTTTTGAAAATATATTCGTTGGTTAATATTTGGAGCTAATTGAAAGCTTTTTGGGTTGGGACAAACTGCGCTATCAGGCTGTAAAATCTATCTTGTAACACTGAACCAAAATTCAAACTGACATCTGGCTGCCTGTACAGTTCACTGCAGTACAAAACAAGACTACACATTAATCAGTTTGACAAAATATTCTTATATGGGAAAGAAATGTGTTTGATTCTCAGTAAAGACTAGCCCTCCAAGTAGCATTAAATTATTAAAATATTTTATATTCTATTAAATTATTATTATTTGATTGTGTTGGTGAAAAAATGCCTTCAATAGTCACGAAAACTACAAATCGATTTTGGTATTTCTTCACTTTTTGTGAATTATTTTTCAGAGACTGACCTAACTGACATTGGTGAGACTCTATTCCGTATTAAACTGATTAATGGTTGGCCTTGGCTGCTCTCTATTTGAGCTACCGCTCCAGCAGGACCTCATTTATTTAAGGACTTTGACATGTAAAAATAAGCAGCTTTACCTTTGTTTTTATTTCACTAGGCATGCTCAATTACCTCTTCAACAAACACATATGTATCATGTGAAATTCTGGAATATGTTTGCGATATGGCTCAGAGGATAACGACTGCAAGCAAGCTTTGCACTTTTTACAGGATTTTGAATCCCTAGCCAGCAGAAGATTCCAGTCGTGACCAGCTGGAGTTTCCAAAGCGTAAATAATTATTAGAATATCTGAACAATTCAAAAGACATATAGTGGTTTAATTAAAAAGCAAATCAACAATCTTAACTAGGTCATGGTGAATTACAAAGAAAAAAGGCAAAAATAAATGTGTATTCATTTATAAAGTTTTGTGATAATGCAGAATTATTTGTTCCCTGGAGTTTGCCAAAACAGATACAACACTTTCTTGACCCGAAGATTCCCCTCTACCGTGGTTAACATGGCCCTTGACTGTGTCCGTTCTATCTCCCGCACTTCTGCCCTCACCCCTGCCCCTCCCTCCCGGAACCACGACAGAGTTCCCCTTGTCCTCACCTTTCACCCCACCAGCCTCCACATTCAACGGATCATCCTCCGCCATTTCCGCCACCTCCAGCGTGATCCCACCACCAAACGCATCTTCCCCTCACCTCCCCTTTCAGCATTCTGTAGGGACCGCTCCCTCCACGACACCCTAGTTCACTCCTCTATCATCCCCAACACTCCTTCCTCTTCGCCTGGCACCTTCCCGTGCAAGCGCAGGAGATGCAACACATGCCCTTATATCTCCCCCCTTCCCACTGTCCAGGGCCCCAAACACCCCTTCCAGGTGAAATAGCGATTTACTTGAACTTCTTGCAATTTAGTATACTGTATTTGCTGCTCACGATGTGGTCTCCTCTACATTGGGGAAACCAAACACAGATTGGGTGACCGCTTTGCGGAACACCTCCGTTCAGTCCATAAGGGGGACCCCAAGCTTCCGGTCGCCTGTCACTTTAATTCACTGCTCCACTCCCACTCAGACCTCACCATCCGCGTCCTCTTGCATTGTTCCACGGAAGTTCAGCGTAAGCTCAAGGAACAGCACCTCATCTTTCGATTAGGCACTTTACAGCCTTCTAGGCTTAACATAGAGTTCAACAATTTCAGATAATAACCTCGGCCCCTATCATATATATATTTTTTATCCACACTCTTTGTCTGTCTTTTTTCTTCTTCTCCCCCACATGGCAGCTGTCTTTCATTCTGCCAGCGCAATTTACACTTCATGTGAGGTTATCCACTTTGGTGGCAAAAACAGGAAGGCAGATTATTATTTGAATGGCAATAGATTGGGAGAAGGGGAAGTGCAAAGAGACCTGGGTGTTCTTGTGCACCAGTCGCTGAAGGTAAGCATGCAGGTGCAGCAGGCGGTTAAGAAGGCAAATGGTATGTTGGCCTTCGTAGCAAGAGGGTTCGAGTACAGGAACAAGGATGTCTTGCTGCAGTTGTACAGGGCCTTGGTGAGACCGCACCTTGAGTATTGTGTGCAGTTTTGGTCACCTTATCTGAGGAAGGATGTTCTTGCCATGGAAGGAGTGCAGCGAAGATTCACCAGGCTGATACCTGGGATGGCAGGAATGACGTATGAGGAGAGATTGTGTTGATTGGGCTTATACTCACTGGAGTTTAGAAGACTGAGAGGGGATCTCATCGAAACCTATAAAATTCTGTCAGGCCTGGACAGACTAGATGCAGGAAGGATGTTCCCGATGGCCGGGGAGTCCAGAACCAGGGGTCATAGTCTAAGGATAAGGGGTAAGCCATTTAGGACTGAGATGAGGAGGAATTTCTTCACCCAGAGAGTGGTGAACCTATGGAATGCTCTGCCACAGAGGGCGGTGGAGGCCAGTTCATTAAATATATTCAAGAAGGAGTTGGATATATTTCTTAAGGCTAAAGGGATCAAGGGATATGGGGCGAAGGCAGGGACAGGGTACTGAATTTGGATGATCAGCCATGATCTCATTGAATGGCGGAGCAGGCTCGAGGGGCCGAATGGCCTACTCCTGCTCCTATCTTCTATGTTTCTATCTAGAGCCATCCTTTGTTTCCTAACCTGTTCCATTACCATCTCCTTTTGCCTTTAATATCTCTTAATGTCTCTTAACCTCTTCCAACTTCCATCCTATCACAGACCTTCCCTTTTGTTCTTTCATCCCCTCCCCCCTTTCCCAGCCACTACACTTGCTTAAAAATCTGTTCCATTTCATGCTTTTTTCCAGTTCTGATGAAAGGTCATCGACCTGAAACGTTAACTCTGTTTCTCTCTTCACAGATGCTGCCTGACCTGCTGAGTATCTCCAGCATTTTCTGTTTTTATTTCAGATTTCCAGTATCTGCAGTATTTTCTTTTTGTACTTTCTTGACCCTTACTGGGTCAGAAAGCTGTGATGAGATATATAAAATGTGAGTGCTGAATGTTCTGAATGAAAAGGTCTACTAAGCAGATTGGTAATAAGAAGCAGTGATAGAGGAATACAAGGACCAGGTGTATTTGAATGGTATTTTACTCCATCATCTCCTCATATAAAAAATATTCCATTTATATGGCAGCAATAATGGAAAGTAAGCTGCCATTAGCTATAGTGAGCACATTTGGTCTTCAATAAATCCTACTGACCCAAAGGAAGAAGGTGGTGAAAGATCCACAATTGTTCCTGATTGCTACGCTGCTCTTTAAGCTTTATAGATGGAAAACAGACAGACAGACAGAACGAACTGTTACATGATTTAAAAAATCATCGGAGTCCCAACCTTCATCGAGCAGTGGACAATTTTCTGAATACATCTGGTCCTGGGAAAACTGCCAGTACACACTGGATAAAAGTGGTTTAGCACATATTTGGGAGCTACCCCCAGTATCTTTCCCTTGACATGCTGCAGCACCCCTGGCTTTAACAACTTTAGACCTTAACTCTCTTGTCCATTTTCTTTCCTGTTTCTTTCATCCAACTTCTATTTCATTCCCTGCTATTTTGGGACTTCACATAGTTATTTTATAACCACTTTTGTTTTTCTAATGCGTGTTCACTGCCAGATTGCTGTGTGTATATCATCTTGCACTTTTCACTCGCTATTTATCTATCTATCTGCATGCTATATGAGAAGCAACTTGTATCGTATCTCTCAGGATATCTCAAAATGCTTCACATCCAATGAATTATTTTTTGATGTGCAGTCATTGTTGTTATGTGGGTAAACACAGCTACCAATCTGCACACAGTCCCACAAACAGTAAGTGAGACAAAACACCAGCTAATGGCCCGTAATTTGCGGTCAGCGGTGAAGCAATGGCATTCACTGCTGGCCCCGAAGTAAGCTTCGCACAAAGATCCCACGATCTCTGTGGCGAGAAATTCGGCTTTTCCGACATGTAACTGAGATCAACACGAGTTAATGGGGATTCCCAGCGACAAGCTGTTGTGACGTCAACAGGCTGTCTAAGCAGCCAATCAAAACACAGAATTCTCACAGACAGGGTACCTATAAAAAAAATTATTTTTATTAAAATCGATAAATTTGACACTCCACAATATTAAAATTAGTTTTTCAGGGCTGTAACCTTTGTTCGGCAGTCAATACGCTGTTAAAACCCCAGTTAAACATAATCCAAAACCTAATCCGTGGAAGTGCCGAAGTTTTTGTCAGTTTCCATGATTTGACAGATTACACTGATGGCTTTGGGGGGGGTGGGGGTGGGGAGTGTGGTGGGGGGAGAGGAGGGGTGGGTGAACAGCATAGCCGTGGAGCAGCAGTGAATGAAAGACCGAAACTTCAGGATTTCCATGTTAGGCTGCACATGCGCTAAATCCTGAAGTTGCGGTCAGTTTCAAAGGCGGAATGACGATGAACGCTGCCAGTTCGCTGTCATCAGGACCTCGAATTCCAGGCCAACATGTTTTTTGTGGTGTTGCTTGAGAGAGGTACGTTGGCCAGCATATCAGGAGAACTCCCTGCTCTCCTTCAATTAGTGTATGGGACCTTTTGTGTTCATCTGAATCACTGTCGGATGGAGTCTTGGTTTAAAATCTCATCCAAAGGGTGACACCTCCAACAATGCAGAGTTTCCTCAGTACTGCACTGAATTATAAAACTAGATTATGTGCTGAATCCCTGGAATAAGGCTTGAACCCGCAACTCAGAGGTGAATGCTCTCCCAACTAAGGCAACTTGACACTTTAAATAACTAAAATGATTTTAAACAACAAAAAAGCTAGTAAACAGAAATTTTGCTGCAAGATATTGGGTCTTAATTTAAACCATTAACTGATTCACGATGGCAGGAATGTACATAACCTGTACCTGTTGTTCTCCCCCCACCCACCTCTACCCACCCCGCCCCAACTGCACACCAACATTTGGTTCAGTCTTCTGAAGGGACTCACTTATTTTCTAATTTCCCGTTCTGAAAAAGGATTTACCTTTTCTCCTTATAGATGCTGACATACCTGCCAGGTATTTTCAGCATTGCCAGTATTTAGTTCAGAATGCTCAACTGTATAGACAAAACATAATACATGCGAGAAGAAATTATGTCTAAACTATACATTGTCTGGTAACCTTGAGTACTGTGTTCAGGTCTAAGGTTAAGGGGTAAGCCATTTAGGACAGAAATGAGGAGGAATTTCTTCACCCAGAGAGTGGTGAACCTGTGGAATTCTCTACCACAGAAGGCAGTAGAGGCCAATTCATTAAATATATTCAAGAAGGAGTTGGATATATTTCTTAAGGCTAAAGGGATCAAGGGGTATGGGGAGAAAGCAGGGACAGGGCACTGAATTTGGATGATCAGCCATGATCGCATTGAATGGCGGAGCAGGCTCGAGGGGCCAAATGGCCTACTCCTGCTCCTATCTTCTATGTTTCTATGTTCACTGTGACACAATGGAGTCCAGAAAAGAGCCACAAGACCGATCCCTAGCAAGAAAGAACTGGAGAAATTTGGGCTATTTGGCTTTGAAGTGAGAAGACTGAGAGGGGACCTCGTAAGATAGTAAATTATATTGAAAAGAAAAATCTACAACATTATTTCAGGTTAGAACATGGGGAGAAAAGGGCAAATTTAGGATTGATGCCAGGAAGTTCTTCATGAAAGCAGTGATTAACACGTGGAATAAACTTCCAAGAACAGTTATAGAGTCAAAGTCCCTGCAATCATTTCAAGAAACAACTGCGGAACTACATTTTTTTTTTCCTTGGTGAATGAGCTAGATTGGGCCAAAACTGTATCTTGTGATCTTCTGAAACTTCAGTCTTGAAAGGAGGCAACTGTGAGGAGTCAGAATTATATATGATAGTAAACTGTATAGAAAACAGAAATGCAATACTTCAAGTAAACCTTGACATTAGGACATGCCGCCTCTGGTTCTTTTGTCAATAACCTTAAATCTGCTGTTTGGCAAATCAACATGAAATGAATGCTCTGGGGTTGGATTAAAGTGCACCATTTCATACTTTAAGTGATACAAGATAAAATAAGGCATTTGGTGGCACTTATTTTGCACCAGCAAAATAAATGGTCTTTGAGTATATTCAAGACTGAGATAGATACATTTTAGGCCACTAAGGGAATCAAGGGGTATGGGGATAGGGCAGGAACATGGAGTTGATGTAGAAGTTCAACCAGGATTTTATTTAATGGTGGAGCAGGCTCGAGGGGCCCTCCGGCCTACTCCTGCTCCTATTTCTTATGTTTCTTAGAAGTGGGAGCGCTGTCTGCATTTTTCCAAGCCTAGCCTAAGGGTTCTACAGCTAACTGTAGCACACCCAGCTGATGTTAGCTAAAGCACAGATGGGAGATAAAACCTGGGACACTTAGAAACATAGAAACATAGAAGATAGGAGCAGGAGTAGGCCATTCCACCCCTCGAGCCTGCTGCGCCATTCAATGCGATCATGGCTGATCATCCAAATTCAGTACCCTGTCCCTGCTTTCTGCCCATATCCCTTGATCCCTTTAGCCTTAAGAAATATATCTAACTCCTTCTTGAATATATTTAATGAATTGGCCTCAACTGCCTTCTGTGGTAGAGAATTCCACAGGTTCACCACTCTCTGGGGGAAGAAATTCCTCCTCATCTCAGTCCTAAATGGCTTACCCCTTATCCTTAGACTGTGACCCCTGGTTCTGGACTCCCCCGCCATCGGGAACAGCCTTCCTGCATCCAGTCTGTCTAGTCCTGTTAGAATTTTATAAGTTTCAATGAGATCCCCTCTCATTCTTCTAAACTCTAGCGAATATAAGCCTAATCGACCCAATCTCTCTTCATACGTCATTCCTGCCCTCCCAGGTATCAGTCTGGTGAATCTTCACTGCACTCCCTCCATGGCAAGAACATCCTTCCTCAGATAAGGTGCCCATAACTGCACACGATACTCAAGGTGTGGTCTCACTAAGGCCCTGTACAACTGCAGCAAGACATCCTTGCTCCTGTACTCGAATCCTCTCGCTATGAAGGCCAACATACCATTTGCCTTCTTCACCGCCTGCTGCACCTGCATGCTTACCTTCAGCGACTGGTGCACAAGGACACCCAGGTCTCGTTGCACTTCCCCTTTTCCCAATCTATTGCTGTTCAGATAATAATCTGCCTTCCTGTTTTTGCCACCAAAGTGGATAACCTCGCATTTATCCACATTATACTGCATCTGCCATGCATCTGCCCAATCACCTGGTGCATATGCCTCAGTACAGGGTACCAAAATAGCTACTTTAGTTGCCATCTATGCTATCAGAGAAACCACTCTAATCAAATGTTTGATGGACAGAAATGTAGTGTCATTTGAATTTTCTATTTTAAGTCAAACGTAGACCAATCCAAGAAACCTAAAATGAATAAAGAATGTTGTCCAGCCTTCAAGAATCTTGCCCTGGTGATTGATTTTATTTTTGTGAAGATTGATGTTCAAATATTTATAGTAGATTTTACTGGAAAACCTAAGTACCAAGCATGCTTCAAAACTCTATCAGCCAACCACTGTTGATAATTCATGCAGAGAAGTCAAAACCACAAGTTTCTCCAAGCCATTGTTCAGTCGAACACAATAATTGGTTTCTTGGGGAATATTGAACTGTATTTGCCCATTTTGCTCACTGTATCTTGCTGGATATGTTAATACTTTCCGTAATCAAATAAAATCATAAGTATGCTTCTCTGAAATTCTCTCTCATACATGTCTTTAATTATAAGTTTTGTGAAGAGCCAGATAGCCTCATGAGCCCGTCAGCTCTCACAGGTGGTCATAAAAAATCCCACTGCATTATTTCAAAGAAAAGAAGGGGAGTTATCCCTGGTGTCGTGGTCATATGAGGAGAGGTTGAGTAGATTGGGACTCTACTCATTGGAGTTCAGAAGAATGAGAGGCGATCTTATTGAAACATATAAGATTGTGAAGGGGCTTGATCGGGTGGATGCGGTGAGGATGTTCCCAATGATGGGTGAAACTAGAACTAGGGGGCATAATCTTAAAATAAGGGGCTGCTCATTCAAAACTGAGATGAGGAGAAACTTCTTCACTCAGAGGGTGGTAGGTTTGTGGAATTTGCTGCCCCAGAAAGCTGTGGAAGCTACATCATTAAATAAATTTAAAACAGAAATAGATAGTTTCCTAGAAGTAAAGGGAATAAAGGGTTACGGGGAGCGGGCAGGAAATTGGACATGAGTCTGGGTTCGGAATGGTCATGGCCCTCTGGGTAGTGGAGCGGGCCCAGGGGCTGTGTAGCCTTGTTCTGCTCCTACTGTGTTCTAATTCTGTTAGATTTCAGGAGATGGTTTTATCCCTGTTCCTGGCTGGGGTGGAGATCGCCTTTACAGAAGGTAAGTACTGTAGAAAATATAGGGACAGGGTGATCTCCTGGAAGAATTTCGATCGCCTAGATGGGTCGGAGAGGAATTTCCCAGATTTTTTTCTCCCAAATTGGCCATTGGGTCTTTATCTGGTTTTTCGCCTCTCCCGGGAGATCACATGGGTTCGGGTGGATGCAGAGTGATAGAAGATTTGAGGTTAGGATCAGATCAGCCATGATCTTATTGAATGGTGGAGCAGGCTCGAGGGGCCGATTGGCCTACTCCTGCTCCTATTTCTTATGTTCTTATGTATGTTCTTATTATCGCATTGCTGTTTGTGGGAGCTTGCTGTGTGCAAACTGGCTTTTATTTGTATTCATTCCGGGATGTGGGCCTCGCTGGCAAGGCCAACATTTATTGCCCATTCCTAACTGCCCATGAGAAGGTGGTGGTGAGCCGCCTTCTTGAACCACTGCAGTCCTTGTGGTGAAGGGATTCCCTCAGTGCTATTACAAAGGGTGTTCCAGGATATTGACCCAACGACGATGAAGGAACCGCAATATATTTCTAAGTCAGACTGGTGCGTAACTTGGAGGGGAAATTGCAGGTGATGGTGTTCCCATGTGCCTGCTGCCCTTGTCCTTCTAGGTGGTAGAGGTCGTGGGTTTGGGAGGTGCTGCCGAAGAAGCCTTGGCGAGTTGCTGCAGTGCATCTTGTAGATGGTACACACTGCAGCCATGGTGCACTAGTGGTGGAGGGAGTGATTGTTGAAGGTGATAGATAGGGTACCAATCAAGCGGGCTGCTTTGTCCTGGATGGTGTCGAGCTTCTTGAGTGTTGTTGGAGCTGCGCTCATCAAGGCAAGTGGAGAGTATTCCATCACACTCCTTACTTGTGCCTTGTAGATGGTGGAAAGGCTTTGGGGAGTCAGGAGGTGAGACACTCACCACAGAATACCTAGCCTTTGATCTGCTCTTGTTGCCACAGTATTTATGTGGCTGGTCCAGTTAAGTGGTCCCCAAGATGTTGATGGTGGGAGATTCGGCGATGGTAATGCCGTTAAATGTCAAGGGACGATGGTTAGACTCTCGCTTGTTGGAGATACTCATTGCCTGGCACTTGTGTGACACGAATGTTACCTGCCACTTATCAACCCAAGCCTAAATGTCATCCAGGTCTTGCTGCATGCGGGCATGGACGACTTCATTTTCTGAGGAGTTGCGAATGGCACTGAACACTGTGCAATCATCAGTGAACATCCTCACTTCTGACCTTATGATGGAGGGAAGGTCATTGATGAAGCAGCTGAAGATGGTTGGGACTAGGACACTGCCCTGAGGAACATCTGCAGTGATATCCTGTGGCTGAGATGAATGACCTCCAACAACCACAACCATTTTCCTTTGTGCTAGGTATGACTCCAGCCAGTAGAAAGTTTTTCATCTGATTCCCATTGACTTCAATTTTACTAGGGCTCCTTGATGGCACACTCAGTCAAATGCTGCCTTGATGTCAAGGGCAGTCACTCTCACCTCACCTCTGGAATTCAGCTCTTTAGTCCATTTTGGACCAAGGCTGTAATGAGGTCTGGAGCCAAGTGGTCATGGCAGAACCCAAACTGAGCATCGGTGAGCATGGTATTGGTGAATAAGTGCCGCTTGATAGCACTGTCAACGACACCTTCTATCACTTTGCTGATGTTTGAGTGTAGACTGATGGGGCGATAATTGGCCGGATTGGATTTGTCCTGCTTTTTGTGGACAGGGCATACCTGGGCAGTTTTCCACATTGTCGGCTAGATGCCAGTGCTGTAGCTGTATTGGAACAGCTTGGCTAGAGGCACGGATAGTTCTGGAGCACAAGTCTTCAGCATGACAGCCGGGATGTAGTCGGGGCCGATAGCCTTTGCTGTATCCAGTGCGTTCAGCCGTTTCTTGATATCATGTGGAGTGAATCAAATTGGTTGAAGACTGGCTTCTCTGATTGTGGCGACCTCAGGAGGAGGCCAATATGAATCATCCACTTGGCACTTCTGGCTGAAGATGGTTGCAAACGCTTCAGCCTTGTCTTTTGTACTCGCTTGCTAGGCGCCACCATCATTGAGGATGGGGCTATTCATGGAGCCTCCTCCTCCCGTTAGTTGTTTAATTGTCCACCACCATTCACGACTGGATGTGGCAGGACTGCAGAGCTTTGCTCTGATCCGCTGATTGTGGGATCGCTTAGCTCCGTCTATAGCATGCTGTTTCTGCTGTTTAGCATGCATGTAGTCCTGTGTTGCAGTTTCCACAGTTTGACACCTCAATTGTAGGTACGCCTGGTGCTGCTCCTGGCATGCTCTTCTACACTCCTTATTGAACCAGGGTTGGTCCCCTGGCTTGATGGTAATGGTAGAGTGAGGAACATGCCGGGCCATGAGGTTACAGATTGTGGTGGAATACAATTCTGTGATAGCCTCATGGATGCCCAGTTTTGAGCTGCTAGATCTGTTCTGAGTCTATCCCATCTAGCATGGTGGTAGTGCCACACAACACGATGGAGGTTGTCTTCAGTGCGAAGACGTGACTTCGTCTGCACAAGGACTGTGTGGCGGTCATTGTTACCAATGCTGTCATGGGTAGATACAAAAAGGGAATGGTAGTATAGTGGTTAAGTTAATGGACTAGTAACCCAGAGGCCTGAACTATATGACCAGAGGTGAATTCTAAATCCCATCACAACAGCTGGGGAATTTAAATTCAGTTAATTAAATAAATCTGGACTAATATCAGTAATGGTCCCTGGATGTTAGTGAAGATGCTGGGTGTGCCATTGTTGTGTCTGAAGCCGATGCCAGGTGGTCCGGTTTCATTATTATTGTGTTTCGTCGCGGTTTGTTACAACTGAGTGGCTTGCTAGGGCATTTAAGAGTCAACCACATTGCTGTGCGTCTGGAGTAACATATAGGCCACACCAGGTAAGAACGGCAGATTTCCTTCCCTAAAGGACATTAGTGAACCAGATGGATTTTTACGACAATCCGATAGTTTCGTGGTCACCATTACTGATACTAGCTTTTTATTCCAGATTTATTTAATTAACTGAATTTAATTTCTCCAGCTGCCATGGTGGGATTTGAACTCACGTCTCCAGATCATTAGCCCAGGCCTCTGGATTACTGGTCCAGTAATAAAACCACTATGCGGCCGTTACGACATTTCCTACATTACAACAGTGATTGCACTTCAAAAGTGCTTAATTGGCTATAAAGTGCTTTGGGATATCCTGACGTCGTCAAAGGCACTATATCATATAGAATCATAGAAATTTACAGCACAGAAGGAGGCCATTCGGCCTATCTTGTCCATGCCAGCCGACAAAGAGCTATCCCCCCTAATCCCACTTTCCAGCACTTGGTCCGTAGCCTTGTACGTTACGGCACTTAAAGTGCACATCCAAGTACTTTTTAAATGCAATGAAGGTATCTGGCTCTACCATCCTTTCAGGCAGTGAATTCCAGACCCTCACCACCCTCTAGGTGAAAGAAATTCTCCCCAAATCGTCTCTAAACCTCCTATCAATTTCTTTAAATCTATGCCCCCTGGTTATTGACCCTTCTGCTAAGGGAAATAGGTCCTTCCTCTCCACTCTATCTAGGCCCCTCATAATTTTATACATCTGTATTAGGTCTCGCCTCAGCCTCCACTGTTCCAAAGAAAATAACCCCAGCCTATCCAATCTTTCCTCAGCCCAGACAACATCCTCGTAAATCTCCTCTGCACCCCATCTAGTGCAATCACATCCTTCCTGTAATGTGGTGACCAGAACTGCATGCAATATTTTAGCTGCGGCCTAAAAGTGTTTTATACAGTTCAAGCATAAACTCCCTGCTCTTAAATTCTATGCCTCAGCTAATAAAGGCAAATATCCCATATGCCTTCTTAACCACCTTATTTACCAGTCCTGCTACCTTCAGGGATCTGTGGACATGCCCTCCAAGGTCCCTCAGATCTTCTGAACTTCTCAGTGTCCTACCGTTTATAGTGTATTCCCTTGCCTTGTTAGTCCTCCCCAATTACTTCACACTTCTCCAGATTGCATTCCATTTGACACTGTTCTGCCCACCTGACCAGTCCATTGATATCTTCCTGCAGTCTGCAGCTTTCTTCTTCATTATCAACCACACGGCCAATTTTTGTATCATCTGCAAACTTCTTAATCATACTTCCAACAGTCAAGTCCAAATCATTGATATATACCACAAAGATCTAGGACCCAGTACTGAGCCCTGCGGAACTTCACTGGAAACAGCCTTCCAGTCAAAAAACACCCTTTGACCATTACCCTTGGTTTCCTGCCTCTGAACCAATTTTGGATCCAACTTGCCACTTTGCCTTGGATCCCATCAACTTTTACCTTCATGACCAGTCTGCCATGCAGGACCTTATCAAAAGCCTTGCTAAAATTCATATAGACTACATCAAATGCACTACCCTCATCGACCCTCCTTGTTACCTCCTCAAAAAATTCAATCAAGTTAGTCAGACACGACCTTCCCTTAACAAATCCATGCTGACCATCCCTGATTAATCCATGTCTTTCTCAATGAAGATTTATCCTGTCCCTCAGAATTCTTTCCAATAATTTTCCCACCACCGAGGTTAGGCTGACTGGCCTGTAATTACTCAGTCTATCCCTTTCTCCCTTTTTAAACAACGATACCATGTTAGCAATCCCCCAGTCCTCCGGCACCACACCAGTAGCAGAGAAGATTGGAAAATGATGGTCAGAGCCTCTGCTATTTCCTCTCTTACATCTCTTAACAGTCTGGGATACATTTCATCCAGACCTGGGGATTTATCTACTTTTAAAGATGCTACACCACTTAATACTTCCTCTTTTACTATGTTTATTTCATCTAATATTTCACACTCCACCTCCCTGATTGCAATGTCTGCATCGTCCTTCTCCTTTGTGAAAACAGATGCAAAGTATTCATTAAGAATCATACCCATGTCTTCCGCCTCCACACACAGGTTACCTTTATGGTCCCTCATAGATCCTACTCTTACTTTAGTTATCTTCTTGCTCTTAATGGCCCAGAAATTTGGGTCGGGGGCTTCCCGCGGGTGCAAGCCCCCGACCTGCACTTACCTTGTGCGCCGGCAGTTGAGCTGTAGGGCCCGTGGAATTCCGCTCCGGGGCCTGGCCCAGCTGCCGGCGCGCAGTGTTTGCATATCCCAGGGGCGTAGTTAGTTCGATGCATCCCCTGGGATCATGTGGGCCATGGGCAGCCAATCGGTGCAGGGAAAAGCCCATTCATAAGTAGTGACAGGAAGTCCTGTCAAAACTTATAAATACTACAGCCCCAAAATGGTAGTAAACCTTCAAATAAATTTTTAAAAATCATCACACTTTTTAAATAAACTATAAATTACATTAAATAATTATTTTAAACAATAATTTACATTTTTGAAAAAAATAATTTTATATTCTAATGGGGCTAAAAATAAACTTACCTTGCTTTAAAGTATTTAAAAATAATAAACCTGTGGAAAAAATGTTTTAATTTTAATTAATTGACCACTTACCTTTTAAAATGCAGGCCTTACGCCTGGTTTTTACATTTCTAAAATCTAAAGACTTACCCTCACGGAAAAACCTGTAAAAAAACGTAAGTTCAAAGCGCACGCGCAGACTCCCGCGCGCGCGTGTTCGACCTCTGAACCCCTTCGTTCAGAGGAACAGAAGTGCCGGTTTCCCGCGCATGCGCCGTGCATGCACGAAACCGGCACTTCCATCGGGCTCACGCGTGAGTATCCCGTGCGTACTCACCCGTGGAGACCTGAATTTCTGGGCCAATGTATTTATAAAACATCTATATAAATGCAAGTCTTTCTTTTTTTGGAGGGACAGATCGGCCATCGGGGCTGGAGGGGGAGACAGGCCATTGGGGCTGGAGTGGGGAAGTTGGCGATCACGGCAGGAGGTAGCGAGGCAACGATTGGCAATGGGGTGGCCAAAGGCTTCCTTAAGGGGCCGGGGAAACACTCATGCTCCTCCTGGCCCACAAGGAGTGCTGGAAAAAGCACTTACCTTGGGGGGCCGGCAGCTCCCGCCTCCCTTACTGCCGGGTTTCCCAAACCCTGAGAATTTTAAATCAGGCTCCCATTTGCACTGTGGGAGCTTGATTTAGATCCGTTAATGAAGTGTCACGTCTCTCCACAGTGGGACACTAGGACGCCACAATATCCACCGCCGTAAAAAAGGTGGTGGGCATGTGCGAGGCAGGTTGGGGGCGCGTTCCCCGTATTTCAGTCTTTAAACCCCCCCCACCCCTGACCCTCTCCAGCCTGTTGTGGGGGTGGGTAATATCAAGACCATAATCTCTCCGGGCCTCGGTATGCGAGTTTGTCACTTGCCCAGCTCAGCCACCCCCCACCCCCCGTATATGCATCGATTCCGCCCGGACTTAAAATCAAGGCCTGTCTCTCAGTTAACACGACTAAGCATAAAGTCAAATTAGGTTGCAGAATGCCATTTTTTTCCACAGAGTAGAGAATATTACAATCATGCAGCCCAGAAAAAGGCCATTTGCCCATCATGCCTGTGCTGGCTCTCTGAAGAGCTACCAATTAGTCCCACTCTCCTGCTTTTGTCCCATAGCCCTACATATTTTTCCTTTTAAGTATAGATCCAATTGTCTTTTGAAAGTATGCATAAGTACTATAAGAGGAAATTATATTCAATGTTATACATTTACAGTAAGATCCTATTACTTACAACATATTCCAAGTCCTGCATACAAGAGATGTGGTATCCCAAGACTGCATTTACTAGTGTAAGCGAGAAATTAATTTGGATTATGTTATAATTTTTCCTATACCAGGACTTTATGTCAAAGAGGTTCATCCATTGGCTTCAATAACACATAATCCAATGACCAAGCGCAAAGTTTAGAAAGCAAGTGTCTGTTTTAGGATCTGTATTTAACTGATTTCCAACTTTAAACCTCAGGATCAGGCTTTTGCAACTGTTCATTGTGTAAAGTTACCCCATTTCAGACAGGATGTAAGTTACAAACAAATAGGATAACTGCAAAGAGAACAATGCAGTGTGCTTGAAACTAACTCTAAGTGATGCTAAGATGATACAACCCACAGAAAACAACCTCACAAGTGCAACCTTTTTCACATATGCCTGCTATTCCCATGACTTCCATTTCATTTACTGCAGAAAATAAGTCACAGCTCATTCTTTGAAATTTGCAGGTGACAGGGAACAAGTTAATAACACGTTACCGTACGCTTGTCACTTCATACTGCTGTGGAGGGAGACAAAAGCTTGACTTTATACAAAGGAAACATACCCAACTCTACCTTACATATGCCATTGATGCAGATGTCCCTGCTGTTTGCAGCCTCAGTACATGATGTTCCATCAATCACTGCGTTGAGCATCTTTTCAGAGAACTGTCCATCAGCGGGCCAGCAGTGCAGTTCACAGGGATTAGCTTAAAGAGTGACAGCATATTAGAACACCTCGTTTATAAATCAACTGAAAGTGTGCATTTAAATTCCCGACCAGAACTGTAGCAAACAACAACTGACAGGTAGCTGGTAAAATACTGATGTCATTTGTTTCCCTCTCTTGTCACCTCTCTTGACTGCCGAACACTATTTACTTTCTTTTCTTTGTAGTTTTGCCTCTTTAGGCCACCCAACCTGCATTACATACCATTCCCTGGCCAATAGGACAGTTAATTGATACGTTTCCAATCCTTTGACAGTAACACTGTGTAAGAAACCACTTAAAATTAATGATGGAATTTTTTTTTAGACCTGCTGACATCTGCGCCTGAATTCCTGATTTGCACTTCTGATGGTGAGGCTCCATGCTGTAAGCATTAACTTATGGAGGTTGAATTTCCCTGGCATGTCCCCGATCTCCCACCATAACTACGACGGTAACTGGAGGAATAGCGTAAGCGGCCATTTACGCCATTTCTCTGGAGTTTCCGTCAATCTCCCACCAAAGTTACAGTGGGAGATCGTGAAAGCCCCCATGGCCGTTACTGACGACAAAATCTACCTGCATGTATTTATTTATTATTATAACAGAAATGCATGTCTGTCTAGCAAGAACTAGGATAACACAAAGATCATTTTTCTAAAGGAACTACATGGACTGAATGTTGGTGTTCAAATGTCTGTCCCAACTCACCCCATTATGGACAGCAAGTCATACAGCAATACATCTACAGTATAAGATTGAAAGAGAGCAACCTTAACAATCAAGAAACAAAAATAAGGTTGTACAACAACAACTTGTATTTATATAGCACCTTTAATGTAGTAAAACGTCCCAAGGCGCTTCACAGGAGTATTATAAGACAGAAAATTTGATACCAAGCCTTAAAAGGAGAAATTAAGGCAGATGACCGAAAGCTTGGTAAAGAGGTAGGTTTTAAGGAGCGTCTTAAAGGAGGAAAGAGAGGCGGAGAGGTTTACGCAGGGAATTCCAGAGCTTAGGGCCTAGGCAACAGAAGGCATGGCCATGGATGGTTGAGTGATTATAATCAGAGATGCTCAAGAGGGCAGCATTAGAGAAGTGCAGATATCTCGGGGGGTTGTGGGGCTGGAGGAGATTACAGAGATAGGGAGGGGCAAGGCCATGAAGGGATTGGAAAAATAGGATGAGAATTTTGAAATTGAGGCGTTGCTTAACCGGGAGCCAATGTAGTTCAGCGAACACAGGGGTGATGTAAAAGTGTGCAAAACAATTTTTTAAAAACACAATACCGATTGCACTTCCAAACAAATTTAATTAGGATAGCTGGCTCCAGCAGAACAGATAGTACCAGCATAGATATGGCCTCCTTTTGTGTTGTAATTTCTATTACTCTTTAATATCCATTGAAGCCAGATACCGAGAGCTAAGTACTGCAGAAAACCTAGAGGAGTATAGAAAGTGCAAGGGTGAAATTAAAAAGGAAATTCGGAAAGCAAAGCGAGGGCATGAAAAAATATTGGCAAGTAAAATCAAGGAAAACTCAAAGATGTTTTATCAATACATAAAGAGCAAGAGAATAACTAAAGAAAGAGTAGGGCCTATTAGAGACCATAAAGGTAACCTGCGTGTGAGAAGGATGATGCAGACATTGTAGCTAAGGAGGAGGAGTGTGAAATATTAGATGAGATAAACATAGTAAGAGAGGGAAATATTAAGTGCTATAGCATCTTTGAAAGTAGATAAATCACTAGGCAAGGATGAAATGTATCCCAGACTGTTAAGAGAAGCAAGGAAGGAAATAGTGGAGTCATTGACCATTATTTTACAATCCTCTCTGGCTACACGCGTGGTGCCAAAGGACTGGAGGACTGCTAATGTTGTGCAGTTGATTAAAAAGGGAGAAAGAGATAGACAGAGTAATTATGGGCCAGTCAGCCTAACCTTGTGGTGGGCAAATTACTGGAAAAAATTCTGAGGGACAGTATTAATCGTTATTTAGAAAGGCACAGATTAATTAAGGACAATCAGCAAAGATTTGTTAAGGGAAGGTCGTGTTTGACTAACTTGACTGAATTTTTTGAGGAGGTAACAAGTAGGGTTGATGAGGGCAGTGCATTTGATGTAGTCTACATGGATTTTAGTAATGCTTTTGATAAGTTCCCACAAGGCAGACTGGTCAGAAAAGTAAAAGCCCACAGGATCCAAGGGAAAGTGGCAAGTTGGATCCAAAATTGGCTCAGTGGCAGGAAGCAAAGGGTAATGGTGGACGGGTGTTTATGTGACTGGACGACTGTTTCCAGTGGGGTTCGCAGGGCTCAGCTAGGTCCCTTGCTTTTTGTGGTATATATCAATGATTTACACTTCAATGTAGGGGGCATGATTAAGAAATTTGCAGATGATACAAAAATTGTCCATGTGGCTGATAGTGAGGAAAAAAGTTGTAGACGGCAGGAAGATATCAATAGATTGGTCAGGTGGGCAGAAAAGTGGCAAATGGAATTCAGTCTGGAGAAATGTGAGGTGGTGCATTTGGGGAGGGCTAACAAGGCAAGGGAATACACAATAAATGGTAGGATACTGTGAGGTGCAGAGGAACCTTGGAGTGCATTTCCACAGAGCCCTGAAGGTAGTAGGGCAGGCAGATAAGGTGGTTAAGAAGGCATACGGGATACTTTCCTTTATTAGCCAAGGCACTGAATATAAGAGCAGGGAGGTTATGCTTGAACTGTATAAAGCACTAATTAGGCCACAGCTAGAGCACTGTGTACAGTTCTGGTCACCACATTACAGGAAAGATGTGATTGCACTAGAGAGGGTACAGAGGAGATTTACAATTTACAGGATGTTGCCAGGGCTGGGGAATTTTAGCTATGAGGAAAGATTGGATAGGTTGGGGTTGTTTTCTTTGGAGCAGAGGAGGCTGAGGGGAGACTTAATTGAGGTGTATGTAATAATGAGGGGACTATTTCCCTTAGCAGAGAGGTCAATAACCAGGGAGCATAGATTTAAAGTAATTGGTAAAAGGATTAGAGGGGAGTTGAGAGAACATTTTTCACCCAGAGGGTGGTGGGGGTCTGGAACTCACTGCCTGAAAGGGTGTTAGAGCCAGAAACCCTCATTGCATTTAAAAAGTATTTGGATATACACTTGAAGTGCCGTAACCTACAAGGCTACGGACCAAGAACTGGAAAGTGGGATTAGGCTGGATCGCTCTTCTTAAGCTGGCACAGACACGATGGGCCAAATGGCCTCCTTCTGTGCCGGAAATTTCTATGGTTCTATGAGTTTAAAGTAGGAAAATGCTTTCTATTCACACCAGGGGGGAAAAATTTATTAGCGACAATTTTGGGTCGCTAACATCACCTGGGCGCTAAGTTTAGTGCCCAGCGAAAAATAGCGCTGGCGATCGCTAATCTCAGTTTTAGCGCCCCAAGAGCACTAATTCAAGCGCTCCACTTCCTTCTTAGAGCGCTAACCCCGACTATCAGGGCGGTGCCTTCTGCAGCGCTGCAGACTGAGCTACGTAGTGCTGCCGCATGGAAGGGCTCTTCCCCTCATTAAAGGGAAGGGCCCAAGCCCACAATTCTGCGGGGCCCTACCTTGACCACCAGGGACCGGGGTGTCGTGCCAGCAGCCCGGCACTCAAGAGGAGTGTCAGGCTGCCACATCGCGACACGGACCCCGCGTTCAAAGACGCAATGGGCCATGCCAAGTAAGTCAGATGATTTTTCTTTTTCCCCGCCCGCCACCTCCCCTTTAGTTAGCACCCCGCGAGCCTCCTGCCGCTCTTTTATTGCCCCCTGAATCGGTCGATGTCATCGCACGGCTCAGATTCAGGGGGGGCACGGGCCAATTTTGCAGGCGGGCGAAAATAGGGCGCTGCGCACGGTGATGACGTCGTCATCGCCTGTGCAGCAGAGCAGGGCACTTCCGGTTTCCACCGTCGCTAAACTCCTGCTGAATTTAGCAGGAGTCGTTAGCGGTGTTGCGCCCGGGTGAAAAGTCTTTGCGCCCTGTAAGCACCCCCCCGGGGGTGCTAACGAGAGGTGCAAATGCACTGAATTTCTAGCCCCAGGTCTTTTTGGTACATCAAACAGAAGTAAATATATGTCTTACTTATTATTATCAGGGACGTTAAAAGAAAAAATGATTTACTAAGCTCCACTGATAATTTTGCAGATAACTGCTTTATCCAGTATAGTACTAGCCATATAGAGCAGGAGGGCCCCAGATTCAATCCTTGATCTGTGTTGAGTTAGCTGATCTCAGCTGGGCAGCAGGCATAGTGCTACAATAGGTCACAGTGCCCCAGGGGAAAACTTAGCTAAGCTTTTCATTCCTGGTATAGTTAGCTTTAACATACAATGGGTATATTTATGGGTATATTTGGTGATTTTTTAAAAAGAATTATGCATTTTTAATTTTTTAATTATGTTTTAGATGTAATTGCTGAGATTTATCATGAGTGGGTGGGGATACAATATGGCCACTAAAATGACTGAATTAGTTTGAGTGATTTGATTGGTTCACTCTGTGGTAGTGGCTGATACCAAATTGGTAGCTGTGGGGGAAAAAATGAGTGATTTTAAAAAACAAAATCCAAATCAAACTATTATTATAGTTTTCACCCTTAAACAAGTTGTCGTAAGCATTGGAAAAACAACTAAACCACTGCTGTTCTATTTTACATATTATTTGACTCTTGCTAACCCATGAAATTAATTTTTAAGACACAGATCTTTGGGGTTATCCCTTATTAACTCAGGTAAGATTCTAGGTCAAACAAGGTTAAAGAATAAGTGGGAAAGGAAGAAAGGTAGTTCAGTATTAAGTACAGTTGCAGACAATAAACCAATTAATACTTACTGTATACAGTTACACATAAAAATTGGGTACTTAGCTGAGATACACAAAAAATTTCAGTATTACAAGAGCAAGATGACTGAGAGAAGAGGTGAGAAGATTAAAAGGTGTAAAAATGCTTGAAAATTAGGATGAACTCAAGACTGTAAATGTTCTGAATGTTTATTTCCTAAAAGTATTCACGGGGAAGATGTTAGCAACATGCCCTTACCCCCCAAAAAAGGGTACCAAGTCATAATTTAAGATTTAGATATAAATGAGATGGAACTCCGAGACAAACTGAAAGGGCTTAAAACAAGTAAATCCTTAGCTTTAGATGATATTTATCGTAGTGTTGAGAAAGACTAGTGAAAAGACTTCTGAAGCACGGACATGAGGGAGTCAATGGACATTGGGGAAGTACCAATAAATTGAAAGCAGGGTAATGTGGTGCCCATATTACAAAAGGGTGACAAAATGGCACAGGCAACTCCAGACCCAAAGCCTTACTTCAATATAATGTAAAGTAATGGAATTGATTATCAAGATTAAACTTCAGGATTATCTGTACACCAACGACCAAGTAAACAGCAGTCAACATGGGTTAAAAAGGGGAAGATCCTCCCTGACTAACTTCCTTGATTTTTTGAAAAAGTGACAAATTTAGTCGACACTGGCAATTTTGTGTCCAGTCTAAATTTCATGGAACAGTTTGGCCCTAGCATAAGGGCATGAAACTGTTAAACTTTGAGGCACAGAAAAGGTGCCAGTCATCAAACTCTGCAGTGCTTGGAGAACACATTGATACTGGACAATGAAAGCTTTGACTCATGATTAACTCTGGAAAGGACATTGACATTGAACTGTGAGGCCTTGAATCATGATTGGTTTCGATGGGAATAATTAACATCTGGACAATGCTCTGAGTTTAATTGAGACAATGAGCGTCTCAATAGGTGATTTAACGGTGAATAGGTAATTTAACTTTGGACAATGAGACTTCGTGTTTTAATGGGTTTCGGTGGATCTTCAATGGATAAGACAACGATGCCAGTTTCGCTGGAACAATGGAAAACACTTTAACCTTGGGCAAAGCACATCAGCAGTAAGACTAAATCACGTTAAATATATACCATGAGGGGAAGGAAGATAAGGAATTATCTTCCATCCCTCAGCCCTGTACACATCCTGTGGTTTGGACTACTCTTCTTCTTCTTAGGCAGTCCCTCGGAACTGAGGATGACTTGCTTCCACATTAAAAATGAGTTTGCAGGTGACTGATGAGTCCAATGCGGGACCTACAGTCTCTGTCACAGGTGGGGCAGACGGTGGTTGAAGGGGCGGGTGGGTGGGGTGCTTGGGTTGACGTGCGCTCCTTGCGCTGCCTGCGCTTGGCTTCCGCTTGCTCCCGGCGAAGAGACTCGAGGTGTTCGGCGCCTTCCCGGATGCTTCTCCTCCACTTTGTGCGGTCTTGGGCCAGGGATTCCCAGGTGTCGGTGGGGATGTTACACTTTTTCAAGGAGGTTTTGAAGGTGTCCTTGAAGTGTTTCCTCTGCCCACCTGGGGCTCTCTTGCCGTGCCGGAGCTCCGAGTAGAGTGCTTGTTTTGGGAGTCTCGTAACGGGCATGCGGACAATGTGACCCGTCCATCGGAGCTGATTGAGCGTGGTCAGAGCTTCGATGCTGGGGATGTTGGCCTGAGCAAGAACACTGACGTTGGTGCGCCTATCCTGCCAATGGATTTGCAGGATCTTGCGGAGGCAGCGTTGGTGGTACCTCTCCAGTGCTTTGAGGTGCCTGCTGTACATGGTCCATGTCTCTGAGGCATACAGCAGGGTAGGTATCACTGCTGCCCTGTAGACCACGAGCTTAGTGCCGGGTTTGAGGTCCTGGTCTTCAAACACTCTCTTCCTCAGGCGACCGAAGGCTGCACTAGGTGTGTATTGGAAAACAAGAGTTGGGGGAAGGCCCAGACTCGAAAAGGTGTGACGGAAGAGCTGTAAGAAGGAACACACCAGAGCGCTCTCTCTCTCTCAGAAGCTCTCGCTCGGAAGCTCTCTCTCGGAAGCTCTCGCTCGGAAGCTCTCTCTTGGAAGCTGGCTCTGACTACAGCAAACTGCCAGGTGTAAGAAGGAAGGGAAGACGGTCATCTCCAACTCCCAGCCTGCAATCAACATCAGCCACGACCAGCCGGACGGGTGATTGTAAGTATCAGTTGACTCTACAAGGGGTTTGCGCTGTGTAGGCAGCTGCAGTCAGATAAAGGAGGACAGGGACAGGTCATCTCCGATCCAGGCCTACAATCCACAATGGTAATGACCAGCCGTATGGGTGATTGTAAGTTTCAGCCAAATCTCAACAGTATGTTGTGTTGGTTTTAATAAACTAACAGTTTTGGGTTGAACCTAAACCTTTGTGTCATCTACCATTTTGTTCCTGTAAAACCCAGAGTCAAAGAACCCTTGTAAGGACGAGGAAACCAAACACCTTACACTTAGTTATTCAAAATACATTTGATAAAGTTCCACAGAAAACATTATTAATTAAGTTCAAAGCTGTGAGGATTCAGGGCAAAGTTTAAGTATGGATAAGAAATTGGCTGATCGGTAGAAAACAATTGACAGGTTTGAGGGATAATGTCGGGGGGAGGGGCAAGTACTGAGTGGGGTCATTCAGGGCTCAGTGTTGGGACCTCTACTGTTTCTGAATTACCTCAATGACTTGCATTCAATGCACATTGTCTAACTTTATACACAACACCAAATTCGGAGGGACAGTGGAAAAAATAAAGAAGAAGTTCAGAAACTACTGAATGAGTGGACGGAGCAATGGTTGATAAGTTCTTTGAAGAAGTGACAGATATGGTGAATGGAAAAAATGCAGTGTATGTGATGTACATGGACTTTGAGAAAGCCTTGACAAGGTAGCACACAGGAGACTATTAGAGAAGAGTAAGGGATATAGAATGAGGGTAGGGGTAGCAAGTTGCATTAAAAATGATGGAAACAGAGAGTAGGATTTAAAGACAGTTTCTCAGAATATCTAAAGTGGCTAGCAGTGTCCTGCAGGGTTTTGTTCTGGTACTACATCTGTTCACTGCGTACATCAATGATGTGGCTATGGGACTAAAGGCTGTGCTGTCCAAATTTGCAGACAATACTAAAATAGGAGGCATAGTAAATAATTTTGTTTGTTGATCTCACCCGGTATGACTCTGAGCCAGAAAGAGCAGAGAGGGCCAGATTCCATCCCCAGCCTGCGCCAAGCCAGACGATCCCAGCCAGGGAAGGCGGCAGTGGCGCTATAATTGGCCTCAGCACCCCAGAGTTTAAGGTTGGAAAAATCAGCCATGGCTCCTGCTCCTGATCATCATCCAGAAGAGGAGTAATGGAAAGAAAGTTGGAAGCAAAAGAAAATTTCATTCTTCAGACAAAACTTCGATAAGTTTTAAAGCTTTGTGCAGTACACCAGGCTCACTTCTGGTATCAAAATCTTTATCCTCCAAATCCCAGGTAATTTTAGTTGGAGTAGGTGTTGGTTGGTTCGTAACTTTTCACTTCACAGCTCAGCTGAATGGCCCCGCACATTCAGTTATTTGATCAAGGAAGCTTGTAGAAACCCTTTTGTTAACAATGAGAAATCAGATTGCAAGTTAAAGAGAGGAAAGCCTTCCAAGGTCTTCACTGCATACTGGTGACATTCACTGTCAATCTCTGCCCATGCGGAGAATTTTGACCAATTTAAGACAAGTTTTAAATCCCAGTAGCAGTGCACTCCATGCACTTGCTTTCAGTATGCTTGTCACTAAAACTGAAATATAGCGTCATTTGAGAGAGCTGAGAGTGATAGCTACCAATGTCACATGTAATTGGCTTTATAAACTCAGGCCTAGAAATTCATTGACGCCACTTTTGGGGCGCTAAAGTGGGGCGTCCGCTAAAGTTTGCGGCCGCCGCCAAATCGATGCCACTTCTCCGATATTCATTAGCTTCGCCCTACGAGTTCGGGCGAGCGCTAAAACTACTGCTGGACGCCTCTCTTTGGGCGCTAAGCCGGAGGTGGTGATCGATAGCGCCGAGGCCGGGCGCAGCGCAGGTGCGGCCATCTCGTGATTGACAGCAGACACCCTGGCGCCGGCCAGCTCTTAAGGGGGAAGGGTCGACTGTGTCTGCTGCCACGCCCTGGATAGTGGAGCCCTCCAGCTAGGCCTGAACACTGCTGCTGGACCCAAATAGCGCCTGAAGACATGGAGAAGGCCCGTGAACGTGCGCAGCGCTTCTCAGAGCATGATCTGAGTGTGCTGCTTGCTGCTGTGGAGAAGAGGCGCCATGTTTTGTACCCGGACAATGGCAAGAAGGCGACGGTCCGCGTCTACAGGAGAGCCTGGAGGCATGTCGCCAGCAAGCTGTCAGCCAACAGCGACGTCCCCAGGACTGGTGCCCAATGCCGCAAAAAGTTAAATGACCTCACACGCATTGTCAGGGTGACTACCCTTTCCAATGACCTCCTCATCCTTGCATGTGCACCTCACATTATGGGCAAAGGGACCTGAAAGCTCTAATGGCCAGCCTTCATCCAGCAGCTATGGGACAGGCATGAGCATCAATTGCACATTCTGCACTTAACACACTGGCCAAGCTATTCCACCATGGGAGGCATTGCACACCAGATCATGGCGACACACTGGCCAGGCTATTCCACCATGGGAGGCAGTGCACACCAGATCACGGCGACACCCTGTACTTAGAGGCCGTCCTTTCTCTTGCAGGCCAAGCTGGCAAACAATCGCAAGAGCCGGACTGCGACCGGGGGAGGCCGACCCCATATCCAGCCACTCACCGGCCTGCAACATCGCGTGGAGCGCCTCATGGGTGGCCGGGTGATTGGGCCCGTTGCATGTGGAGATGCCGACCCTGTTCTGGGCAGCAATGGTAAGGACATCACCTTTTGCACCTCTCTCGTCCCACTTGCACATCAGATCTACATCCTTTGTCACTGTCCGACCAATGCGCTGAATGCCACCACTCATGCATCCCGCACTGACGCCCTCTCCTCACTCTAAAGCTACTCTTGTGCCTTCCTGCTTTCAGATGGTCAAGAGGAGGTCCCTCAACTTGCCAGTGACAGACCCTCCGAGGAGGAGCAGGAGGAGGAGCAAGAGGAAGGCGGCCCATCAGGGGAACCCTCAGCCACGGCCACCCAGGCCAATGTAGGGGACACGTCTTCCCTGGAGGGCAGTGTGGCGGAAGTGTCGAAGGGGAGGGGAGCTCCTGGGACCTGCGTGCTGCAGAAAGGCGGGAGGGGGGTGGAAGCTCGGCGGCCTTCTCCCCAGAGGGGGGATGCGTCGGAGGGGAGTCCAATTGCTGGGCCCAGCGGCATCCAGCAATGCAGGAAGGGTCAGCCAGCTCGGCGGCCTTCTCCCCAGAGGGAGAGTCCGGCCTCCAGTCAGGAGATGCTCTTCGCCGAGGAGATGGAACGCCTCGAAGTCTTGTCCGCGGACTCGGATCGCCGGCACACGGAGCTCATGGCGGCAGTGGCATGGTTGCCTGAGTCCATCGATTCCCTCTCTCGGAGTGTGGCCGAGTTCGGGCCCTCAGAGGCCTCCAGTCGGGCGGAATACCGGGCAGATCTGTCAGCGACTGGCCAGGTGATCAGTGGTGCCGTCCAGTCACTGGCTGCTCTGATACGGTCAGTGAACAGGTCAACACGGGCACTCACTGCTGCCACACTCGCTGTGTCAGCCAGGCATCGCCAGGGCACCCGGCGCGCTGCAGCAGCACAGCGGTCTGTCCCTCGGCAGATTGGTGCGCATGCTGCAGTGCTGGCCCGGGCGAGTGCCTGTGTCTCAGGCGATCAGCGAGCGCCTGCCATCCGCCAGCTTGCCGCCATTCCTCCAGCCGCCACTGCCACTCCCCCAGTGGAGCTGCCAGGAGCTGCTGCAGCGACTGATGCTGGCCAGCCACAGCTGCAGCAATCAACAGCCGCCCGCTCGACGGCCAGACCTCGACTAGGCCGACCCCCAAGGGCATCTGCCGTCACGACATGTGCCCCTCAGGAGCCTGCCCCCAGCCTTGCAGCAGCCAATGGCGTTACTTTGAGGCGGAGCAGCAGGGCGGGCAGGGGCCACCCAAAGATGGCCAAGGCATCGCCCTAGCGGGCCAAATAGTTGAATGTGTGGCCATTTGTGTTTGTTTCTTGAGGCCGAGAATTGGATGTTTGTTTTTTGAAGGCCGATGATGTGATGTTTGTTTTGGACGAAGGCCGAGAATGACGGCCATTTTAGTTGGCCTATTTTGTTAATCCTCTCCAGGTTGTGGGAGCGAGTAATGTGTTTGAGTGTTTTTTGGGGGTTTCGTCTGTTTTTGGTTTTCATGTGGGAAGGGCCCAGAGTTTGTACAATAAAGCATTTTATTTATTCACATTGTCCATGTTTGATCTTTGAAGTGTTTGTTGCCTTAACCGGCTGAGGGCTTGTGGAGCGGCTGCAATCATGTTCTATCATTGGCACAAGCCATTCCCTGACAGGGGGCCTAGAAGTGACGTTCAATAAGCCGCCGACGGGCGGCCCTTGGACCTTGTGCGTCCCTCCTGGGCTGGTACTCCTCGTCCTCGTCGTCCTCATGCTCCTCCTGCTCCTCCTCCTGAGGTGGTGGTCCAACGTGAGGTGGCAGTGCCTGAGTCCTGCGGATAGCCAGGTTGTGCAGCATGCAGCAAACGACGACGAATTGGGAGACTCGATCCTGCGAATACTGGAGGGCTCCCCCGGAGCGATCGAGACAGCGGAACCGTTGCTTGAGCATGCCGATTGTTTGTTCTATGAGGTTCCTCGTCGCTTGATGGCTCTCGTTGTATGCCTCTTCAGCAGGGGTCGTGGGCGCGCGGAGCGGGGTCATGAGCCAGCTACACAAAGGATAGCCTTTGTCCCCGATAAGCCATCCTCTTGGGGGAGGCTGTGCCTGGAACATGTCAGCCACAGTTGTCTGTCGCAGGATAAAGGCATCGTGGCTGCTGCCTGGAAAGCGGGCATTGACAGCTAGGATGCGCTGCCTGTGGTCACACACCAGCTGTACATTGAGGGAATGGTAGCCCTTCCGGTTGCGGTAATCCTCGGCATGCTCAAGAGGTGCCCGCAAAGCCACATGCGTGCAGTCAATGGCGCCCTGCACCATGGGGAAGCCCGCTATTCTTGCAAACCCCACTGCACGCTGCTGCTGCTTGTCCAGGGTCATGGGGAAGGAGATGAATTGATGTCTCCTTCTGAAAAGGGCTTCGGTCACCTGGCAGATGCAGCAATGCACGGCGAACTGGGAGATGTTAGCGATGTCCCCAGTAGCGGATTGGAAGGAGCCGGAGGCATAGAAGTTGAGAGCCACCGTCACCTTCACTGCCACCGACAGAGACGTCCTGCGCATCAGCTGTGGCTGCAGATCTCTCTGAAGCAGCCGGCAGATGTCTGCAACCACCTCCCTTCGGAATCGCAGCCTCCTAACACACATCGCGGCAGACATGGTCAGATAGGAGGTCTGCTGGCGGTATACCCTGCGTGGGTAAGGCCTCAGTTGGCGACGCCTGTTGCCCCCTCTGCGTCTAGCCAGGGCTGCCACTCTCTCACGGCGTCTGTAAGCCCTTCTGGCATAAGGCTGAAATTCAGCGTTTCCACCCAATGCAGCCCCCATTATATGCTGGCAAACACTGAGCTCTGAATGAAGGCAAAGATAATTGGTAAGCTCTGGCCTGAGCCAAAAATACCTGTCCAAGTGTTGGTCCAAACCAGTAAACTCTCCTCCTTGGTCTCTGTCCAAAAAACCGTTGCACAAGAGTGAATGCTGCAAAATGGCTGGCCTTTATACTGCTGGGTAAGTGCCCTTTAATTAGCGCTCCCCACGGCCCGGCTGGGCTGTGTACCGTTCCACTTCACAGTCGCTCGGGCCGCCCGGCGCACAATGGGCCGGCGCGAGTGAAGTTCCGGTTTGGGGCGCACAAAGGGCGTTGCACTATTAAATGACGTCATGATCTGCGCGCGCAGCAGGGCGCGCGCTAAGACTTTGCGCCGGCGCTAAATGTGTCCTGAAGTTGGGGAGAGGCGCAGATCGCGCTGCGCCCGGGCGATAAGCGCCTAGCGCTCGAGATCTACTCCTCCTAAGGTGCTAACGGCTGGCGCGCCCAACTGAATTTCTAGGCCTCAAAGTACTAAACATATTTATATTGAAGAATTGCTTTCACTGATTCTTTGATGCATGACAAGCTTGTGGTGTTTCAAATTCACTCTGTTTAAACTTGGGACAGATTCAGACCAAGGGGAGCAATGCTGAAGCAACTGCATTTCAAAATCACACTTGCACAGTGGCTCGATAGATTCATCAGCAGACTGTGGACCTTCCCTAGTGTACAAGTAGGTCCTTACAGGCCAACAAAATCTGTACTGCTAAGGGAGCCAGCCAATTGCTGTCAGAACAAAATAGAAGCACAGGAATCTAGTAGAAACCTTTGAAACCCATCTCTCAAGGCAGGCCTCACTGTCTCTGGAAGTACCTGCATTGCTTCCACAGGCAGTGCTGAAATATAAACAGGGTACAGAATCATTGTGCAATATCTGTGCTCTAACATCTAACCAGAGTTGGAAGGCACTTTGGGCAAATTAAACTAACACTCTCCATCGTTTCTTTTCCCTTTTTACTTGCCATCCACTGTTTATTTTCCTCCTTATTGTAGTGCTTCACAAATGCATGAGCGGCACTATAGAAATGCAAGTTGTTGTTGGAATAAGTCTAAATTTAAGATTTAAAGGTGCATTTTTGTCTGGTAATGTTTGTAAATGAAGAAATATGAAAGGATGCAATGACATTCACAGCACTGATCATGTCTGCTACTAAAATGTTTTTCTTTATATTTAAAATATGTTACGTAAAATACTATTTTATAAAGTCACTACAAAATGGTTGTACTTGAACAGTTTTCAGAGTAGAATACCTATAACCAGTTGAGCAATTAAGTCTGAGCAAGTCTTTCCCAACCCCAAATATTACAGTGCCTCTTTATATAGGGTAAGATATTTTAGCTTTAATAACATTTACTAAAGAGAGTCATTTTAATGTTAACAATTGAATTGATGTTACAGGGCAAACCTGTACCAATTATTTCAATTTTAAGACAATAACTTCCATTATATAATACCTTTAATACAGAAAAATGTCCCATGGCGCCTCACAGAGGCACGAGAAAAAAACAATCCCATGCTAAAGAAGGAGGTTGTAGGAGAGGTGACCGGGAACTTGGTCAAAGAGGTGGGTTTTCGGGAAGGGCTTAATGGAGGAGAGGAGGTGGAGAGGCAGAAACGTATGAGAAGGAATTTCTGAGAGGACAGTTAAAATACTGACTACAGTGTAAAAATAAAAAAAATGATTAAAGGTTCCTCAAGGTTCCTTTGCCCAAAGAGTGAATATTATGAAAGTGCACCCTGCAGGAATTTATATCTTTCAATTTTAATGGACACACAATCATGCTGATACTCTGATCTTCCTATCTAAATTCTCAATGTGTGCTCCAGTATTCAAAGCTCTGTGATGAGTGCGAGAGTTTGTAAAATCTACCCTTTCATCTCAACCAGGTGTACACACTTGGACTACTAGGTAAAACATTTGATCCAAATGAACGACATACCAGCATGATGGACTGGAACCCAAGAGTAGATTTCATTTTTGTAAAGAACTGTGTCGAACTCGCTGCACTGCATCTGACGGAACGTGGGTGTCTCCTGCAGACATGGCTTGACATTACAAATACGATATCGTTTGCGTGCTCCAGTACAGTACTTCCCGCCAAACTTTGGACTGGTCAAAAGAAAAATTACCTTAGTAGAACACTGATGTTTCCAATACCGCTTCTATGGACATTTAAATGCAAAATTACATTCCACAATTCTATACTTTGACTGTTAACATTATCCTATGGTCACTGCAGAAAGTTCTCTGGATTGAAAATTATATCATTCTTTAGAGTGACCAATTATAAATTTGAACACACCCTTGTCTCCTTTTTAACTTATACCAAGCCACAGTTGAAGAATTTATACCAACACTGTACTCATTACGGAGCCAGACTGCATTATGGGCTGTGTTTTCCAGTGATTTTAATGAAGAACAACTTTGCTTTTATATAGCACCTTTCACATCCTCATGATATCCCAAAGTGCTTCACAGTCAATTAATTACTTTTTTTGAAATGCAAGCTGGAATTTTCCGGGGTGTCAGCAGGAGGGATCGGTGGCGGGTCGGGTGGGAAAGTGCTTTTATTGACAGCGAGTTGGGAACCCGTTGTCATACGCTGCAACACACCTTTCCCAATGGTGCGTCTGTCACCACTGAGTAGGTCTGACCAGCAGCGGCAGGCGACCCAAGTAAACTCATTATAATTTACTTAACAGATCCTTAACAGGCTCTTTTAAACTTACTTTTTAACTTTAACTTCATGGCCACGTGAACCACACTGTTTGGCAACCACGTCTGTCAACATGAGGCGGGAGTTCAGCAGCCATTGCTCCAGCTGATTCATTGACAGCTTCAAATGTAAAGTAAAAGCTCCCACCTGACAGGTGATCACTTTCCTCAGCCACAAGCTGCTCCTCACTGCATTTCCAGAACAGAATCAGCAGCTGCAAGTGTTTCCACCAAAGTCTCCATCCAGTCTCACTTCATTACCTCTCTCACCATTGACAGATCACTTCTGTCATCTGTACTTCACCTGCCCTCTATTCCATTGGAATGGGTGCCCTTTATACTGCCTCACCTTGGTCCTCAGAATCGGAACACGATGAGCCCCAACACCAGCAGCACCAGGCACACCAGCAGCACCAACAACAACACAAACCTTCTCTGCAATCACCTGATGCTGCAAAGGACAGAAGTCACCAGCACCCGACCACATTGCTGTCCGGAAGGGATGGCCTCATCATGGACAGATTTACTTAACTGTCTTTTGACATTTGTGCTGTCAGTGTTCTACAGCTCTGAAGTGCTACAAACACTGACAATGACTGCACAGAGGCAGAGGGCTGCACCCAGGTTCTCCCATGACTCCCTCCATATGCTTATGGAGGGAGTCAGGGCATGCAGCAAGGTCCTCTTCCCTTCCGATGGGTGATAGACACCTCCCCAGGAGATCAACACAGCCTGGTTGGAGATTGCAGAGGAGGGCAAAAGCAGGGATGTGGTCAGAAGGACCTGGGTACAGTAGTGCAAACAGTTCAGTGATCTCATTAGATCACAAAACGTTACTGCAAAGCCACACTCAACCTCATCCTGCTGTGCCTCTCATCACATCCCCATAACTATCAGAATCACTGGTTTACAGTAACTTAATAAGTCAAATTGTGTTTTTATTACAGAGGACTGTAGATGTGTTCATAAAGCTAGAATTTTATGATTCTTGCAGGTTTTTGTAGGTTTTCCTCTTCACCAGCTGGGCAATAACCTGGTGGAGCAGACTGCCCACCCTTTATAGAACTCTCCCGGAGGGTTAAGATTCCACCCTCAGTGTGAGGAAGTTATTCAATCATGTGACCATCACAGCTGAGCCCAGCCGTATCCTCACAGACATATATCATTTCCAACAGTACCCATCAGATAATAAAAGAGAGAAAAAAAGTTCAGTGGTAGAGGCCAGAAGCAAAATCCCTGCCAGGATACCCCTCCCCTTACCACTCTCTAACTAGAAACTACATGGCCAGTTACAGCACCTCAACTGGTCACTTATGAGTTCAGCAAATCCAGAACAGACGGAAGATAAAACTTGGGACCATTTGTTTTGTGTAGCTTAGTGCTATACTCAGCAATGGCCTACAAATTCCACATCGCTAAAAACCTGCCAGTGCCATTGTGGGCCAGTGTAAACGGCCGCCAAAATTGATGGTGCTGGTAACGAATTAACAGTAGCCCAGCGCTAAACGTACCTTGCAAGGCCGTTCTGGTGGCGTTAGTCCCGACAGGAGGCCCCAATGTAGCGAGGCTGTAGTGTCATTGCAGCAAGAACAGCCTTCTCTTAAAGCAATGCTGTCATTTCAGAAAGCAGTTTAGTCCCTTAAAGGGGAACTGCCTTCTGAAATGAAAAAATTAAAAATCATTAAAAAAAAAGTTTTTAGCCCTTACAGCTCAACTGCCTACTGAAAAAAAAACATTAAAAAGAATTCCCAAATGGAAGTCTTCAGCTCTTAAAGCTGAATTGCCTTCCACACCTAAAAAAGTGCTAAAAGTACTTTAGCACTAACACAAACAAGCCAGGGAAGGGCACCTAGGATCTCGCATGCAGCACTCCAGCATTGTGCAGGGGTGTCAACACTGCAAGAGAGGTACTCTACCCACGGGGGCCAGGAGCCCTCCAGAAAAAAGGATGTGGGACCACATCACCGAGGCCGTCACTGCCAGCAGTGTCACCCCCACCACCTGGCTCCAGTGCCCAAAAACCTTCATGACCTCAGACAAGTGATCAAGGTCAGGGAATGGATCTTCAAAAGCCATCACCTACCAACTGCATCACTTGTCTCACACACTGCTCAATGCACAACCCCCACCCCCAATCACTCGCATACCAACAATCTGTACCAAACACGAGGCACACCTCCCATTCCTAGCTTCACGTCACCCTCTTGGAGGAAATGGTGCTGGCCACTCTTGGCAGGGGCATGGCTGAGCCCTTGACCAGCGGCGGAGCTGAAAGGATACAAGATGCTGGTATCCTCATACAGTATCCTCCTTCAAAGCCATCTCCTATCAACTACACCACTAGCCTCACATGACGCCCCCTCCCCAATCACTCACCTGCATCATCGAATAAGGTGAAAACAGGGAATAATGGTAAAAAGTTAAAATTAAAGGCTCTTTATCTGAATGCATGAAGCATTCATAACAAGGGATCTACAAGAAATGAAGCCAGCCTAAATAAAAATGAAACAGGAAAGGAGAGCATAGGAAAGACTAAACTAAGGGAGGATAAAGATGGTCATGGAATAAAAAGAGTTATAGAACAGGAGTGTAAAAGGTGGTTAAAAATAAAGATGAGTTAACCTGTCTCTACAGCAATGCACACAGTGTCCGTAATAAAACAGGGGAACTGGAGTTAATAATATGTTGCATGGAACCAGATATAGTAGGGATTACTGAGACATGGCTACAGAAAAATCAGGAATGAGAATTAAACATTGCAGGGTAGAACATATTTAGAACAGGTTGAGAGGGAAAAAGGGCAGGTAGTGTAGCTGTACTTATTAGAGATAACATAATGGAAGTAGAAAAATGTGACACTGCTATCAGTAAGACAGAAATAGAATCAATGTGGATAGAGATAAAAGATAATAAAGGATCAATCACACTAATACAGGTAGTCTACAGACCAGCTATAGTGGAAGGGAGGTGGAGGAATAAATATGCAAACAAATCAGGGAAATGAGTAAAACACAAAGAATAATAATCATAGGGGATTTCAACTACCCAGAAGAGGTAGGTGAAGGGGATAAGGGAATGGAGTTCCTACAATATGTGCGGACTCCTTTCTAACCCAATATGTAAGAAGCCCAACAGAGAGGATTTGCTACTGGTCCTGTAATGGGGAATGAACCAGAGCAGATAAGAGAAGTAAAAGTAGGGGAACATCTAGGCAATAGCAACCATAATATAATACGCTTTAAGATAATAATTAAGAAGGACAGAAGTATGACGAAGACCAGGGCAATAGATTGGCGAAAAGCTGATTTTGAGGGGCTGAGAATAGAACTTGGGAAAATAAAATGGACAACAATATTGGCAAACAATGATGTAGAACAGCAATGGAAAACATTTAAAACGGTGTTCAACAGAGTCCAGGAAAAATATATTCCGCTAAACAACAAGAACAAGCTAATCACTAATGAGACACCATGGATGAATAAAGAGGTAAGGAAAAAATTGAAGGTAAGGAAAGAGGCATACGCTAAGTACACCGACAGCAGGGGAGAGCATGAAAAGGGAGAATACGAAGAGATTAGGAGAGAAGTCAAAAAAACAATTAGAAAGGCAAAGAGGAACTATAAAATTAAATTATCAAGGAACATAAAACAAAATAGTAAAATATTCTACAGGCACATAAATAAAAAGAGGAAAGTTGGAATGGGAATGGAGCCACTAAGGGATGGTCAGGATAAAATCACAGGCAGCGATAGCGAAATGGCAGAAATATTAAATAATTACTTTGCTTCAGTATTTACCAGGGAAAATATCAGGTGGACATGACATCGGAAGATGAGATTAGAAATTATATAACCACATTTAAAATAAAAAGAGATGTATTAAATAAATTAATCAAACTCAAAGAGGGTAAAACCCCTGGTCTGGATGGATTACATCCATGCATTTAAAATAATCTAGGGGAGAGATAGCAGAGGCACTATTACACATATTTAATAATTCATTAGAAAAAGGTGTTGTGCCAGAGGACCAGTGGATAGCTAAGCTATTACCTATATTTAAGAAGCGAGATGCAACATATTCAGGGAATTATAAACCAGTCAGCTTAACATTGGTGGCAGGAAAGATAATGGAAAAAAATAGAAGATCATCTAGAAACCCAAAATATAATAATGAATAGTTAGCATGGATTTCAAATGGGAAAGTCTTTCTTGACTAACCTCATTGAATTCTTTGAAGAGGTAAATGAGAGATTAGATAAGGGTAATGTAGTAGATGTAATTTATCTAGATTTTCAAAAGGCCTTCAATAAGGTACCACATAATAGACTAATGAATAGGGTCAGAGGATGTGGAGTCAAGGGACAAGTAGCAGAATGGATAGCTAGCTGGCTTCAAGACAGAAGGCAGAGAGTAGGGGTAAAGGGTAGCTATTCAGAGTGGCAAAAGGTGGAAAGCGGGGTCCCAAAAGGATCAGTGCTGAGACCAATGTTGTTCACAATTTGTATTAACGATTTAAACATTGGAATCCAAAACACAATTTCTAAACTTGCGGATGACACCAAATTAGGGGGGATAGTTAATACTGAGGAGGACTGCAATAAATTACAAGGGGACATTAATAAACTTGCAGAATGGGCATTTCATTGGCAAATGAAGTTCAACACAGATAATTGTGAGGTATTACATTTTGGTAAGAAAAATAAGGAGGTCACATATTACTTGGAAAATAAGAATCTAAATGGGGTAGAAGAGCAAAGGGCTCTCGGAGTACAAATACCTAAATCATTAAAAGTACCAACGCAGGTTAATAAGGCCATAAAAAAGCAAACCAAGCACTAGAGTTTATTTCTAGAGGGATAGAATTGAAAAGTAGAAAAGTTATGCTAAACTTGTATCGAACCTTGGTTAGACCACACTTGGAGTACTGCATACAATTCTGGTTGTCATATTATGAAAAGGGTAAAGAGGCACTGGAGAGGGTGCAAAAAAGATTTACAAGAATGATACCAGAAATGCGAGGTTATACCTATCAGGAAAGGATGAATGGGCTGGGTCTCTTTTCTCTTGAAAAGAGAAGGCTGAGGGGTGACCTAATAGAGTTCTTTAAAATTATGAAATGTGTTGATAGAGTAGATACAGAGAGAGTGTTTCCACTTTTAGGGAAAAACAAAACTAGAGGCCATCAATATAAGATAATCACCAAGAAATCAAATAGGGAATGCAGAAGAAACTTCTTTACCAAGAGAGTGGTGAGAATGTGGAACTCGCAGGGAGTGGTTGAAGTGAATAGTAGAAATGCATTTAAGGAGAGGTTGGATAAGCATATGAGGGAGAAGGGAACAGAGGGTTATGCTGATAAAGTTGGATGAGGAAAGATGGAAGGAGGCTCGAGTGGAGCATAACCATTCTTTTCACACACCCAATAAATGCAGCCTGCCCAGCCAGTGGTTGACCAAGAAGAGGGAGAATAATAATAATAATATTATTAATAATAATAAGAAAAAAAAGAAAAAACATTGTCACTCGATTTCACACCCCTAGCCATTAGTTCCTCAAGGTCGACTCGCAAGGCCATCTGCAGTGTCCCCCACTGAAAGTCAGCTGCCTTCCATCAGCCATGCTGCAGCCACTGGGGTAGCACCGCATGACATCAGTAGGCTAATGTTGGAAAGGTTACCTGTAAACATCTGACATGATTCTCTGACTATATAAGCTGTGTCTTTATGCATTTCTCCACTTCACCTGAAGAAGGAGCAGCGCTCCGAAAGCTTGTGATTTCAAATAAAGCTGTTGGACTATAACCTGGTGTTGTGTGATTTCTTACATTTGTCCACCCCAGTCCAACTCCGGCATCTCCACACCATCAGTAGGCTAGGCAAAGGCACACACAAGGCAGTCACTAAGGAAATGCATAAGGGTGATTAGTTGATTTTGTGATGTCATATTGGATGGATAGATGTATAAAGTTGGATTGGAAAGTTTGCTTTGTGTTGGATTATATTTCAGCCTTGTGGCCAAGAGGACGCAGTGATGGTCAGTAACAGAGGGTAGGTAAGGTGTGGGACAAATGTTGAAAGGGGGATTGGGGTTGTGGTCACAGGTACTGCAGGAGGATGATTCCATCCTGGATATCTCGGCCAGAAAGGGGCTGTCTGGGTTGCATCCTTCCTTCTGCTTTCTCCTCTACTGATTCCTTGTCTTCTGCTTCTTCGTTTTCTGCTTCATTGTCCTCTGCGCCGGAGAAGTGCGTTAGAGTGGCGGCCGTCATTTTTCACCAGGACTGCGGTGCTAACATGTGGCATTAAGGTAGTGAATTTCTGGGCCAATGTCTTTACTCAGTAGCCCATTGGGGAGAGGGTGGGGGACAACTCACAAGTTTTACAATTAAGCTTGTTTTGATATTTTTTTTTCAGCTATTATAGCATTCCACTCCTGATAGTCCGGTTAGCTGTCATTACTCTTAATTGCTTGGCTTTGAGGGTGGGGTAGGGTATTGGATGTTGAAATGACTCTCACAGGTAATGCAGCCAACTGCAGCACAGCGATATGATTTGAGAAGTTACACCAGATGTACTGCTGCTGCTGCCATTTTAGATATAATGCAGAAGAGCTAGTTATTATACAGCATATTTTGGTCATTGCTTTGCAGCAAATCAAATTGTACATTTCAAGTGCAGCCAAACTGTATTTGGACTACCTTTAAGCTTTTAATTATAGCAAACAGCCAACAAGTCATTTGGCATTTCCCTAATATTCAATGTGGTCAGCATTTTGGGATTGTAGCTATGTGGGGATAGAAATTGGTTCTCATTCTGCCGTTGGTAGGAGATGAATGCGTGGCTGGAGAGATGGTGCAGGAGGGAGGGCTTTAGATTCCTGGGACATTGGGACTGGTTCTGGGAGAGGTGAGACATGTTCAGTCCGGATGGGTTGCACCTCAACAGAGCTTGGATCAATGTCCTCGTGGAGGGGTTTGTTAGTGCTGTTGGGGAGGGTTTAAACTAATTTGGCAGGGGGATGGACACCAGGATGTAGCAATAGAATGGAGAAACAAGGTGCACAAATGATTGGGAGGGACAGATAGCAGTAGAGTCAGAAATAGTATGGTATTAGGTGGGGTTAGAATAAGAGAGAATACAACGAGGGCTAAGATAAGTTTACAGTGCATGTCTGTGATTACACAAAATGTGGTAAATAAGGTTGGTGAGCTGCAGGCACAAATAGACACATGGGAATATGATGTCATGACAATAATGGAGACCTGGCTCGAAAAAGGGCAGGAATACTAAATATCCCTGGATATAATTGGGCTGGATTTTGTGAATGGAGACATGCTGGAGGCGGGACTGCTGCTTGTTGGGTCTTAGTCCCGCCTCCATCATGTTCTGGCCAACCAGCGGGATTTCCCCCTGTTTGACCTTGTTAAGCCCGCCCTGCAGGCTCAACAGGCCAATTAGGGAGAAGTCACTGACAGAGCATGTCAACGTCTGACGTGCCATCTGTCAAGACTGCTTGAAAGAAGAAATGTCAGTGTTTGACAGCTCTGTGAAGCTGTCAAACACTGACATTCTCTGTAGTTTGATGAGTCCTTGTGTTCAGGACTCACCAAACTTTTCAACTTTGTAGAAAGCAGATGACTGTTGGTTCGGAGGATCCAACAGCCAGTCTGTGAAATCTACAATGGAGATGTCAGGGACTCCGGAGCCACAGCGGCTGAAGGCTGTAGGCAGAAACAAAGATAAGTGAACATTTTCTAACACTTATCACTCACCTCACATACTTACTACTCCAAACTTGCACCCATCACTCACCTCTACATCTAACTTTCAGGCCCCTCCGACCCCCGCAGGCCTCCTACTCGACTCCTCCAACACGGCGAGGTTCTCTGAGGTCGGGAAGCCTTCACCTGAAAAGGTAAAATGGGACTCATCCTTTTTTCTGCCTGTTAATTACCTGTTAACAGGCAGTTAAAAGGATTTAATCCCTTTCCCGCCTCGAGGAGACAGGACCCAGGGCAGGGCAGCTTCCCGCCTCCTGGCAAAAGGGCACGGAGGCGGGATGGAGACTGTATTGATATCCGCCCCCACTTTCTGCAACTTTACTGGTAGTCCCGCCTCCATATCCGCCTCCTTGGGGCTGACAAAATCCAGCCCAAGGTGTTCAGGAAAGATAGGGAAGGAAAGAAAGGCGGTGGAGTGGCAGTATTGATTAAGAAGAATATTACAGTGCTGGAGAGAGAGGATGTCCTGGAGGGGTCAAGGACAGAATCGATTTGGTTAGAGCTGAGAAACAATAGAGGTGTCATTACACTACTAGGTGTATTCTATAGGCCACCAACTAGTGGGAAGGATATATAGAGGAGCAAATTTGCAGCGAAATTACAGAGAGCTGCAAGCACTATAGAGTAGTGATAATGGTGGGCTTCAACTATCCTAATATACACTGTGATAGTAATAGTGTAAAGGGCAGAGAAGGGGAAGAATTTCTGAAGTGTGTTCAGGAGAACTTTCTTGATCAGTACATTTCCGGCTCAACGAGGAAGGAGGCATTGCTGGATCTGGTTCTGGGGAATGAGGTGGGTCAAGTAGAGCAAGGTTTAAATTAGCTATGGAAAAGGACAGGGAGCAATCTAGACAAAAAATACTTAATTGGAGGAAGGCCAATTTCAGTGGGTTGAGAATGGATCTGGCCGGTGTAAATTGGAATCAAAGATTGGCAGGCAAAGCTGTAATCGAACAATGGGCTGCCTTTAAAGAGAAAATGGTTCGGGTACAGTTGAGGGTCATTCCCACGAGGGGGAAAGGTAAAGCAACCAAAGCCAGAGGTCCCTGGATAATGAAAGAGATAGAGAGTAAGATGAAGCAGAAAAAGGGGGCGTCTGACAGATGTCAAGTTGAGAATACAAGCGAGAACCAGGTTGAAATAGAAAGTTCAGAGGGGAAGTGAAAAAGGAAGTAAGAGGAGTAAAGAGAGATTATGAGAATAGATTGGTAGCTAACATAAAAGGGAATCCAAAAGTCTTCTATAGGCATATAAATAGTAAATGGGTAGTAAGAGGAGGGGTGGGGCTGATTAGGGACCAAATAGGAGAACTATGCATGGAGGCTGAGGGCATGGCTGAGGTACTAAATGAGTACTTTGCATCTGTCTTTACTAAGGAAGAAGATGCTTCCAAAGTCATAGTGAAACAGCAAGTAGTTGAGATACGGGATGGGATAAAAATTGATAAAGAGAAAGTACTAGAAAGGCTGGCTGTACTTAAAGTAGATAAGTCACCAGGACTGGATGGGATGCATCCTAGGATGCTGAGAGAAGTAAAGGTGGAAATTGTGGAGGTACTGGCCATAATCTTCCAATATTCCTTGGTTACGGGGGTGGTGCCCGAGGACTGGAGAATTGAAAATGTTACACCCTTGTTCATAAAAGGATGTATAGATAAACCCAGCAACTACAGGCCAGTTAGTTTAACCTCAGTAGTGGAGAAGCTTTTAGAAATGATAATCCAGAGCAAAATTAACAATCACTTAGACAAGTGTGGATTCATTAAGGAAACCCAGCACGGATTTGTTAAAGGCAAATCATGTTTAACTAACTTGTGGTAAACCACTGTTGTTAGTATTGTTGTTCACTGTTGTTCACTCTTGCACATTGTTGTACTTGTCTGTGCATGCCTCAGCTGACTCCGCCCCTGGCTCCACCCTCATGGCCGGGTATAAAGGTGACTGCTCGGCAGCCCCCTGCCCTTTTGGATACCAGGCAACCACGAGAGGCATGCTCTGTTCTTTGGTAATAAAAGCCTGTTTGTTACTCTCTCTCAACTTCCAGTCTTTTGTAGCAATTGATAGCGCATCAATTTTATTACCAAATTCACCCCTTGATGGACATTACGGTAAACGGCCGCGCCACTACCTGCCTTTTTGACAGCGGGAGCACGGAGAGTTTTATACACCCCGACACGGTGCGCAGTTACTCTCTCCCGGTCCTGCCGACGCGTCATCGCATCTCTATGGCTTCCAAAGCCCAGTTAGCGGACGTCGGTGGCTACTGTATGGTGACTCTTTCAGTGCGGGGTACTGAATACAAAAATTTTAAACTTCTGGTCCTGCCCCATCTCTGCGCTGCCGTCCTACTGGGGTTGGATTTTCAGTGCCACCTTAAGAGTGTCACTTTAGCGTACGGTGGACCCCTCCCCCCTCTCACAGTCTGTAGCCAGCAGTTTTTAAATCGCCCGCCGCGCGCCATTTGCAGCCTCTCCACCCTTAAAGTCTCCCCCCCCTCCTTGTTCGCTAACCTCACCCGCGACTGTAAGCCCATCGCTACCAAAAGTAGGCGTTACAGTGCCGGGGATAGGGGTTTCATTAAATCCGAGGTAGCGAGACTCCTGAAGGAAGGGATTATCGAGAGCAGCAATAGCCCATGGCGAGCACAAGTGGTGGTGGTGAAGGCTGGCGGCAAACAGCGCCTAGTTATTGACTACAGCCAGACGATCAACCGCTACACCCAGCTGGATGCATATCCACTCCCCCGCATATCTGAGATGGTCAATCAGATAGCACAATACCGGGTGTTCTCGACGATTGATCTGAAGTCGGCATACCACCAGCTCCCCATCAGGGCTGAGGACCGCCAGTACACAGCTTTTGAAGCTGACGGTCGGCTCTATCACTTTCTCAGAGTTCCCTTCGGCGTCACCAATGGAGTTTCTGTCTTCCAACGGGAGATGGACCGGATGGTTGACCAGAACGCGCTCCAGGCCACTTTCCCATATCTAGACTAATGTGGTAAACCACTGTTGTTAGTATTGTTGTTCACTGTTGTTCACTGTTGTTCACTCTTGCACATTGTTGTACTTGTCTGTGCATGCCTCAGCTGACTCCGCCCCTGGCTCCACCCTCATGGCCGGGTATAAAGGTGACTGCTCGGCAGCCCCCTGCCCTTTTGGATACCAGGCAACCACGAGAGGCATGCTCTGTTCTTTGGTAATAAAAGCCTGTTTGTTACTCTCTCTCAACTTCCAGTCTTTTGTAGTAATTGATAGCGCATCAATTTTATTACCAAATAACTTGATTGAGATTTTTGATGAGGTAACAGAGAGGGTTGATGAGAGCAATGTGGTTGATGTGGTGTATGTGGACTTCCAAGAGGCGTTTGTTAAAGTGCCACATAATAGGCTTGCCAGCAAAGTTGAAGCCCTTGGAATAAAAGGGTCAGTGGCAGCATGGATACGAAATTAGCTAAGTGACAGGAAACAGAGAGTAGTGGTGAATGGTTGTTTATCGGACTGGAGGAAGGTACACAGTGGGGTTCCCTTTCCTTGATATATATTGTCACACAAGTGCCAGGCAATGACTATCTCCAACAAGCGAGAGTCTAACCACCGCTACTTAACATTCAACGGCATTACCATCGCCGAATCCCCCACCATCAACATCCTGGGGGTCACCATTGACCAGAAACTTAACTGGACCAGCCACATAAATACTGTGGCAACAAGAGCAGGTCAGAGGCTAGGTATTCTGCGATGAGTGTCTCACCTCCTGACTCCCCAAAGCCTTTCCACCATCTACAAGGCACAAGTAAGGAATGTGATGGAATACTCTCCACTTGCCTGGATGAGTGCAGCTCCAACAACACTCAAGAAGCTCGACACCATCAAGGACAAAGCAGCCCGCTTGATTGGCACCCCATCCACCACTTTAAACATTTACTCCCTCCACCGCCAGCGTACCGTGGCTGCAGTGTGTACCATCTACAAGATGCACTGCAGCAACTCGCCAAGGCTTCTTCGGCAACACCCAAACCTGTGACCTCTTCCGCCTACATAGACAAGTGCAGCAGGCGTATGGGAACACCACCACCTCCAAGTTCCCCTCCAAGTCACACACCATTCTGACTTAGAAGTATATCGCTGATCCTTCATCGTCGCTGGGTCAAAATACTGGAACTCCCTACCTAACAGCACTGTGGGAGTACCTTCACCACACGGAATGCAGCGGTTCAAGAAGGCGGCTCACCACCACATTCTATGGGGCAATTAGGGATGGGCAATAAATGCTGGCTTTGCCAGCGAAGCCCACTTCTCATAAACGAATATAAGAAAAATATTAATTACTTAGACTTGGGTGTACAGGGCACAATTTCAAAATTTGCAGACGGCACAAAACTTGGAAGTATAGTGAACAGTGAGGAGGATAGTGATAGACTTCAAGAGGACATAGACAGGCTGGTGGAATGAGCGAACACGTGGCAGATGAAATTTAATGCAGAAAAGTGCGAAGTTATACATTTTGGTAGGAAGAACGAGGAGAGGCAATATAAACTAAAGGGTACAATTCTAAAGTGGGTGCATGAACAGAGAGACCTGGGAGTATATGTGCACAAATTGTTGAAGTTGGCAGGGTAGGTTGAGAAAGCGGTTAAAAAAAGCATACAGGATCTTGGGCTTCGTAAATAGAGGCATAGGGTGAAATTGTGTATCGCTCCATTTGGGGCGCTAACTTTTAAAATTTTGAAAATTTAGTGCCAGGCGCTAAGGATTCTGAAGTTCTATTAAATTGGGTGTTAGCGGCCCAGGAAGGAAATGGGGTGCAAAATCAAGCGCTAATGACCTCAGTGGGGCGCTACCACCAGAGTGCTAATGATGTTCAGGTGTAATGCATTCAGCAATGATCCTTCACACTGGTTCCTTCCAGCTCTTAAAGGGAAGGTTACATCATTGTGCAGATGCTCATTTTCAGCATTGCTGGCTTTGAGGCGGCCTGTGAGCAACTGAATCCCCTGATGGCTATGGCTGTTCGCACTTCCAGGGACAGAGCTGCTCGAGGGCATTCTGCAAGGACATCTGTAGTCTCTAGCAATGACACTCAGCAGCCTTCCACCAGCCCTGCTGCAGACACTGGGGAGACACTGTAATGATATCAGCAAATAGAGATGGTATTTGCTTGTTCGATTATGATGCCTTAACAGCATGTTTGCATGTATTGATTGCTTGTGCCTGACCAGCAGAGGGCATGTGACCGAGACAAGCAAGGCAGTTTAGTTCAGTTTCAGTTTCGTTCTAGAGGCATCACTAGCATCATGTCTCCTGTAAAGCTGTTAAAAAGAGTTGAACAGACTTTAGATTAAAACTCATTCTCTTTCATGAATGTGTCGTCATTGAACCCACAAAGAAATCAATACATGGTGTCAGAAGTGATTGAAAGAGATGAAGAGGAAAAATCTGAAGTTAAATCAGCTCTCCACAGATTAGCAAGCCAAAAGAGAACATCGTTACTTACCATTAGAGAATAGCTAACGAAGTGAAAAATGGAAGGTTTACTCCCACTGGCGACGCTTCAGTTGACAGGTAATGTGGCTGAAAATTGGAGGAGGTTCAAACAACGTTTGGGGTTGTATTTAGCGGCAATCGGAGCTGACGAGCAAAGTGATAATAAGAAATCGTCAGTGTTCTTACATGTCGTGGGTGATGAAGCGCTGGAGGTGTATAATAACTTCACATTCACTGCTAATGGAGACAAAATGAAGCTAGATAAAATAATAGAACAGTTTGAGGCCTACTGCATACCTAAACGTAACGTGACGTTTGAGAGGCACAGATTTTTCACATGTGTACAGAAAACGGGTGAGACTATTGATCAGTATGTGACTGAACTGAGAAACAGAAGCAAATCGGGTGAATTTGGGGGAATGACAGACACGCTGATAAAAGACAGACTGGTGTGTGGTATTCCAGATAATGGTCTAAGGGAAAGACTGCTAAGAGAGCAAGATCTAGACCTGGGAAAAGCCATAGCACTGTGTAGGGCTACAGAGACTGTGAAGTTGCAGGCAAAGGAGCTGTTCAGTGACAATAGCTGCAACGTGGATGCAGTGAGAACGAACGGATACAAACCGTTTAACAAAAAGAGCGCCAATGTGAAAAAAGAGGCGTGGCCAGCGAACAAAAATGAAAGGGGCAATCGAAAGTCATGTAGTCGATGCGGTACACAGCATACACCAAGAAAGTGTCCAGCATATGGTGAAACATGCAATAGTTGCAACAAGAACAACCATTATGCCCGTTGCTGTAAGAACCAAATGCAACAAAGCAAGGTCCATGCAGTAGATGAAAGCGACATAGAGGAGTTCAATGTAGATGTTGTGTCTGAAAACAAAGAAGAAAAAAGAGACTGGATGTTGACACTAAAAGTGAATGACATACATATTCCATTTAAATTGGATACTGGAGCACAAGTTAATGTGATATCAGAGACTGATTTTAAGAAAATTAGACCCAGACCAAAGATACATGGAATAAAAGTGAAAGTGACAGGATACTCAGGTACTGATATACCAGTGAAAGGAAGATGCATTGTCAAAGTAACACACAAGGACAGAGAGCACACGCTAGCATTAATCATGGTGCCAAAGGATGTGCAAGCCATACTAGGTTTAAAAGCCTGTGAGAGACTGAACCTGGTAAAGAGAGTCCTCGTTGTGGAAAGCGAAGGAGAGACAGTCTATGATGAACTGAATGTTGCGTACACACCGGGTAAGCTGATGTATACAGCAGACACGTTGTCCAGAGCTGTTGACCCAGGAGAGCCCGCAAACACAGTGAAAAGACTGATGTACAAGGCAAAAGACAGTGGAACTGACTTCTACCAAAGCATGCTTGTATACCGCACAACGCCGCTCGAGTGTGGTATGTCACCAGCCCAACTCCTGATGGGACGTCGGCTAAGGTCAAACCTACCCATCCCGGAGAACCTCCTGAAAACAAAAGAGGGGGAGAAAGTGAGGAAGTTCAAAGAACAACAGAAAGAAAAGTAAAAGTACTACTATGACAGAGGAACACAAAACCTACCTGAACGCCACACTGGTGACCAAGTAAGGTTCAAAGACAAAACAAACACATGGACTCAGAAGGGAACTGTCCTGAGTGAAGTTCAACCAAGATCATACACCATTCAGACAGATGAGGGTGCTGTTCTGAGAAGAAATCGTCGAGATCTTCTCATGGGACCAGCCACAGCAGGTCAAGAGACTGATACTGTTGAACAACCTGATCACACAGCTGAGAACCAATCATCTGAGGCAACAACTCAGATTCAAGGACAATCAATCAGAAAATCCTCAAGACACGTGAAGCCCCCTGAGAGACTCATTGAGCAAATTTAAGGACTATTGTTATAGAAGGAAGTAATGTTATCTTATTCTTTCTTCAAGTTCTAGTGTATTGACATATTTCATGTGAACACACAAAGCAAGGTTAAAAAACCTTGATCATGATAATGATAATGTAAGTTCATTAAGTGTTACAGTTAAAATGCAGATTAATACAAAGAAAACATGTTGTTAGTTAAAAGTAAAATACTTTTGTTTTAAGAAAAGGAGATGTAATGATATCAGCAAATAGAGATGGTATTTGCCTGTTCGATTATGATGCCTTAACAGCATGTTTGCATGTATTGATTGCTTGTGCCTGACCAGCAGAGGGCATGTGACCGAGACAAGCAAGGCAGTTTAGTTCAGTTTCAGTTTCGTTCTAGAGGCATCACTAGCATCATGTCTCCTGTAAAGCTGTTAAAAAGAGTTGAACAGACTTTAGATTAAAACTCATTCTCTTTTATGAATGTGTCGTCATTGAACCCACAAAGAAATCAATACAGACACTACGTAGGGGCACTAGATTAGGAAAGGGTCTGTAAAGAGGGGAAGCAAGGGTTTGCACAAAGGTGATTAGTCAATATTGTTGTATATATGTGGTTAATGTTTTTTGATAAATTTATTACTGGAATGTTGCAGATTTGGTGCTGTGTCTCATTTCAGTTCTGGGGTGTGGTGGAATCACAAAGTGATGGAATGATGGCGATGTGCTCAGAGGACTTGAAGTCACAGGAAACAAAGTCCGACGAGGCGGTCACGGACCGACCTTGCAGAACGCTGATTGAGTGGCTGCCTCCTCCGTTGCTGCTGTTTGTCCTCCTGTTCCTCCTGCTCCTCTTCTTCCTCCTCCTCCTCGTCCTCCTCCTCCTCTTCGTCCTCCTCCCGAGGTGATGCGGCTATGCCTGGTGGCAATGGCTGCGCCCTCATAATGGCCAAGTTGTGCAGCATGCAGCAGACGACAATGAAAAGTGACACCCGCTCAGCCGAGTACTGGAGGGTCAAGGCAGTGGAACTGTTCCTAGTGGCAGCATGGCTCTCATTATATGATTGCTGGGCACGAATGTTGGGGTTGTGGAGGGGAGTCATGAGCCAGTTGGAGAGCGGATAGCCCTTGTCTCTGAGCAGCCAGCAGCAAGCTTCATGTGGTGGCTGGAATACATCTGGCACACCGGTCTGGCACAAGATGAAGACATCGTGGCTGCTGCCAGGATAGCGGGCATTGACGGTCAGGATTCGCCGTGTGTGGTCCCTCACCAACTGCACATTAAGTGAGTGGTAGCCTTTGTGGTTACGGAATACCTCAGGATTGTTAGAAGTGATGTGGGTGCAGTCAATGGTGCCCTGCATCATGGGAAAGCCTGCTATCCTGGCAAAGCCACATGCACACTCGTCTTGTTTCTCTCTAGTCAGGGGACAGGAAATGTAGTCCCTTCTCCTTCTGTACAGAGCATCTGTGACCTGGCAGATGGAGCAATGATCGGCAAACTGGGAGATGTTGGAGATGTCGTCTGACGCACACTGGAATGATCCGCTGCCATAGAAACTGAGGGCGACGGTGACCTTGACTGACTGCCACTGAGAGAGCCATGGTGGTCCTGATCTCATGCTCGAGTTCTGGCTGCAGGAGGTGGCAGAGCTCTGTGACCATGTCCATGCTGAAGTGGAGCCTTCTAACACATTGGTCCTCAGTGAAATTCATGTAGGAGAACTGCTGCCAGAATACCCTGGGTAGGTAAGGCCTCCTGTTGAGAGCCCTGCTGGCCCTCCTACCTCTGACCACATTTTGCACTCCTTCTCTGTGCTTCAGTTGCCTCCGATGTTGACGCAGGAGGGCGAGGTCCAGTGCCAGTACAGCCCCCATGAAATGATACAAATATTGCACTTTCAAATCATCCCTCAATGAAACTCAATAATCTTTATGTGCCAGAACACTTGTTAAAATGCAGAATGCTCAAATTGGTCAAAAGTCCTATTTGTCTATGTGAAACTAACAACGCAGCATTGTTAGCCGACGAAAACTACACCAGAAGTGGAAACCTTTAAATAGCGCTGCTCCAGGGGACATCCGACTGAAAGCTGCCTCCTCTACCTGTTGTTAACAGCAGGCGCACAAGCAGGGGGCGAGAGGGAACTTTTCATCTGAGGCACAATCGGGGCGCTGCGCATAGCAATGATGTCACAATCTTCGGGCGCAAGAGATCGGGGCGCAACCGTCTTACCGCCGATGCAAAACTCCCGCTGAATTTAGCGGGAGGTGTTGATATCGGCACGCTCGGGTGCAAATGCTTTTGCGCCCTGTTAGCGCCACCTGGAGGCACTAACGGGCGGCGCAAAGGAACCCAATTTCTAGCCCTAATAGAGTACAAAAGCAAGGAAGTTATGATGAACCTTTAAAAAACACTGGTTCGGCCTTAACTGGAGTACTGTGTCCAATTCTGGGCACCACACTTTAGGAAGGATGTGGAGGCCTTACAGAGGGTGCAGAAAAGATTTACAAGAATGGTTCCAGGGATGAGGAACTTCAGTTATGTGGATAGACTGGAGAAACTGGGGTGGTTCTCCTTGGGGCGGAGAAGGTTGAGAGGAGATTTGATACAGCTGTTCAAATTCATGAGGGGTCTGGACAGAGTAGAGAGAAACTGTTCCCATTGGTGGAAGGGTTGAAAACCAGAGCACACAGATTTAAGGTGATTGGCAGAAGAACCAAAGGCGACATGAGGAAAAACTTTTTTACGCAGCGAGTGGTTAGGATCTGGAATGCAGTGCCTGAAAGGGTGGTGGAGGCAGGCTCAATCATGGCTTTCAAAAAGGAATTGGATAAGTACCTGAAGGAAAAAAAATTGCAGGGCTGTGGGGAAAGGGCAGGGGAGTGGGACTAGCTGAAGTGCTCTTGCAAAGAGCCAGCATGGGTTCGACAGGCCGAATGGCCTCCTCTGTAACCATTCTATGATTCTGTGATTCTGCCACATTGTGTTTTTTTCTTGCTCTTTGTTACGTTTTGTATCTCAACTTCATTTTTATTCTTATGAAATTGTTCAAGTAAAATGTTTGAGATAATATTCAACGTTATTCTTTGGTCCCCCAATTACCCCACATACTCACACTGGATTGCTGCAGTGTCTCTCCGCTGCTTGAACTCCTGCTCCACATGTGCGTGTGCAATGTGACCAGGAACCCCAGGTGTTCCATCCTCCATTAACAGGATCTGGACGATTTCCAACAGTTACACACTCACCATTAAAACACCACTGAAACATAAAATGATGAAGAAAGTGAATTGCACAATGTTTGTGCTACATTAGCTCACAGAACTGGATAGTGCACTGAGTTAGATACTGACGGTTTCATTCTAGAAAATGGGTGCAAATCCAGCCCAGACATCAGGGGGTAAATTTCGACTTTGTGTAAAACTTCAATGGTACTAAAAATTGGGAGAGATGTGACTTGCTTTCACCCATTTCACACTATCGCAAAAAGTCAGGATCTACCCCCGGGAGTGAAAGTTTCTGACATGAAATGAGTGTGTGCACATGTAACTTGCTAATGAACAAAGACAACTACCTCCACTGGTTCCATGTCAGCAGGAAGCCCATTGCACAGCTTTATCATCTGCTGCAATAGCACTTACCGCCAATCGCAAGCAAGAGTGTTGGCCACACAGCATCAGTCAGCTTGGCTAGCACGTTCATCTCCTTTCCCACTGAAGAGCAACAGGAGCATGACATAGTTTCCCAATTGCACCACACGACTATAATTGTGAAAGTACAGGGATTATTGATGGCAGCCAGTTTTTCCCTCGGATAGCAGGTTCTTGCTCCTCCTCTGCCACCACCATTTGCTTTTCCTCAGCTGTGCATTGTGACTCAACCAGTGCTATCTCCTCAAGCTAACTGCATCCTACAGAATGTGTGTAGCTGCGCTGGTGCTGGGAAACGTTAATGAGAGAGAAAAGCAGGGTGATGTAGTATTGCCTTGTGCTGGGACACTGGCGGTATTGGCAGGTTGTTCTTACATTCTCACAATAGAAAAGAAACAGATGTTGGAAAGTTGTCTGCTAGAGATATCTTTAAACAGAGCCTGCCTTGCAATATATTGTGTGTGATGAGTTTGTGGTTGCATGTATGCCAGTGTGACAGTGATTGTGAAGGGGTATAAGACATAAAACCAGATGGTACTAGTCCTATGCTTGGGGGAGATCTGTGGTTTCACATTTCCCTATTCCATCCAAGCTTTTATATGGAAGTGTAGCCAAGGTGGTCTCCTCTGAGTGAGTCAAGAACTCTAAATGTGTCATTAACTATGCCAGCCTCTGCCCCTGTCAGAGCCCATCTGCTGCTGAAACCCTCATCCATGCCTTTGTAAGCTCCAGATCCGACTATTCTAATATTCTCCTGGCTGCGCTCCCATCCTCCACGCTCTGTAAACAACGGCTCATCGATTCCTGGGTCCTACTGGTAGTGTACAGAGTCTTGAGCCAGCCCACCACCTCCAGCCAAGCTCAACCCATTCCTTGCACATACCTCAAGCAGCAACATAGCCACTTCACCAGCTATCAAGATCCTCTTCTGGATTTTGACTTAACTAATTAATATTGTCACAACTATTATGTAACCAGACTAACATTGCAAGTTTGTGCTTTTGATTTCTGGAAAACTAGCCTTCAAAGTCAATGTTTTTGCCAGCAAAATATCCCAGGGGCAAAAAAGAATACCACACAGTAGTAAGCGAAGAGCTAGGGCAGGTAGCCAGAGGCAGGGTTAGAGAGAGATTTTAGCAGGCTCTTCATGGTGGGAGAGCAGTAGCAAGATGCAGATATTTAGGGAGATGGTTCCAAAGTGTGGAATCAAACTAGCTGAAGGATAGTAAAGTATGCAAAGGAGGTCAGAGTTGGAAGTACGGAGGGTTGTGGAAGGTGTTACAGCATAGGGAGACGATTTGTAAACAAAGATGAAGGTCTTGAATTTAAAACATTTGGGGGGTGATTTTGCCAATGGGGGCGCGTTGGAGGCGCGTTGGGTTTTAGTCCCGCCTCCATCGACTTGTGGCCAACCCATGCTATTTTCCCTTGATTGACCCTGTTAAGCCCACCCAGAGGGCTTAGCAGGTCAATTAAGGGGAAGCCATTACAGCGAACGTCAGCGTATGACGTTTCACCTGTCAAAAATTTTTGACAGATGATTTGTCATCGCTTTGACAGCTTTGAGAAACTGTCAAACACTGACATTCTCTGTTGTTTGGTGAGTTCTTGTACACAAAGTTCACCAAACCTATTTGCAGAGCAGAAAGCAGATGGCTGTTGCATCGGAGAATGCAGCAGCCATTCTGTCATCACTGCCATTGAGATGCCGGAGCCTCCGCATCCCCAACGATTGAAGCCTGCAGGAAGAAACAAAGGTAAGTAAACTTTTTCTAACACTTTTCACTCATCTCACATATTACCTCTCCACACTTGCACTCATCGCTCACCTCCACAGCACACTTTTGGACCTCTCCGACCCGCTGCTCGCCTCGCTGACCCTGGCAGGGTTTCCCGATGTCGGGAAGCTCGCACCTCTGCTGGAAAAATGGGGATAATCCTCTTAACTGCCTGTTAACTACCTGTTAACAGGCAGTGAAGTGGCTGTAATCCCCTTCCCGCCTCCAGGAGACGGGACCCGGTGCGGGTCAGGTACCCGCCTCCTGGGAAGATGGCACGGAGGCGGGTTGGGGACGGGATGGGTACCCGCTCCCAGATTCTGCCATTTTCCCAGGAGTCCCACTTCCAAACCCGCCTCTCCAGGGCTGGCAAAATCGCCCCCTGGGAGTCAGGAAGCCAACAGAGATTGGCAAGGAGAGGAGTGAGAGGGAAGGGGTAGTTAATGCGTGATAGGATGCGACAAGTGAAGTTTTGGATGAGCTGGAGTATATATGGGATGGAAGTTTGAAGGACAACTCTTTTAAAAATAAACTCCAAATGGAAAGTGGGAAGCAGAAGCACGAAGAGAGCAGGTAGATTATCCAGGTAAATGTGTTAAATGTATAATGTATACATGAAATATATTAAAAATTGAGAGAATAGGATAGAAGAGAGGATTAGAAGGGAAAAAGAAATGAAAGAGTGATCTGATAAAGCATTTCAATTTTTTTAAAGTAAAATTATGTTTTCAGTACATTTCTCTTATTTTAGTAATTTAGGGTTAATAGTGCAATAATATCTGTTTCAAGTATTTGAATGGTATTTCCATGGTCACAGTCTGTGAGCTGAAAATTCCCTGGACCTACCCACAGTCTAAGGCTTAAGAGGACTGTAAACAGAAATATACCTTGTTTTATTTTAAATCAAATTGAACATAAGAACATAAGAATTAGGAGCAGGAGTAGGCCATACAGCCCCTCGAGCCATTCAATAACATCATTGCTGATCTTCGATCTCAACTCCACTTTCCCGCCCGATCCCCATATCCCTTGATTCCTTAGAGTCCAAAAATCTATCTATCTCAGCCTTGAATATAACTCAATGATTCAGCATCCACAGCCCTTTGGGGTAGTGAATTCCAAAGATTCACAACCATCTGAGTGAAGAAATTCCTCCTCAAATGGCCGACCCCTTATCCTGAGACTATGACTCCTAGTTCTAGACTCTCCAGCCAGGGGAAACAACCTCTCAACATCTACCCTGTCAATCTCCCTCAAAATCTTGTATGATTCAATGAGATCACATCGCATTCTTCTAACCTCCAGAGAGTACAGGCTCAATCTACTCAATCTCTCCTCACAGGACCAGCCTCTCATACTAGGAACCAATCTAGTGAACTTTCATTGCACTGCCTCTAAGGCAAATATAGCCTTCCTCACATAAGGAGACCAAAATTGTGCACAGTACTCCAGGTGTGTGTCTCAGCAAAGCCCTGTATGATTGTAGCAAGACTTCCTTACTCTTGTACTCCAAACCCCTTGCTATTAAGGCCAACGTGCCATTTGCCTTCCTAATTGCTTGCTGTGTCTGCATGCTAACTCTCTGGGGGAAAAATTCGGTACCGCCCCATTTGGGGCGCCATTATTGACGGTGCGCAAAGTTTAGCGCCTGGCGCAAATTATCGACTCTGACAGCAAACTTGGCTTTTATCAGGCGCTACACACCTCTCTTAAGGCGCTAAGGCCGAGGAGCGAGGCGCTACCTCAGAGGGCGGGCGAAGCTCATGTGATGTCAGTCAGCAATGGAACACAGACACAATGGCGCCAGCCAGTTCTTAAAGGGGTGGGTTGATCTTACTCTCCATTCACATCTTGCTCATTGCAGCCTTGAATCTCGGCCTGGAGAGACCTGTACATCAAATCTGCTGGAAAGAACAATGGAGAGACCCAGGGAAAGAGCTCACAGTGCAGCCCCCACAGTCTCTTCTAAATCGATACAAGGAAGGGCAAATCAAAATGAACCTGCAAAGTGCTGCTCAATACCCTAAACTCCTTTACACAGCGTTGAATCTCTCCAGAAGTCTCTCTCTCTCTCTCTCTCTCTCAGAATGCGTGGTGCAAAAATGTCACCAACAAAAAAAGGCAGGAAGTGGTCGCCTTTAAATAAGAACATAAGAACATAAGAAATAGGAGCAGGAGTAGGCCAATCTGCCCCTCGAGCCTGCTCCACCATTCAATAAAATCATGGCTGATCTGATCCTAACCTCAAATCTTCTATCACTCTGCATCCACCCGAACCCATGTGATCTCCCGGGAGAGGCGAAAAACCAGATAAAAGACCCAATGGCCAATTTGGGAGAAAAAAATCTGGGAAATTCCTCTCCGACCCATCTAGGCGATCGAAATTCTTCCAGGAGATCACTCTGTCCCTATATTTTCTACAGTACTTACCTTCTGTAAAGGCGATCTCCACCCCAACCAGGAACAGGAATAAAACCATCTCCTGAAATCTAACACAGAATTAGAACACAGTAGGAGCAGAACCAGGCTACACGGCCCCTGGGCCCACTCCACTACCCACAGGGCCATGACCAATCCGAACCTAGACTCATGTCCAATTTCCTGCCCGCTCCCCGTAACCCTTAATTCCCTTTACCTCTAGGAAACTATCTATTTCTGTTTTAAATTTATTTAATGATGTAGCTTCCACAGCTTTCTGGGGCAGCAAATTCCACAAACCTACCACCCTCTGAGTGAAGAAGTTTCTCCTCATCTCAGTTTTGAAAGAGCAGCCCCTTATTTTAAGATTATGCCCCCTAATTCTAGTTTCACCCTTCATTGGGAACATCCTCACCGCATCCACCCGATCAAGCCCCTTCACAATCTTATATGTTTCAATAAGATCGCCTCTCATTCTTCTGAACTCCAATGAGTAGAGTCCCAATCTACTCAACCTCTCCTCATATGACCACCCCCTCATCCCCGGGGTTAACCGAGTGAACCTTCTTTGTACTGACTCGAGAGCAAGTATGTCTTTTCTTAAGTATGGGCACCAAAACTGTATGCAGTATTCCAGGTGCGGTCTCACTAATACCTTGTACAACTGCAGCAATACCTCCCTGTTTTTATATTCCATCCCCCTAGCAATAAAAGCCAACATTCCCTTGGCCTTCTTGATCACTTGCTGCACCTGCATACTAACTTTTTGAGTTTCGTGCACCAGGACCCCCAGATCCCTTTGTACTGCAGTACTTTCCAGTTTCTTGCCATTAAGATAATAACTTGCTCTATGATTTTTCCTGCCAAAGTGCATAACCTCACACTTTCCAGTATTGTATTCCATCTGCCAAATCTCTGCCCACTTACTTAGCCTGTCTATGTCCCTTTGCAGGTTTTTTATGTCCTCCTCACTCACTACTTTCCGTCCCATCTTTGTATCATCTGCAAACTTTGATATGTTACACTTGGTCCCCTCCTCCAAATCGTTAATATAGATTGTAAAGAGTTGGGGACCCAGCACTGACCCCTGCGGAACACCACTAGTTACTGGTTGCCAATCTGAGAACGAACCATTTATCCCAACTCTCTGCTTTCTGTTAGAGAGCCAATCCTCCACCCACGCCAGAATATTACCCCCAATCCCGTGATTTTTTATCTTGAGCAATAATCTTTTGTGTGGCACCTTGTCAAATGCCTTTTGGAAGTCTAAATACACTACGTCCACTGGTTCCCCTTTATCCACCCTGTATGTTACTTCCTCAAAAAACTCCAGCAAATTTGTCAAACATGACTTCCCCTTCATGAAACCATGCTGAGTTTGTCCTATTAAATTATGTTTATCCAAATGTCCCGTTACTGTCTCCTTAATAATGGAGCGCTCCCCCAGTCCCTTTCTGGCTGCAAAACGCGGGCAGCACGGTGGCATAGTGGTTAGCACTGTTGCTTCACAGCGCCAGGGACCCGGGTTCGAATCTGGCCTCGGGCGACTGTCTGTGTGGAGTTTGCACATTCTCCCCGTGTTTGCGTGGGTTTCCTCCGGGTGCTCCGGTTTCCTCCCACAATCCAAAGATGTGCAGGTTAGGTTGATTGGCTATGATAAATTGACCCTTAGTGTTAGGGGGATTAAATACGTGGGGTTATGGGGATAGGGTGGGATATGTGTTGGTGTGGGGGTTACGGGGATCGGGTGGGATATGTGTCGATGCAGGCTCAATGGGCCGAAATGGCCTCTATCTGCACTGTGGGGTTTCTGTGATTCTGTGATTCTGTGAACGCACCCCTCAACCTGTCATTGCTCGCGGCAGGCGGTAAGGCAGGGGGCGCCACTCAATATCCAGTCCAGGGCGCTACCGGGGCGTTGCGCACTCGACTGACGTCACGATCTGCCGGCACAGGAGTTCGTTGCGGTAGTGTTTAGCATCGCTGCAAAATGTCTAGATAATTTTGCGAGAGGCGCAGATATCGCCGTGCCCGGGCGTTAGTTGCTTTGCGCCCCACTTGGCACACTCTTAAGGCGCTAACGGGAGGTGCAACCAATTGAATTTTTCCCCCTTTGTGTTTCCTGTACGAGGACACCCAAATCTCTCTGAACACCAACATTTAATAGTTTCTCACCATTTAAAAATGATTCTGCTTTTCTATTCTTCCTAACAAAGTGAATAACCTCACATTTCCCCACATTATATTCCATCTGCCACCTTACTGCCCACTCACTTAGTTTATCTATATCCCCTTGCAGACTCAATGGGCTGGATTTTCATTGAGGAGGCAGGTAGGAGGTGGGACTACAACTTTCGGGGTTGTAGTCCCGCCTCCATCGAGTTGTGGCCAACCCACGCGATTTTAACAGGCAGTTAATTGGCACTAATCCCCTTCCCACCTCGGGGAGGCGGGTCCCAGTGTGGGTCGGGTACCTGCCTCCTTTGAAACTGGCATGGAGGCGGGTTGGGGGCGGGATGGGTTCGTGCCCCCCCGATTTCGGGATTTTAACCCCCCGCACGCCTCCAATCCCGCCTCCATGGCCCAATGAAAATCCTGCCCTCCTCACAGCTTTGTATCATCAGAAAACTTGGATACATTACACTCGGTCCCTTCATCTAAGTCAGTAATATAGATTGTAAATAGCTGAGGCCCAAGCACTGATCCTTGCAGCACCCCACTAATTACAGCCTGCCAACCTGAAAAAGATCAGTTTATCCCTACTCTCTGTTTTCTGCCCATTAACCAATCCTCTATCCATGCTAATATATTACTCCCAATGCCAAGAGCCCTAATCTTGCATAACAACGTTTTATGTGGCACCTTATTGAATGCCTTTTGGAAATCCAAATAAACTACATTGAGTGATTGTTTCTCCAAGTCAGTGCCTGGTCTGTGACTTTTCATTACATTACAATGAATTTCTGACTTAGTACAGGAGATCAGAACAAAACAATTCTTCACGCGGACCCAAACATAGCAAATTTCTTTCTGAGAAAGATCTGAGAACAAACAAAAACAATGAGGAATTGTTGCTTTGACAGTAAACCTAGACTTGTTCTCCCTAAACTTCATTTATTTTAAAACAGCAAGGTTTTATTTTTCTTGGATAAGGAAACAGCTGGTAGACTGGGGAGGGGGAACTCCTCTGCCATCATAGAGTCATAGAGATATACAGCACAGAAAGAGGCCCTTCGGCCCATCGTGTCTGCGCCGGCCATCAAGCCCTGTCTATTCTAATCCAATTTTCCAGCACTTGGTCCGTAGCCTTGTATGCTATGGCGCTTCAAGTGCTCATCTAAATGCTTCTTGAATGTTGTGAGGGTTCCTGCCTCTACCACCCTTTCAGGCAGTGAGTTCCAGATTCCAACCACCCTCTGGGTGAAAAAGTTTTTCCTCAAATCCCCTCTAAACCTCCTGCCTCTTACCTTGAAACTATGCCCCCTGGTTAGTGACACCTCTACTAAGGGGAAAAGTTCCTTTCTATCTACCCTATCTATGCCCCTCATAATTTTGTACACCTCAATCAGGTCCCCCCTCAGCCTTCTCTGCTCTAACGAAAACAACCCCAGCCTGTCCAGTCTCTCTTCATAGCTGAAGCGCTCCAGCCCAGGTAACATCCTGGTGAATCTCCTCTGCACCCTCTCCAATGCAATCACATCTTTCCTATAGTGTGGCGACCAGAACTGCACACAGTATTCCAGCTCTGGCCTAACTAGCGTTTTGTACAGCTCCATCATAACCTCCCTGCTCTTATATTCTATGCCTCGGCTAATGAAGGCAAGTATCCCATATGCCTTTTTAACCACCTTATCTACCTGTCCTGCTGCCTTCAGGGATCTATGTACATGCATCAATAATTAAGATTAATAATTAAGTAATCTCAGAATTCTTGACAGTTATATAGATTTTTTTTCTGAATGTAATGGGAATGGTAACGTAGTGGTAATGTCACTGGGCTCGTAATCCAGAGGCTTGGACTAATGATCCAGAGGCGTGAGTTCAAATCACACCACGGCAGCTGGGGAATTTAAATTCACTTATTTAAATAAATCTGGAATAAAAAGCTAGTATCAGTAATGGTAGCCTCCAGTCAAACAGCCTAGGGGTGACTCTGCTATAATGTGCTTGTTTGTGGATGATAGATGAAGATAGCTTAGTTCTGATAACCCCTCCCCCCAGTCAAATAGCCTAGGGTCACACATAAAACAATGGCCATATGAGTGAAGAACCAGCATGGGTCAGTGCCTTTAAGAGATGAGGGAATAACAATAGTGGGGGGAGGGGATATTTTTAATGATATATTTTGGATTTTGCTCTTGTACATTGTTTAAAGACTCCGAAATGTCTTTACCAACAGCTAATGACATGTGCTCATCCTGTTACTGTACTGCCAACTGTCTTGGGACTTAGACCTCCATATTGATTCTTTCACAACCCATCTGAAGTTATGTTTATCTAGAAATGTTTAGTGATTTAATTTATAAGACATGACTAGAGATGTGCAAAGATTGCTTTTTTTATGGAATAAAGTGAAAAGTAATCACTTTAATATTGATTTTTCTGCAGAAGTATTGATGGAGCCCTTAAAGGATTAACAGACCATGTGGCAATTGGTGATGTTTTAAAGCAGTCAGCAGCCAAACCTGAGCATTATTTTTCTGTGCATCCAACATCTTGAAGTATTTAAGACTGCAGTAAAGAGCTGTCAGACTTTAATTTAGGAGCTTGTGTAAACGATATGACAGAGCTTGTTCTAAATATTTTCTGAAATAAAATGGCACCTTTCCAAAAAGAAATTGAACTATCCGCAGAGTTTTACAATTTGAGGTGCAGCCAAGTTAATTCAAACCACACTGAAGACATATAAGGGCTGATTTTCCAAGCTCATGCTTTCTCCAGCCGCTCATTAATTTTAATGGATGAGAAACCATGGGAAGTGCACCCGCAATTTCCCGTAATGCACGGCTGGTAGTGTGAACTCAGAAAATGACTCCCATAGTACTGACTGTGATAATCTCTGTGGGGACAACATGGCGCACTGCAGAACATAAAGGATCATCAATCTGAGTCCCCACTCTTCTGGACTGTGGCTGCCTTGCTAATGCAAGGTGAGAACTGGAAGTTGATGCCGGAGGGGAGGGAGAGGGTTAGCAAGAACAGAGCACCTCAACACCCTGGGATTCCAAGTCTTGGATCACCACCCAGTACCTCCTGCTGGAACTTGCATGTGCGTGGATTGAAGTTGGGTGAGAATAGCTCAGCTGCGACGCTCTCCACCCCAGTCAAATAGCCTAGGTGACTCTGCTATAATGTCCATGGTTGTTGACGTGTGGTTGATAGGTGAAAGTCCCATTGGCAGAAGGGTCGAGAACCAGAGGACACAGATTTAAGGTGATTGGCAAAAGAAACAAAGGTGATGTGAGAAAGAATTTATACGCAGCGAGTGGTTAAGATCTGGAATGCGTTGCCTGAAAGGGTGGTGGAGGCAGACTCAATCATGGCTTTCAAAAGAGAGTTGGATAAGTATCTGAAGGAAAGAAATTTGCAGGGCTACGGAAAAGAGCGGGGGAGTGGGACTAGCTGAAGCGCAATTGCATAGAGCCGGCACGGGCTCAACGGGCCGAATGGCCTTCTTCTGTGCTGTAACCATTCTATGATTCTATGTAGCTTAGTTCTGATGCCCCCTTCCCCCAGTCAAATAGCATAGATTCACATCTGAAAAATGGCTACTGAGTGAAGATCCAGAGAGTGGTTGGTACCTGTGGAACTACACCCCAGAATGAGTCAGTGCCTTCAAAAGAGGAGAGAATAATAAGAGGGGGAAAATTTTGGAGCTTTGGAGGAAGAAGAACTACTTGTGTCATGACTGCCGGCCCCTAAGGAACCAGCAAAAGGCTGCATCTTGAGAGGACAAACGTGCAGCGGGGGAGGAATAGTTTTGTTTATGAATGCTATAAATATGAACCTGGTATAATTATGGTTGGCTTGAAGAGATGACAAATTTAAAAGGATTCTTTCTATGTTTTTCATTATGCACCAAAGTCCCATAATAATAGTTGTAGGCTGCAATGAAATTTATATGTGATTATTATATGGAGCTACAGAGCTTCTTATTACAGTTGTAAAGCATATGAGAGTATTTTCATTGAGGAGCCATGGGCCTGGTAAAAGTCAGAAAATGGAAGTGATTCATTTTATGGAGCCGATGATGGTAAGAACGTGACTAGTTTGTGGGAACTGTTTTTATCACAGACCCATGGAACTGGCAATAGAAATCAACACTTGTGGGAGAACTTCAAAATGGATCCTAAAATTGGAAGAAAGAAAAAAAAGGAAGATTTGCATTTATATAGTGCCTTTCACAACCGCAGGATGTTCCAAGGTGCTTTACAGTCAATGTGGAGTACTTTTGAAGTGCAGTCACTGTTGTGATGTAGGACGGTAATATAGAGCATTAAGAATTGTTTTAATGAAGAGCTGCAGTGTTTCCTGGGGGTAACTAGAAAAAGTCACCTCTGTAGCTCAGTGAGTTTATTCAGTAAAGCAACTCAGCCATACAGCACAAAGTTTGCCTAGAAAAGCACGGCGCTTGATCCCTGATTTGATATCTGATCTCAGCCAGGGTGGTAGCAAAGGCTCAGCATCCCAGGACCACCAAGGGGAAATTTGGTAAGGATTCCTGCCGCTCGCTGATCGCTATCCAGTGACCTTTGCTAGACATGTTTGTATGCAAACCTCGGGTGACTACTAGAGTGGGCTTCACCAACACCCTGTCGAGGTGTTAAAAGAAACAAAGTACCTGATCCCATGGCACTATTTGAAGCAATGGAGTTCTCTTAGTGTCCTGGTCAGCAATTATCCCTCAAATAAGACCATTAAAACAAAATAACAGATAATTACTGTCTGTGGGGCCTTGCTGTGTGCAAACTGGCTGCTGCATTTGCCTACATAGCATCTGTAACTACAAATAAACATTACTGTGCAGCACTTTGGGACGATAAAGTACAAGCTTGTTTTTTCTTTCTTTCTCTCCTTTCAATCTCACTTTCTGGTGATGGGGTGAGTTTTTTCTTTCTATCATTTTTCTTTCTGCATTTCCTTCTTTTTATTTTACTTGCTCCTCATGTCTATTGGCTCAGCTTATCTACTAACAGCAGCATTCCTGCCTCTGTGACAGACGGCTGTGAGCTTAAAGCCTGCTCCAGAACTACAATGTCAGAGGCGCCATCCTTCAGATGAGATATTTAACTGTGGTCCCATATGCTTGCGTAGGTGGACATTAAAGATTCAGTAACACTATTCAATGAACAAAGAGTTCTCCCAATGTCCTGGTTAAAAACATTCCTTCCTCAACTAACACCACTAAAAATAAATTGGCTGACCATTTATTTTATCGCTGTTAGTGGGACAATGCTCTTAAAGAATGGATATCTGAATCTCTTTGGTAAAGTTTTATATAAATGCAGGCACAGTCTACTCCTCAATTCTAAATTGCTTAATTCAAATGATCTGATAATTTGTTTCTTTAAGCATTATATTCTCACTTCGTGTCAATTACTACGTTTAATCCAAAATTATTAGATCATTTCATGCAAATTTCTCAGTGCAAAAAGGAGAATTATTAAGAGTAGACAGTATTTCTTTCTTTTCCAGTTGTTTTTCTCCATCCTTTATTTCCCACGTCTGTCTGTAGTCTCATTCTCCATTTCTATTCCCATCTTGCTTTTTCTATCTGCTGTCCGTGTCTGGCCTCTTTGTTTGCCGTTCGATGTATTTTCGCTTTATTTAGAATGAGCAGCAGATGGTGCAGGACAGATGGGGCATGTATCCTACAAGCAGATGGAATGGGTCAAATAGAGGGGGATACGACTGGAAGTGTTTAGAGCATCTCTGAACTGCTTCTGGGATGAAACATACTCCAGTGATTACTCAAGGTCAGAGTTAAATCAGGCCTCAAAATTGAAAGTTAGAAACAGGAATTTGCAAATTTCAGATCTGATGCAACCTCTAAGTTGCAACGTAAACAGAACCATAGCGGTCCGACAATGGTTTAGTTAATAAATTGGGAGTTTGTTATTACACTGAATCACACAGGCCAGAATGGTCCAGGTCTTTTTTTATTTGAATAATTTTTTTTTTCCTACTTGCTTCTCCTCTCCTGTCCTGACAGTCCAGACCCATGCTGGAGCATGGCTTCATGATTGCTGGTCCCTTGCAGTACTTTTCCCAAGTTGCAAATCTTCATATATGAATCAAGGGTTGGATTTTTCTTTCCCTGCCCCTACAGGCGTGCGGCAGGACCTCTGTCCACCACCATGTCCTTGGCCCGCTTTCCTGTGGTGGGTGTTATATATTCATGGCAGTCTCCCAGCAGGCTTTCAGCCAGCAAATGGGAGCCCACCAATACACTCAAGTAGAACTGAGGTCAACTAAAGGGGCAGAAGAGTCCCGGACTGCAGCAGATCTTTTGCTGAAGACCTTGGCTGAGACTGAGCTAGCTAGGTCGTCTCCGTCCATCAGGAGACTTTGGGGACTTCCTGTTACTACCCCAGGGACTGCCATACTCCTGGAAGTGGTGGTAAGATGGGTGGACGAGAGGGAGATGGGCCAACAGCATGGGCCCTGCCTCCTTTTTTGAAATTATTATTAAAATAATATTGCAGAATTATTCAAAAAGAAATTTGGGCAAGGATTGTAGAAGAAAATTCAGGCCTAAATATCTGTAGGCTATTGAACAACTCAATCTGATCATGTATATCTGGCCTGCATATTTTCCAGAAGGAGTTATTGAGGCCAATTGCAGCGCCTGTACTGCCACTTAACACAAACTAAGGATGAACCTGGGACCTTCTCGTTTGGGTGCTATACTTCCAAAATACTTCGACTAACTGAGCGCTTAGAATCCTCCAAGATCCTAGTTTCAGACCCCAATGTGTTAACTGATCTCACCCAACGTGGCAGCAGAGGATTATAATTGATCTCATCACCCTCGGATTAGAGATAGGGAAAATAAAAATCAACCAGGGTTCCCCTCCTGGTTGGTATTTAGTGACCATCCTGGAACCTGGACATTGGAGGAGGACTGGTTTGAGCTCAACTGTGAAGCTGTCCATGATGGAATAGCTTGCTCACACATAAAGAATGAATACTTAAGTGAAATGACAGGAGACATATAGTGCTACTGAAACTGTACACAAGCAAGAGTCAGATAAATATGGATAAAAATAATTTCCAGTTAAACTATAAATTATTTATCATAACATTTTCCACACTATAGGAGGGATATGATTGCATTGGAGAGGGTGCAGAGGCGATTCACCAGGATGTTATCTGGGCTGGAGCGCTTCAGCTATGAAGAGAGACTGGACAGGCTGGGGTTGTTTTCCTTAGAGCAGAGAAGGCTGAGAGGGGACCTGATTGAGGTGTACAAAATTATGAGGGGCATAGATAGGGTAGATAGAAAGGAACTTTTCCCCTTAGTAGAGGGGGCAATAACCAGGGGCCATAGTTTCAAGGTAAGGGGCAGGAGGTTTAGAGGGGATTTGAGGACAAACTTTTTCACCCAGAGGGTGGTTGGAATCTGGAACTCACTGCCTGAACGGGTGGTAGAGGCAGGAACCCTCACAACATTCAAGAGGCATTTAGATGAGCACTTGAAACGCCATAGCATACAAGGCTACGGACCAAGTGCTGGAAAATGGGATTAGAATAGACAGGGCTTGATGGCCGGCACGGACACAATGGACCGAAGGGCCTCTTTCTGGGCTGTATGACTCTATGGGCTAAAAATTCAGTAGCGCCCCGGAAGAATTAGCGTCCCCTCGCCGGAAATTGAGTGGTTGCGCCCCAAGAGGGAAGCGGGGCGCTACTGGAAGCGCCCCGCATCCCTCTTGGGGTGCTGTGAGTCAATATTGCGGCATTATGTGCCGCAGCGCCACACACTGCGGCACGTCGCACCGCGGTATTGCAGGCCTTCCGCCCCTTCTTAAAGTGCAGGGGCCTTGTGCAGCGTGACGTGGGGCCCAGCTGGGCCCCCGGGGATCGGGAGTGCAGGCAAAAGAGCCCGGCACTCAAGAGAAGTGCCGGGCTCTTGGAGCACAGCCAGCACTCTGTGGCGGGGGGGTGGTGGGGGGCGTTTCAGGAGGTCTGGGATGGGAGCGCAGGCAGGTGCTGGCAGGCGGCCAGCAACAAAAATGGCCGCCCCGCACCTCGCCTTTAAATTGCGCCTCCCCGGCCGCAGGTACACCCCCCTGACCCCATCGGACATAGCATCCAGCGGTAAGTCAGGGGGCGCTCCCGAAGATCGTGGCTGGGGCGTGAGTGGGGCGCTGCGCACACCAATGACGTTATCGCCAGCGGCGCAGCGCCGCCGGGTGCTACCGGTTAGTGCCACAACTAACCTCTCGCTGAATTTTGCGGGAGGCATGGGCAGTGCCGCGCCCGGGCGCTAGTTGCTTTGCGTCCCGTTAGCGCCCTCTTAAGGCGCTAACAGGAGGCGCAACCAACTGAATTTTTCCCCCTATGACTCTAATAATAAATTTATTATCATTTTGTTATAGAAGGTACATCATTTCCTGGTCCTTTCCACATAACATTCATTGTCATTCATAGGAGAGCATAGTCACTGCTATACATTCACACCAAAACCAATTCGAACTAGAAACAATAGAGAAAACGATGGAAACACTCAGCAGGTCAGGCGGAATGGTCTCCGTCAGAATCAGAATATCTTACAGATGAACAGCATTTAGAAAGGAATAGAACAAGGGGAAGGGAGAGAGGAATAAAACACAAGCACACACAGGTAAAGGAACAGAATGACCTGTAAAGTGCTTAGCAGGAGATGATCAAATGACAGAAGTGATATAAGCATGAGCCAATCAGGGGTATAATTTTTTCTTTTATTTGCTTATGGGATCTGGACGTCACTGGCAAGGCCAGCATTTATTGCCCAACCCTGGTGCCCTTGAGAAGGTGGTGGTGAGCCGCCTTGAGAGGATGAGAGAAACCAAAGAAATAAAAGACATATACGAGACACGGAGAGTGTGGCCCAGAAATTCGGGTCCCAACGCGTGAGTACGGACGGAGTACCCACGCGTGGACCCGATGGAAGTGTCGGTTTCTTGCATGCACTATGCATGCGCGGGAAACCGGCATTTCCGATCCTCTGAACGAAGGGGTTCAGAGGTCGAACGCGTGCGCGTTGAACTTCCGCTTTTTTTACAGGTTTGCCCGTGCGTGAAGGCCTGTACTTTTTGCACATTTAAAAACCAGACGTAAGGACTTCATTTTAAAAGGTAAGTGGTCAATTAATTAAAATTAGAACATTTTTTCCACAGGTTTATTATTTTTAAATACTTTACAGTAAGGTAAGTGTATTTTTAGCCCCGATTTTTTATAAAATTATTTTTTTCAAAAATTTAAATTATTGTTTAAAATAGTTATTTAATGTTATTTATAGTTGATTTAAATAGTGAGATGTTTTTTTCAAATTTATTTTAAGGTTAAGTACTGTTTTGGGCGCCCGGAGTTTTCATGAGTTTGACAGTTCTTTCTGTCAAACTCATGAATGGACTTTTCCATCCTCCGATTGGTTGCCCAGTGCTCACGTGATCCCAGCCGGCTCATCGAACTAACTACGCCGCTGGATCACACAAGCACAGCGCGCCGGGAGCTGCAGCGGGCCACAGACCGGAAATGCACGCAGGCCCAGGCCTCAACGGCTGGCACACTAGGTAAGTGCAGGTCGGGGTTTGCACCTGCGGGAAGCCCCCGAACCAAATTTCTGGGCCTGTATGTATAGCTAAAGGGGTGGGCAATAAGATGGTGGAAAGGGAACCTTGAAAAACTGGCAATGTGAAGTAGGCTCCAGTGGCCCAGGAATTTGTAGAAGAAAGGCAGGCCAATAATAAGGGTGCCTCAGACTACCCCAACAGCACATTTTGATGCTTGTTGTTGAGTACATAACATATACATGTGTGTGTATGTATATATACATAAATTCATCTCTACATCTCCAGTGTTTAATCTGCCCTCCACCGATGACAACCTCAAAAGTCTGTGCAACCTATCCTCATAATTTAACCCTTTTAGCCCTGGTATCTTTCTGGTGAATCTGCGCTGCAGCCCCTCCATGAGCAATATATCCTTCCAGAACTGCAGTTCAAATCCTTTCAAATCCATTCCAAATCACATATTTATTTAACACATTTTTATCACAAATTTATCACATCTCTAACATCTTCCAGTTCTGATGATTGATCATTGACCTGAAACGTTAACTCTGTTTCTCTCTCCACAGATGCTGCCTGACCGGCTGAGTATTTCCAGCATTTTCTGTTGTTATTTCAGGTTTCCAGCATCCGTATTTTGCTCTTCAGTTATTTATGACCTTTTGAGGCAGTTAATCAACACACCATCAGCTGCAGGGAATCAACTATTATGTGTGGTTTTGAGCAGGAGAGAAATTCTTCTAATCTCTAGGCTCATTTGAGAATTGCTAATGAGCAGGGTGAGTAAATTGTTGTGGCAGGTTATTTTTTTACCACTCAGAAACTGGCATTTTCACTGCCTTTGGGACCTTTTATGCAAAATATTCTACTCGCGCAACAAATCGCAACACGCATTAAGTTTGCGAAATATGTCATAGGATGTTGTGCCTTGTCAAATCGCTTGCCTTACTGATGAGGAAAAGGCATGATGGATGGACAAAGAGGAGTCTACAACCTGGAGCATGAAAGTGGGTTATAAATTTGGTGATAGAGGTCATAAAGTAGAGTAAAGGGAATCAGAGAACGAAGATTAGAGGACTTACGGAGAAGGTCAGTAATAGGCATTTAAGGAGCCTCATTAATCTGTGCACTCAAATGTACATTCAGACAATGATGCTTACTCACAGTCCAAAGATTATTGCTGTAACATTTGAACCATGTGCAAAAGAAAAATGATTGAGAAAAAGAATTATAGAAACATTGTTATAGATTTTAATGTGGTTTTTTTTATAGCTTGCAACAAAAGGATACAGCAACATTAAATGATGACATTCAGCCATTTGAATCCGAAAGATTTTTCAATATTTTGTTTTGATTTCTATTAAACTTGAAGTTACATATGCCTGTGTAATTTAGGGTTTGTTTGGACAGCCAAGGGAATTCTCTGAAACTGCTGGCAGACTCAGCATTAAATGTAACCTCAAAATTGAATTCCAATTGCACCAGAGTAGCATTCTCAATTCCTGCCCCAGCAATGTACGGGGCTTTTCTTATTGTCACTGCCAAATAGTACTGCCTTGTAGAGCATCATGTACTGTGGACATGCACCTACTACCAACTGGGTTGAGATTGCCTAAGCTTACTTTTTATTACTGCTAACGAGGAAAGAAAATAGGACAGATTTTCCAAATAATTTTTACAACTGGTTATGCCCACTTTACGCAGATGTAACCAATCGGAAAATCTATCCTAATCAGTCAAGGCTGAATTAAAATATACCCAGTGGCGGAAATTATTTATTTATTTGGAGTCACAATTTTAATTATCTTCAATGACTACAGTATGGGGGGAGAATTTTAACCTAAAAATACGGGTGGGTTTGGAGCGTGGGGGTAGTTAAATTGTTAAAAATCTGAATCCTGACCTCAACCCGCCTCCAACCCGCCCACTTCTGGTTTTAACGGAGGCGGGACGGGGGCAGGCAGCCAACCCGCTGCCAGGAGACGGGACGGCAATTTAAATATTACAATGAGGTTGGAAGCCGCTCCTTTAACCTACATTTTGTTTTTAACTGCAGCTGGACGGGTTTTACACACGTTGTAAAACCCGGCAGTTACAGCAAGGCGGGGATTGCTGCATCCAGGAGGTAAGTGCCTTTACACCTATCTCCTGGATCCAGGGTCCCTGCCTAGACTACCCCCCAGAATCAGAGACCTCCCAAGAGGCCTCCGATCTCCTTCCCGGACCCCCAACTCATGATCAGTCTGAGGCTGGCCACGATCCTCCAGTGGATGTGGATGTGGGTGCTCAGTGGGGTCGGGGGTGGGGCAGCGACCCTGATCATTATTGCTAGACCCAGGCGTGCACTCAATTGGACCTGGTCCCAACAAAAACGTGTGGCAGAGCCACCAAAGGACCGGTTGTACATAATTCCTTTAACAGCAATGTAGTTACTGTCTGTGCCTGTACCTTTAATTACACTGTTTGACTGTACAATGCCAAGTTACCTTTACAGCATGGTTTCAACGTGATGACGTCATGCCGTTAGTCACGTGATGCCCCAATGGCGGGAAAAACGTAATGACGTCATGATGTCACTCTCCTGATCGGAGGATCAGTCCTCGTGGAGCCCTCAAGGAGAGTAGACCTGTTATTGATGTGTTCTAGCAGTTTCCAGTTTAAACTCGTTTGATTTCATTAAAGTTCATTAATTTAATTACCTGAGTCGAACTCAGTCTTTTTGATAGGAACCTCCGTTCCTACATTGGTGACCCCGACTTCTACGAACGATTTTCATGGAAGATTCGACATGGACACAAACACCATCATGCTGAAACTGCCACAGTTCTGGGAGCAACAACCAGACGCCTGGTTCATCCAGGCTGAAGCCCAGTTCGCCATTCGGAACATCAATGTGGATCAGACCCGTTATTATTACGTGGTCTCCGCCCTCGACAGCGCAACTGCATCAAGGATCATCAGCCTCATCAGTAGTCCTGCTACTGACAGCAAGTATGATGCAATTAAGGCGCGGTTGCTTCAGGTTTTTGGGCTATCAAAGTCGGAGCGTGCTCGCCGGCTCATCACGCTGCCCGACCTCGGGGACTCCAAACCGTCCGAGCTCATGAGCCAAATGCTCATGCTCTTGGGTGCTGAACCAGAATGTTTCATCTTCCGGGAGCTTTTCCTCTATCAACTGCCTGAACAGGTTCAGGCTGCCCTAGCCAGCTCCGACATTACTGACTGCGCCAAGCTTGTGGCCAAAGCCGATAAGATTTTTACAGTTACCCAGCAGTGCTGCGTGGCCACGAGGCGCCCACCCCCCACAGACGCGGTCCCGGTTTCTCCTACAGTGGGTTGGTGCTCCTACCACACCCGTTTTGGCACGAAAGCACGATGCTGCCGTTCCCCCTGCAGTTTTTCGCCAAAAAAAAAACCAGGAAGGCGCAGGCGGCGTCCCTGGCGACGGATGACCAAGTCTAACGGGCGTTCCACGGTGGCGATGGCCGTCGGTTCTACAGGGAAACTCCTCTATATCACCGATTCCCTATCGGGCCGCCGTTTCCTTTGTGACACTGGGGCGCAGTGTAGCATTCTACCTGCGTCGAAGCTCAACACGCAGACTGGGAATCTCGGTTTTTCTCTCGTAGCGGCTAATGGCGCAGCTATTCGAACATTCCGGAAGCGGTGGGTCGAAGTCTGTTTCGGCGGTCAGCGCTTCTTTTGGGATTTCGTCACGGCTACAGTCTCACAGCCTATCCTAGGGGCAGATTTTCTGTGTGCCAACAGCCTACTAGTCAATGTTCGACACCGCCGGCTGATCAACGCGGCCACCTTCCGCTCGATCCCGTGGCCAAAACCACCGAACCGTGGTCCGCTCATCAACAACGTCACCTGACGTTCATTTCTGAATTTCCCACGGACATTCAACATGTGTCTGGTAAGGACAACCTGGTGGCAGATTGCCTCTCCCGTGCGACGGTCCACGCAGTGCACCTGGGAATCGACTACGCCCTCATGGTGGCAGATCAGGTTTCGGATTCGGAGGTCCAATCATATCGAACCGTTCCCTCTAGCTTCCAAGCGACCGACGTCGTCTTCCAGGCCACAGGTGCCACGCTCCTTTGCGACGTTTCCATGGGAGTTCCTCGTCCCATAGTGCCAGTCGCATGGCGCTGGAGGGTTTTTGATGCCATACACGGGTTGTCGCACCCAGGGATGAAGGCTTCGCAACGGCTTATGTCAGCCAAGTTCGTCTGGAATGGTATGCACATCGATGTCCGTGACTGGGCTAATACCTGCGTCATATGCCAGAAGGCCAAAGTCCAGCGTCATGTCAAGGCTCCAGTGGCTGCGTTCACTGTTCCGGAGCATCATTTCGACCACGTGCATGTGGACCTCGTTGGGCCGCTTCCGCCTTCTCAGGGTTATACTCATCTCCTCACCATAGTGGACCGCACCACTAGGTGGCCAGAGGCAATTCCTTTGGTTTCCACCACGTCGGCAGACGTCGCTAGAGCTTTCATCTCCTGTTGGGTTGCCCGTTTCGGGGTACCGGCGGACATCTCCTCTGACCGCGGACCACAATTTTCCTCGGATCTTTGGAACGCTGTGGCTCAGGGGCTCGGTACCAAACTTCATCGCACCACCGCCTATCATCCGCAGGCAAACGGCCTTTGTGAGCAATTCCACAGGTCGCTTAAAGCCTCTCTTCAGGCCAGTCTTCAAGGTGCAGGATTGGTGGACAGACTCCCATGGGTCCTGTTGGGTCTCCGTACGGCGCCCAAAGATGATCTACAATCGTCTTCGGCTGAACTCGTCTATGGCCAGCCACTCCGTGTACCAGGAGATTTCCTCCCTTCTCCCACAGAGCCACGGTCCGCCACCCAGCAACTCGTTCGCCACCAAGAAGCGGCCAGATGCTTTGCCCCGATACCTGCGTCCAATCATGGTTTGCAGACCTCCTACATGCCACCGGCACTGAAGAATGTGGAGTATGTCTTCATCCGACACGATGCTCACCGGGATCCGCTCAAGCCCCCTTACACTGGTCCTTTCCGCGTCATCGAACCGGGAGACAAATCCTTTTTGGTCGACGTCGGAGGGAAACCGGATCACATCGCGGTGGACTGCTTGAAGCCGGCTCACCTGGACCTGGACCACCCTGTCGTAGTCGCTCAACCACCCAAACGTGGCCGACCGCCCGTTGCCGCCGCACCTGATCAACCAAAACCGCCTGACAACCCGACTGCGCTCGCCGCGCCTGCTCAGCCGCCACCGACTGCCAACTCGTCCACCGGTCGTCAACTTCCTCTACCAGGGTATCGAAGTCGATCGGACAGGCTCATCAGGCCTCCTCCTCGCCTCACCTTTTCTGTTAAAGACAATTCTGGGGGGGCGCATGTGGCGGAGCCACCAAAGGACTCAGAGCGGTTGTACATAATTCCTTTAACAGCAATGTAGTTACTGTCTGTGCCTGTACCTTTAATTACACTGTTTGACTGTACAATGCCTAGTTACCTTTACAGCATGGTTTCAACGTGATGACATCATGCCATTAGTCATGTGATGCCCCAATGGCGGGAAGAACGTCATGACGTCATGACGTCACTCTCCTGATCGGAGGATCAGTCCTCGTGGAGCCCTTAAGGAGAGTAGACCTGTTATTGATGTGTTCTAGCAGTTTCCAGTTTAAACTCGTTTGATTTCATTAAAGTTCATTAATTTAATTACCTGAGTCGAACTCAGTCTTTTTGATAGGAACCTCCGTTCCTACAAACGTACCTTTTTCGACCTCTTTGGCTTTATCTCCAGTAAAACTGGTGCCGCTCCAACCAGTTCCTAACTCTATGTACCTATGACCATCTTATTAAAAGTGTTCGACAGCTTGAAACAAGCAGGCGCTTCGGTGTGCAGTGGCAGGCATATGTAAAATGGCAGCAGAACAAACATTGGTGTTAACGGGGCATATCAATGAGTGCTGGCACTCAAAATTGATTGGGCTTCCATTGTGTAGTATCACACTACAACCAGAATAAGTGGGACAGCCCAAGGATAGATCTGGCAACCCAGATCTGGCAACCCAAAAGTATAAGGTACTGTGGTCCATCAGCAGCAGTATACCACCAGAATATGTAACGTCATGACACAGCACGTCAAACACTCTGGGATCCCCACAAGCCAGGGATACCTTAGATGAGGTAGTGAAAATACAATGCTGGGTTACTTGCATGTTAAACAGTGAAAGCAGTAAATTATAGACACAGCAAAGTGGTCCCACAAACAATGGATCAGAGAAAAGCTCTGTAGTCCTACTACACCCAGTTGGAATGGTGATGAACAACCAGACAACTAACAGGAGAAGGAGGCTCCATGAACATCCCAATCCTCAAATATGTCAGAGCACAGCACTTGAGTGCAAGAGACATGGTTGAAGTGTTTTGAAGTGTCTTTAACCAAAATTGCCAAGTGGATGATTCTATACATTCTCCTCCTACAGTTCCCACCATCATAGATACCAGTGTCCAGCCTTTTTGGTTCATTCCATGTGACATTAAGAAGCAGCTGACTGCACTGAACATAGCAAAGTCTAAGATCCCAGCACCTACCTGATGTCAGCAGGGGGCCTCCAGGCCACGTGATTGTCCACGTGTCCTTTCGACTTCCCGCCTGGAACAAGGTGGCATTGTGGCGCGAGCGAGCGGGAAATTAACTTGCCAGCCTGATTTCCCATTGGCAGTTAAACTCCAGGCCTTTGTTCAGTGGGCAGAAAGTTAAGTCTAGTAATTAACAGCGTAAGTACCCTTTTAAGAACATATAAGGAATAGGAGCAGGAGTAGGCCATTCGGCCCTTCGAGTCTGCTCCGCCATTCAATGAGATCACGGCTGATCTTCTGCCTCAACTCCATTCACCGGCCCTATCGCCATATCCCTTGATGCCCTTACTAGTCAGAAATCTATCGACTTCTGTTTTGAACATACCCAATGACTGAGCCTCCACAGCCCTCTGAGGTAGAGAATTCCAAAGATTCACCACCCTCTGTGTGAAGAAATTTCTTCTCATCTCAGTCGTGAATGACCTATCCTTTATCCTGAGGCTGTGGCCCCTGGTTCTAGACTCCCCAGCTGAGGGAAACATTCTCCCAGCATCCATCCTATCAAGCCCTGTGATAATTTTGTATGCTTCAATGAGAGCCCCTCTCATTCTTCTGAATTCAAGAGAATACAGGCCTAGTTAATTCAATCTCTTCTCATACGGCAGTCCCGCCATTCCAGGAATCAATCTCGTGAACATTCGTTGCACTCCCTCCATGGCAAGTGTATCCTTCCTTCGGTAAGGAGACCAAAATTGTACACAGTACTCCAGGTGTGGTCTCACCAAGGCCCTCTTTAATTGGAGTAAGACTTCTTTACTCCTGTACTCAAATCCTCTTGTAATGAAGGCCAGCATACCATTTGCCTTCCTAATGGCTTGCTGCATCTGCACATTCACTTTCAGTGACTCATGTACAAGGACACCCAGGCCCCTTTGAGCATCTGCATTCCCCAATCTTTCACCATTTAGGAAATACTCTGCCTTTCTGTTTTTTTCTACCAAAGTGGATAACTTCACATTTATCCACGTTATATTCCATCTGCCATGTTCTCGCCCACTCATTGAGCCTGTCGAGATCCCCTTGAAGCCTCTTCACATCCTCTTCACAACTGACACTGCCACCTAGCTGAGGATTGGGATCTTTTTAGAAATCAGCAAAGGGGGACCAAGAAATTGATAAAGGGAAAATGGAATATGAGCACAAACTAGCGAAAAATATAAAAACGGATTATAAAAGCTTCTATAGGTATGTGAAAAGGAAAAGACTGGCGAAGGTAAATGTAGGTCCTTTACAGTCAGAGAGGAGTGGGCCTTTGGTGTAGCGGTAGCATCCCCGCCGCTGGGCCAGAAGGCGTAGGGTTTCGAACCCCGCTCCAGACAGTCCCAGCAAGTGGAGTCGGAGCTCCAGCTCTAAATTCTGGGTTGACATCCAGCAGGATACTTGCGTCCGTGGGTGTGGGTGACCCCCCCCTCGTATGGGTTGTGGGAGCCCGTAAAACCCTCCCGCCATAGGACTAACCACCCTAATGGCTGGTACGAAGATGGTTACGGTCACGGAAGGAGCGTTAATCACGGCCAGAAATCCTTCCACCACTTCATACAGTTCCCCAAAGGGAACAGTGTGAAGACACGTACGACGACGACAGTCAGAGACAGGAGAATTTATAATGAGGAATGAGGAAATGGCAGAGAAATTAAATAAATACTTTATTTCTGTCTTCATGGAGGAAGACACAAAAAATCTCCAAGAAATACGAGAAAACCAAGGGTGTGGTGAGATTGAGGAACTTAAAGAAATTATTATTAGTAAAAAAACAGTACTAGCAAAGTTAATGGGACTAAAAGTCGATAAATCCCAAGGACCGGATGACTTACATCCTAGAGTTTTGAAAGAGGTGGCCATTGGGATAGTGGACGCATTGGTTGTCATCTTCCAAAATTCTATAGATTTTGGAATAGTTCCTGCAGATTGAAGGATAGCAAATGTAACCCTGCTATTTAAGAAAGGAGGGAGAGAGAAAATGGGGAACTACAGACCTGTTAGCTTCACATCAGTAGTTGGAAAAATGCTGGAATCTATTATAAAGGATGCAGTAACTGGGCACTTTGAAACTAAGAGTAAGATTGGGCAGAGTCAACATGGATTTATGGACGGGAAATCCTGTTTAACAAACCTATTGGAGTTCTTTGAGGATGTAACTAGTGGAGTAGACAAAGGGGAACTGGTAGATCTGGTGTATTTAGATTTTCAGACGGCCTTCGATAAGGTCCCACACAAGAGGTTGGTGAACAAAATTAGGGCACATGAAATTGGGGGTAATATGCTAGCATGGATTGAGAATTGGTTAACAGACAGAAAACAAAGGCCTTTTCAGGATGGCAGGCTGTGACTAGTGGGATACCGCAAGGATCGGTGCTTAGGCCCCAGCTATTCACAATCAATATCAATGATTTGGATGAGGGGACTAAATGTAACAGAAAGTGAATAATTAAATGTGTAGAGTCTCATTCCTTCAGGTTGTGACATGTTGTTGGAGACTTTAAAAATATCAAATTATAATTTTAAAAGGTAATCTTACTTTTCCTTTCTCTCTCTTTTCTGTTTCTTAATCCAATCTTTCTTTCCCCCTCTTTATTTCCCTTTCTGTACCTGATTTGACATTGAATTCACCCACTTTAATTCACCCCCATGCTCAGTCATTCCTCTCTTTATTTCTCAATCATTTAATTTCATTGGTTAAGGATTATGGGTGTGGGTGCTTGGGGGAGCAGCGGCCCAGATTATTATTGAGACCTGGGCGAGCACTCTACTCCCCCTGGTCCCAAAAAAATAATTGAAAGCTTACCTTTTTGAACCTCTTTGGCTGTACTCCAGATGCACTGTGATGGGCCTTCAATAACCACAAAACTAGAAGTTATAGACCTAAACAAGTTGGCTTTTAATCACTAAGATCAGAGCTAACATCTCAACACGCCGACTGGTTCACAGGAATGAGTCATACAGATCCTGGGATCTTTATGTAAGAGAAGTCAGGGGCGGAGCCAAGAGCCAAGACCTGGAACCTCCCAGGTTAGTCAGGAAAGAGGAAGTGAAACTATACACAGTGGGGGAGGGTAATATACATGAGTGCAAAACGAATACAGGATCAAGACAAACAGATTTCATTACATTCACCCCTTCTATAGATTTAGTCCATCGGGGTGATGTTTCTTAAAAGTTGGTATAAGTGAGTCTGTCAGGAGGTTTTGCAGTTCTCAGTGATCGGCGCAAAGCCGGTTGGGGTGCCTCTAGGGGAGTGGATTCTGGTTCCTCCGCTGTCCGGGCCTCCGCAGTGTCTTCCAGGTTATCTGCAGTGTCCTCCAGGTTAAAGTTGGGTATTGATACCTCTGGGCGTCCTGTCTCTTTGTAGTGTAGGTCTTCATCGGGTAGTCTCCCATCGTTCTCTCCGCTCCCCGAGGGAGCGAGGTCTTTTATGGAAACAGTGTCCTCTTGCCCGTCAGAGTATTCGATATAGGCGTACTGAGGGTTTGCATGGAGGAGCTGTGCCTTTTCCACAAGGGGGTCCGTTTTATGGCCTCTCACGTGCTTCCACAATAGTACTGTCCCCAGAGACGTCAGCCACATGGGTAGAGATATGCCCGAGGTGGATTTCCGGGGGAAAACAAACATCTTTTCGTGAGGGGTAGCGTTAGTGGCAGTACATAACAGAGACCTTATGGAGTGGAGCGCCTCTGGGAGGACTTCCTGCCAGCGGGAGGTCGGAAGGCCTTTTGACTTTAAGGCTAACGTGACAGCCTTCCAAACAGTAGCATTCTCCCTTTCCACTTGCCCATTACCCCGGGGGTTGTAGCTAGTGGTTCTGCTAGTGGCTATCCCCTTCGAGAGCAAGAACTGGCGCAGCTCGTCACTCATGAATGACGTCCCCCTATCGCTGTGTATGTAGTTCGGCATGCCAAACATGCAGAATAGATTACAGAGACACTTGATGACCGTGGCACTGGTCATGTCTGGGCAGGGAATGGCGAAGGGGAAGCGGGAATATTCATCAATGATATTGAGGAAGTATACGTTACGGTCGGCAGAGGGAAGGGGTCCCTTGAAGTCCAGACTTAGGCGCTCGAATGGCCGTGTGGCTTTGATAAGGTGTGCACGGTCAGGCCTGTAGAAACGAGGCTTGCATTCCGCACAGATGCGGCAGGCTCTGGTCATTGCCCTGACCTCCTCGATGGAGTGGGGCAGATTGCGGGACTTTATAAAATGGTATAGTTGGGTGACCCCTGGGTGACAGAGGTCGTTGTGGAGACCCTGTAATTTGTCCGTATGAATGCTGGCACACATTCCCCGCGATAGGGCGTCTGGGGGTTCATTAAGGGCTCCCGGCCTGTACATAATATCATAGTCGAACGTGGATAGTTCGATCCTCCACCTGAGTATTTTGTCATTCTTGATTTTCCCCCTTTGTTATTAAACATGAAAGCCACCGACCGCTGGTCGGTGAGCAGGGTGAAACGTTTGCCGGCTAGGTAGTGTCTCCAGTGCTGCACTGCCTCCACTATAGCCTGTGCCTCCTTCTCGACAGAAGAGTGCCTGATTTCAGGTTCCTGAAGGGTTCGGGAGAAAAAGGCCACAGGTCTCCCAGCCTGATTGAGGGTCGCAGCTAAGGCAAAGTCTGATGCATCGCTTTCGACTTGAAAGGGAATGCATTCGTCCACTGCACACACTGCAGCCCTTTCAATGTCCTGTTTAATACTGGTGAAAGCCTCCCGAGCTTCAGCTGATAGTGGGAAGGACGTCGATTTAATGAGGGGTCGGGCCTTATCAGAGTAATTGGGCACCCATTGGGCATAATACGAAAAAAATCCCAGGCACCTTTTTAAAGCTTTGGGATTGTGTGGCAGGGGCAGTTCCTTTAGGGGGCGTAATCGGTCAGGGTCCGGTCCAATTACCCCATCTTCCACCACAAAGCCGAGGATACAGAGACGGGTTGTGTTGAAGACACATTTGTCTTCGTTGTAGGTTAGATTCAGCTTTAGGGCAGTTTTTAAAAATCTCGCAAGATTTAGATCGTGGTCTTGCTGGTTGTGCCCGCAGATAGTGACATTGTCCAGATAGGGGTAGGTAGCTTGTAGTTTATTCTCGTCAACCATGCGGTCCATCTCACGTTGGAAGACCGAGACCCCATTTGTTACCCCGAAGGGCACTCTGAGAAAATGGTAGAGGCGCCCGTTCGCCTCGAAGGCGGTGTATGGGCGGTCCTTCGTTCTAATGGGGAGCTGGTGATACGCGGATTTGAGGTCGATAGTCGAGAAGACTTGGTATTGCGCAATCTGGTTGACGATTTCTGATATGCGGGGTAAAGGGTAGGCGTCCAGCTGGGTATAAATATTAACAGTCTGGCTGTAGTCAATTACCATCCGTTTCTTTTCGCTATTTTTAACTATGACTACTTGGGCACGCCACGGGCTGGTACTGCATTCAATAATGCCTTCCCGCAGGAGTCTGTCCACTTCCGCCTTGATAAAGTGTCTGTCTTCCAGACTGTACCGTCTACTTTTGGTCGCTATGGGCCTACAGTTCGGAGCAAGATTAGCGAATAAAGAGGGCGGGCTGATTTTTAAGGTTGATAGGCCACAGACTGTGAGTGGCGGCTGGGACCCGCCATATGCTAGCGTGACACTTTCGTGGTGGCACTGGAAGTCCAGGCCCAAGATTACATTAACACAGAGTTCTGGCATCACGAGGAGTTTAAAATCCTTGTAGTCCGTGCCTTTTACAGTCAGTGTTACCACACAGTAGCCCAAAATGTCCGAAGTGTGGGGCTTAGCAGCCATAGCAATTCTGCTCCGTGTAGGGGTTACCGTTAATGAGTGCTGCCGTACCAGGCTAGGGTGGATAAAACTCTCGGTACTCCCACAGTCAATTAAACATTTAGTTAAATTCCCGTTTACCTGTGTGTCCATCATGGATTTTGTCAACGGGTGTGGCCTGGATTGATCCACCGTGATCGAAGCCACTGTTGGGCCCTGGGCGGCCGTGGAGTTGGGAAAAGATGGCGGATCCAAAGATGGTGGCCCGCACAGCACGCACGAGGCGGTGACGGAGTTGGAAATCGGATTCCCCCTGCAGACTTTGCTAAAATGCCCCTTTTTCTTACATTTGTAGCATGTAGCGTCCTTCGCTGGGCATCGTTGTCTGGGGTGCTTGGCCTGGCCGCAGAAGTAGCATTTCGGGCCTCGAGACATTGCCGCTGTAGTAGGACTCCTGGGTGAACTTCTGTGTGGGGACTCCGGCGGCGTAGAGCTGGTCTGAGACCTGGATGGGGAAGATGGCTGATTCCAAGATGGCGGCCCCCTCGGCGCGCACGAGGCGGTGAGGGCCGCATGGCCGGAAGAATAAGAGTCAGAGTTTCTCTGGGCCACGTCCAGCGATCGCGCAGTGGCCACTGCCTTTTTTATGTCCAGGATCTCCTTCTCCAGCAGTCTCTGCCGGATATAATTCGACTTGAGGCCCGTGATGAAGGAATCGCGGACCAATTCGTCAGAGTACGCGTTGGCCGTCACGGCCTTGCAGTTACAGTCCCGGACCAGGTCCTTTAGCCCCTGTAAGAAATCGTCCATTGATTCCTCTGGTCGCTGCCTGCGTGTAGCCAGCAGATGTCTGGCGTACACTTCGTTTACTGGCCTCTGGTATTGGGCCTTCAGGATAGTGATGGCCTCCGTGTAAGAGGTGGCGTCCCAGATGAACGAATAAATCCGATGACTTACGCGAGTAGTCAGTAGACTCAGTTTATCTACCTCGCTAGCGGATGAGGCCCCCGCGAAGAGTTCGAAGCATTTGAGCCAGTGTCCAAATTGATTTGATGCTTCAGCAGAATGTGGATCCAAGTCCAGATGCTCTGGTTTTAGGAGTTGATCCATCCTAGTATTCTTTAGTGATTAAAATTGATGGGCCTTCAATAACCACAAAACTAGAAGTTATAGACTTAAACAAGTTGGCTTTTAATCACTAAGATAAAAGCTAACATCTCAACACGCCGACTGGTTCACAGGAATGAGTCATACAGATCCTGGGATCTTTATGTAAGAGAAGTCAGGGGCGGAGCCAAGAGCCAAGACCTGGAACCTCCCAGGTTAGTCGGGAAAGAGGAAGTGAAACTATACACAGTGGGGGAGGGTAATATACATGAGTGCAAAACGAATACAGGATCAAGACAGATTTCATTACACACTGTTTGTCCCAGATGAACTGAAGGGTGCAGCAACATGTCTATCTATCAGGGCATGCCATGAGATGCCCCACTCCAGCAAATTCTAGATGAATATAAGGGCCCGAATTTTCACCGTTGTGTCGGGTTGGGTGTGCGCGAGCATAGCAGGTCCGAAACGCGATGCTCTAAGCAACGTGCTGCTCAGAACGACTTTCACTTAATGGCCCAAATTGAAAGAGTCATTCGCGATTCCCAGCTCTATTAAAAGGTGCGGGTCTGATGACATCATCGATGACTTGGTTCCAGCGGCCATATTTAAAGCAGCCTTGCACTGACCTCACTTGAAAGTTTCCAGAGGAGGGTGGAAGGTGGAAGGTGTGAAAGAAAGGTCACAGGAGAAATAAAACTTTGAAACATAGATAGCCAAAGGCAGAGGGCTGCACCCGGTTCTCAGATTCTTCCTTGCATACTCTTGTGGAGGCTGTCAGAGCACGTAAGGAGGTCCTCTTCTCTGCTGACAGGCAAAGGAGACCTCCACAAGCAACAAAAAGAGCCTGGCTGGATATTGCTGAGAAGGTCAGCAGCAGGGATGTGGTCAGGAGGACCTGGATATAGTGCAGGAAGCACTTCAATGATCTCATGAGGTCAGGAAAGGCGAGTGCAATGCCACACTCACCCTCATCCTGAAGTTCCTGTCAACACACCCCCATCACTCTGCCTTCCCAAGCTCCTGCACATCATTACTTACACCAACATACCTTGCAGGTCCACCTGTCACTCTCGCTCTATGTACATACTCACACCCCCATCTGACAAACCACCCTGCACATTCACCCTCATCCAAATGCAATCATAGCAAATAACACCACAGAAGGAGGCCATTTGGCATTGGCAGTCCACTCCCTCACAGTCACCCTCTACAGATGTAACCCATCCGTTCCTTATACTCATTCCATTACACTCACTAAAACTTCTCTTTTTCCCTTCTTGCAGGAGAAGAGAGCCCACAACAGAGAGAGGGGGAGAGCTGGAGGTGGCCCTCCAGTGATTGCACATCTCACAGCAGCAGAGGAGGCGGCTCTGGAAATTAATAATGGTAACGCTACCTGTTCTTATTATAACACTTCTAATTAATCTCTTTACTCTCCCACAGGTCCATCAACTGCACCCCCCTCCCCCTGTTCAGCCAGAGGAAGAAGACGACTCCTCAGAGGAACCTCCAGCCTCCGAGGGTGCAGCGTCAGCAGACCCAAGCGCAGCCAGCACCAGTGCAGATATGCACACCTCGGTGGGTCCATTGCACCATAGAGTAGAGTTGTCACCTGGTGTCTCACAATTCTCAAGTGAGCAAGAGCAGATGGTGGAGGCAGGGACAGCAGTGGAGACTCCTCGCCAGAGGGCGCAGGATGCTCCAAGCTCTGCTGAGCTGCATGCAGACAGTGAGCCTCGGGGGGCCATCGAGAAAGAGGGTGATCCTGGAGGAGCAGCAACAATTGCAGGAGGCTCTGGCATGTTTTGCAGCCATGATGTGTGAAAATGTTCAGAGAATGGAGGAGTCCATCCCCAACATGAGCACCACCATGTTGCAGGCGATGGCGACGATGTGCTCTTCCATGGAAAGGATGGCCACCTGCATGGAGCAGCAAATGCGCCACTCACATGAGCACATGCTAACTGTGGACAACAGATGGCAGGCGCTCATAGACCTCCTCTCAAGAAGGGATGTAAACATTGACTTGGGCCTTCATCGCCCCACTGCTGTGTAGCAAGGTGCTCGCCAGCTCCTTGCTAGCAGCGAATTGTGGGTGGCCCAGGACAGGGATGATGGTGAGAGGGGACATGGAAGTGGGGGCTCTTCTTAAAACACTCCCACTTCTCCCCCGCTGCCTCCCTCTCAGTCAGAACCCCAGATGCTTCCTCAGATCCAGATGGCCAAGTCTGCCCCTGCACAGTCACAGTAGGAGCAGACTTTGGCGGGGCCATCACAGGAACCAAAACCCAAAAGTCTCTATGCAGTCGCAGCAGGGAAATGAGCAGCCTGTAACTATCTCTGCTGAAGCCACAGGGGTTGCATCTCGTAGAAGTACACGGAAATGAAAAATGACACAAAAGTAGATGCACAAGGGTAAGCACATGGGTGTATCAACAAATGTTCATGCTAAGTTTTGATTACACGCATAAATGCTTTTCTTTGCACCACTTTCAAATCTTGTCCATTTTTGCCTCAAACCATGGAAGTGGCTTTGTCACTTGGAGTGAATGGTGACACATTATTTAACCTTGAGCATTGAGCCTTTGGGTGACAGCAATGGCTTGATCATTGTAGGAATACTTTATGGTATTGTTGTTGAGGGAGGGGAAACTTATTACAGCATGTGGCAGCCATTTGGCTGAACTGAAGCAAGTTAAGTAAATCTGGCCAAGATGAGGCAATCCCGGGCCTCCCGGGCAGCAATGTGTACCACTGCTGGTGGCATCTCAGCTTCCTTGTCCTCGCCTTCCACCTGCTCATTCTCCTCCTCTTCCTCTGAAGAGGCTGTGTGCTATGCGCCATGCTCCTCCTGCAGCTCCAATGCTCGCTGCTGTGCTATGTTGTGCAGCGCGCAGCAGACAGCGATGATTCGAGAGACACTGGCTGGTACATACTGAAGGGTTCTTCCAGATCTATCAAGGCATCTGAAGCGCATCTTCAGCATGCCTATTGTCTGCTCTATGACACATCTGGTGGAGATGTGGCTCTCATTATATGCTACTCGGCCTCAGTACTTGGCCTCCTCAGGGGTGTCAAGAGCCAAGTCTTCAGTGGATAGCCCTTGTCTCCAAGCAGCCAGATATTAAGTCTGTTTGGAGGTGCAAGGAGCTGAGGAGGGTGGACTGGCGCAGCATGAAAGAGTCATGAGAGCTGCCAGGTAATCTGGCACACACATGCATGATGATCTTTTCATGGTTGCAGACGAGCTGCACATTGAGGGATTGGAAGTCTGCGGTTCACAAATGTTTGAGGGAGGGGCAGGACTGGCAGCTCAACATTCCGGGGTATAGGATCTTCAAGTGAGACAGAGGGGGGTGTAAAAGAGGAGGGGGTGTTGCAATAATAATCAAGGAGTCAATTACTGCAGTAAGGAGGGATGGTATCTTAGCAGGTTCCTCTAATGAGCCCATATGGGTAGAACTTAAAAACAAAAATGGGGCAAGCACTTTGCTGGGAGTGTACTATAGGCCCCCAAACAGTCAGGGGGAGAGAGAGGAACAGATATGTAGGCAAATCTCAGAGAAGTGTAGAAATAATAGGGTAATAATAGTAGGGGATTTCAACTTCCCTAATATTAACTGAGATAGTCAGAGTGTGAAAGGCTTAGAGGGTGCGGAATTCTTAAAGTGCATCCAGGAGAGCTTTTTGAGCCAGCATGTAGAAAGTCCTACAAGAGAGGGGGTGGTACTAGACCTACTTCTGGGGAATGTAGCCGGGCAAGTGGTAGAAGTGTCAGTAGGAGAGCATTTTGGTGACAATGAACATAATTCGGTGAGATTTAAGGTAGTCATGGAAAAGGACAAAGATGGACCGGAAATAAAGGTTCTAAATTGGGGGAAGGCCGATTTTAATATGATAAACCAGGATCTGGCCAAAGTGGACTGGGATCAGCTACTTGTAGGAAAATCCACATCAGAGCAGTGGGAGTCATTCAGAAAGGAAACAGAGAGAGTACAGCGCCAACATGTTCCCGTAAAGGTCAAGGGTGGGACCAACAAGTCCAGGGAACCCTGGATGTCAAGGGATATACAAGAATGGATTAGGAAAAAAAGGGAGGCATTTGGCAGATACAAAGGACTAAAAACAGTGGAAGCCCTAGAGGAGTATAGAAAGTGCAGGGAGGTACTTAAAAAAGAAATTAGGAGAGCGAAGAGGGGGCATGAAAAAACACTGGCTGGCAAAATAAAGGAAAATCCCATGGTGTGTTATTATAAGTATATTAAGGGCAAGAAGATAACCAGGGAAAGAGTAGGGCCCATTACGGACCAAAGTGGCAATCTGTGTGTAGAGCCAGAAGATGTAGGTGAGTCCAGAACCATGGGTCACAGTCTAAGGATAAGGGGTAAGCCATTTAGGACAGAGATGAGGAGGAATTTCTTCACCCAGAGAGTGGTGAACCTGTGGAATTCTCTACCACAGAAGGCAGTAGAGGCCAATTCATTAAATATATTCAAGAAGGAGTTGGATATATTTCTTAAGGCTAAAGGGATCAAGGGATATGGGAGAAAGCAGGGACAGGGTACTGAATTTGCATGATCAGCCATGATCGCATTGAATGGCGGAGCAGGCTCGAGGGGCCGAATGGCCTACTCCTGCTCCAATCTTCTATGTTTCTATGTTTCTATGGCACATTGGATCTAAAATTGACTTAGTGGCAGGAGGCAGAGGGTGATGGTCGAAGGTTGTTTTTGTGACTGGAAGCCTGTGTCCAGTGGTGTACCGCAGGGATCGGTGTTGGGTCCCTTGCTGTTTGTAGTGTACATTAATGATTTAGATATGAATGTAGGCGGTATGATCAGTAAGTTCGCAGATGACACGAAAATTGGTGGAGTGGTAAATAGCGAGGAGGGAAGCCTCAGGCTACAGGACGATATAGATGGGTTGGTCAGATGAGCAGAGCAGTGGCAAATGAAATTTAACCCTGAAAAGTGTGAGGTGATGCATTTTGGGAGGACTAACAAGGCAAGGGAATACACAATGAATGGTAGGACCCTAGGAAGGACAGAGGATCAGAGAGACCTTGGTGTGCACGTACATAGATCCCTGAAGGCAGCAGGACAGGTAGATAAGGTGGTTAAAAAGACATATGGGATACTTGCCTTCATTAGCCGAGGCACAGAGATCTGCGTCCACAGCTGATGTGCAGGACGTCTCTGTCGGTGGAAGTGAAGGTCACGGTGGCTCTGAACTTTTATGCAAGCGGCTCCTTCCAAGCCGCTGCTGGGGACATAGCTAACATATCCCAGTTCGCCGTGCATCGCTGCATCCGGCAGGTCACCGATGCCCTTTTCACAAGGAGACACCAATTCATCTCCTTCCCCATGACCCTAGAGAGGCAGGAGCAGCGTGCAGTCGGATTTGCGAGGATCGCCGACTTCCCCATGGTGCAGGGCGCCATTGACTGCACGCATGTGGCTTTGCGGGCACCTATCGACAATGCCGAGGATTACCGCAACCGGAAGGGCTACCATTCCCTCAATGTACAGCTGGTGTGTGACCACAGGCAGCGCATCCTAGCTGTCAATGCCCGCTTTCCAGGCAGCAGCCACAATGCATTTATCCTGCGCCAGACTACTGTGGCTGACATGTTCCAGGCACAGCCTCCCCCAAGAGGATGGCTTATCGGGGACAAAGGCTATCCTTTGTGTACATGGCTCATGACCCCGCTCCGCGCGCCCAGGACCCCTGCTGAGGAGGCATACAACGAAAGCCATCAAGCCACAAGGAACATCATAGAGCAAACGATTGGCGTCCTCAAGCAACGGTTCCGCTGCCTGGATCGCTCCGGCGGATCTCTGCAGTATTCGCCGGATAGAGTCTCCCAGTTCGTCGTCGTTTGCTGCATGCTGCACAACCTGGCTATCCGCAGGACTCAGGCACTGCCACCTCACGTTGGACCACCACCTCAGGAGGAGGAGCAGGAGGACCATGAGGAGGAGTACCAGCCCAGGAGGGAGCCACAAGGTCCAAGGGCCGTCTGTCGCCGGCTTATTGAACGACACTTCTAGGCCCCCTGTCAGGGAATGGCTTGTGGCAATGAAGGGACATGAATGCAGCCGCTCCGCAAGCCCTCAGCCGGTAAACGCAACAACCACTTCAAACATCACACATGGACAAGCTGAATAAAGAAAAAGCTTTATTGAACAAACTCAGGGCCCTTCCCACATGAAACCCAAAAACAGACAATACCCCCAAAAAACAGTCAAACACATGACTCACTCCCACAACCTGGGGAGGAATAACAAAAGTTTTGCATCCAAATGGCCTTCATCCTCGGCCTTACCAAAACAACCCCCCCCATAGACAACATAACCACCCCCATATAAAAAAACATTTGGCAACACACTCTACTTTGTGTGCCGAGAGGGCGAGTCCTTGTCCAGCCTTTTCCGGCCCCTGGCCGACCTGCTGCTCCGCCTCAACCTGGGCCCTGTGGGTGCTGCAAGGCTGGGGGAAGGCTCCTGAGGGGCACATTGCGTGACGGCAGATGCCCTTGGGGGTCGGCCTAGACGAACTCTGACCCTCGAGGGGCCGGCTGCTGACTGCTGCAGCTGTGGCTGGGCAGCATCAGTCTCTCCAGCAGCTCGTGGCAGCTTCGCTGGGGGAGTGGCAGTGGTGGCTGCAGCAATGGGGGCAAGCTGGCTGATGCCAGGCGCTCGCTGCTCACCTGAGACACTGGCACTCGGCCGGGCTGGCACTGCAGCAAGCGCAGCAATCTGCTGAAGGCCAGACCGCTGTGCTGCTGCAGCGCGGCGGGTGCCCTGGCGATGCCTGCCTGACACAGCGAGTGTGGCAGCAGTGAGTGCCCGTACTGCCCTGGTCTGTGCCCGCATCAGACCAGCCAGTGACTGCACGGCACCACTGATCAACTGTCCACTCGCTGCCTGTGCTGCCCTGAAGTCGTCCCGACTCGCGTCCTGTGCTGCCCTCAATTCGGCCCGACTCGCGTCCTGTGCTGCCCCGAATTGTTCGAGACCCCTGGCCTGTGCTGCCGCGAGTTGTTCGAAACCCCTGGCCTGTGAGGCCCCGAAATCGGACACACTATGAGCCAGGGACTCGATGGCCTCAGGCAACCGTGCCACAACCCCCATGAACTCGGTGTGCCGACGATCCGAGTCCGCGGACATTTGATCAAGGAGGCGCACCTCCTGGGCGAGGACCGTCTCCGGACTGGAGGCCGGACTCTCCCTCTGGGGAGAAGGCCGCCGAGCTGCCCGACCCTTCCCGCGTGGCTGGACGCCACTGGGCCCAGCAACTACACTCCCCTGCAACACTTCCCCCCTCTGGGGAGAAGGCAGCCGAGCTGCCCGACCCTTCCCGCGTGGCTGGACGCCACTGGGCACAGGAGCTACACCCCCCTGCAACACTTCCCCCTGGCTCTCCTCCAGGGAAGACGTGTCCCCTCCATTGCCATCACCTGGCGCGGATGAGGGTTCCCCCGAAGGGCCGCCTTCCTCTTGCTCCTCCTCGTCCTCCTCTTCCGAGGGACTGTCAGTCGCAGCCTCAGGGACCTCCTCCTCACCAGCTGAAAGCAGGAAGGCACAAGAGTAGCTTTAGAATGAGGACAGGGCGTCAGCGAGGGAGGCATGAGTGGTGGCATTCTGCGCATTGGTCGGACAGTGGCAAAGGATGTAGATCTGAAGCGCAAGGGGAACGAGAGAGGTCCAAAAGGTCATGTCCTTACCATTGGGGCCCAGCACAGGGTCGGCATCTCCACGTGCAACGGGGCCAATCAGGCGGCCACCCATGAGTCGACCCACGCGCTCCTCCAGGTCACTGAGCTGCTGGAACTGGGGACAGCCTCCCCCGGTGACAGTCCGGCTCTTCAGATTCTGGGCCAGCTTGGCCTGCAAGAGAAAGGACGGCCTCTAAGTACAGTGTGGTGCCCTGTTGTTGTGTGCACTGCCTCCCATGGTCGAATAGCTTGGCCAGTGTGGTGCCCTGTTGTTGTGTGCACTGCCTCCCATGGTGGAATAGCTTGGCCAGTGTGTAAAGTGCAGAAAGTGCAATTGATGTTCATGCCAGTGCCATAGCTGCTGGATGAGGGCTGGCCATTAGGGCTTTGAGGTCCCTTTGCCCATAATGTGAGGTGCACATGCAAGGATGAGGAGGACACTGGAAAGGGTACTCACCCTGACAATCCGAGTGAGGTCGTTAAACTTTTTCCGGCATTGGACACCAGTCCTGGGGACATCGCAGGTGGCTGTGACCCTCTGGGCGATATCCCTCCAGGCTCTCCTGTACACCCTGGTGGCAGGCTTCTTGCCACTGTCCGGGAACAAGATATGGCGTCTCCTCTCCAAAGCCCTAACCAGCACCTTTAAATCATGGCCAGAGAAGCGCTGCGCTCGCTCACGGGCCCTCTGCATCCTTCCTGGCGCTATTTCTCTCCAGCAGCAGTGTTTAGGCCTAGCTGGAGGGCTGCAGTATCCAGGGCGTGGCAGCAGACCAAGTCGACCCTTCCCCCTTTAAGAGCTGGCCGGCGCCAGGGTGTCTGCTGTCAATCAAAACATGACCGCACCTGCGCTGCGCCCGGCCTCGGTCTGCACCGCCGGCTTAGCGCCTAAAGGTAGCCGTGCATTGCCAGTTTTAGCGCTCGAGCAAACTCCTTGGCCAAAGCTACTGAATTTCGGCGAAGTGGCCTCCACTTTCCGGCGGGCGCAAACTTTAGCGGCCGCCCGACTTTACCGCCCCAAAAGTGGCTATACTGAATTTCTAGGCCTATGACTCTATGACAAATACTCCTGAGTGATGATGGGGTGCCTTCATGGCCACATGTGTGCAGTCGATATCGCCCTTCACTCATGGAAAGCCAGCCAGAGCCAAAAGGCCGAGCACCCATTCAGTAACACTGGCTTCATCAGTGGCAAAGTTGATATAACTGGCTGACTTGTGTGATGCATCTGTGGGCAGCCAACTGTGAGATCCTGCAAATGTCTGCTGCAGATCCCTGGAAGGAGCCTGAGGCGAAGAAATTGAGAGTGGTGGTGACTTTGACAGCCGCGAACAAGGAGTGTCCACCAGGACTCCTGGGCAGCAGGTCTTGTTCCAGCAAGCTACAAATGTCTGTGATGACCTGGTGTGATAGCCTGAGCCTCCTGAATCACTGCTGCTCAGTCATGTCCAGGAAGCTCATACTCTGGCTGTATACCGTGGGTTGGGGGTATCGCCTCCGGCACGCTGCAGCCCTGTGGTGCCCCCCTCTCTCCTGTGTAGCATCAGGTCATTGAGGAGAAGGCTGCTGTTATGGTTGCTGTTATGGTTGCTGCTGGTGTGATTGGTGTTGTTGGTGGTGGTGTAAGTATAAGCGGCACCCATGCTGATGTCGTAGATGGCAGGTCAAGTAGCAATCAGAGGGTCAATCCCTTATTGTTGTGATAGTGACTAGCAATGTGGTGAGAGTGGCTTCCGAGGTTGCAGAAATGACCTGCAAACTCCAGAAACCTAAATGTGTGCACAAAATGGAGTCACCAACAGCCTTTTGCTTAGGTAACTAATGAGGTTTAAGGTGTGTGTATTTATCTGGTATTCCCAGCTGTTAATTAATGCCCTCGCACAATGGCCGCTGAACTTCCACCTCCTCTTCACAGGTGAGCTTCCCGAGCCACGTGCTTCCCGTGCTTACACCGTTAAATTCACAAGCTGCAGTTAAACACCCTGTTAAGGGTCTGATGACAAGCATTTAATGGTTTTAATTAGGTCGCCTTCCTCTCCCAATCAGGCACATACACCCGAGTTAAAGGCGCGAGGAGGCGGGATGACGAAGGGCTCCCGATCCGTTGGCTATATTCGTTAGTTTTACAGCCAACCCACCTCCAAACCCACACACACGGCAACAGGAAAATTCCGGCCAAGGTCTCTCTCTCTTTATCTCTCACATTTTAGTACTGTAGCCATGCACAAAACAGGGTTTGCATGCTTTTAAATAAGATCAGTGTATCTCCCCTGTGTTTACTACAATTGGGACGTAAACTTTCTGGCTTCCAGCTAGCAAAATCTTTCGGCAAAATTTAATCAAACTATCCCAAAAAGTATAACAAACAAATAATTCTATAATGATTGCTAATAATAGAGTTTAGTGTAAGGATCATTTGGGCAACATTACAGTAGCAAAGTACCATTCTATCTGACCAATATTGAATGTAGTACGTGATTTTCATAACAATTTTCAATCCCAGTTGTAATTTGTTTGTTGCAAGAGGAATGAGAGTTAAGAGAATAGAACAATGCCAATGCTTTATAATTAAAATATGCTCCACTTTTCAGACAATAACTGTTAAGTGCAAATTAATTTCAGTCCAACTGCGTTGTGAGCATTTTTTCATCATCGTTGCTTTGTTGCAATGAATAAACAAAAAAATGTTTTGAAAGACCAGTAAATCTCCTGTGTTATTGTTCATGGTGAGCCCTTTCTTCACTTGGCTTTTGTGTGTCTTTTATTCTCTGTTACTCGCATATCACAGAAAGTCTGTGAGGAAACCTCAAGCACTTTATGAGGCAATCAAATTTCTATCCATCTGAGGCTGGGCATGTACAATGAATCAGTGTTCGTTAACTTACCATTATGTTCTTTCTAATATTAGATACTAATAAACATTTTCTTCCGCTATCGCACTGTTTTCCTTTAGGTAGCTGGTACTGTCTTTCAGAAGTTAGCACAGGAGGTTCCCCAGGACTGTTTCCAGGGGTTCCCCTCCCCCCCCCACAGAAAAGATTGAAACCAATTGGATATGGAGTTCCCCTGATAGGTCAGTGGGCCCCAGCCAGATAGATATAGAGGGTCCCATCTGCAGTGAGTTCACTGATCTCAGCAGGGCAGCTGCAGGCATGCTACAATTGGCTTGTGTGTTCTTGGGCTAGAGATGGGAGGAAAAACATAAGCATGGGTACTCCAGACCACAGAACTGTACCTAGCATGGGTCACTTATGGAAAAACAAGAGGAAATTCAGGAATATAGAATCATTAGTAAGAAAGAAAGACTTGCATTTATATAGCGCCTTTCACGACCACTGGACGTCCCAAATGAAGTACTTTTTTTTGAAGTGCAGTCACTGTAAGAGAACTGTTACCAAATGTGTGTAAAAAACAAGTTATTTTCCTGAAAGCCTTACTATTTCTTAAAAGCACCAGGAATTAATAGAATAAGTGTGGTAAAGGTAATCCGGTTATGGTAATCAATTTGAAGAAGCCCTCAAATGATCACTTCACCCTAACTATGACGATATCCAAAGGTGGCAATCTAATGATGCCCTGTGATGCCAGCTAACAAATCAAAATTGAAAGCTGCTCAGATGCTTTATTTGCTAGTGATAAGCAGCATTGAGAGGAGGCGCTCCAGTTAAACTGCAAATTCATTTTAATAGGCTTCACACTGCCACCAGAACTTAGAAGAGAATGAAGTTCATATTTCACACATGCTTGCCATTAGTTTCCCATACTTGCTCGTGCATTTTAAAAAGCTGCTCATCTTTTCCTTCCCATCACAGGTGTCAGCTGTGGCTCAGTGGTAGCACTCCCTCCTCTGAGTCAGAAGGTTGCGGGTTCAAGTCCCACTCCAAAGACTTGAGCACAAAATCTAGGCTGACACTTCAATGCAGTATTGAGGGAGTGCTGCACTGTCAGAGGTGCTGTCCTTCGGATGAGACGTTAAACTGAAGTACCGTCTGCCCTCTCAGGTGGACATAAAAGATTCCATGACACTATTTCGAAGAAGAGCAGGACAGTGTCCTGGGCAATATATATCCCTTAATCAACAGATTATCTGGTGATTATATCATTGATGTTTGTGGGACCTTGCTGTCTGCAAATTGGCTACCACATCTCCTGCAATACAACAGTGACTACACTTCAAAAGTATTGGCTGTAAAGGGACATTCTGAGGTTGTGAAATGCGCTATATATATGCAAGTCTTTCTTTACCTTCCCTTCAATATATACCTGTTGTATTTTAAAACTTTAACAGACTACCATCATATTTCCTCGAATTGGCAATTTATGATCCATATTTCCTGCACAAACCAATCAGTAGAACCAACCCTATACTGGTCATTATAATCAACAGAAACATGTACCTTTATTTTAAATGAGTTTTAGCAAATAGGATTTGATCACTACATCCATCTAATATTTCTGCAAGTGGAGATCATTGCAAATAGATTCTACTGTGCATAGCCAGCTGGCTGTGCGTCAGCTAACCTCATTTCACAAGTAGTGTTGATGTATGGCAATGGATACAATGAACTCAGTGATAACCTCTATCCTTAAATCCAAAAGTATTAGAAATGGCTATTTAAAAGTGTAAAAGAGAAATGCAAAGCTGTTATCAACAGAGGCACTCATGCACTAAATGCACCTTAAAGAAATTTGACTGCAAGTCCAAATAAGTTATTCTAACAGGAGCTCACATTTAGAATGGGAGGAGTGCAGGTCAGAAAATCTCAGCTACAATGTTGCAGCCCTATCTGACCTGTGCTTACTATGAGCGTGGCATCCCTCCCGGGAGCACGCAAATATCCCTAATGTCGCTTCAAAGAGCACAGGTCTTTAAAATGTTGAGGGAAAGGGGGGATTGAAGGGTTGGGATTTGAGCCAGTTGAATGTTGCAGTCAAACGACACAGCATGACAACCTAGTTTCGGTTGAAACCACAAATGGAACAGATGGTCAGAAACTGAACTACAAAAGTGATTAAGCATGTGGAGATATGAGAAGCTGCAATAACAAGGTTAACATTTGCAGAACAATCAGGTTACGAAGTAACAACTGTCACGTGGATGTATGTAAGGTATATTTGATTAACCTTTGAGCCATGTCCAATCATGAGTCACTGACTCGTGATCGGCCAAAGCCACGATGAAGCAAGAATGGACCATGCGATACAGATAACTGGACAAACTTAGATAAAAGACAGAACTGAAAGAAGGGGCTTAGCTAACGATGTAAAGTTATAATTAGGTTGTTTTTGAAGGAATATAATTGGGCCGGATTGGCCAAGGAATAAGTAATGTAATAACGGCTATCGGTGTGCCGCAGTCTTGTACTGTATATAAGCTTGTGAATTTTGTTGATTGGAGAGAAGGTGCTCGCACAGACCGCGGGGTCTGAGATGCTTCTCCCAGAGCTCTGTTTTCAATAAACTGCACCTTTTACTTTACCACAGATTAGATGTGAATTTATTTTCACCCAACAGGGAGGGAGCATGATCACAGATAATGAAAATGAGACAAGCTCTTTAACTTGGACTATATGCATATAATTAGAGGATAGGGGCTGACGCTGCCCAACGGAAACGGGGTACTAGCACCCAGAAAATGGTGGGTAATGATGTAGCGCCCCATTGCCAGTGTCACTGTGGCCGCAGCATTGTTCACCGTGGCCTACCGCCAGGTGTCCTATAACCCTGATCTCCATTTTTGGACTGAACTGGGTGGAGCGTGCACCATGCCCACTCCATCCAGTGTCAGCTGGCAGCACAGCCAAACAAAATCCCAAAGATAAGTTACTCTTTATTTTTAAGTGGAGCTGGTAGGAGCAAATCCAGCTTGGGCTGCTGTCATTCCAGCTCCCTTCCGCCCCCGCCCCACAGCCCCCTTTCCAAACATTGGCCTCATAATGGACCTGCCATCTTTGGCCCGGAGGCTAGCTGGGGTGCCTGATATTGCGATGGGCCTGGAGCCAGAGGGGTCTCCGGGACACTCTAGCTGCGGCCATAGCCCAGTGTCCCAATACAAATGATGGCTGGAACTCCCGCCGCAATCATACTATGTATTAAATGGATCACAGTAATAAAATTGGCCCAGTATGTTCCTTGTGACAAAGAAAGTAGATGTTAAGAAAGACTTGGGCCCATTGCCACAGTATTTATGTGGCTGGTCCAGTTAAGTGTCTCGTCAATGGTGACCCCCAAGATTTTGATGGTGGGGGATTCGGCGATGGTAATGCCGTTAAATGTCAAGGGGTGGTGCTTAGACTCTTGCTTGTTGGAGATAGTCATTGCCTGGCACTTGTGTGGCACGAATGTTACCTGCCAATTATCAACCCAAGCCTGAACGTCGTCCAGGTCTTGCTGCATGCAGGCATGGACTGCTTGATTATTTGAGGAGTTGCGAATAGCACGGAAGACTGTGCAGTCATCAGTGAACATCCCCATTTCTGACCTTATGTTGGAAAGGAGTTATGAGGAACTCCTGCAGCGATGTCCTGGGGCTGTGATGATTGACCTTCAACCACCACAACCATCTTCCTTTGTGCTAGGTATGACTTCAGTCAGTGGAGAGTTTCCCCCCAATTCCCATTGACTTCAGTTTTACTAGGGCTCCTTGATGCCACACAGAAACATAGAAGATAGGAGCAGGAGTAGGCCATTTGGCCCCTCGAGCCTGCTCCGCCATTCAATGCGATCATGGCTGATCATCCAAATTCAGTACCCGGTCCCTGCTTTCTCCCCATACCCCTTGATCCCTTTAGCCTTAAGAAATATATCCAACTCCTTCTTGAATATATTTAATGTATTGGCCTCTACTGCCTTCTGTGGTAGAGAATTCCACAGGTTCACCACTCTCTGGGTGAAGAAATTCCTCCCCATCTCTGTCCTAAATGGCCTACCCCTTATCCTTACACTGTGACCCCTGGTTCTGGACTCCCTGACCATCGGGAACATCCTTCCTGCATCTAGTCTGTCCAGTCCTGTCAGAATTTTATAAGTTTCAATGAGATCCCCTCTCATTCTTCTAAACTCCAGCGAGTACAAGCCCAATCAACTCAATCTCTCCTCATACGTCATTCCTGCCATCCCAGGTATCAGCTTGGTGAATCTTCGCAGAACTCCTTCCATAGCAAGAACATCCTTCCTCAGATAAGGTGACCAAAACTGCACACAATACTCCACGCTTGGTTAAATGCTGCCTTGATGTCAAGGGCAGTCACTCTCAGCTCACCTCTGGAATTCAGCTCCTTTGTCTATGTTTGGACCAAGGCTGTAGTGAGGTCGAGAGCCGGGTGGCCTTGGCGGAACCCAAAGTGGGCATCAGTGACCAGGTTATTGGTGAGTAAGTGCCGCTTGATAGCACTGTCGACAACACCTTCCATCACTTTGCTGATGATTGAGAGTAGACTGATGAGGTGGTAATTGGGCGGATTGGATTTGTCCTGCTTTTTGTGGACAGGACATACCTGGGCAGTTTTCCACACTGTCGGATAGATGCCAGTGTTGAAGTTGTACTGGAACAGCTTGGCTAGAGGTGTGGCTAGTTCTGGAGCACAAGTCTTCAGCATGACAGTAGGGATGTAGTTAGGACCCATAGCCTTTGCTGTATCCAGTGCGCTCAGCCGTTTCGTGATATCACGTGGAATAAATCAAATTGGCTGAAGATTGGCTTCTGTGATGGTGGGGACCTCAGGAGGAGGCCGATAAGGATAATCCACTCAGCACTTCTGGTTGAAGATAGTTGCAAATGCTTCAGCCTTGTCTTTTGCACTCATGTGCTGGGCTCCACCATCATTGAGGATGGAGATATTCATGGAGCCTCCTTCTTCCATTAGTTGTTTAATGGTCCACCACCATCCACGACTGGATGTGGCAGGACTGCAGAGCTCTGATCTGATCTGTTGATTGTGGGATCGCTTAGCCCTGTCTATAGCATGCTGCTTCTGCTTTTTAGCATGCATGTAATCCTGTTTTGCAGCTTCCCCAGGTTGGCACCTCATTTTTAGGTATGCCTGGTGCTGCTCCGGGCATGTTCTTCTACACTCCTTATTGAACCAGGGTTGGTCCCCTGGCTTGATGGTGTGTGAGTGATATGCCGGGCCATGAGGTTACAGATTGTGGTGAAATACAATTCTGCTGCTGCTGATGGCCCACAGCGCCTCACAGATGCCCAGTTTTGAGCTGATAGATCTGTTCTGAATCTATCCTATTTCACACGGTGGTAGTGCCACACAACACGATGGAGGGTGTCCTCAGTGTGAGGACGGGACTTTGTCTCCACAGTGACTGTGCGGTGGTCACTGCTACCAATACTGTCATGGACAGATGCATCTGTGACAGGTAGATTGGTGAGGACGAGGTCAAGTAGGTTTTTCCCATGTGTTGGTTCTCTCACCACCTGTCGCAGGCCCAGACAGGCAGCTATGTCGTTCAGGACTCGGCCAGCTCGATCAGTAGTGGTGCTACCAAGCCACTCTTGGTAACGGACACTGAAGTCCCCCACCCAGAGTACATTCTGTGCCCTTGCTACTCTCTGTGCTTCTTCCAAGTGGTGTTCTACATGGAGGAGTGTTGATTCATCAACTGAGGGAGGGCGGTAGGTGGTAATCAGCAGGAGGTTTCCTTACCCATGCCAGTCAATGTTGAGGACTCCCAGGGCCACTCCTTCCTGACTGTATACCACTGTGCTGCCACCCCTGGTGGGTCTGTCCTGCTGGTGGGACAGGACATACCCAGGGATGGTGATGGAGGAGTTTAGGACATTGGCTGAAAGGTATGATTCTGTGAGAATGACTATGTCAGGCTGTTGCTTGATTAGTCTGTCGGATAGCTCTCCCAATTTTGGCATTACCACCCAAAACCAAATTTACCCCCTGCCCCCATGTTTGCTAACGATTTCATTGCCAAACCAGGTCCGGAAATTAGCTGTTTTCACCTGGCTTCTTGCTCCTGCTCGCAGTCCTATGATCTGTGCTATTAAGTGTGCTTGTGGCCATCGGTCTCAGATTAATTCCCTCACAACCTAAAAGCCTACTGATGCTCTTTGTCAAGGTAAATGGTGAGTGGCCATTTGGGTGAGGAACCAGTGGGTGCTCAGTACCCTTGGAACTCGAAACCAGCCCAAGCTAGTGCCTTCAGATGAGAGGGAGGAGAAAACCAGAAAAACACATTTTAAGTATTTCAAAATTCAATGAAAACTGTAAAAAAATAAGGGCACCTCTTGGCTGAAAGAAATGTTTGAATTTTATTCTGAATCTGTTGTGAATTGCATAAGGACACTGGGGTTTATTTTTATAGCTTATTGGAATTGAGATGCTTTACGCACCTTCTTTTCTCCACATCTGGTCCCGTCTGCTGCAGCATCCAGTTTAGAGCGGCAAGAGCCATTCAGTGAGCACCAGAGAGTCTGGCAAATGTTCTGTCAATAATCAAGAGGACAAAGGAATCAATCATTGAACTGCATTTAATAAATGTTACACCTTATTTGACCATGTAGAATAGAAAAGCAAGGAAGTTGTGCTAAACCTTTATTAAACACTGGTTAGGCCATAGCTGGAGTATTGTGTTCAATTCTGGGCACCACACTTTAGGAAGGATGTTTAGGCCTCAAAGAAGGTGCAGAAGAGATTCACTCGAATGGTACCAGGGATAAGGGACTTCAGTTGTGTGGAGAGACTGGAGAAGCTGTGGTTGTTTTCCTTAGAGCAGAGAAGTTTAAGAGAAGATTTGATAGCGGTGTTAACAATCATGAAAGGTTTTAGTAGAGTAAATAAGGAGAAACTGTTTCCAGTGGCAGAAAGGTCCATAACCAGAGGACATAGATTTAAGGTGATAGGCAAAAGAACCAGAGGTGACATAGGATTTTTTTTTAAATGTGTGAATTGTGATCTGGAATGCACTGCCTGAAAGGACCAGATGGAGATTTAATACTAACTTTCAAAAAGGAATACTTGAAGAGGAAAAAAATACAAGGCTGTGGGGACAGAGCCAGGGAGTGGGATTAATTGGATAGCTCTTTCAAAGAGCTGTCATAGGTGTGTTGGGCCAAATGGCCTCCTTCTGTGCTGTATCATTGTATGGTTCTATGTACCTGAAAGTGAGTTGGTTGTTGTCAAAGGAATACATCAGAGTAAAGCATTGCAATAAAAAGGTAAAATAACTGGAATATGACACTCTGAGACACCATAAACCAGAGGCCCTGGTCATGCTATTCTGAGGATAAATGCAAACTCCTATCCTTAACAACAACAACTTTCATTTATATAGCACCTTTAACATAGTAAAATGCCCCAAGGTGCTTCATAGAAGCGTAATCAGACAGAAAATTGACACCAAGCCAAAGGAGGCATTAGGACAGTTGACTAAAAGCTTGGTCAAAGAGGTAGATTTTAAGGAGCATCATAAAGGAGAAAAAAGAGATAGAGGGATGGAGAGATTTAGGGAGGAAATTCCAGACTTAAGGGTAGAAATGTCACTGTAATCCTGAAACTTAAATTATATTCACTTAGACTTGTGTTCATGTTCACATATTTATGTATATTATGTAAATGTAAAAAAATTGTTAGATAGGCACATTGGTTATAACATATTCCTTGCCCACAGTCTCATAGGCTAACAATAAAAGCTTGAGCGGGCATGGAATAATCCTTATACAATCGCAAAATACTGCGGATGCTGGAAATCTGAAATAACAACAGAAAATGCTGGAAACACTCAGCAGGTCAGGCAGCATCGAGGAGAGAGAAACAGGGTCAACGTTTCGGGTCGAACCCAGCGCTTTCTGTTGTTAATATCGAATAACCATTCATGTCCCAGTTCAGGATATCGACAAGTAGTTTCTCTTCCATTCTTTTCAACTGAAAGGGAATTGCTACAGAAAAACCTAATTATTTAAACAAGTAGCAAAGCTTCAGGATCAAAAAGAATTAAAAAGAAACATACATTAAAGGAGTGCTGTCCAAGGAAAGAAGCATTAGACAATGTCTTTGACTTTGCAGTTATAGATGTGTAGGAAGATTAATCAGTTACTGTCATCACAATTATGTTATGTGAAATTGAGATGGTGATGTATTTCAACAGGATTTACATCATCATTATTGTATTTTTATAATAAGATGGTTTGCTGGGAGTTTTTTGGGAAGATGGGATGATTTCACTTTAAACATCCAGAAATTGCTTATTTTTCAAAACATAAATAAGAATATAAGAGGGACCAATTTTCTTTGCCCTGTTCCCAAATAGTGCCCAAAAAGCAGGTGCACCACAGAGAAAAAATACGCATTAATCCTTTCACCCATTCTGATCCTGAAGACTACTGCACCAAACTTCCTGTATGGCTTATCTGATAGCTGCAATTGATTGCACTTAAAGAGGATGCAGCAATACAAGTTACATACAAATGAATAGCAGAGGCCTTTGTACACAGATTTCCTCTAATAGTTCAGGGTATACTGGCTCCATTAAAAGCTGGCAGTACTGATTTCTGATATGCAGTTTAGGTAGCAACTCTCTTCAGGGACAGGCTGGTATTATTAAGGTTGATCTTTATATTTTGTCTTTTTGAATAAAAAGTGGTTTTGTTGCTTCACGAGTTATTACGGTTAGTCTTTTATCCTTAGTGGTGGAGGCCATGTTCAGTACTATGCCACTCTGCCGTCCCCCCACCCCTCCAACAACCCCCCCCCCCCCACCACCTCCGCACTTGGAATATGGTGTATTTGGAGGCAAACAAGGCAAAACAATCAAAGGCCCTCTTGACAGCTGTTGAAATCCTTCACCTGGCCTTCTCCTGAGCAACAAGCAATGGCATCCTTATCACAGAACTAGAATCTCCCCCCCACCCACCCATCCACTGCTGCAAGCCAACTGCGATAGAAAGAGAAGCCTCACAGGCAAACCGGCACTGTAATTTTTCACATCCACACTTATTTTGCCTGTTCCTCTACTTAATGCTTGGCACCACAGTGCCGCCTTATTACCAGTTTCCTCCACGGCAGACTGCAGGGGCATCCAGACTGCTGCTTGGCGTGCAGCCATGGCATAGCAACATAAAGATATGGACAGGGATTGTCCCATTTCACGAAAGAAGATGACCGCAGCAATGAAAGGCACAACTTTTGGTGGCTATAATTAAGTACAGCAATCACTAATCCTTCTGCCGATTTTAATATTTGGTGTTCCATGCAAAGGAACATAGGAGCAGGAGTCGGCCATTCAGCCTAGAAAACCTCGAGCCTGTTCCACCATTCAATGAGATCATGGTTGATCTGCAACCTAACTCCAGATACCCCCCTTTGGCTCATATCCCTTAATACCTTTGGTTAACAAAAAACTATCAATCTCAGATTTAAAATTAACAATTGATCGAGCATCAATTGCCTTTTGCGGAAGAGAGTTCCAAACTTCTACCACCCCTTTGTGTGCAGAAGTGTTTCCTAATTTCACTCCTGAATTTTTACACTATGCCCCCTAGTCCTAGAATCCCCAACCAGTGGAAATAGTTTCTCTCTAATTAACCTATTTGTTCCCCTTAATGTCTTGAAAACTTCGATAAGATCACCCCTTAAACTTCTAACTTCTAGGGAATACAACTCTAATTTGTGTAATCTCTCCTTGTAACTCATACACCAGGAAATCCAGAAAAATTGCTCTTTCTTTTATGAGTCTTCCACTGTGCATGCCTCTTTAAAGATAAAAGATGCCTTTAAGGCCCAGGATGCACCCAAATGTCTTCCTCTCTTCATGGCTGGTGTCAACGGTGTGCACATATGCATCATGCTTGTGTGTGTGGTACCTTCTTCATTCTAATTAGGTCGAAGAGGAAGTTTGGGCACTGAGCCCTGGGTCCTGGACAGCTCGGATCACCCCCAGAAAATTTAAGGAACAGAAAAAGGCCATTGAATTATTTCTTGACAGATTTTCGTTCTCACCGCAATCCTCAATTTCTCCTTGCTCTCCAGGGGCAAATCTAATTGCTTCTTTAAAGCATTTGTACTGTCTGCTTCAATGGACTTCCGGAGTTAGTTATTCCATGACTCTATATTTATTCATAGATGAAAAGATTTCACCTGACTGCCCTTCCGGTTCCTAACTTGCTCATTTTTAACTTACATCCCTTGGTATTTGAGCCTTCAACATAATGAATAATTTGTTTCTATCATTTTGTCAAATCCTTTCAGAATCTTGAACACTTCAATTAGATCATGTCAAATTCTCTTATTTTCCTAAGCCAAACTTTCTTGAGCTTACCTCTTAACTTAAATTCTTGATACCCAAAATTATATTCATTGCACATCCTTCTGACCTATCAAAGACAGAAATTTTCTTCACATGTTCGCAACCTTGGTGTCATATTTGACCATGAGATGAGCTTCCGACCACATATCCGCACCATCACTAAGACCACTGTAATGCATTATTATAAGGTTTGTCATATTACATCGGATATACGGCACAGAAACAGGCCATTCGGCCCAACCAGTCCATGCCGGCATTTATGCTCCACTCGAGCCTCCTCCCATCTTTCCTCATCTAACTCTATCAGCATAACCCTCTATTCCCTTCTCCTTCATATGCTTGTCCAGCCTCCCCTTAAATGCATCTATACTATTCGCTTCAGCCACTCCCTGTGGTAGAGAGTTCCACATTCTCACCACTCTCTGGGTAATGAAGATTCTTCTGAATTTTGATTTCTTGTTGACTATCTTATATTGATAACCATCTTATATTATTCAATCTAAAAGTCTGTTAAAATTTGAGGCATGTTGCCTCATTTGCATATTTAAATAACTGACCCGCCTCTTGAGACCAGGTTAGTCATCCCTCCCCCCAACCTGGCTCTGTTAAGTGGGTGCATTCAAATGGAGTTGGCATCGGTTTTCAGATTTTTGAGATTTTAACAGCTATTTTACAAAGGTGAGAGAGAGGGAAACCAGAGAATTATAAACCAGTTATCCTAACATCTGTTGTCGGAAAATTACTAGAGTCTATAATTACGGAGAGAGTGACTGAACAACTTGAAAATTTTCACCTGATAATGGATTTGTGAAAGGTAGGTCATGCCTGCTGAACCTGATTGATTTTTTTGAAGAGGTGACTAAAGTAGTGGACAGGGGATGTCTATGCATGTTATTTATATGGACTTCCAGAAGGCAGTTGATAAAAGTTCCTAATAAGAGATTATTAGCTAAAGTTGAAGCTCATGGAATTGAAGGCAAATTATTTACCTGGTTAGGAAATTGGCTGAGCGGCAGGAGACAGAGGGTAGGGATAATGGGCAGGCACTCTAATTGTCAGGATGTGACTAGTGGCATCCCACAGGGCCTCAATTATTCACCATATTTATTAACGACTTAGATGATGGGATAGAGAGCCACATAGCCAAGTTTGCTGATGACACAAAGATAGGCAGCCCAGTAAGCAGTGTAGATGGAAGCATAAAATTACAAAGAGATATCAATAGATTAAGTGAATGGGCAAAACTGTGGCAAATGGATTTCAATGCAGGCAAGTGTGAGGATTCCACTTTGGGCCTAAAAAGGGTAGAATAGGGTACTTTCTAAATGGTGAAAAGCTAGAAGCAGTGGATATCCAAGGAGACTTAGGGGTCCATGTACATAGATCATTAAAATGTCATGGACAGGAAAAGAAAATAATCAAAAAGGCTAAAGGAATACTGGGCTTTATATCTAGATGACTAGAATACAAGGAGGTAGAAGTTATGCTACAGCTATACAAAGCCCTAGTTAGACCACACCTGGAATACTGTGCTCAATTCTGGGCACCACACTTTAGGAAGGATCTAATGGCCTTGGAGGGAGTGCAGCGTAGATTTACCAGAAGGATACCTGGACTCCAAGGGTTAAATTACAAGGAGAGATTACACAGACTAGGGTTGTATTCACTGGAATTTAGAAGGTTAAGGGGTGATCTGATGGAAGTTTTCAAGATATTAAGGGGAACTGATAGGGTAGATAGAGAGAAACTATTTTTGCTGGTTGGGGAGTCTAGGACTAGGGGACATAGCCTAAAAATTAGAGCCAGACCTTTCAGGAGTGAAGTTAGGAAACACTTCTACATGCAAAGGGTGGTAGAAGTTTGGAACTCTCTTCCGCAAATGGCAGTTGATGCTAGATCACTTGTTAATTTTAAACCTGAGATTGATAGATTTTTGTTAGCCAAATGTATTAAGAGATATGGGCCAAAGGCAGGTATATGGAGTTAGGTCGCAGATCAGCCATGATCTCACTGAATGGCGGCACAGGCTCGAGGGGCTAAATGGCCTACTCCTGCTCCTATGTTAACCTACCCTTCCCCCCCCTCCACCCCCCACCAACCGCCTGTTGTGTAGGGTTAAAACTTCCCCCTTGATGTTTAAACAACAATGCTATCTTCGTAAATAACTGAGAACATTACCAGAACAGATAAGACCAGTAAGCGGAGAGGTGAGCTGCACCTTAATCAACTAGGAACAATGGGGGAGAAATTCAGGATCGCCATGTTTGGGGCGTTATACTCGAGCGGGCGCGAAATTTAGCGCCCGGCGCAAATTATCGCCACCTACTGCTAAATTGACCTGCTTCGCCCCAGGAGGTGCTTGGAGCGCTAAAACAGGCGCTGCACGACTGTCTTAAGGCGTTAAGCCGGAGGAGCGAGGCGCTACGACCAAGGGCGGGCGCAGTGCAGGTGCGGCCAGTTAGCGATTGCACGCAGACACGCTGGTGCCGGTCAGCTCTTAAAGGAGAGGTTCGATCTTGGGTTGCAGCCACACCCTGCGCATCAGAGCCCTGATTCTCGGCCTGGACAGACATGCTGCCACATTCTAACGCCTAGGACCATGGAGTGGGACAGGGTGCGAGCGCAGCGGTTCAGTGAGGGGGCCCTGCAGGTTCTGGTTGGCGCAGTGGAGCACAGGCGATCTATCCTGTTTCCGGACAGTGGCAGGAGGCCGCTGCCCAACGACTATCGCAAAGCTTGGAGGGAGGTGGCTCACAGAGTGACCTCCAGCAGCATGGTGCCTAGGACCCCTGTGCAATGCAGGAAGAAGTTCAACGACCTCACTCGGGTCATCAGGGTGAGTACCCTTTTCAGTATCCTCTTCATCCCTGCATGTCCACCTCACTTTATGGCCAAAGGGTCCTGAAAGCCCCAATGCCCAGCCCTCATCCAACACTTATGGGCCTTTCATGAAACTCACATGCACATTCAGGCTAATTGACCATGGGAGGCAGTGCAGCCAAGATCAGGGCTTCACACTGTAAGGGCTAATCGACCATGGGAGGCAGTGCAGCCAAGATCAGGGCTTCACACTGTACTCAGAGCCCATCCTTTCTCTTACAGGGCAGCAACGGACCGGGGGAGGCCGGCCTCACCTTCAAGACCTCAGCGATCTGGAGCAGCGAGTCCAGCGGATTATGGCAGGCTGGCTGATTGGCCCCGTCGCCACTGGAGATGCCGACCCCGTTCTGGACAGCAATGGTAAGGTCATCACCTTTTTGACCTCTCTCCTTCCACTTGTGCCTCACACCAGCATCCTTTGCCACTATCGAACCAATACAGTGCATTGCAGCAGTCATGCCTCCCTCGCTGCCGCCCTGTCCTCACGCTAAAGTAACTCTTGTACCTCCCTGCTTTCAGATGCTGATTCGCCAGGTGAGGAGGTGGGCCCTCAAGCTGCCACTGTGAGTGAATCTGAAGGTGAGGAGGAAGAGGAAGCCGGACTATCAGTGCCACCCTCAGCCGAGGCAGCCCATGGACATAATGGGGACACGTCTTCCCTGGAGGGGAGCAGGGGGGAAGGGTCTGAGGAGGGTGAAGCTCCGGGGCCCAGCAGGCTGCAGCAACGGTGGTAGGGAAGCTCGGCGGCCTTCTCCCCAGAGGGAGAGTCTGGCCTCCAGTCCTGCTACAGTGAGCACAAAAGAGGTGCAGCTCCTTGCTGAAATGGGCGCCCAGGTGGAGCACAGGCACACTGAGCTCATGGCTGCAGTGGCAAGGATGCCCGAATCCATTGAATCACTGGCAATGAGTGTCCAGGACTTTGGCGCAGCACTGGCAAGGAGTCTGCAGGACTTCAGTGCAGCACAGGCGGCTTCCACGCAAGTGCTTAGCGGTGCAATGCAGTCAGTGGCTAGTCTGATGCAGATGCAGATTGAGGCCACACGAGCACTGACTGCTACCACCCTCACTGGATCGGGCATGAATCGCTGGAGCCCTTGCCGCACCACAGCAGGCCAGCAGTCTGTGCTTCAGCAGATTGATCCGCATGCTGCAGTGCTGCCCTGTGGGAGTGCCAGTGTGTCGTCCGACCAGGGAGTGGCTGTCCTCTGTCAGGATGGCAGCATTCCTGCTGCCAACACTGTTGTTGTGCATGTACCTTTAAGGGAATAACTGGTCTTAGGCTTCAGGAGCGGCAGTGACCACCCCTGTATAAAAGGCCCTAGCAGGCTTCTGTAGTTTCAGTTTCCAGCTGCCTCTTGTTCAGTAAAGTACCTGTTAAACTGTTCTCCCGAAGTCCGTGTATTATTGAGGCGCGGACTTTACAGTGGCGACGAGTAAGTTCGAACTCACCTGCAGTGTGGCATCATCTCACGGGGATCTCACCTGAAAGGAAGGTCCTGGAAGGTCGCAGTCTGAGCAACGGGTGTCGACCGAGGGCAACCGCCCAAAGAATCCATCGGTATTTGGAGAATTGCGGGAGAGACTGTGGTTCCAGCGAATCGTGCTGGTAGCAGGTAGCGCGCTGACCCTTCCGGACTGCGGCGGGCTCAAGCTCGATCGAGTGGCTCTACAAATCGGGCCGCGCAGCATCGCCGGGAAAAGAAAACAAGAGAGAGAGGGTGGAGCACACAGGGCGCAGTCGGTGCTCGAGAACAGGACAGCGGAGAGAAACTAAACGGGGGGGAAGGAAAGCGAGACGCGCCGAAGCTGCGGGTCGACGCCATTACCCCGTAGAACGCTAGGAGCAGCGTGGCAGTAAGGGGAAGAAGCAAAAGCATGGGAGGCGCCATTTTATCCCGTTGGGGAAGAAGCAAAAGCGCGGGAGGCGCCATTTTATTCCATTGGGGAAGAAGCAAAAGCGCAGGAGGCGCCATTTTAAATCGCCCAAGATGCTGAAAAGTGGCAGTATCACTGCTTTCGACAACGAGGTAGAAGACTGGACCACGTATGTAGAAAGAATCGAAGTGTACTGCAAGGCAAATGAGGTGGCCGATGGAAAGAGGGCGTCGGTATTATTAAATCTGATGGGTGCGAATACGTACGGCCTATTGCGGAATTTAATTACCCCAGCTAAACCAATGGAGAAAAGTTTTGAGGAGATCGTTCATATCTTACAGGAACACCTAAGCCCTACACCACTGCTGATAGCAGAAAGATTCAAGTTCCATAAAAGAAACCAGCACAAAGATGAGAGCAATGCTGACTATCTTACGGAACTACACAAGTTATCGAAGCACTGCCAGTTCGGAGCAGGACTGGCAGACACCTTACGGGATAAGTTTGTCTGCGGGCTCCAGAGTGAAGGAACCCAGAAACGTCTACTTTCAAAAAAGGACCTGATGCTAGAACAGGCTTTCAGTGTGGCAGTATCCTATGAAGCAGCAGCACGGGGAGCTGTGGAAATACAACAGAAACCACAAGAATACAGCACTAACGAAATGGTGTATGGAGCCGAAAAGTGCTATCGCTGCGGCAGAACAACCCATGAGCAGAAGGACTGCTGGTTTAAAGACAAAATATGCAGGCAATGCGGGAAGATGGGACATATAGCAAGAGTCTGCAGGTCGGGAAAGAAGACCAACACGACAAGAACTACTAAGGAACAGTACAGGAAAGTAAAGAAACTGACAGATAGTAGTTCAGAAGATCAGGAGAGTGATAAGGACTCTGGGAGCAGGCGACTAAGTTGTTTAAAGCTACACAATGTGATCACAAAAGAAGATCACCGAACCATTTGGGTCACCCTCATGATAGCAGGGTCCCCAGTGAAGATGGAATTGGACACAGGATCAGCCCTAACTGTCATGAATCGACGAGACTATGAGCGGCTATTCTCACACATACCCTTAAAGACACGTCCATTGTATTGAAGACATACACGGGGCAAAAGGTCTACCCCAGAGGAAAAATAAGGGTGCCAGTTGAATATAACGGAAAGGAAACACAGAAACTATACATGTATATACTATGAGATGGAGGACCGCCATTATTGGGACGTGAATGAATCCGAAGACTACAATTGGATTGGCATTCCATTCTGGCACTAACTGTGACTGACAAAAAAGATGATGACGTCGCACCTGGACATCTGTCACAAATTCTATCTGACGCGGAAGAGATGTTCCAACAAGGACTTGGGACTCTAAAAGGAGTAAAGGCAACCATAAAGATTGAGGATAACGCAATCCCAAAGTTTTTCAAGGCCAGACCGGTGCCATACGCAATACGCCCAGCTGTGGAAGCTAAACTGGAGAGTCTGGCGTGTTCGGGGGTGCTGTCTAAGGTGGACTGGAGCGAGTGGGCCACACCCATCATTCCTGTAATGAAGAAAGCATTGAGCAGCATGCCTGGGGAGCCAAGGAAGATTCTCATCTGTGGGGTCTTCAAGGTGACTGTGAACCCAGTCCTGCACACAGTACAGTATCCGCTTCCGCGGATAGAAGATATTTTCGCCTCACTATCTGGAGGGAAACGTTTTACAAAGATTGACCTGGCTCAAGCGTATCTACAAATGGAGGTGGAAGAAGCGTCTAGGAAATACCTCACGATAAACACTCACAAAGGCCTTTACCAGTACAATCGACTGGTATTTGGGGTAGCATCGGCCCCGGCTATGTGGCAGAGGGCAATGGAACAAGTCCTGCAAGGGATCCCGGGGACCCAGTGTTATTTGGACGACATCCTGGTTACGGGCGAAAATGACAATGAACACCTTGCCAACCTGGAACAGGTGCTCACGAGATTGCAGGAATATGGGCTATGAGCCAACCGTCCCAAATGCGAGTTCTTCAGGAGACAAATCTCGTATTGTGGCCACATGATTGATGAGGAAGGGTTGCATAAGTCGCCGGACAAGATTGAGGCTGTAGTCAAGGCTCCAGCACCAGAAAATGTGTCGCAACTGAGGTTGTTCCTCGGGTTGGTGAACTACTACCATAAGTTCTTGCCGAATTTATCTACAATTCTGCACCCACTGAACGCCCTCCTTCAAACTGGTGTAACATGGAAATGGAGTGATGAGTGTAAGCGTGCCTTTCAGGAATGTAAATGCCAAATCACTTCAAAAGAAGTATTGGCCCACTACAACCCAACACTACCGATTCGGTTGGCATGTGATGCGTCATATTATGGCATTGGAACGGTGCTGTCACACAAATTCCGTGACGGTTCAGAGAGGCCAATAGCCTTTGCATCACGCTCGCTAACCTCAGCCGAGCGTAACTACGCCCAGATTGACAGGGAGGCCCTCAGCCTGGTGTGGGGGGTGAAGAAGTTCAATCACTATCTGCACGGGCAGAAATTCACCCTACTGACTGATCATCAACCCCTGGTCTCAATTTTTAACCCAAAGAAGGGCGTTCCGGTGATGACGGCGCAACGGCTGCAAAGATGGTCACTTTTTCTAGGGGCACATCAGTATGACATAGAGTACAAATGTACGAAACAACGTGGAAACGCTGATGGGCTGTCGCGCCTACCGTTGCCTACGGTGGAAGAAGCACCTGCAGTGGACCGTGTGGAGATATTCCATGCGACCATAGTCGAATGTTTGCCTGTTACAAACGCAAGTATTGAGAAGGAAACCCGAAATGACCCGACACTCTCTCGGGTCTATGATTTGACGGTGAAGGGATGACCAGCATATGGCAACTCACTGTTGCCAGCATTCTCGCCAAGGAGGGAACAGCTGTCAGTGTGCCGGGGAACCTTGATGTGTGGATCCCGAGTGGTAATTCCACCCAAGTTGAGAGATAGGATACTCAATGAGCTTCACGAGGGTCATCTGGGAGGGGTAAAAATGAAGAGCATAGCCAGGGCGTTTGTGTGGTGGCCGGGAATCGATAAAGAAATCGAGGATATGACCAAGAGATGCACAGGATGCCAGAAGGTCCAAAACGCTGCACCACAGGCCCCGCTACATCCATGGGAGTGGCCCTCATCTCCATGGCAACGGGTACACATTGATTTCGCTGGTCCATTTATGGACTCAATGTTTCTAATCGCTGTGGACGCCCATTCGAAATGGCCAGAAGTCATTAAAATGTCCTCCACCACCACGGAGAAAACTATTGCAGTCCTAAGGACCATCTTCGCCAGGAATGGGTTGCTAGAACAGATCTGTTCCGACAATGGCCGACAGTTTGTGTCTGAGGATTTCCGGAGGTTCCTGAAGAATAATGGGGTGAAACATTACACATCTGCCCCATATCATCCAGCCACAAATGGATTGGCTGAGAGGTTTGTTCAGACCTTTAAAAAGGCCATAAAGGCAATGTATAATGACGACATACCACTGCAACACAAGGTGGATAACTTCCTGTTTGCTTACCGGAATGCGACACATGCAGTAACCAACCAAACTCCAGCCGTACTGTTTTTCAACCGGAGACTAAGATGTCGCTTGGATTTGCTCAAACCAAACATAAGATGAGATGTTGAGGATAAGCAGTTCCAGCACATAAATAAGAAGCCAAGCAGGAGCTTCAAGATAGGGCAACCAGTCTTGGCCCGCGACTACCGAACAGAAAAATGGCAGCCAGGCACGATATGCACACAGCAGGGACCACTAATGTACACAGTGGATGTTGGAGAGAGCATCGTGAGACGCCATGCTGACCAGATTCTAGAGTCACAGGAACAAGCCAACCCTGTACCACAAGCATGTGCACCTGGTAATGAGCCCGAAGTACAGATTGCGTCTACCTCAGAAGCAGGGGTATTGGAAGCTGACGAACCAACCAATGACAATGAGCCAGAATTGACTCCACCGCCAAAACAGGATACTCGAGAAAGGCGCTATCCAGTCCGGATCAGGAAGCCTCCTCAAAGACTGAACTTATAAATGACTATTTCTGTTGATGTATATATTACTGAGAAAATTGTAATTGTAATTAATTATTATTTAGTTGTTAAATGAATGTTATGTACTGTTTATCTAAAAGGGGAGGAATTGTTGTGTATGTACCTTTAAGGGAATAACTGGTCTTAGGCTGCAGTACCGGCAGTGACCACCCCTGTATAAAAGGCCCTAGCAGGCTTCTGTAGTTTCAGTTTCCAGCTGCCTCTTGTTCAGTAAAGTACCTGTTAAACTGTTCTCCCGAAGTCCGTGTATTATTGAGGCGCGGACTTTACAACTGTCACTTCTCCACTGCAGCTGCCACATGTAAGACAGACTGCTGCCGCCCATGCAGAGTTGGAGCAGTCAGCAGCCGGGCTCTCCAGGCCCAGAGCTGGTCCTGGCCATACCTCAAGGGCATCTGCCGACTCAGTTTCTGACACTCAGCAGCCTTCCCCCAGCCTTGCTGCAGCCACTGGGGTCCCATTGCGGAGGAGCTGCAGGGTGGGAAGGGACCAATCTCGCAAGCGAAGCAGATCACCCTCGAAGGGCAAAAAGTAGGAGGTGTGGCAAAATGCTGTCAATTTTTTTAGTGAAGGCCGAGGATCGTGGTCATTTTTTGGTTACTATTTTGTTCATTGTCTCCAGGTTGTGAGAGCCAGTTATGTGTCTGACTGCTTTTTTGGGGGTTTCTCTCTATTACTTTGTCATGCGGGAAGGGCACACAGTTTGTTAAATAAAGAAGTGTCTTTATTCAGATTGTGCATGTTTGCTCTTTGAAATATTTGTTGCCTTGACCGGCTCAGGGGTTGCGGAACCGTTCCATTCATGTTCTTTCAATGGCACAAGCCATTCCCTCAAAGGGGGCCTAGAGCCGACTTGCAATAAGCTGCTTACGGACGGCCCTTGCACTTTGTGCCTCCCTCCCGTCCTGGTGCTCCTCCTCCGCTTCCGCCTCCTCCTCCTCCTCTGCTGGTGCTCCAATGTCTGGTGGCAGTGGCTGAGTCCTGAGGATTGCCAGGTTATGCAGCATGCAGCACACTACAATGAAATGGGAGACTCACTCAGGTGAGTACTGAAGGGCTCCCCCGGAATGGTCCAGACAGTGGAACGGTTGCTTTAGCACGCCGATTGTGTGCTCAATGATGTTCCTGGTCGCTTGATGGCTCTCATTGTATTGTTCTTCAGCAGGGGTGCTGGGCGCACGGAGCGGGGTCATCAGCCAGGTGCACAGAGGATAACCCTTGTCCCCGAGAAGCCAGCCTCCTGGGTGAGCCGGGGCTTCGAAAAGGTCTGCCACAGAAGTCTGGGGCAGGATGAAGGTGTTGTGGCTGCTGCCTGGAAAGCGGGCATTGACAGCTAGTATCAGCTGTCTGTGGTCACACACCAACTGGACGTTCAACGAATGGAACCCCTTCCGGTTGCGGTAATCCTCGGCATTCTCTTGTGGTGCCCGCAAAACCACATGCGTGCAGTCAATGGCGCCCTGGACCATGGGGAAGCCCGCTATTCTTGCAAATCCCATTGCGCGCTCTTGCTGCTTGTCCAGGGTCATGGGGAAGGAAATGTACTGACGTCTCCTTTTAAAGAGGGCATTCGTGACTTGGTGGATGCAGCAATGCACCGCGAAGTGGGAGACATTGGCAATGTCCCCAGTAGCGGATTGGAAGGAGCTGGTGGCATAGAAGTTGAGAGCCACTGTCACCTTCACTGCCACCGACAGAGACATCCTGCTCCTCAGTTGAGGCTACAGATCTGGCTGAAGCAGGTGGCAGAGCTCAGTGACCACCTCCCTGCTGAATCAAAGCCTCCGAAAACACTGCTCCTCAGACATGTTGAGGTATGAGAACTGTTGGCGGAATACCCTGGGAGGGTAAGGTCTCCTGTGCCGGCGCCTGTTGGCCCCCCTCTGTCTGGCCATGATTGGCACTCTCTCTCGGCATCTCTGAGCCCTCTCAATACAATGGAGAAATCCAAAGTTTCCACCCATTGCAGCCCCCATAGTGTGTGGCCACTCAAGGTTATGCCAGTGAAAAAGCAAACCAACTACATAGTTCTGGGCTGAAGCCAGAAGTACCTGTGCGAGCGCTGAGTCAATGCAGAAAGCTCTCTCCCTTTGTCTCTCTGCAAATCTCTCTCTCTCACAGAAGGAGTGGTCCAAAAATGGCTACCACAAAGAAGCCAGGAAGAGCCCCCTTTAAATAGCGCCCCCCCCAGCCCCACAGCGACTGGGAACCGTTCCAGTCAGCCAGTCGCTGGGAGCGCCAGGCGGAAAGGAGGGGGGCGCCACTGAAGTTCCGGTACGGGGCGCCCCAAGGGCGTTGCACCATGAAATGACATCAGGATCTGCGTGCGCAGCTGAGCGGGCGTTGCGGTTTTGCGCCACCGCTAAATGTCCGCTCAATTTCGCGAGAGGCGCAGGTCTCGCCGCGCCCGGGCGCTAGCCGCATCGCGCCCCACTTATCGCCCTCTTAAGGCGCTAATGGGTGGCGCTAACAATTGAATTTCTCCCCCAATGTGTTTTGCGTTGAGCATTGAGGTAGCAATTGAAAATCATTTAAATTGGATAGGTGAAGGGAAGCCAACAAGATAACCAGACCCCATATGAAATGGATCTTAGGGTAGAAGCTAGTCAACATGGGAATATGGACATAGTAACACTGAGAGGCATACATGTAGAGGAGCTCAGAAAAAAAGTTGAAGCTGGGAGAAGAGGGCAAATATACTTTCCAAGGCTTATATATGAACACTAAAAGTGGTCAAAAAAAGCAGAACTGGAGGCACTTGTGGCAGTTGGAAACTATGATGTGATGGGAATATCAGAAACGTGGATAACTCCAGGAGTTTGAAGTGAATTTAATATTCAGGGACATATGTTCAGAAAGGACAAAACAGATACAAAAGGCAGCAGAATATGTCAGAAACAATTGGGAGGTAAATGAGATTGAACCAGTGGGAGGAGTAAGCTAGAGAAAGAACTAATCTGGTTAGAAATCCAAGCTAACACTGGGGCTGGAAATTTCCTCAGAATTGTTCCTGCTTTGTCGCTGTAGCAGTGTTTTCACCACACGTCTGGCGGAAGACGGGAGCACCTCCAAAGAAATTCCCTGCCTAGGGGTTTGTCACCATCAGGTCAACACAACTAGAGAACAGTTTTCTATTGTCTGAAAACAAGAAAGTTTTTTTAATGAGAAACTCCAATCAACCCAGACATAATTTGGGAAACTCCAGTTGTTTAATCAGAATTGGTAAATGTAATACATGACAGCTTCATGACTCAGGGTATATGGGAAGCCATGAGAGGCAGTGCTCATCTTGATGTGGTATTCATAAATGACGCAGTTGTTTGGAAAGCAATTAATTGTGTGCCTGTGGGACAGTGACCACAGAATGAGCAAGTTTAACATGAACTGCGATCCAATTATTGCCAAAGACCAGGAGCCAGGTTTATAGCTTTTTGCCAATATTTCAGCAGAAGACAAATTGAACTGCTTTAAACGAATAATGCTGGACATGCAGGACAAGTACATGCGTAAGATCAACAAGTTCAAAATAAACAAGCGTGGCCTTAAATGGATTGACAAACAAATTAAAAGGGAAGTAAAGAGATAAAATGACCTGTAGAAATCCTGCAGGGACAAAGGAGAAGGAGCTCATGGGATGAATTTCGGAATGTGCAGAAACAATTTAAAAGGCTGATCAGAAGAGATAAGAGAGACCTAGAAAAAATGTACCCCAGCCAGGTCAGCATCTTCTGAAGAGAAAATTGGGGACTAAACTGTCAAAAGAGTAAAAGATGAGAGATTAGTATGCCTCTAAAAAGAATAACACCCTCTACAGCATTAACCTATCATCTTGAACTTATATGACATTATAAACCATTTGAGTTTCACTCTCTGGGGTTGTGGCATTTCTCAAATCCGCAACATACGCAGATCAAATGTGGCATCACTGAAATCCTCAACCCTGTAAAACTGCATGGTCCCATCTTGCTGCTGCCTCACTGTGATGCCAAAGGCAATGAGTTCCCCAGCTCTCTTGCAGCGTGTGTCAGTCATCTGACGAATACATTTTAGGCAGAAAGTTGTAGCTGTTTGGTATGCATCTGCTTGGTGGTCAGTTACTAGTGGTGTCCCACAGGGATTAGTCTTGGGGCCGTTACTTTTTACTAATTTTATAAATGACCTAGATGTAGGTATTGGGGGATTGGTGGACAAGTTCTCAGATGACACTAAAATTAATGCGAGAGTCAGGATTGCACAGGAGAACAAACTTTTGCAAGTGGATCTAAATGTGCTGGGGGAATGGGCCAAAATTAGGCAGATTTCCTTTAACTTAGATAAGTGCAGTCTAATGCACTTGGGCAGGGCCAATACCTAGTGCACTTACACACTGCATGGTACCGAATTAAAATCAGTTGCGAAAGAAAGGGATTTTAGCGTCATTGTTCGTAACTTTTTTAAGTTTCATGCCCATTGGCGAGAAGCCGCAGCCAAAGTAAACAGGTTATATAAATAGACCTATTCAAAATAAAACAAAGTATACCATCTTATCCTTGTACAAGACTCTGGTTAGACTGCAAATACTCAAACTGCCATGGTGAGATTTGAATCTCTTGACTAAACCTGCACTACCATATGTACTGATTGCACTGTGCTGTTCCTACTATGGGGGTCTGGCTGCAGTGTGCTGTTCCGCAGTATAGTGCTCTGACTGCACCAGATGATTTCCCCAGTACATTGCAGCTTAAGTTCCTTAAATAAATTGACATGTTAATAAATCTAACAGAGAGAATTTCTGTTTGTACATTGTGCAGTTGGGATACAGTTCTGAGACATGCACACTTACAGATGACCATTCATCTGGAAAATGAACTGGCGTCATGCACACCATGAGCATTCAGTTGAAGAATTATGGGGGTGACATTGGTCTTGGGCAGTAGTGCAAACTGGTGCTGTGATTGCTATTCCTTAGATTATGCTCTGATTCCACTGAATCATTTCCCTGATTTAATGCTTGACTGACCTGTGCTGTTCCCCTAGTTTGATGCCAACTACAATGCACTATGTTCTGGTATGACCCTTGGGCTTGATTGTGTCGTTTTCCCAGGACAGTGTTCTGACTAGGCTATGAAGATCATCTGGTACCACACTCCAAATGCACTGCACCATTTTCTTGTAAATCATGCTGACTGTATGCAGGAATTAAAGATTGCAATTTACTTAAGTAATGATGTTAAGTTGAGCTCTTCAATCAACCAGCATCTCTTCAGTCCTCCAATCCACTGTAGATGCAGTATTGAGTAACTATTGAGCATGTTAATGGTGATTTGCTCTTAAGACTAAATTTAAGTCATTTCCATTTAAGCACATTTCAATTTAAGCAAAGATAAAAACTGCTTTTCATTTAATCAATAGCACTGAAAATTCAAAACTGTTTCTGTGAATGAGATTACTCTTGACAGGAATATTTGGACATACAGGGCACCTCCTCCAATACTTGGGCAATTCTATCATTCCTATCCTTTTAAATTTATTGTTAGAGAGTTATACAAAATCTATAGAGCATACTTAATTTCATTAGTGGAATCATGCATTATAACTTAGTATGCATTGCACTTGTCACTTGGCCAATTGTATCTCAATCTCAAGATCTATTAATTGTGTTACTGGAGCATTGGTGATGATACATCTTCAGTTTTCCAGAAAGTTACAGCAATTGGACACAAAGGGTTGGATTAAAATATCTGGCCCTTAAATGGCACAAAGTGCACTGTTTGAGAAATTTCAAACTTAGCCTAGTGAGTGCAGTCAATTTCATAAGATATTCAGTCAAAATGTAGGGATGCTTTATGGTGTTGGTGTGGGGTGGTACCAACCTGGCACATCATGTGGCAGCCATCTGGCCATATGGGTGCACAGCGTCAAGTGAAGTAAATCGGACGATGGTGAGGCCATCCCGGGCCTCCCGGGCAGCAATGTGTTTGGGTGCTGATGCCCTCTGTCCTGTGCAGCATCAGGTGATTGCGGAGAAGGTTGGTATTGTTGTTGGTGATGTTGGTGTGCCTGGTGATGTTGGTGTTGTGGCTGATCATGGAGGGATTCAGAAGACCAAGGTGAGATTTTTTTCAAGGGCACTGATGTTGCTGGATTAGATGGCAGCTGAAGTTGAGTTGACAGAAGCGATCTATCACTGGTGAGAGAGCTTGCTCCAAGGAGGTGACAGTAGATAGAGAGTTTACTCCAAATACTTCCAAACTGCATAAAGCTCAAAAGTGTCTTCTAACTCCTGAAGGCTTAAGCTTCTGACATTGGAAAGTGAACAGCTGTTAATTAGTAGCTTTCATATCACTTTTGCAGCTGTCACCTATTCACAGCAATGGGGAGACATAGAGAACCCGACCTCCTTACCTGACGTGCTCTCCGAACCACGTGAACCTCGCTAAAAAAGTTATAAAATAGAAATAGGCTGGCAAAATAGTAGTTAACAAGCATTTAACTATCTTAAATGCCTCGCCCGCCGCTTGGAAACTTACATGGAGGCGGGTTCAGAGCGGGCTCCCAACCTGCTGTCAATCATTTCAATTTTGACAGCGGATCCGCCTGCGAACCCGCCCTCTGAGCGCCGGCAAAATCGTGGCCATAGAACGGTTACAGCGTGTAAGAAGACCATTCGGCCCGTCGAGCCCGTGCCGGATCTCTACAAGAGCACCTCAGCTAGCCTCACTCCTCCGCCCTATCCCGTAGCCCTGCAATTTTTTTCCTTCAGATACTTATCCAACTCCCTTTTGAAAGCTGTGATTGACTCTGCCTTCACCACCCTTTCAGGCAATGCATTCCAGATCCTAATCATTCATTGCGTAAAAAAGTTTTTTCTTATGTCACCTTTGGTTTTTTTGCCAATCACCTTAAATCTGTGTCCTCTGGTTCTCTACCCCTCTGCCAATGGGAACAGTTTCTCTCTATCTACTCTGTCCAGACTCATGATTTTGAACATCTCTATCAAATCTCCTCTCAATCTTCTCTGCTGTAAGGATTTACAAGAATGATTCCCTGGAATCATTCTCGTAAATCTTTTCTGCACCCTCTCTAAGGCCTTCACATCCTTCCTAAAGTGCGGTTCCCAGAATTGGACACAATACTCCAGTTGAGGCTGAACCAGTGTTTTATACAGGTTCATCATAATTTCCATGCTTTTGTACTCTACACCTCTATTCATGAAGCCCAGGATTTCATAAGCTTTTTTAACTGATTTCTCAACCTGCCCTGCCACCTTCAACGATTTGTGTACATATACCCCTAGCTTTCTCTGTTCATGCACCCCTTTTAGGATTGTATCTCTAGTTTATATTTCCTCTCCTCATTCCATCTACCAAAATGTATCACTTCGCATTTTTCTGCATTAAATTTCATCTGCCATGAATCCGCCCATTTTGCCAGCCTATCTATATCCTCTTGAAGTCTATCACTATCTTCCTCACTGTTCACTATACTTCCAAGTTTTGTCTCATCTGCAAATTTAGAAATTGTGCCCTGTACTCCAAAGTCCTAAGTCATTAATATATATCAAGAAAAGCAGTGGTCCTAGAACCTGTTGTGTCCGTGTATAATAAGATACAGACCGCAGGAGAACGGTACAACAGATGTTTACTCAACGTGGCTCACACTGGAACTGATCTGTACAGATTACTACTCAGTGCTATATACAGGTGTGGTCAATGCCGGTACTGCAGTATACATGAGCTGTAAAAGATAGTTCCCCCCTTAAAGGTATATACATTACAATTCCTCCCCTTTTAGATTAACAGTGCCATAACACTAATTTAACAATTAAATATCAAACTAATTACAATTAACACTTTTAACATGCAACATTAGCTGAAAATAGTCTATTTATATATTCAGTCTTTGGGGAGGCTTCCTGATCCTTTCTGGATAGCGCCTTTCCTGAGTGTCTTGCTCTTGGTGCGGAGGCGATCCTGGCCCCCTGTCGTCGGTTGGTTCATCAGCTTCCGATGCTACTGTTTCTGGGGTAGATGCGACCTGTACGTCGGGTTCATCACCAGGTACGTATGGGCGAGGCATGGGGTTGACTTGTTCCTGTGACTCTAGGATCTGGTCAGCATGGCGTCTCACGATGCTCTCCCCAACGTCCACTGTGTACATTAGTGGGCCCTGCCGTGTGCATATCGTTCCTGGCTGCCATTTTTCTGTTCGGTAGTCGCGGGCCAAGACTGGTTGCCCTACATTGAAGCTCCTTGTTGGCTTCTCATGGATGTGCTGGAATTGCTTACTCTCAACATCTCTTCGTACGTTTGGTCTGAGCAAATCCAGGCGAGATCTTAACCTTCGGTTAAAGAACATCATGGCTGGGGCCTGGTTGGTGACTGCATGTGTCGCATTCCGGTAGGCAAACAGGAAATTGTCCACCTTGTGCTGCAGCGGAATGTTGTCATTGTACATAGCCTTTATTGTCTTCTTAAAGGTTTGTACGAACCTCTCAGCCAATCCATTTGTGGCTGGATGATACGGGGCGGATGTGTAATGCCTTACCCCATTCTTTTTCAAGAACCTCCGGAACTCTTCGGACACAAACTGTGGTCCGTTGTCGGAGCAAATCTGTTCTGGCAAGCCATTCCTGGCAAAAATGGTCCGTAGGACTGCAATAGTTTTCTCCGTGGTGGTGGAGGACATTTTGATGACTTCAGGCCATTTCGAGTATGCATCCACGGCTATTAAAAACATCGAGTCCATGAATGGACCAGCAAAATCAATATGCACCCGTTGCCATGGAGATGAGGGCCACTCCCATGGGTGTAGAGGGGCCTGTGGTGGTGCATTTTGGACTTTCTGGCATCCTGAGCAGCTCTTGGTCAGGTCCTCGATTTGTTTATCGATTCCCGGCCACCACACATAAGCCCTGGCTAGGCTTTTCATTTTTACCCCTCCCAGATGACCCTCATGAAGCTCATTGAGCACTCTATCCCTTAACTTGGGTGGAATTACCACTCGGGATCCACACATCAAGGTCCCCCGGCACACTGACAGCTGTTCTCTCCTTGTCGAGAATGCTGGCAACAGTGAGTCGCCATCTGCTGGCCATCCCTTCACCGTCAAGTCATATACCCGAGACACTACCGGGTCATTTCGGGTTTCCTTTTTGATACAAGCGTTAGTTACCGGTAGGTATTCAACTATAGTCGAATGGAATATTTCGACAGGATCCACTGCTGGTGCTTCCTCCGCAGTAGGCAGTGGCAGGCGTGATAGCCCATCAGCATTTCCATGCTGTTTCGTGCCCTTATATTCAATCTCATAGTGGTGCGCCCCTAGAAAAAGTGACCATCTTTGTAGTCGTTGCGCAGTCATCACTGGAACGCCCTTCTTCGGATTAAAAATGGAGACAAGAGGCTGGTGATCAGTCAGCAAGGTGAACTTCTGCCCGTGCAGATAGTGATTGAACTTTTTCACTAGGCTGAGGGCCTCCCTGTCAATCTGAGCGTAGTTACGCTCGGCTGAGGTTAGTGATCGTAGCCGTCCGAGAATTTGTGCGACAGCACCGCTCCAATGCCGTAGGGTGACGCATCACATACCAACCGAATTGGTAATGCCGGGTTGTAATGGGCCAATACCTCTTTCGATGTGATTAGTGTTTTGCTCTTCTGGAAAGCTCGTCTACATTCTTCACTCCACTTCCATGGCACCCCAGTTTGCAGTAGGGTGTTCAGTGGGTGCAGTATTGTAGACAAATTTGGCAAGAACTTATGGTAGTAGTTTACCAGCCCGAGGAACAACCTCAGTTGTGACACATTTTCCGGTGCTGGAGCCTTGACTACTGCCTCAATCTTCTCTGGGGACTTATGTAACCCCTCTTTATCGATAACGTGGCCACAATACGAGATCTGTTTTCTAAAAAACTCGCATTTGGGGCGGTTAGCTCGGAGCCCATATTCCTGCAATCTAGTGAGCACCTGCTCCAGGTTGGCAAGGTGATCACTGTCATTTTCGCCTGTGACCAGGATGTCGTCCAAATAACACTGGGTCCCTGGGATCCCTTGCAGGACTTGTTCCATTGCCCTCTGCCAAATAGCCGGAGCTGATGCTACCCCGAATACCAGCCGGTTGTATTGGTAGAGACCTTTATGGGTGTTGACTGTGAGTTATTTTTTTGATGCTTCTTCTACCTCCATTTGCAGATACGCCTGGGCCAGATCAATCTTAGTGAAGCGTTTCCCTCCAGGTAGCAAGGCGAAAATATCTTCAATCCGCGGAAGTGGATATTGTACGGTGTGAAGGGCCGGGTTCACTGTTACCTTAAAGTCCCCACAGATGCGAACCTTCCTTGGTTCCCCAGGCGTGCTGCTCAACGACTTTTTCATCACAGGGACGATGGGTGTAGCCCACTCGCTCCAGTCTACCTTGGACAGTACACCTGAACGTTCCAGACTCTCCAGCTCGGCTTCGACGGCTGGGCGGATCGCATAAGGTACCGGTCTGGCCTTAAAAAATTTTGGGCTTGCGTTTTCTTCAATTTTAATCGTCGCTGTCATGCCTTTTAGTGTTCCGAGTCCTTGCTGGAACACTTCTTTCGCATCAGTTAGGATCTTTGACAGTCGCCCAGGTGTGACGTCGTCATCCTTTTTGTCAGCCACAGTCAGTGCCTGTATGGAATGCCAATCCAGTTGTATTTTCCGTTCCAGTCATGGTGGTCCTCCATCTTGCAATACATACAGGTCTAGTTTTGGTGTTTCCTTACCGTTATATATAACAGTCACCCTTATTTTTCCTTTGGGGTAGACTTTTTGCCCCATGTACGTCTTCAAAATAATTTATGTGTCTCTCAAGGGTATGTGTGAGGATAGCCGCTTGTAGTCCTGTCGGTTTATGACTGTTAGGGCTGATCCTGTGTCCAATTCCATCTTTACCTGGACTCCTGCTATCTTGAGAGTGACCCAAATGGTTTGGTGATCCTCCGTTGTGATCACATTATGTAGTTTCAGACAACTCAGTTCCCTGCTTTCGGAGTCGATATCACTCTTTTGTTCGTCTGAACTATTCTGCGTCATCTTATGTACCTTCTTGTACTTTCCTTTGGTAGGTTTCTTATTGCTGGTTTTCTTTCCCGACCTGCAGATTCGTGCTATGTGTCCTACTTTTCCACACTGTCTGCACACTTTGTCTTTGAACCAGCAATCATTCTGGTCGTGTGTTGTTCTGCCGCAGCGATAGTACTTCTCTGTTCCATATGACATTTCGTTTGTGCCATATTCTTGCGGTCTCTGTTGTATCTCTGCAGGGCCCCGTGCTGCCGCTTCATATGATACCGCAATGCTGAAAGCCTTTTCCAGCGTAAGGTCCTTTTCAGATAAAAGCTGTTTCTGGGTTCCTTCACTTTGAAGCCCACACACAAACTTGTCCCTTAAGGTATCTGCCAGTCCCGCTCCAAACTGGCAGTGTTTCGATAGTTTGCGCAGTTCTGTTAAATAATCAGCATTGCTTTCATCCTTATGCTGGTTCCATTTGTGAAACTTGAATCTTTCTGCTATCAGCAGCGGTGTGGGGTTTAAATGTTCCTGTAGTATCGTTACTATGTCTTCAAAACTCTTTTCCATTGGCTTCGTTGGGGTTACTAGATTTTGTAATAAACCATACGTCTTTGCACCCATTAAATTTAACAATACTGACGCTTTCTTGTCATCTGACACCTCATTTGCCTTGCAGTATACCTCTATTCGTTCGATATATGTAGTCCAATCTTTGACTTCATTGTCAAATGCGGTGATACTGCCACACTTCGGCATTTTGGGTGTGGTTTAAAATGGCGTCTCCCAATGGCTTAAAATGGCGTCTCCCGCGCTTTCCTTCCTCCCCGCTGCTGCCAATGCCGCTCCCGGCGGTTCTTGTGGCAATGGCAGCGCCCCGCCGGTTTCTGTGCGTCTCTCTCTCCCTCTCTTTGACGCTGCTCGGCCCCTGAACACCGGCTGCGCCCTGTGCGCTCTGCCCTCTCTCTCTCTCCCCCGTCGACGCTGCTCGGCCCTTTGCTGTGCCGCTCGGTCGGGCTCTAGCCTGCCGCTGTCCGGGAAGGGTCTGCGCACTACCTGTTGCCAGCCCGTTTCGCTGGACCACCTCGACTGGAAAGCCAAGCCTGGCTCTCGACGGCCTCCCCCGCAATTCTCGAGTCTCTGCTGGATGACTGGGTGGTTGCCCGTGGTCGATGCCCGAGTCTCTGGCCTTGACCTCCAATCCACTGATCTCCAGGAACGAATCCCCGGGAGGTGATGCAGAGTTGCAGGTATGTTCGAACTTGCCTTGTCGCCAATGTTGTGTCCGTGTATAATAAGACACAGACTGCAGGAGAACGGTACAACAGGTGTTTACTCAACGTGGCTCACACTGGAGCTGATCTGTACAGATTACTACTCAGTGCTATATACAGGTGCGGTCACTGCCGGTACTGCAGTATACATGAGCTGTAAAATATAGTTCCCCCCTTAAATGTATATACATTACAGAACCGACCCCTGGAGAACACCATTGTATACCTTCCTCCAGTCCGAAAAAAAAACATTCACCACTACTCTCTGTTTCCTGTCACTTAGCCAATTTTTCATCCATGCAGCCACTGTCCCTTTTATTCCATGGGCTTCAACTTTGCTGGCAAGCTGATTATGTGGCACTTTGTAGAATGTCTTTTGGAAATCCATGTACACCACGTCAACCGCACTGCCCTCATCAACCCTCTCTGTTACCTCATCAAAAAACTCGATCAAGTTGGTTAAACACGATTTGCCTTTAACAAATCCGTGCTGGCTTTCCTTAATTATTCCACACTTGTCCAAGTGACTGTTAATTTTGTCTCTGATTATTGTTTCTAAAAGCTTCCCCACTACCGAGGTTAAACTGACTGGTCTATAGTTGCTGGGTTTATCTTTACACTCTTTTTTGAACAAGGGTGTAACATTTGCAATTCTCCAGTCCTCTGGCACCACCCCCATTTCTAAGGAGGATTGGAAGATTATTCAATCTTTGGATTTCTTCCTTCACTTCCCTCAGCATCCTCGGATGCATCTCCTCCGGTCCTGGTGACTTATCTACTTTAATTACAGCCAGCCTTTCTAGTACCTTGTCTTTATCAATTTTTATCCCATCCAGTATCTCCTCTACCTCCTCCTTCACTATGTCTATGGCAGCATCTTCTTCCTTGGTAAAGACAGATTAGTACCTCAGCCATACCCTCTGCCTCCATGTGTAGGTCTCCTTTTTGGTCCCTAATCAGCCCCACCCCTCCTTTTACTACCCGTTTACTATTTATATGCCTATAGAAGTCTTTTGGGTTACCTTTTATGTTAACTGCAGTTATAGTCTCATACTCTCTCTTTGCCCCTCTTATTTTCTTTTTCACTTCTTCTCTGAACTTTCTATATTTAGCCTGCTTCTTCGATGTATTCTCGACCTGACATCTGTCATACGAGATCTTTCTCTGTTTCATTTTACTCTCTATCCCTTTCATCGTCCAGCGAGCTCTGATTATAGTTGACCTTTCTGCCTAGTGGGAATGTACCTCGACTTTACTCGAACTATTCCGTGGTTTCTTTTGTTCTTAAGGTCACAGACAGCATTAGTGAGGAACTCTCAGAGATGCTGAAAATATTTATTTTTTCATTTATTTAAGGATGTGGACGTTGCTGGCAAAGACTGCATTTATTGCCCATCCCTAGTTGCCCTGAGAAGGTAGTGGTGGGTTTTCTTCTTGATACAAATCATTGGCTTGCTAGGTCACTTCAAAGTGTGGGACTGGAGACACATATAAGCCAGACTGATTTGCTTCTCTAAAGGACATTAGTGAAGTAGTTGGTTCTTTACGACAATCCAAAAGCTTCATGGTCACTTTTACTGATTACAGTTACCTATTCTTTGCTAGTTCTCTTCTTTGGGTTTCAGCTCATCAACTCTTAGATTTGTGTGTTCTTTAGTAAAATTGCAATGACAAAAATAAAGCCAGCAGACAAGCCTACATAAACTGCTACAGAATACAGACACATTTGTTTTACATAGGATTACATAGAATATAAGACACAGAAACAGGCCATTCGGCCCAACCAGTCCATGCCGGCATTTATGCTCCACTCGAGCCTCCTCCCGTCTTTCCTCATCTAAATCTATCAGCATAACTCTCTATTTCCTTCTCCCTCATATGCAGCTCCATCCTCTCCTGCTTTCCCATCAAGAGGTCACCATGGAAACCCAGTGGTTGATCACTAGTGAAAATGAACAAATATACAGTACTAGACTGATTTGATTTAAATCACGTTCAAGCAAAACCATGAGAACTTTAGAAATCAGTGCTGCAACACAATGAAGCTCCATTTACTGCATGACAGCATGGTAGGATACACTTGTGTCTGCACTTAAGAGTCATGGGGGAGAAATTGAGTATAGCCCCGTTTGGGGCGCTAACCTCGCCAGGGTGCTAAAAGTAGCGCCCCGGAAACATTCGCGCCCCCGCACTGGAAATTGGTCATTTGCACCCCAAAGGGAAGCGCGGCGCTACTGGAGGCGCCCCGCATCCCTCTTGGGGCGCTGCGATTGAATATCATGGCGCAACGTGCCGCAATGCCACATGCTGCGGCACGTCGCGCTGCGGTATTGCAGGCCTTCCTCCCCTTCATAAAGGGAAGGGGCCTTGTGCAGCGCGATCTGGGGCCCAGCTGGGCCCCCGAGGATCGGGAGTGCAGGCAAAAGAGCCCGGCACCGAAGAGAAGTGCCGGGCTCTTGGAGCGCAGCCGGCACTCCACGGCGGGGGGGGGGGGGGGTGGTTCAGGAGGCCGGGGACGGGAGCGCAGGCAGGTACTGGCAGGCGGCCAACAACAAAAATGGCCGCCCCACACCTCACCTTTAATTTGCGCCTCCCCGGCCGCAGGTAGGCCCCCCTGATCCTGTCGGACATAGCGTCCGGCGGTAAATCAGGGAGTGCTGCCGAATATCGCGGCCGGGGCATCGGAGGGGTGCTGCGCACACCAATGACGTCATCAGCAGCGGCGCAGCGCTAACGGTTAGTGCCACCACTAACGTACCACGGAATTTAGCGGGAGGCATGGGCATAGCCGCGCCCGGGTGCTAGTTGGCTTGCGCCCCACTTAGCGCCCTCTTAAGGCGCTAATGGGTGGCGCAACCAACCAAATTTTTCCCCCATAGAGTCATAGGGCACAGAAGAAGGCCATTCGGCCCACCGAGTCCGTGCCGGCTCTCTGTAGAGCAATCCAGTCAGTCCCATTCCCCTGCTCTATCCCCATTGCCCTGCAAGTTTATTTCCCTCAAGTGCCTAACTGGTCTCCCCTTGAAAACATTGATCATCTCCACTTCCACCACTTCCATCGGCAGCGAATTCCAGGTCCTCACCACTCGCTGCATAAAAAAGTTTTCCCTCTCATCCCCCCGTACTCTTGCCTGAAACCTTAAATCTGTGTCCCCTAGTCCTTGTATCATCAACTAGTTGGAACAGCCTTTCCCTGTCTAGCCTATCCAAACCCATCATAATCTTGAACACCTCTATCAAATCACCCCGCAACCTCCTTTGCACTAACGAAAACAAATCCAGCTTCTCCAACCTGTCCTTGTAGTTAAGATCCCCCATCCCCGGAACCATTCTGGTAAATCTTCTCTGCACCCTCTCAAGGGCCTTCACATCCTTCCTAAAGTGTGGTGACCAGAACTGGACGCAATACTCCAGTTGTGGCCTAACCAGCGCATTATAAAGGTTCAGCATAACTTCTCTACTTTTGCACTCAATAGCTCTATTTACAAAGCCTAAGATCCCATATGCTTTGCTAACCACTCTCTCAATATGTCCTGCCACCTTCAGGGATCTATGCACGTTAACTCCCAGGTCTCTCTGTCCCTGCACACTCTTTAAAACTGTGCCATTAAGTGTATATTGCCTCTCCCTGTTCCTTCTGCCAAAATCCATCACCTCACACCTCTCTGTATTAAATTCCATCTGCCATTTGTCTGCCAATTCTGCTAGTCTTTCTATGTCCTGTTGCAGTCAATTAGTATCATCCCCACTTTTTGCCACACCCCCAAGTTTGGTGTCATCGGCAAATTTAGAAATTCTACTCTGTATTCCAATGTCCAGGTCAATTATATATATCAAAAAAAGCAGTGGCCCCAGCACTGACCCTTGGGTAACACCACTGTCTACCGTGCTCCAGTCTGAAAAACAGCCATTTACCACAACTCGCTGTTTTCTGTCCTTAAGCCAATTCCTTATCCAAGCTGCCACTGACCTACCTATTCCACGAGCCTCAATTTTGTTAACCAACCTTTTATGTGGTACTTTTTCAAACGCCTTCCGAAAATCCATGTAGACAACATCCATTGCATTCCCTTCATCAATCCTCTCTGTTACTTCATCAAAAAAATCAATTAGATTAGTTAAACACGATCTGCCTTTTACAAATCCGTGTTAGCACTCCTTAATTAGCGTAAACCTCTCCAAGTGCACGTTAATTTTTCTTCTGATTATTGCTTCTAAAATTTTACCCACCACTGATGTTAAACTGACTGGCCTGTAGTTACTAGGATTGTCCTTACACCCTTTCTTGAACAATGGTGTCACATTTGCCACTTTCCAATCCTCAGGCACCTCCCCCGCATCTAGGGAAGATTGGAAAATTATGGCAAGCACTTCCGCTATCTCCTCCCCCAATTCCCTTAGCAACCTGGGATGCAAGCCATCTGGACCAGGTGACTTGTCCACTCTAAGCATACCCAGCCTTTCTAGTACACCCTGTCTCTCAATTTTTACCCCTTCCATTGCTTCTACCTTTTCCACTTCTACCGATATTTTGTCAACATCCATTTCTTTAGTAAGCACTGATACAAAGTACTCATTGAGTATTCTAGCCTTGCCCTGTGCCTCTAAGCATATATCACCTTCATTGTCTCTAATAGGCCCCACCCCGCCTCTTACTACCCGCTTACTGTTTACATGCCAGTAGAAGATTTTTGGGTTCCCTTTTATGTTAACCGCCATTCTACTCTTATATTCTCTCTTTGCCAATCATATTTTCATCTTCACTTCCCCTCTCAACTTATTGTACTTGGTCTGGTTCTCCCTTGAAGAATTTACCTGACCTGCATCATACACCCTCTTTTATTGTTTCATCATCTTGCTGCATTGCTGCAGTTGTACAAGGTATTGGTGAGACCGCACCTGGAATACTGCATACAGTTTTGGTGTCCATACTTAAGAAAAGACATACTTGCTCTCGAGTCAGTACAAAGAAGGTTCACTCGGTTAATCCCGGGGATGAGGGGGTGGTCATATGAGGAGAGGTTGAGTAGATTGGGACTCTACTCATTGGAGCTCAGAAGAGTGAGAGGCGATCTTATTGAAACATATAAGATTGTGAAGGGGCTTGATCGGGTGGATGCGGTGAGGATGTTCCCAATGATGGGTGAAACTAGAACTAGGGGGCATAATCTTAAAATAAGGGGCTGCTCTTTCAAAACTGAGATGAGGAGAAACTTCTTCACTCAGAGGGTGGTAGGTTTGTGGAATTTGCTGCCCCAGAAAGCTGTGGAAGCTACATCATTAAATACATTTAAAACAGAAATAGATAGTTTCCTAGAAGTAAAGGGAATTAAGGGTTACGGGGAGCGGGCAGGAAATTGAACATGAGTCTAGGTTCGGAATGGTCATGGCCCTGTGGGTAGTGGAGTGGGCCCAGGTGCCGTGTAGCCTGGTTCTGCTCCTACCTCTTGTGTTCTAATTCTGTGTTAGATTTCAGGAGATGGTTTTATTCCTGTTCCTGGCTGGGTGGCGATCGCCTTTACAGAAGGTAAGTACTGTAGAAAATATAGGGACAGAGTGATCTCCTGGACGAGTTTCGATCGCCTAGATGGGTCGGAGAGGAATTTCCCAGATTTTTCCTCCCAAATTGGCCATTGGGTTTTTTTATCTGGTTTTTCGCCTCTCCCGGGAGATCACATGGGTTCAGGTGGATGGAGAGGGGTAGAAGATTTGAGGTTAGGATCAGATCAGCCATGATCTTATTGAATGGTGGAGCAGGCTCAAGGGGCCGATTGGCCTACTCCTGCTCCTATTTCTTATGTTCTTATGTTCTTATGTTCTCTATCTCTCTCTATCTATATGCTACACAATTAATTCCCGATCTCAAATTAGGTTGCACCATGGGACTGGCTTGGTGGAGCAGTTGGTCTTTTCCTGCCTTTCTGTTTTGTATGTTAGAGAAAGTATATCAAATACTTGGCTTCAATGAACTCTTTTGGGACTCCCTCTCTCCAGAACCAGCTTGATAATGGTTGCAACAGAAAAGTATAGACTGTGTACCAGAGAGATTCCATTAATTTCAATGAAACACAGACGTTTGGAGCAGACTGGGAGTTTATGTGGAGCTAGCCGACTAGAAAAACAGTGTAGTAGCTGGATAGCTTACTGCTGTAGACTATTTTCTGGTTTGCACAACAAGACTTAGCAAGAAAGAGCAAACACGGCTCCACCTTTATGTCAATAGGTATTGGTTTCCCTCAAACCAACAAGAGCAATTAAAATGTCTACAAATCAATTTATGTAAAGATGTTGTGGAGTGAGACTTCTCAATGCTATAATTAAATATTTATCTCAGTTCATGATAGGAGGGGGCAGGAGTCTTATTTCTCCAAATTGCACCATTGAGTAGCTGTGAAGAAAATCTTAGTACCTGTATTCCGAAGTTCCACATTGATGATGGATTTTGATATGATGACATAAACATGTCCACTTAAACCTACCACTCCCATTTTTATTTACAAATAAACTAGACGGTAACTTACATCCATTTCTTCACAGAAGGTGGAGTTGGGCCCATATTGGAGCTGACATTGGTGATGGACATCGTACAGTACTCCTGGAGCAATGGTGGGTACCACTAATTCCTGTTTAGTTGGTGGATCATTGAGACAGAAACCCCAGCCTCGACTGTGGATAGAAAAACAGAAAAGCTTATAGGTACAATATATAAGGGGTAATCTTAATGGATGGAAAATCATGCAGGCACATGCCTGAATTCCCAATATGTGCTCCCAGCAAGCAAATCTCTGAGCCGGGAGTGCAAATTAACAGAATTTTCCCTTTAATATACGGAGCCTGGGAGATGGAATGCTGCTTGACTTCCACTGAGGGCACTTGAGATGGCTGTGGTGAACGACCTTGAGGAGCTTTGGTTGCAGAGGGCCCGACAGCAGACTGCTGCAACTCAGTGGCGGCCGTGGAAGTCTGGCACAGCTGGCTGCTTGACGCCAACAAGGGCACTGGTTGAGAGGCTGGCGGGATAGCAGGCATGCAGCCATCCTGAGAGAGGACAACATGTGCCTCTCCATGGTGCACTAGGAAAGAATGAAGCGAGGCCACTTAAAACACTTTTAATTGTGTTCCTTTTGGCTTGAAAGCCAAAGGAAATGCCAGCGGTGTGAGCTTCCAGTCAGAGCTGACACAAGAGGATCTATAGCTATGGGTCCCCCTGCTGTCGTCACAGATCTGACCACTTGCTCCATGGTTGACTGCAGTATTGCGATGTCCCGCACAAGGACCCCAGACAGGTTGGAGTTGGATTCCTCCATACTCTGCGCTAGTGTGCGGAGGCTTGTTGGCAGGCAACCCACTGCAACTAGAAGTTCCTGCTGTACAGCCATCGGTCTGTAATCTGGGCTGTCAATGTTATCATCAGTGCTCTCTACAGCAGGCCTCAGAAGTGAGCTCGCACTCCGGTGAGCTGCTTCCTCGGCCCTCCAAGATCCCCATCCAGTGCACCAGTGCTGGAGTATCTCTCCGTGCAGACCTGTCTATCCGACCCTGTGAATTATGTGGGGTGCCAATAGCTGAGCTGGTGCCTGCAAGTGTTCTCATATTAAAATTAAAAATAAATTATGCTCGCCAAGTTGAGGGAGGTTGAGGAATGGAACTTTTTATTTCAGGAACCCAGGGGGGAATTTTTTGGGAGGTCAGTGGGCACATTCAGTGGCAGGTTGGTTGGGGAAAAAAATGTTTTGTCAGCGGGTCGGGACCCCGCTGTCAACCCGCCACCACACGCCTTTCCCAGATGTCCGGTCTGTCAGGGCTGAACAGACCCGACACGCAGCAGTGGGGGAGGCAATTCAGATCATTATGACCTTGTTAACAGCCCATTAACATTTTGAGCTCACCTTACCATTTTACGAGGCCACCCACAGGGCCCACGCAGGTAAGGAGGTCGGGAGTTGTATGACCATGGAATCATCTCATTACTTGACAGCTGCAAATGTGCTATAAAAGCTCCCGTCTCACATCAGTTCACTTTCCAAGCTCAGGAGGTATTGCTTACTGCATTTGGAAAACAGATTGAGCTTTATTCAGGTTGCAAGTGTTTGGAGTAAACTCTCTATCCTGTGTTACCTCATTTGAACAATCTCTCTCACCATTGACAGATCGCTTCTGTCATCTCAAGTTCACCTGCCATCTATTACATCAGCACAGTGCCCTTGAAACTATCTCACCTTGGTCCTCAGAATACCATAACGATCAGCCCCAACACCAGCAGCACCAGGCACACCAGCAGCACCAACAACAACTCTGCAATCAACTAATTTTTTCTTTATTCGTTCATGTGATCTAGGCATCACTGGCAAGGCCAGCATTTATTGCCCATCCCTAATTGCCCTTGAGAAGGTGGTGGTGAGCCACCTTCTTGAACTGCTGCAGTCCGTGTGGTGAAGGTACTCCCACAGTGCTGTTAGGGAGGGAGTTCCATGATTTTGACCAAGTGACGATGAAGTAATGGCGATATACTTCCAAGTCAGGATGGTGTGTGACTTGGAGGGGAACTTGGAGATGGTGGTGTTCCCATGCGCTTGCTGCCCTTGTCCTTGTAGGTGATAGAGGTTGCGGGTTTGGGAGGTGATGCACAGGACAGAGGGCATCAGCACCCGACGATATTGCTGCCCAGGAGGCCAGGGATGGGCTCACCATGGCCACATTTATGTCACTTGATGCTGTACACTCTGGCAGGCACATGATGCACCAGGTTGGCACCACCACACAACAACACCATAAAGCATCCCTACAATGCCCAAGCAATTTGTTTCACACTCATGACCATTGCAGGGGGGTGGGGGAGTATACCGTTATGTCTCACCATTCACTGCAACTCACTAAGCCATTTCCAAAGGTTCACACAAATCTATCCAAGAACGCAAAGTGTTGAAAATGAAGATTTCAATGTTTGATAGCGCATAAACAGAAACTTCACATGAACATTGGCTAAAATACACAAGTTGCTAACCTTGTGTGTTGTTAGTTGGTATGATTGGACTAGGATTTAAACTAAAAAAGGGGGGCAGGGGTCAGGTGAGGGGGAATTTAGAAATCTGAAGAGAAAGGTCAAGGCAATAGAGCAGTGTAGCGATTTGGGTAAAAATAAGCAGCATGTGACAGGAAGGGACAAAGAGTTTAATAGTAGCAGTGCAGCAGAGAATAAGGTCAAAGCAGGAAATAATGGTAAAACATTTAAATTAAAGGCTCTTTATCTGAATGCACAAAGCATTTGTAACAAGATAGACAAACTAGTGGCACAAATAGAGATAAATGGGTTTGATGTAATAGTCATTACAGAGATATGGTTGCAAGGTGGCCAAGGTTGGGAACTAAATGTTCCAGGGTACTTGACGTTTCGAAAAGACAGACAGAATGGAAAAGGAGGGGGAGTAGCCCAGATAATAAAGGATGACATAAGGCCAGTAGCGAGAAATGATCTCGGCTCGGAAGATCAGGAAGTAGAATCAGTATGGGTGGAGATAAGGAATAACAAGGGGCAGAAAACACTGGTAGGAATAGTATATAGGTACCCAAACAGTAGCTATACTGTTGGACAGAATATTAATCAGGAAATAGTAGGAGCTTGCAACAAAGGTAATGCAATAATCGTGGGGGACTTTAATCTTCATATAGACTGGACAAGTCAAATTGGCAAAGGTAGTCTGGAGGATGAGTTCACAAATGCATTCGGGACAGTTTCCTAGAACAATATGTCATGGAACCAACCAGGGAACAGACTCTTTTAGAGCTTGTATTGTGCAATGAGACAGGGTTAATTAACAATCTCATAGTAAAGGATCCTCTGGGGTGGAGTGATCATAATATGATAGAATTTTATGTTAATTTTGAGTGACTTGCCAAAGTGCGAAATGAGAGTGTTAAACATAAATAAAGCCAACTACATAGGTATGAGGGGCGAGTTGGCTAAGGTAGATTGGAAAAATAGATTAAAATGTATGGCGGTAGATAAGCAGTGGCTAGCATTTAAAGAACTATTTCATAATTCTCAACAAAAATACATTCCATTGAGAAACAAAAACCTCCATGGGAAAAGTGATCCATCCGTGGCTAACTAATGAAGTTAAGGATAGCATTAGATTGAAAGAAGAAGCTTATAATTTTGCAAAGAATAATAGTAAGCCTGAGGATTGGGAGGGTTTCAGAAACCAGCAAAGGTTGACCAAAAAATTGATAAAAAGGGAAAAAATAGAATGAATGAGAGAAAACTAGCAAGAAATATAAAAGCAGATTGTAAGAGCTTCTACAAGTATGTAAAAAGGAAGAGAGTAGCAAAAGTACACGTTGGTCCCTTAGAGGCTGAGACAGGAGAAATTATTATGGGGAATAAGGAAATGGCAGAAACGTTAAACAAATACTTTGTATCTGTCTTCACAGTAGAAGACACAAAAAGCATACCAAAAATGGTGGAGAACCAAGGGTCTAATGAGGGTGAGGAACTTAACGTAATTATTTTAAGTAGAGGAAAAAGCACTAGAGAAACTAATGGGACTAAAAGCCGACAAATCCTCTGAACCTGATGGCCTACATCCTAGGATTCTAAAAGAGGTGGCTGAAGAGATTGTGGATGCATTGGTTTTGATCTTCCCAAATTCCCTAGAATCTGGAATGGTCCCAGCAGATTGGAAGGTCACAAATGTAACACCGCTATTCAAGAAAGGAGGGAGAGAAAAAACAGGGAACCACGGGCCAGTTAGCTTGACATCAGTTATCGGGAAAATGCTGTAATCCATTGTTAAGGAAGTGGTATCAAGTCATTTAGAAAACCATAACATGATTAGGCAGAGTCAACATGGTTTTATGAAAGGGAAATCATGTTTGACAAACTTATTAGAGTGTTTTGAGGATGTAACTAGCAGAGTAGATAAAGGGGAACCAGTGGATGTAATATATTTGGATCTCCAAAAGGCATAAGGTGCCACATAAAAGATTATTACACAAGATTAGAGCTCATGGGATTGGGGGTAATATAGTAGCATGGATAGAGGATTGGTTAACGGACAGAAAACAGAGAGTAGTGATAAACGGATCTTTATCAGGTTGGCAGGCTGTAACTAGTGGGATGCCGCAAGGATCAGTGTTGGGGCCTCAGCTACTTACAATCTATATTAATGACCTAGATGAAGGGGCCGAGTGTAATGTAACCAGGTTTGCTGATGATACAAGTTAGGTGGGACAGTAAGCTGTGAGGAGAACACAAAGGGCTGGATTTTCATTGAGGAGGCAGGTAGGAGGCGGGACTACAACTTTCGGCATTGCAGGAAAGGATGCCCTGGAGCATGGTACATCGGCGAGACCATGCAGACACTGCGACAACGGATGAACGGACACCGCGCAACAATCGCCAGGCAGGAGTGTTCCCTCCCAGTCGGGGAACACTTCAGCAGTCAAGGACATTCAGCCTCCGATCTTCGGGTAAGCATTCTCCAAGGCGGCCTTCGAGACACACGACAACGCAAAATCGTCGAGCAGAAACTGATAGCCAAGTTCCACACTCATGAGGACGACCTCAACCGGGATCTTGGGTTCATGTCACGCTACATGTAACCCCACCTGACATAGAGTCATCCAGACTCGAGTCATCGTTGGCTTGTTCTCTCTACACAGATGCGGCTGGACCTGCTGTGATTTCCAGCAAAAAAAAAAATTCTTTTTATTGTTTTTTGTTTGTTTTTTGTTTTTCATACAGACCCCAGCACCTGTAACATTTGACCCCTTGTGACCCCACCTCATTGTTCTTTGATGTAATGTTTTCCTGACTGACCTGTTTGGACACCATTCACACCTTTGATTGCTGTGATTATCTCTCTGCCGAGGTATGATAAAGGGCAGTTAGAAAGATTACCTGTAATCATCTGGCAGTGTTCTCTGACTATATATGCTGTGCCTATATGCATTTCTTCACTTCACCTGATGAAGGAGCAGTGCTCCGAAAGCTTGTGATTTCAAATAAAGCTGGTGTTGTGTGAGTTCTTAAAAGGCCGAGGACATTTAGTATTATTTTATTTTCCCAATTCTATACCATGTTTTTAGGACTGGCTTCTATTGTTAATTTTGTTGACATTATTATGAAAAAAAAATCATGGGACATAACATGCTGTCAAAATAAAGGCGAGGCTAATGGCACTTATTTATGTGGAAATGCTACATCAACTTCAGGCGAGGGCAGATGCACGGTTAAACACAGAAATCCAAAATTTGCTGTTGGAGATGCCGATAGCTTCGCAAAAAGAGCATCTTGCTGTCTGCCTCACCATCGAAATGCAGTGAATGGTATGAAAATGCTGTATTTGCGCACCATAGAAAGTCTTGTCCATTTCAGTCCAAGTACCCTTTTAACAACGAGATAAGTGCTAATTACTGCCAGTTAACCTCTCTGGCACTGAAAATTAACCATTCCAAGTCAGGAGGTTTTAATTGTTGGAGATTTACAAAATTTAAAATTTAATTTTTTTTCCTTTCTGTCTCTTTTCTCTCTCAATCGAATCTTTCTTTCCCTCTCTTTATTTCTCTTTATGCACATGATTTGACATTGAATTCACCCACTCTAACTTACTCTTATTGCTCAGTCCTTGCGCTGTTAATTTCACAATTCTTCAAACTGATTGGTTAAGGAGGTACACAGCTGTTCACTCAGGTCCCAGAAGCCCGGCTTCCCTCGTTGCGACGTTATCTGTTCGTACTTTCAGCAACATGTGGCGCTAAAAAATTAAAAACCTAAATGTGCACGGGCAAGTCTAACTAACGGCAGACAGCGTTAGATTCATTCCTACAGCAAATTGTGGCTCCATCTATTTTGATTTCTCCCAACAATATGCAATCCTTGTGAGTCCAAAACAATCTGCTAATTTACTGGAGAGCTGGCTGTAACTGAAGCATTTCCAAGACTTTATCAGTTTTTTTCTGGTTCTGCTGAAGTCGAGGATGTGAAAACGATGCTCTTTAATATCTACATTTCACTGGATCCCAGGGAGCAACAATGAATCTAAGTGAAAAGTTCCACGGCAACCATGAAGTCCATTTAGAATTAATGCTGGGGATTGGTTTTGGAGCACTACAAATACAGTATATCATTGTTGAAACAGTACGAGTTGAAAGAAGATATGGCATGGAGATTAGCAGGCATTATACCTGGACTGGCCGCATCTACAGTCTGCAGGCCCTAGCACACCTACTCAACAATGATTGTGGGGAACTGGCTCCACAGGTCCTCGGTCTACACAATCCCAGTTGCCAATCTGTCCATCTGTTGTAAGATCATCTGCAAACAATCTGCATGATAAGGACAATAAAATCACTTCCTCCCTCAACGTTTCTGTCTCCACCTTCATTCCACGGTAACATAGGAATCATCTGCAGCATCCGCTAATGTGCAGGCCCAATATGTATCAGACAAGTGACTTATGCATAGGTTAACTTGGCCAGCATTTTCATCTCCACTGAGAAGCAACAGCCACCCAATGTCTGCCCAATGTCACTCCACTTTCCCGAAGTAGAGGGGTTGGTGATGGCAGCCATGTGGTCATCCTGGCAGATGAATTGAAGGTGTTGATGAACACATGGGAGTATGATATTGTTGCTATCACAGAGACATGGTTGAGGGAGGGGCAGGACTGGCAGCTCAATATTCTGGGGTATAGAATCTTCAGGCGAGACAGAGGGGTGTGTGAAAGAGGAGCGGGTGTCGCAATATTAATCAAAGAATCAATTACTGCTGTAAGGAGGGATGATATCTTAGCAGGTTCCTCTAATGAGGCCATATGGGTAGAACTTAAAAACAAAAAGGGGGCAAGCACTTTGCTGGGAGTGTACTATAGGCCCCCAAACAGTCAGGAGGAGATAGAGGAACAGATATGTAGGCAAATCTCAGAGAAGTGTAGAAATAATAGGGTAATAATAGTAGGGGGTTTCAACTTCCTCAATATTAACTGGGATAGTCAGTGTGTGAAAGGCGGAATTCTTAAAGTGCATCCAGGAGAGCTTTTTGAGCCAGCATGTAGAAAGTCCTACAAGAGAGGGAGCGGTACTGGACCTAATTCTAGGGAATGTAGCTGGGCAAGTGGTAGATGTGTCAGTAGGAGAGCATTTTGGTGAGAGTAACCATAATTCAGTGAGATTTAAAGTAGTCATGGAAAAGGACAAAGATGGACCGGAAATAAAGATTCTAAATTGGGGGAAGGCTGATTTTAATATGATAAACCAGGATCTGGCCAAAATGGACTGGGATCAGCTACTTGTAGGAAAATCCACATCAGAGCAATGGGAGTTGTTCAGAAATGAAATAGAGAGAGTACAACACCAGCATGTTCCCATAAAGGTCAAGGGTGGGACCAACAAGCCCAGGGAACCCTGGATGTCAAGGGATATACAAGAATGGATTAGGAAAAAAAGGGAGACTTTTCGCAGATACAAAGGACTAAAAACAGTGGAAGCCCTAGAGGAGTATAGAAAGTGCAGGGGGGTACTTAAAAAAGAAATTAGGAGAGCGAAGAGGGGGCATGAAAAAACAAAGGCGGGCAAAATAAAGGAAAATCCCAAGGTGTTTTATAAGTATATTAAGGACAAGAGGAAACCAGGGAAAGAGTAGGGCCCATTAGGGACCAAAGTGGCAATCTGTATGTAGAGCTGGAAGATGTGGGTGTGGTTTTAAATGAATATTTTGCATCTGTGTTCACTATGGAGGAGGGTGATGTAGGCATAGAAATCAGGCAGGGGGATTGTGATATACTTGTACAAATTAGTATGGAGAGGGAGGAGGTACTAGCGGTTTTAGCGGGCTTAAAAGTGGAAAAATCCCCAGGCCCAGACGAGATGTATCCCAGGCTGCTGTGTGAGGCAAGGGAGGAGATTGCAGGGGCTCTGACACAAATTTGCAGAACCTCTCTGGCCACAGTGGAGGTGCTAGGGGACTGGAGAACAGCTAACATTGTTCAAGAAGGGTAGTAGGGATAAACCAGGGAATTATAGGCCAGTGAGCCTAACATCAGTGCTAGGGAAATTATTGGAAAAAATTCTGATGGACAGAATTAGTCTCCACTTGGAGAGGCAGGGATTAATCAGGGATAGTCAGCATGGCTTCATCAGGGGGAGATCATGTCTGACCAATTTGATTGAATTTTTCGAGGGGGTGACTATGTGTGTGGATGAGGGTAGTGCATTGATGTAGTCGACATGGATTTCAGTAAGGCTTTTGACAAAGTCCCGCATGGGAGACTGGTCAAGAAGGTAAGAGCCCATGGGATCATGGGCAATTTGGCACACTGGATCCAAAATTGACTTAGTGGCAGGAGGCAGAGGGTGATGGTTGAAGGTTGTTTCTGTAACTGGAAGCCTGTGTCCAGTGGTGTACCGCAGGGATCGGTGCTGGGTCCTTTGCTGTTTGTAGTGTACATTAATGATTTAGATATGAATGTAGGAGGTATGATCAGTAAGTTCGCAGATGATACAAAAATTGGTAGAGTGGTAAATAGTGAAGAGGGAAGCCTCAGGCTACAGGATAATATAGACGGGATGGTTAGATGGACAGAACAGTGGCAAATGGAATTTAACCCTGAAAAGTGTGATGTGATGCATTTTGGGAGGACTAACAAGGCAAGGGAATGCACAATGAATGGTAGGACCCTAGGAACTCCAGAGGATCAGAGGGACCTTGGTGTGCATGTACATAGATCCCTGAAGGCAGCAGGACAGGTAGATAAGGTTGTTAAAAAGGCATATGGGATACTTGCCTTCATTAGCCGAGGCATAGAATATAAGAGCAGGGAGGTTATGATGGAGCTGTACAAAATGTTAGTTAGGCCACAGCTGGAATACTGTGTGCAGTTCTGGTCACCACACTATAGGAGGGATGTGATTGCATTGGAGAGGGTGCAGAGGAGATTAACCAGGATGTTACCTGGGCTGGAGCGCTTCAGCTATGAAGAGAGACTGGACAGGCTGGGGTTGTTTTCCTTAGAGCAGAGAAGGCTGAGGGGGGACCTGATTGAGGTGTACAAAATTATGAGGGGCATAGATAGGGTAGATAGAAAGGAACTTTTCACCTTAGTAGAGGGGTCAATATCCAGGGGGCATAGTTTCAAGGTAAGGGGCAGGAGGTTCAGAGGGAATTTGAGGAAAAACTTTTTCACCCAGAGGGTGGTTGGAATCTGGAACTCACAGCCTGAAAGGGTGGAAAAGGCAGGAACACTCACAACATTCAAGAAGCATTTAGATGAGCACTTGAAACGCCATAGCATACAAGGCTACGGACCAAGTGCTGGAAAATGAGATTTGAATAGACAGGGCTTGATTGCCAGCGCAGACATGATGAGCCGAAGGGCCTCTTTCTGTGCTTTATAACGCTATGACTCTCTGACTCTATGGGCTGGATTTTCATTGAAGAGGCGGGTAGGAGGCGGGTTCCGCCTCCATCGAGTTCTAGCCAACCCATGCGATTTTGACTTGATTGACCTTGTTGAGCCCGCCCAGCGGGCTCAGCAGGCCAATTAAGGGCCACCCAGCAACAGGTGATGTCTCAAGATTGAAATTTCATCTGTCAAGAGCTTTTGACAGATGACATATCAGCGTTTCACAGGTGTTTGACGCTGACAATCTGTACTCCAAGTTAATTCCTTCCTCTCAGGATGATTTAGAGATCTCTCCGGAACAGAAAGCTGAATGCTGCAATTTTTGACAGATTGTGGCCATTCTGCTTTCTGTGCCGGTGAGATGAGAGACTCCCGAGACCTGAAGGAAGGAAGGAAGGCTGTAAAGGTAAGTAAAAGTTAGTAGAACTTCTTTAAACACTTTACACAGACCAAACACACTTACCTCTGCACTCATGCACCCATCACTCACCTGAACACCGGACATCTCGACCCCTCCAAGCCCTTCATCCCAACGGCCCGCCTCGCTAACTTGGCGTGGTTTGGAGCAGTTAATTAGCACTAATCCCCGTCCCGCCTTGGGTAGGTGGGTCCCAGTGCGGGGCAGGAACACGCCTCCTTTGAAACTGGCATGGAGGCAGGTTGGGGGCAGGATGGGGTCGGGACCCCTGATTTCGGGTTTTTAAACCCCCAGACGCCTCCAATCCCGACTCCACGACCCAATGTAAATCCAGCCCTATGACTGTGTGTTAGTAAGTGACTGTGGATCTACGCGAGTCGATTTGTTACAGTGCTTTTATGAGTAGAGCCCTTTGAAAATGTGAGTGTACCAAGGATATCAGTTGTAAGCTGCAGCTTCAATGTGTAGCCCACTGTAGTATAGGCATGCACAATAAGTAAAGAAAGAATTGTAAGGTTCTGCAAGAGTTTTGTAAGGGCAAGCAATAAATATGGAACATCTAACGAGACAATACTTTGTGCATATTTAAGACATCTGCCTGGTAAATGGTAATGCTGGTTTGTCTTACCTTGCATCTTTCTTAAAGTGTGCCACCTTTTACATCTGTTCCCAAGTTGTGCGGGCAGTATATACAATATTGATCTTTCCCACCATCTCCTGCAAGGCATGTTGTCCTGCCATCCTTGGGGAAGAGTGCCATGGAGTGCTAAATAAGGCAATCCTGTGCACGCCATTTCACGCCGCACTAATTCCACTTCGCCAGCCATCAATAGGCTCTCAGATGTTGGTTCACTTCATTACTTGCTCAACTCCATTTCTTGCCTCCTTATTTATTTTATTTTGTTTGCCCAAGCCACTTGTTTTCAAAAATGAAATATACCTTTAAAATATTTACACACTTTGTAAACATGCAACAAGTTTTGCCTCCCATAGATGGCCATTTACCTTTAAAATTTAGAAGCAGCACTTTAAAACCTGCTGATATCTGCTATTCCCAGTTTTCCCTTTGGTGATTTTCTAGAGCCAGAACCTATATGGAGCAGAGCTTGCTATAAACTGCTGAATAGGCCTGACTGGTAAATTCCTGGCAAGGAGTCAGCAGACATTAACTTCTCTGTGCTCTGGTCCTACTATTTTAGAACCAGAACTCAAAATTATAGCCTTAAAAAATTTCAAGAAACCCTGCAACTTCGTAATTTTTCATCAGCAATGACTTCTTTCTTTCATTTCTGCTCCATATAGTCTTCACATGTCATACCACAACAGAACAGTTTTCTCCATGAAAAATGAGGCAATTTGCAAGCAAAACAAAACTGAAAATTGAGAATCCAATTCAAACGGCATATGTTAAATAAATTACTCACTCCAGAAACCGTGTGATGTAATCTTTGCTGCAGTGGGACCATATGAGAGGAGACTGATCATACTGCAACTGTCGAGACATGATGAAGTGATGATTCTCCATGGGTTCACAGTCATTACCCTGTCCGTCATGTTGAATGCCAAAACTGCAATAATAACAGCACATGAGGTAGTGTACTTCCTTTCTGGAAGATTTCAAATTACTGTATATCCATCTTTTTTAGAACAAATAATACGCATTTTCATTTCTGTGGGTACTTCAGAGAACGTATATTCATTGGTTGCAGTGTTATCAAAGCTGTGATCACTGGACCTCAGACAAAATTTCACAGTTAGAAAATCCCAATTAAAATGCTGTTGGGGAAGATGTCCTCTGTGCCTAAAGAACTGATTTATGATTCTACTATACTAAGTGCGAAGGTGAAATTTTTGTCTATATTAGTTCAGATCAAGAGAGGGACAGTGAGAGACCTAAGAACAGGTCACTTGCCCACCCCATCTCAGGGAATAATGCAAAGACCTGGTAGTGGCTAAGAAGGAAATAGAAAATGTTACAAAATAAACAGGGGAAGAGAAGAAATAAATATTTCCAAACAGCATTGTTTTTTTCCTGGGGAAGGGAGCAGAAATGTAACCGTTTAGAACAGACTGTGAATACTTTACAATCATTCCAATACTACTTACCATAGAAAGGTTCATACAACGTAATCTTCACCCAAGAATGCATGTGAAGGTCACAAAATTTAAAGATTTCAAAAGTAGCACTTTTGAAAATGTAGCAATGGGCTTGGAGTCCACCAACACACCAGGTTCTGTCAAACAGGTTTTCTGACTTCATCATGAATTTTAAATTTACTTCGGGCCTATTAAACACTAAATAAGCCCAAACAACAAACCAACTAACAGTAACCCACAACACCAGAACCGCTGGAATTAACTACCACGGTGGCATAGTGGTTAGCACTGTTGCCTCACAGCGCCAGGGACCCGGGTTCGAATCCGGCCTCAGGTGACTGTCTGTGTGGAGTTTGCACATTCTCCCCGTGTTTGCGTGGGTTTCCTCCGGGTGCTCCGGTTTCCTCCCACAGTCCAAAGATGTGCGGATTAGGATGATTGGCTATGATAAATTGACCCTTAGTGTTAGGGGGATTAAATACGTGGGGTTACGGGGATAGGGTGGGATATGTGTTGGTGTAGGGGTTACGGGGATTGGGTGAGATATGTGTCGGTGCAGGCTCGATGGGCTGAAATGGCCTCTATCTGCACTGTGGGGTTTCTGTGATTCTGTGATATGCTTTTCTGCTCGCCTGTAAGTACTGACTCGTACTGGGCCACTATTACACAGGTACTGGATGATCTCCAGTTTATGTTTGATTGTCGGCAAACTATTTATGCATAAAAATCATTTCAGTCTAGCATGTTCCTGTCCTCACTTTCCAGTAGGGACTTTACTGGCTAACAATCAGGAGTGAAAACCCCAGCTGATTTTAATCTTTCCCAACCTAGGGCCACAGAGAGCAGCTAACTCAAGACAGGGCTTCCCTAATTTGTAGGACCTGATCTGTGCATTTGAAATTAAATGTGTACAGAACTATTCCCTCTGTTTATAAAGGGTGAGATACCTGTGACCAATCTCGTGTGCGATGGTAAATGTTACCGGCAAGCCAGAATCCTCATTAATATTGCAGCTTCGATGTGGTTGGCACATTCCCGAGATATGAGACAGACCTAATGTCTCACAGGGGTGATTCATCCCAGCACAGAGATCCTTCCTATAATTAAAAGGCATTTAGATCACTTAAAAATGACTATAGATAATGGCCCAGAATTTCCTGGATCGGAATTATATCAAAAGGTAAGTTGATATTTACGTCGGTTTCTACAGCAATCTTACACCACAATTTCCTGCCAATTTCATCAGCATAAGCCGGAACATAAAAACTAGTGTAAACTACCAGAAATCAGTGTAAGTAATAGGGGTCCGAGGAAAGCGCAGAACTCACGCCATATTCCTTCTTTAAATCCGTCTTTGTCGGTGAAAATTAAAGTTTGAAGCTATCACACCAGGCACAGCATGTTCAAGAAAATCATGACAGCTTTTCAATTTTAATGTAACACTTTCTGATGCCATAAAAAGCATCCAAAGATTTACAAAATATAATGCCGATCTCAGTAAAACAAAACACATGCCAAAAATTACTGTAAAACTCTATAAAGCGTGACTTTAGTTCCTGCTGCGCCTCAATTGTATAAATTGCTTTCCAAAGCAGTTACTCACATTTAAGTAAAACATAGTGATTTGTACTGTATGAATTATTTATATCACAAGCATGAAAATAAACAAATGACAAAATAAAAATGACAGCTCTTCAGGTATTAAGTGTACTGTCAAGTGTGCTTCATATAACAATAGAAATCCTTAACACCTCTGGTCCAAACATTGATTTTAACAACTTCAGACTTCTCTCTTCCTGATTTTTCTTGTTGGATTCTCCCTTCCACATTCCTACTGCATTTTCTTCCAGTTTAGTGCTGTATTTAACTCCTTCTAAAGCCTTTTCATATTCTGACAGATGACCTTTGTGTATTATGCACCAGTTTGCACCTTTTTAAAATCTATTTGCAGACTATTAAACATATTGGCCCTGAATTTCCTTGGTAGTTCCACCAGACTCCTGCCTAACTCTGGTGGGAGATTAGTGAAACTTACCAGAAAACTACAGGGATTGTATGGCCTCCCTTATAAGGGGTCAAACCTCTGCCCACCCCTTACATGGCAAATGTCTTGTTGAGGGGGGGGAAGGGGACAGAGCTGGGGTGGGAACTCACTCCGTACGTTTATTCAGGACCTGGCATAGCGCTGGAGGCCACTATGCCCAGTGAGAGCAGGTGCACCAGCCTCCAGATGGGTATAAGTTGACATCACCAGGGAAGTTTAGTTCAGACTCGTGCCTTGGACCCCAAAGAATAGACTAATTTAAAAAATAAATATCTTTATCAGCTCCCTTACACAGAGGGCCAAAGGGACATGGGTGTGTTTGAGGGGGAGGGCCCTAGTCAGCCATCCATCCAACTGCAGTCAAATGCTGGAGATGCCAGGTTTGCCTTGTGGCCCAATGCAAATTCAGCACCCTACCGCTGACCCTCCAAACTCTGGTGTAATCAGTGATGGAGGGAACTGGCAGGCGGAATACCCGCTGTTATGTCAGGATGCTGGACTACGGATATTTGGGAGCATTAACTGTCTCAGTGTGAAGGTAGCTAACATAATAAAATAGATTTTTCAAGTCCTTGCATGTACCAAGGAACCATGCATGCCACAAGTATGCATCGGAAAGCCTGCCCTAATATCTGCACCCATCATCTAACTGGTAGATCATGCCAGTTCTGATACCACCAAAATATTAAACTATCTTTCCTTTGAAAATCAGCCTGCTGTGCTATCCAGCATTTTCTAATTATGAGTTCAATTGCTTATCATAGCCAGTTTAAAAAAAAAACTAACCTAGTCAACAATACGGCTACATCATGATGATTCGGACTGGAGTCACTTTTAGGATTCACGTTCTTTTGCCACTTGCAGAAACTGGCAAGAGTATGGTCAGCATGATGAATGATTTTTAGTCCTTTCTGTAAAGGATTGGAAGAATGTTATTTCAGCGAAAAACTGTTAGAAACAGCATTGATTTGCTGAATAGTAAAATATGATTAAATGAACACAGCAGGATGGACCATGCCCTTATCTTGTAGTAGTTGTCCAAAAATTAACTGGCAATGCCCAGAGGGAGAAAATATTTTTATACATATATATATATATATATGTATAAAGATCTAAAAACGCACAGCAGCTGATCTGCCCATCAGGATTTCCAAGGCTGGGTGCTGAAACAGAATGCCCCTGATTTTGGTCACTCCACTGCCCTGTTTTTCAGTGTGAATGGGGGGGGCAGCAATACTGTAATTGCAAAGAGTTCACTTATTGCCGACCTGCTGTCCAAGGCCCGCCCTCTGCGATTTCCCAGTGGGCCTCGATTGAGGCAGCTTCTGCTTCCAGCAAAAACAGGCAGGAGCCTCACTAAGCTATGTCAATCAAGGTGCAAAGACATAGGCCTAGAAATTGGGTTTTGGCTTAGCCAGGGCTTTAGCGCCGGAAATTAGTGCCGGCGCTAAGTCCCCTGCGCGCGCCAAAAATTCAGTGGCGCCGCGCCCAAACGGCTGCCGGCGCTACTGAAGGGTATTAGCGCCTGGAAAAGGGCGCTAACTGCCGTTTCGCGCCGCAATTCCGGCGCTGCGGCACCCGATGCGGTGCGGCAGGCTGGGGAAGTGCAGGCCTCCTCCTTCCGTTAAGGAGGAGCTGCCTGCACCCGGCCGCGGCCCGCGCAAATCTGCTTAAAAATGAGCCCAGCACCTCGGACAAGTGCCGGGCTTGCATCTGTTCCGGGGGGGGGGGAGAGAAGTCCGGGGAGGGAGCTGCGGGCAGGCGGCCGGCGGGAAAGCGGCCGGCCACCATGGGGCCTTTAATGCGCCGGCACTAACTGCAGTAAGGCACCTCTGACAAAACGCTGGTTGCGGCTGCCACGGGCGAGGCGGCCGCAACTCAATTTCGGAGTTCGGGCGGGTTACCACGGCAACCGGGACGCTGCGCACACCGATGACGTCATCGGTGCCGGCGCAGCGCTACCGGAGCAACGCCGATTTAGGGCCCCAGGGAATTTCACTACTGGCCATAACTCCGGCGCAAGGCCCTCTAGCGCCTCAAATGAGGCGCTAAGGCTACTGAATTTTCAGCCGATAGTTTGTACCTCGAGGCCATTTTGATAGTCTTGCGCACAATGCCCGTTCGGGGTAAACCCATCCACTAAATAGAGCAGCAAATGACCAGAGCCAGTGTCACTTAAAGGCATCACTTGAAGCAGGTCTGCCAAGAATAAAATTAATTTATGTGGCAGCTTCGGGATGACCTTCATTGCTCTCCCTGCTCCATGTTGATAATCCTTTGCCCCTTCATTAATACTCTACATCAACCTCACCCTCCCCCCCCACCCCCGCGCCCCCACCCCGATCAGTCCAGCCCTGCCCTTTAACCTTTTGCTGCAGGCCCATGCTCTGTGGATGCCCTGCCGGATTTTCTGCCCACCCAAAATGGTGAGCTGACTCTTGGTGCTCAAAACACTCGAGCAGCTCACCAATTGAATTTAACTGAGGCCGGCCATTAAAATGGTTTGCCCTCTTGCTGACGACATCGGGTGGCCGTTGCAATCGTTCCGCTCAATATAGGCCGAGAAACAAAATCAGGGCCAATGTTTCAGGCTCAGTTTTGGGTCCCTGCTGGTCATGCTTTTATTGCAAGAAGATGGTAGGTAGATATTTTCTGCACAGGTACACAAGGGCAAGACCATTGTAGGGTCTTACCCGGGAGCTTTTCTTTTGGATTGAACATTATTATGATGTATAAATAGGGATGAAAAGAAGACACTACAAATGGTGGCAATCTGGAAATATATCAGATAATGCCAGACAAACACAGAAGGCCCATCTGGAACTAAAAAGAGAAAACAGATAGCTTAACAATTCAGATAGAAATTCTTCACCAGAACTGGGGTTTGACAAAGGGACTGGCAGAGTTCTGACAAAGGACATCCAAAAAGTGAACCTATCTTTTTTTGTTTCAGTTCCTGGGCCGATGTATTTTCTGTTTTATTTCTGTTTGAATAGACAATTCAGTTTCAGGGAGTTGTTTTTGCCACTAGTAATGACATTATCATCTATGTTAATAGCAATTTCTAATACTTGGGTGAGATATCAGAGGGTTGCTGGCAGCTATGAAACCATATGAGCATGAGTCACTGCCTTCAGGACAGGGGCGGAAGATAAGGAAGAAATATTTTTTAAATACAATAAAAGTTTGTGCACTTGGACTTCAAAGTGTTTCCACAGTCTACAAATCTGCTTCAAGGCTGAAATATTTAAAAGCCCTGACCCCTGAGACATTTCCTGTACAGAATTCTCTAATTTCATATTTGTTGTTGATAATTCCTTCACTGCAATTAATCATTGAATAAGAGTAGCAGATTTGGACTGAGTTCATTCATTTTGGAAACAATAGAATTTACTAATAAACAATTCATTTTCAGCCTGAATTGATCTTCCTCCAGCAATTATAAATCTTTACTATAACTCCCTGGGCTAGATTTGCACTATATATAGGCATTTAGTTTTCATTGGAACTGCTTAACAACTAAGCAAATCAAAAGCACAGCAAACATTAAGATATTAAAGAATACATCCGTCTAAGCAGTGATCTAGACATTAAAAACGATTTCATTATCATTGCATTCATATTACCCCTGCTTTTCCATTAAAGGCTGGGATTCTTCCCACTCAGCTTCAAATCACATCACATATCAATGCCCTAACAGATAGGGTGATTTTAGCTGGACAAGCAGCTGGAAGCTTACTAGTGGTCTGTGCTGATTTAACTCCAGCTGTACCCCATGGGCACATCGTGCGGTATAAATGTATTGGCTGTGCCAACCTATAGCTATATTTTCTGGACTTGGGTAAGTGTGGTGTGTTCCTACATTGAGTGCACTCTGTATTGGGCAAACTAATATTTTATGTGCAGATTTCTCAGTAACCTAGTTTGGAGATTCTACAAGATGGTGTTGGGTTTCTGCACGTCAGATAGAGAGCTGACCGGAACAAGAAAAAAGTAAGTTGACTTGACTGTTATTAAAATGATTGTTGCATTATTTTTGTTGTAAAAAGTGCAGAAACTTGCTAAATGTAGATTTTCAATGTTTTTGTGCTTAAATTTAGTTATTTATTATTAAAGAACTCATAAATATGTTTTTTAAAGTTCTGTTTGGCTACCTATTCTGCATTCATCAAACCCTGGATTTGCTCCCTGTTTTCATCATTATGCATTCATTTTTGCATTGTCAGTTCTTCACTGTACTTTTTGATCATTGCAATCAGAGACGAGCAAAGCAACAACTATGGGAAACGTTTTTGAGTTTCTTAACTTTGCTTTGCCATCTGTGGATCCAATTTTTGTTAACTATATTTTGCTGATATGTATTCCAGTTACTTGTGGGCTATGATATCAACTATCACAGGGCCATTTATTATGCATTTCTCGGCCGGCTTTCTATTTTGCATGCTTCTGGGGATTCACTCAAACCCTGCCAGGCTATGCAATGTTGCCTCAGCTAGGATTCAGGGCTGTTTCATCTCCTTTACTTGCTCTCCAGCAAAAGAAGTCAAGGGAATACTGTTTGGAGGCAAAGAGTACAAAGTAAAGACTCATATTAAAATTGAATTATTCAATAGAATTATTGATACAATATTTTTTCCCTCTCCCTGTACGGAAGTATTTGGTTTCACTTGGTTCATAATTAAAATCAGGAGCTCACTACATAGAGACTCCATGCTGTCACATGCTGCAACATTACAGAAAGCAGCATCTTGTCAAGATATTAATTGTGATTGTGACCCTCAATAAAATGTTAGTCACACATCAAACAACATTACTTAAAATTAAAGAAGGATAATTCATATTCAGGTTTTTGAGTTTAATAGTTGATTTCCTATAACCTACATAAATACTGATTATGTTGAGAAATTTAGTAACTTTGACAATGCACTGTAACGTGTCAATATTCACACTTGTAATTAGAAATTGCATACCTTTATTTTAATATACAATTTGACTCCTTACATAAATAGTTAAAAATGAAAAATATGAAATAATAGTAACAGTACCTCCTCTTCCTCTAGTAAAATGAGACGCACCAATACGATGTGGATTGCATTGCCAATACTAGGTTCATGGAACAAGCTTGCAACCTGTGCCAATGTAAGAAGAAAGAAATTAATTGGTCCTTCAATCCAGAAAACTACCAACACAGATTGAAACAAATTTGGCACTGGAGGATTGTTATTCAATCACTGTCTCACATTAACCTTAGTGAATGAATGATTGACACATTATATCTCCTGCAACGCATTCAAAGGCATTGGTTTACAGAATGATACACACTGCAAGATCTGTAAAATCCTACTAAAGGTGCAGTATACTGGAGGAACAAAAGCAGAGCTAACTGTGCACAGCACTTTACTCATGCAAGAGACGAATACAGGCAAATTAAATCATGCCCAAAACATTTCCAATTTGATTTCACAAATATCATGTAAATTGAAACACAAGTCGCAGTACTGAATTGGTTATTATCATTCATGTTGTACACTTCCATTAATATTGAGCACCATCTGTTCCCATGGATGTACATTACCATGCCAGATGATGTCTTTTAGGCTTGTACTGTTGCATTGTATATTTATAACATAATGGCCCAGAACTTGGTGTCGGGGGCTTGCCGCGCGTGCAAGCCCCCGATCTGCACTCACCCTGCGCGCTGACATCTGAAGCCCCGGCCTGCTTGCATTTCCTGTCACTGGCCCGGTTCAGATGTCGGCGCGATGTGCTTACCTGATCCAGCGGCGTAGTTAGTGCGATGTGACGGCTGGGATCAGGTGAGCACTGTACAACCAATCAGGGGAGGGGAAGGTTCATTCATGAGTTTGAGAGTAAGAACTGTCAAACTCATGAAAACTACAGGGGCCCAAAACACTATTTAAACTTTAAATAAAAATTTAAAAAACATCCCAATCATTAAATTAAGTATAAATAAGTTAAAAAAAATAATTTAAACAATAATTTTTTTTTTTGAAAAAAATAAATTTTTACTAAAAAGGGTCTAAAACTAAACTTACCTTATTGTAGATTCTTTAAAATAATAAACCTGTGGGAAAAAAAATTCTAAATTGCACTAAAACACCACTTACCTGTAAAAATAAATACTTACGTGTGCTTTTTACAAGCGTAAAGTCCGGAGGCCTTTACACATGCGCAAATCCCCCAAAACAGAGGAAATCCAAGACGCACGCGCTGCCCCCTACAGCGCACGCGCTAGCCTCTTCACCTCTTGGGTTAGAGGAGAGGAAATGCCGGTTTTCAGCGCATGTGCTGTGCATGCTGAAAACCGGCATTTCCTCCGGCCAGACGCGTGAGTACCCCTTCCGTACTCACGCGTTTGGGGAGGAATTACTGCCCCATTATAGCAGAACTGAGTGCAGTTTAAACAGAGTGCTGCAAGTTGGGTAAGTCAGGGAGTCTTAACTGGTTGCTAAAATAAAACTTTTGTTTGTTTCACATTTACTGTTACTGTTTACTGTTTAAAATCTAAATTTCCCAGCTTTAAGCAGGGTTATAAAGGGATATACAAGGCCTACAATTCAGACCAGCTGAAGGCAGTTAATTAGGGAAACTAAATTAAACTCGTTCTCCTGTAGCAGAACCCACCAACTCCTTTGTTTCAGGGCTTTGCAGTGCGATTTTGCAGAGTACGGTTCAAACAGAGTGCTGCGAGTTGGGTGAGTCAGGGAGTTAGGTGAGGAGTGGCAGGAGGAGTTCCCTTGTTTCACCTTTGTTTTTCCTAACTTTTCACCCTGTAGGAATTGGTTCTTACTTTACACCAAGGAAAGAGTCCGAGAGCGGGAGCAGTCAAACAACAACAACTGTGAAACCACTAAAGTGACGTCACAACCAGGGAACCAGGGAAGGAGCTGATTGGTAAGTAGGACCTGGTGAGTATTTCTACAGTCCAGTCGTTAAAGTAAAAGTAAGGTCTCTGTGATGAAATATTCCATTCATCACTCATCAGTATTTCTCTGCCTGTGACTGTGGTTGGTTTCAGTTTCATTTCCATTGTATTGTACTGTGTGTAGGGCTCCGCCCATACCTGGCTCCTATGTAAGCTGGCCCAGCCTGCAGCATATCCAGTACGGCAGACCTCTGGATGGAAGATACATTCTCCTCTGTGTGTTACCTTCTAAGTCAATAAAAGCCTTGTTTTGTTTCGCTAACATCGAGTCTCGGATTTATTGAGGCACATCAATTTTATTGACTTAATTTTCAACACAACGGATCAACTCTTGAAACCCGAACGTTTGGATTTGGACCAGCATGCTTCGGACGCATTGGCACGCTTCGGACACTGGTTTATGTGTATGGAATTCTTCCTGGACAATTCCGCAGCCGTCAAAGACGCTACGGACGCTGCGAGTATGAAACTCGGAATTCTGCGGAATTGGGTAAGCCACCGGGTTTACCCCCTCATCCAAGACGCCGACACGTACCCGGCCGCCTGCGACATCTTAAAGGCGCATTACCAGTAGCCTACGAATGAGGTGTATGCTAGGCATCTGCTCGCTACTCGCGCACAGCGACCTGGGGAATCGGTGGAGGAGTTCCTAGGCACCCTGAAAACGCTTGGCAAAGACTGCAAGTGCCAAGATGTAAAAGCCGCAGTGTACACTGACGAGCTTGTTCGCGATGCCTTTATCACAGGCCTCAGCTCCACTTGCATCCGGCAGAGACTGCTGGAAAAAACGGGATTGGACCTGAAACAGGCTGCGGACACAGCAAGATCCCTGGATGTGGCCCAGAGAAACTCGGACGCCTACTCTTCAGCCCGCGCCGTCCACGCCGCCACGTGTGCACCAAGGGCGCCGCCATCTTGGAAGGCATCTTCCCCGCCCGGCAGCCCGACACCGTCGGGGCCCCGCTCTCCCCCCAGAAGCCCTACGACAGCCGCGATGCGTCGGGGACCCAACTGCTACTTCTGCGGGCAGCCGAAGCACACCAGAAACCTGTGCCCGGCGAAAGGCACCACTTGCTTTAAGTGCGGTAAGAAGGGGCACTTCGGGAAGGTGTGCAGAGGGAACCCCGCCGGAAAACCCGCCACCGCCGCGTGTGCGCCGTGGGAGCGGCCATCTTGGACGCCATCTTGTCCGACCTCGTGGGGTCCGCCATCTTGTGAGCAGACAGCGTGGACGCCATCTTGTCTCGATCAGGGCCCTACAGTGGCATCAGTCACGGTGGACCAGACCAGGCCGCACCCGCTATCCAAATCAATGGTGGGCATCGAGGTAAACGGGTGCAGGGTTAAATGTTTAATTGACAGTGGAAGCACGGAGAGTTTTATCCACCCTGAACTGGTACAACAACTCTCCCTAAAGGTGGTCCCTACTCGGGGTACCATCTCTATGGTTGATAAAACCCAGACATCGACCATTATGGGTTACTGCACGGTACAATTGTCCGTTAACGGAACTGTATACGATAATTTTAAAGTATTAATCATGAAGAATCTATGTGCGAGCGTGATCTTGGGCCTGGATTTCCAGTGCTACCACCAAAGCATCACGCTCAATTACGGTGGGTCCCAGCCGCCCCTCACAGTGTGCGGTCTGGCTACCCTGAAGGTAAAGCCGCCTTCGCTATTCGCGAACCTTACCCCTAACTGTCGGCCAATAGCGACCAAAAGCAGGAGGTACAGCTGGGAGGACAGGCGGTTTATCGCGACCGAGGTAGACAGGCTCCTGAAAGAGCGCATTATTGAACGCAGCAATAGCCTGTGGCGCGCCCAAGTGGTGGTGGTAAGGGGTAGCGAGAAGAAACGGATGGTGATCGACTATAGCCAAACGATCAACAGGTACGCCCAACTAGACGCCTACCCGCTACCCCGCATATCAGAAATGGTGAACCAAATCGCCCAATACCGGGTGTTCTCCACCATCGACCTCAAGTCAGCGTACCACCAGCTCCCTATCAGACCAGAGGACCGCCCGTACACCGCCTTCGAGGCGAACGGACGCCTCTACCAATTCCTCAGAGTCCCCTTTGGGGTGACGAATGGGGTCTCGGTCTTCCAGAGGGAGATGGACCGCATGATCGATGACCACCACTTGCAGGCAACCTTCCCCTACCTCGACAACGTACCATCTGCGGTCACAACCAGCAGGATCACGACTCGAACCTCGAGAGGTTCCTGAAAACCGCACAAAACTCAACCTCACCTACAACGAGGACAAGTGCGTTTACAACACCACGCGCCTCTGCATACTAGGCAGCGTGGTGGAGAATGGGGAAATCGGACCAGACCCCGACCGATTGCGCCCCCTACGGGAGCTGCCCCTGCCCAACACTCCCAAAGCCCTGAAAAGGTGCCTGGGGTTATTTTCTTATTATTCCCAATGGGTCCCCAACTACTCCGACAAAGCCCGCCCCCTCTTGAAAGCATCCTCTTTTCCGCTCTCTGCTGAGGCCCATGCCGCCTTCAAAAGCATTAAGCAGGATATTGAGCGGGCCACGCTACAGGCAGTGGACGAGAACACCCCCTTTCAAGTGGAAAGTGATGCGTCTGACTTTGCCTTGGCGGCCACCCTCAACCAGGCGGGGCGGCCCGTAGCTTTCTTCTCGAGGACCCTCCAAGGGCCCGAGATCAGACACTCCTCCGTAGAAAAGGAGGCCCAAGCCATCGTGGAGGCAGTGCACCACTGGCGCTACTACCTAGCCGGCATACGCTTCACCCTACTTACCGACCAGCGGTCGGTAGCGTTTATGTTCAATAATAAACAGAGGGGGAAGATTAAAAATGATAAGATTCTTAGGTGGCGGATCGAGCTCTCCACCTTCGATTATGACAGCATTTACCGGCCAGGAGCCCTTAACGAATCCCCCGACGCCCTCTCACGAGGGATGTGTGCCAGCGCCACCGGGGATCAGCTACAGACCCTCCACAATGACCTCTGCCACCCAGGGGTCACGCGGCTGTTCCACTTCATAAAATTCCGCAACTTACCCTACTCGATTGAGGAAGTTCGGTCCCTGACCAGGAACTGTCGCACTTGCGCTGAGTGCAAGCCTCGGTTCTACCGCCCAGATAGAGCCCACTTAATCAAAGCTACACAGCCCTTTGAGCAGCTCAGCTTAGATTTCAAGGGCCCCCTCCCGTCCGTCGACCGCAATGTTTACTTCCTGAACATTGTGGACGAATACTCTCGTTTCCCATTCGCCTTCACCTGCCCAGACATGACCAGCGCCACGGTCATTAAATGGCTCAACAGCCTGTTCTGCCTGTTCGGTATGCCGAGCTACATCCATACGGATAGGGGGGCGTCCTTCATGAGTGAAGAGCTACGCCAGTACATGCTGTCCAGGGGGATCGCCACGAGCCGTACCACCAGCTACAACCCCCGGGGTAACGGTCAAGTGGAGCGAGAGAACGGGACAGTATGGAAAGCAGTCACTCTAGCTCTAAGGACCAAAGGCCTCCCTATCTCCCGCTGGCAGGAAGTCCTCCCAGATGTGCTCCATTCGATACGATTGCTATTGTGTACTGCCACTAATGCCACGCCTCACGAGCGAATGTTTGTCTTTCCCCGGAAATCCACCTCAGGCGTATCCATGCCGTCATGGCTCTCCACCCCAGGTCCGGTATTCGTGCGAAGGCATGTGAGGGGCAAGACGGACCCTCTCGTGGAGTGAGTGCACCTACTCCACGCCAACCCCCAATACGCGTATGTCCGGCACGCCGACGGAAGGGAGGACACCGTGTCCATAAAAGACGTCGCCCCAGCCGGTAACGACAACAACCACGACAACTGCAGCAACAACGACCACAGCAACTCTTACCCACCCACTACTCTTTCATCACCCCCGGAAGAACATCGACCAATGGTACCCCCACCAACTACCCCTTCAACAACCCTGGCGGCACCCCCGGCAGAGACCCAGGAGGCCACCGGGGACACCCAGCCGACACCCGCGGCACCACAACAGCCACGTCGGTCGCAGAGGACTATCAAACCCCCGAACAGACTAAATCTATAGAAGGGGTGAATGTGATGAAATATTCCATTCATCACTCATCAGTATTTCTCTGCCTGTGACTGTGGTTGGTTTCAGTTTCATTTCCATTGTATTGTACTGTGTGTAGGGCTCCGCCCATACCTGGCTCCTATGTAAGCTGGCCCAGCCTGCAGCATATCCAGTACGGCAGACCTCTGGATGGAAGATACATTCTCCTCTGTGTGTTACCTTCTAAGTCAATAAAAGCCTTGTTTTGTTTCGCTAACATCGAGTCTCGGATTTATTGAGGCACATCAGTCTCTAGTTTAGAGTAAATAGTGTTTAAAGGGAAGTAAGGTCCCTAGTGTATTTAATATTCTTTAATTTAAAGGAAGTAAAGGGAGTAAATTAAGTGTAGGACATGGCAGGGCAGCTGGGCTGTGTGGAGTACTCCTCCTGTGCTATGTGAGAAGTCAGGGACACATTAGGTGTCCAGGGTGAACACATGTGCAGGAAGTGTCTCCAGCTGCAGCTATTCAAAATCCGCGTTTCAGAGCTGGAGCTCCGGCTGGAGTCACTGTGGAGCATCCACGAAGCTGAGATCTTCATGGACAGCACGTTTAACGAGGTGGTCACACCGCAGGTAAAGAGTGCACAGGCAGACAGGAAATGGGTGACCGCCAAACAGTGTAAAAGAACTAGGAAAGGAGTGCAGGAGTCCCCTGGGTCCATCTCCCTCTCCAACAGATTTTCCGTTTTGGATACTGATGGGGGAGATGTTTTCTCAGGGAATGCAGCAAGAGCCGAGTCTGTGACACTACGAGTGCCTCAGCTGCACAGGAGGGGAGGAAAAAGAGTGGGAGAGCAATAGTGATAAGGGATTCTATCGTAAGGGGAACAGATAGACGTTTCTGTGGCCGCAGACGTGACTCCAGGATGGTATGTTGCCTCCCTGGTGCCAGGGTCAAGGATGTCACTGAATAGCTGCAGGGCATTCTGAAGGGAGAGGGCGAACAGTCAGAGGTCGTGGTTCACATTGGTACCAATGACATGGGTAGAAAGAGGGATGAGGTCCTGCAACAAGAATTTAGGGAGCTAGGTAGCAGATTAAAAAGCAGAACCTCAAAGGTTGTAATCTCTGGATTACTCCCGGTGCCACGTCCCAGTGAGTATAGGAATAGGAGGATAGAGCAGATGAATGCGTGGCTAAAGAGTTGGTGCAGGAGGGAGGGCTTTAGTTTCCTGGATCACTGGGTCTGCTTCTGGGGAAGGTGGGACCTGTACAAGTCGGTGTAAAAGAGGAGGGGTGTCGCAATATTAATCAAGGAGTCAATTACTGCTCTATAAGGAGGGATGATATCTTAGCAGGTTCCTCTAAACATAGAAGATAGGAGCAGGAGTAGCCCATTCAGCCCCTCGAGCCTGTTCCGCCATTTAATGAGATCATGGCTGATCATGCAAATTCAGTACCCAGTCCCTGCTTTCTCCCCATATCCCTTGATCCTTTTAGCCTTAAGAAATATATCTAACTCCTTCTTGAATATATTTAATAAGTTGGCCTCAACTGCCTTCTGTGGAAGGGACCTGGAGGCAGAATGGCCAGTGAAAGACCAAGGTCTGCTCCAAGATTTGACGACGTTGCCCTGCAAGCTTTAGTGGAGGGAGCAAGAGCTCATAAGGAGGTGCTTGTCCCTTCTTCAGGGAGGAAGAAGCCCCCCCAGCAGACCAAGGCTTTGTGGCTGCAAGTGGCAGAAGAGGTCAACTCCTTATCAGTAACCCGCAGAACCTGGATACAGTGTAGGAAGAGATTTCATGATCTTCTGCACACTGGAAAAGTGAGTATGAATTTCCCATCACCCTCAATCTGATCCCCATTGGCTTTCCTCACCAGTACTCAGCTTTAGCAATCTCTTCCTCTACATCCCATTTGACACTAACACCCATGCACCCTTACCCATTCCCTCTCTCTCTATGGTCACATTCACCTAACTATTCAACTATGCAGCCCTCACACTCCCTATCACTGTGATGCTATGAAAACAACTAACAACACACAGGGAGGGCCCTTGGTCTTGCCACTTCACTCCATCTTTGTCTCCTTCTAAGTATCTATGTTATGGAATCTCTACACTCACTCCTTCATTCTCACTCAACCTCCACTTGTCTCCCTCATTGCAGGAAAAGAGAGCTCACAATAAGCGAGAAAGTGTGAGGACAGGAGGAGGGCCACCCTCATTAGCCCACCTCACCCCCTGGGAGGAGGCGGTCCTGGAGGTCATAGGAGTGGAGGAAGATGTGCAAATGGGGGATGGACAGAGGGGTGCATCACAGCAAGCTGGTGACAGAATAGTTTTCCATCTCTTTCACTGACATTGCATGAGTCGCTGATAATGATTCTGAAGCTCTAACATCTGCAATCATCTGCAATATGCAATGTGCATGTAACCTTGGCAGCACATCTCTGGCTTTTTCCTTGACTCCCCAACAGGACCATCGTAAGCACCCATCCCCACTAGCCAGGAGGAAGAGCCTGAACATCAAGATTCCTCAGAGGAAGCTGCAACCTCTGAGGGCGCAGCGTCAGTAGAATTAAGCGCACCCAGCACCAGCGCAGACACTCACACCTCGGTGGGACCTTCGGGACATAGAGTAGTGATGTCACCTGGTGTATCACAGTTCACAAGTGAACATCAGCAGATTGTGGAGACAGGAACAGCAGTGGAGAGTCCTAGTCGGAGGGCGCAGGACTCTGCCAGCTTGGCTCAGCTGCATGGTGACCCTCTGCCTCTGGGTCCATCCATAAGATCAGAACTCCAGGAACAAATGCAGGAGTCTCTGGCAGGTTTTGGCTCCAGGGTCGCTGCGAGTGTGGAGCGAATGGAGGGGTCAATAGCGAACATGAGTAGAGCCTTTGTGGAGTCATTGGTGCATGAACGCATCACCATGGAAAGGATGGCAACCTCCATGGAGGTGATAAGTCGCCAGAGTGCAGAAAGCATGGTGAGCGTTCAGAATAGAATGACATCTCTGGAGGAGCGATGGTCATCTATTGAACAGAAAAACTAGACCTTCATGGAAGTCCTTCTGAGTAGGACTGCCAGTGCAGATACGGGTCCCCATGGCCCCCCTGATGTGCAGCAAGATGCTCTCAAGCCACTTGCAAGCGCTGAGGGGGAGCTGACCCATGAGAGGGAAGTTGGTGGCAGACATCAAGGAAGTGGGGGCTCTTCTCCAAGCGCTCATACTTCCATGCCACTGCAGAGTCCTCGGTCAGAACCCCACCAGAGCCCACACCCAACTGAGATCGGCATCTCAACCCCTGCACAGCCGCAGTACAGCAGACTGTTCACGAGCCCTCACAGGTTCGCCACCCCAGAGGATGCCCGCCAAAGGTGTCGAGACAGGAGCAGCAGGAAAGTGAGCAAGGGGCCTCCACATCTGCTGAAGCCACAAGGGAAGCACCACGTAGGAGCACGCGTAAGAGAAAGATACTGCACAAATAGTCACAAGGGTAGTGACTTGGGTGAAATTTGAAGTTTTATGTGTAAAAACCATCAGATGAATAATGTAAATAAAAAATCTGATGGCTACTGCTGCAGTTGTGGCGTGTGTCATTTCGCGAATGGGACTTCCACATTAAGGGCTTAGGACACATCATAATGAAGTGTTTCGAGAGACTGGTCTTAGCCCACATCAAAGCCAGTGTTCCTGCCTCCCTTGACCAACACCAGTTTGCCTATCGGGCAAACAGATCAACGGAGGATGCAATCACAACTGCTCTACACTCGGCACTGAATCACCTAGATGGTAAGGAGACCTACATCAGAATGTTGTTTATAGACTACAGCTTAGCATTCAACACTATCGTCCCCAACAAGCTGGCCACCAAACTCCAAACTCTTGGCCTGAACACTTCCCTCTGCAACTGGACCCTTGACTTCCTAACAAACAGACCCCAGTCTGTCAAATTAGGTAACCACACCTCCACCCCCCTGACCCTGAACACGGGGGCCCCACAAGGATGTGTGCTGAGCCCCCTCCTTTACTCCCTCTTCACCCACGACTGTGTGGCTGTTAATGGTTCCAACACCATCATCAAGTTTGCAGATGACACCACGGTAGTAGGCCAGATCACCAACAACGATGAGTCAGCCTACAGGGAGGAGGTCCAGCATCTCGTGAAGTGGTGCGCCGACAACAACCTGGCCCTTGAAAACAAAGGAAATAATCGTGGACTTCAGGAAGTCCAAAGGCGGAAATCACACCCCCATCCACATCAATGGGGCGGAGGTGGAAAGGGTGGCCAACTTTAAGTTCCTCGGAGTCCACATCACGGAAGACCTCTCCTGGTCCCTCAACACCTCCTCTCTGGTGAAGAAGGCCCAGCAGCGCCTATATTTCTTGAGGAGGCTGAAGGGATGTAATCTGTCACCCCCGATCCTCTCTAACTTCTACCGCTGCACTATAGAGAGCATCCTGACAAACTGTATCACGGTATGGTACGGCAGCTGTAGCTCCCATGACCGGAAAGCCCTGCAGCGGGTAGTCAAAACTGCCCAACGCATCACCGGCACCCGGCTACCGACCATAGAACATATATATCAGAAACGCTGCCTACGGAGGGCACGGTCCATCATCAAAGACCCTACCCACCCCAGCCACAGTCTGTTCACCCTCCTACCATCTGGAAGACGCTACAGATGCATTCGCACCCATACGACCAGATTTAGGAACAGCTTCTTTCCCAGGGCTGTCATCCTACTGAACTCCACAAATAAACACTAAAGCCTGCACATCTGCCGATGCACTTTATTATGGTCATATTTATGCTAATATATATGTACAAATGTATGTTGAAATGTTTAAGTGTCCTAATCCAAATTGTACACTCTCGGGAGCCGCAAGCCTACATTTTGTTGTACTGCACCTGTGCACTAACAATGACAATAAAAGTTGATTTGATTTGATTTGATTTGATTTAGTCAGTATGGTGATCAAATTGCTCGGAATCAGCTGGTTCTTGGCCATTGTCGATGATCAGGTAAGAAGCTGCGAGGCAAAAGTGTATGAGTGGCTAGGCTAAGCAAATCTGGCCAAGATGACTGCATTCCTTGCATCCCAGGCAGCTTTGTTCTCACGTACTGCCGCCGCTGGTTGATGGGCCTCTGCAAGATGTTTGTTTTTGCTCTCCTCCTCCTCCTCCTCCTCATCTGAGGAGGGTATGTGAGGAGCCACTTGGTCCTCAGGAATCTGCAAGCCATGACGCTGTGCCATGTTGTGAAGTGCACAGCAAACCACGACAATTCTGAAGACCTGGCTGCTGAGTACTGCAGGGCTCCACCTGATCTATCCAGGCATCTGAAGCGCATCTGCAGCAAACCGATGGTTTGCTCGATTATGATTCTGGTGAACATGTGGCTGGAGTTGTAGCTCTCCTCTGCTTCGTTGGATGGCCTCCTCAATGGTGTCATTAGCCACGTCCTCAGGGGATAGCCCTTGTCTCCAAGTAGCCATCCATTAAGTTGGTCTGGCGGACTGAATAGCGGAGGCACACTAGACTGGCGCAGTATGAAGTTGTCATGGCAACTGCCAGGGTACTTGGAACAAACATGCAAAATTTCCTTCCTGTGGTCACACACCAGCTGAACGTTAAGGGAGTGGAAGCCCTTGCGGTTGACAAAAATACCTGGATTGCGATGGGGTGCCTTAACGACCACATGTGTGCAGTCAACGACGCCCTGCACTCTTGGAAAGCCTGCCAGATTAGCAAATCCAACTGCACGCGCTGTGACACTTGCTTGATCCTTGGTGAAATGGATGTGATTGTGCGCGCTGGCAAAGAGGGCATCGGTTACCTGCATAATGCATTTGTGTGCGGCCGCCTGCGAGATGCCGCTGATGTCTGCTGCTGATCCCTGGAAGGAGCCTGAGGCAAAAAAGTTGAGTGCAGTGGTGACTTTGATGCCCACTGGTAAGAGTTGTCCACCTGGTCATCTGGCCTGCAGGTCTTGTTGCAGCATTGCGCAGATGTCACCCACTACCTCTCGCGAAAGTCAGAGCCGCTTTTGGCACTACTGCTCAGACATGTTGAGGTAGCTGACCCTGTGTCTGTAGACCCTGTTTTGGGGGTATCTCCTTTGCCGATGGGCTTCCATGCGCTGGCCGCTTCTGGCCTGTGCATCTTCAGGTGAGTAAGCAGCAGCTTGGCGCTCCTGCTGGTGCTGCTGCTGTTGGTGCTGCTGTTGTTCCTGGTTCTACTGGTGCCGCAGCTGGTCTTCTTCCTCATCTAATGCCCAGAAGGGAAGGAAATAAATGGCTCCCATGCTTCTGGTATATGCCTCAGTTGAGGAAGCACTCAGTGAAGGTGGTGAGAAGGGTTTCCCAGGAGGTCACACTGGAGATGGGTGTCAGGCTCCAAACTTCCACAGCTGTGGTTATGCCTTCTAAAAGTTCCCCCAGACCTGACACAACAAAGTCCTGCCACCTGCAAATGATGGCTGATCAAATCTACTATTTAATGGTTGACCTGCAGCTGAGAGTCAGCAATCCAATTGTGCTCCCGCCAGGTTTCACCGTTTTGTTTAAGAACAGGCGTGTTTTACGTGGGAAAAGAGTTAATATCGCAAAGGCATATCAAAATGGTATTTTAGAGCCAATTTAGTGCTTGTTAAGGGCTTTAATGGCCTATCCCGCCTCTTGGAGGCGGGACGGAGACGGGACCACTAGACACAAATTATTTAAAATTGCTTGGAGGCGGGATGGAGGAGGGGTTGGGCCCGCCCGCCAGTGTATGCAATTTTAACCCCCCACACGCCTCCAATCCCGCCTCCATGGCCCAATGAAAACCCAGCCCTTAGTCTCCACTTGGAGAAGCAGGGATTAATCAGGGATAGTCAGCATGGCTTTGTCAGGGGGACACCATGTCTGACGAATTTGATTGAATTTTTCGAGGGGGTGACTAGGTGTGTGGATGAGGGTAGTGCAGTTGATGTAGTCTACATGGACTTCAGTAAGGCTTTTGAAAAAGTCCCACATGGTAAGAGCCCATGGGATCCAGGGCAATTTGGCACATTGGATCCAAAATTGGCTTAGTGGCAGGAGGCAGAGGGTGATGGTCAAAGGTTGTTATTGTGACTGGAAGCCTGTGTCCAGTGGTGTACCGCAGGGATTGGTGCTGGGTCCCTTGCTGTTTGTAGTGTACATTAGTGAATTAGATATGAATGTAGGAGGTATGATCAGTAAGTTTGCAGATGATATGAAAATTGGTAGAGTGGTAAATAGTGAAGATGGAAGCCTCAGGCTACAGGACAATATAGACGGGATGGTTAGATGGACAGAACAGTGGCAAATGGAATTTAACCCTGAAAAGTGTGAGGTGATGCATTTTGGGAGGACTAACAAGGCAAGGGAATACACAATGAATGGTAGGACCCTAGGAAGTGCAGAAGATCAGAGGGACCTTGGTGTGCATGTACATAGATCCCTGAAGGCAGCAGGACAGGTAGATAAGGTTGTTAAAAAGGCATATGGGATACTTGCCTTCATTAGCCGAGGCATAGAATATAAGAGCAGGAAGGTTATGATGGAGCTGTACAAAATGCTACTTAGGCCACAGCTGGAATACTGTGTGCAGTTCTGGTCGCTACACTATAGGAAGGATGTGATTGTATTGGAGAGGGTGCAGAGGAGATTCACCAGGATGTTACCTGGGCTGGAGCACTTCAGCTATGAAGAGAGACTGGGGTTGTTTTACTTAGAGCAGAGAAGGCTGAGGGGGGACCTGATTGAGGTGTACAAAATTATGAGGGGCATTGATAGTAGAGGGGTCAATAACTAGGGGGCATAGTTTCAAGATAAGTGGCAGGAGGTTTAGAGGGGATTTGAGGAAAAACTTTTTCATCCAGAGGGTGATTGGAATCTGGAACTCACTGCCTGAAAGGGTGGTAGAGGTAGGAACCCTCACAACATTCAAAAAGCATTTAGATGAGCACTTGAAACGTCATAGCATACAAGGCTACGGACCAAGTGCTGGAAAGTGGGATTAGAATAGACAGGGATTGATGGTCGGCGCGGACACGATGGGCTGAAGGGCCTCTTTCTGTGCTGTATAACTCTGTGGGCTGGATTTTGATACTGGAGGCGTGTAGGAGGCGGGACTACAACTTTTGGGGGTTGTAGTCCCGCCTCCATCGAGTTGTGGCCAACCCACGCAATTTTCACTTGATTGACCTTGTTGAGCCCGCCCAGTGGGCTCAGCAGCCCAATTAAGGGCCACCCGGCAACAGGTGATGTCATAGATTGACATTTCATCTGTCAAGAGCTTTTGACAGATGAAATATCAGCATTTGACAGCTCTTTGAAGCTGTCAAGCACTGACAATCTGTACACTAAGTTAATTCATTCCTCTCAGGCTGATTTAGAGATCTCTCTAGAACAGAAAGCTGAATTCTGCAACTTTTGACAGCTCGCGGCCATTCTGCTTTCTGTGCCGGTGAGATGAGGGACTCCCGAGACCTGAAGGAAGGAAGGCTGTAAAGGTAAGTAAAGGTAATTAAACTTCTTTAAACAGTTTAAACACACCAAACACACTTACCTCTGCACTCATGCACCCATCACTCACCTGAACACCGGACATCTCGAACCCTCCAAGTCCTTTAGCCCGACGGTCCGCCTCGCTGACTTGGCGTGGTTTGGAGCCGTCGGGAATCCCACACTTCAGGAATAAAAATAGGGATTAGGCTAAAAACTGCCTGTTAACTATCTGTTAACAGGCAGTTAATTGGCACTAATCCCCTTCCCGCCTCAGGGAGGCGGCTCCCAGAATAGATCGGGTATATGCCTCCTTTGAAACTGGCATGGAGGCGGGTTGAGGGTGGGATGGGTTCGTGCCCCCTGATTTCGCGGTTTTAACCCTCCTCACGCCTCCAATCCCACCTCCACGGCCCAAAGAAAATCCTGCCCTATGACTCTATGACTAACCGAAGAGATTATACAGTAGGATCCCAGTTTTAATGAGCTTCCATCTACATATCCGCGCCATTACTAAAACCGCCTATTTCCACCTCTGTAACATCGCCCGACTCCACCCCTGCCTCAGATTATCTGCTGCTGAAATCCTCATCCATGCCTTTGTTACCTCTAGACTTGACTATTACAACGCACTCCTGACTGGCCTCCTATCTGCTACCCTCTGTAAACTTGACGTCATCCAAAACTGCTGCCCATGTCCTAACTTGCACCAAGTCCTGTTCATCCATCACCCCTGTGCTCGCTGACCTACATTGGCTCCCAGTTAAGCAACGATTTAATTTTAAAATTCTTATCTTTGTTTTCAAATTCCTCCATGGCCTCTCCCCTCCCTATCTCTGTAATCTGCTCCAGCCCAACAACCCTCCGAGATATCTGCAATCCTCCAATTCTGGCCTCTTGAGCAACCCGATTTTAATCGCTCCACCATTGGCGGCTGTGCCTTCAGCTGCCAAGGCCCTAAGCTCTGGAATTTCCTCTCTACATCTCTTTACCTCTCTTTCCTCCTTTAAGACACACCTTAAAACCTACCTCTTTGACCAAGCTTTTGGTCATCTGCCCTAATATCTCCTTATGTGGTTGGTGTCAAGTTTTGTTTGATAACGTTCCTGTGAAGGGCCTTGGGGTGTTTTACTACATTAAAGGTGCTATATAAATACAGGTTTTTGTTGTTGTAGAATGCAGCTACACATTTTAACTACTTTATTTGCATCAATGAGCTGATTGAGGGATAAATATTGGTCAGGACACCGGGCATAACTCCCCTGCTATACTTCGAAATAGTGCCAAGGGATCTTTTACATCCATCTGATACAGATGGGGCCTCAGTTTAACGCCTCATCCGAAAGATGGCACCTCCGACAGTGCAGCACTCCCTCAGTACTGCACTGGAGTGTCAACCTGGATTTTTGTGCTCAAGTCTCTGGAGTGGGACTTGAACCCACAACCTTCTGACTTAATGGTGAATGACTGGGTGGGAGGATGCACAGAAGACCAGGTCAAAGGACTGACAGTTGTGGTGGACACTGGGTGGGGGGGGTGGTTGGAGTGATAATGCTGGAGACGGTTGCAGAGCTAAGGTGCTGAAACAAAATGGGAGGGAAGAGACAATGGAGGGATTTGAAAATAAGGAGGAAGGTTTTATAGTCAATGCATTGGAGGACAAGGAGCCAATGTGGGTCTACAGAGTGGATGGTCATGGGAGTACACTGGAGGCTATTTTCTAGTTGAAGTATCACAGCTGGCCTTGATCTATTACTCATCCAATATCTGAACATGTGCACTCCAACAGGAATCACTGGATAGCAACCAGCCTTGGCTGATCTTCCCTTCTCTCCAATAATGCCAAGACCAATTGCATTGCTTCTGCCACCACCTTGACTGAAATTAGTTAATTCACCAAAAAAATAAGACATAAGAACTCAAAAGCATTGGAATTTTTTTGTATGCTATTTAAACATTAGCCACCAGGTTGGAGCATGCCAATTATCTATTTGATGATATTCCTGTAAATCAAATGAGTCATTGTCAACTCTTCCCTAAGGGTGCGGTGATTGCATAGCCACATTTCAGCAGGCAATATATTTCAAAGTCAATTGTTCACCTTGCCACTCTGAAATGAGTGAAGAATTCATGATTCCTTTAAGGTATGATGCTGTGTGTATTGCAGTTCAGCTTTCTTCAACACCTTTTTCACTGCCTTGCAAAATTTCTTCAGATTTAAACTTTCATCAGTTTCAAACTGGGAGTTAACCTAGGCAGGGAGGGAGCATGGGCAGACTATTAACTAGGTCTGGGAAATAAGCCTGGGCGGGATCCAGCTTTACCCCTTTTAGGGTCTTCCTGCCATTGTTATGGTGAATACAGAGCCATAGCCCTGATTGGTAATGGCACATCCAGGAGCAGTTACAAAAGACCAGCTGAGAAAGAAACTGGAAGCCTGGAAGGGAACTGGGGAGCAGCAAGGCCTAGGCTGGGAGGGAACAGGGAGACCAAGGCTAATGAATGTAGCCAAGGAACTGCCACAACATGGTGCTCAGAGGGAACAGGATGGCCAGGCCTGTGGGTAAGAGCAAGTGGGAACCAGCAGGTGGGGAAAAACCAGGAGAAGCTAATGTGGGGGGAACAGAGTGTGTGTGTGTGAGAGAGACAGAAAGCCGACTGATGTGGGAATCTGCTGGTGTACATGGATGACTCTGCTGGTGCTAAGCAGGTTCAATTTTTCTTATTATCAAATATCAGGAAATTAATAGAAACAAGTAACACACAGACATTTGAAAGGCTGGAGTCAGGAGTGGTGTGGCTAAGGTCTGAAGCAGAAGTTCATTAAGGGGTGGTGAAGGCGGGGGGGGGGGCGGCAGAGAGCACTGGAGTGTAGAATTGAGAACCCATGATTATGAACTCCAAAGTTAACCATTGAAGGGAAAGATTAAGGTCAGCAGTGGGAGTGTGGTGATTGATCCCTGGCAGTTAGGATGAATCAAAGAAATATCTCAAACAGATACAGAAAGGAGACTTTATATAGAAAGAAAGATCTTGTATTTATATAAGAACATAAGAAATAGGAGCAGGAGTAAGCCATTTGATCACTCGAGCCTGCTCTGCCACTCAATAAGATCATGGCTCAACTCCACTTTCCTGCTCTATCCCCATATCCCATGATTCCCTTAATATCCAAAAATCTATCGATCTCTGTCTTCAATATACTCAACGACTGAGCCTCCACAGCCCTCGGGTAGAGAATTCCAAAGATTCACCACCCTCTTGAGTGAAGAAATTTCTCCTCATCTCAGTCCTAAATGGCCGACCCCTTATTCTGAGACTGTGACCCCTGGTTCTAGATTCCCCAGCCAGTGGAAAGATCCTCCCTGCATTTACCCTGTCAAGCCCTGTAAGAATTTTGTATGTTTCAATGAGATCACCTCTCCTTCTAAACTCTAGAGAATATAGGCCTAGTCTACTCAATCTCTCCTCATAGGACAATCCCCCCATCCTAGGAATCAGTCTTCTGAACTTTCATTGCATTCCCTCTATGGCAAGTATATCCTTCCTTAGGTAAGGAGACCAAAACTGTACACAATACTCCAGGTGTGGTCTCACCAGGGCCCTATATAATTGCAGCAAATGTCTTTACTCTTATACTCAAATGCTCTTGTAATAAAGGCCAACATACCATTTGCTTTCCTCATTGCTTGCTGTACCTGCATGTTAACTCAGTGATTCGTGTACAAGGACACCCAGCTGCCTCTGAACACCAATATTTCCCAATCTCTCACCATTTAAAAAATACTCTGTTTTTCTATTTTTCCTACCAAAGTGGATAACTTTACATTTCTCCAAAATATATTCCATTTGCCATGTTCTTGCCCATTCACTTAGCCTGTCTATATCCCCTTGAAGCCCCTTTGCATCCTCCTCACAACTTACATTCCCACCCAGCTTTGTATCATCAGCAAACTTGGATATATTACATTTGATCCCCTCATCCAAATCATTGATATAGATTATGAATAGCTGAGGCCGAAGCACTGATCTTTGCGGTACCCTACTAGTTACAGCCTGCCAACCCGAAAATGACCCGCTTATTACAACTCTCTGTTTTCTGTCCGTTAACCAATCCTCAATCCATGCTAGTATATTACCCCCAGTCTCATGAGCCCTAATTTTGTCTAATATCTTCTTGTGTGGCACCTTATCGAATGCCTTCTGAAAATCCAAATACACCACATCGACTGGTTCCCCTTATCTATTCTGCTACTTACAACCTCAAAAAACTCTAACAGATTTGTCAAACACAATTTCCCTTTCATAAATCCGTGTTGACTCTGCCCAATCCTATTATTATTTTCTAAGTGCCCTGTTACCACGTCCTTAATAATAGATTCTAGCATTTTCCCTACTACTGTTGTCAGGCTAACTGGTCTGAGTTCCCCGTTTTCTCTCTCCCTCCTTTCTTAAATAGTGGGGTTACATTTGCTACCTTCCAATCTGCAGGAACTGTTCTAGAATCTATTTTGGAAAATGACAACCAATGCATCCACTATCTCTATAGCCACCTCTCTCAAATCCCTAGGATGTAGGCCATTTGGTCCAGGGGATTTATCGGCTTTCAGCCCCATTAACATCTCCAGTACATTTTTTTACTAATACTAATTTCTTTCAGTTCCTCATTCTTGCTAGTCCCTTGGTTCTCCACTACTTCTGACACAAAGGGCTGGATTTTCCCAGCTGAGGCGTGTTCACGGCGGGAGAGGTAGTTGACGGGTTCCGGTTCCGCTCCCGGCTGCAGCCGCTCTGCTGATACAATTTTGCAATAATTGGGCTTGTTAAGCCCTCAGTGCGAGTTGCCCAGCCCATTCACTAGGTGTGGGTCTGTTCAGCTCTTCTGATGACGCATTTGCTGCCGTTGTATTTAAGGGGGCCATGTCCACATTTGCTCTCACTTCTACCTCCACACTCCTGAGTGCTGCTTGATAGCAAAATGATTACACAGAGACAGAGGGCTGCACCACGTTTCAATGATGACTCCCTCCATGTTCTTGTGGAGGGAGTCAGAGGATGCAGGGAGACTCTGTTCCCTGGGAATGGAAGGAGGAGACCTCCTCACCAGACCAAGGCAGCCTGGCTGCAAATAGCTGAGGAGGTCAATGCAAGGTCTATTGTTGCTCGCGCCTGGGTGCAATGCAGGAAGAGGTTCAATGATCTCCTGCATTCAGGAAAAGTGAGCATAAAAGCATACTTACCTTAATTCTGCTGTGCCTGTCATCACATCCCCATCACTATGCATTGCACTACTCCTGCACATCCAAACTCACCCCAATATCCCTTGCACCATCACCCATCCCTGTCTCCCTATCTACAGAATCAATCCCCATCTCACACTCACCCTCAACGTTATGCAATGACAACAACTAACAACTCAAAAGGAGGCAACTTGGTATTGGCACCCCAGTCCATCATAGTCTCCCTCTAAACATCTATCCTATCCATTCTTTACACTCATTCCATCACTCTCACTAAAACTGCACTTACTTCCATCATTGCAAGAAAAGAGATCCCACAATAAGAGGGAGAGAACAGGAGGAGGACCACCATCGCTTGCTGATCTCACCAGCGCTGAGGAGGCAGCTCTGGAGATTGCAGGAAAAGTTGAGCAGCCTGAAGTGGGGGACGGAGAGAGGGGCTCATTAGCACAACCTGGTGACAGAATTATTTTCCAGACAATTTATTTTGCAATCATGAATGACTCAATTGGGATCTGATGTCAATAGAAATTGAATGCTCATCATGTGAACAAAGGTCTGCACATGTCTGCAATCTACATATCACATGTCTAACTCATGCCTTTACTCTCCCACAGGACTATCAAGAGCCCGGCCCCCCACTGTCCAGGAGGAAGAGCAGGAGGACTCCTCAGAGGATGCCAGCCTCTGAGGGAGCAGCGTCAGCAGAAATGAGTGCACCAGCACTGTTAAGTCTGTGTGTCCCAGTTATGCTTATTATAAATCACTGTACACAGACCACAAGAATAACTTTAACAGGTCTTTACTATTCGGAGGTCAGGGCTGAACTGCCCAGCAAATCCCTACACAACACTTATATACCGGTGTGGTCACCACCGGTATTACAGTATACAGCAGCCAAGAGAAAGTAGTACATCTCTTAAGGTAGTTCTCTTAAGGTGGAACAGGTTACATACACCACAAGCACCAGCACAGAGACGCACACCTCGGTGGGTCCTATGCAAGATAGAGTAGTGTTGTCACCTCGTGTATCACAAGTCACAAATAAGCAAGATCAAATGGTGGAGACAGGGACAGCAGTGGAGACTCCTCGTCGGAGACCGCAAGAATCTCCTAGTTCTGCTGAGCTGCATGCAGACGCTGAGCCTCGGGGGCCATCCAGGAAGAGGGCGATCCAGGAGCTTCAGGAGCAAGTTCAGGAGGCTTTGACAGGGTTAGCAACCATGGTGATTGCGAGCCTGCAGAGAATGGAGGAGTCCATCGCAAATATGGGCAATGGCATGGTGCACACATTGGCAACTGTAGGTTCTGCCATGGAAAGGATGGCAACCTCCATGGAGGACATAAATCGCCAGACTCAGGAGAACATGGTAACACTTCTAAAATGATGGTCATCTATGGAAGACAGGTGGGCCTGTATTGAGGAGAGAAACCAGAGGTTCATGGACGTCCTTGTTATGAGGAATGTTAGCACAGAAAAGGGTCCTCATGGCCCCACTGATGTGCAGCAAGATGCTCTCCAGCTACTTGCTAACAGAGAAGTGCGGGTGGCCCATGACAGGGATGATGGTGAGAGGGGACATGGAAGTGGGGGCTCCTCTCCAAGCGCTCACACTTCCCCCCATCCCCTTGCCAATCCCTTGGTCAGAGACCCATATGCCTCCCTGAACAGTGATGGCCTAGTCTGCCCCTCCACAGCTACAAGAGGAGCCAACTTTGGCGGGCCCTCAAAGGCTCGAAAACCAAGAAGACGACCACCAAAGGCATCTAAGCAGGCACAGCAGGGAAGTGAGCAACCTGCCTTTACATCTGGTGAAGCCACATGGGTAGCACCTCATAGAAGCACGTGTAAAAGAAAGCTCACACATAAATAGTCACTAGGGTAGTCACTTGGGTGTTTTCCTACGAATGAATGCTAGGTCTCAGTTCTTTTATTTTGTTGTAATAAAGTAATGTTTTGTGAATGTTTGATGTTGTTGCCATATGTATGGTCACAAATTGAAGTGGCACAGACAAGGGTAAGGGCGCCTTTATTGTCCATCAATGGTGGTGGCAGTGCAAGGATTGAACAGTTCATTGTAGAGATGCTCTATGGAGTGGCAGTGTGGTAATGCCAACCTTCATGTGTATGTGGCAGCCACATGTCTGTGCTGAATAAAGTTAAGTGTATCTGGCATATATTAGGCCATATATTAGGCCATACAAAAAGAAAATACTGCAGATGCAGGAAATCTGAAATAAGAACAGAAAATGCTGGAGGAACTCAGCAGGTCAGGCAGCATCTGTGAAGAGAGAAATAGAGTTAGGCCATCCCTGGCATCACGGGCAGCAATGCTGGTCGCACTGGTAAGGTGTGTCCACCCGCTCCTCTGGGCTGCAGGTCTTGATCGAGCATTGTGCAAATGTCTGCAACTACCAGTCACGAAAGTGTCATCCTCCTTTGGCACTGCTGCTCAGTCATGTTGAGGAAGCTCATCCTCTGCCTGTAAACTCTGTGTTGGGGGTATCTCCTGCGGCGCGGTGCAGCCCTGCGCTGAAGGCCTCTGCCCTGTGCAGCATCAGGTGGTTGAGGAGAAGGTTGGCATTCTTGTTGTTGGTGCTGCTGCGGATGATCATCTTCTGATTCTGAGGACTAGGGTGAGAGAGTCTAAATGATTCCCATTCTGCTCTTAGATATGGCAGTTGAGGATGAGATGGTAGAAGCAATCAGTCACTGGGGAGAGAGGCTATTCCAAGAAGGTAACAGTGCATATAGAGTTTACACCACACACTTACAGCCTCAATTCAGATCCAATGTGTCTTCCCAATCCTGAAACCAGCAAATTCTGACATTGCAAACTGAGCAGATGTGAAAGGTTAGATTTTATACTGCAGTTGCAGCTGGGAACTATTTAGCTCGATTGACCTCCCAATATACTTACATGACATGATCTCCGAACGACGTGAATGTTACGTCCGTGAATAATTGAGACACGGACAGCAGGAGTGAACAAAATAAGTCTTTACTGGTGGAAGTCCATAGTGAAACTAAAAACACAGAGGCTCACTAGCGCCTTTTATACAGAGGTGGTCACTGCCGGTACTGCAGTCTGAGACCAGTTATTCTCATAAAGGTACATACACAACAATTCCTCCCCTTTTAGATAAACAGTACATAACATTCATTTAACAACTAAATGATAACTAATTACAATCACAATTACTGTTGCAAGATACATTGGTTAAGTTTAAGCAATTATAAGTTCAGTCTTTGAGGAGGCTTCCTGATTCTGTCTGGATAACGCCTCTTTGGGGTATCAGGTTCTTCTGGCAATGTTGAGTTGGGATCAATGTCGTTGTTTGGTTCATCTGCTTCCAATATTACCGGTTCTGCGGTAGCTGCAATTGGAACGTCGATTTCATTACCAGGTGTATCAGATCGTGGTGTGGAGTTGACGTTTTCCAGTGACTCTAGAATCTGGTCAGCATGGCGTCTTACAATGCTCTCCCCACCGTCCACAGTATACATGAGAGGTCCTTGTCGTGTACAAATCGTTCCTGGCTGCCATTTCTCAGTGCGGTAGTCCCGGGCCAAAACTGGTTGACCTATCTTAAAATTCCTGGTCGGCCTTTCATTCATATTCTGAAACTGCCTGTTCTCCACATCTCTTCGGACGTTTGGCTTAACCAAATCCAAGCGGCATCGTAGTCTTCGATTGAAGAACATCATGGCTGGAGTTTGGTTGGTAACCGCATGTGTCGCATTCCGGTAGGCAAACAAGAAGTTGTCCACCTTGTGTTGTAGGGGTATATCTTCATTACACATTGCCTTGATAGCCTTCTTGAATGTTTGGACAAACCTCTCGGCCAATCCATTAGTGGCTGGATGATATGGGGCAGATGTGTAATGCTTAACACCATTGTTCTTTAAGAACCTCCGGAACTCTTCAGACACAAACTGTGGTCCATTGTCAGAGCAAATCTGTTCAGGCAGCCCATTCCTGGCGAATATGGTTCGTAAAACTGTGATAGTTTTTTCCGTGGTGGTTGAGGACATTTTTATTACCTCTGGCCACTTTGAATGTGCATCCACCGCAATTAAAAACATTGAGTCCATGAAGGGACCAGCAAAATCAATGTGCACCCTTTGCCATGGAGATGAGGGCTACTCCCATAGATGCAGAGGAGCTTGTGGTGGGGCGCTTTGGACCTTCTGGCATCCTGCACAGCTCTTGGTCATCTCTTCGATTTCTCTATTGATTCCCGGCCACCACACAAACGCTCTGGCTAAGTTCTTCATTTTTACCCCACCCATATGACCCTCATGAAGCTCATTGAGCACTCTATCCGTCAACTTAGGTGGAATTACTACTCTGGATCCACACATCAAGGTTCCTCTGCACACTGACAGCTGTTCTCTTCTCGGCGAGAATGCTGGCAGCAGTGGTTCGCCATGTGCTGGCCATCCCTTCACCGTTAAATCATAGACCCGTGATAGTGTCGGGTCATTCCGTGTTTCCTTTTCTATGTTTGCATTCGTCACAGGGAGACATTCGACTATGGTCGAGTGGAATAACTCCATTGGATCCACTGCAAGGTCATCTTCTTCCACTGTCGGCAACGGTAGGCGTGACAATCCATCAGCATTTCCATGCTGTTTAGTTCCTTTGTACTCGATGTCATATTGGTGTGCCCCTAGGAAAAGGGACCATCTCTGCAGCCGTTGTGCTGTCATTATCGGTACGCCCTTCTGAGGGTTGAAAATGGAGACAAGAGGTTGATGATCGGTCAGTAGGGTAAATTTTTGACCGTGCAGGTAGTGATTGAACTTCTTCACCCCCCACACTAGGCTGAGGGCCTCTCTGTCAATCTGGGCGTAGTTACGCTCGGCAGAAGTTAACGAGCGTGACGCAAAAGCTATCGGCCTCTCTAAACCATCAAGGAATTTATGTGACAGTACCGCCCCAATGCCGTAGGGAGACGCATCACACGCCAATCTGATCGGCAGTGCTGGGTTGTAGTGAGCCAATACTTCCCTTGAAGTGATTAAGTCCTTACTCTTCTGAAAAGCACGCTTACAATCATCGCTCCATTTCCATGCTACCCCCGTTCGTAGCAGGGCGTTCAGTGGGTGCAGAATTGTCGACAAATTCGGCAAAAACTTATGATAGTAATTCACCAATCTGAGGAATGACCTCAGTTGCGACACATTTTCAGGCGCTGGGGCCTTAACAACCACTTCAATTTTGTCAGGGGACTTATGTAACCCCTCTTCATCAATCACGTGGCCACAATACGACATCTGTTTCTTAAAAAATTCGCACTTGGGGCAGTTGGCTCGCAGCCCATGTTCCCGTAGTCTAGTGAGCACCTGTTCTAGGTTGTTAAGGTGTTCACTGTCATCTTCACCTGTCACAAGGATGTCGTCTAAGTAACACTGAGTCCCCGGAATCCCTTGCAGGACTTGTTCCATCGCTCTTTGCCATATCGCCGGAGCCGATGCTACTCCGAATACCAATCGATGATACTGGTAAAGACCTTTGTGAGTGTTTATCGTGAGATACTTCCTGGAGGACTCTTCAACCTCCATCTGCAAATATGCTTGTGCTGGGTCAATTTTTGTAAAACGCTTCCCTCCAGACAGTGAGGCGAAGATGTCTTCGATCCTTGGAAGAGGATATTGTACTGTGTGAAGGACTGGGTTCACCGTCACCTTGAAATCCCCACAAATGCGAATCTTCCTTGGCTCCCCGGACTTATTGCTTAACGTTTTCTTCATGACAGGAACGATGGGTGTCACCCACTCGCTCCAGTCGACCTTAGACAACACGCCCGCCTTCTCCAGATTCTCCAGCTCTGCCTCGACGGCTGGGCGAATTGCATATGGTACCGGTCTTGCTTTGAAAAACTTGGGAACTGCATTCTCTTCTATTTTTATCGAGGCGGTTACGCCTTTAAGCTTGCCCAGCTCTTGTTGAAATACCTCTTTGGCGTTAGCTAAGATTGTTGACAATCGTCCAGGAGTGACGTCTTCATCATTTTTACCGTCCACCGTCATTGCATGAATGGAGTGCCAATCTAAGTTTATCTTCCTGATCCATTCCCGTCCCAATAACTGTGGTCCACCATTTGGCAGTATGTAGAGATACAATTTCCGTATTTTCTTGCCGTTGTATTCGACAGGCACCCTTATTTTTCCTCTGGGGTATACTTTTTGCCCCGTATACGTCGTCAAGACGATGGATGTCTCTCTCAAGGGTATGTGTGAAAATAGCCGCTCGTAGTCTCGTCGATTCATGACGGTTAGCGCTGATCCTGTATCCAATTCCAGTTTAACTTGGGACCCTGCTATTGTGAGGGTGACCCAAATGGTTCGGTGATCCGCTTTTGCGATTACATTGTGAAGTTTGAGACAGCTTAGTCTCCTGTTCCCGGATTCACTATTGCTCATCTGGTCTTCGGAACTACTGTCCGTCATCTTTTGTACTTTCTTGTACGGTTCCTTAGTAGCCTTTTTGTTGTCGCTGGTCTTCTTCCCAGACCTGCAAACTCGTGCAATGTGTCCCATCTTCCCGCATTGCCTGCATATTTTGTCTTTGGACCAGCAATCCTTCTGGTCATGGTTAGTTCTGCCGCAGCGATAACATTTTGCAAATCCCCGTGTCATTTTGTGGGTGCCGTATTCCTGTGGTTTTTGTTGAATTTCTGCAACTCCCCTGGCTGCTGGTTCATATGATACTGCCACGCTGAAAGCCTTATCTAGCGTCAGCTCTTTCTCTGAGAGTAACTTCTTCTGTGTTCCTTCACTCAGGAGTCCACAGACAAATTTGTCCCGTAGGGTATCTGCCAGTCCTGCTCTGAACTGGCAGTGCTTTGATAGCTTGCATAGTTCCGTAAGATACTCAGCATTGCTCTCATCTTTGTGCTGAGTTCTCCTGTGGAATTTAAATCTTTCTGCTATCAACAGCGGTGCAGGGTTTAAGTGTTCCTGTAGGACAGCAACAATTTCGTTAAAACTCTTCGCCTTCGGTTTGGCTGGTGTAATCAGGTCCCGCAATAGGCCGTACGTTCTAGCGCCCATTAAGTTTAGCAATATCGATGCCTTTTTCCCTCCGCTATTTCGTTTGCCTTGAAATATACCTCGACTCTTTCCACATACGTGGTCCAGTCCTCTATTGTATTATCAAAAGCAGTGATACAGCCAGTCTTCGGCATCTTGCAAATCTAAAATGGCGCCTCCTGCGCTTTGCCTTCTTCCCCGATTTAACAAAATGGCGCCTCCCGCGCTTTGCCTTCTTCCCCGCTGTTGTTAGCGCTGCTTTCCACGGTTTCTTGCGCGTTTAATATTGATTTTTTTTCTTTTATTATTTTCCCGTCGTGGAGCGGACCCTCTGGGACACTTCCCTCCCTCTTCTTAGGTCCGAACGCTGCCCGGCTTCGAAGCACCGGCCGCGCCCTGTGTGCTCCACCCTCTCTCTCTCTCTTTGCTTCCCGACTCGCTGCCCGGCCCCGTTGAAAAGCCACCCGATCGAGCTCTAGCCCGCCGCAGCCCAGGAAGGATCAGTGCACTACCTGCCACCAGCCCGATTAGCTGGGAAACCACAGACCGAGGAACCAAGCCTGGCTCTGGACAGTCTCTCCTGCAAGTTTTCAATCCGACGATTTGGAGGGCGGTTGCCCACGGTCGACGCCCGTTTCTCAAGTTTCTTTGGATTTTATTTATTTTTTTTTTTCTTTCTTCTCGCTTCGACCTTCAATAACGTCGTCTGAGGTGCTGCCAAGTTGCAGGTAAGTTCGTTTCTTACTCGTCGCCAGTGTTACGGCCGTGAATAATTGAGACACGGACAGCGGGAGTGAACAAAATAAGTCTTTACTGGTGGAAGTCCATAGAGAAACTAAAAACACAGAGGCTCACTAGCGCCTTTTATACAGGGGTGGTCACTGCCGGTACTGCAGTCTGAGACCAGTTATTCTCTTAAAGGTACATACACAACAGTGAAGCCCGTTGAAAACGTGGGAAAATCCAAAAAGGTTGCCAAAATAGTCTTCAACAAGCACTTAGTAAGAAGTTAAGTGTCCTAAATGCCTCCCCCAACCCTTGATGTCGGGTCTATTCTGAAATCGCAGACCCGACGCTTTGGAAACTTCCATGGAGGTGGGTTCGTAACGGGTTCCCAACCCGCTGTCAATCTTTGCAATTTTGCTGGATGTCCCACCTCCAAACCTGCCCTCTGAGCGCCGGCAAAATCATGGCCAAAGTATTTGTTCAATTTCTCTGCCATTTCCTTATTTCCCATTATAATTTTGTCTGCCTCAGCCTGTAAGGAATCCACATTTACTTTCGCTAATCTTTTCCTTTGTACATACCTATAGAAGCTTTTACACTCTGTTATTATGTCTCTTGCTAGTTTACTCTCATATTCTATTTTCCCTTTCTTTATCAATTTCTTGGCCCTCCTTTGCTAAAATTCTAAAATCCACCCAATCCTCAGGCTTACTACTCTTTTTGCAACATTATAAGCCTCTTCCTTTGATGTAATACGGGCCCAGAAATTCGGGTCTCCACGGGTGAGTACGCACCGGGTAGTCACCCGTAGGCCCAACGGAAGTGCCGGTTTCGTGCATGCACTGCGCATGCATGGGAAACCGGAACTTCCGTTCCCTTGAAAGAAGGGGTTCAGAGGTCGAACGCGTACACCGAAAAGGCATCGCATGATAATGGAACTTACAATTTTTTTGCAGGTTTCTCCGGGAGGGTAAGTCTGCAGAAGTTACACATGTAAAAAGCAGGCGCAAGGCCTGCTTTTAACAAGGTAAGTGATGAATTAATTAAAATTAAAAGATTTTATCCACAGGTTTATTATTTTTAAATACTTTAAAGGAAGGTAAGTTTATTTTTATCCCCGTTAGAAAATGTAATTAAATTTTTCAAAAATTTAAATTATTGTTTAAAATAGTTATTTTATGTAATTTATAGTTATTTTTAAAATGTGATTTTTAAAAAATTTATTTGAAGTTTTAGTGATGTTTTGGGGCTTATAGTTTTGACAGCTCTTCCTGTCAATTTTATGAAAGGGCATTTCCCTGCTACCATTGGCTCTCCATGGCCCACGTGATCGCAGGGGATGCATCGAACTAACTGCGCCCCTGGGATACGCAAGCACTGCACGCCAGCAGTTGGAGGATGCCCAGGATCGGAATCCCACGCGGGCCCACAGCTCAACGGCCGGCACGCTAGGTAAGTGCAGGTCGGAGGCTTGCACCTGCTGGAAGCCTCTGACCCGAATTTCTGGGCCACAGTACTATCTTTAACTTCTCTTGTTAGCCACGTTTGGACCACTTTTCCTGTGGATTTTTGAGGGAGAAATACAGTATCGCCCCATTTGGGGCGAAATTATCGGCCGGATGCAAAGATTAGCGCCTGCCGCTAATTATCGCCTCTGACTGCAAACTTGGCTTTTATCACCCTTGGAGGTGATTGGAGAGCTAAATCAAGCACTACACACCTGTCTTAAGGCGCAAAGGCTGAGGAGCGAGACGTTACTTCAGAGCGCTGGCGAAACCCATGTAATAGAAACATAGAAGATAGGAGCAGGAGTAGGCCATTCAGCCACTTGAGCCTGTTCTGCCATTTAATGAGATCATGGCTGATCATCCAAATTCAGTACCCTGTCCCTGCTTTCTCCCCATATCCCTTGATTCCTTTAGCCTTAAGAAATATATCTAACTCCTTCTTGAATATATTTAATAAGTTGGCCTCAACTTCCTTCTGTGAAGAAATTCCTCCTCATCTCAGTCCTAAATGGCTTACCCCTTATCCTTAGACTGTGACCCCTGGTTCTGGACTCCCCCGCCATCGGGAACATCTTTCCTGCATCTAGTCTGTCTAGGCCTGTTAGAATTTTATAAGTTTCAATGAGATCCCCTCTCATTCTTCTAAACTCTAACGAATATAAGCCTAATCGACCCAATCTCTCTTCATACGTCATTCCTGCCATCCCAGGTATCAATCTGGCGAATCTTCGCTGCACTCCCTCCATGGCAAGAACATCCTTCCTCAAATAAGGCGAATAAAACTGCACACAATTCTCAAGGTGTGGTCTCACCAAGGCCCTGTACAACTGCAGCAAGACATCCTTGCTCCTGTACTCGAATCCTCTCGCTATGAAGGCCAACATACCATTTGTCTTCTTAACCGCCTGCTGCACCTGCATGCTTACCTTCAGCGACTGGTGCACAAGGACACCTAGGTCTCGTTGCACTTCCCCTTTTCCCAATCTATTGTCGTTCAGATAATAATCTATCTTCCTGTTTTTGCCACCAAAGTGGATAATCTCGCATTTATCCACATTATACTGCATCTGCCATGCATCTGCCCAATCACCCAACCTGTCCAAATCATACTGGAGTTTCTCTACATCCTCCTCACAGCACACATGCCCACCCAGCTTTGTGTCATCTGCAAACGTGGAGATGTTACATCTAGTTCCCTCGTCTAGATCATTAATATATATTGTGAATAGCTAGGGTCCTAGCACCGATCCCTGCGGTACCCCACGAGTCACTGCTTGCCACTCGGAAAAAGACCCGTTTATTCCAACTCTTTGCTTCCTGTCTGCCAACCAGTTCTCTATCCAAGTCAGTACCTTAACCCCAATCCCATGTGCTTTAACTTTGCATGCCAATCTCTTATATGGAACCTTATCGGAAGCCTTCAGAAAGTCTTAAGGCTAAAGGGATCAATGGATATGGAGAGAAGGCAGGAATGAGGTACTGAATTTGGTGATCAGCCATGATCTCATTGAATGGCGGAGCAGGCTTGAGGGGCCGAATGGCCTACTCCTGCTTCTATCTTCTATGTTTCTATGTTTCTATGTCCAAATACACCACATCCACTGGTTCTCCCTTATCTATTCTACTAGTTACATCGTCAAAAAATTCCAGTAGATTAGTCGAACATGATTTACCTTTTGTAAATCCATGTTGACTTTGTCCGATCCTGTCACTGTTTTCCAAGTGCTCTGCTATTGCATCTTTCATAATGGACTCTAGCATCTTCCCCACTACCGATGTCAGGCTTACCGGCCTATAATTCCCCATTTTCTCTCTACCACCTTTTTTAAATAGTGGAGTTACATTAGCTACCCTCCAATCCATGGGAACTATTCCAGAGTCTATAGAATTTTGGAAGATGACCAGCAATGCATCTACTATTTCTAGGGCCACTTCCTTAAGTACCCTAGGATGTAGATTATCAGGTCCTGGGATTTATAGGCCTTCAATGCCATCAATTTCCCTAACACCATTTCCCTACAAATACTGATTTCATTCAGTTCCTCCCTCTCATTAGACCCTATGTTCCCCGACATCTCTGGAATGTTATTTGTGTCCTCCTTTGTGCAGACAGAACCAAAGTATGTATTTAATTGGTCTGCCATTTCTTTGTTCCCCATTATAGATTCCCCTGATTCTGACTGCAACGGACCTACACTTGACTTCACCAATCTTTTTCTCTTCACATATCTATAGAAGCTTTTACAGTCAGTTTTTATGTTCCCTGCAAGCAAACTCTCATATTCTATTTCCCCCCTCTTAATTAATCCCTTTGTCCTCCTTTGCTGAACCTTAACTGCTCCCACTCCTCAGGTTTGCTGCTTTTTCTGGCCAATTTATATATCCTCTCCTTGGATCTTATGCTATCCCTAATTTCCCTTGTTTGCCACAGTTGAGTCAGCTTTTTTGTTTTATTTTTATGCCAAACAGGGATGAACAAATTCTGTAGTTCATCCATGCGATCTTTAAATGTTTGCCATTGCCTATCCACCATCAACCCTTTAAGTAAAGTTCCCCAATCCATCCTAGCCAACTCGCGCCTCATACCATCATAGTTTCCTTTATTTAAATTCAGGACTCTAGTCTCTGAGTCAATTACTTCACTCTCCATCTTAATGAAGAATTCTACCATATTATGATCGCTCCTCCCCAAGGGGCCTCACACAACAACATTGCTAATTAATCCTTTCTCATTACATAATACCCAGTCTAAGATGGCCTGACCTCTTGTTGATTCCTCAACATATTGGTCCAGGAAACCATCCCGTATACACTCTAGGAATTCCTCCTCCACAGTATTGTTACTAATTTGGTAAGCCCAATCTATATGTAGATTAAAGTCACCCATGATAACTGCTGTGCCCTTATTGCACGCATCTCTAATTTCCCGTTTAATGCCATCCCCCACCTCAGCATTACTGTTTGGGGGTCTGTATACTACTCCCACTAACGTTTTCTGCCCCTTGGTATTTCTCAGCTCTACCCATACAGATTCTACATGATCAGAGCTAATATCCTTTCTTACTATTGTTTTAACCTCCTCTTTAACCAGCAATGCTACCCCACCTCCTTTTCCTTTTTGCCTGTCCTTCCTGAATATTGAATACCCCTGTATGCTGAATTCCCAGCCTTGGTCACCCTGAAGCCATGTTTCCGTAATTCCAATTACATCATATTCGTTTACATCTATTTGCACAGCTAATTCATACACCTTATTATGAATACTCCTCTCATTAAGACAAAGCCTTCAGGCTTGTTTTTTTAACACTCGTAGTCCTTTTAGAATTATTATTTACTGTGGCCCAGTTTGATTTACACTCTTGATTTCTCTGCCTTCCACTTTTGCCTTTCTCATTCCTCTCTTTTGCTTCTATCCTTGCTTCCCTTTCCTCTGTCTCCCGGCACAGGTTCCCAACCCCCTGCCATTTTAGTTTAAACCCTCCCCAACAGCACTAGCAAACACTCCCCCTAGGACATCGGTCCCGGTCCTGCCCAGGTGCAAACCGTCCAGTTTGTACTGGTCCCACCTCCCCCAGAACCGGTTCCAATGTCCCAGGAATTTGAATCCCTCCCCCTTGTACTATTCCTCTAGCCATGTATTCATCTGAAATATCCTTCTATTTCTACTCTTACTAGCACATGGCACTGGTAGCAATCCTGAGATTACTACCTTTGAGGTCCTACTTTTTAATTTACCTCCTAACTCCCTATATTCAGCTTTTAGGACCTCATCCCTTTTTTTCCAATATCGTTGGTACCTATGGGCACCACGACAACTGGATGTTCACCCTCCCCCTCCAGAATGCCCTGCAGCCGCGCCGACTAATGTCAGTCAGCAATGTAACACAGACACAATGGCGCTGGCCAGTTCTTAAAGGGGAGGGTTGATCTTGCTCTCCTGCCACATCCTGCTCACTGCAGCCTTGAATCTCGGCCTGGAGAGACCTGCACATCAAATCTGCTGGAAAAACAATGGAGAGGCATAGAAGATAGGAGCAGGAGCAGGCCATCCGGCCCTTCGAGCCTGCTCCGCCATTCAATGAGATCATGGCTGATCATCCAAACTTAGTACCATGTCCCTGCTCTCTCCTCATATCCCTTGATCCCTTTAGCCTTAAGAAATATATCCAACTCCTTCTTCAATATATTTAATGAACTGGCCTCCACCGCCCTCTGTGGCAGAGAATTCCACAGGTTCACCACTCTCTGGGTGAAGAAATTCCTCCTCATTTCAGTCCTAAATGGCTTACCCCTTATCCTTAGACTATGACCCCTGGTTCTGGACTCCCCGGCCATTGGAAACATCCTTCCTGCATCTAGTCTGTCCAGGCCTGAAAGAATTTTATAGGTTTCGATGAGATCCCCTCTCAATCTTCTAAACTCCAGTGAGTATAAACCCAATCGACACAATCTCTCCTCATACGTCATTCCTGCGATCCCAGGTATCAGCCTGGTGAATCTTCGCTGCACTCCTTCCATGGCAAGTACGTCCTTCCTCAGGTAAGGCGACCAAAACTGCACACAATTCTCAAGGTGCGGTCTCACCAAGGCCCTGTACAACTGCAGCAAGACATCCTTGTTTCTGTAATCGAACCCTCTTACTACGAAGGCCAACATACCATTTGTCTTCTTAACCGCCTGCTGCACCTGCATGCTTACCTTCAGCGATTGGTGCACAAGAACACCCAGGTCTCTTTGCACTTCCCCTTCTCCCAATCTATTGCCATTCAAATAATAATCTGCCTTCCTGTTTTTGCCACCAAAGTGGATAACCTCACATTTATCCACATTATACTGCATTTGCCATGTTTCTGCCCAATCACCCAACCTGTCCAAATCGTACTGGAGTTTCACGACATCCTCCTCGCTGCATACCCTCCCACCCAGCTTTGTGTCGTCTGCAAATTTGGAGATATTACATCCAATTCCCTCGTCCAGATCATTAATGTATATTGTGAACAGCTGGGGTCCTGGGACTGATCCTTGCGGTACCCAACTAGTCACTGCCTGCCACTCGGAAAATGACCCGTTTATTCCAACTCTTTGCTTTCTATCCGCCAACCAGTTCTCTATCCAAGTTAATACCTTGCCCCAATCCCATGTGCCTTAATTTTGCACGCTAATCTCTTATGTGGGACCTTATCGAAAGCCTTCTGAAAGTCTAAATACACCACATCCACTGGTTCTCCCTTATCTATTTTACCAGTTACATCCTCAAAAAATTCCAGTAGTTTAGTCAAGCACGATTTACCTTTTGTAAATCCATGCTGACTTTGTCCGATCCTGTCGCTGCTTTCCAAGTGCTCTGCTATTACATCTTTTATAATGGACTCTAGTATTTTCCCCACTACTGATGTCAGGCTTACCGGTCTATAATTTCCCGCTTTTTCTCTACCACCTTTTTTGAATAGTGGGGTAACATTAGTTACCCTCCAATCCATGGGTACTGTTCCAGATTCTATCGAGTTCTGGAAGATGACCAGCAATGCATCTACTATTTCTAGGGCCACTTCCTTAAGTACCCTAGGATGTAGATTATCAGGCCCTGGGGATTTATCGGCCTTCAGTCCCATCAATTTTCCTAACACCATTTCCCTACAAATACTGATTTCTTTCAGTTCCACCCTTTCATCAGACCCTATGTTCCCTGGCATCTCTGGGAAGTTATTTGTGTCCTCCTTTGTGAAGACAGAACCAAAATATGTATTTAGTTGGTCAGCCATTTCTTTGTTCCCCATTATAAATTCCCCTGATTCTGACTGCAAGGGACCTACGCTTGACTTCACCAATCTTTTTCTCTTCACATATCTATAAAAGCTTTTACAGTCAGTTTTTATGTTCCCTGTTAGCTTACTCTCATATTCTATTTTCCCCTTCTTAATTAATTCCTTTGTCCTCCTTTGTTGAATCCTAAACTGCTCCCAATCCTCAGGTTTGCTACTTTTTCTGGCCAATTTATATGTCCTCTCCTTGGATCTTATGCTATCCCTAATTTCCCTTGTTAGCCACGGTTGATGCACCTTTTTTGTTTTATTTTTATGCCAAACTGGGATGAACAAATTCTGTAGTTCATCCATTCGGTCTTTGAATGTTTGCCATTGCCTAGCCACCATCAACCCTTTGAGTGACATTCTCCAATCAATCCTACCCATCGTAGTTTCCTTTATTTAAATTTAGGACCCTAGTCTCTGAGTCAACTACTTCATTCTCCATCTTAATGAAGAATTTGATCATATTATGATCGCTCCAACCCAAGGGGCCTTGTACAACAAGATTGCTAATTAATCCTTTCTCATTACATATTACCCAGTCTAAGATGGCCTGATCTCTGGTTGGTTCCTCGACATATTGGTCCAGGAAACCATCCTGTAAACACTCCAGGAATTCCTCCTCCACAGTATTGTTACTAATTTGGTTAGCCCAATCTATATGTAGATTAAAGTCACCCATGATGACTGCTCTGCCCTTATTGCACGCTTCTTTAATTTCCCTTTTAATGCCATCCCCAACCTCCGCCTTACTGTTATACCACTCCCACTAACATTTTCTGCCCCTTAGTATTTCTCAATTCTACCCATACAGATTCCACATCATCAGAGCTAATATCCTTCCTTACAATTGTGTTAATCCCTTCTTTAACCAGTAATGCTACCCCACCTCCTTTTCCTTTTTGCCTATCTTTCCTGAATATCGAATACCCCTGGATGTTGAGTTCACAGCCTTGGCCATCCTTGAGCCACGTTTCCGTAATCCCAACCAAATCATATTTGTTTACCTCTATTTGCACGGCCATGGGAAAGAGCTCAGAGTGCAGCCCCCACAGTCTCTTCTAAATCGATACAAGGAACGGCAAATCAAAATGAACCTGCAAAGTGCTGCTCAGTACCCAAAACTCCTTCACACAGTGTTGAATCTCTACAGAAGTCTCTCTCTCTCTCTCTCTCTCAGAATGCGTGGTGCAAAAATGTCTCCAACAAAAAAAGGCAGGAAGCAGTCGCCTTTAAATAGCGCTCCCCCAGTCCCTTCCTGACTGCAAAACGCTCCCCTCAACCTGTCGTTGCTAGCGGCAGGCGGTAAGGCAGGGGCGCCACTCAATATCCGGTCCGGGGCGCTACCGGGGCATTGCATACTCGACTGATGTCACAATCTGCCAACAAAGGAGATCGTGGCGGTAGTGTTTAGCGCTGCCACAAAATGTCTAGTTAATTCCATGAGCGGCACAAACAGCCGCCCATGGGCACTAGTTGGTTTGCGCCCCATTAGCGCCCTCTTAAGGCGCTAACGGGAGGCGCAAACCAACTGAATTTTTCCCCTTTGTGCTTAAAGGAATGTATATTTGTTGTAAATTATCTGTCATTTCTTTAAATGCTAGCCATTGCTTGTCTACCGTGATACCTTTTAATGTAGTTTCCCAATCTACCTTTGCTAACTAGTCGAAGAGTTTTGCAACAATGAATATCTTATATTTTTGAAGAGTTGCACAAGCAATTACATACAACAAGATTCCAGAAACGGATGACTGAGTAGTTAATCTGCTTTTTTGTGATAGAGATGTTAGCCAGGGCACCATGAGAACTTTTTGCTTGTATTACATCCACCTGACAGAACCGCTGACAATGCAACAATCCCTCAGTACTGTACTGAAGTCTCAACCTAGATTAAATGTTCAATTCCTGAAATGAGACTCAAACCCTGTAGGGGGTGGCGTGCGCCCAGTCAGCTTCACCTCTGACTGTCTTTGAGCAGTTCGAATCACTCCCACACCCCTGGGTTCTAGACACCGGACTTAGGTACAGGCAGTGATACAGAAAATCGAGTAGACAAGTTGTTTGGTGCAAGAAAACCAAAACTTTATTGAAAGCAGAATAAAACAATCTTATGAAAATTACTGGTATGAATACAGGCATAAACAATTACACTTACATGGGAATGGGGAACACATGGCACATCGAGGGAAAACAACTACATTAACAATCCCCTTAACCTTATCCCACCCCCTATACCTAACTAGATTAAGCTATGAGGGGCCAGGAATTCATGCTCACCAATCCGAAACATGTTGCTTTAACTGGGTTGGTTTTGAGGTCCACTCTTTCTGTCCTTTGGGGTATCCCGTCACCACGTGGTCTCAGGGTGCGGTGCTGAAGTTGTTTATGTGAAGCACCCTCCTTTTCCTCAGCTAACGTCGTCATCGAGTCGCGATGGGTTTTCTTCTTCTTCTTCCTCGGGCATTCGTCGACGGTATTGCTGCGGTTGGGGGTCGGTTGGCGGTCTTTATCGTCTAAATGATTTCTCTATCCAAGCTTCGAATGCCAGTTTATTCTTAGACTGGGCTATTATTGATTTTTCTACCCATCCTTCGAACGCTAGCTTATTCTTCAACCTGGGCTATGACTCTGGGGTTTTATTGTCCATGCATGTAAGCGCCAACTTATTTCTTCAAGCACCAGCTTATAACTAGGCGTTTATCCCCAAACACGTCTTTCCGCTGCCCTTCTCTGCTTTTACCGTATTCTTTGTCTCGTCTCGTCTGCCCGTTTGTGGCCTGTATGTCCTGTGTGTTTTCGAATCGGGTCCGTTCTCCTCCCGCGTTTGGCCCCGGTGTAATGGGCGTCCTTGGTGTTGAGCGGCGCGGAGAGCGAGAAGAGAGCCCGCCATGAGGCCAGGGCATGAGAATGAGAGGCAGCAGGCCAAGGCCACAAGCAAGAGATAAGAGTCAAGAGGGCAATCACCACTGATGGGCCTACAATTATACCCGTTCTTCATTCCTTATCCAAATCAGGTCAGTCCTTTGTCTAACTTTTGGCGTGCTTGTTTAAAATGATTACAGCCATTTACTTTAGCGACTTGTGGAGTGGTTGTCTCCGAGTCTAATGGCCTCGATGTCCTGGTTGTTTGTCATGGATGAAACTTAATTGTCCCCATCCTGACTCGATGGCTACTGTGAGCTGTTACCGATTAAATATGCAGAAACCCAATGGCCTCGATTTAGACCCATTCTAGCCTGATCTGTTTCAAGGTGAATGAATGCATATTCTGTGTTTGCTTTGGCTGTCTGGCCCCACAGAGTCCTTTCACAGATTCCTGCATTTTAAGTTTTGTCTCCGGGCCTGCCTGTTTGCAGGGCCCTGCTATTAAAATCCTGTCGGTTTCGGTCACGAGGTTACAGAAGCCATTTTGGGTACCCTGTTTTTAATAACTTGTCCAAACAGGGTACCTTGATCCATAATTTTGGGGAATGCGGGAATTTTGAGAACCCTACACCCAATATTTTCAGACTCAGAAGTAAGTAGGGTACCAACTGAGTCAAACTAACTTTTGACTCCAACAGGCTATACATGAACAGGCATAACTTTTTTTATCAGTTAGAAAGAGTGAAAAAAATAATAGATACAGATTGATATCTCAAACTGGACAAAAATGAAACAAAGCAGCACACAACAACTTACCAGTCGACTCGTGAAGTAAGTCTAATATTTTGTCCATAAACTTGCATCCCATCAGCGCTTTCCAACATTTAACATCTATTCGTGGGCTAACAAATTGATTATCTGTCTCTTTGTGAAAATCGTTAGTATTTCTTTACTCTTCTATCCCTTTCCCTTTTTCATTTAATCAAAAGCCCTTCAGCCCACTTGGGCTAGATTTTTCACCCATTTATAGTAATGTTGCTTTTTTAAAAATGTGTTCTTAGGATGTTGGTGGCGCAGAAAAGGCTGCATTTATTGCATGGAAACTCTGCACCTCCTCCCTCCAAACCAGCTCCAGTGCCATTTCTCAATATCTTGGAATTTTCTACCTAGTGCTGTTGTGTGTGCAACTTTACAAAGACTGCAGTGGTTGAAGAAGAAGGCACACTACCACCTTCGCAGGCAAACTAGAGATGGATAATAAATATAACCTTGTCAGCACTACCCACACTTTTTTTTAAAATAAGCAACATTGAGTATGAATACATGGAAGATCTAGCCCAAATAGGCTGAAAGGCTTTCATCATCCAAATGCATTTTATTTGGAGACAGCTTTAGCAATGGAGGAAGATGCGGTAATTCCATTTATGGTCAAAGGAGATAGTGAGGCAAAAAGAATTAATAGATGATGAAGAAGGATTAAAGGTGGAAAGGTGAAAGGCAGCAGCTGTTTTTCAGAGTTTCAAGCAAGATAAAGAAACTGATATTAAAAAAACTGTCTTGGGTAAACCGAAAGGTTTTCATTGCCCCAGTGAAAAGCAAAGAGGAGATGAAGATGTTATAATTCAGTGACTACATCTCTGGTGGTTGTGAAGACTGAAGGTGCATGACCTGAACAAGGTTGATGAATGTATATTGAAAACATCAGCAAAAGAGTGGTTGGGTTGTATAATATGTGGAGGCGATCATGAAGAAGAAACAGAGTGGGCAAGAGGACAGAAACACGGGGGTTGCCTGAGTTAATAGAAAAAAAGTGATAGGATGAGGCATCAATGACAGCACAGAATGAGTCATTTAAAGTGAAACTAGGGGACAGGAACATAATTAAAAAAAACAGAAAATGCTGAAAATATACAGCCCGTCAGTCAGCATCCACAAACTGATCTAGCACAGCCAGAGATTTCCCACCAGACGGTGGGGCAGACAGAAGTTGCGTCTACCCCACAGAGGGCCTATGACATCGCATGGGCCTATGACATCAGACATGCCTATGGACTAGCTTCTCCCACCAGAATTCCCATAGCTCCTGCTACTGAGCTCCAAGGGCTCAGAGGATTGCCAACAGGATCAGCCTTCTTATATTGGGGTGCAAACATTTTGAAAAAGCTTTGAGGCGGTATGGCCAGCTTAGCCTTGAGTGGCTTGCCAGCACTGCATCTTGCTCCCCGCCCCCACCCCCACCCCCGTGAGCATCAAGTTGCATTGATACTGGCATGAGCGCCCGCCAGAAATATTTAAATATTAGATACTGCAGCAGGGTCAGGAGCAGAGGTGAGCAGCAGAGTAGATCTGAGGATTTTCAGCCTGGTGGAGTGTTGTGTGTGTTGAGATCGGTACGTCATCATACTTGGGGGTTTTTTCAGAAAAAGGATATAAAATGTAATTAATCTTACCATGTTTATTATGGTAAAGATGTATGACTGCACATTTTCACTGCCATGATATTCTATCATTTTGGTATCAGCAACTACTAAAGTTTCAACCCATCGTTCTTTGCTGATCGATCGCTGAGAGATTCTGCGGCCTTTTCTATGAATCTCTTCCCATCTCTCTCTTTGTCTCTCTGGCTGCAGGATATTATTAACAGAATCTGTAAAGAAAAAAGCAACATGCGCATTAGCTATATATATATATTAGCTATATTGACACATTTATATTAATTATATACAACAATCACTACACTTCAAAATTACTTCATTGTCTGTAAAGCACCTTGGGACACTCTGGTACTATATAAATGCAAGTCTTTTTAAACATTTCTTCCTACCTTTCTTATTTTAATTAAAGAGAAATGCAGGGAACAGCACCAACCACTGTACATGGCCTTCTTTGATCTCACAAAGGCCTTCGACACTGTCAACCGTGAGGGATTATGGAGTGTCCTCCTCAAATTTGGCTGCCCTCAAAAGTTGGTCACTATCCTCCGCCTGCTGCATGACGACATGCAAGCCGTGATCCTGACAAATGGTTCCACCACAGACCCAATTCACGTATGAACCGGGGTCAAGCAAGGCTGTGTCATCACACCAACGCTCTTCTCAATCTTCCTGGCTGCAATGCTCCATCTCACCCTCAGTAAGCTCCCCACTGGAGTGGAGCTAATTTACAGAACAAACGGGAAACTGTTCAACCTCCGTCGCCTCCAGTCCAGATCCAAGGTCGTCCCATCCTCTGTCATCGAATTACAGTATACAGACGATGCTTGCGTCTGCGCTCACTTGGAGGTCGAACTCCAAACCATCGTAAACACCTTCACCGAAGCATACGAGAGCATGGGCCTTACACTAAACATCCGTAAGACAAAGGTCCTCTACCAACCTGCCCCCGCCACACAGTGCTGCCCCCCGATTATCAAAATCCACGACAAGGCCTTGGACAACGTGGACCACTTTCCATACCTCAGGAGCCTACTGTCAACAAGGGCAGGCGTCGACGACGAAGTCCAACACCGCCTTCAGTGTGCCAGTGCAGCCTTCGGTCGCCTGAGGAAGAGAGTGTTTGAAGACCAGGACCTCAAACCCAGCACTAAGCTCATGGTCTACAGGGCAGCAGTGATACCTGCCCTGCTGTATGCCTCAGAGACATGGACCATGTACAGCAGGCACCTCAAAGCACTGGAGAGGTACCACCAACGCTGCCTCCGCAAGATCCTGCAAATCCATTGGCAGGATAGGTGCACCAACATCAGTGTTCTTGCTCAGGCCAACATCCCCAGCATCGAAGCTCTGACCACGCTCAATCAGCTCTGATGGACGGGTCACATTGTCCGTATGCCCGATATGAGACTCCCAAAAGAAGCGCTCTACTCGGAGCTCCGGCATGGCAAGAGAGCCCCAGGTGGGCAGAGGAAATGCTTCAAGGACACCCTCAAAGCCTCCTTGAAAAAGTGTAACATCCCCACCGACACCTGGGAATCCCTGGCCCAAGACCGCACAAAGTGGAGGAGGAGCATCCGGGAAGGCGCCGAACACCTCGAGTCTCTTTGCCGGGAGCAAGCGGAGGCCAAGCACAGGCAGCGCAAGGAGCGCACATCAACCCAAGCACCCCACCCACCCGCCCCTTCAACGACCGTCTGCCCCACCTGTGACAGAGACTGTAGGTCCCGCATTGGACTAATCAGTCACCTGCGAGCTCATTTTTAATGTGGAAGCAAGTCATCCTCGGTTCCGAGGGACTGCCTAAGAAGAAGATATAAATGCAAGTCTTTTTTAAAATTTCTTCCTACCTTTCTTATTTTAACCCAACTCTCAACAGAAAGCAAAGAAGGAAAAAGCTTCAACTACCCCTGTGAAAGACTATTTTACAAGTACTTGCATTTACAGCCTGCTCCTTACATGTAAGAAGACATCTCAGAGCACTTTAAAATAAGGAGGAAAAAGCTGCTATGGACTTGGGGACAGCAGAATATCTAAGTCAAAAGAACCAAGCTTACTGCAATTTTGTTGGGTTAAACAAACTCAGGTATGAGCTTTTATTCGCAGAAACTTTAATCTTCCTCTGATCCCTGTTGAACCTCGTTGACACTCAAGAGACAATGGAACTGGGAAATTGAAGGGTTATTCCATGGGGGAGATATAGTAGTTGGCAAGCAGTTGGCAAGTCTCCCTATATTTGGCATGATTGATTCTTCTATAGTTTGGGTGGTTTTACAGACAGGATCTGGAAGAAATTGTTATCTGACCCAGTCTTTGGGTTACCCGAATTCTAGTATTCATGTTGGTCTCTTCGCATCACTATATATGATTGGCTCATCTCAAGCCGAGGACTTTAAAGCATTGCATACCGGGCAGAAAAATCATATAAGTATACAGGAGTTCCATTTCTGTGGGAGTTCTCCTGCTTATCTGATGTAACGTTGGCAGAGGAGCCATGGGAACCCCAGAAAAATGGCATGAACAAGTTTAGTCAGTCTCCTAGGTCTCTTGCAACTTCATCCGTAACTATTTCAACGCCATTCATGAAGTACGTGTGTCACCCATTTTTCTTTCCTGTGTGAGTTACGATATAGTTGCCAGCTTTCAATGTCATCTGCCATTGTTCTGCCCACTCACATATATTTTGTCCAACTCATTCTGTAATTTCTCTCGTAATTTTGCCTCTTTTCCACAGGGAAAGTGATGATGTTTTTACCCGGGCAAACAAGGCTTCTGTCTCTTGTGTTATGTGGTGGACTGAGGACTGGCTGAAGTGGTCAATGTGGTAGCTTAAATTTAATACAGTAGTCATGGATGAGTCAAAATTTCCTCCATCTTAATATTGGGAAGACTGAAGCCAACATTTTCAGCCCTGGTCACAAACTCTGTTTCCTTGCCATTGACCCCATTCCCTTCCCTGGCCTGCTCAGATTGAATCAATGGTGCAAAACCTGTTCAACCAAGAACTGATCTTCAGACCACACATCCTAACTGTCACCAAGACCATGTGCTTCCACCTCCACAACATTACCTGCCTCTGCCCTTACCTCAGAACCTCTACCACTGAGCTCTTATCCATGCTTTCATTAGCTCTAAACTTGATTTCTCCAATGAGCACCAAGCTGGCCTCCCATCTTCCATATAACGCCAACTTGTCCAGAACTCATCTGCCCATATCCTGTCCCACACTGAGTCCTGCTCACACATTGCTCCTGTCCTCAATGACCCACATTGGTTTGCTATCCCTCAATGTATTGTATTTAAAATCCTCATTCTTCCTTGTCTTCAAATTTCTTTATAATCTCACTCTGCCCGATCTCTGAATCCTCTTCCTATCTTCTATCCCACCTCCCGCTTCTTTTTGTTGTTGTCATCAACATCACCACCGTAGGCAGGACTATTCCAGGTCAGGCTCAAGAAGGTATAACCGTCTGGCAGTCACCCTCATAAAGCATAGACAAGGCAAGCCTTTAGAAATCCCCAAGTATTTCTGCACGCTCGGCTCGTGGAACAAAACAAAATATGTATGAAACGCAGGTGCAATCATAGCTTTCTTTATTCCCCTTGCGTGAGGTCCTCTTCCTCTTTCAAGTCCAGCACAGCAATTTGAATGCCCAAAGGAGTCTTCCCATGTTCAACAATGTGGTTGCTGCTAATCAAACAGCTGGTGTCAGAAACACTGCTGTAGGATAAGGTAAAACGAGTCTTACTATGCAAAAATGCAACTGCAAATATCATCAGTAAGTACTGCAGGTACAGTTACATGAAAAGCAAAGGAAACTGAAGTTGAAATGAAACACTAAACTTTCATGCACATCTTTAAGGATCCAACACCTAAAGGCTAGAGCAGAAACTTCCAGCAGCATCTGTTTGACACAAATGAGCAGCACTGATAGTTAACTGGAGTACGGTGGTATAGTTATATTATTGGACTAGTAATCCAGAAGTTTTGGCTATTAATCCAGAGAACATGGGCTCGATTTTGCCAGGCCCGAGGAGGCGGGATTGGAGGCGTGTGAGTTGTTAAAATTTCCAAAAATGGTGGGCGGGCTTGATTCCGCCTCCATCCCGCCTCTGAGCAATTTTCCCAAAAGCGTGTTTTCTGACCCCCTTTCCATCCCGCATCCAAGAGGTGGGATAGGCCCTTAAGGCCCTTAACAACCACTTAATAGCCTCTATAATCCCACTTTGAGAGGCCTTTCTGATTTTTAGTCATTCCCCCCATCCCTCGCACCTCCTCTAGAACACGCCAGGTAATGCTGGCAGCCGCACAAGTGGATAGCTTATGAACAGCTGCAGCTCCACCATTACAAAGGAATTTTCACCAATGATCATTTTCAGGTGACAGAACTTTGTTGTTTCAGGTCTGGGGGAACTTTTAGCAGGCATACTCAGTGTTGTGGAAGTTTGGAGCCTGACACCCATCTCCAGTGTGACCTCCTGGGAAACCCTCTCCCCACCTTGACTAAGTGCTTCCTCAACTGAGGCATATACCAGAAGCATAGCGACCATTTAATTCCTTTCCTCCTGGACATCAGATTCAGATGAAGACCAGCCGCGGCAGCAGCAGAACCATGAGCAACAGCAGCACCAGCAGCAGGAGCATCAACAGGAGCGCCAAGCTGCTAGTCACCCACCTGAAGGTGCACAGGCCAGAAGTCACCAGAGTGCGACCATATTGCTGCCCGGGATGCAAGGGACGCACTCATGTTGGTCACATTTGCTTAGCCTGTTAAATCAAACACTTTTGCCTCTCACCTTCTTACCAGAGCATCGACAATGGACAAGAACCTGCGGATTCCTATCACTCTGACCACCATACTGACAACTGCAAGTCGCTCTAAGCCCTCAATGTGGAAGTCCCATTTGCGAAATGACACAGGCCACAACTTCAACAGTTTGCCATCAGAATTTTTTATCACAACAAGCAACTGGTGGCATTTCACAAATAAACACAACATAACACCCAAGTGACTACCCTTGTGACTACTTGTGCATTATCTTCCTCTTACGCGTGCTCCTACGTGCTGCTTCCCCTGTGGCTTCAGCAGATGTGGAGGCCCCTTACTCACTTTCTTGCTGCTCCTGTTTCGACACTTTTGGCGGGTGACTTCTGAGGTTACGAACCTGTGAGGGCTCGGCAACAGTCTGCTGCTCCTGCGGCTGTGCAGGGGATGAGACGCCCATCTCAGTTGGGTGAGGACTCTGGTGGGGCTCTGACCGAGAGCTTTGCAGTGGCATGGTCTTTGAGCGCTTGGAGAGGAGCCCCTACTTCCTTGTTGTCTGCCACCAACATCCCTCTCATGGGTCAGCCCTACTTCAGAGCTAGCAAGTGGCTTGACAGCAGCTTGCTGGACTTCAGGGGGGCCATGAGGACCCGTTTCTGCACTGGAAGTCCTACTCCAGAGGACTTCCATGAAGGTCTGGTTTCTATGCTCAGTAGCTGACCATCGCTCCTCAAGAGATGCCAGTCTATTCTGAACAATGACCATGTTTTCTACACTCTGGCGACTTAGCTCCTCCATGGCTGTAGCCATTCTCTCCTCTACTGTAGCCATCCTTTGTATGGAGGTTGCCATCCTTTCCGTGGTGATACGTTCATGCGCCAATGCCTTCACAAAGGCTCTGCTCATGTTTGCGATGGACTCCTCCATTCGCTCGACACTCGCAGCAACCCTGGAGACAAAACCTGCCAGAGACTCCTGCACCTGTTCCTGGAGTTCCAGCACCACTCTCATTCTGGATGGACCCGGAAGCACAGGGTCGACATGCAGCTGAGCCGAGCTGGCAGAGTCCTGCGCCCCCCGGCGAGGACTCTCCACTGCTGTCCCTGTCTCCACCATCTGCTGATGCTCACTTGTGAGCTGTGATGCACCAGGTGCCAACACTACTCTATCTCGCGAAGGTCTCACCGAGGTGTGAGTGTCTGCGCTGGTGCTGGGTGCGCTGAATTCTGCTGAGGCTGTGCCCTCAGAGGTTGCAGCTTCCTCTGAGGAGTCTGGGGGGGAGTAAAGGAAAGAGTTAGAGATGTGAGGTCAAGGTTACATGAACATTGAATAGTGCAGATGATCATAAGTCAATCTGTTAGAGCATCAGATTCATTATCAGTGACTCATGCAACGTCAATGAGAGAGATGCCAAACTATTCTGTCACCAGCTTGCTGTGATGCGCCCATGTGTCCGCCCCCCACTTGGGAATCCTCCTCAATCCCGGCGATTTCCAGGGCTGCCTCCTCCCAGGTGGTGAGCTGGGCTACTGAGGGTGGCCCTCCTCCTGTTATGGCTCTTTCCCTCTTATTGTGGGCTCTCTTTTCCTGCAATGAGGGACACAAATGGAGTTTGAGTGAGAATGAAGGAGTGAGTTTAGATAATCCATAGCATAGATGCTTAGAAGGATACAAAGGACCATTCCTGTGTGTTGAAAGTTGTTGTTGTCACAGCATCACAGTGAATAGTTGAGTGAATGTGACCTTTGAGAGAGAGGGAATGGGTAAGGGTGCTGGCATGTAAATGTCAAGTGGCATGTGGAAGAAGAGGTTGGCAAAGCAGAGTGCTGGTGAGGGGAGGCAATGGGGATCAGATTGAGGGTGATGGGAAAGTCATACTCATTTTTCCTGTGCGGAGAAGATCACAAAACCTCTTCCTGCATTGCAGCCAGGTTCTGCGGCTCTGCAAAATGGTGTTGACCTCCTGGGCCACTTGCAGCCACACAGCTTTTGTCAGCTGGGGTGGCTTTTTTCTCCCTGAAGCAGGGAACAGCACCTCCTTTACATCTGGCTCCGTGCACCAGAGCTTGGAGGGAGGGCTCATCAAACCGAGGTGCACACTTTTGCTTGATCGTGGACATTGTCGGGAAATCAACACCTTCATACAATTTGCAGAGCCTTTGCAGTCTCCAGAGGAAGCAAGGCTGCTTGCAGGTCTTAAATCCAGCAGCATTGATGACATCATCGGAGGCGACTTTCTGTATGAAAAGACTCATTTGGCCAGGTGTTCCCACACGCAGGAAATCAATTGCCCAATTAGGGGAAAATCCCACTTTTTCAGCACTTCACTCAGGAGTCGGAGTCCTGACATGATTTCCACCTGACACGCCCCGGCCCGCCCACACTGGCAAAATCCAGCCCCAGGAGTTCAAGTTCCACCAAAAATGTAGAAATAAAAAGGTTGTATCAGTATTAGTGACCATGAAGCTGTCAGATTGTCATAAAAATCCAACTGGCTCACTGATGTCCTTTAGGAAAGGAAACTTGCCATCCTTACCCAGTCCAGCCTACATGTAGCTCCAGTCCCACACCAACATGGTTGACTCTTAAATGCCCTGTGACGTGGCCTAGCAAACCGCTCAGTTGTATCAAACCTCCACAACAGGAAAACTAAGAATGTGCAACAAAACAAATGCCAACCTTGCCAGCGATGCCCATATCCCAAGAATGTATTACAAAAAAAAAGGTGAAAAAGATAGTGATTTTGGTATGGGACCAATTTATATAGGTTTCTCTCAAAGTAAGAGGTGTAATGAGGTCTCCAAATTTTGGAATCCTATGAAGTGAGGATTTGTGCCTATTTGCATGATTCACTGAGGAGCGCTCCCAGGATTCAAGGTAGTATCCTTGAATCAGCCCTAATAGTAGCATAGGACAATGACTTACCTCGAGGAACAATTAAGTAGCCTTGGCTATGTCCTGGGCATTCCAACTTTGAATAAGGGGGCCTCAGACAGGTTTTAAGCTCCCTATTTCATATGCCCGTTTCAGGTGGGGATGCTGGAAAACCTCTTTTTCTGCCTTCACCAAATGGTGGGTGGTGCACTTCTAGCGCGCAATGAGCGCTTGTGCCCCTTCCGTATTGGATGTTTAGGTGCCCGTTTTTCGGCTGAAATATGGGCACAGCACAATCAAATTTCTAGGCCCTTGTTTAAACACGTAAACGGATTTCTGCTGAACTGCCGCTGAAGTTACGCCAGCAGATGGGAAGAAGCCCCGATGTTTCTATTTTAGTATAAATATTGCACTTCCTCAATCCAGTAAGAAGGCAGATATTGGATTCATATGCTACAGCTATTAAATATTAGTTCCTTTGTCTATGGATGGGTGACATTATATAAAGGAAAGCAATTCCCTTAACCCATTTTTCTAGTGATGGTGCACAAAACAGATCTGCCTGACTACTTATCATCTTCCATAGATTGTGAGGCTCTTCTTTCCTTCAAATGATGCTGTTAACTTTGTAGAATTATGGTATCAGCATGCTAATGAGTTTCATTTCTTCTCGCAGGAAGAAGGTAGCGTCAGGAGATTTGATTGTAAAGGACAGGGCAAATGTTTTTTTATTTTAATAACAATGAAATTAGTACAAAGAACACAAGAACAGTCAAGGATGATAAAAAGCTGTACAGCCCATCAAAGCTCATCCCTCTAGTACTCTAACTCTCTTAGGCTAGCATCAACTGCATTTTAAAGTCAACATGGATTTATGAAAGGGAAATCATGTTTGACAAACCTATTGGAGTTTTTTGAGGATTTAACTGGTAGAATAGACAAGGGAGAACCAGTGGATGGGGTGTATTTGGATTTTTAGAAGGCCTTTGATAAAGTCCCACATAAGAGGTTAGTGTGCAAAATTAAAGCACATGGGATTGTGGGTAATATACTGTCATGGATTGAAAATTGGTTAACAGACAGGAAACAGAAAGTAGGAATAAATGAGTCTTTGTCGGGGTGGCAGGCGGTGACTAGTGGGGTACCGCAGGGATCAGTGCTTGGGCCCCAGCTATTCACAATATATATCAATGATTTGGAAGAGGGAACCAAATGTAATATTTCCAAGTTTGCCGACGACATGAAACTAGGTGGGATTGTGAGTTGTGAGGAGGATGCAAAGAGGCTTCAAGGTGATTTAGACAAATTGAGTGAGTGGGCAAATACATGGCAGATGCAGGATAACGTGGATAAATGTGAAGTTATCCACTTCGGTAGGAAAAACAGAAAGGCAGAGTATTATTTAAATGGTGCTAGATTGGGAAATGTTGATGTACAGAGGGACCTGGGTGTCCTTGTGCACCAGTCACTGAAAGCAAACATGGAGGGGCAGCAAGCAGTTAGGAAGGCAAATGGTATGTTGGCCTTCATTGCAAGAGGGTTTGAGTGCAGGAGCAAGGATGTCTTACTACAGTTATACAGGGCCTTGGTGAGACCACACCTGGAGTACTGTGTGCAGTTTTGGTCTCCTTACCTAAGAAAGGATATACTTGCCGTAAAGGGAGTGCAGCGAAGGTTCACCAGACTGATTCCTGGGATGGCAGGACTGTCGTATGAGGAGAGATTGGGTCGACTAGGCCTGTATTCACTAGAGTTTAGAAGAATGAGAGGGGATCTCGTGGAAACGTATAAAATTCTAACAGAGCTAGACAGACTGGATGCAGGGAGGATGTTTCCCCTGGCTGGGGGGTCCAGAACGAGGGGTCACATTCTCAGGATACAGGGGAGGACATTTAGGACTGAGATGAGGAGAAATTTCTTCACTCAGAGGGTGGTGAACCTGTGGAATTCTCTACCACAGACTGCTGTGGAGGCCAAATCACTGAATATATTTAAGAAGTAGATAGATTTCTAGACGCAAAAGGCATCAAGGGGTATAGGGAGAGAGCAGGAATATGCTATTGAGATAGAGGATCAGCCATGATCATATTTGTTAGATCCGTGTATTTTTGATGTAGTGTGTCCTTCAATAACTAGACACGAGACTGCAGGAACAATCAACAGGTATTTACTGGATGAGGGTTACTCTAAAACTAAACGTACAGATCCCTACTCAGGGTTTATATACAGGTGTGGTCACTGCCGGTACTACAGTATACAGGAGCTGTAAAAAGTAGTTCTCCCCTTAAAGGTACATACACTACAATTCCTCCCCTTTTAGATTGACAGTACCATAACATTCACTTAACAATTAACACTTTTAACATGCACATTAACTGAAAATAGTCCATTTATAAATTCAGTCTTTGGGGCGGCTTCCTGATCCTTTCTGGATAGCGCCTTTCCTGAGTGTCTTGTTTTCGGTGCGGAGGCCCCCTGTCGTCAGTTGGTTCATCAGCTTCTGATGCTACATTATCTGGGGTAGATGCTACCTGTATGTTGGGTTCATCACCAGGTGCGCGAGACATGGGGTTGACTCGTTCCTGTGACTCTAGGATCTGGTCGACATGGCGTCTCACAATGTTCTCCCCAACATCCACTGTGTACATTAGTGGCCCCTGCCGTGTGCATATCGTTCCTGGTTGCCATTTCTCTGTTCGGTAGTCACGGGCCAAGACTGGCTGCCTTACATTGAAGCTCCTTGTCGGCTTCTCATTGATGTGCTGGAATTGCTTATTCTCAACATCTCTTCGTACATTTGGTCTGAGCAAATCCAGACGAGATCTCAACCTTCGGTTAAAGAACATCATGGCTGGGGTCTGGTTGGTGACTGCATGTGTCGCATTTCTGTAGGCTAACAGGAAATTGTCCACCTTATGCTGCAGTGGAATGTCGTCATCGCACATGGCCCTTACTGCTTTCTTAAAGGTTTGTACGAACCTCTCAGCCAATCCATTTGTGGCTGGATGATACGGGGCGGATGTGTAATGCCTTACCCCATTCCTTTTCATGAATCTTCGAAACTCTTCGGACACAAACTGTGGTCCGTTATCAGAGCAAATCTGCTCTGGCAAGCCGTTCCTGGCAAATATGGTCCATAGGACTGCAATAGTTTTCTCCGTGGTGGTGGAGGACATTTTGATCACCTCAGGCCATTTCGAGTGCGCATCCACGGCTATTAGAAACATTGAGTCCATGAATGAACCAGCAAAATCAATATGCACCCGTTGCCATGGAGATGAGGGCCACTCCCATGGGTGTAGAGGGGCATGTGGTGGTGCATTTTGGACCTTCTGGCATCCTGAGCAGCTCTTTGTCAGGTCCTCAATTTGCTGATCGATCCCCGGCCACCACACATAAGCCCTAGCAAGGCTTTTCATTTTTACCCCTCCCAGATGGCCTTCGTGAAGTTCATTGAGCACTCTCTCCCTTAACTTGGGTGGAATTACCACTCGGGATCCACACATCAAGGTCCCCTGGCATACTGACAGCTGTTCTCTTCTGGATGAGAATGCTGGCAACAGTGAGTCGCCATGTGTTGGCCATCCCTTCACTGTCAAGTCATATACCCGAGACAGTGTCGGGTCATTTCGGGTCTCCTTCTCTATATCAGCGTTAGTTACTGGCAAGCGTTCAATTATAGTCGAATGAAATATTTCGACAGGGTCCACTGCTGGTGCTTCCTCCGCAGTAGGCAGTGGCAGGCGTGATAGCCCATCAGCGTTTCCATGCTGTTTCGTGCCCTTATACTCGATTTCATATTGGTTCGCCCCTAGAAAAAGCGACCATCTTTGTAGCCGTTGCGCAGTCATCACCGGCACGACCTTCTTTGGATTAAAGATGGAGACAAGTGGTTGGTGGTCCGTCAGCAAGGTGAACTTCTGCCCGTGCAGATAGTGGTTGAACTTTTTCACTCCCCACACTAGGCTGAGGGCCTCCCTGTCAATCTGGGCGTAGTTACGCTCGGCTGAGGTTAGTGACTGAGACGCAAAGGCTACCGGCCTCTCCGAGCCGTCCGGGAACTTGTGCGACAGCACCGCTCCAATGCCATAGGGTGATGCATCACACGCCAATCGAATTGGTAGTGCTGGGTTGAAATGAGCCAACACCTCTTTTGATGTGATCATTTCTTTACACTTCTGCAAAGCTCGTTTACATTCGTCATTGCACTTCCATGGTACCCCCGTTTGCAGTAGGGTGTTCAGTGGGTGTAGTACTGTAGACAAATTTGGCAAGAACTTATGGTAGTAGTTCACCAGCCCGAGGAACGACCTCAGTTGTGACACATTTTCCGGTGCTGGAGCCTTGACTACTGCCTCAATCTTTTCAGGGGACTTATGTAACCCCTCTTCATCAATAACGTGGCCACAATACGAGATCTGCTTCTGGAAAAACTCGCATTTGTGCCGATTTGCTCAGAGCCCATATTCCTTCAATCTAGTGAGCACCTGCTCCAGGTTGGCAAGGTGAGCACTGTCATTTTCGCCCGTGACCAGGATGTCGTCCAAATAACACTGGGTCCCTGGAATCCCTTGCAGGACTTGATCCATTGCCCTTTGCCAAATAGCCGGAGCTGATGCTACCCCGAACACCAGCCGGTTGTATTGGTAGAGACCTTTATGAGTGTTGATCGTGACGTACTGTTTCGAGGCTTCTTCTACCTCCATTTTCAGGTACGCCTGGGCCAGATCAATCTTAGTGAAGCATTTCCCTCCAGATAGCGAGGCGAAAATATCTTCAATCCGCGGAAGCGGATATTGTACCGTGTGAAGGACTAGGTTCACTGTCACCTTAAAGTCCCCACAGATGCGAACTTTCTTTGGTTCCCCAGGCGTATTACTCAACAACCTCTTCATTACAGGAATGATGGGTGTGGCCCACTTGCTCCAGTCCACTTTGGACAGTACTCCTGAACGTTCCAAACCTTCCAGCTCTGCTTCGACGGCTGGGCGGATCGCATAAGGCACCGGTCTGGCCTTAAAAAACTTTGGCTTTGCATTTTCCTCTATTTTGATCGTCGCTGTTATGCCTTTTAGTGTTCCAAGTCCCTCCTGGAACACTTCTTGTGCGTCAGTTAGCATTTTTGACAGTCGTCCAGATGTGGCGTCATCATCCTTTTTGGCATCTACAGTCAGTGCTTGTATGGAATGCCAATCTAGCTGTATCTTCCGGATCCATTCACGTCCTAGTAGTGGTGGTCCTCCATCTGGCAATACATATAGGTCCATTTTTGGTGCTTCCTTATCGTTATATGCAATGTTCACCCTTATTTTTCCTTTGGGGTAGACTTTTTGCCCCGTGTACGTCTTCAAGACAATCTCTGTATCTCTCAAGTGTATATGTGAGAATAGCCGCTTGTAGTCCCTTCGGTTTAGGACTGTTAGGGCTGATCCTGTGTCCAATTCCATTTTCACTTGGACTCCAGCTATCTTGAGCGTGACCCAGATCGTTTGATGATCCTCCGTTTGGATCACCTTATGTAGTTTCAGACAACCCAGCTCCTTGCTTCCGGAGTCTGTATCACTTTTCTGTTCATCTGAACTACTCTCCGTCACCTTATGTACCTTCTTGTACTTCTCCTGTGGAGATTTCTTGCTGCTGGTTTTCCTTCCCGACCTGCAGACTCTTGCTATGTGTCCTACTTTTCCACACTGTCTGCACACTTTGTCCTTAAACCAGCAATCATTATGGTCGTGTGTTGTTCTGCCGCAGCGATAACACTTCACTGTTCCGTATGACATTTCATTTGTGCCATATTCTTGCGGTCTCCGTTGTATCTCTGCAGCGCCCCGTGCGGCTGCTTCGTGTGATACTGCCATGCTGAAAGCCTTTTCCAGCGTAAGGTCCTTTTCAGATAAAAGCCGTTTCTCGGTTCCTTCACTTTGAAGCCCAGACACAAACTTGTCCCTTAAGGTATCTGTCAGTCCCGCTCCAAACTGGCAGTGTTTCAAAAGCTTACACAATTCCATTAAATGCTCAGCATTACTTTCATCTTTATGCTGGTTCCTTTTGTGAAACTTAAATCTTTCTGCTATCAGCAGCGGTGTGGGGTTTAAGTGGTTCTGTAGGGTTGACATTATGTTTCCAAAATCCTTGTCCACTGGCTTCTCTGGGGTTACTAGGTTTCGCAGTAAGCCATACGTTTTTGCACCCATGGAATTCAACAATATCAGCGCTTTCCTCTCATCTGGCACTTCATTCGCCTTGCGGTACACTTCTATGCGTTCGACATATGTCGACCAATCTTCGACTTCATTGTCGAACGCTGTGATACTGCCACTCTTCAGCATCCCTGGGTGTGGTTAGACTGGCTCAAAATGGCGTTTTCCCGCGCTTCCCTTCTTCTCCGCTGCGGCTCAAAATGGTGTTTTCCCGCGCTCTCCCTTCTTCTCCGCTGCGGCTCAAAATGGCGTTTTCCCGCGCTCTCCCTTCTTCTCCGCTGCGACTCAAAATGGCGTTTCCCGCGCTCTCCCTTCTTCTCCGCTGCGGCTGCTCGGCCCTTGAACACCGGCTGCGCTCTGCGCGTTTCCCTTTCTTCCCCGCTGACGCTGCTCGTCCCTTGAACACCGGCTGCGCTCTGCGTGTTTTCTTTCATGCCTCTCTCTCTTCTCCCGTCGACGCCGTTCGGTCCTGAACACTGGTTGCGCCCTGTGCGCTCTACCCTCTCTCTTCTCCCGTCGACGCCATTCGGTCCTGAACACCGGCTGCGCCCTGTGTGCTCTACACTCTCTCTTGTCCCGTCGACGCCGCTCGGTCCTGAACACCGGCTGCGCCCTGTGTGCTCTACCCTCTCTCTTCTCCCGTCGACGCTGCTCGGCCTTTTTTGTGCCGTCGGTCGGCTCTAGCCGCTGCTGTCCGGGAAGGGTCTGTGCCGTACCTGTTGCCAGCCCGTTTCGCTGGACCACTGTGACTGGAGAACCAAGCCCAGCTCTCAACAGCCTCCCCTGTGGTGCTCAATCTCTGCTGGATGACTGGGCGGTTGCTCGTGGTCGACGCCCGTGCTTCTGGCCTCAACTTTCTCCCACTGTTCTCCAGGAGCGAATCCCTGGGAGGTAATGCAGTTGCAGGTAGGTTCGAATCTGCCTTGTCGCCACTGTTAGATCCATGTATTTTTGATGTAGTGTGTCCTTCAATAACTAGACACGAGACTGCAGGAACAATCAACAGGTATTTACTGGATGAGGGTTACTCTAAAACTAAACATACAGATCCCTACTCAGGGTTTCTATACAGGTGTGGTCACTGCCGGTACTACAGTATACAGGAGCTGTAAAAAGTAGTTCTCCCCTTAAAGGTACATGCACTACAATATTGAATGGCAGAGCAGGCTCGAAGTGTCGAATGGCCTACTCCTGCTCCTATTTTTCTATGTTTCTATGTTCTATTTTTCTAAATGACCTTAATGTCTTTATCTCTACATTGTCTGCACATTATCCCAAACAATCACCATTCTTTGGGCAATCATATCTGTTTAAGTGTTCTATTTACTATTTCAAATTTATCCATCTGTAATCCTACTGGCCCGATTTATTTCAAAGTAATAGTTACCTTATTTAAACTAGTGCTTTTTGCTGCACAAGGGATCCTATGTAAAGCATGAAATCTGCCTTTCGCCTTTGGCTATAAAGCTGAAGGGCACACAATAAGCTTCAATTTAGACAACTGCAGTGCACCTTGGAGCACAGAGTAACTCCATGGCCACTTGCAGGAGAACTTGCAAGGATAGAAGGACCAAGTCCAGACACAGTTTTTTACATGAACTTTGACTGAGGCTAAGAATACCTGTACTCTGGCACCAACTTACAGAGTCTCTCCGAGATGGACTGAATAGACTGAGGGATTGGCTTGAGAAAACCTTCATGATGGGTTTGTGTTCCTCAGTGGTCCCATATGGTCTTTTTCATGCAGATTTCTGATCATCCTGCAACAGTGCTAAGCAGCTGAGGCATAGCAAGAGGAACGACAATTTAAGCAGTTTTTTTCTCAAGTAGACAGCACATTCATAGAGTCCATCCAGACGTCTCAATGAATTGAAGACATGGTAGATTACATGCAGGCATAAGGGGTCACCACCTTCTCGGGTGTGGCTGAGCTGGAGACGATTCCATCTTTAAAGGGAAAATGAATATTTAAAGTAGGAAGATATAGGGCTAAAGGGTAAGAGCAGGGCAGTGGGATTCATTTTGAATTGCTGTAGCAGAGAGCATTTACATGATATGCTGAATGGCTTCCTTCTATATTTCTATGGGATGTATCATATAAAAGTGGGTGGAAATAGATTGCATGGTTTTTATGTTTTTCCACAATTGGGCAGGACTAGTGTGCGTAGTCTGTACAAATTAATGGAAGTAGTTTTAAGTTGCCTGCCTCCTCTTCTACTGCATGCTTACTTCTCTTAGCATTGCAAAGTTTTGCAACATGCAGCAGATGATAATGGGCCAGATATTCCGATCCCTACGGGTGGGTACACACTGTGTACTCACCTGTAGGGACATCGGAAATGCCGGTTTCGGGCATGCACTGCGCATGCGCTGGAAACCGGCATTTCCGATCTGTCAAGAAAGCTCTTGACAGATCCTCCGGCTGCCCAGGAGAAGGGCCTCTGTGAGTGGATAGTTGATTTTTTGGAGACCCTCCACCCGCAGAAAACACTTACAACTCTTGAGCCTGATAAAAGCAGGCGTAAGGCCTGCTTTTACCAGAACAAGAGTTGAAAAAAGTAAAAAAAAAAAATTTTCCTTTGATTTATCATTTAAAAATACTTTAAAAAAAGGTAAGTTTATTTTTTAGCCCCGTTAAAAACTTTAATTATTTTTTACAAAAATTAAAATTTTTGTTTAAAATAGTTAATTTATGTAATTTCAAGTCATTTTAAAAATGTGATTTAAAAAAAAAATTATTTGATATTTTACTATGTTTTGGGGGTGACCTCCATTCATATAATTGACAGGTCTTCCTGTCAAATGTATGAAGGGAGATTCCCTTCTCTGATTGGCTTCCTATGGCCCATGTGATCCCAGGGACGCTGCGAACTATCTGCGCCTCTGGGATACCTGGGCCCTGCACACCGGCAGTTTGGAGAGGCCCAGCAGCGGAACTGTGCACCTCCCGGAGCCCTCAGGTACCAGTCTGCGTGAGGCCTGCGATCAGAATATCTGGGCCAATGGTTTTGAACACCTTAACTGGGCATACAGCAAGGCACCGCTGGACCCCGCCAAACTCACCAAGCAGCAGAATCTTTGACATGAAATAGACTACTTTTGTTTATCATTTTCATAAATGATCTGGACTCGAGAATTGGAAGTACAGTTTCAAATGTGCGGATGACAAAATTGGGGGTATAGTTAATACTGAGAAAGACTGTGGCAAAATATAAGAAGACATTAATAAACTTGCAGAATGGGCATGTAATTGGCAAATTAATTTCAATATAGGTAAATGTGAGATGGTGCATTTTGGTAGGAAGAATAAGGAGGCCACATTCACCTTGGAAAATTAAGAGTCTAACTGGGGTAGAGGAGCAGATACACCGATACAGATTAGTAAGACCATAAAAAATGAAAACAAAGCACTGGGGTTGATTTGTAGAAGGATAGAATTGAAATGCAGAGATGTTATGTTAAACTTTATAGAACATTGGTTAGATCATAATTATAGAGTACTGTGCACAGTTCAGGTCTCCATAATATAAAAAGGATATAAAGACACTAGAGAAGGTGCAAAAGAAATTCACAAGAATGATAGCAAAACTGAGAGGTTATACCCAGCAGGAAATATTGAACAGGCTGGGGCTCTTCTCTCTAGAAAAAAGGCTGAGGGGTGACCGGATAGAGGTCTTTATGATTATGAAAGGGTTTGATAGGGTAGACATAGAGAAGATGTTTCCACTTGTGGGGGAAAGCAAAACTGGAGGCCATAATTATGACTGTCACTAATAAATCCAATAGGGAATTCAGGAGAAACTGCTTTACATAGAAGATAGGAGCAGGAGTAGGCCATTCGGCCCCTCGAGCCTGCTCCTCCATTCAATGCGATCATGGCTGATCATCCAAATTCAGTACCCCATCCCTGCTTTCTCCCCATATCCCTTGATCCCCTTAGTCTTAAGAAATATATCTAACTCCTTCTTGAATATATTTAATGAATTGGCCTCAACTGTCTTCTGTGGTAGAGAATTTCACAGATTCACCACTCTCTGGGTGAAGAAATTCCTCCTCACCTCAGTCATAAATGGCTTACCCCTTATCCTTAGACTGTGACCCCTGGTTCTAGACTCCCCCGCCATCGGGAACAGCCTTCCTGCATCTAGTCTGTCTAGTCCTGTTAGAATTTTATAAGTTTCAATGAGATCCCCTCTCATTCTTCTAAACTCTAGTGAATATAAGCCTAATCGACCCAATCTCTCTTCATACGTCATTCCTGCCATCCCAGGTATCAGTCTGGTGAATCTTCGCTGCACTCCCTCCATGGCAAGAACATCCTTCCTCAGATAAGATGACCAAAACTGCACACAATACTCAAGGTATGGTCTCACCAAGGCCCTGTACAACTGCAGCAAGACATCCTTGCTCCTGCACTCGAATCTTCTCGTTATGAAGGCCAACATACCATTTGCCTTCTTAACCGCCTGCTGCACCTGCATGCTTACCTTCAGCGACTGGTGCACAAGGACACCAAGGTCTCGTTGCACTTCCCCTTTTCCCAATCTATTGTTGTTCAGATCTATTTACCCAGAGAGTGGTTAGAATGTGGACTCTCTACCACAAGGAATAGTTGAGGTGAATAGCATAGATGTATTTAAAGGGAAGCTAGATAATCACTTGAGAGAGAAAGGAATAGAAGAGTATGTTGATAGGGTTAAAGTACAGTGGGAGGAGGTTCGTGCGGAGCATAAACATGGACCAGTTGGGCTAAATGGCCTGTTTCTATGCTGTACATTCTATGTAATTCTATATACAGTATAAGGGTTCATGGAAGAATCCCCACCACCAAGAGGGAGCCCTCAGTGCCAGTCAGCAAATTCCCATTGGTACTGCAGTGGGACTATGCTGCAGGAGCAGAAGAGGCAGCCAGGCATTTAAAGTGGTAGAAGAGCATCAAAGAGAAGAAAACAAAAAGGTTCTCTAGGCCTTGGATGACCGAAGCCTAAGAAGGTGAGGATTTATGACCCTCATCCTCTGTCAGGGAACTTTGGAGCCAATACTGCTGCTACCCCAGGCCTTGCACCAACTTTCACCAGGAGATCCTGAGGAGCAGCAGTAAGAAGGGCAAACAAGGAAAGTGGGCCACGAAGCCAGACCAAACTGTCTCACCAGAATTTATATATGGTGGATAAGGAAGGGGCGGCCAGTGGTAGAGACAGCCCGAGGCAGGAGGAGGAAGATCCAGGTTGGAGCAGAGAGATGGCAGAAAGCCTCTCCGCCTGATTTTCCCATTGTTTTCTACACTCTCCTGCCTGATTTGAGATAGGATTGTGGCCCATATATGTTTTGTGCTTTCTAATCTCCCTTTTAATTTGCCATTGTTCCATTTCAAAGCATTTTGCTTATCTTCACTTTGCCATACTAAAGTATTTACTTGTCCTGCCTATCCCACAGAATGTTTTTGAATGATGTTCATTACTTTTTTACTAATAATTTTTTCCACCCCTTTGTTTTGGGTCCTCCTTCCCCACCCCCCCACCCCTTTCCATTTATTTCTCTCTCTCACCTGGCAGCTGTCTCTTACCTGCCAGTACACTTCACACCTAATCTCAGCTGCCTTTTGTCTCCACGGGCCTGTTACCATCTCATCTGGCTTCGAATACCTTTTATTGTCTCTTTTGTTCGATCGCAGCCTTGCCTTCGATCTATTTTATTTTCTTTCCAGTATTGAAGAAGGGTTTCGACCCGAAACGTCAACTCAAATTTCTCTCCACGGATGTTGCCTGACCTGCTGAGTTTTTCCAGCATTTTCTGTTGTTATTTCGGATTTCCAGCATCCGCAGTATTTTGCTATCATATAACTGAGGTTGATGAGTGACAAGAGTAAGTCAAGAGATAGTGATTAGTTACATAGGATTACATAGAATTTACAGCAGAGAAACAGACCATTCGGCCCAACAGGTCTATGCCAGTGTTTATGCTCCACACTAGCCTTCTCCCACCTTACTTCATCTGAATCTAAACTAGTTAAACTCATTAAGTTAAGTAAATTAAGATGTATTGATGAACCACATAATGCAAAATGAAAAGGGTTGTATGAGCAGAATCGACAAAATCTGCTATAGTTTAACCTTATGAAGAAAATACTATGAACAACAGAAAACGCTGGAAAAACTCAGCAGGCCAGGCAGCATCGGTGGAGAGAGAAACAGAGTTAACGTTTCAGGTCGATGACCTTTCGTCAGAACTGAAAAAAAGCAGAGATAGCATGATTAATCTCACTCTCGTCTTGAAAGGCCCATTACATGTTGTGAAGGTAGGTTAATAGAAGGGTGAAGAGAAGTATCTATGTGACTGTAATGTCTAACTTTCGGGGGGGAAAATTCGGTTGCATTGCGCCTCCCGTTAGGGCGCAAAACAACTAGCGCCCGGGCGCGGCGATGTTTGCGCCGTTCGCAAAATTGACCAGACATTTTGAAGCGGCGCTAAACACTACTGCCACGATCTCCTGCACCCGCAGATCGTGACGTCAGTCGAGCGTGCAATGCCCCGGTAGCGCCCCGGACTGGATATTGAGTGGCGCCCCCTGCCTTACCGCCTGTTGCTAGCAACGACTGGTTGAGGGGAGCATTTTGCAGTCGGGAAGGGACTGGGGGAGCGCTATTTAAAGGCGGTCGCTTCCTGCCTTTTTTTGTCACCAACATTTTTGCACCATGCATTCTGAGAGAGAGAGAGAGCGACTTCTGGAGAGATTCAACGCTGTGTGAAGGAGTTTTGGGTACTGAGCAGCACTTTGCAGGTTCATTTTGATTTGACCTTCCTTGCATCGATTTAGACGAGACTATGGGGTCTGCATTCTGAGCTCTTTTCCTGGGCCTCTCCATTGTTCTTTCCTGCAGATTTGATGTACAGGTCTCTACAGGCCAAAATTCAAGGCTGCAATGAGCAGGGTGTGGATGGAGAGCAAGATTGACCCTCCCCTTTAAGAATTGGCTGGCACCAGTGTGTCTGTATTCCATTGCTGACTGACATCACATGAGCTTCGCCAGCGCACTGAGGTTGCGCCTCACTCCTCGGCGTTAGCACCTTAAGAGAGGTGTGTAACGCCTGATTTAGCGCTCCAATCACCCCCAGGGGCGATAGAAGCCAAGTTTGCAATTGGAAGTGATAATTAGTGCCAGGCGCTAAACTTTGCACCCAGTCGATAACTGCACCCCAAACGGGGCGATACTGAATTTCTCCCCCTCTCTATGTCCTCTGCCCGCCATATTACGTTATCTGTCACAGAGCTGTGTTTGAATAGTTTAAAGTCTTAATCGTCTGAACTGCAGCCACTCATTATGTGTTTTTCATTCATCTAATTTACTACAGCAGATGTCACAGTACATTTGTTGCCTGAGGCAGTGCTTGAGACTGTTTACCATGCTGACAAAGGTACAGCCCCACTAGTAAACATGTCAAAATCTGTATCTAAGCTAACTAATCAGCTTCAATTTAAAAAATGGATAAATCAAAACTTTAAATCGTGAAACAAAAGCTATTTTTGCCATAGGTCTGTCGATTCAAAAATGTTGTCGGATATCCTCATTGCGAAATGTAGCCTGGCCCCAGGTTATGTAGCTGTTCTTATAGTATAGATAGCTAAACTAGTTTTTGCTCCCATCTTTACTGATGTTTAATCCAAACTGATCAAAATCCTGATCCACAGCAAACTGGTACAAACCTGACTCTCAATATATTTCAGGCATAGAAATGACAAGACTGGGGGCGAAATTCAACTCCTTTGCGCCTGTCCTTAACAGCTACGGGGGGCGCTAAAGGGCCGCAAAGGGGTTGTTGCCCGAGGGGACGGAAAAAGCACCTCCTGCGAAATTCAGCGGGGCATTGCTGAGGCATTACCCAATAGCACCGTGCCCCCAACGGTAGCACCTCCGGCAATGACGTCATTGGCGTGCGCGCGAACCCTTAACGCCCCGCCATGTCCCCTTACTGCCCTGCGGCAGAAATTCGGCTATGCCCTCTGACGCTGCCGCAGGCGATGTCAGCACCAGCCCCGCGGGTCGTGAACCGGGCCGACCTTTGCTCATGCAGCGGTAGTTAAAGGGGAGGTGCACCACCACGACCCGCACCACCGTTTTCTTTTTTTGGCCAACCTCTTGGTCGGCCCTCCATGGTGTGCTGTGGCGTGGTCCTGGCTGCCATCACGCAGCCTGGCGCCGCGTCTCGGCGCCGGGCTGCTGCCATGGCAACACGTCGCCCTGCTGGCCTATTTGGGGCTATTGGAGGTCCTGCAGAGTGCGCAGCAGCCCTCCCCTTTAACTGAAGGGGAGGGGCATTGAAACGCGGCAGCCCTCCGTGGAGCACTGCCGAACGCGCCCCGACATCACCTCGGTTACCGCCCCTCCAGGAAGTGGAGCATCTGACATTGCGCTCCAATGTCGGGGTGGGACTTTCTCGCCGGGCGCAGGATGTCCCGCCTCACCAGCATTACCGCCCCGAAACGGGGAGCTACCAAATTTCGTGCCCAGAATATTTTTCATAACTGTAAGGTCAGGTCAAACATATGAGGCATATATATTTTCAATTGGAATATTAGGATAAATTCTCTCCCAGGCTCGCAGTGGGGAACCATGCTCAAATGTAATGGGGATCAAAGTTAGGACTACAACACTTCATTGCCACATTTCTGATATGCATTACTTTACATTTTTGCTTCCTGCTGGGAACACAGAATTGGTGAATTTACTTATAATAGAAAAGGAATTTAATGGTAAAAGACAAGGGAAAACTGAGCATCTTGTAAGATCTTAATGATCTCTCAGAGTTCTTGGACAAGACACCAATAGGCAGCAGCCAGTATATTTGAGCAATAGATCAAGGTTTATTAAGCTTACAGCATAATATACTTAACAACAGGCGATAGTTTAATGAGTAGCTCGCAGCCCTTGGTCTCTGGAACCTCTCGGATACAGGTGACGTCGTCTTCAGTCTGTTTATTTGTTCTCACAGTAGGTCTGTGTAAAGTTGGTTTTCGAGTATCAAGGTTTTAACCCATTTCTTATCAAAAGTTCATTTGGCTAGTGTCCATATATGATCTTTAACAAAATCACCTTTTTTAATTGGTCAAAATACCATTGTCACTCAAATTAAGGTTAGCATTTTGACTCCTCCTGGCTCAGTAAATTTCCAACAACTCTACCCTGTTTCATCGTTATGTTGTTTATTCATTCTTCACCTCATTGGAATTTACCTTATCTCTCTTATTTCTAGCTTCAAGCAGTACAAGGCCCAGCCCATGTCAGCGCTGTTTCACTAGTCTTGACGGTGTCCAGACTATCTCACTTTAATCTACCAGATGGATACCTTAACTCCCATGATCTCTTTCATTTTATGTCACTTATACTAATTATCTTTTAAATATCTTTGCAATTAGTTTTGTTAAGCGAACTCTAATTCCTACTTAGCATTATAATATGTTATTTAACAATTTGACCTTCAATCGCAGCCTGCGGCTGTTTGTTATCAGAGCTTATTCAAAACTGCTTTTGACTGTCCTCGCAGCAATATTCGAACAGTCTTTAACATTTCCATACCCACAGGGAATCATGGGTAAGATTAGTTGGTCAATGGCTACACTTGAATTTATACATATATGATTCCCATCTACTATATGGTCCCTAAATACCAGTCTTTCGTACAATCTGCAGCCTCTCAAGCACACAGCCGCTGTAACATTGGTGAGGTTGCACCAGAAGGGCTGGAAATTTGGCCAGTCTTGACTTAATGCCGGAGTATCTGGGATGGCCTGTTAATTCTGTAAATATGACTATGTCAGGCTATTGCTTGACTAGTCATTGGGGCAGCTCTCCTAACGTGGGCATCAAACCCACATGTTGATGAGGATGTTTTTGCAAGGTTAACTAGGCTGAATCTGATACAATGCCTACAACTGCTCTGCAGTAATTGTTTTGCCAGACCATTTCAGAGGGCATTAAGAGCCAACCACACATGTAGCGGTAGTAGGTCCTCTTCACTGAATGACATTAGTGAACCAGTTGGGTTTGATCATTTCCCATGCTGCTAGCCCATAGCTTACCAGATTTATTGAATTCAAACAGAGGAGTTTGCCTGATCGGCATCCCTGCCAGTGGACTCAATATCCACCACCAACGCACAGTAGCTGCAATATGTATGATCTGCAGAATGCACAGAAGCAACTCACCAAGGTTACATCAACAGCCTCTATGACCTCTACCAGCAAGAAAAATATGAGCAGAAAAGTCATGGGAACAACATCACCTCCAAGTCACACACCATCCTGACACATTCCTTCATGATTGTTGCATCCATTTCCTGGAATTCCCTACCTAACACCATTGTGGGAGCACGATCACCACAAGGACTGCAGCAGATAAAGGAGAAATAGTGTTTCAAACTCTGGTTGAACGTATTCCTGGTGGTTTCCTCACATGACCTCCTGCCTCCAACTGCCCCGGCCCTAAGATCCTGCCATTGATCGCCCAACATGTCCATCCTCGCTGCGCACCATCTTCCCCCGCCAATTGGAATGCAGAAACACTCTTCATCACCTGGATGGATGATTCTTCACTGTCAATCAAGCAGCCTTTATTACCCCACCTCCAATATTTTTGTAACTAATAAACAGAAGTGTTCAAAGAAAATGAAAAAAACACCTCATGCCTTGAAGGTTTTTCTCCCGGGTTGTGCGCAGCGGTGCTCTGTAGATTAATCTTCAATTCCAGGAGACTCCAGGACAATCCTGGAGGGTTGGAAACCCTCATGAGAAAGTGGTGGGGAGCAAAACAGGATGGGCAATAATTGCAGCCTAGCCAGCATCACCCACATCCTGAGAACAAGCAAAAAACAAATTCAATTGCACAACTTGGTATAGTGCGATTTGAACTCAAGGGCCCCAATTTTAAAGGGGGCACGATGCATGCAAGCCTCAAAACGGGCTGTGCACCCGGGGAGTCCGGGGACGTGAAGGCTGGCCCGATCTTAATGACCGGGCCTCATTTACATAAATTGTCCCGGAGTCCCTCCCGAACCCGGCCAGATCAATTATTAGCCGGCGGATGGGAGTGGGAATTTGACAGCAGAAGGCTGCAGCCAGGAAACCCATGGAAACAGTCCCCAGCAGTTGTTGGGGGGAGGGGCCTGGAGATGATCTGGGGGGAGGTAGGTTCCACTGTCTTTGGAGATTGGGGATATCTCGGGCAATCGAGGGAGTCTTGGAGACGGAACTGGGGATGGGGGAGTTTAGTCAACACAATTGGGGAAGTGTTACAATTGAAGTAACCTAAGTGAGTTGCTTCTGTGTTCGGCTTCAAAGTCAATGAAGGTGAAATGCCTCAGGCCAATAAATCAACTCGACCTAATCTATGCACCATTCCTGCTGGGCAAGGGGAGTTAAAACCGAGGCCATGATCACTGGCCTGCTAATCCAGCACCATACCCGATTAGCTTCCTATAAGTGGCTTGTTCTCACATTCTCAGCATATTGTGTCGCTTCTCAATCATCTAGACTCATTTAGTTATCAGGCTATGTATCATACCATATTCTGGCATCAGGTGTTTTCAAAGACATGTGAAGTGCCTTCATAATTTTAAGATAAAGCAACAAATCTGCACTGACTGACAATGATGCCAGTGTCTTACTTATGGTTCCCACACAGCAGCCAATGTAGATATGTAAAAACCTGTTGTGAGATGGCAGAATTGATTGGATCACTCAGTGGTGACCATTTTGTTTAATAACTTAGTTAGCCTTGTTAAGTCACACTCATGTTAAGTGATGCTCACTCAGCTGAATAAATGTTTGAAGCAGAGGAAGATATGGGGCTCTGTGGAGACAGTGGTGTGGTGGGATTCGTTTTGGATCGCTTTAGCAAAGAGCAGCAGCAGACATGATAGAGCAAATGACCTTTGGTGCTGTAAAATATTATGGGCCTATCATTCTATTTTGTTTTAAAAATATTAGCTATTTTGATATATCACACTAGGAATGCCAAAGGATTGTGAAATTGGGACTTGGGAAACATTGCATGTGGAAATTCCTAACCCTGAGAAATCAGCCAAAACAGTGACTCAATCCAATAATTGCTCTTGGGGTTTGAAAATTGTGCACATAAAAATATTATAGGCTTAAAATTCCTGTGATAAAAATGAATTATTTTTACCAATACATATAAAGCAATAACAACTCAGCTTTTTAAAATGGGAGCTGTGCTCCAAGAAAGCGGCCAGTGCTGTCTCAGCAACAGCTGCTTGTTTTTGATCAGAAAAGTAAATTAGTTAAAGGTGCTTTGAGTCAGGTGCAAATAAAAAGTCTCGACTGTGGACTAAAATTGTGTCAATTTGTCAAAACTAGACAAGGACCGGGATTTTCCCGGGGAGTTGCTCATGCTCTACTGCCTTACCACCAACGCTGCCTCCGCAAGATCCTGCAAATCCATTGGCAGGATAGGCGCACCAACGTCAGTGTTCTTGCTCAGGCCAACATCCCCAGCATCGAAGCTTTGACCACGCTCAATCAGCTCCGATGGACGGGTCACATTGTCCGCATGCCCGATACGAGACTCCCAAAACAAGCGCTCTACTCGGAGCTCTGGCACGGCAAGAGAGCCCCAGGTGGGCAGAGGAAACGCTTCAAGGACACCCTCAAAGCCTCCTCAAAAAAATGTAACATCATTATCGATACCTGGGAATCCCTGGCCCAAGACCGCACAAAGTGGAGGAGAAGCATCCGGGAAGGCACTGAACACCTCGAGTCTCTTCGCCGGGAGCAAGCGGAAGCCAAGCTCAGGCAGCGCAAGGAGCGCACGTCAACCCAAGCACCCCACCCACCCGCCCCTTCAACCACCGTCTGCCCCACCTGTGACAGAGACTGTAGGTCCCGCATTGGACTCATCAGTCACCTGAGAACTCATTTTTAATGTGGAAACAAGTCATCCTCGGTTCCTAGGGACTGCCTAAGAAGAAGAGAATCCAGAGGCCTGGACTAATGATCCAGAGACAAGAGTTCAAATCCCACCATAGCAGCTGAGGAATTTAAATTCAGTTAATTAAATAAATCTGGAATCATAACGGTAACCAGTAACAATGAAACTATTAGATTGTTGTAAAAACCCATTTGGTTAACTAATGTCCTTACTTAGTCTGGCCTATAGGTGACTCCAAACCCACAGCTCTGAAATGACATGGCAATGGCACACCCAGCCCAGTTGACCCTGCAAAGTCCTCCTCACCAACATCTGGGGACTTGTGCCAAAATTGCAAGAGTCCCACAGACTATAGTCCAGCAACAGCCTGACATAGTCATACTCACAAAATCATACCTTTCAATGTCCCAAACTTCCTGCATATGAGGGAAAAACCTACTTCAACTTGTCCTCACCAATCTACCTGTCGCAGATGCATCTGTTCATAGGAACATAAGAAATTGGAGCAGCACTTGGCCCCTTGAGCCTGCTCTGACCATTCAATAAGATCATGGCTGATCTAGGGCTCAAAGCCACTTCCCTGCCTGCTCCCCATAACCCTTCGCTCCCATAGCTTGTAAAAATCTGTCTATCACCACCTTAAATGTATTTAGTGACCCAGCCTCTACAGCTCTCTGGGGGCAGAGAATTCCACAGATTTACGACTCTCTGAGAGAAGAAATTCTTCCTCATCTCAGTTCTAAAAGGGCGACACTTTACTCTGAAACAGTGCCCCCGTGTTCTAGATTTCCCCACTAGGGGAAACATCCTCTCTGCATCTACCTTGTCGAGCCCCCTCAGTATCTTATATGTTTCAATAAGATCACCTCTCATTCTTCTAAATTCACTAAGTCAACCCCCTCATCTTTGGAATTAACCGAGTGAATCGTCTCTGAACTGCCTCAAATGCAATTATATCTTTCCTTAAATAAGGAGACCAAAGCTGTACGCAGTACTCAAGTCTCACCAATATCCTGTACAGTTGTAGCAGGACTTCCATGCTTTTATACTCCAACCCCTTTGAAATAAAGGCCAACATTACATTTGCCTTTTTGATTACTTGCTGTACCTGCATGCTAACTTTTTGTGTTTCATGCACAAGGACCCCCAGTTCCCTCTGTAGCATTTAGTAATCTCTCTCCATTTAAATAATAATTTGCTTTTTTATTTTTCCTGCCAAAGTGTATAACCTCACACTTTCCCACATTATACTCCATCTGCCAAATGTTTGCCCACTCACTTAGCCTGTCTATATCCCTTTGCAGGTTCTTTGAGGCCTCTGCACAACTTGCTTTCCCACCCATCTTTGTATCATCCGCAAAATTGGCTACATTACACTCGGTCCCTTCATCCAAGTCATTAATGTTGATTGTAAATAGTTGAGGCCCCAGCACCGATCCCTGTGGCACCCCACCAGTTACTGTTTGCCAAACGGAAAATGACCCATTTATCCCGACTCTCTGCTTTCTGTTAGTTAGCCAATTCTCTACCCATACTAATATATTACCCCCAATTCCATGAGCTCTTATCTTATGCAGTAACCTTTTATGTGGCACCTTATCGAATGCCTTCTGGAAATCCAGAAACACCACATCCACTGGCTCATCTTTGTCCACCCTGCTCGTTACCTCCTCAAAGAACTCCAGCAAATTTGTTAAACATGATTTCCCTTTCATAAAACCATGCTGACTCTGCTTGACTGCATTATGATTTTCCAAATGCCCTGCTACTGCTTCCTTAATGAAGGACTCCAGCATTTTCCCAATGACAAATGTTAGGCTAACTGGTCTATAGTTTCCTGCTTTCTGTCTCCCTCCTTTCTTAAATAGGGATGTTGCATTTGCGGTTTTCCAATCCGCTGGGACCTCTCCAGAAAATTTTGGTGCATTGCAACCAATGCATCTACTATCTCGGCAGCCACTTCTTTAAAGACCCTGGGATGCAGGCCATCTGGTCCAGGGGTCTTGTCATCTTTTAGTCCCATTATTTTCCCAAGTACTATTTCCTTAGTGATAGTGATTGTCTTTAGATCCCCCCTCCCTGTGGACCCTTGATTATCCATTATTGGGATGTAGTTAGTGTCTTCTACTATGAAGACAGATACAAAATATTTGTTCAGAGTCTCTGCCATTTCCCCGTTCCCCATTATTAATTCCCCAGACTCATCCTCTAAGGGACCAACGTTTAGTTAAGCTACCCTCTTCCTTTTTATATACCTGTAGAAGCTCTTACTCTCTGTTTTACTGTTTCTTGCAAGTTTACTCTCGTAATTCAGCATCTCTCTCTTTATTATTTTTTTAGTCAACCTTGCTGTTTTTTAAAAATTTCCCAATCCTCTGGTCTCCAACCAATCTTGGCAACATTGTATGCCTTGGTTTTCAATTTGATACCATCCTTTACTTCCTTAGTTAGCCAGGGATGGTGCTCCCTTCTCTTAAAATCTTTCTTTCTCACTGGAATATATTTTTGTTGAGAGTTATGAAATATCTCCTTAAATGTCCGCCACTGCATTTCAACTGTCTTACCCTTTAATTTATTTTTCCAGTCCACTTTAGCCAGTTCTGCCCTCATGCCATTGTAAGTGCATTTGTTTTAGAACAGGTCACTGGTTTGAAATACAAATTTCTCACCCTCCAACTGAATTTGAAATGCAACCATGCTATGATCACTCTTTCCTAGAGGATCCTTTACTATGAGATCATTTATTAATTCTGTCTCATTACACAGTACCAGATCCAAGATAGCCTGCTCCCTGGTTGGTTCCATTACATACTGTTCTAGGAAATCATCCTGGATGCACTCTATGAACTCCTCCTCAAGGCTACCATGGCCAATTTGATTTATCTAATCAATATGGAGATTAAAATCACCCATGATTATTACCGTACCTTTTTTACAGGCCTACATTATTTGTTGATTTATACCATGACAGTATTGGTAGCAGTATTGTGGAGACGAAGTCCCGTCTTCACACTGAAGACACCATACCGTGCTAAATGGCCCAGCATATCCCTCACTCTACCATTACGATCAAGCCAGGGGACCAACCCTGGTTCAATAAGGAGTGTAGAAGAGCATGCCAGGAGCAGCACCAAGCGTACCTAAAAATGAGGTGCCAACCTGGGGAAGCTGCAACACAGGACTACATGCATGCTAAAAAGCGGAAGCAGCATGCTATAGACAGGGTGAAGTGATCCCACAATCAATGGAATGGATCAGATCAAAGCTCTGCAGTGCTGCTACATCCAGTCATGAATGGTGGACCATTAACCAACTAATGGGAGGAGGAGGCACCATGAATGTCCCCATCCTCAATGATGGTGGAGCCCAGCACATGAGTGCAAAAGACAAGGCTGAAGCATTTGCAACCATCTTCAGCCAGAAGTGCCGAGTGGATGATACGTCTCGGCCTCCTCCAGAGGTCCCCACCATCACCGAAGCCAGTCTTCAGCCAATTCGATTCACTCCACGTGATATCAAGAAACGGCTGAGCACACTGGATACAGCAAAGGCTACGGGCCCTGACAACATCCCGGCTATCGTGCTGAAGACTTGTGCTACAGAACTAGCCACGCCTCTAGCCAAACTGTTCCAGTACAGCTACAACACTGGCATCCAACTGACAATGTGGGAAAACAGCCCAGGTATGTCCTGTCCACAAAAAGCAGGACAAATCCAACCCAACCAATTACCACCCCATCAGTCTACTCTCAATCATCAGCAAAGTTTTGGAAGGTGTCATCAAAAGGACTATCAAGCGGCACTTACTCACCAATAACTGGCTCATAGGTGCCCAGTTTGGGTTCCGCCAAGACCACTTGGCTCCCGACCTCATTACAGCCTTGGTCCAAACATGGACAAAAGAGCTGAATTTCAGAGGGAGGTAGCATTTGACTGAGTGTAACATCAAGGAACATAAGAACAGAAGAAATAGGAGCAGGAGTAGGCCATTGGGCCCCTTGAGCCTGCTCCATCATTCAATGAGATCATGACTGATCTTCTGCCTCAACTCCAATCACCGGCCCTATTGCCATATTCCTTGATGCCCTTACTAGTCAGAAATCTAAAAACTTCTGTTTTGAATATATCCAATGACTGAGCCTCCACAGCCTCTGGGGTAGAGAATTCCAAAGATTCACCAACCTCTGTGTGAAGACATTTCTTCTCATCTCAGTCTTTAATGGCCTACCCTTTATCTTGAGTCTGTGGCCCCTGGTTCTAGACTCCCCAGCCAAGGGAAACATTCTCCCAGCAACCACCCTATCAAGCCCTGTAATAATTTTGTATGCTTCAATGAGATCCCCTCTCATTCTTCTGAATTCAAGAGAATACAGGCCTAGTTTACTCAATCTCTTCTCATACGACAGTCCTGCCACCCCAGGAATCAATCTCATGAACCTTCGTTGCACTCCCTCTATGGCAAGTATATCCTTCCTTAGGTAAGGAGACCAAAATTGTACACAGTTACTCCAGATGTGGTCTCACCAAGGCCCTATATAATTGCAGTAAGACTTCTTTACTCCTGTACTCAAATCCTCTTCTAATGAAGGCCAGCATACCATTTGCCTTCCTAATGGCTTGCTGCACCTGCACATTCACTTTCAGTGACTCATGTACAACGACACCCAGGTCCCTTTGAGTATCTGCATTCCCCAGGAGCCCTAGTAAAACTGAAGTCAATGGAAATCGGGGTGGGGGGGAAACGCTCCACTGGCTGGAGTCATACCATGCACAAAGGAAGATGGTTGTGGTGATTGAAAGTCAATCATCACAGCCCCAGGACTTCACTGCAGGAGTTCCTCAGGGCAATGTCCTAGGCCCAACCATCTTCAGTTGCTTCATCGATGAACTTCCCTTCAACATAAGGTCAGAAATGGGGATGTTCGCTGATGACTGCACAGTGTTCAGTGCCATTCACAACTCCTCAGATAATGAAGCAGTCTATGCCCGCATGCAACAAGACCTGGACGACGTTCAGGCTTGGGTTGATAAGTGGCAGGTAACATTCAAGCCATAGAAGTGCCAGGCAATGACTATCTCTAACAAGTGAGAGTCTAACCACCTCCCCTTGACATTCAACAGAATTACCATCGCCAAATCCCCCACCATCAACATCCTGGGGGTCACCATTGACCAGAAACTTAACTGGACCAGCCATATAAATACTGTGGCAACAAGAGCAGGTCAGAGGTTAGGTATTCTGTGGTGAGTGTCTCACCTCCTGACTCCCCAAAGCCTTTCCACCATCTGATGGAATACTCTCCACTTGCCTGGACGAGTGCAGCTCCAACAACACACAAGAAGCTCAACACCATCCAGGACAAATCAGCCCGCTTGATTGGCACCCCTTCCACCACCTTAAACATTCACTCCCTCCACCACTGGTGCACTGTGGCTGCAGTGTGTACCATCTACAAGATGCGCTGCAGCAACTCGCCAAGGCTTCTTCGATAGCACCTACTAAACCCTCGACTTCTTCCACCTAGAAGGACAAGGGCAGTAGGCACATGGGAACACCACCACCTCCAAGTTCCCCTCCAAGTCAAACACCATCCTGACTTAGAAATATATCGCTGATCCTTCATCGTCGCTGGATCAAAATCCTGGAACTCCCTCCCTAACAGCACTGTGGGATTACCTTCACCACATGGACTGCAGCGGTTCAAGAAGGCAGCTCACCATCACCTTCTCAAGGGCAATTATGGATAGGCAATAAATGCTGGCCTTGCCAGCGATGCCCACATCCCATAAACGAATAAAACAAAACTAGGGATTTGTGCCAAGCCCTGACTAATGTGATGAAAATCTCCCCCGTGCTAGCTTCACTGTTCCTCTTTGAAATCGGCCTGAACAAAATCTATCAATAGTAACAAAGCTCATTTATTTCATAACCTTTTTTTTAATGATTGTTTAAATGTAATACAGAAGCAATAATTGCTAAAATGGCTTGTGCATTTGGGCCTACTTACTTTTTCTTGGCTAACTATTGTATAACTGCTACCTGTTTACTTTTCTGGCACATAGAGCTCTGGGACTAACTCATTTAATAAATATATTAAAACTGCACTGGACGAGATGATTAAAATAAGGCTGAAGAAATAAATAATTTAGATGAGAATTAGCCTGTGTTTAATAAGCAGCAAATGTAAAATTATGTGTTATCTAGCTGTGCTGTTGTTGTAGAGTTTTCATTGGCCTACAAAAAAAATTGAAGTCTGGATGTGGGAAAGTATACAAATGGATGTGTTCTTTTTCTTGAACTGTAAGGGATATGCTTTTGTGATTGATGTAGTAAGATTGTGTTTTCATGTACTGCTAAGATTTTAGTTGCAACCGGAGATCATCTTTCTGTCACTTATGTGACAAGAATCTTAAGCATGAATGCAGTTACTTTAAAGAAAGACAATAACCCTGAATTACCTCTATCCCACTCCGCTGCTGAAACTATGAAAGAGCAATCGTACATTGCAAGTGGGAAGAGAGCCTGACACTGTTGGAGTCTGGGATCAGGGCATTTATTTAAAATAGGCGGGTTCTTGCTCCAGTATGGGCACATCTTCAATGCCTGCCAGAAGAGAAGGTGGGGGCACAGTGTGGCATTTGGCAACTACAAAGGAATAAGATTTGGTAGGACCTCTGGAAATGAGCCCTCTTCATGCTGACAGGCTGTAATCTTCTGGAGTGTTCCAGGTTGGAGTCATGGGCTAGAATAGTCTTGTGGGCCCCAATTATGTTGATCCATTGGCCTGGAATGTGATATCATTTGAGACAGAGGAGGTAGGAGCAGTTGGAAATCTGGTTAATGATGCCATCATGCTGGCTCTGTCTCCTTCTTAACATCAGGCCTTTAATAAAGCAGATGGAACTTTCATGCATTCCCACCCTTATCGGGAAATCCTGTTGACTCGTCTTTAGGGCAAAGACCTGGCATTAGCTGGTCCTAAACCCATTTCTCAGCCCCACTCGTTGCGCTTTGTGGAACTTCTGCCAGTACCTAGAAAATAGCCTCCTCTAATTCCCAATCAAAAGGTTCTAAATTAAATGAAATTGGATAGTCTCAAGCTAGTTCCCCATGATTGTGAATCTAATAAAAAAATGATCCATGCTTGATCTTTCCTCGGAGTGACTGCAGTTAACACTCAGTGGAAGAATTTAAAAAACCTTTAATTCCCCAACACTGATTTAAAAAATCATTAAAAAAAAACTAACATGGCTATTTTTATCAGATGCAAAGCATGCATCAAGTGACAGAAACTTTGTAAATGGGGGGTGCCTGTCAGCTATGACTGCTCAATTTAGGCTGAGGTATGTAATCGTGGTCTACTGAACCATCATCGAACTTCGGAAGGAGTCAGCATTGATTGGAATAGCTTATAAATGACTAACTATAAATCTCCTTTCACAAATTTGGTAGTGAGATAATTCTAGAAGGAAAGTAAACTATCAATTTGAATCATAACACTTATACATCATTTACTATACAAAAAGATAGGTGAAATAGTTAAAACCCAGTTAAAACAATCAGGTGCATTAAAATAGGAGACAAAGGAATGTCTGTTTGGTGCATTGTGTTTGTCCACTAATATTGGCAACAGGAATTTTCAGACTTATATTTCTTATTTATCACTGAATAAAAATGACAGCAAACAAATGACTGCCTGTCTAAATTTCTGCCCCCAAACATTGCAATTATACCAGGAATTTATACATCCTCCATGCCTACAAGATCTCTTCCCGCACAAAGCTCTTAATTTAAAAAATTAGACCTCAGGGCTCATTTTAATAATTGCTGTCAACACGGCAACAATTTGGGCCACCTGCTTTGTCGGCAGTGGTTTGTTCAGGACTGAGCTATTCTCCCATCAGCACAACAACAACTGAAACATATCCGTCGATTCAATGGGATTATCAAAAAAACATCTGGCCTGTTCCTCCACCCCGCCACCCACCCACCCCCCCACCCCCAAGGCCAGGAATGAAGCCTTAGCCTAAATGTTGTGGTTCCTTCACTGCCCCTTGAAAGCATGCTCTGCCCACTCCTCCCCACCACACTTCTCACTGGCCCACCCACATCTCACACCTGTGCTCCCTCCTAAGCTTTGGGCCTTAAGCCACCCGCACCCACTTCCCTCCCAAGGTTGTCATTACAAAGACTGCACGGTTCAAGAAGGCGACTCACCACCACCTTCTCAAGGGCAATTAGGGATGGGCAATAAATGCTGGCCTTGCCAGCGATGCCCACATCCCGTGAATGAATAATAAAAATAATTACTTTCTGAAATACCCTGCAAACAATAAACTTATTCCTCAGTACAGAATACAAAGCATGTATTTTGTTGATTACTGCACAGTAGGTTCTGTTGTTATTACAAGGATGCAGTTAAAATAAAGAAGTAAAATTGATATGACCTTCGATTCTCTACCATCTCTTCAGCCTCTCCTACAACTTTCTCACTTTTTCTTGGAAATTTGATTGAGGTCAATCAATTTTTAACAAAGGTGATTCTTCTTCATCTTCTAATTACTGTTCTTACGTGTGTACTTCACAAGTTGTAGAGGATGTTGTTATCTTTCTATGATCCATCATCAAGTGGCAGCTTGGCTCAGTTTGTAGCATTCCTACCTCTCAGTCAGAAGGCCTTGGGTTCAAGCCCCGTGTTAATGCAGGGCTTGAGCCCATAAGCTTGGCTGACAATTGAAATGAGGTGCTGTCTTTTTGATGAGGCATGAAACTCAGACCTCACCTAACTGTGCAGATGGATGGATCAGATCCTATGGCACTATTTGACCTTATTTCATTACTGTTTATGGGATCTGTGTGCAGCTGGATGATGTGTTTGTTAATTGGTTGTAAAGCACTTTGATATGTGAAAGGCTCCAATATAAAACACGAACTGCAGAGGTTCAAGGAGGTGGCTCACCTTCAGCTTCTCGAGGGCAATTAGAGATGGGCAATAAATATTGGCCTTGCCAGCGATGCCCACATCCCGTGAATGAATAATGAAAAAGCAGACTGTTCTGTATAATCTGTGTACAGTTATTGAGAAGAATATTCTACAGGTGATCTCCTTGCCCCTGGAAATCTGCACTTGGTCAGTTTGGTGATTGATTTATCAGTAGTTGATTTATCAATATTATCTGGCACAGTGCACTTCTAAATAAATGACCACCGTATGATCTTCCATCTAAGTTCTGTTGATAGTTATGTAGTTTACTGTCAGTCACTATCTATGTCAGAAGCAGTGATTCATAATTCATCCTCTAACTCTTTTTCCATCAACTTCCTTCAGATAGCACAGATATGCAACTCTCATTCCTCTTGAAGTTCACAGAAATTACAGCACAGACAGAGCCTACTTGACTAATCACACCTGTATTCATGCTTGCTCTTTAATTACAACTCTAGTGCCATCCCCTGCTTCTTCCTTGCAGCAGTGGTTTCATCCCAATCTTGTTTTCCTCAAGTAACAACGGAAAATGCTGGAAAAACTCAGCAGGCCAGACAACATCCGTGGAGAGAAAATAGAGTCAACGTTTCGAGTCAAACTCTTTGTCAAGACTGGAGAGGCACAGGAAATGAAATAGATTGAAAGGCCAGGCTGGGAGAGAACAAAAGAGAAATGAAGAGACATTAAGAGGTATTCAAAACGAGACGAGATGGTGATAGGACCAGTGGAGACAAAAGACGGCTCTAGATTAGGAGTGAAATGTGCTGGCAGAATGAGAGACAGCTGCCATGTGGGAGAGAGAAAAAAAAGAAAAGAAAAAAAAAAGGGGGCGGGGGAAAGGGCCAAAACAAAGGTGGGGATGAAAAATAAGTAAAAATGTAATAGGATCTGAAATTGTTGAACTCGATATTGAGTCCGGAAGGCTGTAAAGTGCGTAATCGGAAGATGAGGTGCTGTTCCTCGAGTTTACGCTGAATCAGTACGCCTCCATGTTGAACACCACTTGGAAGAAGCACAGAGAGTAGCAAGGACACAATGTACTCTGGGTGGGGGACTTCAATGACCATCACAAAGAGTAGCTCGGTAGCACCACTACTGGCCAAGTCCTGAAGGACATAGCTGGCAGTCTGAGACCGCGACAGGTGGTGAGAGAACCAACACGAGGGAAAAACCTACTTGACCTCGTCCTCACCAATCAACCTGTCACAGATGCATCTGTCCATGACAGCACTGGTAGCAGTGACCACCCCACAGACATTGTGGAGACGAAGTCCCGTTTTCACACTGAAGACACCCTCCATCATGTTGTGTGGCACGACCACCATGCTAAATGGGATAGATTCAGAACAGACTTAACAGATCAAAACTGTGCACCGATGAGGCGCTGTGGGCCATCAGTAGCAGCAGAATTGTATTCCACCACAATCTGTAACCTCATGGCCTGGCATATCCCTCACTCTACAATTACCATCAAGCCAGGGGACCAACACTGGTTCAATAAGGAGTGTAGAAGAGCATGCTAGGAGCAGCACCAGGCATATCAAAAAGTGCGGTGCCAACCTGGGGAAGCTGCAACTCAGGATTACATGCATGCTAAAAAGCGGAAGCAGCATGCTATTGACAAGGCTAAGAGATCCCACAATCAACAGATCAGATCAAAGCTCTGCAGTCCTGCACATCCAGTCATGAACGGTGGTGGACCATTAAACAACTAACGGGAGGAGGAGGCTCCATGAATATCCCCATCCTCAATGATGGTAGAGCCCACCACATGAGTGCAAAAGACAAAGCTGAAGCATTTGCAACCATATTCAGCCAGAAGTGCCGATTGGATCGGCCTCCTCCTGAGCTCCCCACCCCAACAGAAGCCAGTCTTCAGCCAATTTGATTCACTCCACGTGATATCAAGAAATGGCTCAGTGCATTGGATATAGCAAAGGCTGTGAGCCCTGACAACATCCCAGCTGTCGTGCTGAAGACTTGTGCTCCAGAAGTGGCTGCGCCTCTAGCCAAGCTGTTCCAGTACAGCAATAACACTGGCATCTATCTGACAATGTGGAGAACTGCCCAGGTATGTCCTGTCCACAAAAAGCAGGACAAATCCAATCTGGCCAATTACCGCCCCATCAGTCTACTCTCAATCATCAGCAAGTGATGGAAGGTATCATTGAGAGTGCTATCAAGCAGCACTTACTCACCAATAACCTGCTCACTGATGCCCAGTTTGGGTTCTGCCAGGACCACTCGGCTCCAGACCTCATTACAGCCTTGGTCCAAACATGGAAAAGAGGTGAATTCCAGTTGTGAGGTGAGATTGACTGTCCTTGACATCAAGGCAGCATTTGACCGAGTGTGGCATCAAGGAGCCCAAGTAAAACTGAAGACAATGGGAATCGGGGGGAAAACTCTCCACTGGCTGAAGTCATACCCAGCACAAAGAATGATGGTTGTAGTTGTTGGAGGTCAATCATCACAGCCCTAGGACATTGCTGCTGGAGTTCCTGAGAGCAGTGTCCTAGGCCCAACCATCTTCAGCTACTTCATCAATGACCTTCCCTCCATCATAAGGTCAGAAGTGGAGATGTTCACTGATGACTGCACAGTGTTCAGTGCCATTTGCAACTCTTCAGATAATGAAACAGTCCATGCCTGCATGCAACAAGACCTGGATGACATTCAGGCTTGGGCTGATAAGTGGCAGTTAACATTCGCGCCACACAAGTGCCAGGCAATGACTATCTCCAACAATTGAGCGTCTAATCACTGCCCCTTGACATTCAACGGCATTACCATCGCCGAATCCCCCACCATCAATATCCTGGGGGTCGCCATTGACCAGAAACTTAACTGGACCAGCCACATAAATACTGTGGCAACAAGAGCAGATCAGAGGCTGGGTATTCTGCAGCGAGTGTCTCACTTCCTGACTCCCCAAAGCCTTTCCACCATTTACAAGGCACAAGTAAGGAGTGTGATGAAATACTCTCCCCTTGCCTGGATGAGTGCAGCTCCAACAACACTCAAGAAGCTCGAAACCATCCAAGACAAAGCAGCCCGCTTGATTGGTACCCTATCCATCACCTTAAACATTCACTCCCTCCACTACCGGCGTACCGTGGCTGCAATGTGTACCATCTACAAGATGCACGGCAGCAACTCGCCAAGGCTTCTTCAGCAGCACCTCCCAAACCCGTGAACTCTTCCACCTAGAAGGACAAGGGCAGCAGGCGCATGGGAACACCACCACCTCCAAGTTCCCCTCCAAGTCACACACCATCCTGACTTGGAATTTTATCGTCGTTCCTTCGTCATCACTGGGTCAAAATCCTGGAACTCCCTACCTAACAGCACTGTGGGAGTACTATCACCACATGGACTGCAGCGGTTCAAGAAGGCGGCTCAGCACCACCTTCTCAAGGGCAATTAGGGATGGGCAATAAATGCTGGCCTTGCCAGCAATGCCCACATCCCATGAAAGAAAAAATATATATAAATTGCTTGTTCTGGATGGTGTTGAGCTTCTTGAGTGTTGTTGGAGCTGCACTCATCCAGGCAAGTGGATAGTATTCCTTCATACTCCTGACTTGTGCCCTGTAGGTGGTGGAAAGGCTTTGGGGAGTCAGGAGGTGAGACACTCGCCGCAGAATATCCAGCCTCTGTTACGCTCTCGCAGCCACAGTATTTATGGTCCAATGCATAGAGAGTAGCCGGCCATCCCCTCGGTCACACAAGTAGCACCTACAAAAAGTTCACAATTAAATAAAGGTTTTAAGTCACCCAGATTCAAAAAGGTGAGAAATCCTCGAATGGGTTATCAGATAGGTCTGTTATAGGCATCCCTTGTCTCCAAGCGGTAATCCATTCACTTGCCTATAATCTGCAAAAAGTGCTAGCTCTGAGGACTGCCTCATAATGAGGGAATCATGGCAATTTCCAGGTTAGCTAGAATTAACATGCAGGATCTTCTTCCTGTACTCACAAATCAGTTGTATGCTGAGAGAGTAGTATGTCTTTCCGTTAATGTATGAAACAGTACCATCAAGTGGCACTCCATTGGCAATGTGCTGCATTCCACAGGCCCTTGCACTCTTGGGAAGCCTTCCACTCTGAAGAAGCCCAAAGCCCACTCATGTTGCAAAGGCTGGTTCCATTGGGACAAACCGCAGTGTCTGCCCTGGAGATTCAAGTATTTTTTGAAGTTCACCTCCAGCACATCAGCAAGTTATTTCAATGAATGTTCAACCTGAATCTATAAATTGCAAACTCCAGAGTATCTCCACAGCACTGTATTAGTGCACGTCATTCCTAAAAAACTGCAGTCATGAAGTTTCATTCTACCGCTTACATTTTGTAAATAACTAAAGCACAACTGCCAAGTTCTCAGAATCATTTACTTCTTCATTGTGTGATTTGCTGAAACAGAGATTGATGCATTCATTAGGAGAGATTTTGCAAGCATATAGGAAAATAAATAAAAGCAAAAGAATTATGCTGGAAATTTGAAATAAAAACAGAAAATGATGGAAACCCTTGGCAGGTCAAGCAGCATCGGTGGAGAGAAAAACAGTGTTAACGGCCTGGATATTACCAGGAACGGTTACGTAGACAGTGGCGGGCGGCGGAGATGCGGAATTTTGGACGGGAAACCCAGAAGTCCGGGTTTCCCCGCAGGCGCAGTGTGTGTCTTTTGACCCTGACAGATTCTCCTTCCACAGATGCTGCTGACTGTTTCCAGCATTGTCGGTTTTTATTTCAAAATTTCTGAAGGTAAGCATGCAGGTGCAGCAGGCGGTTAAGAAGGCAAATGGTATGTTGGCCTTCGTAGCGAGAGGGTTTGAGTACAGGAACAAGGATGTCTTGCTACAGTTGTACAGGGCCTTGGTGAGACCACATCTTGAGTATTGTGTGCAGTTTTGGTCGCCCTATCTGAGGAAGGATGTTCTTGCCATGGAAGGAGTTCAGCAAAGATTCACCAGGCTGATACCTGGGATGGCAGGAATGATGTATGAGGAGAGATTGAGTCGATTGGGCTTGTACTCGTTGGAGTTTAGAAGAATGAGAGGTGATCTCATTGAAACTTATAAAATTCTGACAGGACTGGACAGGCTAGATGCAGGAAGGATGTTCCCGATGGTCAGGGAGTCCAGAACCAGGGGTCACAGTCTAAGGATAAGGGGTAGGCCATTTAGGACAGAAATGAGGAGGAATTTCTTCACCCAGAGAGTGGTGAACCTGTGGAATTCTCTACCACAGAAGGCAGTAGAGGCCAATACATTAAATATATTTAAGAAGGATTTGGATATATTTCTTAAGGCTAAAGGGATCAAGGGGTATGGGGAGAAAGCAGGGACCGGGTACTGAATTTGGATGATCAGCCATGATCGCATTGAATGGCGGAGCAGGCTCGAGGGGCCAAATGGCCTACTCCTGCTCCTATCTTCTATGTTTCTATGTAAATACTGGTCCAATTCAGCAATACAATTATATAGATGGTTGTATGAAACTAGGTGATCAAGTTGCAGCCATGATTTAATCTCATTTTTTTAAATTTCCCATTTGGGCTTCCTGAATTAGTTGCACTTATCAAGGACTAACATAGTAAAGGACAATGATTCATTTATTAGCAACTTTGATTATGTTTAGAAATAAGCAATGTAGTAAAAATGTTAGCAGACAGGTAAATAGTTTCGATCAATTTTATTAGGACATGATTAAAAGAACAATTAATTTAAGTTTTTGTCTAGCCATTTAGAATAAAGAAATTAAAACGCAAGATAATTCCAATGAATTTGCACTTGTTGTATGCTGGCTTTTATGTTCCAAATGAGATCCGCAGGAAATTTGGGGGTAAGTTCCTATCGGCAGGATTGGTGCAAAAAACAACTTAAATTTCAGCATACGTGCGATCCAGGAAATTCTGGGCCAATACAATGAAATTTTCATAGGTAATGCAAAATGATGGTGTTCAGGATCGGAGCTGAAAGGAGTGGTAAGTGCAGCATTTCGATTTTAGGGCCAGTACAGTTCTGTGGATGCCTGATGGACCAAGTTAAAATTGGCCCTCATGTCTCTTACCAATGATCCCTGTAATTTTTTTGGGCCGTGCAGCCCCTTTAACAGGCTGTGCGGCTTATTCAAAATTCCATGCATGCGTGTTTTTTTCAATTTAAAAGCTGGCTCACTGGCTGCGCAGGACCCCGAGAGCGCTGCCTTAAAGGAAACATTGCCTCTTACCATGTTCAACCAACAGCTATCATCTCTTAGCGCTATGGCTCTATTCTTAGTACTTCTTCATCAATTGATGTTCTTACTATCACAACCCTTTGACCTTAAATTCTCCTTCTGCATTCCCAACATTGCAACAGTAACTATACTTCAAAAGTACTTCATTGGTTGTAAAGCATTGGTTGGGACGCCCTGAGATTGTGAACGGCGCTATATAAATGCTTTTATATAATGCCGGAGGCACACTGCTTCATTGTGAGGATGATAGCATCGGGGCCAATAAAAATCGCTTGGAAACTCCGTGAGACCTGAGAGAGCAACTGGGGAGGAGGAGAGAGAGTGAGAACACAAACTGGGGGAGGAAGATAGAGAGAGATAGAGAGGGAGAGCGAGTGCAGCTCCAACGACACTCAAAAAGCTCGACACCATCCAGGACAAAGCAGCCCGCTTGATTGGCACTCGCTCTACCACCTTAAACATTCACTCCCTCCACCATCGGCATACTGTGGCTGCAGTGTGTACCATCTACAAGATGCACTGCAGCAACTCGCCAAGGTTTCTTCGGCAGCACCTCCCAAACCCGCGACCTCTACCACCTAGAAGGACAAGGGCTGCAGGCGCATAGGAACACCACCACCTCCAAGTTCCCCTCCAAGTCACACACCATCTTGACTTAGAAGTATATCACCGATCCTTCATCGCTGGGTCAAAATCCTGGAACTCCCTCCCTAACAGCACTGTGGGTGTACCTTCACCACACGGACTGCAGCGGTTCAAGAAGGCGGCTCACCACCACCTTCTCAAGAACAACTAGGGATGGGCAATAAATGCTGGCCTAGCCAGAGACACCCACATCGCATGAACGAATAATTTTTAAAAATGTTTTTCTTTCTTTTTTCCCATTGCTAAAGCTGCCTCCAAGAAGCTCAATTTCTCTTTCTTATCCCTCAACAATTCTTCTCTCTATAAAATCCAAGTCCTCACAATATTTAAATACTGCTCCCACATCGGAGTTTCTCTTTTACCCTTTCGGGCACATAGAAGACTAAGAACTGCCTGATAGACAATCCTTCTCTAACTTCCAACCTCTTTCTCCATCATAAGCTTTGTGTCTTTATCTGTTTTATCAGTACAATCACAGTTGTTGCTCCTCTGAACTTTCTTTCCTTGTTCCTGTTAAGTTCCAAATGTAACGATCCCTATGTTTTTCCTCCTTCCACACTGTTGTAATTTTACTTCTCAAATCCCTCAGCCTTCCCTTCTTCCTGCAATTTATAGGTATTAAACCCCAAGCTTGGCATTACCAAATAACTATGTGATTTATCTCATCTTCTCTCCTACTTGTGGTGTCCTACACTATGGCTTTGGATTTTCACCAGCGTCTTTAATTAATAATAATAATTTAAAAAACTTAGTAACAATTCACAAGTTCCACTGCGAGCAGAAGGAATTTTGTGACAGATTTTTAGAACAACAGTGTTCACTAAAACTGATTTATCTTGTACTCCCATAACAAAATAACTGATTGGTAACATTAGGAAATCAATATTAACTGGAAGAAAATGTCATTTCTGCAAGCTCCAATGGTATCATTGAATGTACACCAGATGCACTGTGTAGATACAATACTCCCATACTTAAAGACTATGGACACTGTAAATTCACTCCATCAACACCTGTACTTTACAATTTATAGACAGTGATCCACTTCTCTCATTCTGCTTTCTGCAGCAAAAAATTCCAATCATTTACTCTGAAGCCAGCCACGCATTCTCCTTCATTCCTGAATCTGGCTGAACAACAGCTGCTTAGCCCGTATTGCGTTGCTCCGATGGGAAGCATGGGAAGCTCACTGCAGGTGTTTCCTCATAATAATTGTGCTGAAGTGAGTGCTGAAGTCTTTCTGGCAAAGTTGTTTGCTGGAGACATCCTGTCTCTGGGAGCAATACAGCCAGCAAATTAAGTTTAATAGGAAAGCTTCAAGGGGCTATTCTCAACTAGCTGAGTGAAGTTAATCACATCTTCTAAAATATTCAAGCTCTGCAATGGATTGGCTTCCAGCAACCACAGAATGTTAACTAACTGTTGAAAATCATCAACTGTTCATCTGAAGCAGTCTAATCTGCTGCCAGCATATCTTCCAAAATAACACAACCCGGGCAGTTAAAACATGGAATAAAAACAGAAAATGCTGGAGAAACTCAGCAGGTCAGGCAGCATCTGCGAAGAGAGAAACAGAGTTAAAATTTCAGGTCGATGACCTTTCGTCAGAACTGGAAAAAAGCAGGAAATGGAACAGATTTTTAAGCAAGTGAAGAGGCTGGGAATGGGGGAGGGGTTGAAAGAACAAAGGGGAAGGTCTGTGATATGATGGAAGGCAGAAGAGGTTAAGCGACATCGGGGTAGATTTTGCCGATCCTGTCGGGAAGAAGGCGGGACTTCCCCTTTCGGGTTTTTGATCCGCCTACTTCGACGTCCGGCCAATCCACGCGATTTTCCCTTGATTGACCTTGTTGAGCCCGCCCAGCGGGCTCAGCAGGCCAATTAAGGGCCACCCGGCAACAGGTGACGTCACAGACTGCAATTTCATCTGTCAAGAGTTCTTGACAGATGAAATATCAGCATTTCACAGCTGTTTGAAGCTGTCAAACACTGACAGTCTGAGTTCTGACATGAGTCATTCTGCACAGACTCAGTTAGAACTCTTACCGGCACTCAAAGCTGAAGGCTGTCACTTTTGACAGATCGCAGCCATTCAGCTTTAAGTACCGGCTGAGTGATGCGCTCCCGACGGCTACAGGAAGAAAGGCTGTGAAGGTAAGTACAGGTAAGTAAAAGTTCTTTACACACTTTAGACACACCAAACACACTTACCTTTACACTCATGCACCCATCACTCACCTGAGCGCCAACATCGCGACCCCTCCAGCTCCTTCAACCCGACGGCCCGCCTGCTCTAACCTGGCGTGGTTTGGAGCTGTCGGGAAACCCACACGAAACCCCTCAAAATAGGGATTAGGCTAATTGGCACTAATCCTTTCCTGCCTGGTTTCGGCGGGTCCCAGTGTGGGGCGGGTACCCACTGCCCCTGAAACTTACGTGGGGCGGGGTTTTGGGCGGGATGGTGTCGGGACCCCCAAATTCAGGATTTTCCCCCCCACACGCCTGAAACCCCGCCTGACGGCTGCAAGAAGATCTAGCCCATTAAGAGATATTCAAGGCAAAAGGAGATGGTAATGGGACAGGTTAAGAAACAAAGGATGGCTCTGGATGAAGTGTAAATTGCACTGGCAGAATGAAAGACAGCTGCCATGTGGGGAAGAAGAAAAAAAGACAGACAAAGAGTGTGGATAAAATATTATATATATATATGATAGGGGCCGAGGTTATGATCTGAAATTGTTGAACTCTATGTTGAGTCCGGAAGGCTGTAAAGTGCCTAATCGAAAGATGAGGTGCTGTTCCTCGAGCTTACGCTGAGCTTCCGTGGAACAATGCAAGAGGCCAAGAGACGGTGAGGTCTAAGTGGGAGTGGAGAGGTGAATTAAAGTGACAGGCAACCGGAAGCTTGGGGTCCCCTTTATGGACTGAACGGAGATGTTCCGCAAAGCGGTCACTCAATCTGCGTTTGGTCTCCCCAATGTATAAGGAGACCATATCGTGAGCAGCGAATACATTATACTAAATTGCGAGAATTACAAGTAAATTGCTGTTTCACCTGGAAGGGGTGTTTGGGGCCCTGGACAGTGGGAAGCGGGGAGGTATAAGGGCATGTGTTGCATCTCCTGCACTTGCATGGGAAGGTGCCGGGTGAAGGGGAAGGGGTGTTGGGGGTGATAGAGGTGTGGACTAGGGTGTCGTGGAGGGAGTGGTCTCTACGGAATGCTGAAAGGGGAGGTGAGGGGAAGATGCGTTTGGTGGTGGGATCACGCTGGAGGTGGCAGAAATGGTGAAGGATGATCCGTTGAATGTGGAGGCTGGTGGGGTGAAAGTTGAGGACAAGGGGAACTCTGTCGTGGTTCCGGGAGGGAGGGGCAGGGGTGAGGGCAGAAGTGTGGGAGATAGAACGGACACGGTCAAGGGCCGTGTCAACCACTGTAGAGGGGCATCCTCAGTTGAGGAAAAAGGAAGACATGTCAGAAGCACTGGTATGGAAGGTGGCATCGTCAGAGCAGATGCGGCGGAGACGGAGAAACTAGGAGAATGGAATAGAGTCCATACAGGAAGCGAGATGGGAGGAAGTGTAGTCCAGGAAGTGTAGTCCAAAATTTTCTTTTTGTATTAGAGATAAAATATGGACTCCGGTGCTCAAATGGAACCAAAAGAATTTGAAACACTGCCTTGTTAATTGTAAATAAATGTTGTCTGAAATTTAATTTGCTTGCTCTAAGAATAGGAAGACTGTAATGGCAAATTCCATGGCTATGGTGGATTTTTACAGTACTCAACGAACATTTGAAAAAGATGGATAGAAAAAAACCTGGCGCTCCATTAAGCCTGGTCCATTGAGTCAACTAGGCATCTTGACACTTAATGCTCCCCACCCACGAGCAGCCACATAACTGCTTGAAAGCACAAAAGGTAATGTTCACATTGTATTCTTAAAACAATCGTATTCAAGTGATTCACTTTCTGAAACATAATCTTGAGATTCAGCTAAGATTTTCACATTGTGCTGGTTTCATTATTTGTGCTGTTTGACATCATCTAAACTCTTCAATCGAAAAACAACCTTATATTTGAATCTAATTATTATTTTACATATATTGTGGCAAAACCACCAATGAACTCCTGTACAAACGCATAACTGTCTTTAAACCAATGTTACAGCATCTATGTTTGTTTGCTGAGTGTAAACAGGCTTTCTGTAAAAGCCCTGAAACAACACGATGACGTCATCACGTTGGTCACGTGATGCCCCGAACGGCGGGAAACGTGATGGCGTCATGACGTCAGAGAGTGGGAGGTCCTAGGGTCAGACCTCGTGGAACAAGCTGCTGTATAGACCTGTTTGCTGTTGCTCCTGCATGCTTTTGTTTTGTTCACTTGTTTAATTAAATTCGGTTGATTTACTGAACTGACTCGACCTCAGTGATTCAGTTAGGAATCCGTTGATTACTACATTGGTGACCCCGAAGCTTCGCGGACGATTTTCGCGGAGGCAAGCTCGAGAACAAGATGGATGTGAATGCAGCGAGTTGGAAGCTCCCTCAATTTTGGGAACAACAGGCAGCCTCCTGGTTCGTGCAAGCGGAGGCTCAGTTCCAACTGCGAAACACAGTGCTGGATCAGACCCGTTAGCTTTATGTGGTCTCCGCACTGGACAGCTTGACGGCTTCCCGAATTATCAGCCTGCTGGAGTCCCCGCCCGTGGAGAACAAGTACGAAACGCTCAAGGTGCGCCTCATGCAAATATTCGGTCTCACGAAGGCGGAGCGCGCGCGACGCTTGCTCGCACTCCCCGGGTTAGGCGATGCTAAGCCTTCCGAGTTGATGAGCCACATGCTCACCCTCCTCGGGTCTGAGCTGCAGTGTTTTATATTTTGGGAACTGTTCCTGAGCCAGCTCCCTGAGCAGGTGCAAGCAGCCCTGGCCAGGTCGACGGCTACGGACGGTGTGGCGCTTGCGGCCGAAGCTGACACCATTTACGCGGTGATGCAGCAGTACCTCGACGCGTCCCGCCTCCAAGAACCCCGCCTCGGCGCCTCCACAGACCGGCCTTTGCTACTACCACGCCCGTTTCGGTCAGAAAACCAGATGCTGCCGACCCCCGTGTAAATTCGTGCTGCCGGCACCGAGAAAGCAGCAAAACTGATTGCGCGACCGGAGGGGAGACCCTGAGGTTGGTTCCGCGTCCACGCTGACAGTTGGTGATTCCGGGAAATTGTTGTACATCACCGACTCCATTTCGGGCCGGCGTTTCTTGTGCGACACGGGCGCCCAGTGCAGCATCCTCCCCGCTTCGGTCCTCGACGTCCGATCTGGGAGGCACGGTTCTCCACTACAGGCCGCCAATGGCAGCGCCATCCCTACGTACGGGAAGCGGCGGATCCGATTGTGTCTCGGTGGGCAACTTTTCCACTGGGAGTTTATAACCGCCACGATACCACTGGCAATCCTCGGCGCTGACTTTTTCTGCACGCATGGCCTACTGGTCGACGAACATAATCGCCGCCTGATTCATGCCACCTCACAGGCCCCCATTCCCTGTTTTCGGGGCTCCGGCGCGATCCACGCGGTTGCCCGCACCAAGTCGACGCCCGACGAGTTCACCCGCCTGCTCAAGGAATTTCCAGAGCTCGCTCGACCCACCTTCTCAGCGACGACCGCCAAACATGGTGTTGAACGCCACATCGCGACGACCGGCCCCCCGGTTTACGCCCGGGCTCGGCGATTCGAGGCCAGCAAACTCGAAGCCGCGAAGGCAGAATTCGCCACTATGGAGCGGCTGGGAATCGTTCGCCGGTCAGATAGTCCCTGGTCGTCTCCGCTACACATTGTGCCAAAGCCCGGCGGTGGGTGGCGGCCCTGTGGTGATTATCGGCGCCTCAATGAGGTCACGACTCCGGACCGGTACCCAATACCGTACATTCAAGATTTTTCCGCCCACTTAGCCGGCACTTCGTGGTTCTCCAAGATCGACCTCGTCCGCGGGTACCACCAAGTGCCCGTCCACCCTCAGGGCGTCCAGAAGACGGCGGTCATTACCCCGTTTGGCCTTTTTGAATTTTTACGAATGCCTTTCAGACTCAAAAATGCGGCGCAGGCATTCCAACGCCTCATGGATTCGGTGCTACGGGATCTCAAATTCCTTTTCGTGTACCTAGATGACATCCTCATCACCAGCGCGTCAAAGGAGGAGCATCTACGTCACCTGCGCGTCCTTTTCCGCCGTCTCCAGGAACATGGTCTTATAATTAACCCAAACAAGTGCCAATTCGGACTGAGGCAGATCGATTTTCTGGGCTACCGCATCACCGCAGAAGGGGCACTGCCACTCCGGGCGAAAGTGGCAGCCGTCGCTGCGTTCCCACGGCCACAATCCGTCAAGGCGCTCCAAGAATTCCTCGGCATGGTAAATTTTTACCATCGCTTTGTCCCCCGGGCTGCCCAGCTCATGCAGCCGCTCTACGAGGCATTCCGAGGGAAACCGGGGAAGGAACCTGTGATTTGGTCGCCGGTTATGGACCGCGCTTTTGGGGACACGAAAGAGGCCCTCGCCAATGCGACGATGTTGGCGCACCCGCTGCCCGGCGCCACCATCGCGCTCATGACAGATGCGTCGGACTACGCCGTCGACGCCGTGCAAGAGCAATGGGTCGACGGGACATGGCAACCGCTGGCGTTTTTTAGCCACCAGTTACGTAGTAACGAACGTAGCTATAGCACATTTGACCAGGAGCTGTTGGCGTTGTTCCTGGCCATCCGCCACTTTCGCTTTTTATTGGAAGGACGCCAATTCGTTGCTTTCGTGGATCACAAGCCCCTGACGTTTGCCATGGCCAAGACGACTGAGCCGTGGTCGGCCCGACAGCAACGGCAACTCACCTTCATTTCCGAGTTTACCACTGACATCCGGCACGTGGCCGGCAAGGACAACGTTGTTGCCGACTGCCTCTCGTGTGCGGCCGTCCAGGCCGTCCAGCTGGGTCTCGACTATTCGCTAATGGCGGCTAACCAAGCGGCTGACCCGGAGACGCACGCTTTCCGTTCCGATTTGTCCTGCCTGCGGCCAGTGGACGTACTTTTCCACTCAGACGGCACGTCCTTGCTCTGCAATGTCTCCCTGGGAGACCCACGCTCGATCGTTCCGTCATCCTGGCGCAGGAAAGTATTCGATATCATGCACGACCTTGCACACCCGGGCGTGCGTGCTTCACAGAAATTGTTAGCATCCAAGTTTGTCTTGAGGGGAATGAGAAAAGGTGTGCGCGACTGGGCCAACACCTGTGTCGTGTGCCAGAGGGCGAAGGTGCAGCGCCACGTCAAAGCTCCTGTCGCTGTTTTCGAGGTACCGGAGCGGCGATTCGATCATGTTCATATCGACTTCGTGGGCCCACTACCACCGTCACAAGGGTTCATGCATCTTCTGACAATCGTCGACTGTACCACCAGATGGCCGGAGGCCATTCCATTGACGTCCACCACCCCCGCGGATGTCGCCCGGGCTTATCTTTCGTCCTGGGTTGCCCGTTTCGGCGTGCCATCGGACATTTCATCAGACCGCGGGCCGCAGTTCTCGTCTGCTTTGTGGAACGCCGTGGCTTCAGAATTGGGCACCAAGCTCCATCGCACCACAGCTTACCACCCACAGGCCAATGGGTTATGCGAACGCTTCCATCGTTCTCTGAAGGCATTGCTGCGGGCTACCCTCCAGGGGACCGCGTGGATGGATAAGTTGCCATGGATGATGCTCGGGTTGCGCATGGTGCCTAAAGAGGACCTGCAGGCGTCGGCCGCTGAACTGGTTTATGGCCAGCCGCTCAGGGTCCCCGGCGAGTTTCTCCCGTCGCCGACGCGTCCGTGGTCCGCCACTGAACAACTGGAGGCTCACCGGGCTGCAGCGCACGCTTTCCGGCCCATTCCAACTTCACAGCATGGACTGCCCGCGTCACATGTTCCGCCGGAGCTTATGAGGGCTAAATTTGTTTTTGTCCGGCAGGATGCCCACCGTAGTCCCCTCATGCCTCCATACACGGGCCCTTTCCGAGTATTGCAGGCGGGCGCCAAGAGTTTTCTAGTGGATGTCGGAGGTAAACCCGACCACATTTCCATGGACCGCCTCAAGGCTGCACACCTGGACCTCGAGCAGCCAGTCGAAACAGCGCAGCTGCCGCGTCATGGGCGACCGCCCGCGGCCGCCGCGCCTGGCCCATCGGCCCCGCGACCCAGCTCCTCTCCTGCACCGTCCATTCCTCTCCGGGAGTATCGGAGTCACTCCGACAGGATTGTCCGACCTCCTCTGCGATTGACTTTGACGATTAAAGACACTTCTGGGGGGGGGCGCATGTGGCAAAACCACCAATGAACTCCTGTACAAACGCATAACTGTCTTTAAACCAATGTTACAGCATCTATGTTCGTTTGCTGAGTGTAAACAGGCTTTCTGTAAAAGCCCTGAAACAACACGATGACGTCATCACGTTGGTCACGTGATGCCCCGAACGGCGGGAAACGTGATGACATCATGACATCAGAGAGTGGGAGGTCCTAGGGTCAGACCTCGTGGAACAAGCTGCTGTATAGACCTGTTTGCTGTTGCTCCTGCATGTTTTTGTTTTGTTCACTTGTTTAATTAAATTCGGTTGATTTACTGAACTGACTCGACCTCAGTGATTCAGTTAGGAATCCGTTGATTCCTACAATATAATGTGGACAGGACATGGATAGTAAGAAAAACTGTGGGGGGAAATTCGTGTGCGCCAAGAGAATTGCCGGTGTCACCGGCAACGCGAGTTAACGGCCGCTGAAAATGGCCGCAGCGCTACCATTGAAAAATTCACGCTGGGGGTTGGCAATGTGCAGCGCAGTGCTAACTTACCATGCAACACCCTCCTGGTGGCATTAATGGAGGCCTCCGACACAAAATTCCCATCCACAGTCGGCGTTGCTGCTTCTTACAACCTCTGGCAGCAAGGCTGTGACGTTCGCAAGGCATTGTGGGCAATTAAAGGGGCTATGAATTAAAGGGGCAATGCAATCAAAACTATTAAAAAATAAAATTACTGCCTTTCAAAAAACCCATGAATATTAAAAATAATTCCAAAATGGCAGTCTTCAGCTCTTAAAGCTGAATTGTCTTCCACACCTAAAAAAATGGTAAAGGTGCTTCAGCACTAACACAAATGGCTCATCAAACCAGGGAAGGAGCACCCAGAGTCTCGCACGCAGCACTCCAGCTTTGTGGAGGGGGGCAACACTGCAAGAGAGGTCCTCTACCCACAGGGGCCAGGAGGCCCTCTGGAAAGAATGATGTGGGACCACATCACTGAGGCCGCCACTGCCACCAGTGTCGCCCCCACCACTTGACTCTAGTATGCAAAGAAGTTTCATGACCTCAGACCACTGGTCAAGATCAGCGAATGCATCTTCAAAAGCCATCTCCTACCAACTGCACCACTAGCCTCACACACTGCTCAATGTACGACACCACCCCCTGCCAATCACTCACCTACCAACAATCTGTACCAATCACGAGGCACATCTCCCATTCCTAGCCTCGCCATACCCTCTTAGAGGAGATGGTGCAGGCCATTCTTGGCAGGGGCATGGCTGAGCACTTGGCCAACGGTGGGGCAGAAAGGATACAAAATGCTTGTATCCTCAAACGTTATCCTCCTTCTGGCATGCACCGCTTGCTTTCCCACCCTCCCCTCACCACAACTCCATCCTTGTGCCTTCCTCATTTTACACACCCAAGAAATGCAGCCTGCCCAGCCAGTTATTGGCCAAGAAGAGGGAGAGGAGAGTAAAGAAGAAGATTGATTTAGCACACCCAGCCACCAGTTTCTCAAGGTCAACCAAGCAAGGCCATTTGCAGTGTCCCCCACTGAAAATCAGCCGCATTCCACCAGCTATGGGGTAGCACTGCGTGGCATCAGTAGGATAGGCAAAGGCACACACAAGACAGTCACTAAGGGAATGCAGAAGGGTGATGAGTTGATTTCTTCATGTCATATTGGATGGATGGATGTATAAAGTTGGATTGGGAAGTTTGCTTTGTGGTGTCTTTTATTTCAGCATTGTGGCCAAGAGGACGCTGTGATGGTCAGTAACAGAGGGAAGGTAAGGTGTGGGACAAATGTTGAAAGGGGAATTGGGGTTGTGATCACTGGGACCGCAGATAATTCCATCACGGATATCCCGGCCAGAAAGGGGCAGTCTGGGTTGCATTCTTTCTTCTGCTTCTTCCTCTTCTGCTTCCTCCTCCTCGGCTTCCTCCACTTCTGTGTCTTCCTCTTCCCTCTGTGAGTGGATGCTGTAAATCTGAAATGACAGCATAAAATGCTGGAAATATTCAGCTGCTCAGGCAACATCTTGACCTGAGACGTGAACTCTGTTTCTCTCTCTACGGATGTTGCCTGACCTGCTGAGAATTTGCAGCATTTTCTGTCTTCTCAGAGGGCTTCCTGTACCATCCGAGGCCTTGCCAGCATCCAGCAGAAAATCCCTACACGCTTAAAAAAACTTTTAACATCTATTGCAGCAATCAAATCATTAAAATTAAAAAAAAATCCAAAAGCTTAAATGCAAACTTACCTGAAAGATGTGTGTTTCCCTTTAAGAGGTGCTGACAGTGCCTCTGTCAGTATGCTTAGAACCCAGTGCTGAACTCAGCGCCAGGGTTGAAGTTCAAAGTGGTGACGTTAAGTTGCGTGGACGTCGCCACTTCACCATTTTTTTTCAGGGCACTACTTCGGAATGCTAGCGCTACCGGAACGTTGAAAATGGTGCACGCCGCGGGACCCGCCACCAGCTGGTGGGAGAGCGGCGACGGCCATTTTCTTAACTTAACGCCGCGCTAACGGGTGGCTCAAAGGTAGCGAATTTTTCCCCCTGTAAAAATTATAAATTGAAATTAAAACAGAAAATACAGGAAATACACAGTCCAGGTCAGTTAGCATTGTAAAAGAGAAAAAAAAACAGGTTATCATTTTAGATGGAAATTCTGTTCTGATTAATTCGAACAAAGTTCTCCACCCAAAATATTAACTTGTCTTTTCTGACATTGTCAGGCCCGTTACATACTTTCAGCATTCTCTATTTTTATGTGGACTATTCTCCTTTATACAATAAAATAAAAGCCAATATCACTGCAGATTAAATCATGCGGCACAATAGCATGTCATTATAAACTGCAAAACCAGCCCATGACAGCCACTATTAAAATGTGACAGGAAGCAATCCTTTTTTACCCAGCAATAAATGAAGATGCAAAAGAAACAGTTCTCAGTAAATGGTAACATTTTACTGATATGCTCGAGGACAATCCTTTATGTTTTGACAGATTAGACATTCCTGAACTTAAGTATTAGCATCTTGGATTTTTATTTCCAGTCAAACAGAATATTCTGCAATAGCCTACTTGTCCATTCAGTAGACTGTCATGATAGATCTGCATGACTGCCAATCTGAAAATGAATAGTCAAAAAATATAATTAAATCTTTTGAAGTATATAATTCTAATTCCTCAGGGCACAGCAGCAATCGTTTTTGTGAGTGGAAGTTTCCATATCACAGTCATGATCGGCCAATGTTGGAGTAGCTAAAGCAGTTTTTGAATTTTGCTATTACTCAATTCACAGTCAATCATCGCATGAAGAACTAGAAGCATCAGCAAAGTATTTTTTTTAAATTCATTCTAGAGATGATGCTACAGGCAGTAAGATTGTGGGGCGGGCTTGATAGACCAGCTGGTCTTTTTCTGCCAGTCATTTTTGTATGTTTGTATGATATGGGCATTGTTGTATCCGTGTATTAATGGAGACACGGAATGCAGGAGTTGGTTTAACAGGTGTTTACTGAACAAAGTCTGGAGGTGAACTAAAAGATACAAGACACTATACAGGCTTATATACCCGAGTGGTCACTACCGGTATTACAGCCCACAGGGGCTCTTAAAGGTACACACACTACAATTCCTCCCCTTTTAGATAATTAGTACATAACATTTTAAGTAATCATTAATTAACATGTTTACAAGAACAATAATCTACACATTTGCTGCAGTTAATCAATTATAAGTCAGTCTCTCTGGAGGCTTCCTGACTCGGTCTGGATAACGCCTCGGTGGCGTAGTAGTTTTCGGTGGTGTAGTAGGTTCTTTTGGCAAGGTCGATTCGGCTTGAATGCCAGTGTCGGGTTCATCTGGTTCCAGTATCACCGGATCGGAGGTAGATACTATGGGTATCTCTGCTTCATCATTAGGCGTGTAGAGTTGTGGTGTAGGTTGTCCCTTTTCGGATGACTCTATGATCTGGTCAGCATGGCGCCTTATTATGCTTTCTCCAATGTCCACGGTATACATCAGCGGTCCTAGTCGTGTGCAAATAGTTCCAGGCTGCCATTTCTCGGTACGGTAGTCCCGGGCCAAAACTGGTTGACCTATCTGGAAGGTTCTAGTTGGCCTTTCATTCATGCCTTGAAATTGCCGGTTCTCTACGTCCCTTCTGATGTTTGGCTTGATCAAATCCAGCCGGCATCTTAGTCTTCTATTGAAAAACATCATGGCGGGAGTTTGGTTTGTAACCACATGTGTTGCATTCCTGTATGCAAACAAGAAGTTATCTACCTTATGTTGTAGATTTATGTCTTCATTACCCATGGCCTTTATGGCCTTCTTGAAGGTCTGGACAAACCTTTCAGCTAATCCATTGGTGGCGGGATGGTATGGGGCGGACGTGTAGTGCTTAACCCCATTGTTTTTTAAGAACTTCCTGAATTCTTCGGACACAAATTGCGGTCCATTATCAGAACAGATCTGTTCAGGCAGCCCATTCCTGGCAAATATGGTCCTTAATACTGTGATGGTTTTTTCCGTGGTGGTGGAGGACATCTTTATTACCTCCGGCCACTTGGAGTGTGCATCAACCGCGATTAAGAACATTGAGTCCACAAATGGACCAGCAAAGTCGATATGTACCCTTTTCCATGGAGATGAGGGCCACTCCCATGAATGTAGAGGGGCTTGTGGTGGGGCGTTTTGGACCTTCTGGCATCCTAGACAGCTCTTGGTCATTTCTTCGATGTCTCCATCAATACCTGGCCACCACACAAATGCTCTGGCTAGGTTCTTCATTTTCACTCCACCCAGATGCCCCTCGTGAAGCTCCTTTAGCACTCTATCCTTGAGTTTGGGTGGAATCACCACTCTGGATCCACACATCAAGGTTCCTCGGCACACTGACAGCTGTTCTCTTCTTTGCGAGAATGCTGGCAACAGTGGTTCGCCATGTGCTGGCCATCCCTTCACCGTTAAATCGTAGACTCGTGAGAGAGTCGGGTCATTTCTCGTTTCCTTTTCAATGGTAGAATTTGTTACTGGTAGACATTCCACTATGGTTGAGTGGAACATCTCCACTGGGTCCACTGTAGGTGCCTCTTCTACCGTTGGCAACGGTAGGCGCGATAAACCGTCAGCATTCCCATGCTGTTTTGATCCTTTGTATTCTATGTCATATTGATGTGCCCCTAGGAAAATGGACCACCTCTGTAGCCTTTTCTGTGTTCCTTCACTTAGGAGACCGCAGACAAATTTGTCTCGTAAAGAATCTGCCAGTCCTGCCCCGAATTGGCAGTGCTTGGACAGCTTTCTTAATTCGGTGAGGTAATCAGCGTTACTTTCATTCTTGTGCTGATTCCTCCTGAAGAATTTGAATCGTTCCGCTATCAGCAGCGGTGTTGGGTTTAAGTGCTCCTGTAGGGTATCAACAATCTCCTTAAAATTCTTGTCCATCGGTTTGGCTGGAGTGATTAAGTTTCGTAACAGCCCGTATGTCCTTGTGCCCATCAGATTTCGAAGTACCGATGCCTTTTTATCATCCTCTACTTCATTCGCTGTGCAATATACCTCCACTCTTTCCACATATGTGGTCCAATCCTCTATATTACTATTGAAAGCAGTAATATTGCCAGTCTTAGGCATCCTGAAAATCAAAAATGGCGCCTCCCGTGCTTTCCTTTCTTCCCTGCCGAGAAAAAAATGGCGCCTCCCGCGCTTTCCCGCCGCTGCTGACAACGCTGTTCTCCGCGGTTTTTATTTACACAGATATTTTTAATAGTTGGAGACTCGTTCCCGCCGGACTCGCTGGGATTTTTCCCTCCCTCTGCTTGGTCCGAACGCCGACCTGCTTTGCAGCGCCGGCCGTCTCCCGAGTGCTCCACCCTCCGTCTCTGTTTGCCTCCGCCTTCCGACTCGTTGCTCGGCCCCGCTGCAGAGCCACCCGATCGAGCCCCAGCCCGCTGCCCAGGAAGGATTAGTGCAGTACCTGCCACCAGCCCGGCTAGCTGGTGAAACCACAGTTTTTTTTTTTTTTCGACCTTCGTCTGAGGAATCGATCTCCTTGAGGTGCTGCCGAATTGCAGGTAAGTCCATTTCCAATTCGTCGCCACTGTTGTATCCGTGTATTAATGGAGACATGGAATGCAGGAGTTGGTTTAACAGGTGTTTACTGAACAAAGTCTGGAGGTGAATTAAAAGATACGAGACACTATACAGGCTTATATACCCGAGTGGTCACTACTGGTATTACAGTCCACAGGGGCTCTTAAAGGTACATACACTACAGGCATGACCGACGAGGCCGATATTTATTGCTCATCCCTAGTTGTCCTTCAAAACTTGATGGTGGGCCTTCTTCTTGAACCACTGCAGTCTATGCGGTGAAGGGAGTCCCACAATGCTGTTAGGTAGGGAATTCCAGCGTTTTGACCCAACAACAATAAAGGAATGGTGATATATGTCCAAGAAGGATGGTGTGTGACTTGGAGGAGAACTTGGAACTGCTACAGTTGTTACAGCTGCATCCATCCAGGCAAGTGGAGAGTATTCCATCACAGTCCTGACTTCTGTCTTGTAGGTGGTGGAGAGGCTTTGGACCACTCGCTGCAGAATACCCAGCCTCTAACCTGCTCTAGTAGCCACGACATTTATGTGACTGGTACAGTTTCATTTCTGGTCAGTGGTTGATGATAGGAGATTCAGTGATGGCAATGCCTTTGAATATCAAGGGGAGGTGGTTAGGCTCTCTCTTGTTGGAGATGATTATTGTCTGGCACTTGTGTGGCGTGAATGTTACTTACTACTTATCAGCCTAAGCCTGACTGTTGTCCAGGTCTTGCTGAGGAATTATCTGAGTAATTGTGAATGGATCTGAACACTGTGCAATCATCGGTGAACAGCCATATTTCTGACCTTATGATGGAGGAAAGGTCAATGATGAAGCAGCTGAAGATGGTTGGATCTTGGACATTCCCTGAGGAATTCCTGAAACAACATCCTGAGGCTGAGATGATTGGCTACCAACAACCACATCCATCTTCCTTTGTGCCAGGTATGACTCCAGCCACTGGCAAGATTTCCCCCTGATTCCCATTGACTTCAGTTCTGCTAGAGCTCCTTTATGTTACACTCAGTGATCGCCACTTAATACAGGAAACTTTCGATTAACCAGCCCCTAAATAACCGGAACGCTCTATCCACCGGCAAAATTCAGGAGTCGGTTCAGGTAACTTTTTTTTACTTTTAGTTACTTTTTTTACTCCATTTGTTGCTGTGCAAGGGTGTAGCTGAAGCTGTTGCTAAGCTACAGAGATGCTTGCAACTTGTGCCGCTTGTTTAAGCAACAGGGTTTGTTGCTTTATACGGAGCTCTGAGATCCGTATCTTTTACTATAGCGTTCGGTTATCCGGAATTGTTGATGAACCGGCAACACGTCGGTTCCGTCCGTGCCGGATACCAGAAAGTTTCCTGTAGCACTGTTGACAACTCCTTCCGCTACTTTGCTAATGACTGAGAGAATGTTGATGGGACAATAATTGGCTGGGTTGGATTTATCCTGCTTCCTGTAGACAAAACGTACCTGGGCAATTTTCCACATTGTCACATAGATGCCAGTATTGTAGATGTACTGGATCTGCTTATAGATGCATTTAGTTAGGAGCACACGTTTTCAGCACTACAGCAGGGATGTTGTCAGGCCTCATAGCCTTTGCTATACCCACTGTGCTCAGCCATTTCTTAACGTCATGTGGAGTGAATGAAAGTGGCTGAAGACCGGCGTGTGTGATGATAGGGACCTCAGGAGGAGGCCAGGAAGCATTATCCTCTCAGCATTTCTGATTGAAGATGATTGCAAATGCATCAGCCTTGTTTTCTGCACTCACATGCTGTGCTCTGCCATCATTGAAGATGAAGATGTACTTGGAGCCTCCTCCTCCTGTTAATTGCTTAATTGTCCACCACCGTTTGCGACTGGATGTGGCAGGACTGCAAAGCATTTATCTGCTCAGTTGGTTGTGGGATTGCTTAGCTCTGTCTAGAGCATGCTGCTTCCGCTAACCAACATGCTTGTTGTCCTGTGTTGCAGCTTCGTCAGGTTGGCAACTCGTCGTCATGTACACCATGTGCTGCTGCTAACATACTCTTCTACACTCCTCATTGAACAAGTGTTCTTAAGCAGCTAACGCCTGCTATTGGATCTCCTCACTACACATTTGTTAATTTCTGCACTGTTCATTAAGCAGAGGGCAGTATACAATATTTTAGTAATCAAGGATCAGGTTCAAACATGACACATAGGCCGGAATATTCCGGGGTGGTAGCGGGCGCGATCAGTGGCGGGTCAGGTGTGAAAGTTGTTATTTTTGACAGCAGATCAGGAACCTGCTGTCATCCCGCCCCCACATGCCTTTCCCCCAGGCACGTCTGTAATTGTGGAGCCAACCCAGCCGACAGTGGCGGGCGACCCAATTGAAATGATTAACAGTTAGTTGTCAGACCCTTAACAGGCTTTTTTAACTTACTTTTCCATTTAACTGCATGGCCACGGCAACCACACTGCTCAGGAACCATGTCTGTTAACCTGAGGCAGGGGTTCCATGGCCATTGTTCCAGCTGATTACTTGACCACATCAAATGTACAGTAAAAGCTGACAGATGATCACTTTCCTCAGGCAGAAGCTATTGCTCAGTCCATTTCCAGCACAGATGCTGCAGGCTGCGAGTCTTTCCAGCAAAGTCTCCATTCAGTCTCACATAATTGGAAGAACTCTCTCGCCATTGACAGAATGTCATCTGTTCTTCATCTGCCATCTATTCCATCAACATGGGTGCCATTTATACTGTCTCACCTTGGTCCTCAGAATCGAACAACAATGAGCCCCAACACCAGCAGCACCAACAACAACAGCAACCTTCTGCACAATCACCTGATGCTGTGCAGGACACAGGGCATCAGCACCCGACCACATTGCTGCCTGGGAGGCCAGGGATGGCCTAATCATTGCCAGATTTACTTAACTTTACGCTGTACACCCATTTGGCTGCCACATGATGAATCAGGTTGGCACCACCCCACACCAACACCATAAAGCATCCCTACAATGACCAAGCCATTCCTTTCACACTCACCACCATTGTGGGGTGTACCGTTATGTCTCACCATTCACTGCAACTCACTAAACCACCTCCAAAGGTGCACACAAATCTGTCCAAGATCGGAAAGTGTTGAAAATAAAGATTTTTATGTTTGACACCACATTAACAGAAACTTTACATAAACGTTGGATAAAATACCCAAGTGGCTACCCTTGTGTATTGTAGAATCATAGAAAGTTACAGCACGGAAGGAGGCCCATCGTGTCTGCACCAGCCAACAAAGAGCTATCCAGACTAATCCCACTTCCCAGCTCTTGGTCCATAGCCCTGCAGGTTAGAGCATCCCAAGTGCACATCCAAGTACTTTTTAAATGTGGTTAGGGTTCCTGCCTCTAACACCCTTTCAGGCAGTGAGTTTCAGACCTCCACAACCCTCTGGGTGAAGAAATTTCCCCTCAAATCCCCTCTAAACCTTCCACCAATTACTTTAAATCTGTGCCCCCTGGTTTTTGATCCCTCTGCTAAGGGAAATAGGTCCTTTCTATCCACTTTATCTGTGCCCCTCATAATTTTATACACCTCAATAAGGTCTCCCCTCAGCCTCCTCTGTTCCAAGGAAAACAGACCCAGCCTATCCAGTCTTTCCTCATAGCTAAGATTCTCTACTCCCGGCTGTTATGTTCATTAATAACTAGACATTCTTATTATGAACACAGCTAGCTTCTAGCTAGTCATTTATTCAGTACACGTTCTCTAGGTACAGTATCTGTAGAGATGCAGCATGTGTGCTCCTGTGTGCAGGCTGCCATCTTGACTGTTGCCTTGTGGGTAGCCTAGTGCCTCATGGGTAATGTAGTCTTAATATGTATACAGCTATATACAGCTCTACAGCGCCACCTAGTGTCCACTATAGAATGACATGTTATTGATCACTACATCCCCCTTTCTTTGAGGTTTAACAAAATCAATATCAATCAACTTTCAAGAAAACAAGATAATATCAGTAACACTTTTGTTAGTGATCTATAAACATAAACATTTTCAAAACAGTCAACACATTTTCAAAGCTTTACATTGTACTCAAAGATTAAGTCTATCAGGCTTTTTTACTTCACGTGTGGATCTTCTCAACACGGGTAAGTCTGATGTGTCTTCATGAGATTGTTCTGGCGGTGAATGACAAGATGCAGTTGCAGCATTGTCATCAATCTGCTCTTGTATAGATCGAGGTCCCCTTGCGATCTTTGCTTGGAGAGGGTTTCAGTGTTTCCTTCGCTCTTCATGCCATAACTCTCAATGTAGTCAATGCACTCTCGAAAAACTGCTGGCAGCTGGATCCCATCATACAGCATAGTCCTCTCAGCAGCCTCGGCTAATGGAACACCAAAGATTGGCCTGAGGGAAGAAGGAGTATCCACCGGAACTGCTTCCTGCTCTGGTGCAGGCTTTTTCTTTTTCTTTTTCTCTTTCCACTGCTTAACAACATCTGCTGCGGTTATATCTTTGGACTTTTTCTCCTTGTGTTTTTCCTCTTTGTGCTTTTCTTTGACCTTAAAGTCTTTTTCTTTCTTCTTGGAGAAACTAGGCTTTTTGAAGACATGGATACCCTTTGGCCTTTTCATCCTTGATGGGCTCTTTGCTTCATCACCTGAGTCATCTGGTCTGCTTATGGCACAGTTTATACGGTAGACTCTCTTGACCAGTTCTAAGTCTTCACAAGCTTTGTCACCTAGTATTGAATCAAGTCTTTCAGCCACAACAGAAAACATGAGATGATGCACTTTGTCTTTGACTGTCACTTTAAGTCTGCATACACCTAAGCTATCTATTTTCTGTCCATTATAGTCCTTCAGTAGTACTGACTTTTTCTGTATTTTGGGCTTTTCTTTCATATTGTTAATGTCACTCATACTGATTAAGTTTGCTTTTGCCCCAGTGTCCAGTTTCAATGTAACTAATGCTCCATTTGTCTGCAGTGGGATCATCCATTTGTCCACTTTTACTGCATTGACTTTATGTTCAGCATTGTCCATTTCTGAGGGCTGCACATTTTCTGTATCTTTTTTTGATATCGTCACATGACACCATTCCTACAAAAAATGTCTCACTTAAATCAGTGTCCTCAATCACATTAACTTGTTGCCCTTTCGTTGTTTTTACTTTTGAAAAGCATTGTTTGGCAAAGTGATTCTTTCCATTACACTTTGTGCACATTTTTCCAAACGCTGGGCATTGTCTTAACTGGTGTTTGTAACCACAGCGTTTACAATTAAAAATTTCATCCTCCGATTGCTTTTCATTTCTGTTCTGCCCACGTTTCTTCCCCTTGTAGGACACAGCACCGACAGCAGCATTATCACTCATTACAATCGCATCATTATTGATTTCATTGAAAGTCTTCGCGTGCTTTCGAGCTAGCTCGCTGGCTTGGCATATTTTCACCGCATTTTCCAAATTTAGTTCGGTTTCTCTCAACAGACGTTCCCTGACTTTTTTATCATGAATACCAAACACAATCTGGTCATGAATCATGGATGATTTCAGCTCAGAGAAATTACATGTCTGTGCTTTCAGTTTCAGATCAGTTATAAAGCTATCAAAAGTCTCATTTTGTTGCTGTGTCCGAGAACGGAAGATGTATCTTTCATACGTCTCATTCTTTTTGGGAGAGCAATGTGCATCAAATTCTTTTAGCACATCTTCTAATTTTCCTCTGTTCTCCTCTGGATTAAATACAAATGTATTAAATACCTCTATCGCCTGTGGGCCTGCAACCGCAAGCAGCAACGCTATCTTCCTTGTGTCTGGCTTCATACCGAATCTGATGGCTGCAATGTAGAGTTCGAATTGTTGTTTAAAAATCCGCCAATTGTAGTCGACATTTCCCTCGCGATTCAAACGCTCTGGTGGCTTCAAATTCTCCATGTCGCTTTTCACAATTTTCAGCAGATCTTCACCACCCTGGTACCATGTTGTGTTCATTAATAACTAGACATTCTTATTATGAACACAGCTAGCTTCTAGCTAGTCATTTATTCAGTACACGTTCTCTAGGTACAGTATCTGTAGAGATGCAGCATGTGTGCTCCTATGTGCAGGCTGCCATCTTGACTGTTGCCTTGTGGGTAGCCTAGTACCTCATGGGTAATGTAGTCTTAATATATATACAGCTATATACAGCTCTACGGCTCCACCTAGTGTCCACTATAGAATGACATGTTATTGATCACTACACTGGCAACATCCTTGTAAATCTCCGCTGTACCCTCTCCAGTGCAATCACATCTTTCCTGTAATGTGGTGACCAGAACTGCACACAGTACTCCAGCTGAGGCCTAACTAATGTTTTATACAGTTGAAGCATAAGCCCCCTGCTCTTGTATTCTATGCCACAGCTAATAAAGGCTGAGTAGTACTGAGCCCTGCGGAACCCCACTGGAAACAGCCTTCCAGTCACAAAAACACCCATCAACCATTACCCTCTGCCTCCTGTCTCCGAGCCAGTTTTGAATCCAACTTGACACTTTGCCCTGGATCCCATGGGCTTTGAACTTCGTGACCAGTCTGCCATGTGGAACCTTATCAAAAGCCTTGCTAAAGTCCATAAAGACTACATCAAACGCACTACCCTCATCTACCCTCCTTGTTACCTCCTCAAAAAATTCAATCAAGTTTGTCAGACACAACCTTCCCTTAACAAATTCGTGCTGACTATCCTTGATTAATCCGTGTCTTTCTAAATGAAGATTTATCCTGTCCTTCAAAATTCTTTCCAATAATTTTCCCACCACCGAGGTTAGGCTGACTGGCCTGTAATTACTCGGTCTATCCTTTTCTCCCTTTTTAAACAAGGGTACCACATTAGCAGACCTCCAGTCCTCCGGCACCACACCTGAAGCCAGGGAGGATTGAAAAATGATGGTCAGGGCCTCTGCTATTTCTTCTTTTGCTTCCCTTAACAGCCTGGGATACATTTCATCCGGGTCTGGGGATTTATCAACTTTTAAAGCTGCTAAACCCCTTAATACTTCCTCTCTCACTATGTTTATTTCATCTAATATTTCACACTCCTCCCCCGATAGCAATATCTGCCTCGCCCCTCTACTTTGTGAAAACAGACACAAAACCCTACCGACGTCTCCTGCCTCCACGCACAGATTACCCTCATGATCTCTAATAGGCCCTACCCTTTCTTTAGTTATTCTCTTACTCTTAATATATTTATAAAACATCTTTGGGTTTTCCTTGACTTTCCTTGCCATGAAATTTTCATGCTCTCTCTTTGTTTTCCTAATATCCTTTTTAATTGCACCCCTGCACTTACTGTACTCCTCTAAAGATTCTGGAGTATTTAGCCCTCGGTATCTGTCATACACCTCCCTTTTTTTCTTTATCCTACCCTGTATGTCCCTAGACATCCAGGGGGCCCTAGAATTGTTAGTCCCACCTTTTTCTTTAAGGGCACATATTTGGTCTGAACCCTCCAGATCGCCTGCTTGAATGCCTCCCACTGCTCTGTTAGTTGGTATGATTGCACTAGGATGAGGGTGAGTGTGAGGGGTGGCTAGTGAGATGGGGATGTGATAATGTAGATAGAGAGGGATGGGTGGACATGCAAGGTATGTTGGTGTGAGTAAGGATGTGCAGGAGTAGGGTAGGGAAGGCAGAGTGATGGCGATGTGATGAGAGGCACAGCAGGATGATGTTCAGTGTGGCTTTGTACTAACGCTTCCTGATCTAATGAGATCATTGAAACGTTTGCGGCATGGCACCCAGATCCTCCTGACCACATCCCTGCTTGTGACCTCTTCTGCAATCTGCAACCAGGCTGTCTTGGTCTCCTGGGGGGGGTCTCTTCCCCCCATCAGAAGTGAAGAGGACCTCCCTGCGTGCTCTGATTGATGTGCCTCAATAAATCCGAGACTCGATGTTAGCGAAACAAAACAAGGCTTTTATTGACTTAGAAGGTAACACACAGAGGAGAATGTATCTTCCATCCAGAGGTCTGCCGTACTGGATGTGCTGCAGGCTGGGCCAGCTTACATAGGAGCCAGGTATGGGCGGAGCCCTACACACAGTACAATACAATGGAAATGAAACTGAAACCAACCACAGTCACAGGCAGAGAAATACTGATGAGTGATGAATGGAATATTTCATCACACTGACTTCCTCCATAAGCATATGGAGGGAGTCATGGGAGATCCTGGTTGCAGCCCTCTGTCTCTGTGCAGTCATTGTCAGTGTTTGCAGCACTCCAATGCTGTAGTACACTGACAGCACTATGTTAGATTAAATGTCAAATCTAATGGGACCATGGTCTCTTTAAAGCTCCCGGCTGAAAACGCGTCATGAATGACGTCACCAGACCAGCTCCATTTAATTGGGTCGGGTAACGCGCTGGGTGGGCTTAATAGACCGTATTAACGTGAGTTTGTTTTCAGTAGCAGGATGGGGCCAGCAGTGGTGTCACGACCCGCCATGGCCACTGCCTGCACCGGACCCGCCCAGGTAGGCAAAGGCCATAGTTTGTCAACATATGGGGAGAACAGATGAGTTCGCTTTTTTGGTGCGAACCTACATCTGTTCTGAGAAAGGATCGACTCAGGAATCATTAAATCATAAGTTCTCTCCATAAATGCTGATTGATCTGCTGAATGTTTCCAATATTTTTTTGTTTTTGTTTCACATTTCCAGCATCTGCAGTTTTTTTTGCTTTTTGATGACACAGAGTTTTCCAAACTACTAGTAGCATTCCAACTCGCAACCAACGCTACCAAAAACATCTTAAACCAACTTTTGTGCCCCCATCCCAGCCAGAGCACGAGGCAGAATAAGTACACCCAAAGTGCGCTGCTCCTATCCAGCCCCAGGATCGGCTGGTGTTCCCCTGGCAGGGCTCAGTACCAATGAGAGCAGCAGGAGAAGCAGAGACAGCTGCAGGTATGGCCATGGTGATTGGGATATCAGCAGCTAGAAGGGCCTGATTTAGTAGTAAAGATCCTGTGGGTGGGGGAGAGGTGTGGGGAGGAGTGGGGGGGAGGGGAGTATGAGCTTGAAGCTCTAAAAATTAAAGTGAGGGCTTACATGCAAGAACAGTCTGCTCCAGGGACTCCTGTGGTTAGTAGAACTTTAGGAGCAGGCCATAGATCCATTTTCTTTGGGTGCCCTTACACTGGTAGACCAGGGAAATGAGGTAAGTGGCTGAAAGCGCCACTTTCCGCCTCAAAATCATTGCGTGTGGCCTCAATCTTACGCAGGCACAGGCCAGGCTCCACGCCCCGAGAATGCCTTTGAGATCCCTGGGCAGAGTTAAAGGGGCAAAAAAACCTTTTTCCTGCTCTTCACGCCTGTGGAACTGAGCACTCACTGGGCACAAGTGTCAGGAAAATCAGTTTAATTAACTGGTCATTCATTTCAATATTGTTTAAAAGACCTTGCTGTGTGCAAAGTGGCTACCCATATAATCATTGCACCTCAATCTTAATCTTTATATGTGAAGCACCTGAAGATCTTTCTGAGATGTAATAAAACATGGCGTAAATGCAAATCTTCAGTTTTTATGATAGTAATTCTCAATGACATTGGATTATAAACATTACACAGGGTTCTGATGTAAGTGAATTACACTCCTAAATTAAGATTATGAGATGTGTGCAGTTTATATCAAAATGATGAGAAATGGGTTTTGTATGGTCTCAAATTAAAGTGTACAATTTATATCCAATTGTACGAGGGCAGCTCATCATCCTAATTTTAGATTCAGTTTCAGATTTAGACAACAGCAAGAAGCAGATTACTGGTGGAAGCAAAAAAAAGGATTGAAAGCAAAATTTCAAGGAATGAAGACAATTAAAGGGGCGTATCATGACAGGGGGGCAACAATTCTGAAAAAAAGGCATCCCAATCCATTAGCAGCCTGTGCCAATGGCTGAAGGAGCAGGTAACTAAGCAAATAAATTGAAAAACAGAAGGAAACGTAAATCAAAGGTGCAGGTAAATGGTGGAGCAGCTCAGCAATTGAGCCACTGTTTGATGGCTGTTGAAGTTAAACTGGTTGCCACATGAGGCAGTCAACAACAACAACAACTTGTATTTATATAGCATCTTTAACGTAGTAAAACCTCCCAAGGCACTTCACAGGAGTATTATAAGACAAAATTTTGACACCGAGATACAGAAGAAGAAACATGGGCAGATGACCAAAAGCTTGGTCAAAGAGGTAGGTTTTAAGGAGCGTCTTAAAGGAAGAAAGAGAGGTAGTGAGGCAGAGAGGTTTAGGCAGGGAGTTCCAGAGCTTAGGGCCTAGGCAACAAAAGGCACGGCCACCAATGGTTGAGCGATTATAATCAGGGATGCTCAAGAGGGCAGAATTTGAGGAGCACAGATATCTCGGGGGGTTGTGGGGCTAAGAAAATTACAGAGATAGAGAGGGGCGAGTACATGGAGGGATTTGAAAACAAGGATGAGAATTTTGAAATTGAGGTGTTGCTTACTCAGGAGCCAATGGAGGTCAGCAAGCACAGGGGAGCTGGGCGAACGGGACTTGGTGCGAATTAGGACACGGGCAGCCAAGTTTTGGATGACCTCAACTTTACACAGTGTAGAATGTGGGAGGCCAGCCAGGAGTGTTTTGGAATAGTCAATTCTAGAGGTAACAAAGGCATAGATAAAGGTTTCAGCAGCAGATGAGCTGAGGCACGGGCAGAGACGGGCAATGTGTCGAAGGTGGAAACGGGCGGTCTTAGTTATGCCACAATTATGTGGTCGGAAGCTCATTTCAGGGTCAAATATGACACCAAGGTTGCGAACACCAAGGTCAGCCTCAGACAGATGTTAGAGAGAGTGATGGAGTCAATGGCTAGGGAACAGAGTTTGTGGCGGGGACTGACGACAATGGCTTCAGTCTTCCCAATATTTAATTGGAGAAAATTTCTGCTCATCCAGTACAGAATGTCGGACAAGCAGTCTGACAATTTAGAGACCGTGGAGGGGTCGAGAGAAGTGGTGGTGAGGTAGAGCTGGGTGTCATCAGCGTACATGTGGAAACTGACGCTGTGTTTTCGGATGATGTTGCCAAGGGGCAGCATGTAGATGAGAAATAGGAGGGGGCCAAGGATAGATCCTTGGGGGACCCCAGAGGTAACAATGCGGGAGCAGGGAGAGAAGCCGTTGCAGGTGATTAGATAGATAAGAATGGAACCAGGTGAGTGCAGCCCCACCCAGCTGGATGACGGTGGAGAGGCGTTGGAGAAGGATCGAGTGATCAACCGTGTCAAAGGCTGCAGACAAGTCAAGGAGGACGAGGAGGGATAGTTTACCTTTGTCACAGTCACAAAGGATGTCATTTGTGACTTTGATGAGAGCCGTTTCAGCACTGAGGCGGGGGGTTAAACCGGATTGGAGGGATTCAAACATGAAATTCCGGGAAAGATGGGCATGGCTTTGGGAGGTAACAACAGATTCAAGGGTTTTGGAGAGGAAAGGGAGGTTGGAGATGGGGGCGATAGTTTGCAAGGACGGAGGGGTGAAGGGTTGTTTTTTGAGATGGGTGGTGATGGCAGATTTGAAGGAGAGGAGGACAGTACCTGAGAAAAGAGAACCATTAACAATGTCAGCTAACATGGGAGCCAGAAAAAGAAGTTAGGTGGTCAACAGTTTAGTGGGAATAGGGTCAAGGGAGCAGGAAATGGGTCTCATGGACAAGATGAGCAAGGTGAGGGCATGAGGGGAGATCGGCGAGAAACTGGAGAAAGATGCGAGTTCGGGGCTAGGCCAGGGGGAACCTTAGAGGAAGTTTGGCCTGGTGGGCTAGGGGAAGGAAGGGAAGTGGCAGAGGCAGCTGATCAGATGGTCTCAATCTTAGAGACAAAGAAGTCTATGAGCTCTTCGCACTTGTTGTTGGAGGTGAGGGTGGAGGAGACAGGGGAGAGGGGTTTAAGAAGATGGTTAGCAGTGGACAATAGAAGCCGGGGCGTTATCTTCGCATTCCAGAATGATCTTGGAATAGTGAGCAGTTTTGACAGACAAGAGTAGAACCCAATAATGCTTTATGTGGTCCAGCCAGATCTGGCGGTGAATGGCTAAACCAGTTGTCCGCCATATCTGTTCAAGTCTGCGTCCCTTGGACTTGAGGGAACAAAGATGAGGGCCATACCAGGGGGAACGGCCAGGATGAGCAAGAGTAATGGTATTAATAGGGACTAAGGCATCAAAGATGGTGGTGAGGGTGTAGTTGATCAGATCAGTAGCTGCAGAAATGTCATGGTGAATGAAGGACCAAAGGCAGGACAGTTGAGATTTCGTAAGTGCAATTATAAGAGAGTTGGGAGAGAGTTTTTTCCAGGAGGGACACAAAAGGAAATAGGGTTGGGTGGGAGAAGGGAGATGTGGGTGGAGAGCGATACAAGGAAGTGATCAAAGATGGCCTTATCTGCGATTGACATGGTGGGAGTAGCGAGGCCACAAGAGATGACAAGTTCAAGGAGGTGGGTTGGGGAGTTCACATGGAGGGAGAAATTAAGGAAGGATGGGAGAGTAGTGAACTCAGGCGAGAGACAGCACGATGAATTGAGATGGAGATTGAAATCACCAAGGATGAGAAGTCGCTCGCTGCAGAGGCTGAGGGAGGAAAGCGGTGAAGATATCTCGGTGATAACATTTTTATTGTACTTGGGTGGGCGGTAAAGAACAAGAATTTTAAATGAGAAGAGAGAGGGTTAGAACAAGGTGAGATGCTCAAAGGAGGAGAAAGTGCCAGAGGAGTCGGGGGACCGACCAAGTTGTGATTTGGTGATGCGAGCCACACCGCCACCACGGCAGTCTGAGCAAGGTAAGTGGTGGAAGGTATAGCCAGGCGGGGAGGCTTCATTTAAGGGTAAGGTGTCATCAACCCTCAGTCAAGTTTCCGTCAGGGACATGATGGCGATGCAATCATCCACGATAAGCTCATGGATGGCAAGGGCCTTGTTAGCAAGTGAATGGACATTCTGGAGGCAGATGCGGAGAGCGTCGATGATGGCTGATCCACTGCCAACGTCCACAGAGTCAGCGCTGGGGGGGATGAGTTGGACGGGGACGAGATTGGCAAGATTAGCCCCCGCGGGCACGCTGGGCCACAAGGTCGGTGAGAGAGTAGGATGGGACAGTTGGGGTTGCTACTCGTGAGGAGGCAGCAACGAGTGCCACGGTGGGCCCTTCGGAGGATGCCAAGAGACAGAGGGAAGCTGCAGGCTTATCTAAGAGGGAGTCAGGTCTGGGACGGTGGCTGGAGAGTAGGAAGGTTGAAGAGTAATGAAGGGTTGGGGTAGGGATTTGGGAGGGCAGAGCATCCGAGAGAGGAGAGATGAAAGGCGGCATGATGACAGGAGAGACCGGTCAGGGAGGAATAGAGAGAAAAGAAAAAGGGGGAGAAAGAAGTGGAAATAGAAGTGAACGGCTCGGATCCGGGGCGGCAGCCAAAATGCACACGCGAATGGAAACAGGGAAAAACTCAAGTTACATAGTCACAAGAGGAGCTGCCTTCTATCCCGCTCCACAGCACAATCCCCATATGTCAGCATTGCAGCATGCCTGGAAGTGGGAGGATTCAAGTTTCAGTCTACTTTTTTATGTTAATTAACTGATGACAGCTATCATTGTCAATTGAGAGGTAGCAAATGCTGCTTCTTTTTTAAAGGGGCACAACCCATAAACTGTAAATTAAAGACATTTTTAATGAAGCATAAGAAAATCAAATTAAAATTTGGTTCTGGGGGGTGTTGAAGCACTCCAGTTCCTCCGGTGCCCACCAGTCACCGAAGGCCTCAAACATGCCAGTGGACACCATCTTTAGGGACACCTGGGCATGAACATAGCCGCGGAAGAGATGCAGGCAGTCGGGCCGAATGACCCCCTTGAGTGCTTGCTGCCTGAACTTGTGGATGGCCTTCTTGGCCTGGCCCAGGAACAGTCCTACGCGGAGGTACTCTGATCTGTCCGCTCCCCTCGCACCGAGTGGCGAAAGATCAGAAGCGTGGGGCTGAAGTGCAACAGTTCACTATTAATGTCAGTTGATGTGCCAGTCCTGTGCTACATTTTAGCTGCAGGTGTCTTTGTTGCCAATGACACAACTCTGCATCATATTTTCTGATGCAGACCCTGCGAAGATAGTTCCCTACCGCTGCTGCCAAGGTAGGTGTGCCAGGTCCTGCAGGTATATGGTTGGTGGCATCTTGTGAGTGCAGCCAATCAGGGTATGCTAGCTGTTGATACCCTGGCATGCCTTCTTTCATGCAGTGCATGACACACTGGATGAACGATTAGGAAGGATCGAACATTACGACTAGTCAGGCATTCACACATCTTAGTGATGGCATTTGGTCTACTGTCCCTGTTTCGTCTGTGAATAGTATCCTCTGCCTGCATCAGTTGTCTTCCAAACTGAGTTTGCCTTGGTCTGTAGATGTGAGTGTGCATTTAGCAGTGGGTGGGCAACAAAACAGCTCTAGTGCAGCCTGACCTGCCTGGCATTCCTCTGTTGGTCCTCCTTCCAAAAAACAATGATACAGGGAAATTGCCACGCGCTCTGTATAAACTGGTGGGAGGAATAATGCAGCCCCACAGCAAACGGCATGAAGGCAGAAACAAAGTACTCGTCTACAGAAACATACTATGAATCTAAATCTTTAAACATTCTACCATCTTCTCTGAATCACCTAGCAATCTTGGCACTGGTTTTACATGGGCAGGAGCAGCAAATAGTGCAAATGAGACAGAAATAGCTTAAAATGGGTCATATGGCATCACTTACGCTTGCAAATCAGGCAAGCTCGATCAGAACATTTTGCCTCATGCCACTGCTTTAGCGTTTATGTACTAACATTTCTGGCAGGAAGGGCAAAGTTCCAGAGTGAAAAGCACAGGTGTTGCATTTTTTTTATGTCAGAAAGTTACTGAGGTGAGAAGGCAACAGCTTGTTTTGTTTCTCCCTGCATCACTGAACCAGCCAAACAACCTAATCCTCTGGATCAGCTCTGGTTGTGTTTACTTCACCCCCACATAAAGTTCTCTAAGCAGGAGATGTTTCCTGGTTTACCACAAGATAACACAACTTAGAATTTGAAAAAAAATAATCAGTGAATGCAGCAAAATTCAATCAAAATCTTTCACCTAAAGTTGTGCTACCTTTAATAGTTATTTTCCAAAAGTTATTCATTTTTTAAACATGCATTTGATTTCCACCACAAAATATACAATGGTCAACTGCACATATCACTATCACTAATTTGCCATATTAAAGTTCAAGAGTTTGCTAGGTGTGGGATTGCAAAGAGGTATTCAAAATTATGAAGGGTTTTGATTGAGTAAATAAGGGAAAACAGAGGACAGGGATTTAAGATAATTGGCAAAAAAAAACAGAGGGGAGATGAAAATTATTTTTCCACAGTGAGTTGTTCTGATCTGGAATGCACTGCCTGAAAGGATGGTGGGAGCAGATTCAATAGTATTGACATGGGTAGGGAATTAATTAGGAGGTAGGAAACAGAGTAGGGATAGTGGGTATGTACTCAAATTGGCAGGATGTGACTAGTGATGCCCCCAGGGATCTGTACTGGGGCTTCAACTTTTCACTATATTTATAATTAACTTGGATGAAGGAATAGAGAGCCATATATCCAAGTTTGCTGACAACACCGAGTTAGATGGCACCATAAATAGTGTAGATGGGAGCAGAACGTTGCAAAGGGACATTGATAGATTAAGTGAGTTGGCAAAATTGTGGCAGATGAAGTTCAATGTGGGGAAGAGTAAGGACTTAGGGCCTGAGAAACACCTTGAGAAAGATAGATCAGAGTATTTTCTAAATGGTGAGAAGCTAGAAAGAGCAGAGAGATTTAGAAGTCCAAGTAAGGGGTGGAAGTTATGCTCAGTTATACAAAGCTCTGGTTAGACCACATTTAGAGTATTGTGTTCAGTCCTGGGCCCCGCACCTCAAGAAGAATATATTGGCCTTTGAGTGGGTGCAACACAGGTTCACCAGAATGATACCTGGACTATAAGGGTTAAATTACGAGGATAGGTTACATAGACGAGGCTTGTATTTCCTTGAGAATAGAAGATTAAGGGGTGATCTAATTGAGGTGTTTAAGATGATTAAAGAAGTTGATAGGGTAGATAGTGTAGCACCAGCTTTCTGGCCATTTTTATGAATCATATTTTATATCCAAAACCCCAAGACAGAGCTGTACTGTTGGGCAAGCTTGTGGGAGTGGCTTAGGGAATAGGCCAGGCTAACCTGACTAAGGTGCATTCATATGCAAACGGCCATCTCACACTGACGTCATCACCATCTAACATGATTACTGGGAAAAGTACCCCGAGAGGTAACTCAGAGACACTATCAATAAAACACAGTCCCAACCGAAACGGGTGGAAGGCAGGAGATGGCCAGGCCATTGTCTTCCATGAGATAAGCCAGTTAAGCAGGTTCGGTTTGAGATTGAAACCCATTACCTACTAGTGGGGGCCATCAACTCAGGAAACAACAGACATCGAGTATCATTTTTCACAAAGATTTCAAAGGTCATGAGTCACTCCAGGCCACAGTGGGGTCCAGACAGATCACTTGAGTCAATACATCGAACAGTATTGGCAGGAGGAAGAGGCAATGGGTTTTGGGTATATCAGGAGCCGTTCGAGGGCTGCCCTCCTCTTCTTGTCCTCGGCATCAGTCTACAGCGAGTCTCCCGAGTGAGGTTTGGCTCGATGGAACACTGCCAGAATCTGAGCGCTGCTCTTCATCCCTCATCAACGGACCTCGACTCAAACTGGAACTTGGATACTGCGTCGGCGGTACGGAACCAGGAGCGAGACGTACAGGAAGAAGCTGCAAGACAATCCTATTAAACACAATACGGTTGAGCTCAAATGGGTGTCCGAGTCTGATCTGTTCCATATAATCCCTATCGTCCAGAACTTGTAGTAAGAGGTGTGTTTTCAGTGCGCCCGAGAAAACCACTTACAATAGAGAGAAACTATTTCCTCTGGTGGGGGAGTCCAGAACAAGGGGACATAACCTTAAAATTAGAGCTAGGCTCCTCAGGGGTGATGTTAGGAAGCACGTTTTATTTCCTACATTACAACAGTGACTACACTTCAAAAGTACTTCATTGGCTGTAAAGCACTTTGGGACGTCCAGTGGTCGTGAAAGGTACTATAAAAGTCTTTCTTTCTTTCAGTTCTTCACAAAAAGGATAATGAAAATCTGGAACCCTCTCACCCAAATTGCTGTTGAGACTAGGGCAATTGAAAATTTCAAAAGTGAGATTGATAGATTTTTGATAGGCATGGGTATTAAAGGTTACAGAACCAAGGCAGGTAGATGGAGATAAGATGATGATCTAATTGAATGACGGTACAAGCTCAAGGGGCTGACTGGCCTACTCCTGTTCCTATGTTCATATGTTTCGAATAGTAACTTTGAAATGGGAATTGGATATATACTTTAAAAGAAAATATTTGCAGGGCTATGGGGAAAGAGCAGGGGAATGGGACTATTTGGTTAGCTCTTTCAAAGATCCAGCACAGGCACCATTGGTCAAGTGCCTTCTGTGCTGTATGATTCTATAACGTGATTGGAAAGTAGCGTGAGACAAGAGATATATGTGCTGTATTTTAAATGCACAATATTATACTTTTCATTTCATAAAACTGTTAAACACACAACAATTTGCCAAAACCACTTATGTTTCTCACAGGTGGCACCTTGGCCCTGATATTTACTTGGGGCCTGGAAGAGAGTGGGGGGAAGGATTTTCGGACGGGAAACTGGAAATATGAGGTTCCCAGACGTCCTGCAGAAATTAACCGCAAGTTGTCTTTGACATATTTTCAACACTCAGCAGCCAGCCAGATTAATAGGTTGGCTGCCTCTCCTCCAGGAAAGCAGCCGGGGAGCAGATGTCAGGTCATGGAGGGGGGGATCGGATGTAGGGAGGGCTTCGGATATCACGGAGGGGTTGAGGTCAGCCTGTTGCGGGGGTCCCAATGTGTGCAGGTAAGCTTGTTGGGCCTGGAGGAAACACTCCTGCTGCTCCTGGCCCACAAGCAATAAAGGCCTCATTGATCCAGCTATTCCCTTCTCCTTTTACCTGTCTCCATGAGTTAAAAATTAAACTGCTGTTAAAATGGAGGCACGCAGCCTCCTTAAAAGATTTCAGTGACTGACCCACCTCCTGAGAGCAGGGTAGTTGCCTATCCCCCGACCTGCCTCCATTAAAACCAGAAGTGAGCACGTTGGGGTTGGGTTTGAGATTTTAACATTTTTTACCTTCTCACCCACGCCACCACCCACCCCCCCCCCCGCAATCCCACCTGTCCTTGGGGGGTTAAAATTTATTTCCTTGTCTCCAGTGCCACAAGGAGAAGCGACTTGTTGAGGTGATATTCGCTGACAAAGCCCCAGGTCCAGATGGATTGCACCTGAGGGTACTCACTAGGGAGGAGATAGTGGAGGCACTGGTATTCACACACATAAATTCAGTAGAAAAAGGAATAGTGCCAGAGGACTAGTAATTCCTATTTTCAAAAAGGGAGGTCGAACTAATCCAGGGAATTAAAGATCAGTTAGCTTGACGTCAAGTCACTAGAATCGTTGCTAAAATCACATAACCAAACATCGAGAGACGGAGGATATAAATAAAAAATATAGTCAGCGCGGATTTCTTAAAGGAAGATCGTGTTTAGCCAACCTTACTGAATTCTTTGAAGAAGTAACAGAAAGGTTAAGCAAGGGCAATGCAATGGATATAGAATCATAGAATGATACCGCACAGAAGGAGGTCATTCGGCCCATCATGTCTGTGACGGCTCTTTGGTAGAGCTATCCAATTACTCCTACTCCCCCGCTCTCTCCCCAAAGCTCTAAATTTTTTCCCCTTCAAGTATTTATCCAAATCTCTTTTGAATGTTACTATTGAATCTGCTTCTACCACCCTTTCAGATATGGTATACATGGACTTTCAGAGGGCCTTCAATAAAGTGCCGCGTTAGAGACACCTGACCGGTCGGGGAGCAAGGAGTCGAGGGAGGATAGCAGAATGGATTGAAAGATGGCTATAAGAAAAAAGATAACCAAGGGCAGGAGTTGAGGGACGTTTCTCTGACTGGTAGAAAGTGGGAAGTGGTGTCCCACAGGGATCCATGCTGGGATCCATGCTTGTTCATCATATACTATAATGATTTGGACTCAGAAATTGGAGGTACAGTGCTGAAATTTGAAGATAATAGTGGGGGGTGGGGGGGGGGGTATATAGTTAATGACTTGGAGGACTGCGTCGAAATACAGGAAGACATAAACGGGCTTGGAGAGTGGGCAGATGAATGACAAACTGAAATTCAGTAAAGCAAACTGTGAGATGCTTCATTTTGGTAGGAGGAATAAAGAGGTCACTTATTCCTTGGAAGGCAAGAAACTAAATGAGGTGGAGGAGCAGAGAGATCTGGGAATGCGGATACATAAATTATTAGAAGTAGCAACACAGGTTGATAAGTCCACAAAGAGTGTGAACAATGTACTGGGGTTTATTTCTATAGGGTTAGACTACAGAAGCAGGGAGTTAATGTTAAATTTATACAGAAACTTGGTTCGACCGCACTTGGCGCACTGTGCGCAGTTCTGGTCTCCATACTACTGAAAGGATATTGAAGCACTGGGCAGTTATTAGTCATACAGCGGCATGGTTTTGAGGAAGGGCTTGTGGTTAGGAAGGGAAAGCTGTACTCAACCTGCATTTCCGATGCTGCAGGTCGTCACAGCAGCGAGTCATTCAGTCCTTTTTTGTGTGAGATAGGTACTTCAAGGTATTTTATATAATTGTCTCATTCTTGTGTATTTCCTCGTTTTTTAATGAGGATTATTCCTTATGTAGTTGGATATGTCAAAGGAGCAATAGAAAATTATTGCAAATGTAAGTAATCTGAGGGCAGGTTCAGAGTTTCTTAATTATGCAGATAAGGCTTGAGCAGTGCTGATAAGAACATAAGAATTAGGAGCAGGAGTAGGCCGTGCGGCCCCTCGAGCCAGCTCCACCATTCAATAAGATCATGGCTGATCTTCGACCTCAACTCCAGTTTCCCACCCGATCTCCATATCCCTTGATTTCTCCAGAGTCCAAAAATCTATCTATCTCTCAGCCTTGAACATACTCAACGATTCAGTAGCCACAGCCCTTTGGGGTAGAAAATTCTAAAGATTCACAATCCTCTGAGTGAAGAAATTCCTCCTCATCTCAGTCATAAATGGCCGACCCCTTATTCTGAGACTGTGCCCCCTAGTTCTAGACTCTCCAGCCAAGGGAAGCAACCTCTCAGCATCTACTCTGTCAATGCCCCTTCAAAACTTTGTACGTTTCAATGAGATCACCCCTCATTCTTCTAAACTCTGGAGAGTATAGGCCCAATCTACTCAATCTCCCCTCATCGGACAACCCTCTCATCCCAGGAATCAATCCAGTGAACCTTGGTTGCACTGCCTCTAAGGCAAGTATATCCTTCTTCAGATAAGGAGACCAAAACTGTGCACAGTACTCCAGGTGTGGTCTCACCAAAGCCCTGTACAATTGTAGCAAGACTTCCTTTCTCTTGTACTCCAACCCCCTTGCAATAAAGGCCAATGTTGAATGTATTCCTTTGAAAATGTTTGGTCTCTGCAGAGGTTGCCGATTTCAAATGTGGCATCGGCAGTAGGGATGTTCAAATTGGTCTCAGCAACCATATTTTAGTTAAAATTGCCCTTCCCAACCCCAATTTTTTTCTTCTCCTTTCCTGAAGCCTCATACTCAATACTAGGGTAGATCTGCTGGACTCCACAGGAAGCACCTGGTTGAGTTTAACATTTGATGCATCTTTTAATGTTTAATACCTTTGTTACTACAGGGTTATAGCCTATGAAACCCAGGCAGAGAGGACCTGCGGGAAGGAGGGAGGAGGACAGGAGGAGTATGTTGTGTGCTAGGCCACTGTAACAGAGCCTGGTCTCCAATCGTCTTGGATCCCCTTGCCATTGGACCAAGACCTTGCTCTGTCAAGCCCGTGTGGTAGATGGTGTGCAACGGCCACCCCACGTTAAAAGAATTCACGCACAGGCATCTTCCACCCTTTAAAATGAAGTTCGGGACCTGGAACATCAGGACCCTCATGGACAACTCCACCTATGACGGAGACTGTAGGTCCCGCATTGGACTCATCAGTCACCTGAGAACTCATTTTTAGTGTGGAAGCAAGTCATCCTCGGTTCCGAGGGACTGCCTAAGAAGAAGAGAAGATTTACTGCAAGGCACTGGCACCAGAGTCAGGGCTGCCCCTGCCATCAGCATTGAATGCATCAATGCAGCATGAAGCGAAAATCTTAAAGCAGGGGTGGCCAACTTTTCAAAAGCTTAACTGTCAGTAAAAGAAAATTGGATTTGACAAGTGTTCGGGTTCTTGTATATCATTGCTGAGTCCTGGGAAAGTGACATTTAGCGTGGGTCTCCACTGCTGTCAGCTCAACAGAGGGAGGTCATTGATGTTCTGGAGTGCTGCCAACAACACGAGAACCATGAATCTGAACTTCAGCTCAGCACCAACAATTAAAGCACTCAGGCTCCAAGGTCTCCATGACGGAGAATCTTCAGCTCACCATCAATTAAAGCACTTGTAGCACATCCAGTGGGATTTCATTCCAATTACTTCATCTTCATTCATTTCTATTCCAAGGAGAATTCACTTTTTGCATCATACCAGCACAGCAGAATAGCAGGTAATAACTTTTTTTTAAAAACAGTTGTATTTTTAAAAGATTTCAATAAAACAGCATGTGACACCTCAGATAGTTTCAGAATTTGGGATATTATGCCTGAAATTCGCAATCCATTACCAGCAACAAATATTTTTGAAGGTAAAGTCATCTTAACCTTGGCATATAGCAAGTTCACCAGGTTTTGTGCACCATTTTGCTTGCCTCTGTTCTCTTGATGCCATTCCTCTCTCAGTGCTACTACCTGCTGCTCCCTGTCCTTCAGAAAATCCCAGTCAGGTTTTTAAAGTCCTGGGGGGAAAAATTGGGTATCGCCCATTTTGTGGAACTAATTATTGCCTCCGACTGCAAAATTCGCCTCTATCGCCCCTGGAGGTGATTTGAGTGCTAAATCAGGCGCTACACACCTCTCTTAAGGCGCAAAAGTCAGGGAGCGAGGTGCTACCTCAGTACGCTACTGAAGCTCAGGCGATGTCAGTTGCCATGGAAGCCAGACATACTGACACCGTCCAGTTCTTAAAGGGGAGGGACCATCTTGCTGGCCAGCCACACCCTGCTCATTGCAGCCTTGAATCTCTGGAGAGACCTCTAAAGCAATTGTGTTGGAAGCACGAATGGCTAGGCCCAGGGAAAGAGCTCAGCACTTAGGAACCTCAAAAGTGGTGCTCAGGACCTAAACTCCTTAGGACAACATTAAATCTTTCCAGACGTCTCTCTCCCTCTCAACCTGCGTGTATCAAAAATTTTGACGACAAGAAAAGACAGGAAGCGCCCGCCTTTAAATAGCACTTCTTTAGCCCCTTCCCGACTTGAAAACTTTCCCCTCTACCTGTCGTTCCAAGCGGCAGGCGCTAAGGCAGGGGGCGCGACTCAATATCCGGTCCGGGGTGGTAGTGTTTAGCGCCGCCGCAAAACGACTGGTCAATTTTGCGAGCGGCGCTAAAATCGCCGCGCTCGGGCGCTAAGTTACTAGTGCCCGAGCGCGCAACCCCCGGAGGCCCTAACGGGAGGCGCTAAACAACCAAATATTTGCCCCCTGGTCTCACGCTAGCTAGTCCTGCTTGTAAAGCAGTGGAATCAAGTCCCACTAATGCTAATCCAGTTCACCTGGAAATGTGGCTTGAACTGAATATAGTACTTCACTCTGCCTGGTTACAGTACATATGACTGCTAGAGCCCTCAATAAGATAACCATACCGCAATATGATACACAATACTCAATCAGATAACATAACACCTGCTGCAGTCGGACAGCCTGTCGAAATCCCGTGGGCTAGGCTGAGCTAGGAAGAATGGACGCCCGAGTGAGATACTGGAGAGCAGTCAAACGTCGGCAAGGGTGGGCACCTTCAGGAGCTAAGGTGTACGGAGAGGATTAATGATTGCATAGTTAGGATAGTGAGTACGGTTTTTATTTTTGGTTGGGGGCGGGTGTGGGGAGGGGGGAAAAGGAAGGAGAGTTTAGACTCTTTGGGGGTGAAATTCGGGGGGCAGTAAGCGAATTATTGCCGGAGATTTAGAGGCCAGCGTGGAAGGACCGCACCGGCCGCTAAACTGGGCTTACCGCCCCGGCGTGGAAGCGGAGTGTTATCTCGGGCGCTCCACTTCCTCTCAGGTCAATGTCAGGGGCACAAAGCGCCCTGCCCCTTCTGTTAAAGGGGAGGGACACTGCGAGCTTTGCTGGGCCTCCGATGGCCCACACTAGCCCACCAAGGCGGTGTGGCGCCGTGGCTGCAGCGGTGCTGGGCTGCGTGATGGCGGCCAAGGACCGCCACGGAGGGCCGACCTAGGGGTCGGCCAAAAAGAGTAAAATGGCGGCGCGGGTCGCGGCCGCACCTCCCTTTAATTAACGCCTCGCGAGCATAGCTCGGCCCAGCTCGTGACCCGTGAGGCTGGTGCTGATACTGCCGGCGGCAGCCTTGCAGAGTGCAGCCAAATTTCTGCTGTGGAGTGGTAAGGGGTCGTGGCGGGGAGCTAAGGAGTCACAGCGCATGGCGATGATGTCTGTACAGGATAGCGAGCAAGATACCAAGAAACAACTTCTCAGTGCGCCCTGCCGAATTTCTCAGGAGGTGCTACCCTGCCCGGGGGATACGCCCTTTGCGCCCCGTTAGCAACCCCAGAGGTGCTAATGTCAGACACAAAGGAGCCGAATTTCACAGCCTTTGTGGTTTGAAGGTCCTAGCTTCCAACCTGATATTCACAGAATCACAGAAACCCCACAGTGCAGATAGAGGCCATTTCGGCCCATCGAGCCTGCACCGACACTTATCCCACCCGATCCCCGTAACCCCTACACCAACACATATCCCACCCTATCCCCATAACCCCACGTATTTAATCCCCCTAACACTAAGGGTCAATTTTTATCATAGCCAATCAACCTAACCCGCACATCTTTGGGCTGTGGGAGGAAACCGGAGCACCCGGAGGAAACCCACGCAAACACGGGGAGAATGTGCAAACTCCACACAGACAGTCGCCCGAGGCTGGATTCGAACCCGGGTCCCTGGCGCTGTGAGGCAACAGTGCTAACCACTATGCCACCGTGCTATTGAATGTCTCCTGCATGTAAGCTGAGCACTACATTAACAATAAGAGATGAATGAAAATGGAGTATGTAAATATTTCACCTAAAAGGAGTGCTGGTGGAAGTGAAACATAGAAACATAGAAGATAGGAGCAGGAGTAGACCATTCAGCCCTTCGAGCCTGCTCCGCCATTCAATGAGATCATGGCTGATCATCCAAATTCAGTACCCTGTCCCTGCCTTTTCCCGATATCCCTTGATCCCTTTAGCCTCAAGAAATATATCCAACTCTTTCTTGAATATATTTAATGAACTGGCCTCCACTGCCCTCTGTGGCAGAGAATTCCACAGGTTCACCACTCTCTGGGTGAAGAAATTCCTCCTCATTTCAGTCCTAAATGGCTTACCCCTTATCCTTAGACTATGACCCCTGGGGGAACTTTAACACGCTGGGAGCGGGCGGTGGGGGCAGCAAACCAACAGCTTCCCCGCCTGGAAGTCAGCCTGATTGACAGGCTTGACTCACAGCCGGGCGGGAATGTTGGAGAAGTGGCCGCAGCCCAAAGTAGGTCCAAGCCCGGACCCCCCGTCTTGTCTCTTTTAAACCGGATGTGAGCAAGTTAAAGGCGGGTTGGGGTTGAGATTCAGATTTTTAACACTTTAACCTCCCACCTGACCCAAATCCGCTCATTTTTTGGGGCTTAAAATCCACCGCCCCCCCCCCCGCCACCCGAGGTATCTGTTGCCTCTTTCTCCTATGTATGTTTCCAGATCAGTATCTGGAGAAGTTGATTCTTGGTATCTTGTTCGCTATCCTGTGCTGACAAATGGTTGTCAGGTCTACTGATTGATACCAACTTGGTTCTTGATTCAAGCCAACTCTCTGCTCCAACAGTAGAATATGTTAAGAGGATACAATCCTTTCTTCGGAAAAACTTTTTTTTTTCTTTTAACCCTTGCTTCAGATATAGAAATCTGTGTGCAGCTTAACTCCTGTTGTTTCCACAGAGAGAAAACCCACAGAATTATAGCGAAGGTGCAGAGGAGGTTTACCACTGATGAGAGGATTCAGTTATGTGGAGAAATTGGAGAAGATGGGTTTGTTCTCCTTAGAGCAGAGAAGGGTAAGGGGAGACCGAAATTCAAATTTATGAGGGGTTTTCGTAGAGCAAGTAGAGAGAAACTATTTCCTCTGGCAAGTGGGCCGGTAACCAGAGATTGTGGTGTATGTAACCGTTCCACCTTTAAGAGAACTATTTTAAGAGTTGCACTACTTTATCTTGGCTGCTGTATACTGTAATACCGGTGGTGACCACACCGGTATATAAGTGCTGTGTAAGGATTTATTGGGCAGTTCCGCCCTGACCTTCAACTAGTAAAGACCTGTTAAAATTTACTCTTGTGGTCTGTGTAATAATTCTCATTATAACACACAGACTTAACAGTGGCGACGAGTACGATCTTACCCTGCGGCAGAGATACATCCAAGGCAGTTTAAGGGGTGTCGAGAGGAGGCATCCGCCCTCATCATTCTGCTGAGAAAAGACTCGGGTCTGCAGAGCAAAGGAAGAATTCTGACACGAAGCCTTCCATCAGCAACAGGCAGTGATCATCCCTTCTATCACGGTGGTGGGTAAGCCGATCAGCGACGAGCAGCAAGTCGACCACGTTACTGTGAAGTAGGGGAGGGAAAAACAGAGGATACAAGGGCGGAGAACTCGACCACGGCCGGGGAAAAGAGCCGGACAGAAGTCGGGGCCAGAGGCGCTGAAACTGGGGCAGCGTAGGCAAGGGAGCCGCGGTGAAAAGTCGGGGCCAGAGGCGCTGAGACTGGGGCAGCGTAAGGCAAACGCAGCCGGTGTAAAAGGCCGGGCTGCAAGCGGGCTGGGAGACGCAACAGCGTCGAGAGAGAGCTCGACCGCGACCGGTGAGAAAGGCCGGGCAGCTACCGAGGCCGCGAGGCGCAGCGACAGGGACAGCGTAAGGTGCGGGAGAAAATAAAAAAAACCACGGAGAACTCAGCCGCAGCCGGGGGGAAAGGATCGGACTGCAAGAGGGGCTGGGAGGCACGATTCGAGAACCGCTGGGGAGGGCGAACGCAGCAATACGGCAATCGCCATTACAGCCAGCGGGGGAGAAAGGCAAACGCGGGAAGCCGCCATTTTCGTAGGCGGGGAAGAAGACAAGCGCGGGAAACCGCCATTTTGAAAAAAAAAATAAAAGAAAAATTTCTTTTTTGTTTCTCAAGAAGATTGCGAGGATGCCTAAGCGTGGTAACATCAACGATTTCGATCCCGATGTTGAAGATTGGGCCACGTATGTAGAACGCATAGAGATATATTGTAAGGCAAATAAAATATCAGATGAAGATAAAGCACTAACCTTGCTAAACTCAATGGGTGCGAAGACATACGGGCTATTGAAGCATCTTCTATCACCAGCTAAACCGGCGGATCAGACTTTCGCTAAAATTGTTGCTGTCCTGAAAAATCATTTGAACCCCACACCGCTGATGTTAGCGGAACTATTTAAATTTTATGCGAGAACGCAACTGAAAGAGGAAAGCAACGCGGAGTATTTAATTGAACTGCGTAAGCTAGCGAAATACTGTCAGTTTGGGGAAAGTCTGACAGAGGCACTGAGAGACAAATTCGTGTGTGGATTGTCGAAAGAAGGAACACAAAAGTGGCTGCTTGTAGAGAATGATCTTACACTTGATAAGGCTGTCACTATTGCAGCATCGCACGAAGCCGCAGCGAGAGGCACTGCGGAAATGCAGCTGAAGGCAGCGGTACTCAGCGTAGATCAAATGGCTTTGGGTACAACGAAATGTTATCGTTGTGGAAAGACAACACACGATCAGAACCAATGCTGGTTTAAAAACCAGGAATGTAGAAAATGTGGCAAGCTTGGTCACATAGCTAAAGTATGCCGGTCAGGAAAGAAGACCAGCAACAAAAAGTCACCGCAGGAAAAGTGCATAAAGGTACATAAGGTGGCTGAGAAGAGTTTGGATGAACAGAATTCGGATTCAGACTCCAACAGCAAGGAACTGGGTAGTCTGAGAATTCACAATGTGAGTAAGGAAGCTGAGCGACAAACTATCTGGGTCACACTTCAGATAGCAGGAGTCCAAGTGAAGATGGAATTGGACACCGGATCGGCGTTGACGGTCATGAATAAGCAAGATTACAAAAGGTTATTCACACATATTCCCCTACGGGATACGGAGATAGTATTGCAGACATACACGGGGCAAAAAGTATACCCCATCGGAAAGATAAAAGTCAAGGTGGTACACAAGGGCAAAGAACACCAAGGAATGGACATATATGTACTACCTGAGGGAGGTCCACCACTTCTGGGACGGGAGTGGATCAGGAAAATAAATATGGACTGGCACTCCCTAAAAGCAATAACGGTAGATTCCGGAAAAAAAGATGTCAAACCTGAACGATTGTCCAGAATATTGGATGAGGCTAAAGAGGTGTTCCAACAGGGACTGGGAACACTGAGAGGAATTAAGGCAAAAATCAAGATTGCAGAACATGCAAACCCAACATTTTTCAAAGCCAGACTGGTACCTTATGCGATACGACCTGCTGTGGAAGCTGAGCTGGAAGGGCTTGAACGTTCAGGAGTACTGTCTAAGGTGGACTGGAGTGAGTGGGCCACGCCCAATGTTCCCGTCATGAAGCGTTCATCGAGTAACAAGCCAGGGGAACCGGGGAAGGTCCGCATCTGTGGAGACTTCAAGATCACAGTTAATCCGGTGCTTCACATGGTGCAATATCCGCTTCCGCGGATTGAGGATATCTTTGCTTCATTGTCTGGCGGGAAACACTTCACCAAGATAGACCTGGCGCAAGCGTACTTACAGATGGAAGTTGAGGAAGAGTCGCGCCAGTATCTCACAATCAACACGCACAGAGGCTTGTATCGATATAATAGACTGGTTTTTGGAGTGGCTTCGGCTCCAGCAATTTGGCAGAGGGCCATGGAGCAGGTATTACAGGGAATTCTAAGCACTTAATGTTACTTGGACGATACCCTGATTACAGGAGATGACGATGAGGAACACCTTGCAAATTTGAAACTGGTGCTCACCAGGTTGAAGGAATATGGCCTTCGAGTTAATCGCCAGAAATGTGAGTTCTTTCAGAAACGGATCTCGTACTGTGGTCATGTCATTGACCAGGAAGGGCTGCACAAGTCACCTGACAAGATCGAAGCTGTTGTGAAGGCACCCGCTCCGGAAAATGTATCCCAGTTGAGGTCGTTCCTAGGGTTGATTAACTATTACCATAAGTTTCTGCCAAATCTATCCACGGTGCTGCACCCGCTGAATGCTCTTTTGCAGAAAGAAGTACCATGGAAGTGGAGCGAGGACTGTAAGAAGGCCTTTCGCAAAAGCAAGGCATTGATCACCTCAGAGGAAGTGTTGGCTCACTTCAACCCAACGCTACCTATTCGTTTAGCTTGTGATGCTTCTCCTTATGGAATTGGAGCAGTACTCTCACACAAGTTGCCAAATGGCTCGGAAAGGCCAGTCGCATTTGCATCCAGATCATTGACCTCCGCTGAGCGCAACTATGCTCAGATAGATAGGGAGGCTCTCAGCCTGGTGTGGGGAGTAAAGAAGTTTAATCATTACCTGCAGGGCCAGAAGTTTACAGTGCTGACAGACCACCAGCCATTGGTATCCATATTCAACCCTAAAAAGGGCGTTTCCATTATGACAGCGCAAAGGCTACAGAGGTGGTCCCTTTTCCTAGGGGCACACCAATATGACATAGAATACAAAGGATCAAAACAGCATGGGAATGCTGACAGTTTATCGCGCCTACCGTTGCCAACGGTAGAAGAGGCGCCTACAGTGGACCCAGTGGAAATGTTCCACTCAACCATAGTGGAATGTCTACCAGTAACAAATTCTACCATCGAAAAGGAAACGAGAAATGACCCGACTCTCTCACGAGTCTATGATTTAACGGTGAAAGGATGGCCAGCACATGGCGAACCACTGTTGCCAGCATTCTCGCAAAGAAGAGAGCAGCTGTCAGTGTGCCGAGGAACGTTGATGTGTGGATCCAGAGTGGTGATTCCACCCAAACTCCAGCATAAAGTGCTAAAGGAGCGTCACGAGGGGCATCTGGGTGGAGTAAAAATGAAGAACCTAGCCAGAGCGTTTGTGTGGTGGCCAGGTATCGATGGAGACATCGAAGAAATGACCAAGAGCTGTCTAGGATGCCAGAAGGTCCAAAACGCCCCACCACAAGCCCCTCTACATCCATGGGAGTGGTCCTCATCTCCATGGCAAAGGGTACATATCGACTTTGCTGGTCCATTTATGGACTCAATGTTCTTAATCGCGGTGGATGCACACTCCAAGTGGCCGGAGGTAATAAAGATGTCCTCCACCACCACGGAAAAAACCATCACAGTATTAAGGACCATATTTGCCAGGAATGGGCTGCCGGAACAGATCTGTTCTGATAATGGACCGCAATTTGTGTCCGAAGAATTCAGGAAGTTCTTAAAAAACAATGGGGTTAAGCACTACACGTCCGCCCCATACCATCCCACCACCAATGGATTAGCTGAAAGGTTTGTCCAGACCTTCAAGAAGGCCATAAAGGCCATGGGTAATGAAGACATAAATCTACAACATAAGGTAGATAACTTCTTGTTGGCGTACAGGAATGCAACACATGCGGTTAGAAACCAAACTCCCGCCATGATGTTTTTCAATAGAAGACTAAGATGCCGGCTGGATTTGATCAAGCCAAACATCAGAAGGGACGTAGAGAACCGGCAATTTCAAGGCATGAATGAAAGGCCAACTAGAACCTTCCAGATAGGTCAACAAGTTTTGGCCCGGGACTACCGTACCGAGAAATGGCAGCCTGGAACTATTTGCACACGACTAGGACCGCTGATGTATACCGTGAACATTGGTGAAAGCATAATAAGGCGCCATGTTGACCAGATCATAGAGTCATCCGAAAAGGGACAACCTGCTCCTCAACTCTATATGCCTAATGATGAAACAGAGATACCCATAGTATCTACCTCCGATCCGGTGATACTGGAATCAGATGAACCCGACACTGGCATTCAAGCCGAATCGACCTTGCCAGCAGAACCTACTACACCACCAAAAACTACTACACCACCGAGGCGTTATCCGGACCGAGTCAGGAAGCCTCCAGAGAGACTGAATCTGTGAACTGTTGTACATGAAGTTGTGTATATATGTTATTATGTTATTTTAATGGGGAATATATCCTGTTAAGCTAAAAAGGGAGGATTGTGGTGTATGTAACCGTTCCACCTTTAAGAGAACTATTTTAAGAGTTGCACTACTTTATCTTGGCTGCTGTATACTGTAATACCGGTGGTGACCACACCGGTATATAAGTGCTGTGTAAGGATTTATTGGGCAGTTCCGCCCTGACCTTCAACTAGTAAAGACCTGTTAAAATTTACTCTTGTGGTCTGTGTAATAATTCTCATTATAACACACAGACTTAACAGAGGTCAGAGATTTAAAATAAATGGCAAAAGAACTGGAGGGGAAATGAGGATAGCTTTCCTCACACAGAGTTGTTGAGGTCTAGAACGCACTACCTGATAGGGTGGTGGAAGCAGAGTCCATAGGAACTTTCAAAAGGCAATTGGACATGTACTTGAAGAGGACTCATTTTCAGGATTATGGGGAAAACACTGGGGTGTGGGGCTAAATTGGTCAGCTCTTTCAAAGAGCTAGTACAGGCATGATGGGCTGAATAGCCTCCTTCTGTGCTGTAAGGTTCTATGATGCTATGGTTCTAATACTGTCAATCATATTCAAAGGTCAAAGACCAACAACCCCACAGTAGAAGAGCCACACATGCTCACACGCCACGTTTTGGCCACTGCTGCACTTAAGTGCTTGCTTGTGAAGCCCTGCGACATGTTTACAATGCTGATTCTTTCATATGTTAGACTTGTAACCTGGCCCACTTGCTCAATAAACAGAGCAAACAGGAGTTCAACCTGCCAAGCCAACACATTCTGGATTCACTGCCATTTCTCAATAGCAAATTAACAACAATCTCAATATTTATTTTGAATCCTACTTAAAAAAACCTATTTGCAACTGTAACAGTGGGGAAATACGGTGAAACCTTTCCGTAACAAATGTGGTTGGCATGACAAACTGAAAAAATACAAGGGAAGGAAGTTGCTGGTGAAGTGACAGGCGAAGTATGAGGACAGACACTAGAAACAGACAGAGACAAGATCTGCAAATACAGACCAATTACAATTAAAACCTCATTAATGCCAAGACCCTCAGCTGTTATCAGGACTCATCATGTTGAGTTGCCTGGGTGTATTAATGAAGCTGTCCTGCCTATACTGATGAATAACTCCAATAAGCGAGCGCAAATAGATACTTGCGGTGGTTCTCAACTTTAAATTATACAACTTGCGAATATGACCACATGCTGGGTGTGTAATATGTCTGTGGGCACACAAAGGCCCAGAAATTCGGGGGGCACCTATTTCTGGATGCGCAGGGGACACAAGATACGATCCCTGTGCTAGAATGCAGAGGTCCAAGGAGCCCTGGATATTGAGGCTCGGACTTCATCAACATGAAGCCAGTGTGGTGGGAGGAGCCCGCCGGTAAAGACTGAAGGATGATCGGGCCGCTGCCAGTGTCGTAGCAGGAGGGGAGATCGGCCTTGGAGGACAGCTCTCGGGCCTTGGGTGGGGGGATTGTGCCTCGGGAGAGAGCTGATGGGCCTTGGTGGGGAACGCAGGGAGGGGATCTGGGGGTTGGGGTCCTGGGACAGCAATCGAGACCTTTAATGTGGGGTCGGGAGGAGCACTCCTTGCTGCTCCTCCCGGTTCCACATTCAGGTAAATTACTTAACTTCTTGGTTGGCAGCCCTAGGGTTGGTTTCCCTGAGTGCAGTCTGAGATGGCACCGGCTGCCTCAGGATGAAGAAATGTTGGAGCGGGGACCTCAAGCAGGAGTCAGGCCCCTTATTTGCATATGCAAAGGGCCTAACGCCTGCTTCAGGTGCGGGTAAAGGATGCCTTTTGTTTGTCCTTACCCAATATGTCGGGTGGCACACTTCTGGCCAAATTTGTTTGCTTGCTTCCTACCCACCATCTTGGGGCCTTAGGTGCCCGCGCAGCATCCAAAAAAGGACGCTGCGCGATGCAATTCCAAGGCCACCAACTTTAAAAAAAATGATTTTTATAATATTTCTGCTAACAATCACAGATGGTGCGGAGTATGCGAGTGGATAAACAGAGGGCTCCCGGGGAATATGGTCAACAGAAAAAGGAATAATTGTTTCTCCTGCTATGTGGGGACTCACTGTCAAATGTCTGCATGCATCTAAATCACCATGGCACCCAATCCTTGGGTGTGCTTCAATCCTGGTGATGTTCATTTGAAACGTGCAGATCAAGCAGTTTATGATGGCAAATAGTGCTTGGATTTAAGAAACAAGCAGAATGAACCTGACCTCTTTTTCCCATTATAAATTTGACCAGTTAACCCATGAAAGGCTATTAATTAAACTCAAAGCTGTGGGAATGTATAAGAAACTGGCTGAAGCGTAGGAAATTATGGACTAGAAACCGACCCATTTTTGGGCACAAAATTTACATGGGGGGAACAATTTCTGGTAACGATCTCCCGTGCCAGATTCCCCTTGGAAATGTGCCAGCTGCCAAATTGGCTGGCAGCAATTTCTGAGTGCCTTGGGTGCCAGCCTAAAACAGACATTAGGCCGCTTTGAATATGCTAATCAGTGGGCTAATGACTGCTTTAGGAACCCTCTGCCAAATCCGGCAGAACATGAGTGGGGCATGCTGTGCTAAGCTTTTCCGGATGTACCGTGGCATAACCAGTGGTCCAAATTCAGTCTATATTATTATGGGTATAGACTTTAAAGTCTCAGGCCCTGATAATTTTTGGGCCAACTTCGCTGCTGGAGCAGGCTCCAATGACCTTTGGTTTCAGGGTGGGCTCATTTCATGAACATATCTTCGGCAAGCTGCAGAGTGCTCCTCCCACCTCTGCAGCAGTACTGTGGGCCACTGCCAGATCCCGCTCGATCCCCTCATGAGCTGGCTCGGCATCCAATTATGAGAAGGCTCTGCATTGAGATGTCCGATTGGTGTCCGATGCTAGCTGGTTTTATGAAAATGAAGCCCGAGGCTCAAGTTTGAGTGAGTCTCGAGCCTCCGTCGTTAGGCACGTGTTCTAGACATGTCATCCGCTTTGTGCCAGGAACTGGCGTGAAGCCAATTTCTCGACCGATAAGTACTCGTTAGAGGAGTTATGTTGGAGTGGGAGGGGCGGGGGGGGCGGAGTACTGAGTGGGTGCCTCAGGGCTCAGTAATGGAACAACTACTGTTTATAATTTACATGAATCCATTACATGGATTCAGAAACTGAATGTAAAGTGGTTAAATTTGCAGATGATACCAAGCTAAGCAGGGCATTAGAATCAGAGAAAGCAGATCACAAGTTACTGACCGAGTTGGACAAAATATGCAATTGCGCAGAATGATGGCAGATTAAATTTAGTGCAGACAAGTTTAAAGTGTAACAGATAGGAAGGAAAAATAGATTACACGTGTACCTCACGAATGGTGTTGAACTAGCTAAGAATGAAGTTGAAACATAGAAACATAGAAGATAGGAGCAGGAGTAGGCCATTCGGCCCTTCGAGCCTGCTCCGCCATCCAATGAGATCATGGCTGATCATCCAAATTCAGTACCCTGGCCCTGCCTTCTTCCCATATCTCTTGATCCCTTTAGCCTCAAGAAATATATCCAACTCTTTCTTGAATATATTTAATGAACTGGCCTCCGCCGCCCTCTGTGGCAGAGAATTCCACAGGTTCACCACTCTCTGGGTGAAGAAATTCCTCCTCATTTCAGTCCTAAATGGCTTACCCCTTATCCTTAGACTATGACCCCTGGTTCTGGACTCCCCGTCCATCAGAAACATCCTTTCTGCATCTAGTCTGTCCAGACCTGACAGAATTTTATAGGTTTCGATGAGATCCCCTCTCAATCTTCTAAACTCCAGTGAGTATAAGCCCAATCAACACAATCTCTCCTCGTACGTCATTCCTGCCATCCCAGGTATCAGCCTGGTGAATCTTCGCTGAACTCCTTCCATGGCAAGAACATCCTTCCTCAGATAAGGTGACCAAAACTGCACACAATGCTCAAGGTGCGGTCTCACCAAGGCCCTGTACAACTGTAGCAAGACATCCTTATTCCTGTACTCGAACCCTCTTGCTACGAAGGCCAACATACCATTTGCCTTCGTAACTGCCTGCTGCACCTGCATGCTTACCTTCAGCGACTGGTGCACAAGAACACCCAGGTCTCTTTGCACTTCCCCTTCTCCCAATCTATTGCCATTCAAATAATAAACTGCCTTCCTGTTTTTGCCACCAAAGTGGATAACCTCACATTTATCCACATTATAGTGCATTTGCCATGTTTCTGCCCTATCACCCAACCTGTCCAAATCGTACTGGAGTTTCACGACATCCTCCTCACAGCTTTTCCTCCCACCCAGCTTTGTGTCGTCTGCAAATTTGGAGATATTACATCCAATTCCCTCGTCCAGATCATTAATATATATAATGAACAGCTGGGGTCCTAGGACCGATCCTTGCGGTACCCCACCAGTCACTGCCTGCCACTCGGAAAATGACCCGTTTATTCCAACTCTTTGCTTTCTGTCCGCCAACCAGTTCTCTATCCAAGTCAATACCTTGCCCCCAATCCCATGTGCCTTAATTTTGCACGCTAATCTCTTATGTGGGACCTTATCGAGAGCCTTCTAAAAGTCCAAATACACCACATCCACTGGTTCTCCCTTATCTATTTTACCAGTTACATCCTCAAAAAATTCCAGTAGATTAGTCAAGCATGATTTACCTTTTGTAAATCCATGTTGACTTTGTCCGATCCTGTCACTGCTTTCCAAGTGCTCTGCTATTACATCTTTTATAATAGACTCTAGCATTTTCCCCACTACCGATGTCAGGCTTACCGGTCTATAATTCCCCGCTTTTTCTCTACCACCATTTTTGAATAGTGGGGTAACATTAGCTACCCTCCAATCTATGGGTACTGTTCCAGAGTCTATCGAGTTCTGGAAGATGACCAGCAATGCATCTACTATCTCTAGGGCCACTTCCTTAAGGACCTTGGGATGTAGACCATCAGGCCCTGGGGATTTATCGGCCTTCAGTCCCATCAATTTTCCTAACACCATTTCCCTACAGATACTGATTTCTTTCAGTTCCTCCCTCTCATTAGACCCTATATTCCCCGGCATCTCTGGGAGGTTATTTGTGTCCTCCTTTGTGAAGACAGAATCAAAGTATGTATTTAGTTGGTCTGCCATTTCCTTGTTTCCCATTATAAATTCCCCTGATTCTGACTGTAAGGGACCTACGCTTGACTTCACCAATCTTTTTCTCTTCACATATCTATAAAAGCTTTTACAGTCAGTTTTTATGTTCCCTGAAAGCTTACTCTCATATTCTATTTTCCCTTTCTTAATTAATCCCTTTGTCCTCCTTTGTTGACTCCTAAACTGCTCCCAATCCTCAGGATTATTGCTTTTTCTAGCCAATTTATATGTCCTCTCCTTGGATCTTATGCTATCCCTAATTTCCCTTGTTAGCTACGGTTGAGTCACCTTTTTTGTTTTATTTTTATGCCAAACTGGGATGAAACAATTCTGTAGTTCATCCATTCGGTCTTTGAATGTTTGCCATTGCCTATCCACCGTCAACGCTTTGAGTGTCATTCCCCAATCAATTCTACCCAACTCGCTCCTCAGACCATCGTAGTTTCCTTTATTTAAATTGAGGACCCTTGTCTCTGAGTCAACTACTTCATTCTCCATCTTAATGAAGAATTTGATCATATTATGTTCGCTCCGACCCAAGGGGCCTCGTACAACAAGATTGCTAATTAATCCTTTCTCGTTACATAATACCCAGTCTAAGATGGCCTGATCTCTGGTTGGTTCCTCGACATATTTGTCCAGGAAACCATCCCGTAAACACTCCAGGAATTCCTCCTCCACAGTATTGTTACTAATTTGGTTGGCCCAATCTATATGTAGATTGAAGTCACCCATGATGACTGCTCTGCCCTTATTGCACGCTTCTTTAATTTCCCTTTTAATGCCATCCCCAACCTCCGCCTTACTGTTTGGAGGTCTATATACCACTCCCACTAATGTTTTTTTCCCCTTAGTATTTCTCAATTCTACCCATACAGATTCCACATCATCAGAGCTAATATCCTTCATTACAATTGTATTAATCCCTTCTTTAACCAGTAATGCTAACCCACCTCCATTTCCTTTTTGCCTATCTTTCCTAAATATCGAATACCCCTGGATGTTGAATTCCCAGTCTTGGCCATCCTTGAGCCACGTTTCCGTAATCCCAATCAAATCATATTCGTTTACCTCTATTTGCGCAGCCAATTCATCCACCTTATTACAAATGCTCCTCGCATTAAGACACAAAGCCTTCAGGCTTGTTTCTTTAATGCTCTTAGACCTATTAGAATTATTATTTACTGTGGCCACATTTGATTTATACCGTTGATTTCTCTGACTGCCACTTTTGTTTTTCTCCTTCCTATCTTTTGCTTTTATCCTGTTTTCCTTTCCTCTGTCTACCTGCTCAGGTTCCCAACCCCCTGCCATTTTAGTTTAAACCCCCCGAACAGTGCTAGCAAACCTCCCCGCAAGGATATTTGTCCTGCTCTGGTTCAGGTGCAACCCGTCCGACTTGTACATGTCCCACCTTCCCCAGAAGCAGGCCCAGTGATCCAGGAAGAGACCAAGGGGGAAACATTGGGTTGCTTTGTGCCTCCCCTAACTCCCACCCCAGGGGGTGCTAACGAGGCACAAAGCACCTAGCGCCCGGGCGCGGCGCTGCTAACACCTCCCGCGAAATTCAGCAGGAGGCTAGTGGCGGCGGTAGCCGGTAGCACCCCGTAGCGCTGCGCCTCCGGTGATGACTTAATTGCTGTGCACAGCGCCCCACTCGTGCCCCAGCCGCAAATTTTACTCACGCCCCCTGACCTACCACTAGACGCTATATCCAACAGTGTCAAGGTGCCGCGTTTGCGGTCGCAGCAGCGCAAATTAAAGGGCAGGTGCCGGGCGGCCATTTTTTTTGGGCCACCTGCCAGCACCTGCCCCCCTTTGCCTGTTCATGCGGGGTGCCGGCCACTCATGCGGGGCCCCAGTGCACGCTGCGCTGTGCCCCTCCCCTTTAATCAGGGAGGGAGGCCTGTAGTACCGCGGCGCTATGTGCCAACGTGCGTGGCGCTGTTTCACGTAGCACCGCAATGTTGAATGGTAGCGCCCCAAGAGGGAGGGAAGCGCTTTCAGTAGCACCCGGCTCCTGTTTGCGGCGCTAACATTCAATTTACGGTGCGGGGGTGCTAATTTTTTCAGGGCCCTGGAGAAGTTAACGCCCCAAAGGGAGCGCGAGCCAATTTTTCCCCCCATGTAATTTAGTGGACTCAACACTAAAAATAAAATATTTACATTTATATAATGTTTTTCACAACCTCAGGACATCCCAAAGCAAATTACAGGCAATAAAGTACTTTTGAATTACAGTCACTTACTCCACTAGAGTGTCAGCTGAGTTTATGTCCTCAAATCTCTGGAGTGGAACTTGAACCCACACCCTTTTGACTCAGAGTCGAGAGTGCTACCAACTGAGCCACGGCTAACATCACGTCCAACCAATGCAGAGTAGCAATCAACAAAGTCAATGGGATAGTACCACATGGCAGCTGTCTCTCATTCTGCCAGCGCATTTCACACCTAATCTAGAGCCGTCTTTTGTCTCTTTACTAGTCCAATCACCATCTTGTCTCGTTTTGAATACCTCTTAATGTCTCTTCACTTCTCTTTTGTTTTTTCATCCCCATTTCCCAGCCCCCAAACTGGCCTTTTTATCTGTTTCATTTCCTGTGTTTTTTCAGTCCTGACAAAGGGTTTCGACCTGAAACGTTGACTCTGTTTCTCTCTCCACGGATGTTGCCTGGCCTGCTGCGGTCTCTGACCATCTCATCTTTATCTGCATATACACAGTCTTTTACCAGTAGTTTTAACTCAGTCACGAACTGTTCAAACGACTCACTAGCTCCTTGTACTTTCTCCTGAAACTTGTACCTAGTGAATATCGTATTTGTCTTGGGCATCACATATGCTTCAAAACGGTCAAAATAACTTTTCAGTACCTTTGCTTCATCCGCGGTGAGAGACCATGTGTTCAAAATGTCTCTCCCTTTTTCTTCGATCCACAGGAGTAGCTAGCTGCATTTTTCTTCCTCTCCTTTTCTTTTCAATGAACCCGAGAACATTAATTCCACGTGTTGCTTGAACTTGCTCCATTCTCTATGTAAGTTCAACGATTCCCAATTCATTCGAGGTAAGGGAGCTCCAACGATGTCCATTTCAAATCCCTGTTCTGACACCATGTCTTGTTTTGCACACTTTGTACAAAAATAATAAATTGCAGGACAACAGAGTATTACAGTTTAAACTCTTTTAATGAAGCATCAGGTCTGTAAGCTTTCTCAATCATCCAGCACCGTGTGGACAAGATGGAGTTAGACCCCTACTGGGTTTTCTAAACAATAGCAGTCCTTACAGATGCCTGCAGGCCAATGACAACTCAGCATGTGATCACATGTGAATATAATAGCTATTCCTTACAGATGCCTGCGGGCCAATGATAAATCAATATGCAAATGTTACAGATGCTGGGAGGATTTATCCCTCGGCTGTGGAGTCCAGAAGTAGGGGTCATAGTCTAAGAAGAAGGGTTCAGCCATTTTGGACAGACATGAGGAGAAATTTCTTCAGTTGTGAATCTTTGGAACTCTCTACCCCAGAGGGCTGTGGAGGCTCAGTCGTTGAGTATATTCAAGACAGAGAACGATAGATTTTTGGATATTATGCGAATCAAGGGATATGGGGATAGTGCAGGAAAGTGGAGTTGAGGTAAAAGATCAGCTATGAAGGTATTGAATGGTGGAGCAGGCTCAAAGAGCCGAATGGCCTACTCCTGCTCCTATTTGTTATCATCTTATGTTCTAATATTCATATTCAGCACTCTTGCTCCTTCTGACTTCACAAAGAAACATTTTTCATAGTTTAGAAGCCTTTTTTTGAGCATGTCTGAAATGTGCACAGGAGTCTCATTTCAATATTGAATTGAGGCCTGCACTCATGAAAAGGCTCTTACCAAGTTAGCAGTGGCACAAATCCCATGTGGATCATGCTCGGGCTTCTGCCCTGCTAAATTAGTCCTATTTGTGCCCCTTTTATGCCCTTAAAATCGGCACAACAATGTTGAATTTACATCCCGTATTGTTCATAAAACAGATCTTATTTAGGGAACAAACTAAAAAAATGTCTTTTTTTTAAGTACAGAAATGTTTCTGCTATTTCAAAAGGCTTTATTGGGAAAAATTACTCACCCTCTTCAAGACTGAACTTTGGGTAGCATTACTTTGCAAATATAACCATTATTGAAAATAAAGTACCCTTGGCTTTATCCTGTCATTGAAATTGAAAAGGGTCAGTAAATAAATGAAATATGTGATCTTTAAGCTTTCAGTATATTCCAGCAAATGCAGCTACTGAATTCAAGTATTTCATTCACTACTTTTTCAATCATTTTTCATTTTTATTAAATAGGTGTCAGCCTTTGCTCATTAGTTTGCTAACTCACCTCTGAATCAGAAGGTCGCGAGTTCATGTTCTGCTCCAGAGACTTGGGCACATAATCTAGACTGACACTTCAGTGCAGCACTGCGGCTATGATGCACTGTTGGAGGTGCCGTGTTTCAAATGCTCGGGACATCGTGAATAGCACGTTTAGGGAGTTGGACACAAGGCAGGTAGAGGTTGGACAGGAAGAAAGGGAACGGGTGACCAACAGGCAGAGTACTAGGCGCAGGCAAGTAGTGCAGGGGTCCCCTGTGGCCATCCCCCTCTCCAACAGATACACCACTTTGAGTACTGTTGCGGGGGATGGCTTATCAGAGGAAGGCAGCAGCAGCCAACTTCCTGGCACCAGGGGCGGCTCTGCTGCACAGAATGGGAGGAAAAAGAGTGGTAGAGCTATAGTAATAGGGGATTCAATTGTAAGGGGAATAGATAGGCGTTTCTGCGGCCGCAAATGAGACTCCAGGATGGTGTGTTGCCTCCCTGGTGCAAGGGTCAAGGATGTCTCCGAGCGGCTGCAGAACATCTTGGAAGGGGAGGGTGAACAGCCAGTTGTCGTGGTGCATATAGGCACCAACGATGTAGGTAAAAAGCGGGATGAGGTCCTAAAAGCGGAATATAGGGAGTTAGGAGGTAAATTAAAAAACAGGAACTCAAAGGTAGTAATCTCAGGATTGCTACCAGTGCCACGTGCTAGTCAGAGAAGAAATAGAAGGATACTTCAGATGAATACGTGGCTAGAGGAATGGTGCCAGGGGGAGGGATTCAAATTCCTGGGACATTGGAACCGGTTCTGGGGGAGGTGGGACCAGTTCAAACCGGACGGTCTGCACCTGGGCAGGGCTGGAACCGATGTCCTAGGGGGTTTGTTTGCTAGTGCTGTGGGGGAGGGTTTAAACTAAAATGGAAGGGGGTTGGGAACCTGAGCAGGGAGACAGAGGAAAGGGAAACAAGGATAAAAGCAAAAGATAGGAAGGAGAAATACAAAAGTGGCAGTCAGAGAAATCAAGGGTTTAAATCAAACGTGGCCACAGTAAATAATAATTCTAATAGGTCTAAGAGCGTTAAAAAAACAAGCCTGAAGGCTTTGTGTCTTAATGCGAGGAGCATTTGTAATAAGGTGGATGAATTGGCTGCGCAAATAAAGGTAAACGAATATGATTTGGTTGGGATTACGGAAACGTGGCTCAAGGATGGCCAAGACTGGGAACTCAACATCCAGGGGTATTCGATATTCAGGAAAGATAGGCAAAAAGGAAAGGGAGGTGGGGTAGCATTACTGGTTAAAGAAGGGATTAACACAATGGTAATGAAGGATATTAGCTCTGATGATGTGGAATCTGTATGGGTAGAATTGAGAAATACTAAGGGGAAAAAAACATTTGTGGGAGTGGTATATAGACCTCCAAACAGTAAGGCAGAGGTTGGGGATGGCATTAAAAGGGAAATTAAAGAAGCGTGCAATAAGGGCACAGCAGTCATCATGGATGACTTTAATCTACATATAGATTGGGCTAACCAAATTAGTAACAATACTGTGGAGGAGGAATTCCTGGAGTGTTTACGGGATGGTTTCCTGGACCAATATGTCGAGGAACCAACCAGAGATCAGGCCATCTTAGACTGGGTATTATGTAATGAGAAAGGATTAATTAGCAATCTTGTTGTACGAGGCCCCTTGGGTCGGAGCGATCATAATATGATCGAATTCTTCATTAAGATGGAGAATGAAGTAGTTGACTCAGAAACTAGGGTCCTCAATTTAAATAAAGGAAACTACGATGGTCTGAGGAGCGAGTTGGGTAGGATTGATTGGGGAATGGCACTCAAAGGGTTGACGGTGGATAGGCAATGACAAACATTCAAAGACCGAATGGATGAACTACAGAAGTTGTTCATCCCAGTTTGGCATAAAAATAAAACAAAAAAGGTGACTCAACCGTGGCTAACAAGGGAAATTAGGGATAGCATAAGATCCAAGGAGAGGACATGCAAATTGGCCAGAAAAAGCAATAATCCTGAGGATTGGGAGCAGTTCAGGATTCAACAAAGGAGGACAAAGTGATTAATTAAGAAAGGGAAAATAGAATATGAGAGTAAGCTTTCAGGGAACATAAAAACTGACTGTAAAAGCTTTTATAGATATGTGAAGAGACAAAGATTGGTGAAGTCAAGCGTAGGACCCTTGCAGTCAGAATCGGGGGAATTTATAATGGGGAACAAAGAAATGGCAGACCAACTAAATACATATTTTGGTTCTGTCTTCACAAAGGAGGACACAAATAACCTCCCAGAAATACCAGGGAACATAGGGTCTGATGAAAGGGTGGAACACAAAGAAATCAGTATTTCTGGGAAATGGTGTTAGGAAAATTGATAGGACTGAAGGCCGATAAATCCCCAGGGCCTGATCATCTACATCCCAGGGTACTTAAGGAAGTGGCCCTAGAAATAGTAGATGCATTTCTGGTCATCTTCCAGAACTCAATAGACTCTGGAACAGTACCCATGGATTGGAGGGTAGCTAATGTTACCCCACTATTCAAAAAAGGTGGCAGAGAAAAAGCGGGGAATTATAGACCGGTAAGCCTGACATCGGTAGTGGGGAAAATGCTAGAGTCCATTATAAAAGATGTAATAGCAGAGCACTTGGAAAGCAGTGACAGGATCGGACAAAGTCAACATGGATTTACAAAAGGTAAATCATGCTTGACTAATCTACTGGAATTTTTTGAGGATGTAACTGGTAAAATAGATAAGGGAGAACCAGTGGATGTGGTGTATTTGGACTTTCAGAAGGCTTTCGATAAGGTCCCACATAAGAGATTAGCATGCAAAATTAAGGCACATGGGATTGGGGGCAAGGTATTGACTTGGATGGAGAACTGGTTGGCGGACAGAAAGCAAAGAGTTGGAATAAACGGGTCATTTTCCGAGTGGCAGGCAGTGACTAGTGGGGTACCACAAGGATCAGTCCTAGGACCCCAGCTGTTCATAATATATATTAATGATCTGGATGAGGGAATTGGATGTAATATCTCCAAATTTGCAGATGACACAAAGCTGGGTGGGAGGGTATGCTGTGAGGAGGATGTCATGAAACTCCAGTACGATTTGGACAGGTTAGGTGATTGGGCAGAAACATGGCAAATGCACTATAATGTGGATAAATGTGAGGTTATCCACTGTGGAGGCAAAAACAGGAAGGCAGATTATTATTTGAATGGCAATAGATTGGGAGAAGGGGAAGTGCAAAGAGACCTGGGTGTTCTTGTGCACCAGTCGCTGAAGGTAAGCATGCAGGTGCAGCAGCCGGTTAAGAAGGCAAATGGTATGTTGGCCTTCGTAGCAAGAGGGTTCGAGTACAGGAACAAGGATGTCTTGCTGCCGTTGTACAGGGCCTTGGTGAGACCACACCTTGAGTATTGTGTGCAGTTTTGGTCGCCTTATCTGAGGAAGGATGTACTTGCCATGGAAGGAGTGCAGCGAAGATTCACCAGGCTGATACCTGGGATGGCAGGAGTGACGTATGAGGAGAGATTGCGTCGATTGGGCTTATACTCACTGGAGTTTAGAAGATTGAGAGGGGATCTCATCGAAACCTGTAAAATTCTGTCAGGCCTGGACAGACTAGGTGCTGGAAGGATGTTTCCGATGGTCGGGGAGTCCAGAACCAGGGGTCATAGTCTAATGATAAGGGGTAGGACATTTAGGACTGAAATGAGGAGGAATTTCTTCACCCAAAGAGTGGTGAACCTGTGGAATTCTCTGCCACAGAGGGCAGTGGAGGCCAGTTCATTAAATATATTCAAGAAAGAGTTGGATATATTTCTTAAGGCTAAAGGGATCAAGGGATATGGGGAGAAGGCAGGGACAGGGTGCTGAATTTGAATGATCAGCCATGATCTCATTGAATGGCGGAGCAGGCTCGAGGGGCCGAATGGCCTACTCCTGCTCCTATCTTCTATGTTTCTATGTTTCTGTGAGACGTTAAACCAAAACCCTGTTTGCCGTTTCAGGTGGATGTAAAAAATCCGATAGCACTATTTGCAGAAGAGCAGAGGAGTTCTCCCTGGTGTCCTGGCCAATATTTATCCCTCAAGCAACATCACTAACACAGGATTGGCCTGTAAATTCAGCCGTGAAGCGCCCATATTTCCGGTGCAAACCAGCCAACTAAACCCCCAATATGATGGGGAGGAAGTGTGCGCCTATTTGCGGCTGGAAGTGCCTGCCACATTGGGAAATGAAAAAAACTGCTGTGCCGTGTCCATACCTAAAACAGGCGTCAGTCCTCTTGCATATGCAAATAAGGGGCCTAGCACCTGTTTGTGGCCCCCACTGCAAGATATGTTGGCCCTGAGGAAGTTGGCGCCAGTGTCAGCAGCACTCAGTAAAACCAAGCCTTGGGACTGCCTGCTAGCAAAATGGTAAGTTTTTGACATTTACATACCTGATTGTGTAACTGGGAGGAGCAGGAGTGCTCCCCTCGACCCCACATTTAAAGAACGTGGGCCACCGCCTTTCCCACCCCGCTTGCCACCGCTTCCAATCACCCTCACCAGCGTCTGATCTCCTGTACCTCCAGTCTTCTGATTCCCCTCTCCCTGGACTCTTATCTCCCTCACGACCCGGCCTCCTATCCCCCTCCTGATCTGGCCTCCAGTCACCCTCCCCGGTCTCCTATCTCCCTCCCGAACCAGCCTCCGATCCCCCTCCCCGGCCTCCTATCTCCCTCCTGACCCAGTCTCCGATCCCCCTCCCCAGCCTCCTATCTCCCTCCTGACCCAGTCTCCGATCCCCTTCCCCAGCCTCCTATCTCCCTCCCGACCCAGTCTCCGATCCCCCTCCCCAGCCTCCTATCTCCCTCCTGACCCAGTCTCCGATCCCCCTCCCCGGCCTCCTATCTCCCTCCCGACCCAGTCTCCGATCCCCCTCCCCGGCCTCCTATCTCCTTCCCGACCCAGTCTCCAATCCCCTTCCCCAGCCTCCTATCTCCCTCCTGACCCAGTCTCCGATCCCCCTCCCCAGCCTCCTATCTCCCTCCCGACCCAGTCTCCGATCCCCCTCCCCGGCCTCCTATCTCCCTCCTGACCCAGTCTCCGATCCCCCTCCGCGGCCTCCTATCTCCCTCCCGACCCAGTCGCCGATCCCCCTCCCCAGCCTCCTATCTCCCTCCTGACCCAGTCTCCGATCCCCCTCCCCAGCCTCCTATCTCCCTCCTGACCCAGTCTCCGATCCCCCTCCCCAGCCTCCTATCTCCCTCCTGACCCAGTCGCCGATCCCCCTCCCCAGCCTCCTATCTCCCTCCTGACCCAGTCTCCGATCCCCCTCCCCAGCCTCCTATCTCCCTCCTAACCCAGTCTCCGATCCCCCTATCTCCCTCCTGACCCAGTCTCCGATCCCCCTCCCCAGCCTCCTATCTCCCTCCCGACCCAGTCGCCGATCCTGCTCCCCGGCCTCCTATCTCCTTCCCGACCCAGTCTCCGATCCCCTTCCCCAGCCTCCTATCTCCCTCCTGACCCAGTCTCCGATCCCCCTCCCCAGCCTCCTATCTCCCTCCCGACCCAGCCTCTGATCCCGCCCCCCCCCCCCCCACTTACCTGAGGCCCCCTGTCACGTTAGCAGTGGCTCGATCTTCATTTACTTTTTGCTAGCTGGCTGTTCGTGCCATGCTGGCTCCATTGAAATGAGGCCCAAAGCCCATTTAGCCGCAGGGATCTTAGCCGAATTTTCACCCCATTTATCTGGTCATTATCTCAATGTTGTTTGTGGGACCTTGCTGCACCCAAATTGTCTGCTGCGCTGCCTTCATTACAACAGTGCCTACACTTCTAAAATTCTTCATTGGCTGTAAAGCGCTTTGGGGTGTCCTGAGGTCAAGAAAGGCGCTATGCAAATGCACGTTTTTGCTTCATTTTTCTTTAAACATACATATTAATCCAAAGCACAGCATCGCCATACACGAGAAAGCTCATAAAATTATTATGAACCTCCTGGGCACTTTTTAAACTTCCCTGGAATTAATTTAAATATTTAGAAACTGGATGCTCACATCTACATTCCATAATCATTTAAATGTTATCAGCTGGAGAAGACCTCTGCTCATACATGGAATCACAGATACACAGACTTAGAGCTGCAGTATAAATGTAGCATAAGTGTTAAAGCACAAGCCCAGGTTTCTTAACTTTAATCACAAACATAAATTTGTGAGACGAAGAATCATGTTTGTGGCTTGCCTCAGTGCTCACATATAGGGAATAATATCCTTCTCAATACATTTTATTTCTTCCACTAAATTTCACATCAGAACATCAGAAAAGCCGAGATTCACAGGGGCCTAAATTCATTAACCTCCGAAAACGGATGCGGGAATCATGATGCATGATTAATCCGCGCCCAGTCAACGTAATGCAGGCAGCACGCCAACTTCGTGCTGCTTCTTCGTTGCCATGGTTTCTGCATGCAGCCAGCGCTAACCGCACTGTTGTTTGGTTGCACGCATCAACAGGGATCCCAAAATTGTGAGAGACAAGCACCAGTTAAAGCGAGCCTGCAGGGCTTAAAGCCAGCCTGTACCTTTTAAAGGGGAGGTGCATTGTGGCTGGAGCAGATGGTAGAAGTCATTATACAACAGATTCTGACCTGGGAAACACTCAATAATGGCACAACATTGGAGAGTAGGCTCCAAGGTTTTCTGGTGCTGCACTGGAAGCCTTGATGGAGAAGGTGGAAAGGAGGAGAGATGTGCTGTATCCACAGGAGAGCCAGGAGGCCCTCCACACTCACACTCAGAAGGCAATGGGAGCAGAAAGCCGTGGCGGTCAATGTCAGGAGTCAAGCCCCGAGGGCCTGGATGCAGTGCCGCAAGAAGTACAATGACCTCACACGAGTGGCCAAGATCAGTGAATGCATCTTCAAATGCCACATCCTACCAACTGCACCACTAGCCTCAGGCACTGCTCAATTCACCTCATGCCCATCACTCATCTACCAAGAATCTCTATCAATCAGGACTCGTACTTAACATTCATAGCTTCAGCTCACTCTCACACACTTAGCACTGCTGAAAGTCTCACACCCACATCTGCAGTCTCCTCCACTGAAAGTCAGCAGCCTTCCACCAGCTATGCTGCAGCCACTGGGGTAGCACTGCGTAGGAGCACTAGGCCAGGCAAAGGCACACGGAAGACAGGCACTACGGGAATGCACAAGGGTGATTAGTTTACTTCTGTTTGCAATATAGCATGATTTCATTTTTAAATTTGGTTTGGAATGTTTATTTTGTGGTGGCTTTTATTTTTACATCATGGCCAAGCAGAAGCTGTGATGGCCAGTGACGGAGGGACAGGATGGTGTGGGGCTGTTGGTGAATGGGGAATTGGGGTTGCATTTCCTGGTATTGCACTCAGATAAGTTCTTCATGGACAGCCCGACCAGAAAGGGGCTGTCTATGTTGCCCCCTCCCTTCCTCTTCCTCTTCCTCCTCCTGCTCCTCAGCTACTCGCCGTATAGTTGGTGGCAAGAGTGTGCACTCATGGGGCTCGATTTTCAATGGGCCGTGGAGGCGGGATTGGAGGTGTGTGGGGGGTTAAAATCCCAAAATCAGGGGTCCCAACTCCATCCCATACCCAACCCGCCTCCATGCCAGTTTCAAAGGAGGCGGGTACCCACCCCGCACTGGGACCCGCCTACCCAAGGCGGGAAGGGATTAGTGCCAATTAACTGCCTGTTAACAGGTAGTTAACAGGCAGTTTTTAGCCTAATCCCTATTTTTAATGCTGAAGTGTGGGATTCCTGACGGTGCCAAACCACGCCAAGTTAGAGGAGGCGGGCCATCGGGTTGAAGGACTTGAAGGGGTCGAGATGTCAGTGTTCAGGTGAGTGATGGGTGCATGAGTGCAAAGGTAAGTGTGTTTGGTGTGTCTAAAGTGTTTAAAGAAGTTTAAATTACCTTTTCTAACCTTTTCAGTCTTCCTTCCTTTAGGTCTCAGGAGTCCCTCATCTCACCGGCACAGAAAGCAGAATGGCTGCAAAATGTCAAAAGTGACAGCCTTCAGCTTTCTGTGCAGGAGAGATTTCTAACTGAGTCTGTGGAGAAGGACTCAGGTTAGAAGTAAGACTGTCAGTGTTTGACAGCTTCAAACAGCTGTGAAACGCTGATATTTCATCTGTCAAAACCTCTTGACAGATGAAATTTCAGTCTGTGACATCACCTGTTGCCAGGTGGTCCTTAATTGGCCTGCTGAGCCCGCTGGGCAGGCTCAACAAGGTCAATCAAGTTAAAATCGCGTGTATTGGCCACATCTCGATGGAGGCGGGACTACAACCCCGAAAGTTGTAGTTCCGCTTCCTACCCGACTCCTGAATGAAAATCCAGCCCATGATGTGCAGCATGCAGCAAACCACCACGACTCTTAACACCCACTCTGCCAAGTATTGCAGGGCTCCTCTAGGTGGTCCAGGCAGTGGAAGCATTGTTTCAGCACGCCAATGGTCTGCTCTACCACATTTTATGTGGCAGCATTGGAGGATTCTCAAAATTCCCACATCTCCCAAGTTATTAATAAGGGACCCTGAAGGACAAGTTATTAGTAAGGGTACCCTAAAGGGAATGGCTTTTGGACTTCATGGCAAAACCTGCAAGGTTAAAGCAGGACCCTGCAAACAGCATGTCAAGTTCAAAACCTTAAAACCTGACATGCCTGGGCCTGTGGGAGTCAGCTTTGATATGTTATTTCAAACCAGACAGCTAAAGGAGACAGAACACGCATTCTTCCCTTTAAAAACTAATCAACTCAGGAAACAATTTAATCTTACACAAACTTAAAGCCATCAAGACTATGCATATATAATCGCTTACAGTTCAAACTGGCTACCAAGCCAGGAAGATACCGATTTACATTATGCATAACAAACACCGAGACATTAAAAACCATTTAGCAACGGGATAACCACCCAAAAACCAGTTAAGGTGAACGACTATAATCACCTTAACGAGCCAGCCAAAAATTAGACAAAGAAACAACCCTGATGTGGCGTGCAGATAACAAACTCAGAAAGAGTATAATTGTAGGCCCACCGGTAACCAAAAAGGCATTCGGGATCGACATGACACCAGAGGGGGCCAAGTGAAGCCAACAGGAAGGCTCATGCAACATCACAGCGAGAAGGCACAGTGGGGCAGGCTCGACCGAAGACAACTAGGCTGCAACTGCAGCCTACCGACCACGAGCACCACAGTAACAAAGGGCCGGGTAAACCATACCTTCAGATCATTACCACTACACAGGTAATGATCTAGGCCACCGCGACCGAACTGACACCAAAGACCGCCAACCGAACCCCAGCCGCAACAAAACTCGACGACCAGACCACCACCAGAAGAACAAAACCCGAAGTTTTCCACTCTACAAGCTAAAGTACCCAACAAAGACTTTATTCCCTATTTCTAACTAAGGAAATAAGGTACTTACCCAGACAAATCCACAACAGCACCCTTACCGCATCAGCGGACTCCACCCAACTTCGCAGATTCTAAGACTGGGACCACGTGGCGACGGCAGGCCCCAAAGGACACAAAGAGCGAACCTCAAAAACGCAACCGGCTTCATTGACAGGATTTGAACTGTCAAGAAACCCCCATTGGTGTGCATAATCCCTGGCCCCTTTTAGCACAATTTAGTTAGATATTGGGGGTGGGAAAAGGGTCGGGGGGATTATTAATGTGATTTTCCCTCATTGTGCCGTGTGTTCCCCATTCTTAATTAAGTGTACTCTTGAATGTCTGTAACTACTCCAGTAATCTAAGTGTAATTTTATTGTGACTCTAATAAATACAGTTTTCTTGTACCAAACCAGTTGTCTACTCCAATTTTGTATCGCAGCCTGTACCTAAGTCTGGAGTCTAGAACCCAGGGGTGTGGGAGCGATTCGAACCACTCAAAACAGTCAGGGGCAAAGCTGACTCAACACACCACCCCCCACAGCATGGCTTTCATTGTATGCATGCTGCCCACGTGTGCGTGGGTTGCGCACCAGAGTCACAAACCATGTCGTCAGCGGATAGACCTTGTTGCCCAGTAGCCACCCTTTGGTTTGCTGTGGTGGCTCAAATACAGATGGCACAGCGATATTGGGCAGTGACCTGCATGATTCGCTGCCTATGGTCAAACACCAGCTGGATGTTGAGGGAGCGCAATCCCTTTCGATTCCAGTACATAACAGAGTTGACATGCATGGCCCACAAGGCAATGTGTGTGCAGTCAGTGGCACCCTGCACCATGGGGAAGCCTGCAATCCTAGCAAAGCCATGTGCTCACTCCGCCTGCTGCTCTCTGGCAAGAGAGAATGAAATGTAGTCAGCTCTCTTTGAATAGGGAGTCTCAGTGACTTCCCTTACACAACAGTAGATGGCAAACTGCGAGATGTTGCTAATATCTCCAGCTCCAGCCTGGAAGGAGCCCGCGCATAAAAGTTCATGGCTACGGTCACCTTCACAGCCACTGGCAATGTGGTCCTTATGGCTACAGCAGGTGGCAGATTTCAGTGAGGACGTCCTTACTGAAGCACAGATGTCTCACACATTGTTCCTTGCTGAGGTTCAGATAAGAGAATTGCTTTCTGAACACCCTGGATGGATAAGGCCTCCTGCTGAGAGCCCTTCTCCCCTTCATCCTCCTCCCTCTTCCAGCAGCTTGTCCTGCTCTGCGTGGTCTCTGTTCCTTCTCCTAGTCATGCTGCATTACAAGGGGAATTCCTACTAATGGACTCATCTCTGTCAGCAGGTGATTTGTGCGGAAGCCTTGAAGTCAAGACAAAATCTATCAGCACCTGCCACACCATTCCCTGTAGATTTTTGAAACTTGAAATATCTATAGAAAGCACCAAACACTTGTAGAATTGTAGCAACAGCCAGAAGAAATCAACCAGCAACTAACCTGTAAATAGTTGATGATCCCTTTAAATAGGACTGGTGAGGGGGTCCTTCCTGCTGCTCTATGTGTGTTTAGCTGTGTGAGCTTAAGAGGAAGTGTTAGCTGGAGCATTGAGCTCCAAAATGGCAGCGCTGGCCTCAAATCAGCGTTGCATGCTGACTGACGTCATGATCTGCCTGCTCCGCATAATTCCGGCGGACACACACTGTGCATGCACTAACGCCCTCACCAATATGGCGTCCAGTGCGATTCGTCCACAAGTCTGTGCGCACACCACAGATGCAATTTTGGAACTCTAAAGGCACTTATAGCGCTCAGAAAATGGGCACTAAGCATCTGAATTTTGAGCCGACAATATTTTACATTCATGAATCTCAGCAACTCAGATCGAGTTAGACCAACACTCCATTACCTCTCCCATTCCTCAAATTAACTGCGATATGTTCAGTTTTATTTACTCTTAATTGGACCATAAGATTAACTATTATGTGGGTACATCTGGGAAAGGTAAAACTAGCATTCTGATTTGTGCTTTGCTAAATAGACTTGCAGCTACTGCCAGTTAAATGATAAGCAGAAAGAATATCTATAAGCAGCAGACACAGAGTGTTCCACTATCTATTCCTTCTCACAGCTAGCTAAAGAATTATATGAATTTTAAGGTGACATGGAAGGGAGAAAGTAACAGATCAATTGCGAGAGGTTATTGGAATCTATCACGAAGAATCAAGCGACTGAGCACTTGAACAAGTCAGCATCGGTTTGTGACGGGGAGGTCATATATGACTAATCTAGTTGCACTTTTTGAGGTGGTCACTAGCATAGTGGATAGGGGACTGTCTTTGGATGTTGTCTATATGGCCTTTCAGAAGGAATTTCATAAGGTTCAATACAAGAGATTATCAAAAATGAAAATGCATGGAATTGGAGGTAACCTTGTGACATGGGTTGGTAATTGGTTGGGAGGTAGGAGACAGAGAGCAGGAATAAAAGTTACAGACCTAAAAATTCGGTTGCTTTGCGCCTCCTGTTAGCACCCTAAGAGGACGCTAATGGGGCGCAAAGCAACTTGCGCCCGGTCGCGGCGCTGCCAAGGCCTCCCGTGAAATTCAGCAGGAGGTTAGTGGCGGCGCTAACTGTTAGTGCCCTGCGGCGCTGCACCACCAGCGATTATGTCATTGTCATGCACAGCGCCCCGGCCGCGATCTTCAGTAGTGTCCCCTGACTTACCGCTGGATGCTATGTCCGATGGGGTTAGGGGGGCCTACCTGCGGCCGGGACGGCGCTAATTAAAGGCGAGGTGCCGGGCAGCCATTTTTATTGCTGGCCGCCTGCCAGCACCAGCCCCCGTTGCTGTCACCGGCCGCCTGACCAGCCCCCCCCACGGAGTGCCAGCTGCGCTCTATGAGCCTGGAACTTCTCTTGAGTGCCGGGCTCTTTTGCCGACACTCCGATCCCTGGTGGCCCACCTGGGCCCCGGGTTGTGCTGCGCAAAGCCCCTCCCCTTTAAGAAGGGGAGGAAGGCCTGCAGTACTGCGGCACGTAGTGCCGCGATATTCCCTCACAGCACTCCAAGAGGGAGGCGGGGCACTTCCTGTAGCGCCCGCTTCCCTCTTGGGGTGCTACCGATGAATTTTGGCTGCGGGGTGTGCTAATATTTTCGGGGCGCTACCCCAAAGGGGGCACGGCTCAATTTTTCCCCCACAATCTCTGATTGGCAAACGTGACAAGTGGCATTCCTTCAGTGTCTGTACTGGAGCTTTAACTTTTCAACATATATATTAATGACTTGGATGAAGGAATAGAGTTGTGTATCCAAATTTGCAGATGACATTAAGTTATGTGGCACAGTAAGTTGTTTGGATGACAGCAAGAAATTACAAAGGGACATGGATTAAGTGAGTGGTCAAAACTATGGCAGATGGAGTTCAATGTGGGAAAGTATGAGGTTGTCCACCTTGCATCCGAGAAAGACAAGTATGAATTATGGACCAGAATTTGCATTGGGTAATAACGGTGAACTAACACTGCCATTATTACCACTTTGAAAACGACGACAACTTCAGGATGTCGCACATGTGTATCTAAACGCGGAAATCCTGAAGTTGCGGTCAGTCATTCATTGCTCCAACACTGGCTGCGCTGTGGCACCCCCACCCTCCCCCAACCCCAATCCCCCCATGTAGCCGGCAATCAGTGAAATCAGTGAAATCAGTGAAACTGACGAAAACTTGGGCTTTTCTGTGGTAATATTGCTGTTAAATACCCCGTTAAATGTTAGGCCGTGTTGAATTAGGTGTAACTGGGTATTAACAGTGTATTGACTACTAAACAAACATTATGGCCCTGAAAATCTAATTTTAATTTTGTGGAGAGTCAAATTACAATTTTTAAGAAACTATTTTTCAAAAGTTTGTTCATGTTACTTCAGCTTCTACCTTATCTTCATGTGAGAGCAATAATTTTGGTTTTGCTCTCTAATATTTTTAAAAAGTCGGGATAAAAGCATGTTCTTATTTCCTGATTCCCTGTCTGTGAGAATTCGGCAATGTGATTGGCTGCTTAGATAGTTTCTTGACATCACAGCAGATCGCACTAGGGAATCACTACTATACTGTGCTGAAATCAATTGCGTATCGAAAAAGCAAACTTCTCGCCACAGAGATTGCGAGATCTCTGTGGGCAGCTTTCTTCAGGGCCAGCGACAAATGCCTTTGCTTCGCCGCTGACCGCAAATTCCGGGTCATTTTCGTAATGTTGATACACTAGGAGCTATGGAGGACCAAAAAGATTTGCGTGTCCAGGCACACCTATCACTAAAAGCTAGTACACAGATACAAAAAGTGATCAAAAAGGGTAACGGCCCAGAAATTCGGGCCTCCACAGGGGAGTACGCACGGGGTACTCACCCGCAGGCCCAATGGAAGTGCTGGTTTCCTGCATGCACTGCGAATGCGCGGGAAACCGGCACTTCCGTTCCCCTGAAAGAAGGGGTTCAGAGTTCGAACGCATGCGCAGGAGAGGCAGTGCGTGCACATCGAACGTCGTTTTTTTTTGCAGGTTTTCCCGGGAGGGTATGTCTGCAGAAGTTACACATTTAAAAAGCAGGCGTAAGGCCTGCTTTTTACAAGGTAAGTGGTGAATTAATTAAAATTAAAACATTTTTTCCACAGATTTATTATTTTAAAATACTTTAAAGAAAGGTAAGTTTATTTTTAGCCCCGTTAGAAAATAAAATTATTTTTTTCAAAAATTTAAATTATTGTTTAAAATAGTTATTTCATGTAATTTATAGTTTATTTAAAAATGTGATAAAAAAAAAATTATTTGAAGATTTAGCGCTGTTTTGGGGCCGTAGTATTTATAAGTTTTGACAGCTCTTCCTGTCAATCTTATGAATGGAGCATTCCCTGCTCCGATTGGCTCCCCATGGCCCACGTGATCCCAGGGGACACTTCGAACTAACTGCGCCCCTGGGATACGCAAGAACTGCACACCAGCAGCTGGAGCAGGCCCCGGATTGGAATTCCACGGGGGCCCACAGCACAACGGCCGGCACGCAAGGTAAGTGCAGGTCGGGGGCTTACACCTGCGGGAAGCCCCAGACCCGAATTTCTGGGCCAATGAAATGTTGGCCTTTATCTCAAGGGGATTGCAATACAAAAGTGAGGAAGTTATGCTTCAGCTGTACAGAGCCTTGGTCAGACCCCATCTGGGGTACTGCATTCATTTGTGGGCACTGTATCGTATGAAAGGATATATTGGCCTTGGGGTGGGAGTACAGTGCAGATTCACTAGAATGATACCAGGGCTAAAAGGGCTAAATTATGAGGACAGGTTGCATTAACTTGAATTCCTTTGAGTTTAGAAGTTTGTAAATACTCAAAATGATAAAGGAATGTTATAGTGTATATACAGATAATGTTCTGGACATTATGTGGACATTCTGGACATTTTTACATGCAGTAGCACCCTCTGGTGGTGGTTATTGTGTTAGCAGTATGTTTGTATGAAACAGAGGCCATTTGACCTTTGTTCCTTTCTTCCTGTGTGAAGTCATTTGACCTTTGTTCCTTTCTTCCTGTGAGAGGTCACTTGACCTTCGTACCTTTCTTCCTGTGTAACCCAGGAAGAAGAATCCCAGGAAGTAGAATTCCAGGAAGAATCTGGCAGTAATGGAGGATTCCATAAGGGATTCACAATCCAATGTAATCTGATTTCATATGTTAGGCCAAGCGCAATATCTGTGAGTATCTTTGTTTGTTAGCATAGTAGCAACATTGTCAGAGTAGTATTTTGACAATAATATGTTTATAAAAGGTTAATATTTGATAGTTACAGAAGTGAGTCCAAATGTTAGTTAGTTATACAATTAATCTATTCTACTGTTGTAAATAGGTTATATCTTATGTAATATCGAATGTATAGTACTCAGTTTATGTACAAAACATACTTTATCTTTGTTTACAGTTTCACAAATGTGTTCAAGTAAAGCTTCAAAACAGCAAACGGCTTCACGAAGAATTATTCTTGAATAAGTGTTTAACTAGATAGGAGCACGTCTAGCGCGGCCAGTACAGATAATAAAGTATTTCCTCTAGTGGGGAATTGAGAACAAGGGGGTATAACCTTAAAATTAGAGCCAGGTTATTTAGGAGTGAAATCAGGAAGCACTTTTTGACACAAGGGGTCGTGGAAATCTTAAACTCTCTCCGCTAAAAGGCTGTGAATGCTGGGTAAACTGACATTTTCAAGACATTGATAAGATTTTTGATAGATAAGGGTATCAAGAGATATGGAGAAAAGGTGGCTAAATGCAGTTGAGGTGCAGCCAGGATCTAATTGAATGGCGGATCAGGCTCTAGGGGCTGAACAGCCTACTCCTGTTCCGATGTTCCCGTGTACTAAGCTGATGTGAATTAAATCACATTCAAGCAAAAATGATTCCCCAGTTCTTTGCTATAAGAAGTCCGCTGATAAGTTTCAGTGAACTTTTCAAAAATGCTTTTAATGAGGTAAGAGAAAACATGAAACACAGATACATCCAAATGCCCATTGAACACAGGACAAACACTTCCCAATTATAGAAACATAGAAGATAGGAGCAGGAGTACGCCATTCGGCCCCTTGAGCCTGCTCTGCCATTCAATGAGATCATGGCTGATCATTCAAACTCAGTACCCTGTCCCTGCCTTCTCCCCCTATCCCTTGATCCCTTTAGCCTTAAGAAATATATCTAACTCCTTCTTGAATATATTTAATGGATTGGCCTCAACTGCCTTGTGTGGTAGAGAATTCCACAGGTTCACCACTCTCTGGGTGAAGAAATTCCTCCTCATCACTGTCCTAAATGGTTTAGCCATTATCTTTAGACTGTGACCCCTGGTTCTGGACTCCCTCACCACCAGGAACATCCTTCCTGCGTCTAGTCTGTCTAGTCCTGTTAGAATTTTATAAGTTTCAATGAGATCCCCTCTCATTCTTCTAAACTCCAACGAGTATAAGCCCAATTGACCCAATCTCTCCTCATACGTCATCCTTGCCATCCCAGGTATCTGACTGGTGAATCTTCGCTGCACTCCCTCCATGGCAAGAACATCCTTCCTCAGATAAGGTGACCAAAACTGCACACAATACTCAAGGTGTGGACTCACCAAGGCCCTGTAGAACTGCAGCAAGACATCCTTGTTCCTGTACTCGAATCCTTTCGCTATGAAGGCCAACATACCATTTCCCTTCTTAACCGCCTGTTGCACCTGCATGCTTACCTTCAGCAACTGGTGCACAAGGACACCCAGGTCTCGTTGCACTTCCCCTTCTCACAATCTATTGCCGTTCAGATAATAATCTGCCTTCCTGTTTTTGCCACCAAAGTGGATAACCTCACATTTATCAACATTTTACTACATCTGCCATGCATCTGCCCAATCACCCAGCCTGTCCAAATCATATTGGCGTTTCTCGGCATCCTCCTCACAGCACACACGCCCACCCAGCTTTGTGTCGTCTGCAAACTTGGAGATATTACATCTAGTTCCCTCGTCTAGATCATTAATATATATTGTGAATAGCTGGGGTCCTAGCACCGATCCCTGCGGTACCCCACTAGTCAGTGCCTGCCACTCGGAAAAAGACCCGTTTATTCCAACTCTTTGCTTCCTGTCTGCCAACCAGTTCTCTATCCAAGTCAGTACCTTGTCCCCAATCCCTTGTGCTTTAACTTTACATACTAATCTCTTATGCGGGACCTTATCGAAAGCCTTCTGAAAGTCCAAATACACCACATCCACTGGTTCTCCCTTATCTATTCTACCAGTTACATCCTCAAAAAATTCCAGTAGATTAGTCAAGCACGATTTACCTTTAGTAAATCCATGTTGACTTTGTCCGATCCTGTCACTGTTTTCCAAGTGCTCTGCTATTACATCCTTTATAATGGACTCAGCATTTTCCCCACTACCGATGTCAGGCTTACCGGTCTATAATTCCCCATTTTCTCTCTACCACCTTTTCTGAATAGTGGGGTAACATTAGCTACCCTCCAATCCATGGGAACTATTCCAGAGTCTATAAATTTTGTAAGATGACCAGTAATGCATCTACTATTTCTAGGGCCACTTCCTTAAGTACCCTATGATGTAGATTATCAGGCTCTGGGGATTTATCGGCCTTCAATTCCGTCAATTTCCCGAACACCATTTCCCTACAAATACTGATTTCATTCAGTTCCTCCCTCTCATTAGACCCTATGTTCCCCGACATCTCTGGGAGTTTATTTGTGTCCTCCTTTGTGAAGACAGAACCAAAGTATGTACTTAATTGGTCTGCCATTTCTTTGTTCCCCATTATAAATTCCCCTGATTCTGACTGCAAGGGACCTACGCTTGACTTCACCAATCTTTTTCTCTTCACATATCTATAGAAGCTTTTACAGTCAGTTTTTATGTTCCCTGAAAGCTTACTCTCATACTCTATTTCCCCCTCTTAATTAATCCCTTTGTCCTCCTTTGCTGAATCCTAAACTGCTCCCAATCCTCAGGTTTGCTGCTTTTTCTGGCCAATTTATATGTGCTCTCCTTGGATCTTATGCTATCCCTAATTTCCCTTGTTAGCCATGGTTGGGTCACTTTTTTTGTTTAATTTTTATGCCAAGCAGGGATGAACAAATTCTGTAGTTCATCCATGCGATCTTTAAATGTTTGCCATTGTCTATCCACCGTCAACCCTTTAAGTAACGTTCCCCAATCCATCCTACCCAACTCGCGCCTCATACCATCGTAGTTTCCTTTATTTAAATTCAGGACCCTAGTCTCTGGGTCAAATACTTCACTCTCCATCTTAATGAAGAATTCTATCATATTATGATCGCTCCGCCCCAAGGGCGGCTTTGTCCACTCGCAGGATTTTAAACTAGTTTCCATTTCATATGTTACATGTTATTTAATGGAGCAAGTGTCATGTGGCCAAGAAAAATATATAGCATTTTTATTTTTAGGACTTCAAAATTTTTCTGATAAAAAATCCCCTGTATGTAGAGCAGAGACCTGGGAGTCTGAGTGAGCGGACCTGCGGGAGTAATGGAGACAGAGACCGGGGATAAAGGCAGCGCGGAGCAAAGACCTGGGAGTCTGAGTGAGCGGACCTGTGGGAGGAATGGAGTCAGAGACCGGGGATATAGGCAAAGTGGAGCAGAGACCTGGGAGTCTGAGTGAGCGGACCTGTGGGAGGAATGGAGTCAGAGACCGGGGATATAGGCAAAGTGGAGCAGAGACCTGGGAGTCTGAGTGAGCGGACCTGTGGGAGGAATGGAGTCAGAGACCGGGGATATAGGCAAAGTGGAGCAGAGACCTGGGAGTCTGAGTGAGCGGATTAACTGTGAGTGAGACAGTCGGCAAGCGACACAATGAAGGAGTGATGTCAGAATTCAAAGGTGTTGCTGGCACAAGGGAGCTGAGAAGTGAGTATTTGTGGTAAGTTTTTTTTTGTTCAGTTTTCAGTATATTTCTGCTAAGTAGTTCAAAGCCTATCTAATAGAGGGGGGAGCTGATTGGTGGGTACCTTTTAAGTGTTTCTTGTTAAGTTTATTTCTGCTAAATTACCTCCATAATCTGGTAGAGACATGGCAGGGCAGCTCAGTCCCGTGATTTGCACATCCTGTGCCATGTGAGATATCCCGGACGCTTCTTGCGGCCTGGACAACCATGTGTGCAGGAAATGTCGCCAATTGCAGCAACTCGGGCTCTGGTTTCGGAGCTTGAGCGGCAGCTGGAGTCACTACAGTACATCCGCGAGGCTGAGAAATACTTGGAAAGCAGGTTTCTAAAATGGTCATTCCACAGCCTCAGAATGTGCAGGCAAAGAAGGAATCGGTGACCACCAGACAGAAAAGGAGGACCAGGCAGGTAGGGCAGGAATCCCCAGAGTGCATCTCGCTTGCTAACCGGTTCACAGTTCTAGAAACTGGTGGGGGTGATTGCTCCTCTGGGGAGAGCAGCCAGAGCCAAGGCCACGGCACCACAGGTGGCACAGCTGCATAGGGGGGGAGGAAGAAGAGGGAAAGAGCACTAGCAATAGGGGATTCATTGGTTCGGGGAACAGGTAGGCATTTCTGTGGATACAGACGCGACTCCAGGATGGTATGTTGCCTCCCTGGTGCCAGGGTCAAGGATGTCACTGAGCGGCTGCAGGATACTCTGAGGGGGGAGGGTGAACAGCCAGAGGTCATTGTACATATTGGTATCAATGACATAGGAGAAAAGAGGGTTGAGGTCCTGCAGGAAGAGTTTAGGGAGCTAGGAAACAGATTAAAAAGCATTTCCTCAAAGTTAGTAATCTCTGGATTACTCCCGGTGTCACGTGCTAGTGAGTACAGGAATAGGAGGATAAAACAGATGAATGCGTGGCTGGAGAGATGGTGCAGGAGGGACGGCTTTAGATTCCTGAGGCATTGGGACCATTTCTGGGGAAGGTGGGACCTGTACAAACTAGACGGGTTACACCTCAACAGAGCCGGGACTAATATTCTCGCGGGGAGGTTTGCTAGTGTTGTTGGGGAAGTTTTAAACTAGTTTGGCAGGGGGATGGGCACCAGGAGTGGAGGGGAGGAATGGGGTGCATGGAAGAGTGAGTGTGTTGGATGGTACTGGAGGGCAAGGTAGTGCTGGAGGCGGAAGAGTACCATGTTAGATAGGAGCAGAATAAGAAAGACTATGAAAAATTCAAAAATGGGTTTAGAATGCATGTACGTAAATGCACAAAGTGTGGTGAATAAAGTTGGTGAGCTACAAACACAATTAGCCATGTGGCAATATGATGTTGTGGCAATAACGGAAACGTGGCTTAAAAATGGTGAGGACTGGGCACTTAATATTCAAGAGTACAAGGTGTTCAGAAAAGATAGGGAAGGAAAAAAGGGAGTTGGGGTGGCAGTGCTGATTAAGGAAGACATTGTAGTGTTGGAACGGGAGGATGTTCTTGAGAGGACAAGGACAGAATCCATTTGGTTAGAGTTGAGGAGCAAAAAGGGTATGATCACACTATTAGGGGTATTCTATAGGCCTCCAAATAGTGAGAGGGAGGTAGAGGAGCAAATCTGCAGGGAAATCGCAGAGACGTGCAACAGCTAATAGAGTGGTGATATTGGGGGACTTTAATTACCCAAATATCGATTGGGATAATGCTCGGGTAAAGGGAGTGGAGGGGGAGGAATTTCTGAAATGTGTTCAGGAAAATTTCCTTGACCTGTATGTTCTTGGCCCAACTAAGAAGGAGGCATTGCTGGATCTGGTGCTGGGGAATGAGGTGGGCCAGGTCGACCAAGTGTCTGTGGGAGAACACTTGGGTATGAGCGATTATCATATCATAAGATGTAGATTAGCAATGGAGAGAAGCAAGGAACAATCTACAGTGGAACTTCTAAACTGGAATAGGGCTAACTTCAATGGGATGCGAAAGGATCTAGCCAGGGTAAAATGGAACCAAAGACTGACAGGAAAAACTGTAACGGAACAATGGGTGATCTTTAAGGAGGAGATGTTCCAAGTACAGGTTAGGTACATTCCAACAAGAGGGAAGGTAAGGGAACCAAAGCAAGGGCTCCTTGGACGACGAGGGAGATAGAGAAGATGATGAAACAAAAAAGGAGGGTGTATAATGAATGTCAGGAGAATACTTCAAGGGAGATCCAGACCAAATACAATAAGTTGAGAGGGGAAGTGAAGATGGAGATAAGATTGGCAAAGAGAGAATATGAGAGTAGAATGGCGGTTAACATAAAAGGGAACCCAAACATTTTCTAACAGCATGTAAACAGTAAGCGGGTAGTAAGAGGCAGGGTGGAGGCTATTAGTGACAAAGAAGGTGATATATGCTTAGAGGCGCAGGGCAAGGCTAGAATACTCAATTAGTACTTTGTATCGGTGTTCACTAAGGAGGTGGATGCTGACAAAATATCAGTAGAAGTGGAAAAGTTAGAAATAATGGAAGGGGTAAAAATTGATAGACAGGATGTACTAGAAAGACTGGGTATGCTTAGAGTGGATAAGTCGCCTGGTCCAGATGGCTTGCATCCCAGGTTGCTATGGGAACTGGGGGAGGAGATAGCAGAAGGGCTTGCCATAATTTTCCAATCTTCCCTAGATGCGGGGGAGTTGCCTGAGGATTGAAAAGTGGCAAATGTGATACCATTGTTCAAGAAAGGGTGTAAGAATAATCCTAGTAACTGCAGGCTGGTCAGTTTAACATCAGTGGTGGGTAAACTCTTAGCAACAATAAACAAGGAAAAAATTAACGGGCACTTGGAGAGGTTTAAGCTAAGGAGAGCCAACATGGATTTGTAAAAGGCAGATTGTGTTTGACTAATCTAATTGAATTTTTTGATGAAGTAACAGGGAGGATTGATGAAGGGAATGCAATAGATATTGTCTACATGGATTTTCGGAAGGCATTTGACAAAGTACCACATAGAAGGCTGGTTAACAAAATTGAGGCTCATGGAATAGTTGGGTCAGTGGCAGCTTGGATAAGGAATTGGCTTAAGGACAGAAAACAGCGAGCTGTGGTAAATGGCTGCTTTTCAGACTGGAGGATGGTAGACAGTGGTGTTCCCAAGGGTCAGTGCTGGGGCCACTGCTTTTTTTGATATTTATATATAAGTGACCTGGATATTGGAATACAGAGTAGAATTGCTAAATTTACCGATGACACCAAACTTGGGGGCATGGCAAACAGTGAGGATGATGCCAATTGACTGCAAAAGGAATTGTGACAAAAATTGCGAGTGCTGTCCCATAGACTAGTCAAGCAACAGCCTGACATAGTCATACTCACAGAATCATACCTTTCAGCCAATGTCCCAAACTACTCCATCACCATCCCTGGGTACGTCCTGTCCCACCGGCAGGACAGACCCACCAGGGGTGGTGACACAGTGGTATACAGTCGGGAAGGAGTGGCCCTGGGAGACATCAACATTGACTCCGGACCCCATGAAGTCTCATGCCTTCAGGTCAAGCATGGGCAAGGAAACCTCCTGCTGATTACCACCTACCGCCCTCCCTCAGCTGATGAATCAGTACTCCATCATGTTGAACACCACTTGGAAGAAGCACTGAGAGCAGCAAGGGCACAGAATGTATTCTGAGTGGGAGACTTCAATGTCCATCACCAAGGGTGGCTCGGTAGCACCATTACTGACCGATCTGGCCATGTCCTGAAGGACATAGCTGCCAGTCTGGGACTGCAACAGGTGGTGAGAGAACCAACACGAGGGAAAAACCTACTTGACCTCATCCTCACCAATCTACCTGTCGCAGATGCATCTGTCCATGACAGTATTGGTAGCAGTGACCACCGCACAGACACTGTGGAGACGAAGTCCCATCTTCACACTGAGGACGCCCTCCATCGTGTTGTGTGGCACGACCACCATACTAAATGGGATAGATCCAGAACAGATCTAACAGCTCAAAACTGGGCATCCATGAGGCGCTGTGGGCCATCAGCAGCAGCAGAATTGTATTCTACCACAATCTGTAACCTCATGGCCCAGCATATCCCTCACTCTACAATTAACGTCAAGCCAGGTGACCAACCCTGGTTCAATAAGGAGTGTAGAAGAGCAGGCCAGGAGCAGCACCAGGCATAACTAAAAATGAGGTGCCAAACTGGGGAAGCTACAACACAGGACTACATGCATGTTAAAAACCGGAAGCAGCATGCTATAGACAGGGCAAAGCAATCCCACAATCAACGGATCAGATCAAAGCTCTGCAGTCCTGCCACATCCAGTCGTGAATGGTGGTGGACCATTAAACAACTAACGGGAGGAGGAGGCTCCATGAATATCCCCATCCTCAATGACGGTGGAGCCCAGCACGTGAGTGCAAAAGATAAGGCTGAAGCATTTGCAACCATCTTCAGCCAGAAGTGCCAAGTGGATGATCCGTATCGGCCTCCTCCTGAGGTCCCCACAATCATAGAAGCCAGTCTTCAGCCAATTCGACTCACTCCACGTGATATCAAGAAATGGCTGAGCGCACTGGATACAGCAAAGTATATGGGCCCTAACAACATCCCGGCTATCATGCTGAAGACTTGTGCTCCAGAACTAGCCGCGCTGTTCCAGTACAGCTACAACACTGTCATTTATCCGATAATGTGGAAAACTGCCCAGGTGTGTCCTGTCCACAAAAAGCAGGACAAATCCAATCTGGCCAATTGCCACCCCATCAGTCTACTCTCAATCATCAGCAAAGTGATGGAAGATGTCATCGACAGTGCTATCAAGCAGCACTTACTCACCAATAACCTGCTCACTGATGCTCAGTTTGGGTTCCACCAAGACCACTCGACTGCTGACCTCATTACAGCCCTGGTCCAAAGATGGACAAAGTAGCTGAATTCCAGAGATGAAGTGAGAGTGACTGCCCTTGACATCAAGGCAGCATTTGACTGAGTGTGGCATGAAGGAGCCCTAGTAAAACTGAAGTCAATGGGAATCGGGGGGAAAATTCTCCACTGGCTGGAGTCATACCTAGCACAAAGGAAGATGGTTGTGGTGATTGAAGGTCAATCATCGCAGTCACAGGACTTCGCTGCAGGAGTTACTCAAGGCAGAGACCCTAGGCCCAACCATCTTCAGCTGCTTCATCAATGACCTTCCCTCCATCTTCGCTGATGTCTGCACAGTGTTCAGTGCCATTCACAACTCCTTAGATAATGAAGCAGTCCATGCCCGCATGCAACAGGACCTGGCTTGGGCTGATAAGTGGTAGGTAATATTCGTACCACAGAAGTGCCAGGCAACGACTATCTCCAACAAGCGAGAGTCTAAACAGCGCCCCTTGACGTTCAGTGGCATTACCATCACCAAATCACCCACCATCAACATCCTGGGGGTCACCATTAACCAGAAACTTAACTGGACCAGCCACATAAATACTGTGGCAACAAGAGCAGGTTAGTGGCTAGGTATTCTGCGGTGAGTGTTTCACCTCCTGACTCCCCAAAGCCTTTCTACCATCTACAAGGCACAAGTAAGGAGTGAGATGGAATACTCTCCACTTGCCTGGATGAGTGCAGCTCCAACAACACTCAAGAAGCTGTACACCATCCAGGACAAAGCAGCCCGCTTGATTGGCACCCCCTCTACCACCTTAAACATCCATTCCCTCCACCACCGGCGTACCGTGGCTGCAGTGTGTACCATCTACAAGATGCACTGCAGCAACTCGCCAATGCTTCTTCGGCAGCACCTCCCAAACCCGCAACCTCTTCTACCTAGAAGGACAAGGGCACCAGACACATGGGAACACCACCACCCACAAGTTCCTCTCCAAGTCACACATCCTCCTGACTTATAAGTATATCGCCGATCCTTTATCGTCGCTGGGTCAAAATCCTGGAACTCCCTACCTAACAGCACTCTGGGAGTACCTTCACCACACGGACTGCAGCGGTTCAAGAAGGTGGCTCACCACTACCTTCTCAAGGGCAATTAGGGATGGCAATAAATGCTGGCCTTGCCAGCGACACGACATCCCATAAAAGCAAATTTAAAAAAACATAGAAAAGCTAGCAGAATGGGCAGACAAGTGGTAGATGGAATTTAATACAGAGAAGTGTGAGGTGATGCATTTTGGCAGAAGAAACAGGGCGAGGCAATATAGACTTAATGGCACAGTTTTAAAGGGTGTGCAGGAACAGAGGGACCTGGGAGTTAATGTGCATGGGTCCCTGAAGGTGGCAGGACATATTGAGAGAGTGGTTAGCAAAGCATATGGGATCTTGGGCTTCATAAATAGAGGTATTGAGTACAAAAGTAGAAAAGTTATACTGAACCTTTATAAAGCGCTGGTTAGGCCACAACTGGAGTATTGCATCCAGTTCTGGTCACCGCACTTTAGGAAGGATGTGAAGGCACCTGAGAGGGTGCAGAGGAGATTTACCAGAATGGTTCTGGGGATGGGGGAATCTTAGCTATAAGGACAGGTTGGAGAAGCTGTATTTGTTTTCACTAGAGCAAAGGAGGTTGAGGGGTGATTTGATAGAGGTGTACAAGGTTATGACGGGTTTGGATAGGCTAGACGGGTATGGCTGTTCCCACTAGTTGATGGCACAAGGACTAGGGGACAAAGATTTAAGGTTTTGGGCAAGAGATACAGGGGGGATATGAGGAAAAACATTTTTACGCAGTGAGTGGTGAGGGCCTGGAACTCGCTGCCAATGGAAGTGGTGGAAGCGGAGGCACTCAATGTTTTCAAGGGGAGACTTGAAAGGCACTTGAGGGAAATAAACTTGCAGGGCTACGGGGATAGAGCGGGGGAATGGGACTGACTGGATTGCTCTACAGAGAGCCGGAATGGATTCGATGGGCCAAATGGCCTCCTTCTGTGCCGTTACGACTCTATAAAAGCTTGTTCTGCAGATTCCCTTGAGAGACTGAAAACCTCCCAGCAGTGATGCAGAGTGATCTGTCCACTGCACTTAAATAATTTTATAGTACATGCTGGCATCACAATTTTCAGATAATCAACTGCAGAATATCTGGGCGATTTTCCCGGGTGGGTGCTGTTTGGGGACAATCTGAGCACAATGGGGTGAAATTGGTCTTGAGCAGTGGCGCAAAATGGATGATAGCAGATCAGCCGCCTGTTTTACGCCCCACCTGAATTTCTTTTCCGGGGAAGAATAATGAGCAGGATGTAAAATAGGCTGCCGATTTGTTATCGACCAATGCACCAGAAGTTTCCACCGCCCAGGGAAGGAATTTTGTGCCGGGACTGTCTGCTGACACTCTTTAGCATAATAAGGGAGGACTCAGGCGCTGCTGGAGGTGCTCTCTTGGGTACAATGAGGAATGTAAGAAGAAGACCTTTTGCTGTCTGTGTCTTAATGACAGTAACCATGTAAAAAAAAAACAGGTCAAATGGAAGCCATTGAGAGACCAAGAAGGTCTTTACTTTTTAACAGTAATGGGACAGTATTTGCACAGTGCCAGCTTTTGATGAATTGTGACAACTTGGTAATTTATTTGTGCCAGAAGTTGTGATTTGCATGTCAATGGTCTTTACGTGGTCCTGTTCTGTGTGAATGAGTTTGTGCAGCTGTGCCATGGCTGGCTTGGCAGCAGCACTCCACACGGTAGCCTGGGCACCTCTACAGTCTGCCTTGCAAACAGTTGGTAAGAGGGCAGCAGTGTTGTGGTGCAGGACCAAGTGTGGGCATGAAGAATGATGGTGCGGGAAAAGGCGGAGCGTGTTCTGAGGTTTCTCCAGTTGGCATGGAACAGAATAAGGGCCCTGTGGAAGATAAACAGTTATTCCTGGCTCAGGAGAGGGCAAGGTGGATGGTTTCAACAGCTGTCAAGAGGGTTTGTAGCTGTTACCTTCATCTGCTTCTAAGCAAGTTATATCGCAAAAGGAATGGGGTAGCACAGTACTGAATACAACCTCCATCACCGTGTAAATGACTGACAATGTTCTGAAAGTACTGAAGCAGCAAAAGCATTTTTTAATTCAAAAAGTCAAAAATGAAGAACTTGCTTGACAATAACCAAGCTGACTGCAATGTCACATTTCCATTTCTTTCTAATGTGTCCAAGTACTCACTAATGTTCTGAAAACATTAATTTAATTCAATATTTTCCCATGCGCAGCTCAATGCCATCTGTTCAATGGGCGAATGAAGAAAGTGAAATTTTTAATAATAAATTAGTGAGTGCTGCACTTAAGAAAGGAATTAGGAAGGAAAGTGGTAAGGGAAGCCATAGTGCCTGAAGTGGGGATTAAATTGGTTATGAGGTTGGCTGATGATAAAAACTGGGCTGGTTGGAATCAACTAATTTAATACACTACAAAGATAAGTTCATGAAATACAGTGTAAAGGGGAGGAGAATCATAAAATTTTCGTGATGTTTCTTCCAATCGTCCCACATTACTTCGACAGAAGATTTGCAGAAACCCCGGAGAAACGTCGGGAGATCCCCAATGAAAATTTAACCCTATAGCATCTAGTTTCCTTCTTCCCTTCACTCCTGAAAATCCTGCTCATGTACGGTGTCAGAGGTGCAGAAGATCTCTGCTCTCTCACCCAAGTGGGCATTTGTCACGTCAAAGCCTACTCAGTAAGTTAGCAAAATACTGCGGATGCTGGAAATCCGAAATAACAACAGAAACTGCTGGAAAAACTCAGCAGGCCAGGCAACATCCGTGGAGAGAGAAACAGAGTTAACGTTTCAGGTCGAAACCCTTCGTCAGGACTGAAAAAGCACAGGAAATGAAACAGATTAAAAGGCCAGTTTGGGGGCTGGGAAATGGGGATGAGAGAACAAAAGAGGAGTGAAGAGACATTAAGAGGTATTCAAAACGAGACGAGATGGTGATAGGACTAGTGGAGAGAAAAAAAGACGGCTCTAGATTAGGTGTGAAATGCGCTGGCAGAATGGACTCTATTCCATTCTCCCAGTTTCTCGGTCTCCGCCGCATCTGCTCCGACAATGCCACCTTCCACACCAGTGCTTCCAACATGTCTTCCTTTTTCCTCAACCGAGGATTCCCCTCTACCGTGGTTGACACGGCCCTCGACCGTGTCCGTTCTATCTCCCACACTTCTGCCCTCACCCCTGCCCCTCCCTCCCGGAATCACGATAGGGTTCCCCTTGTCCTCACCTTTCACCCCACCAGCCTCCACATTCAATGGATCATCCTCCGCCATTTCCACCACCTCCAACGTGATCCCACCACCAAACGCATCTTCCCCTCCCCTCCCCTTTCAGCATTGCGTAGGGACCGCTCCCTCCGAGACACCCTAGTCCACTCCTCTATCACCCCCAGCACCCCTTCCCCTTCGCCTGGCACCTTCCCGTGCAAGCGCAGGAGATGCAACACCTGCCCTTCTACCTCCCCCCTTCCCACTGTCCAGGGCCCCAAACACCCCTTCCAGGCGAAACAGCGATTTACTTGTACTTCTTGCAATCTAGTATACCGTATTCGCTGCTCACGATGTGGTCTCCTCTACATTGGGGAGGCCTAATGCAGATTGGGTGACCACTTTGTGGAACACCTCTGTTCAGTCCATAAGCGTGACCCCGAGCTTCCGGTCGCCTGTCATTTTAATTCACCGCCCCATTCCCACTCAGACCTCACCGTACTCGGGCTCTTGCATTGTTCCACGGAAACCCAGCGTAAGCTCGAGGAACAGCACCTCATCTTCCGATTAGGCACTTTACAGCCTTCCGGACTCAATATCGAGTTCAACAATTTCAGATCATAACCTCGGCCCCTATTCCATTTTTACATATATTTTTTATCCACACCTTTGTTTTGGCCCTTCCCCCTTTTTTTCTCTCCCACATGGCAGCTGTCTCTCATTCTGCCAGCGCATTTCACACCTAATCTAGAGCCGTCTTTTGTCTCCATTAGTCCTATCACCATCTCGTCTCGAATACCTCTTAATGTCTCTTCACTTCTCTTTTGTTCTCTCATCCCCATTTCCCAGCCCCCAAACTGGCCTTTTAATCTGTTTCATTTCCTGTGCTTTTTCAGTCTTGACGAAGGGTTTCGACCTGAAACGTTGACTCTATTTCTCTCTCCACGGATGTTGCCTGGCCTGCTGAGTTTTTCCAGCATTTACTGTTGTTATTTCCTACTCAGTAAGTGTTGACAGGCTATTATACTAATCACAAATCTGACTCTACACTCACATGAAGTTCACACAGATGCAATTTCTAGCAGGAATCACTGGATAGCAATCAGGGATGTGCACCTGAGCCATCCCCCTAGACCAAAGTCAGTCAATTCTAGTATCCCTACCACTGGCTTAACTGAAGCACAGACAATGGAATGAACCTAGAGCCATCCTTGTCAATATAGCTCTGCGCCACACTGGCTCGTGTGTTATCCAGTAGAGTAAAGTCAGTGAGGCTGAATTTCTGAAGCAGAATCTTTCTAGTCAATAGTGTGATTCACCGAGCCACACTTCCATCTTGCAAGGCTCCGATCTGGAGGTGCAGTCTCGTTGGATTTGCCATCACTATGCCATCAGAAGAGCAGTGATGTGCTTTTCAGTTTGTGTTGCGAAAGTGTGTACGAAAGACAAGGAAGAAAGGAAATGGGTGACCACCAGGTGGAGCAATAGAAGCAGGCAGGTAGTGCAGGAGACCCCTGTGACCATTCCCCTCTCAAACAGGTATACCGCTTTGGATACTGTTGAGGGGGATGACTCACCAGGGGAAGGCAGCAGCAGCCAACTTCCTGGCACTGGGGGTGCTCCTGCTGCCCAGGAAGGGAGGAAAAAGAGTGGGAGAGCAATAGTGGTAGGGGATTCTATAGTAAGGGGAACAGATAGGCGTTTCTGTGGCCGTAGACGTGAATCCAGGATGGTTTGTTGCCTCCCTGGTGCCAGGGTCAAGGATGTCACTGAGCGGCTGCAGGGCATTCTGGAGGGGGAGGGTGAACAGCCAGAGGTCGTGGTCCACATTGGTGCCAACGACATAGGTAAAAAGAGGGATGAGGTCCTGCAGCAAGAATTTAAGGAGCTAGGTGGAAGATTAAAGAGCAGGACCTCAAAGGTTGTAATCTCTGAATTACTCCCGGTGCCACGTGCTAGTGAGTATAGGAATAGGAAGATAGAACAGATGAATGCGTGGCTAAAGGGATGGTGCAGGAGGGAGGGCTTTAGTTTCCTGGATCACTGGGTCTGCTTCTGGGAAAGGTGGGACTTGTACAAGTCGGACGGTTTACACCTGAACCAGAGGGGGACCAATATCCTTGCGGGGAGGTTTGCTAGCACTGTTGGGGGGGGTTTAAACTAACTTGGCAGGGGGATGGGATACAGAGTGGAACTATAGTAGGGGGTGATTTACAGCCAAATACGGAGGAAAAAACAAGTCAGCTGGGAAGGCAGAGCAAATATGTGAAGGCAAAAGGGAATATGGCAAGGCTGGAAGGCATTTATTTTAATGCAAGGAGTCTTGCAAATAAGGTGGATGAACTGAAGTTGTTGCTGAACACATGGGAGTACGATATTGTTGCTATCACGGAGACATGGTTGAGGGAGGGTCAGGACTGGCAGCTCAATATTCCGGGGTATAGAATCTTCAGGCGAGACAGAGGGGGGTGTAAAAGGGGAGGGGGTGTTGCAATATTAATTAAGGAATCAATTACTGCTGTAAGGAGGGATGATATATTAGCGGGTTCCTCTAATGAGGCCATATGGGTAGAACTTAAAAACAAAAAGGGGGCAAGCACTTTGCTGGGAGTGTACTATAGGCCCCCGAACAGTCAGGGGGAGATAGAGGAACAGATATGTAGGCAAATCTCAGAGAAGTGCGAAAATAATAGGGTAATAATAGTGGGGGATTTCAACTTCCCCAATATTAATTGGGATAGTCAGAGCGTGAAAGGCTTAGAGGGTGCAGAATTCTTAAAGTGTATCCAGGAGAGCTTTTTGAGCCAACATGTAGAAAGTCCTACAAGAGAGGGGGCGGTACTGGAGCTAATTCTAGGGAATGTAGCCGGGCAAGTGGTGGAAGTGTCAGTAGGAGAGCATTTTGGCGACAGTAACCATAATTCGGTGAGATTTAAGGTGGTCATGGAAAAAGACAAAGACGGCCCGGAAATAAGGGTTCTAAATTGGGGAAAGGCCGATTTTAATATGATAAGGCAGGATCTGGCCAAAGTGGACTGGGAGCAGCTACTTATAGGAAAATCCACATCAAAGCAGTGGGAGACTTTCAGAAGGGAAATAGAGAGAGTACAACGCCAACATGTTCCTGTAAAGGTCAAGGGTGGGACCAACAAGCAAAGGGAACCTTGGATGACAAGGGATATACAAAAATGCATTAGGAAAAAAAGGGGGGCTTTTGGCAGTTACAAAAGACTAAAGACGGAGGAAGCCCTAGAGGAGTATAAAAAGTGCAGGGGCATACTTAAAAAGGAAATTAGGAGGGCGAGGAGGGGCCATGAAATAACACTGGCGAGCAAAATAAAGGAAAATCCTAAGATGTTTTATAAGTATATTAAGGGCAAGAGGATAACCAGGGAAAGGGTAGGGCCCATTAGGGACCAAAGTGGCAATCTGTGTGTAGAGCCAGATGATGTAGGCGGGGTTTTAAATGAATTTTTTGCATCTGTGTTCACTATGGAGAAAGACGATGTAGACATAGAAATCGGGCAAGGGGACTGTGACATATTTGAACATATTAGCATCGAGAGGGAGGAGGTACTAGCGGTTTTAGCAGGCCAAAAAGTGGATAAATCCCCAGGCCCGGACGAGATGTATCCCAGGCTGTTGTGTGAGGCAAAGGAGGAGATTGCAGGGGCTCTGACACAAATTTTCAGAACCTCTCTGGCCACAGGGGATGTACCAGAGGACTGGAGAACAGCTAACGTAGTACCATTATTCAAGAAGGGTAGCAGGGATAAACCAGGGAATTACAGGCCAGTGAGCCTAACATCTGTGGTAGGGAAATTATTGGAAAAAATTCTGAGGGACAAAATTAGTCTCCACTTGGAGAGGCAAGGATTAATCGGGAATAGTCAGCATGGCTTTGTCAAGGGTAAATCATGTCTGACCAATCTGATTGAATTTTTCGAGGGGGTGACTAGGTGTGTGGATGAGGGAAATGCTGTGGATGTGGTTTACATGGATTTCAGTAAAGCTTTTGACAAAGTCCCGCATAGGAGACTGGTCAAGAAGGTAAGAGCCCATGGGATCCAGGGTGCCTTGGCGCGTTGGATCCTAAACTGGCTGAGTGGCAGGAGGCAGAGGGTGATGGTCGAAGGTTGCTTTTGTGACTGGAAGCCTGTGTCCAGTGGGGTACCTCAGGGATCGGTGCTGGGACCCTTGCTGTTTGTGATCTACATAAATGATTTGGATGAGAATGTAAAAGGTATGATCAGTATGTTTGCAGATGACACGAAAATTGGTGGGGTGGTAAATTGCGAGGAGGAAAGCCTCAGGCTACAGGACGATATAAACGGGTTGGTCAGATGGGCGGAAAAGTGGCAAATGGAATTTAACCCTGAAAAGTGCGAGGTGATGCATTTTGGACGGACAAATAAGGCAAGGGAATACACAATGAGTGGTAGGACCCTAGGAAGTACAGAGGGTCAGAGGGACCTTGGTGTACATGTACATAGATCCCTGAAGGCAGCAGAACAGTTAGATAAGGTGGTTAAAAAGGCATATGGGATACTTGCCTTCATTAGCCGAGGCATAGAATATAAGAGCAGGGAGGTTATGATGGAGCTGTACAAAACGCTGGTGAGGCCACAGCCAGAGTACTGTGTGCAGTTCTGGTCGCCTCACTATAGGAAGGATGTGATTGCTTTGGAGAGGGTGCAGAGAAGATTCACCAGGATGTTACCTGGGATGGAGCGCCTCAGCTACGAAGAAAGACTAAACAGGCTGGGGTTGTTTTCCTTGGAGCAAAGAAGGCTGAGGGGGGACCTGATTGAGGTGTACAAAATGATGAGGGGCATAGATAGGGTAGATAAAGAGGAACTTTTCCCCTTAGTAGGGGGGTCAATAACAAGGGGGCATAGATTCAAGGTAAGGGGCAGGAGGTTTGGAGGGGATTTGAGGAGGAACTTTTTCACCCAGAGAGTGGTTGGAATCTGGAACTCACTACCTGAAAGGGTGGTAGAGGCAGGAACCCTCATAACATTCAAGAAGCATTTGGATGAGCACTTGAAATGCCATTGCATACAAGGCTATGGACCAAATGCTGGAAAATGGGATTAGACTGGACAGGGATTGATGGTCGGCGCAGACACGATGGGCCGAAGGGCCTCTTTCTGTGCTGTATAACTCTATGACTCTATGACCTATGGGTGAGTGTAAGGGTTTATCTGAAGTAGCATCATGGTGAGACGGGATTGCTTTTTCCGAGTTACTCAATCAGTAAATAAATTGAAACTTGGCTGTCGCCGGTGTGAAATTTCCCAGATATTGCAGAGTCCTGTTCAATGTAACATAATCACAGAGAATACGGCAGCACGGTGGCATAGTGGTTAGCACTGTTGCCTCACAGTGCCAGGGACCCGGGTTCGAATCCGGCCTCGGGTGACTGGCTGTGTGGAGTTTGCACATTCTCCCCGTGTTTGCGTGGGTTTCCTCCGGGTGCTCCGGTTTCCTCCCACAGTCCAAAGATGTGCGGGTTAGGTTGATTGGCTATGATAAATTGACCCTTAGTGTTAGGGGGATTAAATACGGGGATAGGGTGGGATATGTGTTGGTGTAGGGGTTACGGGGATCGGGTGGGATATGTGTCGGTGCAGGCTCGATGGGCCGAAATGGCCTCTATCTGCACTGTGGGGTTTCTGTGATTCTGTGATCTGTGAATATGTATCAGGAAATGGTGATTCACAAAAAGTAAGCCTGTAACTGTGAACTCCCACAGGCACGAGCGTATTACAGGCACCACAAGGTGAAGGTTTTATTTTTGTAAACTACCTGTTTTCTGCTGCAGCCGCATTTACACAATATGCTTTGGTTGGAATGAAACATTCTTTTAAGAATTTGACTTCAATTTTCACCAATTTCAGGCAAATTTGCAGGCGATATTATTATGAGAGATATAATAGAAAACGCATCACATAAAGCAATTCAAAATCAATGAAAAATGTACATAAATGAAATGAATTGCTTCCAAAAACATCCCAAACACAAACATTTCCTATAAAGAGAGTACTGGGAAGTAGGTAGCTTACAACAAATAAATAACTCCAGTTGGAATTTTTTTTTATTGCATAGTCCATCCTGCTGGCTCAGTGGGTAAATGCACCAACTGGTGTGAAATTTTGCTAAATCATCAGCAAAGTCCCAGGTCGGAGCCCTTTTTATGTTGCGTTAGAAGATGTCAGCAGTGAGACCATTATAATAACCTCAGAAATGGAGGGAGGGGGGCGGTGTTCAAGAATCAGCATGGGGAAAATTCCACCTATCATTATTGTAATGTATGTAATGTATATATACCTTAAGAGAGAGAACTACTTTTTACAGCTCCTTTATACTGTAGTACCGGCAGTGACCACACCTGTATATAAACCCTGAGTAGTGATCTGTACAGTTAGTTCTAGAGTAACCCTCATTCAGTAAGCACCTGTTGAATCGTTCCCTGCAGTCTGTTGTCTGATTATTGAAGGACACAACATTAAGATACACGGACATAACATTGGCGACGACGCAGCTTCAAACCTACCTGCAACTCTACATCACCTCCCAGGGATTCGCTCCTGGAGAACAGTGGAAGAAGGTCGAGTCCAGAAGCACGGGCGTCGACCACGGGCAACCGCCCAGTCATCCAGCGGAGATTTGAGCATCGCGGGGAGGCTGTCGAAAGCCAGGCTTGGCTTTCCAGTCACGGTGGTCCAGCGAAACGGGCTGGCAACAGGTACTGCGCAGACCCTTCCCGGACAGCGGCGGGCTAAAGCCCGACCGAGCGGCACAGAAAAAGGCCGAGCAGCATCGACGGGGGAGAGAGAGAGGGAAGAGCGCACAGGGCGCAGCCGGTGTTCAGGACCGAGCGGCGTCAATGGGGGAGAGAGACGAGAGAGAGCAGAGTGCAGCCGGTGGTTAAGGGCCGAGCAGCGTCAACGGGGGAGAGAGGCGCGCAGGAAAATTCGAGGTGCTGCCATTGCCACGAGGACCGCAGAGAGCGGCGTTGGCAACAGCGCAGGAGCAGCGCACGAAACCCACAGGGCGTCGCCATTTGCCATGAGGACTGCCGAGAGCGGCGTTGGCAGCAGCACGGGAGACGCCATTTTAAGCCGCAGCGGGGAAGAAAGGAAAGCGCGGGAGATGCCATTTTAAGCCAGTCTAACCACACCCAAAAATGCCGAAGAGTGGCAGTATCACAGCGTTTGACAATGAAGTCGAAGATTGGACTACATATGTCGAACGCATAGAAGTATACTGCAAGGCGAATGAAGTGTCAGATGACAAGAAAGCGCTGGTATTGTTGAATTCAATGGGTGCAAAAACGTATGGCTTCCTACGAAACCTAGTAACCCCAGACAAGCCAGTAGAAAAGGATTTTGAAAACATAGTGTCAATCCTACAGGACCACTTAAACCCCACACCGCTGCTGATAGCAGAAAGATTTAAGTTTCACAAAAGGACCAAGCATAAAGATGAAAGTAATGCTGAGTATTTAACGGAACTGCGCAAGCTATCGAAACACTGCCAGTTTGGAACGGGACTAGCAGATACTTTAAGGGACACGTTTGTGTGTGGGCTTCAAAGTGAAGGAACCCAGAAACGGCTTCTATCAGAAAAGGATCTTATGCTGGACAAGGCTTTCAGCATTGTAGTATCACACGAAGCAGCAGCACGGGGCGCTGCAGAGATACAACGGAGACCGCAAGAATATGGCACAAATGAAATGTCATACGGAACAGTGAAGTGCTATCGCTGCGGCAGAACAACACACGACCATAATGATTGCTGGTTCAAGGACAAAGTGTGCAGACAGTGTGGAAAAGTAGGACACATAGCAAGAGTCTGCAGGTCGGGAAAGAAAACCAGCAGCAAGAAATCTCCACAGGAGAAGTACAAGAAGGTACATAAGGTGACGGAGAGTAGTTCAGACGAACAGAAGAGTGATACAGACTCCGGAAGCAAGGAGCTGGGTTGTCTGAAACTACATAATGTGATCAAAACGGAGGATCACCAAACTATCTGGGTCACGCTCAAGATAGCAGGAGTCCAAGTGAAAATGGAATTGGACACAGGATCAGCCCTAACAGTCATAAACCAAAGGGACTACAAGCGGCTATTCTCACATATACCCCTGAGAGATACAAAGATTGTCTTGAAGACGTACACGGGGCAAAAAGTCTACCCCAAAGGAAAAATAAGGGTGAACGTTATATATAACGGCAAGGAAACACCAAAAATGGACCTATATGTATTGCCAGATGGAGGACCACCACTACTAAGACGTGAATGGATCCGGAAGATACAGCTAGATTGGCATTCCATACAGGCACTGACTGTGGCTGACAAAAAGGATGACGACGTCACACCTGGGCGACTGTCAAAGATCCTAACTGACGCAAAAGAAGTATTCCAGCAAGGACTCGGAACACTAAAAGGCATGACAGCGATGATTAAAATTGAAGAAAACGCAAGCCCAAAATTTGTTATGGCCAGACCTTATGCGATCCGCCCAGCCGTCGAAGCAGAACTGGAGAGTCTGGAACGTTCAGGTGTACTGTCCAAGGTAGACTGGAGCGAGTGGGCTACACCCATCGTCCCTGTGATGAAAAAGTCGTTGAGCAGCATGCCTGGGGAACCAAGGAAGGTTCACATCTGTGGGGACTTTAAGGTAACAGTGAACCCGGTCCTTCACACCGTACAATATCCACTTCCGCGGATTGAAGATATTTTCGCCTCGCTATCTGGAGGGAAACGCTTCACTAAGATTGATGTGGCCCAGGCGTATCTGCAAATGGAGGTAGAAGAAGCATCAAAAAAATACCTCACAATCAACACCCATAAAGGTCTCTACCAATACAACCGGCTGGTATTCGGGGTAGCATCAGCTCCGGCTATTTGGCAGAGGGCAATGGAACAAGTCCTGCAAGGGATCCCAGGGACCCAGTGTTATTTGGACGACATCCTGGTCACGGGCGAAAATGACAGTGATCACCTTGCCAACCTGGAGCAGGTGCTCACTAGATTGCAGGAATATGGGCTCTGAGCTAACCACCCGAAATGCGAGTTTTTTAGAAAACAGATCTCGTATTGTGGCCACGTTATCGATAAAGAGGGGTTACATAAGTCCCCAGAGAAGATTGAGGCAGTAGTCAAGGCTCCAGCACCGGAAAATGTGTCACAACTGAGGTCGTTCCTCAGGCTGGTAAACTACTACCATAAGTTCTTGCCAAATTTGTCTACAATACTACACCCACTGAACACCCTACTGCAAACTGGGGTGCCATGGAAGTGGAGTGACGAATGTAGACGAGCTTTCCAGAAGAGCAAAACACTAATCACATCGAAAGAGGTATTGGCCCATTACAACCCGGCATTACCAATTCGGTTGGCATGTGATGCGTCACCCTACGGCATTGGAGCGGTGCAGTCGCACAAATTCTCGGACGGCTCAGAGAGGCCAATAACCTTTGCGTCACGATCACTAACCTCAGCCGAGCGTAACTATGCCCAGATTGACAGGGAGGCCCTCAGCCTAGTGTGGGGAGTGAAAAAGTTCAATCACTATCTGCACGGGCAAAAGTTCACCTTGCTGACTGACCACCAAACACTTGTCTCCATCTTTAATCCAAAGAAGGGCGTTCCAGTGATGACTGCTCAACGGCTACAAAGATGGTCCCTTTTTCTAGGGGCGCACCAATATGAAATCGAGTATAAGGGCATGAAACAGCATGGAAACGCTGATGGGCTATCACGCCTGCCACTGCCTACTGCGGAGGAAGCACCAGCAGTGGATCCTGTCGAAATATTTCAGTCGACTATAATTGAATGCTTGCCAGTAACTAACGCTGGTATAGAGAAGGAGACCCGAAATGGCCCGACACTGTCTCGGGTATATGATTTGACGGTGAAGGGATGGCCAGCACATGGCGACTCACTGTTGCCAGCATTCTCATCCAGAAGAGAACAGCTGTCAGTATGCCAGGGGACCTTGATGTGTGGATCCCGAGTGGTAATTCCACCCAAGTTAAGGGAGAGAGTGCTCAATGAGCTTCACGAAGGTCATCTGGGAGGGGTGAAAATGAAAAGCCTTGCTAGGGCTTATGTGTGGTGGCCAGGGATTGATCAGCAAATCGAGGACCTGACAAAGAGCTGCTCAGGATGCCAGAAGGTCCAAAATGCACCACCACATGCCCCTCTACACCCATGGGAGTGGCCCTCATCTCCATGGCAACAGGTGCACATTGATTTTGCTGGTCCATTCATGGACTCAATGTTTTTAATAGCCGTGGATGCGCACTCGAAATGGCCTGAGGTGATCAAAATGTCGTCCACCACCACGGAGAAAGCTATTGCAGTCCTACGGACCATTTTTGCAAGGAACGGCTTGCCAGAGCAGATTTGCTCTGATAACGGACCACAGTTTGTGTCCGAAGAGTTTCGAAGATTTATGAAAAGGAATGGGGTAAGGCATTACACATCCACCCCGTATCATCCAGCCACAAATGGATTGGCTGAGAGGTTCGTACAAACCTTTAAAAAAGCAGTAAAGGCCATGTGCGATGACGACATTCCACTGCAGCATAAGGTGGACAATTTCCTGTTAGCCTGCAGAAATGCGACACATGCAGTCACCAACCAGGCCCCGGCCATGATGTTCTTTAACCGAAGGTTGAGATCTCGTCTGGATTTGCTCAGACCAAATGTACGCAGAGATGTTGAGAGTAAGCAATTCCAGCACATCAATGAGAAGCCGACAAGGAGCTTCAATGTAGGGCAACCAGTCTTGGCGCGCGACTACCGAACAGAGAAATGGCAACCAGGAACGATATGCACACGGCAGGGGCTGTTGGGTATGTACCTTTAAGAGAATAACTGGTCTCAGACTGCAGTACCGGCAGTGACCACCCCTGTATAAAAGGCGCTAGAGAGCCTCTGTTTGTTAGTTTTCACTATTGATTTCCACCAGTAAAGACTTGTTTGTTTTCACTCCTGCTGGTCCGTGTCTCAATCATTCACGGACTTAACACTGGCGACGAGTAAGAAACGAACTTACCTGAAACTCGGCAGCACCTCAGACGACGTTGTTGAAGGTCGGAGTCAGAAGAAAGAAAAAAAAAAATAGAGTCCAAAGAAACTCGAGAAACGGGCATCGACCGTCAATCATCGGTTTGAAAACTTACAGGAGAGACTTTCCAGAGCCAGGCTGGGTTCCTCAGTCTGTGGTTTCCCAGCTAATCGGGCTGGTGGCAGGTAGTGCTCTGATCCTTCCTGGGCTGCGGCGGGCTGAAGCTCGATCGGGTGGCTTTTCAACGGGGCCGGGCAGCGAGTCGGGAAGCAAAGAGAGAGAGGGTGGAGCACACAGGGCGTGGCCGGTGCTTCGAAGCCGGGCAGCGTTCGGACCTAAGAAGAGGGAGGGAAGTGTCCCAGAGGGTCCGCTCCACGACGGGAAAATAATAAAAGAAAAAGATTCAATATTTAACGCGCAAGAAACCGTGGAAAGCAGCGCTAACAACAGCGGGGAAGAAGGCAAAGCGCGGGAGGCGCCATTTTGTTAAATCGGGGAAAAAGGCAAAGCGCGGGAGGTGCCATTTTAGATTTGCAAGATGCCGAAGACTGGCTGTATCACTGCTTTTGATAATACATTAGAGGACTGGACCACGTATGTGGAAAGAGTCGAGGTATATTTCGAGGCAAACGAAATAGCGGAGGGGAAAAAGGCATTGATATTGCTAAACTTAATGGGCGCTAGAACGTACGGCCTATTGCGGGACCTGATTACTCCAGCCAAACCGAAGGCGAAGAGTTTTAACGAAATTGTTGCTGTCCTACAGGAACACTTAAACCCTGCACCGCTGTTGATAGCAGGAAGATTTAAATTCCACAGGAGAACTCAGCACAAAGATGAGAGCAATGCTGAGTATCTTACGGAACTACGCAAGCTATCAAAGCACTGCCAGTTCGGAGCAGGACTGGCAGATACCCTACGGGACAAATTTGTCTGTGGACTCCTGAGTGAAGGAACACAGAAGAAGTTACTCTCAGAAAAAGAGCTGACACTAGATAAGGCTTTCAGCGTGGCAGTATCGTATGAAGCAGCAGCCAGGGGAGCTGCAGAAATTCAACAAAAACCACAGGAATACGGCACCCACGAAATGACACGGGGATTTGCAAAATGTTATCACTGCGGCAGAACTAACCATGACCAGAAGGACTGCTGGTCCAAAGACAAAATATGCAGACAATGCGGGAAGATTGGACACATTGCACGAGTTTGCAGGTCTGGGAAGAAGACCAGCGACAACAAAAAGGCTACTAAGGAACCGTACAAGAAAGTACAAAAGATGACGGACAGTAGTTCCGAAGACCAGATGAACGATAGTGAATCCGGAAACAGGAGACTAAGCTGTCTCAAACTTCACAATGTAATCGCAAAAGAGGATCACTGAACCATTTCGGTCACCCTCACGATAGCAGGGTCCCAAGTTAAAATGGAATTGGATACAGGATCAGCGCTAACCGTCATGAATCGACGAGACTACGAGCGGCTATTTTCACACATACCCTTGAGACATCCATCATCTTGGCGACGTATACGGGGCAAAAAGTATACCCCAGAGGAAAAATAAGGGTGCCTGTCGAATACAATGGCAAGAAAATATGGAAATTGTATCTCTACATACTGCCAAATGGTGGACCACCGTTATTGGGACGGGAATGGATCAGGAAGATAAACTTAGATTGGCATTCCATTCATGCAATGATGGTGGACGGTAAAAAAGATGAAGACATCACTCCTGGACGATTGTCAACAATCTTAGCTAACGCCAAAGAAGTATTTCAACAAGAACTGGGCACACTTAAAGGCGTAACCGCCTCGATAAAAATAGAAGAGAGTGCAGTTCCCAAGTTTTTCAAAGCAAGACCGGTACCATATGCAATTCGCCCAGCCGTCGAGGCAGAGCTGGAGAATCTGGAGAAGGCGGGCGTGTTGTCTAAGGTCGACTGGAGTGAGTGGGCGACACCCATCGTTCCTGTCATGAAGAAAACGTTAAGCAATAAGTCCGGAGAGCCAAGGAAGATTCGCATCTGTGGGGATTTCAAGGTGACGGTGAACCCTGTCCTTCACACAGTACAATATTCTCTTCCAAGGATAGAAGACATCTTCGACTCACTATCTGGAGGGAAGCATTTTACAAAAATTGACCTAGCACAAGCATATTTGCAGATGGAGGTTGAAGATTCCTCTAGGAAGTATCTCACGATAAACACTCACAAAGGTCTTTACCAGTATCATCGATTGGTATTCGGAGTAGCATCGGCTCCGGCGATATGGCAAAGAGCGATGGAACAAGTCCTGCAAGGGATTCCGGGGACTCAGTGTTACTTGGACGACATCCTTGTAACAGGTGAAGATGACAGTGAACACCTTGCCAACCTAGAACAGGTGCTCACTAGACTACGGGAACGTGGGCTGCGAGCCAACTGCCCCAAGTGCGAATTTTTTAAGAAATAGATATCGTATTGTGGCCACGTGATTGATGAAGAGGGGTTACATAAGTCCCCTGACAAAATTGAAGCGGTTGTTAAGGCCCCAGCGCCTGAAAATGTGTCGCAAAGGAGGTCATTCCTCGGGTTGGTGAATTACTATCATAAGTTTTTGCCGAATTTGTTGACAATTTTGCACCCACTGAACTCCCTGCTACGAACGGGGGTAGCATGGAAATGGAACGATGATTGTAAGCGTGCTTTTCAGAAGAGTAAGGACTTAATCACTTCAAGGGAAGTATTGGCTCACTACAACCCAGCACTGCCAATCAGGCTGGCGTGTGATGCGTCTCCCTACGGCATTGGGGCGGTACTGTCACATAAATTCCTTGATGGTTTAGTGAGGCCGATAGCTTTTGCGTCACGCTCGTTAACTTCTGCCGAGTGTAACTACGCCCAGATTGACAGAGAGGCCCTCAGCCTAGTGTGGGGGGTGAAGAAGTTCAATCACTATCTGCACGGTCAAAAATTTACTCTACTAACCGATCATCAACCTCTTGTCTCCATTTTCAACCCTCAGAAGGGCGTACCAATAATGACGGCACAACGGCTGCAGAGATGGTCCCTTTTTCTAGGGGCACACCAATATGACATCGAGTACAAAGGAACTAAACAGCATGGAAATGCTGATGGATTGTCACGCCTACCGTTGCCGACAGTGGAAGAAGAAGACCTTGCAGTGGATCCAATGGAGATATTCCACTCGACCATAGTCGAATGTCTCCCTGTGACGAATGCAAGCATAGAAAAGGAAACACGGAATGACCCGACACTATCCCGGGTCTATGATTTAACGGTGAAGGGATGGCCAGCACATGGCGAACCACTGCTGCCAGCATTCTCGCCGAGAAGAGAACAGCTGTCAGTGTGCAGAGGAACCTTGATGTGTGGATCCAGAGTAGTAATTCCACCTAAGTTGACGGATAGAGTGCTCAATGAGCTTCATGAGGGTCATCTGGGTGGGGTAAAAATGAAGAACTTAGCCAGAGCGTTTGTGTGGTGGCCGGGAATCGATAGAGAAATCGAAGAGATGACCAAGAGCTGTGCAGGATGCCAGAAGGTCCAAAACGCCCCACCACAAGCTCCTCTGCATCCATGGGAGTGGCCCTCATCTCCATGGCAACGGGTGCACATTGATTTTGCTGGTCCCTTCATGGACTCGATGTTTTTAATTGCGGTGGATGCACATTCAAAGTGGCCAGAGGTAATAAAAATGTCCTCAACCACCACGGAAAAAACGATCACAGTTTTGCGAACCATATTCGCCAGGAATGGGCTGCCTGAACAGGTTTGCTCTGACAATGGACCACAGTTTGTGTCTGAAGAGTTCCGGAAGTTCTTAAAGAACAATGGCGTTAAGCATTACACATCTGCCCCATATCATCCAGCCACTAATGGATTGGCCAAGAGGTTTGTCCAAACATTCAAGAAGGCTATCAAGGCAATGTGTAATGAAGATATACCCCTACAACACAAGGTGGACAACTTTTTGTTTGCCTACCGGAATGCGACACATGCGGTTACCAACCAAACTCCAGCCATGATGTTCTTCAATCGAAGACTACGATGCCGCTTGGATTTGGTTAAGCCAAACGTCCGAAGAGAACAGGCAGTTTCAGAATATGAATGAAAGGCCGACCAGGAGTTTTAAGATAGGTCAACCAGTTTTGGCCCGGGACTACCGCACTGAGAAATGGCAGCCAGGAACGCTTTGTACACGACAAGGACCTCTCATGTATACTGTGGACATTGGGGAGAGCATTGTAAGACGCCATGCTGACCAGATTCTAGAGTCACTGGAAAACGTCAACTCCACACCACGATCTGATACACCTGGTAATGAAATTGACGTTCCAATTGCAGCTACCGCAGAACCGGTAATATTGGAAGCAGATGAACCAAACAAAGACATTGATCCCGACGCAACATTGCCAGAAGAACCTGATACCCCAAAGAGGCATTATCCAGACAGAATCAGGAAGCCTCCTCAAAGACTGAACTTATAATTGCTTAAACTTAACCAATGTATCTAGCAACAGTAATTGTGATTGTAATTCGTTATCATTTAGTTGCTAAATGAAGGTTATGTACTGTTTATCTAAAAGGGGAGGAATTGTTGTGTATGTACCTTTAAGAGAATAACTGGTCTCAGACTGCAGTACCGGCAGTGACCACCCCTGTATAAAAGGCGCTAGAGAGCCTCTGTTTGTTAGTTTTCACTATTGATTTCCACCAGTAAAGACTTGCTTGTTTTCACTCCTGCTGGTCCGTGTCTCAATCATTCACGGACTTAACAGGGGCCACTAATGTACACAGTGGATGTTGGGGAGAACATTGTGAGATGCCATGCTGACCAGATCCTAGAGTCACAGGAACGAGTCAACCCCATGTCTCGGCCATACGTACCTGGTGAGGAACCTGACGTACAGGTCGCATCTACCTCAGAAACAATAGCATTGGAAGCTGATGAATCAACTGACGACAGGGTGCTAGAATCGCCTCCGCACCAAGAGCGAGACACTCGGGAAAGGCATTATCCAGAAAGAATCAGGAAGCCTCCCCAGAGACTGAATATATGAATGGACTATTTTCATATAACATTGTATATTAAAAATGTTAATTGTTAAATGGGTATTATGGTACTGTTAATCTAAAAGGGGAGGAATTGTAATGTATATAATGTATATATACCTTAAGGGAGAGAACTACTTTTTACAGCTCCTGTATACTGTAGTACCGGCAGTGACCACACCTGTATATAAACCCTGAGTAGTGATCTGTATAGTTAGTTCTAGAGTATACCTCATTCAGTAAACACCTGTTGAATCGTTCCCTGCAGTCTGTTGTCTGATTATTGAAGGACACAACATTAAGATACACGGACAAAACAATTATCCTCTGCTAATAGTGAAAGAGAGGCCAGTAAGGCTGTGTAGTTAGTAATACTACCGATCTTTGGAAAGAAAACACAATCCACATATAGACCTATAAAAGTAAAGGGTTTTGGGGAATGGAACGATGGAGTGCCTGCATTAGCATTTTTATTAAAATCTCAGACAGAGATCTTCATGCAGATGAGTTTGTTATAAGTTGTTGTTTGTTACTAATATCACACCACATGATTTCAATCCAGAGAATAGCAAACTATGATGTCAGCTGTAGCGCAGTGAGTAGCACTCTTGCCTCTGAGTCAGAAGGGTTGTGGGTTCAAGTCCCACTCCAGAGACTTGAGCACAACAATCTAGGCTGACACTGCAGTGCTGAGGGGGTGCTGCACTGTTGGAGGTGCTGTCTTTCAGATGAGACATTAAACTGAGGTCTGGTCTCTCAGGTGGATATAAAAGATCTCATGGCACTATTTCGAAGAAGAGCAGGGGAGTTATACCTGGTGTCCTGACCAAAATGTATCCCTCAATTAACATAACAAAAACTGATTATTTGGTCATTGTTTGTGGGAGCTGGCCGTGCACAAGTGGTTGCTGCATTTCCTACATTACAACAGTGACTACACTTCAAAAGTATTTAATTGGCTGTAAACGCTTTGGGAAATCCTGAGATTGTAAAAGGTGCTATATAAATGCAAGTCTTTCTTTTTGTTTTTATGTTAAGTACAGCAACTAAAGTTGTACCAGTATCACTAAGAGAGTAATTAAGAAGCAATCTTAAAAGATAAATGTGGTGCTTAAATGGAAAACAAAATAGCTAAGGTAACATCATTGCCAAGATGATAGAATTTGGGAAGCACTCCTGAACTATCTCATTAATCTATTGCAATCCAGGAGATATGTTTCATTTGGAATATGTTGCTTTATCCTGGTTTGTTTCTCCAGGGCATGACATTTCTCTTGGGGTCAGAGAGCAGGTGGGAGCTATGGTGGGGAATGTTGGGCCAATTCTGGGATGGAGCATGGAACTAGCCTTTTACTTTTTTTCTTTGTTGCTTACTTGTTTTTGTTTAATTAAATGAGAAGATATGGGAGTATTATAGGGGTTACTAAGAATATCTCTACCACAGGCAGTGATTTACCCTACCGAGGCGGGTCCGAGGCGGGTCCGAGGCGGGCGATGTCGGTGGCAGGTCTCAGCCCCACTGCTGCCTCCATCCCGGCCACACTCAACCTCATCCTGCAGTGCCACTCATCACATCCCCATCACTCTGCCTTCCCTACCCTACCCCTGCACATCCTTACTCACACCAACTTACCTTGCATCTCCACCCATTCCTCTCTATCTACATTATCACTTCCCCATCTCACCAGCCACCCCTCACACTCACTCTCATCCTAATACAATCATACCAACTAACAACACTAGGTTTAGCCAATGTTCATGTGAAATTTCTGTTAATGTGCTGTCAAACACTGAAGTCTTTATTTTCAACACTTTGTGTTCTTGGACAGATTTGTGTGCACCTTTGGAAGTGGCTTAGTGAGTTGCAATGAATGGTGAGGCATACCGGTACCCCCACAATGGTGATGAGTGTGAAAGGAATGGCTTGGGTATTGTAGGGATGCTTTATGTTGTAGAGGTGGGATGGTGCCAACCTGGCGCATCATGTGGTAGCCAGGGTGTACAGCATCAAGTGAAGTAAGTGTGGCCATGGTGAGGCCATTGCTGGCGTCCCGGGCAGCAATATGGTCGGGTGCTGATGCCCTCTGTCGCGTGCAGCATCAGGTGATTGCGGAGAAGGTTGGTGATGTTGTTGGTGCTGCTGGTGTGCCTGGTGATGCTGGTGTTGGGGTTGATCGTGGTGGGATTCTGAGGACCAAAGTAAGACAGTTTCAAGGGCACCCATGCTGATGGAATAGATGACAGGTAAAGTAGAGATATCAATGGTGGGAGAAGTAATGAGGGCAGACTGGATGGAGACTTGTGTAAAGACTTGCTGCATCCTGAATCTGTAGTTGAAATGCACTTTAGAGAAGCTAGTGGTTAATGGAACATATCTCAATCAGCTGGGAGCTTTGACTTGACATTTGAAGTTGTCAACTCATCAGCTGATTCAATGGCCACTGACCTCCCACCTCAGCTTCACAGATGAAGTCTAGGCACAGCGGGAAACTGGTGGACGACCTGCCAAATCCAAAAAGCTGGGAAGAAACCATTGATAAGTGCCTGTAAACAAGCCACTAAAGATTTTAATTGCCTCCCCAGCTGCTGCCTGTTGGGTCTGCTCAGTGCTGGCAGACCCGACATTGGGAAAGTCTGGGGACCAAGAAATTAATAAAGGGGACCAAGACATTGATAAAGAAAGGGAAAATGGAATATGAGCACAAACTAGTGAAAAATATAAAAACGGATTGTAAAAGCTTCTATAGGTATGTGAAAAGGACAAGACTGCCGAAGGTAAATGTAGGTCCTTTACAGTCAGAGACAGGATAATTTATAATGGGGAATGAGGAAATGGCGGAGAAATTAAATAAATACTTTGTTTCTGCTTTCACGGAGGAAGACCCAAAAAACCTCCCGGAAATACGAGAAAACCAAGGGTGTGGCGAGAATGAGGAACTTAAAGAAATTATTATTAGTAAAAAAAAGTACTAGCAAAATTAATGGGACTAAAAGTTGATAAATTCCAAGGACCGGATGACCTACAGCCTAGGGTTTTGAAAGAGGTGGCCATTGGGATAGTGGACGCATTGGTTGTCATCTTCCAAAATTCTACAGATTCTGGAACGGTTCCTGCAGATTGGAGGATAGCAAATGTAACCCCGCTATTTAAGAAAGGAGGGAGAGAGAAAATGGGGAACTACAGACCTGTTAGCCCCACATCAGTAGTTGGGAAAATGCTGGAATCTATTATAAAGGATGCAATAACTGGGCACTTAGAAACTAATAGTAAGTTTGGGCAAAGTCAACATGGATTTCTGAAAGGGAAATCCTGTTTAACAAACCTATTGGAGTTCTTTGAGGATGTAGCTAGTGGAGTAGACAAAGGGGAACCAGTAGATGTGGTGTATTTGGATTTTCAGAAGGCCTTCGATAAGGTCCCACACAAGATGTTGGTGAACAAAATTAGGACACATGGAATTTGGGTAATATACTAACATGGATTGAGAATTGGTTAACAGACAGAAAACAAAGTGCCGGGATAAATGGGTCTTTTTTTCAGGATGGCAAGCTGTGACTGGTGGGGTACTGCAAGGATCAGTGCTTGGGCGCCAGCTATTCACAATCTATATCAATGATTTGGATGAGGGGACTAAATGTAACATTTCCAAATTTGCTGATGATACAAAGCTAGGTGGCAGTGTCAGTTGTGAAGAGGATGTGAAGAGGCTTCAAGGGGATCTTGACAGGCTCAGTGAGTGGGCGAGAACATGGCAGATGGAATATAATGTGGATAAATGTGAAGTTATCCACTTCGGTAGAAAAAACAGAAAGGCAGAGTATTTCCTCAATGGTGAAAGATTGGGGAATGCAGATGCTCAAAGGGACCTGGGTGTCCTTGTACATGAGTCACTGAAAGTGAATGCGCAGGTACAGCAAGCCATTAGGAAGGCAAATCGTATGCTGACCTTCATTACAAGAGGATTTGAGAACAGGAGTAAAGAAGTCTTACTCCAATTATATAGGGCCTTGATGAGACCACACCTGGAGTACTGTGTACAATTTTGGTGTCCTTACCTAAGGAAGGATATACTTGCCATAGAGGGAGTGCAACGGAGGTTCACGAGATTGATTCCTGGGATGGCGGGACTGTCGTATGAGAAGAGATTGAGTAAACTAGGCCTGTATTCTCTTGAATTCAGAAGAATGAGAGGGGATCTCATTGAAGCATACAAAATTATTTCAGAGTTTGATAGGGTGGATGCTGGGAGAATGTTTCCCTTGGCTGGGGAGTCTAGAACCAGGGGCCACAGCCTCAGGATAAAGGGTAGGCCATTCAGGACTGAGATGAAAAGAAATTTCTTCACACAGAGGGTGGTGACTCTTTGGAATTCTCTAACCCAGAGGGCTGTGGAGGCTCGGTCATTGGTATATTCAAAACAGAAGTCGATAGATTTCTGACTAGTAAAGGCATCAAGGGATATGGCGATAGGGCCGGTGAATGGAGTTGAGGCAGAAGATGAGTCATGATCTCATTGAATGGCGCAGCAGGCTCGAAGGGCCGAATGGCCTACTCCTGCTCCTATTTCTTATATTCTTATGTTCTTAAGTCCAGTGTGCACGTTTTGACAGCGAGTTCCCGACCTGCTGTCAATCATTTTAAATTTAACAGCTGACCCACCACCCATCCCAGCTGCCGAGCGCCGGCAAAATACCGGCCACAGTTTTTGATCATATTGGACTGAATGTCAGCTTATGTTTGTATTATTAAATATTTCTTACTGTAGTTTGTGGTACATTATAACAGTTCAAAAATCATAAAGCGGTAAAATAGTTAAAATATTAAATGCATATTTTCGAGCAGTGTTCAAAGATGATAACAATAATTTGCGATCACAATTTTATAGTGGATCCTTTACACTTGATGATTTAGAACTTAGTGTGGCATAGGCACTTTAGAAGATAAAGGGATTTAAGATTAACAAATCCCCTGAGCCAAATGATGTGTCTCCTATAGTTGTGAAGGAGACTAAGGAGCAAATGAGTGGGACACTGGTTATCATTCATAAAGAAATCATTACGCACTAAAGAGATTCTGCAGGACTGGAAGCCAGCAAACTCAGTGCTTATATTTAAAGAAAACAATCTGACTCAGGCAATTACAGACCTATTAGGTTAACATCAGTAACAGGTAAAATAATGGAAACAATCCTAAGGGGTATCCTAAAAGATCAATTGTATAGGATTAATAAGAAACTGCCAGATGGAGTTAGGAAAGAAAGATCCAGATAATGGAGATGGTGGAACTTCCTATGTTTGTAGGACAATGTATTTTCAAAGTTTGTGACAACATCTCACATGAAATATTCTTAAATAAACATAAAAGCTGCAGGAATCCAGGGTAGAATAAGCAATTGAATAAGAAGTCAATTAAAAGCAGGAAACAGAGAGTATGTCTGCCTGGGTGGTGGGTGTTGACTCAACTCCCATAAAGGTCAGTGTTAAAAACCTATTGGGCTGGATATTCCGATCCCTACGGGTGTGTACACGCTCTGTGCTCACCCGTAGGGACACCGGAAATGCCGGTTTCAGGCATGCACTGCGCATGCGCTGGAAACCGGCATTTCCAATCTGTCAGGCAGATCCTCCAGCTGCCCTGGAGAAGTGCCTCTGCGGGCAGGTAGTTCTGCTTTTTGGAGACCCTCCGCCCGCAGAAAACACTTACAATTCTTGCGCCTGGTAAAAGCAGACGTAAGGCCTGCTTCTACCAGGATAAGAGTTGGAAAAAGTTAAAAAAAAAAAAAATTTCCACTGATTTATCATTTAAAAATACTTTTAAAAAGGTAAGTTTATTTTTAGCCCCGTAAAAAACGTTAATTATTTTTTTCAAACATTTAAAGTTTTGTTTAGAATAGTTAATTTATTGTAATTTCAAGCCATTTTATAAATGTGATTTAAAAAAAAATTATTTAAAGTTTTGGGGGTGAGCTCCATTCATATATTTGGCAGGTCTTCCTGTCAAATGTATGAAGGGAGATTCCCTTCTCTGATTGGCTCCCCATGGCCCACGTGATCCCAGGGACGCTGCAAACTACCTGCGCCTCGGGGATACGTGGGCCCTGCACACCAGCAGTTTGGAGAGGCCCAGCAGCAGAATTGTGTGCCTCCCGGGAGCCCTGAGGTAAGGGCACAGATTTTTCCAGATTGTAGCCCTCCGCCCGCGGGAGGCCTGCGATCGGAATATCTGGGCCATTATTTCAAATATATGTATAGAATCTAAATATCAAAACTACAATGTAAGTTTATCAAACTAGACGAAGTAAAGAGAGCAGTAAAAACAGAGACCTAGTAATTAGGTGCATGGCGGTGGGGTGGGTGGGGGGAGCACAGGGAACAGTGCCTGCCATATTGGAGGCTTAGGAGACTGTTTAATGTCCGAAAAAAATGCTGTGTGACCGAATTTATATGTCAGAGAATGCAGCAAAATATTTACAGAAAGATTTAGATTGGCTTTGAGATTGGGCAGACATGACAAATTAAATTAACACTGAAAGATTTAAAATGTTCCACATTGGTTGAAAATATGCATCAACAGTATACAATGAATAGAATTGAATTAACCCAGATAGCCTTCATAAGCAACCTAGTAATAATAGTGACACGTGACACTCAATGTCTACATAATGTGGTTAATCATTTTTTTAATTTACCATTGGAATAGACAGAATAATGAAGTAGAAATCTATAGAGGTTTTTTTTTAAGGCTTTAAAATGCACTGATCAGCAACTAAGTTCAAATTTGGTTACCTAGCCACAAAAAGACTACATTTCTTTTTGAATGTTAATTCTCTGTCTCTACTGCTCTCTTTAATTGATATAATTTGACAAACTTACATTTAGTTTTGACATCAAGGTTATTACCATAGATTTGAAACAATAGGGGTCCAACTATGGCACTTGACTCATACCTACCACCCAGGCTGCCATACCTCTCATGTTACTCTCTTTTTCCTGTTTTAAATTAACATTCCCCAGGTGCAGTGAAGAGGAAAAAGGGCTGGAGACAGTTACATCATGTCTCCATGTGCCCTGCACTGCCCCAAGATTTCCTGGGGCTTTCCCAGTATACCTAGCTGGGCCTGTGCTTGTCATAGGTGCAGGCCCAGCATTCGTATTTTAATGAGGCAGGAGGTAGCATTCCCGGCCTCCTACCTCATTTACCTCAGGATATGCTCATTGTGCACTCCAACAGAGGACTCCTGAAGGAAACTGATGCAAGATCAAGAGACTGGAGGATCCCGGGGCAGGCTGAAGATTAACCAAGCAAGTTGCAACTTTTTTGTGATTTCCTCTCTTCGCCCCCCCCACCCCCCCACCCCCAAATGCTCTCTAACAGCACCAGAAAGGTCCAAATGACATTCCTAATCCTCGCCACTGTTCATGTGCAAGGAGACGGGCCTACCCCTGGAATGTGCCTGGGACATTTCATGACCTGGGGGGTTGTGGGGGGAGAATGTTGGCACCTGACTCCCAGTAGACACCCATGGAGGAAAATTTGCCCTGTACAGTTTGGAAAGGATACAGAGTAGAGTAACAAAACTGATCACAATTGCAAAGGGGATTATCTGTGAAAAAACCTTAGCGGGGAAGATCTATGACATCGAAAGAAGGGAGTTAAAGGCAAAAAGAGAGCCTCATTAAAGTATACAAAATATTAAACAGTGTACATAAGATAAACCAAAGAACGCCAGGAAAGTAGCAGCCGAGGGTGTCAAATCTAATTCAGTGAAAAGTAAATTTAAAACAGCTATTAAGAAGAATTTTTTTTAACCCAAAAGGTGACAAATGTTTAGATTAATCTGTCTGGAGGAGTAGCAAAGGCCAAAACATTAGAGTATTTAAAATGCAACTGAATGCTATAATGTGACGGTTAGCTTATTAAAAAGGAACTTCAAGGGGTTGAATGGCCTATTCTTGTCCTTGTCTTTTCTAATGATCTTACGCGAGGACAGCATCAGGTTTGGCTGGGATACTTCGGCCTATTTAACAGCTTACCACCACTCTTAGTTGGGTGCACAGATGAAAAATGACAAGGTGCTGGAGGACAGCCAGCCCCTGTGTAATTATATTCCTACCAGATGCATTGCCTTCAGGACACGATGAAAAAAAATTGAAAGCCGGGGGGGGGGGAAGGACAATATGGTGCTGCTTCAGCGGAAACGCAAAACACTGCAATAAAAACCATGTATACATTTAGCACATGGCAGTGCGCCTATTGCTTGAGCTCACATGTCAATGATTTTGGGCAAGGATCAAGTACATCATTTTCAATGTTACAAATATCTGTTGAGCACATTGTACCAGGATCCCACTTAAGCATGCAGGCTGGGATTTTCCATTTTGGCAGAATCCTGGTGCATCTCAGTCATGGAATTCCCCCCTGCAAAAGAAGCTCCCCTAATTCAAGCCAATTTTCTAGGGTCAGACCTCTTTTGCATAACTGTGACAGGATCAGCAACTTCTGCCAGGGAGCCCATCTGGCCGGGTGTGGAAAAGGACTTTGGAGGCTTGCCGTAGCAGAACATGGCTGGCAGGCTCTGTGCTGCCTGAAGAAGACTTTTTTTTTAATTCTGAAGAATTGCGCTGTGTCCAACGTTGCTAGTGTGTAAATGACTGATGTTCTGTTGTTCATCATTTGCATGGAATTTGAATACATCTGCCCATATTTGATTAGATGTATCCTATGCCACACATCACTTCTGACAAGAATTACAGGAGTGGCAGGAGATGACCAGGGAGCTGACAGAGTGGTTCATGAAAAATTAATGACACATTGGACCCAAGCTGCACTGGGGAACCAGCATAACTGGAATGAAAAACCCATCTGCACTGTATGGCTTTAGATTTTGTTGGAAAAGAGTATGGGGCAAAAGTTCAGTGGCACCCCCTTTGGGGTGCTAACTTCGCCAGGGTGCTACTTTTAGCACCCCGAAAAACTTAGCACCCCGCGCCGTAAATTCAGTGGTAGCGCCCCAAGCAGGAGGCGGGGCGCTACTGGGAGCGCTCCCGCTCCTTCCTGGGGTGCTACCAGTGAATATCGCAGCGCTACGTGCAACAGCGGCACATGCGTTGATACGTAGCGCCGCGGTATTGCAGGCCTCCCTCCCCTGATTAAAGGGGAGGGGCCTAGTGCTGCGCACATTGGAGCCCTGCGAGAGCACCGATGAGCGGGATGCCAGGAAAGCAGCCCGGCACTCAAGAGGAGTGCTGTGCTGAGTGATCGTGGCTGGCGCCACGAATAAAAGAGGGGAAGGGGGCAGGTGCTGGAAAGTGGCCAGAAAAAAAAATGGCCGCCCAAAACTTGCCTCTTTAAATACCGCTGCCGCGGCTGCAAAAGCGCCACCCTGACCCTGTCGGATAGATCGTCCGGCGATAGGTCAGGGGGCGCAGCCGAAGTTTGCGGCCGGGGCGCCAGCGGGGCGCTGCCCACGGCGATGACGTCATCGCCGGAGGTGCAGCGCTGCGAGGCGCTACCAGCTACTGCCGCTACTTAGGACCTACTGAATTTCGCAAGAGGCGTTGGCGGCACCGCACCCGGGCGCTAGGGGCTTTCTGCCCCATTAGTGCCCCCCAGGGGCGCCAATGGGAGGTGCAAAGCAACCCAATTTTTCCCACATGAGTTTAATTCTTTTTATAACTTGTAAGTTCCGAGAAGGCTTTAAACTATAAATGGCCATGATTGCACACCATGTTCTCTGCTTAGCAGGAATGCAGGGTCTTTCAGAATAGATTGTGATGGATTTCTTTCGATTTAGATGGGGTAAAGAAGAGCCGAGGAATAAAGTCCTGCTAAGACTATATTTCACCACTACGTCTAATATATATAGTACAGTGCCAATTCAAATGGGAGCAGTTCTCTGAGGGCCTTGGCTCTTGACACAGTATCACACAGTCCCACACACATTTGAAAGTCAAGAGTTCTGATGAAGGGTTTGATCTCAAAATGCTGATCTCTCTTTTCTCTTTCAGATGCTGACTGACCTGTAATATTATTCCCCTGCTGGACAAAAAAGAAACCTGAATGTTACAGTTATTAAATTACAATGGGCCGTATTTTGCGACCCCTACGGTTGTGTACGCGCCTGTAGGGGCCGCACAAGTTCCGGTTTAGGCATGCGAAGTGCATGCGCGAAAACCCAGCACTTGCGATCTGTCAAGAATCCTCTTGACAGATCCTCCGCATCCCCGGGAGATGGGCCTCTGTGGGTGGAGAGTTACGCTATTTGCACAACTTCCGCCCGCTGAAATCCTGTCAAATTCTTACGCCTGGTAATAGCAGGCATAAGGCCTGCTTTTACCAGCAAATGAGTTTTAAGAAATAGAAAAATAAAATGTTATCACTCATTTATAAATTAAAAAATACACTTCTGTTGTATCCGTGTGTTAATGGAGACACGGAATGCAGGAGTTGGTTTAACAGGTGTTTACTGAACAAAGTCTGGAGGTGAACTAAAAGATACAAGACGCTATACAGGCTTATATACCCGAGTGGTCACTACCGGTATTACAGTACACAGGGGCTCTTAAAGGTACATACACTACAATTCCTCCCCTTTTAGATAATTAGTACATAACATTTTAAGTAATCATTAATTAACATGTTTACAAGAACAAAAATCTACACATTTGCTGCAGTTAATCAATTATAAGTCAGTCTCTCTGGAGGCTTCCTGACTCGGTCCGGATAACGCCTCGGTGGTGTAGTAGTTTTCGGTGGTGTAGTAGGTACTTTTGGCAAGGTCGATTCGGCTTGAATGCCAGTGTCGGGTTCATCTGGTTCCAGTATCACCGGATCGGAGGTAGATACTATGGGTATCTCTGCTTCATCATTAGGCGTATAGAGTTGTGGTGTAGGTTGTCCCTTTTCGGATGACTCTATGATCTGGTCAGCATGGCGCCTTATTATGCTTTCTCCAATGTCCACGGTATACATCAGCGGTCCTAGTCGTGTGCAAATAGTTCCAGGCTGCCATTTCTCGGTACGGTAGTCCTGGGCCAAAACTTGTTGACCTATCTGGAAGGTTCTAGTTGGCCTTTCATTCATGCCTTGAAATTGCTGGTTCTCTACGTCCCTTCTGATGTTTGGCTTGATCAAATCCAGCCGGCATCTTAGTCTTCTATTGAAAAACATCATGGCGGGAGTTTGGTTTGTAACCACATGTGTTGCATTCCTGTACGCAAACAAGAAGTTATCTACCTTATGTTGTAGATTTATGTCTTCATTACCCATGGCCTTTATGGCCTTCTTGAAGGTCTGGACAAACCTTTCAGCTAATCCATTGGTGGTAGGATGGTATGGGGCGGACGTGTAGTGCTTAACCCCATTGTTTTTTAAGAACTTCCTGAATTCTTCGGACACAAATTGCGGTCCATTATCAGAACAGATCTGTTCAGGCAGCCCATTCCTGGCAAATATGGTCCTTAATACTGTGATGGTTTTTTCCGTGGTGGTGGAGGACATCTTTATTACCTCCGGCCACTTGGAGTGTGCATCCACCGCGATTAAGAACATTGAGTCCATAAATGGACCAGCAAAGTCGATATGTACCCTTTGCCATGGAGATGAGGGCCACTCCCTTGGATGTAGAGGGGCTTGTGGTGGGGCGTTTTGGACCTTCTGGCATCCTAGAGAGCTCTTGGTCATTTCTTCGATGTCTCCATCGATACCTGGCCACCACACAAACGCTCTGGCTAGGTTCTTCATTTTCACTCCACCCAGATGCCCCTCGTGAAGCTCCTTTAGCACTTTATCCTGGAGTTTGGGTGGAATCACCACTCTGGATCCACACATCAAGGTTCCTCGGCACACTGACAGCTGTTCTCTTCTTTGCGAGAATGCTGGCAACAGTGGTTCGCCATGTGCTGGCCATCCCTTCACCATTAAATCGTAGACTCGTGAGAGTCGGGTCATTTCTCGTTTCCTTTTCAATGGCAGAATTTGTTACTGGTAGACATTCCACTATGGTTGAGTGGAACATCTCCACTGGGTCCACTGTAGGCGCCTCTTCTACCGTTGGCAACGGTAGGCGCGATAAACCGTCAGCATTCCCATGCTGTTTTGATCCTTTGTATTCTATGTCATATTGGTGTGCCCCTAGGAAAAGGGACCACCTCTGTAGCCTTTGCGCTGTCATAATGGGAACGCCCTTTTTAGGGTTGAATATGGAGACGGGGGGTTGATTGTCAGTCAACAAGGTAAATTTTTGTCCGTGTAGGTAATGGTTGAATTTCTTCAATCCCCACACCAGGCTGAGTGCTTCCCTGTCGATCTGGGCATAGTTACGCTCAGCTGAGTTCAATGAGCATGACGCAGAAGCTATCGGCCGCTCCGAGCCATCAGGGAATCTATGCGATAATACCGCTCCTACGCCGTAAGGGGATGCATCGCACGCCAGTCTGATTGGCAGTGATGGGTTGTAATGAGCCAACACTTCCTTGGACGTGATCAAGCCTTTGTATTTATGGAAGGCACGTTTACAGTCTTCGCTCCATTTCCAAATTACTCCCGTTTGTAGCAGTGCGTTAAGAGGGTGCAGAACAGTTGACAAGTTTGGTAAAAATTTATGATAGTAATTTATCAATCCCAGGAACGACCTTAATTGTGAGACATTTTCAGGTGCTGGGGCTTTTATGACCGCTTCAATTTTTTCAGGTGACTTATGCAACCCTTCTTCGTTAATTATATGGCCACAATATGATATTTGCTTCTGGAAAAATTTGCACTTGGGGCGATTTGCTCGTAGGCCCCGTTCTCTTAGCCTAGTGAGCACCTGCTCCAAATTGGCAAGGTGCTCATTGTCGTTTTCTCCTGTTACAAGGATGTCGTCTAGGTAGCATTGAGTCCCCGGAATCCCTTGCAGGACTTGCTCCATAGCTCTTTGCCAAATAGCTGGAGCTGATGCTACTCCGAAAACCAGTCGATTGTACTGGTACAGGCCTTTGTGTGTGTTTATCGTGAGATACTTTTTAGAGGCCTCCTCAACCTCCATCTGTAGATATGCCTGTGCCAAGTCAATTTTGGTGAAACGTTTCCCTCCGGATAGTGAGGCAAAAATATCTTCTATCCTCGGAAGAGGATACTGTACCATGTGAAGGACCAGGTTTACAGTCACCTTGAAGTCCCCACAGATGCGAATTTTTCTCTCTTCTTCAGATTTATCATTATTCAACGTTTTCTTCATGACCGGGATGATGGGTGTTGCCCACTCGCTCCAACCTACCTTGGATAACACGCCTGCCTTTTCCAAATTCTCCAGCTCTGCCTCGACTGCTGGATGAATTGCGTATGGCACCGGCCTTGCCGTAAAAAATTTGGGAATTGCCGCATCTTCCACTTTTATTGAGGCGGTGACGCCTTTCAAGGTTCCTAGTTCCTGTTGAAACACTTCTTTGGCATTGGCCAAGATGTCTTTTAATCGTTCAGGTATGACATCATCATCATTTTTTTTCTTACTGGTCACCGTCAGTGCCTGACTGGAGTGCCAGTCTAAACGTATCTTCCTGATCCATTCACGTCCCAACAGCGGTGGACCACCATCTTGCAGAACGTATAAATACAACTTCTGTATTTCCTTGCCGTTGTATACAACAGGCACCCTTACTTTCCCTCTGGGGTATACTTTCTGCCCCGTATATGTCTTCAAGATAATGGATGTGTCTTTCAAAGGTATATGCGTAAATAGCCGCTCGTAATCCCGTCGACTTATGACGGTCAGAGCTGATCCTGTATCTAGCTCCATTTTAACTGGGGATCCCGCTATCATGAGGGTAACCCAAATGGTCTGGTAATCTTCTTTGGCAATTACATTATGTAACTTGAGACAGCTTAGTCTCTTGTTTCCGGAGTCGCTATCGCTCTTCTGGTCTTCGGAGCTACTGTCCGTCATCATTTGTACCTTTCTGTACTTTTCCTTATCGATTCTTTTCTGTCAGTGGATTTTTTGTTTCCAGATCGGCACACACGTGCAATGTGTCCCATCTTTCCACATTGCCTGCATGCTTTGTCCTTGAACCAGCAGTCCCTCTGGTCATGGGTGGATCTGCCGCAGCGATAACATCTCTCGAAATCCCGTGTCATTTCATGGGTGCCGAAGTCCTGTGGCTTTTGCTGTATCTCTGCAGCTCCTCTTGCTGCTGCTTTGTATGATACAGCCACACTGAAAGCCTTGTCCAGTGTCAAATCTTTCTCAGAAACTGGCCTTTTCTGTGTTCCTTCACTTAGGAGACCGCAGACGAATTTGTCTCGTAGAGAATCTGCCAGTCCTGCCCCGAATTGGCAGTGCTTTGACAGCTTTCTTAATTCGGTGAGGTAATCAGCGTTACTTTCATTCTTGTGCTGATTCCGCCCGAAGAATTTGAATCATTCCGCTATCAGCAGCGGTGTTGGGTTTAAGTGCTCCTGTAGGGTATCAACAATCTCCTTAAAATTCTTGTCCATCGGTTTGGCTGGAGTGATTAAGTTTCGTAACAGCCCGTATGTCCTTGCGCCCATCAGATTTAGAAGTACCGATGCCTTTTTATCATCCTCTACTTCATTCGCTGGGCAATATACCTCCACTCTTTCCACATATGTCGTCCAATCCTCTATATCACTATCGAAAGCAGTAATATTGCCAGTCTTAGGCATCCTGAAAATCAAAAATGGCGCCTCCCGTGCTTTCCTGTCTTCCCTGCCGAGAAAAAATGGCACCTCCCGCGCTTTCCCGCCGCTGCCGCTGCTGACAATGCTGTTCTCCGCGGTTTTTATTTCCACAGATATTTTTAATAGTTGGAGACTCGTTCCCGCCGGACTCTCTGGGACTTTTCCCTCCCTCTGCTTGGTCCGAACGCCGACCTGCTTTGCAGCGCCGGCCGTCTCCCGAGTGCTCCACCCTCCGTCTGTTTGCCTCCGCCTTCCGACTCGCTGCTCGGCCCCGCTGCAGAGCCACCCGATCGAGCCCCAGCCCGCCGCCCAGGAAGGAGTAGTGCAGTACCTGCCACCAGCCCGGCTAGCTGGTGAAACCACAGTATTTTTTTCTTTTTTTTTGCTTCGACCTTCGTCTGAGGAATCGATCTCCTTGAGGTGCTGCCGAATTGCAGGTAAGTCCGTTTCCAATTCGTCGCCACTGTTGTATCCGTGTGTTAATGGAGACACGGAATGCAGGAGTTGGTTTAACAGGTGTTTACTGAACAAAGTCTGGAGGTGAACTAAAAGATACAAGATGCTATACAGGCTTATATACCCGAGTGGTCACTACTGGTATTACAGTACACAGGGGCTCTTAAAGGTACATACAGTACAACTTCAATAAGGTAAGTTTATTTTTAGCCCCGGAAAAAAATATAATTGTTTTCTGCAACAAATAACATTTTTGTTTAAAATATTTCATTAAATGGCATTTTAATTCATTTTAAATTTGTAATTTAATTTTTTTTTTATTTCATGCGTTGATGTATTTTATAATTGATCCCCATTCATACTTATTGGAGTTCTGTACATACGGAAATCCAATAAGTATGAATGGGGCTACCCTTCTTTTATTGGTTGGGCCCACGGGATCCCAGGGGCGCCTATGAACCATAGGCGCCCTTGGGACCCGGAGAGGCCCAGGGTCGCAAGCCTCTGTATCTCCCGGGCCACCAGGTACATTTGTAGAATTTTTGCAGGTCGGGGGCAGCTGCCCGCAATCTCAACCAATAACCCTGGAAGAGAGTTCGACCACCTCACAATTCTCTGTGAACAAGTTTCTCCTGCCCTCTGTTGCATCTCTTGCATCATTCTTAAACCCTCAACTACAAAAAACAGTCAACTTCTATCTCCCCTGTCCCATCCTTTCATAATTTTAAAGTTCTATTATATCGTCCCATAATCTGCATTATTCTAACAAAAAAGGCCCTACTTTTCAAGTCTTTCTTCATATTTGTATTACCAGACACATCTTAGTGAATTGGACATTACATTATCTCTAAAGCCTTAATATTCTTCCAATAGTTTGGAGCCCAATACTGCACACAGTACTCTAATGAAGGTCTTATTAAGGTTTTATATAGGCTCATCATTACCTCTTCGCTTTTATATTCTATATACTTCTTGAGATAAAATCTAGAATTCTCTTCGTATAGCCTTACAACCTGTGGTGCTTTTCTGTGAACCTATACTCCCAAATCCTGTTGCTCTTCCACAGTAACAAGCTTACTTCCAGTCAGAGTATAATTACTGCTGTTAATTCTTTTTACCAAAATGCCTCAACTCACATTTACTGACATTAAATTCCATGTGCTACTTTTTATCAATATCCATCTGCAGTTTCCTTGGGGGTAATTTAACATTGGGCAATGGTGTAAAATGGGCCCTTTTGAATGAACTGCCCATACTACGCCTGATTTCCCTTTCCATTGATTTCAATAGAAAGAAAAATAGGGCGTATTTATAATGGGTGCCTCATTCAATGGCGGCCATTTTACACCATCGCCCATAGTTAAAATTACCCCCCTTTAGTGTCCTGAACAATTAACTAGCGCTCCTATTTTGGTATCATCTGCAAGTTTCAACACCACTCTCTCTAGGCCTATATCCAAAACATTAATATACACAGTGAACATAAGTGGCTCTTGAACTGAACTCTGAGGGACACCACTACCTATTTCCAACCACCCTTCAAAACAGCCCTTAACTTCTACTCTGTTTTCTCCCTTCTTAACCAATTTTAATCCAGTTTGCTATCCTTTTCTTAATTCCATACTCTTAATCTTCTCCAGTAATCACGCATGTGATACCTTGTCAAAGGCTTTCCCAAAGCCCATGTATTCCTCCACTGCATTTCCCCCCATAAGAATATAAGAACATAAGAACATAAGAAATAGGAGCAGGAGTAGGCCAATCGGCCCCTCGAGCCTGCTCCGCCATTCAATAAGATCATGGCTGATCTGATCCTAACCGCCAATCCACTATCAGAGAACCATCTCCTGAATCTAACAGAATTAGACACATGAAATAGGAGCAGGATCAGGCTACACGGCCCCTGGGCCCGCTCCGCTACCCACAGGGCCATGACCGATCCGAACCTAGACTCATGTCCAAATTCCTGCCCGCTCCCCGTAACCCTTAATTCCCTTTACTTCTAGGAAACTGTCTATTTCTGTTTTAAATTTATGTAATGATGTAGCTTCTACAGCTTTTTGGGGCAGCATATTCCATGGACCTACCACCCTCTGAGTGAAGTAGTTCCTCCTCATCTCAGTTTTGAAAGAGCAGCCCCTTATTCTAAGGCTATGCCCCCTAGTTCTAGTTTCACCCATCATTGGGAACATCCTCCCCGCATCCATCCGATCCAACCCCTTCACAATCTTATATGTTTCAATAAGATCGCCTCTCATTCTTCTGAACTCCAATGAGTAGAGTCCCAATCTACTCAACCTCTCCTCATATGTCCATCCCCTCATCCTCGGGATTAACCGAGTGAACCTTCTTTGTACTGACTCGAGAGCAAGTATGTCCTTTCTTAAGTATGGACACCAAAACTGTACGCAGTATTCCAGGTGCGGTCTCACCAATACCTTGTACAACTGAAGCAATACCTCCCTATTTTTATATTCTATCCCCCTAGCAATGAAAGCCAACATTCCATTGGCCTTCTTAATCACTTGCTGCACCTGCATACTAACCTTTTGAGTTTCGTGCACCAGGACCCCCAGATCCCTTTGTACTTCAGTACTTTCCAGTTTCTTGCCATAAAGATAATAACTTGCTCTACGATTTTTCCTGCTAAAGTGCATAACCTCACACTTTCCAGTATTGTATTCCATCTGCCAAATCTCTGCCCACTTACTTAGCCTGTCTATGTCCCCTTGCAGGTTTTTTATGTCCTCCTCACTCACTACTTTCCCTCCCATCTTAGTATCATCTGCAAACTTTGATATGTTACACTCGGTCCCCTCCTCCAAATCGTTAATATAGATTGTAAAGAGTTGGGGACCCAGCACTGACCCCTGCGGAACACCACTAGTTACTGATTGCCAGTCTGAGAATGAACCATTTATCCCAACTCTCTGCCTTCTGTTAGATAGCCAATCCTCTATCCATGCCAGAAAATTACCCCCAATCCCGTGATTTTTTATCTTAAGCAATAATCTTTTGTGTGGCACCTTGTCAAATGCCTTTTGGAAGTCTAAATACACTACGTCCACTGGTTCCCCTTTATCCACCCTATATGTTACTTCCTCAAAGAACTCCAGCAAATTTGTCAAACATGATTTCCTCTTCATAAAACCATGCTGACTTTGTCCTATTAAATTATGATTATCCAAATGTCCTGTTACTGTCTCCTTAATAATGGACTCCAAAATTTTACCTACCACCATCTACCATGTCTGTTAGCTCCTCTGGTAAATACAGATAAAAGTACAATTAAACATATAAAAAAGGAAGAAAAACACAGAAAGTCTCAGATCCCTTCACTGCAAAACTTCTAAACCACTACGGCTTTTTTATTTTTGTGTACAAAAAAAGAATTCTCGGATGCGGTTTTCCAAAATGCCATCATAAAAATGACAATGGAAAGAAAAAGCATATTCTACAATGTTTTCAATGGCCAAACATGTAATATTTTTATAGTATTCATTAATGATGATTTTCATGCAGTGATAATGAGTAAGAGTAGATTAATAATGCCATTCTTTCACCTCAGGATCTGAGTTCAAATACAGCACAGATTTATGGGATTCATTTTAGTAAGCAGCAAAATATTGCAATCTAATACCTGAGACCTTAATGTTGTTTCATCGACTACCAGCTGCTTAGGAGACAAAGTATGGGTAATAATACAAATAGGAATTGGGCTGTAACAAGAACAGACATTGTTAGAAATGTCTAGCAGATCAATTATCATCTGAAAGAGGAATGATAGAATAACATTTCAGATGGGACATAAGAACATAAGAAATAAGAGCAGGAGTAGGCCATACGGCCCCTCGAGCCTGCTCCGCCATTCAACAAGATCATGGCTGATCATCGACCTCAACTCCATTTCCCCGCCCGATCTCCATATCCCTTGATTCCCCTAGAGTCTAAAAATCTATCTATCACAGCCTTGAATATACTCAAAGGCTCAGCATCCACAGCCCTCTGGGGCAGAGAATTCCAAAGATTCACAACCCTCTGAGTGAAGAAATTCCTCCTCATCTCGTTCTTAAATGGCCGACCCCTTATCTTGAGGCCATGCCCCCTAGTTCTAGACTCTCCAGCCAGGGGAAACAACCTCTCAGCATCTACCCTGTCAATCCCCTTCAGAATCTTGTATGTTTCAATGAGATCACCTCTCATTCTTCCAGAGGCACCCTTCATTGGCAAGCTCAAAACTCAATAAGAAATCAAAATATGCTTTTATTATGATCAAACTACTCCACCAGAAGAGAAAAAAATAATATTTTAAGATAAAATGGTTGAACTAATTTTTAAAATTGCGATAAAGGCCAAAATGATTGGTATTAGTGACCTGAACTGGAATCAGTAGTTAAGGAGTAAAAAGTTGACAGGTATATTTTAACAGAGAAACATAGAAACATAGAAGGTAGGAGCAGGAGTAGGCCATTTGGCTCCTCGAGCCTGTTCCGCCATTCAATAAGATCATGGCTGATCATCCAAATTCAGTACCCTGTTCCTGCCTTCTCTCCATATCCCTTGATCCCTTTAGCCTTAAGAAATATATCCAACTCCTTCTTGAATATATTTAATGTATTGGCCTCTACTGCCTTCTTTGGCAGAGAATTCCACAGGTTCACCACTCTCTGGGTGAAGAAATTCCTCCTCATCTCTGTCCTAAATGGCTTACCCCTTATCCTTAGACTGTGACCCCTGGTTCTGGACTCCCCGACCATCGGGAACATCCTTCCAGCATCTAGTCTGTCTAGTCCTGTTAGAATTTTATAAGTTTTGATGAGATCCCCTCTCATTCTTCTAAACTCCAGCGAGTACAAGCCCAATCAACCCAATCTCTCCTCATACGTCATTCCTGCCATCCCAGGTATCAGCCTGGTGAATCTTTGCTGCACTCCTTCCATGGCAAGCACATCCTTCCTCAGATAAGGCGACCAAAACTGCACACAATACTCAAGGTGTGGACTCACCAAGGCCCTGTACAACTGCAGCAAGACATCCTTGTTCCTGTACTCAAACACTCTCGCTACGAAGGCCAACATACCATTTGCCTTCTTAACCGCCTGCTGCACCTGCATTCTTACTTTCAGCGACTGGTGCACAAGGACGCCCAGGTCTCGTTGCACTTCCCCTTCTCCCAATCTATTGCCATTCAGTTAATAATCTGCCTTCCTGTTTTTGACACCAAAGTGGATAACCTCGCATTTATCCACGTTATATTGCATCTGCCATGCTTCTGCCCAATCACCCAACTTGTCCAAATCATACTGGAGTTTCTCGGCATCCTCCTCACAGCACACACGCCCACCCAGCTTTGTGTCGTCTGCAAACTTGGAGATAATACATCTAGTTCCCTCGTCCAGATCATTAATATATATTGTGAATAGCTGGGGTCCAAGGACGGATCCCTGCGGTACCCCACTAGTCACTGCCTGCCACTCGGAAAAAGAGCCGTTTATTCCAACTCTTTGCTTTCTGTCTGCCAACCAGTTCTCTATCCAAGTCAATACCTTGCCCCCAATCCCATGTGCCTTTATTTTACATGCTAATCTCTTATGCGGGACCTTATCAAAAGCCTTTTGAAAATCCAAATACACCACATCCACTGGTTCTCCCTTATCTATTTTACCAGTTACATCCTCAAAAAATTCCAGTAGATTAGTCAAGCACGTTTTGTAAAGCCATGTTGACTTTGTCCGATCCGGTCACTTTTTTCCAAGTGCTCTGCTATTACATCCTTTATAATGGACTCCAGCATTTTCCACATTACCCGTTTTCTCTCTACCACCCTTTTTGAACAGTGGGGTAACATTAGCTACCCCCCAATCCATGGGTACTGTTCCAGAGTCTATCGAATTTTGGAAGATGACCAGCAATGCATCTACTATTTCTAGGGCCACTTCCTTAAGTACCCTAGGATATAGATTATCAGGCCCTGAGGATTTATCGGCCCTCAATCCCATCAATTTCCCTAACACCATTTCCCTACAAATACTGATTTCTATCAGTTCCTCCCTTTCATTAGACCCTATTTTCGAATGTGATCGCTAAATTGTCCCACCTCATGAAGGCACAGCAATGTGAAGTTAACTGAAATGAAGGTCAGAGGGCTACATCTACACTTCATAGAAGTCAGGTTGATAAATGTTCACAAGATCATTAATTGATATGTCATCACTCACAACAGTGCCATGCCCCAAGTTTCCTGAAAATTTGTTTCTATTGAGAGATTTATGGGCCTTCTCCTGCTCCTCCTGGCTTCACATCAAATTTAAAAAAATAATAACTTTTAACTTTATGGTGGTGACCTTTGGCTAGGCCGCATCCACATCCAGAAAACCTGAGTGGAACAGGCCTATTTTAGGCAGCTGGCTGGATGCCTGAAAAATGGCCAGATCCAATTTCCGGTCATCCGGTCAGATGTTTTTCAGGTGTCCTTGAGAACGTTAGACCCCAAAACTGGGCTGCATTATGCCCATTTATGCTCATAAGATGTGCGCAACAAGGTCCAATTCCTAACCCAATATGCACTAAACTTAACACATAATGACAAAGAATTGTTTTGATGGACGTTAGCTAAGAATTATAAGTATCATAAAAGAGCAGCGATTTTATTTCAATCAATTATTTTGAACTGATGAATTTAAATACATTCACCTGTGCCATTATTTTTCAATCTAAATGGCAGGATGAGAAAACTGGTGTAAATCCAGGAAATTTGCGATCGCCATTGAATTAACTGGAGTGGGGGGGTGGGGAAGCGGAGCTGTGATAAACAATATTGCATGGTTTCAGTGAGATCATTGGTGGAGTGGTACAAAAATCCCAGGAAATTATGACGTAAGGGAGTTACGCCATTATTTACTCCACAGCATAATTTCTTGGGACTTTTACGATGAAAAACAAACCCAAGGCCTGCAGATCTCCAGAAATTTAGGGCCAATATTTTTTCTGGACATCCCTCCTTCCTTTTTGCACTGTTCTTTTTCTCTGTTATTAAAACATTAGAACATCTTTAACAAAATATCTATCTGTTAATTAATGGTAATCTCATAATGGCCTATAGGAAATTCTGCACCTAAAGTGTTAGCTTAGCACATTAACAGAATATTTCACAGAATCATAGAATAGTACAGCACAGAAGGAGGCCATTCGGCCCATTGAGTCTGCTCCGGCTCTTTCGAAGACAAATTTTGGCCCTGATTTTAACTCAGGTTGGGATTTGGGCAGGTGGATGACGAGGTGAGTTGGAATTTCACTTGCTGCTCCAGAGGTTGGTCTACTTTAACTCCCAGGCCTCATTTAAAACCCTTGAGCTGAAGTTGGCGGTAAATCATATCACCCAGAGGCCACCGGCCGACACAAGGTAGTTGGTGGGGAGACCAAACACAGATTGGGTGACCGCTTTGCAGAACACCTCCGTTCAGTCCGTAAGGATGAACCCCAGCTTCCAGTCGCCTGTCATTTTAATTCACCGCCCCATTCCTACTCAGACCTCACTGTACTCGGGCTCTTGCATTGTTCCACGGAAGCTCAGCATAACTCGAGGAACAGCACCTCATCTTCCGATTAGGCACTTTACAGCCTTCCGGACTCGATATCGACTTCAACAATTTCAGATCATAACCTTGGCCCCCATTACATTTTTATTTTTTATCCACACCTTTGTTTTGGCCCTTTCCTCCCCCCCCACCACCTTTTTTTTTCTCTCCCTCCCACACTGCAGCTGTCTCCCATTCTGCCAGCGCATTTCACACCTAATCTAGAGCCGTCTTTTGTCTCCACTGGTCCTATCACCATCTCGTCTCGTTTTGAATACCTCTTAATGTCTCTTCATTTCTCTTTTGTTCGCTCCCAGCCTGGCCTCTTAATCTATTTCATTTCCTGTGCTTTTCCAGTCTTGACAAAGGGTTTGACCCGAAACGTTGACTCTATTTTCTCTCCACTGATGTTGCCTGGCCTGCTGAGTTTTTCCAGCATTTTCTGTTGTTATTTAGGTAGTTGGTGGGATTGGGTTCTGAGCATGTCTCGCTGGTTTCTCGCATTCAGGAAGGCGGAGGGAGTCCGAGACAGGGGAAGCCTGAGCTTTCCTTGTGGGGCCTGGAGGAAGACGCTGCCCTTCCTGGCCTCCCAAAGGAAAGAAAAGCACTTACCTTTGTTGACCTCATCTGGGGATGATCCTCTTCTGTCTCGGGTTGGCCTGGTGGGAAAACCGCAGCGACTTCCCCGCTCAGACCTGAGTTAAAATTGCAGTCGGGTCCCAATGACATCATGCACCCCAACATGCATATGTAAAGAAGGACGCCACGGGATTTGTGCGGGTGTCCTTGCCGCTTGCTCAGGAAAGCAGGTTAAAATCGCATACCCTGTGTGGGTATGTAATTCGGGGCATTTTAACTGCCTACCAGTTTCCACTGGGCAAGTAGGGTTAAAATCAGCCTCTATATTGAATCAAGACCTACATGTTACTGTAATATTTACTGGAAAATGTTCATGAAACTATTTCATCTTCACCTCTTACCCTATGATATTAAAGACTAAGATGACATTATATTGAGGGAAATGTATATTTGACAGTGATTTTAAGGCTCAAATCTCACCTTAGGTTCCAGAAAATGGTTATAAACTGCTCAAGCTATATTTGCTGAACCCCTTGATTAGATTACCATCTTTCAATCACTTTCTTCCAGATGTCCATTATTCAAGATATAATCTAATAGGAAGCATCAATAAACAATGCTTAAGCATTAAGTAAATAATGCTTGGTCATCTAAACCCCGAGATTAGATTTGAGCCTTGCAGTCAACGCTTGCTCTCTGCTGTTGTTCATAGTCTTCGATTTTAGGAGGTGGCTTTATTTTATTTTTAGCCTGTTTTTGTCGCAGCAGCAACTGCCATTCTATAGGTTGGCAAGTTTTTCCAATGTTCCCCCTCCTCTCCTGAAGGCTATAAATCATGGTTTCTGGTACCTTGCCCAAGTGGCCATTTATTCATACGTGAATCTTGAGAGCATCTGTCGACTGACTATTCAGACGTGGGGATGGTGTTGTTTGGAGGGGTGTGTGTGCATTGCAGCTGATATTGTCTGGACCCAACAATCACATCGAGGGGTTGCAGGATGCTATCAGGAGTGGGAAACCTGGCTCATTCTCACCCTTTTCGACTCCAAGAGCTCCGAGACAATTGTAGTGTCCTTGTTGCTGCCCTTACTTTATGCCCTTAGTGACACAACCCACAAAAGCATTACAATTATGATGTTGTCAATGCAGGATTATCAAAAACTAGCCTAAAATCGATCATGGGCAAAGTTCCAGCATATATGACCTTGAAATGTGAAATGTACTCTCCATTTCAATTCAGGCTCTCATCCAATGCTCTTTTCTCATGCATACAGTGCAAAGGCATAAGCAGTTCCACATCTCCTATGAACAGACTGTCCTTAATATTAAACCCCCATGACGGGCGGGAGGGGGGGGTGGTTTAAAACGTGAAATCCGCGTAATCCTACTCCAACACGCTACACATGCCACCATTTATATGGTGGCTGTTAACAGGGTGTCCGAATGTCCTGCCGTGAAGAGGCGAGACACTTATTGACATGTTTAAATTAGGCTCTTACAGTGCAATTAGGAGTCCGATTTGAAACTAATTGTTGCAGCACGGGTCTCCTGGGGGTCGGCAAACTCGGCAGTGAAATGGAGGTGGAAGCTGCCAGCTCCCTAAAGTAAGTGGCTGTTTCAGCAGAAGTGCTCCCCCCAGGCCTCTCGAGGAAGTCTTCAGCCTCCTCCAGCCCCAATCTCTAGCCTTCTCCAGCCCCAATCTCTAGCCTTCTCCCCCACCCCCCCGCCCCGCCCCCAGCCCTCCCGATTGCGGGCCTACTTCTCCCAGCCATCCTGATCACAGGTCTCCTCCTCCACCTAGCCTTCCCAATCGCGGGCTTCCACCACCCCCCGACCATCCCACCCACCAGCCAGGCTGTCCATTTTGCCGGTTACCAGGCAGAATGCAGGCCTACATGATGCCAATGAGGCCTTGCCTTTAAGATCAGCAGGGCCTCTGCGTCTCCAGCCTTGCCAATCTCGGCCTCACCCGCAACCTCCCTGCCTCCCTGTAAATATCGGGGCTATTGTCTTTTGCTGGACCTTCTCCAAAGCCAGCATACTCAGTTTACAGTTTCAGAACAGTATACACAGTAAACAACTCCTGAATTAGCATACCGCCCCCTAAACAGGAGTCATAATATACAGCTCCTGAACAGCAGTAGCAGTTCTCTACCATACATACAATGAAAATAAATTGTAATTAAGAAGCAATGACAGTCATCAAATATAATAATCCAGGGAGGGGTATCTCCATCAGGTTAATTATTTTTACAAATGTTATTTCAATTCAATTCAATTTTATTTGCCATATGTAACCAGTACAAGTACAATGGAATGCTTACTCCCCGTGGGGACACGTCAGCTATTTTTACAGTGCCGTGTTCAGAAAGTCAATTCTTTGGCATCCAGTGGCAGTGGGAGCCCGATGTCCCTCAGCCGCTCCGTCCTCCTCGTCACCGCGGCCTCCTCCTCACTGTTGCCGGCTTGGCTCCATGTGTGGTGGTCTGCTTCTCCCGCTCACCCTCTGGCCACCATTCCCGGCTCCCCTCCTCCCAGTCGGACTGCGAGTCGTCGTGGCTGCTGCTGCTGCTCGATGCGCTGTGCTGCCACCACCCGACTCGCCGAACACATCCTCCGGTCGCCGCGGCCTCCACCTCACCGTCTCCACGGTCTGACGGCCCGGGCCTGCTTCTCCCGATTCCGGTCCGGCCTCTGGCTGCCATGCTCGGCTCTCCTCCTCCTAGGAATGCCTTCCCGCTGAGGAGCAGCCGGCCGACATGCCCTAGTGGGTCGATGTAGCTGCTGCTGTGTCCCGATGCGCTGCACTGCCTCCGCCCGACTCGCCGAACACCTCGCTCCAGTTGCAGGAGCGAGCGGCGAGAGTGGGCCGCCCGAAGCAGGGAGAGCGCGCTAGCGCCGGACCGTCTCGGTCGCCATCTTGACTCCTTCTCAATACTTGTATATTTGGTGTACTCAATATTTGTCAATGCTTGCTTGAGAGCTCGTGCCTGGGCTTTATTTCCAACACAGTTTATCATAGAATCTCTTCCTAAAAGATTTAAACCTTTTACTGTTACATTTTGATTCTTTGAACTGGATACATTCCTTGCATTGAGCTCCAAACAGATTTATTGATAAATATTAAGGAAAGCAATAGCAAAGATAAAGAAGTGATTTACTGTAATTGACAGAACATATCCTTGTAATATTGAAAATAATGGGCCGGAGTTCATTGATTCAGTGAGAATGCACCTCGTTAGCAAGTCGTTAGCAAGTACTCGTGTCATTACCGACATAGCTCAGGCTCCCGCCAGCCCCATGTAGTCTGTCGCCTGGTTGCCATTTAGAAGAGGGTGCCTATGACCTGCCCATGGAGAAAACTCTTCTGTGCCCCCTTCAGCTGCTTTATCAAGAGGACAAGTACAATTTTTTTTTAATTCTTTTCTTTAAGATCCTGGACACTTTCCTGACCTGGACGCTCCTCCAGGGGTGGGGCCACTTGTACTCTTCCAGAGAGTGGTATAGCTCATCTCATGAGACATACCAGCCTCCAGACATATGGCGAGTTCCATGTGGGCTACGGATGTGGGGACGGAAGCAGTTTCCACCCTCGGCCCCATCCACTCTGCATCAGCAGCCTTATAAATGGCAGGCGTAAGCTCCATCCTTTACAATTACAACACCAAGCAAGGACTCCCACATTAGCCAGGAACTGGTGTATCCAGGTCTCAACCTACTGCCAAGGTTGTTCTGCCAAACTCCGGTTGCAGTTACAGCTGGAGTCCGTTGATGAAATTCACCCTCAAAAGTTGCAATTTGTGCAGTAAACTTGAGTAAAGCTGCATCACTTAACATTGACTTTACATTTTGTAATTCCTCCATCCTGCTGAGCCTCCTCTCTCTTTCTCACAGTGTCAGAAAGATGGCTGAATTGAGGCCAATATGCCTGCCATATACTTTGCAACTTCTCTGAAGTTCTACCCAGCACAAAGGCAATAAAATCTGTATGCTTTATGATTGCAGCAGGCTGAAAAATATCCACAGGATCGCAAAGCCAAAGCTTTTATATAGCAATGTATTTGAATGGACCCATTTTCAAGGCCTGTATATACAGGAGTGAAGTTATATTCTGGAATGGAGAACATCCTATTATTTTTTACAAGAACCACAACCTACTGCAGCCTTTGGAGTGAAGGAGCCCAGATGTAATGCATCTGTCAAAAGCTTGATGAAATGCACTTCTATTCCAGTCTATCCAACACAAGCTAACAGCTGTCAATGAGAATGAGATCATGCAGAGTTCATTTTTGAGTGTTTCAAAATGTACAGCAGCTGTATAAAGTTGGTCCTTGCCCTACATAATGTTAAGATACAATAATGTTTACATGTGAGGGTGTAGAAATGCAGGACGAGCATAAAGTGCTTCTTTTGCCAAGGTAACATAAAGAAAACACACAATGGCCAACTAACATGCTTCAGTGTAATTTTTCTGAAATAGTTTTGGTAGTTTGTTCAACAATAAAATCATCTCGTACACTTTTTTTTACAGTTATTGTCATTTGGGAATTAACAGAAATTTGGCTCTGGAGCAAAAAGAAACCACACAATAAGCAGTGCAATGTTCTGACAAGAAAGGTTTGTCTTCACATTAAAATGAATGTAGGATTTCCAAGTTTCCTAGAATAGCTGAGAGAATCCTGACTAGTTATGTTTCTCACACTCTTGAGTTAGGCCTAACATCATTTCCAATCATTTTGATTATACAAAGTTAGGTCAGATGAGATTTTTCATTATGCTTGTTTTTGATCAAGTATGTCAAATTGTGAAGCTGCCAAGAGTCATTAAATTCAGTGACTGCTTTACTTGGTTAGAAATGAGGTGGAGCCAATTACAGCATAATTTGAACAATGCAAACATGTTGCGCTCCTCCATTATATTCCCCGAGCCTGAAGGACTCCTACAACCAAGCAGTAACACAAAGCTGTAGCTATTATCAACTACTTTTAGATTTGCTTCATCAATTTCTGTCAACTTTCTAAGACTTTTTTGTCTAAACATTGATTGCCACTGACATCAGGAGTATCAGCTTCAAGGAGATACTGAGCTTGAATGTGAAGGAGCTGGAATTACCAATAGCAGGGACACATCACAAACCTATGGACCATTCCGCATCAACAGCACGGTGGCATAGTGGTTAGCACTGTTGCCTCACAGCGCCAGAGACCCGGGTTCAAATCCGGCCTCAGGGTGACTGTCTGTGTGGAGTTTGCACATTCTCCCCGTGTTTGCGTGGGTTTCCTCCGGGTGCTCCGGTTTCCTCCCACAGTCCAAAGATGTGCAGGTTAGGTTGATTGGCCATGATAAAAAAATTGACCCTTAGTGTTAGGGGGGATTAAATACGTGGGGTTACGGGGATAGGGCTTGGGTGGGATGGCTGTCAGTGTAGGGACCGGGTGCTAGGGTTTGGATGATCAGCCATGATCTCGTTGAATGGTGGAGCAGGCTCGAAGGGCTGAATGGCCTACTCCTGCTCCTATCTTCTATGTAACAGTGAACATTAATACACCTCCTGCAATAACAAACTCAGTAGCTGCTGAACGCCTCAAGAAATCATAACATCAACATTTGGAAGTTGAACAGTGAGCCTAGACCTATGGTAGGGGCTGGAAGTGTGTTGGAGCAGGATCGGCCTGCCGTTGACCCTGTCCTAAGTCCCAGGGAGATAATCATTTAAATATTCGGGGCAGATGGCATGCACTCTAGTGGTGCATCAGAGGTGCCTGCCCTGCTGAGGACATGGAAGTCGGAGCAGCAACAGATGGCACCCAGGGTCTGATACAGGCTGAAGATAAGAAAATAAATGTTTGTCAGCAATTTCCTGTGGGGAGCAGAGGGAAAATACTATAAAGTTAATCGCTCCCTCTGGAACCATTTTGCCTTTGTTTCCCGGTTTCTTGGGGCTCTCTTACAGAACAGCCTTCCCACCATCTACAAGGCACAAGTCAGGAGTGTGATAGAATACTCTACACTTGCCTGGATGAGTGCAGCTCCAACAACATTCAAGAAGCTCGACACCATCCAGGACAAAGCAGCATGCTTGATTGGCCCCACATCCACCACCTAAAACATTCACTCCCACCACCACCGTGGCTGCAGTGTGTACCATCTATATTGATCTTGGGCTTCATAAATAGAGGTATTGAGTACAAAAGTAGAGAAGTTATGCTGAACCTTTATAAAGCGCTGTTAGGCCACAAATGGAGTATTGCGTCCAGTTCTGGTCACCACACTTTAGGAAGGATGTGAAGGCCCTTGAGAGGGTGCAGAGGAGAGTTACTAGAATGGTTCCGGGTATGGGGGATCTTAGCTACAAGGACAGGTTGGAGAAGCTGGATTTGTTTTCATTAGAGCAAAGGAGGTTGAGGGGTGATTTGATAGAGGTGTACAAGATTATGACGGGTTTGGATAGGTTAGACGGGGAAAGGCTGTTCCCACTAGTTGATGGTACAAGGACTAGGGGACACAGATTTAAGGTTTTGGGCAAGAGATACGGGGGGGCGTGAGGAAAAACTTTTTACGCAGCGAGTGGTGATGACCTGGAACTCGCTGCCGACAGAAGTGGTGGAAGCGGAGGCATTCAATGTTTTCAAGGGGAGACTGGATAGGCACTTGAGGGAAATAAACTTGCAGGGCTTGTAGGATTCTCAAAATTCCCACACTTCCCAAGTTATTAATAAAGGACCCTGAAGGACAAGTTATTGATAAGGGACCCTGAAGGAAATGGCCTTTTTGACTTTATGGCAAAAACCTGCAAGGTTAAAGTGGGACCCTGCAGACAGCATGTCAAGTTCAAAAGCTTAAAACTTGACATGCCTGGGCCTGTGGGAGACAGCTCTGATTTGTTATTTCGAAACCAGACAACTGGAGGAGACAGAACACGCATTCTTCCCTTTAAAACAAATCAAGTCAGGAAAAGACTTAATCTTGCACAAACCTAAAGCCCATCAAAACTCTGCATAAATAATCGCTTACAATTCGAACTAGCTACCAAGCCAGGAAGGCACCGATTAACATTATGCATAACAAGCACCCAAGACATTAAAGCCATTTAGCAACGAGACAACCACCCAAAAAGCCAGTTAAGGTGAATGGCTACAATCACCTTAACGAGCCCGCCAAAAATCGGACAAAGAACTAACCCTGATTTGGCACACAGATAACAAACTCAAAAACAGTATAACTGTAGGCCCACCCGTAACCAAAGGACACAAACACACAGTGCGTGCATCATCCCGGGGCTACACAGACACCACATCACTGCATCTTCACTCGGAAGCCAACAGGAAGGCTCATGCAACATCACGGGTGAGGGGACACGGTGGGGCAGGCTCGACCGAAGACGACAAGGCCGCAGCCGCAGCCCTACACGAGGACCGACCACGAGCACCGCGGTAACGAAGGGGCTGGGTAAACCATACCTTCAGATCATTACCACTACACAGGTAATGATCTAGGCCACCGTGACCGAGCCGACACCGAAGACCGCCAACCGAACCCCAACCGTAACAAAACTCGACAACCAGACCACCACCAGAAGAACAAAACCCGAAGTTTTCCGCTCTATAAGCTAAAGTACCCAACAAAGACTTTATTCTCCCTATTTCTGACGAAGAAAAGTGGGTACGCACCAGACAAATCCACAACCGCGCCCAAACCGCACCAGCGGACTCCACCCAACTGAAGAACCTTCGCAGATTCTAAGACTGATACCACGTGGAGACAGCAGGCCCCAAAGGACACAAAGAGCGAACGCCAAAACGCAACCGGCTTAATTGACAGGATTCGAACGGTCAAGAAACCCCTATTGGTGAGCATGATCCCTGGCTCCTTTTTAGTACAATTTAGTTAGATATTGGGGGTGGGACAAGGGTAGGGGGATTATTAATGTGATTTTTCCCTTGTTGTGCCGTGTGTTCCCCATTCCTAATCAAGTGTACTCTTGAATGTCTGTAACTATCCCAGTAATCTAAGTGTAATTGTTATAATTTTATTGTGACTCTAATAAAACGCAGTTTTCTTGCACCAAACCAGTTGTCTACTCCAATTTTGTATCGCAGCCTGTACCTAAGTCCGGAGTCTAGAACCAAAAAGGTGTGAGAGCGATTCGAACCACTCAAAACAGTCAGAGGCAAAGCTGACTCCAGACACACCACCCCCTACAGCTACGGGGATAGAGCGGGGGAATGGGACTGACTGGATTGCTCTACAGAGAGCCAGCATGGACTCGATGGGCCGAATGGGCTCCTTCTGTGCCATTATGACGCTATGACTTCTTTATTGAAGCATAGCTTCCTTGAACGCATCTCCTGTGAAACATCTTCGAAGGAGCGTCGAAGCCTGTAGACTCTGGTGAAAGGCTTACGCCAAGTGGATCGCATCCTCCTTCAGCGCAGCATGATCCATTGAGCATCTCAAAAATCTGCTTCATTCTGCACCTGTTCTGCCTCCATCACTATAGCATATAAGGGAATGCCCATAGAGAACCTCCTGGGCACAGCAAAGTGATGGTGCAAAAATGCATTTTTGAGCCCTCCTATGTAGTTAAACACAAAAACTTTCCTGAATTGCTCCTTGTAGTGTCCGTGTGTAGATAAAGACACTGAAGACAGGAGTTGGTTCATAGGTATTTACTAAGCAAGTCTGGGGGGGGGTTTCTAAAGGATATACACAATACACAGGCTTATATAGCCCAAGTGGCAATTACCGGCATTACGCACACCTGGGGCTCTTAAAGGCACATACACCATAATTGCTCTTAAAGGCACATACACCACAATTCCTCCCCTTCTAGCTAACTAGTACATCATATTTTAAGTAATTATTAATTACATGTTATATGCAAAATAATATACATTGCTGTATTAATTAATTATAAGTTAGTCTCTCAGGAGGCTTCCTGACTCGGTCCGGATAACGCCTCGGGGGTGTAGTAGTTTCTGGTGGTGTAGTAGGTTCTTCTGGCAAGGCTGATTCGGCTTGAAGGCCAGTGTCGGGTTCATCGGGCTCCAGTATCACCGGATCGGAGGTAGATATGGGTATCTCTACTTCATCATTAGATGTATAGAGTGGTGGTGCAGGTTGTCCCTTTTCGGATGACTTGATGATTTGGTCAGCATGGCGCCTTATTATGCTGTCTCCGATGTCCACGGTATACATCAGTGGTCCTAATCGTGTGCAGATAGTTCTAGGCTGCCATTTCTCGGTACGGTAGTCCCGGGCCAAAACCGGTTGGCCTATCTGGAAGGCCCTAGTTGGCCTTTCATTCATGCCCTGAAGCTGCCGGTTCTCCACGTCCCTTCGGATGTTGGGCTTGACCAAATCCAGCCGGCATCTTAGGTTTCTATTGTAGAACATCATGGCGGGAGTTTGGTTAGTAACCATATGCGTTGCATTCCTATATGCAAATAAGAAGTTATCCACCTTGTGCTGAAGTTTTATGTCTTCATTACCCATGGCCTTGATGGCCTTCTTGAAGGTCTGGACAAAGCTTTCAGCCAATCCATTGGTGGCGGGATGGTATGGGGCGGACGTGTAGTGCTTTACCCCATTGTTCTTTAAGAACTTTCTGAATTCTTCGGACACAAATTGCGGTCCATTATTAGAACATATCTGCTCCGGCAGCCCATTCCTGGCAAATATGGTCCTTAATACTGTGATGGTTTTTTCCGTGGTGGTGGAGGACATCTTTATTACCTCCGGCCACTTGGAGTGTGCATCAACTGCGATTAAGATCATTGAGTCCATAAACGGACCAGCAAAGTCGATGTGCACCCTTTGCCAGGGAGATGAGGGCCACTCCCATGGATGTAGAGGGGCCTGTGGTGGAGCATTTTGGACCTTCTGGCATCCTAGGCAGCTCTTGGTCATGTCTTCGATGTCTCCATTGATACCTGGCCACCATACAAACGCCCTAGCTAGGTTCTTCATTTTCACTCCACCCAGATGCCCCTCGTGAAGCTCCTTTAGCACTTTATCCTGGAGTTTGGGTGGAATCACCACTCTGGATCCACACATCAAGGTTCCTCGGCACACTGACAGCTGTTCTCTTCTTTGCGAGAATGCTGGCAACAGTGGTTCGCCATGTGCTGGCCATCCCTTCACTGTTAAATCGTAGACCCGTGAGAGTGTAGGGTCATTTCTTGTCTCACTTTCAATGGCAGAATTTGTCACCGGTAGACATTCCACTATGGTAGAGTGGAATATCTCTACTGGGTCTACTGTAGGTGCCTCTTCTATCGTTGGCAACGGTAGGCGTGATAAACCGTCAGCATTCCCATGCTGTTTTGACCCTTTGTATTCAATGTTGTATTGGTGTGCCCCTAGAAAAAGGGACCACCTCTGTAGTCTTTGTGCCGTCATAATGGGGACACCTTTTTTAGGGTTGAATATGGAGATGAGGGGTTGATGGTCAGTCAGCAAGGTAAATTTTTGTCCGTGTAGGTAATGGTTGAATTTCTTCACTCCCCATACTAGGCTGAGTGCTTCCCTGTCTATCTGGGCATAGTTACGCTCAGCTGAGTTCAATGAGCGTGACGCAAAAGCTATCGGCCGTTCCGAGCCATCAGGGAATCTATGGGACAATACTGCTCCTATGCTGTAAGGGGATGCATCGCACGCCAGTCTGATTGGTAGTGATGGGTTGTAATGAGCCAAAATTTTCTCGGATGTGATTAAGTCTTTACATTTATGGAAGGCACGTTTACAGTCTTCGTTCCATTTCCAAATCACTCCTGTCTGTAGAAGATCATTAAGAGGGTGTAGAATAGTTGATAAGTTCGGTAAAAATTTATGACAGTAATTTATTAATCCCAGGAATTACCTTAATTGTGAAACATTTTCAGGTGCTGGGGCTTTTATAACTGCTTCAATTTTTTCAGGTGACTTATGCAACCCTTCCTTATTAATTATGTGGCCACAATATGATATCTGATTTTGGAAAAATTCGCACTTGGGGCGATTTGCTCTTAGGCCCCGTTCTTTCAGCCTAGTGAGCACCTGCTCCAAATTGGCAAGGTGCTCGTTGTCGTTTTCTCCTGTTATAAGGATGTCGTCTAGGTAGCATTGAGTCCCCGGAATCCCTTGCAGGACTTGCTCCATAGCTCTTTGCCAGATAGCTGGAGCTGATGCTATTCCAAAAACCAGTCGATTGTACTGGTACAGGCCTTTGTGTGTGTTTATTGTGAGATACTTTTTAGAGGTCTCCTCAACCTCCATCTGTAGATATGCCTGTGCCAAGTCAATTTTTGTGAAACGTTTCCCTCCGGATAGTGAGGCGAAAATATCTTCTATCCTCGGAAGAGGATACTGTACCGTGTGAAGGACCGGGTTTACAGTCACCTTGAAGTCCCCACAGATGCAAATTTTTTTCTGTTCCTCAGAGTTATTTTTCAATGTTTTTTTCATGACTGGAACGATGGGTGTTGCCCATTCGCTCCAATCTATTTTGGATAATACGCCTGCCTTTTCCAAATTCTTCAGCTCTGCCTCGACTGCCGGACGTATTGCATATGGCACTGGTCTTGCCTTAAAAAATTTTGGAATTGCTGTATCTTCCACTTTTATTGAGGCGGTGATGCCTTTCAAGGTTCCTAGTTTCTCTTGAAACACTTCTTTGGTGTTGGCCAAGATGTCTTTTAATCGTTCAGGTATGATGTCATCATTGTTTTTTTCCTTACTGGTCACCGTCAGTGCCTGAATGGAGTGCCAGTCTAAACGTATCTTCCTGATCCATTCACGTCCCAACAACGGTGGACCACCATCTTGTAGAATGTATAAATACAACTTTTGTATTTCTTTGCCGTTGTATACCACAGGCACCCTTATTTTTCCTTTGGGGTAGACTTTATGCCCCGTATATGTTTTTAAGATAATGGATGTGTCTTTTAGAGGTATATGCGAAAATAGCCTCTCGTAATCTCGTCGATTTATTACGGTTAGAGCTGATCCTGTATCTAGCTCCATTTTAACTGGGGACCCTGCTATTGTGAGGGTAACCCAAATGGTTTGGTAATCCTCTTTGGCAAGTACATTATGTAATTTGAGACAGCTTAGTCTCTTGTTTCCGGAGTCGCTATCGCTATTCTGGTCTTCGGAGCTATTGTCCGTCATCATTTGTACCTTCCTGTACTTTTCTTTATTGATTTTTTGTTTTCTGTCAGTGGATTTATTTTGTCCAGATTGGCATACCCGTGCAATGTGTCCAATCTTACCACATTGCCTGCATGCTTTGCCCTTGATCCAGCAGTCCCTCTGGTTATGGGTGGATCTGCCGCAGCGATAACATCTTCCGAACTCCTGTGTCATTTTATGGGTGCCGAAGTCCTGTGTCTCTTGTTGTATCGCTTTGTCCAATGTTAAATCTTTTTCAGAAAGCAGTCTTTTTTGTGTTCCTTCACTTAAGAGACCGCAAACAAATTTGTCTCGAAGATAATCCAATAGTCCTGCTCCGAATTGGCAGTACTTTGATAGCTTTCTTAATTCGGTTAGGTAATCAGCGTTACTTTCATTCTTGTGTTGATTTCTCTTGAAGAACTTGAATCGTTCCGCTATCAGCAGCGGTGTTGGGTTTAAATGCTCCTGCAGGGTATCAACAATTTCTTTAAAAGTCTTGTCCTTTGGTTTGGCTGGAGTGATTAAATTTCGTAACAGCCCGTATGTCTTTGCGCCCATTAAGTTCAGAAGTACTGAAGCTTTTTTTTCATCTGTTATTCCATTTGCAGTGCAATAAACCTCTACTCTTTCCACGTATGTGGTCCAATCTTCTATTTCGCCATCAAAAGCCTCAATATTACCAGATTTAGGCATTTCAGAAAAGATATGGCGCTTCCCGCGCTTTTTTTTTCCCTCTGTAGCAACGATATGGCGCTTCCCGCGCTTTCCCGCCGCTGCTACCAATAACAACGCTGTTTTACTGTGGTTTCCGTTTATTCACTGTTGGAGACTCGTTCCCGACGGAGGTCTAAACGCTGACCTGCTTGCCGCGCCGGCTGTCTCTCGAGTGCACCCTCCCAGTCTGTTATTGCTTGCCTCTGATTTCGCTGCCTGTCTCAGCTGTAGAGCCCGCCGCTGGAGCTCCAGCCTGGCGCCCAGGAAGGATTAGCGCAGTACCTGTCACCAGCTTGGCCAGCTGGTGAAACCACAGTTTCTCTTACTTCCTTGAGTCTTCTGGACGCTGGAGGAATCGATGTCCTTGAGGTGCTGCCGAATTGCAGGTAAGTCCGTTTCCACTTTGTCGCCACTGTAGTGTCCGTGTGTAGATAAAGACACTGAAGACAGGAGTTGGTTCATAGGTATTTACTAAGCAAGTCTGGGGGGGGGTTTCTAAAGGATATACACAATACACAGGCTTATATAGCCCAAGTGGCAATTACCGGCATTACGCACACCTGGGGCTCTTAAAGGCACATACACCATAATTGCTCTTAAAGGCACATACACCACACTCCTGTAACTGTAGAGATATTCTCCTAAGTTTTACAACACCCAGAAGTACTGTAAAAAGCAATTTCCTGTTCTGATCTCGGCATTCATGCCTGCTATATACAGGTATGAGTCAATTCAGGTTCAATGCTGGTGGAAATGATGGAATTTTTGATAGACTGTATCATCCCATCATTTCCATACATTCACCTGTCTGGGGGCAAATGCTTTACTGGAATTTGCAACAATCAAAAGAGAGCGGAATTCTGTGTGTCACACTACGTTGGAAGGTATGAGTGCACGCGTTTTTAAAATGTACTGAAAATGCGACTTTGTCAGCAGATTATGGAGAAAAACAAACATTCTCTCCTTTTTTGTTGATTGAGGAATTTCAGCCCCAGATTCTTAATAAAATTTATCAAGTGATCCTAACTGGAATGCAATATGCCACTTCACTTTCTCTCAAACCCTATTATTATTCCTTGGGCGCCAAATGTTTATATTCTCCAGGAAACAACAATTGTCTCCAACTGCACCATCAGTACAGAATCTAATGAAGCCAATGAGAATCAAGAACAACAGTTAAAGGACTGGCAAGCACATCAATAATCAGAGGTCATAGATTTAAAATCATTGGCAAAAGATGTAGAGGGGAGATGAGAAGAGTTTTTTTTACTCAGAGAGTTATCAGGATCTGGAATGCTCTACCTGAAAAGGTGATGAAGCTGATTCCATAAATAATTTTAAAAGGGAGTTGGGCAGGTACTTGAGGATGAGGAACTTACATGGTTACGAACAAAAAGCGGGGATGTGGGACTAAGCCCAACTGCTCTTTCAAAGAGCCAGCACAGGCACGATGGGCCGAATGGCCTTCTTCTGTGCTGTAAGTTTCTATGATCACAGGGCCAGTCTGCTGTAGATGGGACTGTTGATCAGAGCTTCAGGCATGCTCCATCAATGTTATTTTCTAAAACATTCTCCCAGTTGTCTCCCATGTACTTATGGCCTTATTCCTACTCTGCTGATTCTTTCTCATATTAGCCTATAAGTTTTTCCGTATGCTCCAGAGAGCAACTTGTCTTTCAATTGAGTAGAAAGAAGATTTGTTACATAACTGTGTAATCAAAATTGACTGACTTGATGGAGAACTTCCAGCGATTGTCAGCTCCAGGAAACATTCCTCGACATTTTAAAATGTATCAAGATTCATTTGTCTGGATATTGTAGGTTATATGCAGTATGATAATTAAATGAATAGTAATTGGATAGAGAGGAACGCATTATATTATTTAGTTGAATACTTCTGTAGTTTTATTCACATAAACAGTTTAAGGACATGACTATTTCAAGTCACCAGAAAAAGTCTATTATTAATATGTTATAAGGAAAATAAGAAAGCATGAATGAAAAGCTAATTAGCTTATTAAGTTGTCTAGTCCCACAGACCAGGGATAGTTATATTAGCTGTTTAATTGGAAATAGATATGATTGGAAATAGATAACATTTTAAGCATTTTCAATGTTACATATACAGGTAAATTGTAAATTTTAACATATATATATATTTAAATATGAATACTGGGGTCAGTGTAGGGTGAGCTGATAATACTGGGCTCAGACTCAGTGGGACACACACTGTGAGGTGTCTGAAGTTGCTGTAGTCAGTGACAGACTGCAGTGTGACAGAAGCAAATCATTACAAAGTTTTGCTGTTATTTATACTTAGGTCTGGGTTTTCCACTTCTGTTCTTGGTGACCTACAATTTTCCACACATGAAAGTGGTGGACCAAAAAAAATCAGACTGTGTAGCGCAAAAGTGGAAAACCTGGGCCATAGTTTTTTGCCTGCCCCATAATATTGCTTATATAACAGGATTACTGATTGTCCATCTAATGACTCTTTGACATTACAGTACTCCCATCACTGGTAGCACTGCAAGGTACATTACACCTTGCTGTTACAGGAAGAGCCAGCCCCTTGATTATAGAAGATTGAGGGGTGATCTGAACAAGGTGTTAAAAGGATTCGATATGGTAGATGCAAAGAAACTGTTCCCTCTGATGGAGAATCAAGAACAAGGGGACATAATCTTAAACTTAGAGTTAGGCCGTTTAGGAGGAAAATCAGAAAGCACTTCTTCACACAAAAGGTAGTAGAAATCTGTAATTCTCTCCTCCAAAAAGGTGTGGCTGCTGGGACAATTGGAGCTTGCAAGCTTGAGATTAATAGATTTTTGTTAAGTAAGGTTATCAAGAGGATATGAAGCTAAGGTGGGTAAATGGAGTTGAGGGGCTGAATGGCCTACTCGTGTTCCTGTGTTCCTAGAAGCCATCTCAGGAAATAGATGCCCAAGATCCCTGTAGAGGCAACTGTACCACCACACAGAAATGTAAACATCTACCACAGGGCTGATCATTCAAAGCACCAGTGCAGTGCCTTGCACTGCTGGCCTGCATGCCTTTTCCTAGCCAGCAGGGAAGGTGTGCACCCAGTAAACAGAAGTCAAAATTCCGTCACTACCTGCAATGATGGGGATTTTGCTCCACAATGTCAATAATACAAATTCCACAGCATTGGAAACCCCAGCACCTTGCAGGGCCCCTTCAACATATTCTGTAACATAACTGGAGGTCAGCAGGTTCTAACTGCACTACTTCAAGTGGCAGACTTTAGAAGTACCTCATGCCTTCTTATATTGATTTTGAAAGATGGCAACTTCCTTTCTAAACACCACTTTTACTCATCACTCATTGTAGGGGATTAGACCATAGGAGGGTCAAGCATCAGCCAAGCAATGGTTCATTTTGTAAACAAGAGTATGAACATTAACATGTCAGAACACTGCATGCTCATTCCTTAAATGATTTTTTCCCCCAAAGAAGCTTGTCATTTCCTTTTAACTTCAGTAAGATATCCCAGTTAATTTAGATAGCATGTTTTGTAAAGAGCTGTCCCACAGCAAAATTATTACTAGAATTTACTGTTTCACATTTTCAATGCAATCTATTTTAGTTGCTGTGCACAGTCAGACACTAAAGCTAATATAATTTATCAGACTAACATACTTAACCCTTACAGCTGATATTAACTGTGTACTGCTCCACCGCACTCTATGGAATGATGATTGTAACAAGGCAATTAAGCCACTTTGCATGCCACTGATATTTTTAAATATAATGTGCTGCAAAAATGAGGTGTGCTAAACTATATGGCCTAGAAATTCAGTTGGTTGCGCCAGCCGTTAGCGCCTTAGGAGGAGTAGATGTCGGGCGCTAGGCGGCTAGCGCCTGGGCGCAGCGAGAACTGCGCCTCGCCCCAACTTCACTCGAGATTTAGCGCCGGCGCAAAGTCTTTGCACGCGCTCAGCTGCGCGCGCAGATCATGATGTCATTTCCTCATGCAACGCCCTTTGTGCGCCCCCAACCGGAACTTCAGCGGCGACGCCCCATTGTGCACCTGGCGCCCCTAGCGACTGTTAAGTGGAACGGTGCTCAGCCGATGCGGGGCGCGGGGGGCGCAAATTAAAGGGCACTCCTCCTGCACTATAAAAGGCTGCCATTTCGCAGCACTCCCTCTTGCGAAACGGATCTTTGGAGAGAGACCAAGGTAGATAGCTTTCTGCTTTGGCCCAACACTCGGACAGGTACTTCTGGCTTCAGGCCACAGATTTCCACTAGTCTTTGCCTTCATTGACATCTCATTGTTTGCCAGCATATTATGGGGGCTGCAATGGGTGTCAACGCAGGCTTTCTCAATTACATCCAAAGGGCTCACAGACGCCGTGAGAGAGTGGCAGCCCTGGCTAGACGGAGAGGGGGCAACAGGCGTCGGCAAAGGAGGCCTTACCCACCCAGGGTATACCGCCAGCAGTTCTCCTATCTCAACATGTCTGAGGAGCAGTGTGTTCGGAGGCTGCGATTCAGAAGGGACGTGGTCACAGAGATCTGCCAGCTGCTTGGCGGTGATCTGCAGTCACAGCTGAGGAGCAGGACGTCTCTGTCGGTGGAAGTGAAGGTGACGGTGGCTCTCAACTTCTATGCCACCGGCTCCTTCCAAGCCGCTACTGGGGACATTGCCAACATCTCCCAGTTCGCCGTGCATTGCTGCATCCGCCAGGTGACCAATGCCCTTTTCCAAAGGAGACGTCAGTTCATCTCCTTCTCCATGGCCCTTGCCAAGCAGCAACAGCGTGCAATGGGCTTTGCAGCATTCGCGGGCTTCCCCATGGTGTAGGGCGCCATTGACTGCACGCATGTGGCTTTGCGGGCACCTCTGGAGAATGCCGAGGATTACCGCAACCGCAAGGGCTACCATTCGCTGAACGTACAGCTGGTGTGTGACCACAGGCAGCTCATCCTAGCTGTCAATGCCCGCTTTCCAGGCAGCAGCCACGATGCCTTCATCCTGCGACAGACTTCTGTGGCAGACATGTTCCAGGCCCAGCCTCACCCACGCGGATGGCTTATCGGGGACAAAGGCTATCCTTTGTGTACCTGGCTGATGACCCCGCTCCGTGCGCCCAGCACCCCTGCAGAAGAGAGATACAACGAGAGCCATCAAGCGACCAGGAACATCATCGAACAAACAATCGGCGTCCTGAAGCAACGGTTCCGCTGTCTGGATCGTTCCGGTGGAGCCCTACAGTATTCGCCGGAGCGAGTCTCCCATTTCGTGGTCATTTGCTGCATGCTGCACAACCTGGCTATCCGCAGGACTCAGCCACTGCCACCACAGATTGGAGGACCACCTGAGGAGGAGGAGCAGGAGGAGGAGGAGGAGGACCAGCACAGGAGGGAGGCACAAAGTGCAAGGGCCGCCCGTCGCCGGCTTATTGAACGTCGGTTATTGGCCCCCTCTCAGGGACTGGCTTGTGCCAATGTCAGCAGATGAATGTAGCCGCTCCACAAGCCCTCAGCCGAGCAGGGCAACCAGGACTTAACCAAAAAACCATGCACACTGCAATTTACAACAATAATTTATTGAAAACCTCTGCCCTTCCCACATTACATGCTCATGTGGAGAAGCCGCCTCCAAAAACACAAAACTACCAGTCTCGGCCTTACAAAAAGAAAGACACCAATCTCGGCCTTACAAAAAGAAATAAAGACACCAGTCTCGGCCTTACATAAAGAAACAAAGACACCAGTCTCGGCCTTACATAAAGAAATAAAGACACCAGTCTCGGCCTTACATAAAGAAATAAAGACACCAGTCTCGGCCTTACATAAAGAAATAAAGACACCAGTCTCGGCCTTACATAAAGAAATAAAGACACCAGTCTCGGTCTTACATAAAGAAATAAAGACACCAGTCTCGGCCTTACACAAAAACAACTGCACCAGTGTCGGCCTTACACCAAGCACCAGGCATTTGTGCATACCTCTACTTTTTGGCCTGCGAGGGCGATGCCTTGCGCATCCTTGCCTGGCCCCTGCCCACCCTGCTGCTCCTCCTCAATGCGAGCCCAGTGGCTGCAGCAAGGCTGGGGGAAGGCTGCTGAGGGGCAGCTGGCGAGACGGCAGATGCCGTTGGGGGTCGGCCTGCACCAGCTCTGGCCTTGGAGTGGCCGGCTGCTGACTGCTCCAACTCTGGCTGGGCGGCAGCAGTCTGTCCAGCAGCTCGTGGCAGCTGCAATGGCGGAGTGGCAGTGTCGGCTGCAGGAATGGTGGCAACCTGGCAGATCGCAGGTGCTCGCTGGTCGCCTGAGACACTGGCACTCGCACGGGCCAGCACTGCAGCATGCGCAGCAAACAGCTGAAGGACAGACTGCTGGGCTGCTGCTGCGCGGCGAGTGCCCTTGCGATGCCTGGCTGATCCAGCGAGGGTGGCAGCAATTAGTGCCCGTGTGGCCCTGGTCTGTGTCCGCATGACACCAGCCAGTGAATGGACGGCATGACTGAGCACTTGGCTAGAAGCCGACTGTGCTGCCGCGATGTCCTGCAGACTCCTGGCCTGTGCTGCATTGAATTGTTCCAGACTCCTGGCCTGTGCTGCACTGAATTGTTGCAGACTCCTGGCCTGTGCTGCCCCGAATTCCTGCACACTCCTTGCTAGTGACTCTATGGAGTCAGGCATCCTTGCCACTGCAGCCATGAGCTCAGTGTGTCTGTGCTCAGCCTGGACGGCCATTTCCTCTAGGAGGCGCACCTCCTCTGCGCTGACCGTCGCAGGACTGGAGGCCGCACTCACCCTCTGGGGAGAAGTCCGCCGAGCTTCCCCACCCCTCCCGCGTTGCTGCAGGCCGCTGGGCCCCGGAGCTTCACTCTCCTCCGACCCTTCCCCCCGGCTCCCCTCCAGGGAAGACGTGTCCCCTACATCGCCATGGGCTGGCGCGGCTGAGGGTGGCACTGATGGGCCGGCTTCCTCTTCCTCCTCCTTGTCTTCCGAAGGGCTGACAGTGGCAGCTTGAGGGCCCGCCTCCTCACCTGGCGATTCACCATCTGAAAGCAGGAAGGCACAAGAGTAGCTTTAGAGTGAGGACAGGGCGGCAGCGAGGGAGGCATGAGTGGTGCCATTCACCGCATTGGTCGGACAGTGGCAAAGGATGCTGATCTGATGCGCAAGTGGAACGAGAGAGGTCCAAAAGGTGATGCCGTTACCATTGGTGCCCAGAACAGGGTCGGCAACTCTACTGGCGACGGGGCCAATCAGCCGGACTCCCATAATGCGCTCCACACGCTGGTCGAGGTCGGAGAGCTCTTTGAGGTCAGGACGGCCTCCGCCGGTGTCAGTGCGGTTGCGCCGGTTGTGCGCAACCTTGGCCTGCAAGAGAAAGGACGGCCTCTAAGTACAGTGTGTAGCCCTGAACTTGTCTGCACTGCCTCCCATGGTCGAATAGCTTGGACAGTGTGTAGCCCTGATCTTGTCTGCACTGCCTCCCATGGTCGAATAGCTTGGACAGTGTGTAGCCCTGATCTTGTCTGCACTGCCTCCCATGGTCGAATAGCTTGGACAGTGTGTAGCCCTGATCTTGTCTGCACTGCCTCCCATGGTCGAATAGCTTGGACAGTGTGTAGCCCTGATCTTGTCTGCACTGCCTCCCATGGTCGAATAGCTTGGACGGTGTGTAGCCCTGATCTTGTCTGCACTGCCTCCCATGGTCGAATAGCTTGGACAGTGTGTAAAGTGCTGAATGTGCAATTGATTTTCATGCCAGTCCCATAGCTGCTGGATGAGGGCTGGCCATTAGGGCTTTCAGGTCCCTTTGCCCATAATGTGAGGTGCACATGCAAGGATGAGGAGGACACTGGAAAGGGTACTCACCCTGACAACCCGAGTGAGGTCATTGAACTTCTTCCGGCATTGCACAGCAGTCCTGGCAACCACGCTGTTGGAAGACACCCTGTTGGACACCTCCCTCCAGGCTTTCCGGTAGGCGCTGGGCAGCAGCCTCTTGCCACCTTCTGGGAACAAAACATGGCGCCTGCGCTCCACTCCGCCAACCAGCACCCTCAGGTCTCCGTCGCTGAAGCGCTGCGCTCTCTCCCTGGCCTTCTCCATAGTCCTGGGCGTTGTACAGGTGAAGCTGAAGTGGTCAGGCCTAGGTTGAGGGCTGCAGTGTGCAGGGCGTGGCAGGCAAACAAATCCACCCTCCCCCTTTAAGAGATGGCCGGCGCCAGAGTGTCTGCCGTCAATCAAGAACTCGCCGCACCTGCGCTGCGCCCGGCCTCGGGGGTATCGCTCAGCACCGCCGGCTTTGCGCCTAAAAATAGTCATGCATCGCCTGTTTTAGCGCAGCAGCAACCTCTTGGGGCGTTGCGACTGAATATCGGCGAAGGGGGCGCGACTTTGCGCCGGGCGCAAAATTTAGCGGCCGCCCGACTTTACCGCCCCAAAAGTGGCTATACTGAATTTCTAGGCCTATATATTTTTTATTTGCCTAAATGCTGGATAAATTGTAGTGTAAGGATGCAAACATTTTTAGAAACAGAAAAAGAGCCTTTAAGCCCCCAAAACATCCCTTTTGTAATTAACCTCAATTATCTACCTTCACCATTATTAATCCCTACCCTCCATTCAGAAGCCCTTCTAATTGTCTCTTCAACCCATTTATCCTGTCAGCTTCATTTAGCTTCCCTGGTAACTTATTCTACAACTCTTATAGTAGTGCAGTGCTCCAATGAGCATACTCACTTGACAGAATCCCTTTCTGGTTTTAACATCATAAAAAAAAACTTGCATTTATATAGTGCCTTTCATGACCTCAGGACGTCCCAAAGCGCTTTACATCCAATGAAGTATTTTGAAGCGTAGTCACTGTTGTAATGTAGGAAATGTGGCAGCAAGATCCCACAGACAACAATGTGATAATGGCCAGATAATCTGGTTGAGGGATTAATATTGGCAGGGCACTGGAAGAACTCCCCTGCTCTTCTTCAAAAAGTGCCATGGGATCTTTTACGCCCATCTGGGAGGGCAGACGGAGCCTTGGTTTAATGCCTCATCCAATAGATGGCACCTCCAATAGTGCAGCATTCCCTCAGTACTGCACTAAAGAGTCAATCTAGATTTTGTGCTCAAGTCTCTGGAGTGGGACGTGAGCCCTGTGACTCAGAGGTGAGAGTGCTGCCCACTGAGCCACAGCTGACACTGTTAAGATTAACCTGATGATGTGACCCCTTTAATCTTAAGAGTTGAACGACTGGCTGGAAAACGGATCTCTAAATTCAGTTTACAACTGATGAAAATCAATTTTTTTGGAGATTGCTTCCTTCCCCAAAATGGAGGATGGGAAACAGAAGGAGGAAAAAAAATAAACAAAAGACAGAGGCTGCAAATTTTCACAGTGAGTCTCACAATCTCCTGCCATAACTTCGGCGGGTGATCGGTAGAACCCACAGAGAAATGCCATAAATGGCCATTATTGAAAGACCTCTGAACTATTTTTTATTATATTCTCTATCTCTAGATGTTTTGTTATCTGATCTTTTAGGAAAGATTTTAATATCTTTCCTATCATTGATGTTAAACTAACAGGTCTATGGTTCCCTGAATTAATTCTATCTCCCTTTTTGAAGGTATGAATTACATTTTCTGTTTGCAAGTCCTCTGGCACTATTCCTTTTTTCTTGAATTATTGTATATGGATACTAGTGCTTCTGCTGTCTCTTCCCTAGTTTCTTGAGTATCTGCCAACTGCAATCCATCTGGACCAGGAGTCTTGTCCTCCTTAAGTTTGGCTAGAATCCCTTTTCTTTCTACCTTAACTGTTATAATATCCCTATAAAATACTTTTCAATTTCTTCTTATATTCTTTGATATTGTCATTTCATATTTCCTCTTTGCATTCCTAATTTTCATTACTGTGCTGTTGCTGCTGCTGGAGGCAGTCCTGTTTCAACAACAGCACAATAAAATAAATGTGGCCACACTGGTGCCTTCAGTGGCATAGTGGTCAACCTCCAAGAATCGTTTCTGCCTGAACTATTGCGGGGAAATGCACTTGAGCCGAAACATTTCATGCTGACAGACCTGGATGTGGTGAGCCATCAATTTGTTTTGGGCTATATGACCACCTAGCCACAACCTGAAACTAGGGAAGGTTCACAACCAGATTCTTCTGTATCGCTGCTAGCATTGCACTTTGAAAAATCACCTTGCACTGTAAACCTGACATACACAAGCCATCTGAATCACTTCCATGTTCTGCAATATAAGCATTTTGGAGGCAGGTTAAAGTTACAGAAGTTGTTCCATTTTCTGTCAAGAAGCTGATTAAAACAACATATTGTTCATTTCAAAGGACAGTTGATCTCCAATCTGTGTAAAATTAGTTGTAAATAAAAAGCCAAGAACATTTCCAATTCGTCATTCATTGCCATGAGCCTGTGCGATTTATTACTTCCAAGAAAGGGATCTATTCACAGCTAATCACTCATCATTCAACTCTGCCCCGCTGATCATATCAAAGAAAAGCACTCATTTATTATGACCACAGTAAAGCCAGGTTCACAAACATGTGGAAAATGTAATTGTTTAATTCTGAATACATAAGTTATGAAAACAGACATGGTCCTGCTGTTGCTATTCGATTCTGGAGCAGTTTGAGGCCAAGTCTTATCTAAAGTCTCATATATGCTGAGCTTTGTTGTCATATTCTGAGCTCAGCATAGAAGGATTTAGGAGGAATGACCTGTTTATATTGGCGGTCAGTTCCATTACTCCTTTTTTTTTTAATGCACTTTTTCCTGACTTTATTTTTATGTGCAATAAGGCAGAAAGCAGTATGGAAAAGTATACAGTTAGGCAGCAGGGACAAGCTGCAAACAAGAGTGCAATGAGAGATACTGCTGAAATATTACACATGGATCAGAGATTTGAAAAGCTAACACAACACATAAAATTTATTTACAAAACTAAATAGCATTATAGGTCTGCCTTTTCCCTTTCTCACCCCAAGAGGATTGGCGCAGAGCTTCTGGCAATGAACCATTTCCCTGGGTCAGGGGTCGCTTTGTATGCAGAGCAGATCACCACCAGCAAAGAAGAATCCTTTAACCTGTTTGCTGCTTCTTCTAAAAGCTCTGAGGAGAGAATTTACTTTTATCTGCTTCATTTCTTTGAAGAAGGAAAGCGGATCAATTTTAAGGATATTACCAAACTAAACTACAATGCAACAACACCTTTTAACTTTTAGAATAGTTCACAAGAACAACAACAGCTTGCATTTATATAGCGCCTTTAACATAGTAAAACTCCACAAGGCAGCTCACAGGAGCGTTATCAAACGAAATTTGACACTGAGCAACATAAGGAGATATTAGGGCAGATGACCAAAAGCTCAGTCAAAGAGGTAGATTTTAAGGAGCATTTTAAAGGAGTAAAGAGGTAGAGAGGTGGAGAGGTGTAGGGAGGGAATTCCAAAGCTTAGGACCTCGGCAGCTGAAGGCATGGACGCCAATGGTGGAGCGATTAAAATCAGGGATGCGCATGAGGCCAGAATTGGAGGAGCACAGATATCTCAAGAGGGTTGTAGGGTTGGAGGAGGCTAAGAGATAGAGAGGGGCGAGACCAGGGAGTGATTTGAAAACAAGGATGAGAGTTTTAAAATCGAGGTGCTCTAAAATAGACATGTTCAAGCAGTCCAATTAGCCAGTTTTAACAGATGCTTGAGTCTGACCTTACATAATGATTAAATACTGTAGCGGAAATAAATATGATAAGAAATAAATACAATAATTTAAGAAGTATTCTATCTGGACATCTTTATCCCATTGGAGTGCGCCAAGTGTCATAGCCTCTCCAGTGAGTTCCGAATCTCACTTGCGCTAATGTTAATGTATTACAAGCCAAATGAATGTTGAATGTTTAAATGTCTTAATCTAAATGTACACTCTCAGGAGCCGCAAGCCTACATTTCGTTGTACTGCACTTGTGCACTAACAATGACAATAAAGTTGATTATTATTATTATTATTATTATTATTAAAGGCTAGGTGCTTCCCACAGAAAGGAGAAAAAGAATGGGATAGAAGAACATGCCTGGGCTTCTTTCAGGCTGTAGGTTATCCACTCGTTATCTTGGCTTGGTTCATGGATTGGACCGGTCCGGGTGAGAAAATAGAGGGATTCAAACCTTCAGGATAATGCTTTGACTTTAATTACACACACAGGCTCCACCGTATAGCAGCTCCTCTTTCCATGCAATTGAAAAATATGGGCTCTCAGCATATGTCATTCTGGTGCAACAGGGGATGTTGTAAAATAAAAATAGCATTTACACTTTCAACTGTAGTTACGGTATTTTATTTTCCTTCCTAGAAGTATTACCTGCCTCATGAAATTATGTACATTAGTCGTTAACCATACCTATTATTCCACATGTCCCTGTGCCCGTAGGGGAGAAATCACGACGCTTCCTGTGAGAATGCTGGGCAACATGCCTCTTATAAATAATGTGCGGTTGTTGCTCTTCTCCTTTCCTTGGGTGGCCATGAATAGGTTCAATAAAATAGTCTCCACTGCGCAGACGGAACAAACCATGCTGTGGAGAAGGACAAATAGAATTAAAACTCAGTTTCATAGTTAGTGCATGGCTTTGATTTAACAACACAAAACCACCCATACAGCGACACAAACTGGCAAAACTTTAGAGGGGTGATAAAGATGGCTGCTGGTGTGGGACCGAGATAGCCGAGCTCCTGGAGAGCCAAGTAGATAAGGTACCACCTAGTGTAGTACTAAACTGTACACACCTGAAGGGCACTGGTTCTATCCTTGGTGTGTGCAGAGTTAGCTGATCAGCAGAATTAGAACACGACAATGGATCTGAGCGGGAAAAAAAGTCAGCCATTCCTGATGCAAGGTTTGCGTGAGTAGGCATCAGCTGAGGGCAGGATCAGGCTCAGCTCTGATGCCCTGTGGTTAAATAGACTGCCAACATTACCATATATGCCAGCCTTCAACCCATGTTTTATTTGTCACTGTTTCACAAGAAAAATTAGCATTTTCACTGGGATTGGAGGCTGTCAAAAATGAACCAATCAGATCTATTGGCGGGTAAGATTGTAGGCTGTTAGAACCAATGTTTTTTCCCATTGTTTGTTGTGTCGAAACTTGAACAGGAAAGGTTTGAGATGAGCTGATGGCTTCTGGGAATCACAGCGATATTTGTTTTATTTAGAGTCTGTCTCCAAAGAAGTTGTATATAACAAATAAGCTGGTAAATGCTTTTCCTCTAAGGGCCTTTCTGGGACATACTCAACTGTTGCTCTATGTGTCATTCTGGTGCAACAGGGAATGTTGTAAACTAAAAATAGCATTTTGCTGCAACAGTGAATTGGAGGTAGAAAATCGGCAGCCCATTTTACACCTTGCCTGATTTTCTTTTCCAGTGTAGGACTTATCTTTCTGCCTGCCTCCATCCATATCTCAACCCCACTGCCACTGAAACACTTATCCATATCTAGACTCGATGGCCTAGAAATTCGGTATAGCCACGTTTGGGGCGCTACAGCATGGCGTTCGCTAACTTTTGCGCCTGGCGCAACTTAGCGCCACCTTCGCTGATATTCAGTTGCATCGCCCCAAGAGGTTGCTGCTGCGCTAAAGCAGACGATGCACATAAGAACATAAGAACATAAGAAATAGGAGCAGGAGTAGGCCAATCGGCCCCTCGAGCCTGCTCCGCCATTCAATAAGATCATGGCTGATCTGATCCTAACCGCCAATCCACTATCACAGAACCATCTCCTGAATCTAACAGAATTAGACACACAAAATAGGAGCAGGATCAGGCTACACGGCCCCTGGGCCCACTCCGCTACCCACAGGGCCATGACCGATCCGAACCTAGACTCATGTCCAAATTCCTGCCCGCTCCCCGTAACCCTTAATTCCCTTTACTTCTAGGAAACTGTCTATTTCTGTTTAAAATTTATGTAATGATGTAGCTTCTACAGCTTTTTGGGGCAGCATATTCCATGGACCTACCACCCTCTGAGTGAAGTAGTTCCTCCTCATCTCAGTTTTGAAAGAGCAGCCCCTTATTCTAACACTATGCCCCCTAGTTCTAGTTTCACCCATCATCGGGAACATCTTCCCCGCATCCACCCGATCCAACCCCTTCACAATCTTATATGTTTCAATAAGATCGCCTCTCATTCTTCTGAACTCCAATGAGTAGAGTCCCAATCTACACAACCTCTCCTCATATGTCCATCCCCTCATCCCCGGGATTAACCGAGTGAACCTTCTTTGTACTGACTCGAGAACAAGTATGTCCTTTCTTAAGTATGGACACCAAAACTGTACGCAGTATTCCAGGTGCGGTCTCACCAATACCTTGTACAACTGAAGCAATACCTCCCTATTTTTATATTCTATCATTAGGCGCTAAGCCGGCAATCTGGGGCGCAAACACCGAAGGCGGGCGCAGCGCAGGTGCGGCGAGTTGCTCATTGAGGGCAGACAGTCAGGCGCCGGTCAGCACTTAAAGGGGGAGGGTGGAATTGCTTGGCTGCCACGCCCTGCGCACTGCAGCCCTAAGGCAAGGCCTGAACACTACTTCTGGAACAGCTCCACGCCCAGGAGAATGGAGAAGGCCAGGGAGAGAGCGCAGCGCTTCGGCGAGGGTGACCTGAGGCTGCTGGTTGGCGCAGTGGACCGCAGGTGGCATATCCTCTTCCTTGAGGGTGGCAGGAGGCCGCTGCCCGCCGAATATCGGAAAGCATGGAAGGATGTGGCAAACAGGGTCACGTCCAACAGCGTGGTTGGCAGGACACCAACCCAGTGCCGGAAAAAATTCAACGACCTCACTCGGGTTGTCAGGGTGAGTACCCTTTCCAGTATCCTCCTCATCCCTGCATGTGCACCTCACTTTATGGCCAAACCGGTCTGAAAGCCCTAATGGCCAGCCCTCATCCAGCAGCTATGGGACTGTCATGAAAAGCACTTGCGCATTCAGGACTTTAGACACTGTCAGGGCTATTCGACCATGGGAGGCAGTGTGGGCAAGATCAGGGCTTGACACTGTCAGGGCTAATCGACCATGGGAGGCAGTGCGGGCAAGATCAGGGCTTGACACTGTACTTAGAGGCTGTCTGTTCTCTTGCAGGCCAAGCTGGCGCATAACAGAAGACAGCAGCGACAGACCGGGGGAGGCCGTCCTGACCTGAAACAGCTGAGCGACCTCGAGCAGCGAGTGGAGCAGATCATGGCAGGCCGGCTGAGTGGCCCCGTCACCACTGGAGATGCTGACCCTGTTCTGGGCACCAATGGTAAGGTCATCACCTTTTTGACCTCTCCCTTTCCACTTGCGCCTCACACCAGCATCCTTTGCCAATATCAAACCAATGCAGTGCACAGCAGCACTCATGCCTCCCTCGCTGCTGCCCTGTCCTCACTCTAAAGCAACTCTTGTGCCTCCCTGCTTTCAGATGGTGACTCGCCAGGTGAGGAGGAGGCCCCTCAAGATGGCACTGTGTCCGAGTCAGACATAGAGGAGGAGGAAGAGGAAGCCAGCCCATCAGGGACACACTCAGCCAAGGCAGCCCATGGCCATGATAGTGACACGTCTTCCCTGGAGGGGAGCAGGCGGGAAGGGTCGGAGGATAGTGAAGCTCTGGGGACCAGCGGGCTGCAGCAATGCGGGAGGGGTGGGGAAGCTCGGCGGCCTTCTCCCCGGAGGGTGAGTGCGGCCTCCAGTCCAGCTACGGTGAGCGCAGAGGAGGTGCGGCCCCTAGCGGAAATGGGCGCCTAGGCTGAGCGCAGGCACACTGAGCTCATGGCTGCAGTGGCAAGGATGCCTGACTCCATAGAGTCACTGGCAAGGAGTGTGCAGGAATTCGGGGCAGCACAGGCCAGGAGTCTGCAGGACGTCGCGGCAGCACAGGCCAGGAGTCTGCAACAATTCAGTGCAGCACAGGCCAGGAGTCTGCAGGACGTCATGGCAGCACAGGCTAGGAGTCAGCAGGACTTCGCTGCTTCACAGGCGGCTTCTAGCCAAGTGCTCAGTCGTGCCGTGCATTCACTGGCTGCTGTCATGCAGACACAGACCAGGGCCACACGGGCACTAACTGCTGCCACACTCGCTGGATCAGCCAGGCATCGCCGGGGCACTCGCCGTGCCGCAGCAGCCCAGCAGTCTGTGCCTCAGCAGATTGCTGCACATGCTGCAGTGCTGGCCCGTGCGCGTGCCAATGTATCAGCCGACCAGGGAGTGCCTGTGATCTGTCAGGTTGGCAGCATTCCTGCAGCCAACACTGTCACTCCTCCATTGCAGCTGCCACCAGCTGTTGGACAGACTGCTGCCGCCCAAGCAGAGTTGGAGCAGTCAGCAGCCGGCCCCTCCAGGCCCAGAGCTGGTCCAGGCCGACCCCCAAGGGCATCTGCCGTCTCACCATCTGACCTTCAGCAGCCTTCCCCCAGCCTTGCTGCAGCCACTGGGGTCCCATTGAGGAGGAGCTGCAGGGCGGGTAGGGGCCAGTCACGGAAGCGAAACGGATCACCCTTGCAGGGGAAAAAGTAGAAGGTGTGGCCAAATGTTTGGTTTTATATATAAAGAACGAGACTGCTGTATTTGTCTCATATTTAAAGGCTGAGACTGGTGTATTTGTTTCATATATAAAGGCAGAGACTGCTGTATTTCTCTCATATTTAAAGGCCGAGACTGGTGTATTTGTTTCATATTTAAAGGCCGAGACTGGTGTATTTGTCTCATATTTAAAGGCCAGGACTGGTGTATTTGTTTCATATATAAAGGCCGAGACTGCTGTATTTGTTTTACTTGTAAAGGCCGAGACTGGTGTATTTGTGTTTTTGGGGGGGGTTTCTCTCCATTAGTTTGTCATGTGGGAAGAGCACAGAGGTATCACAGTAAAAAAATTTCTTAAATCGCACTGTCCATGCTTTCTTTTGGAAGTCCTGGTTGCCCTGCTCAGCTGAGGGCTTGTGGAGCGGCTACATTCATCTTCTGCCATTGGCACAAGCCATTCCCTGAGAGGGGGCCTAGAACCGACTTGCAATAAGCCGCCGACGGGCGGCCCTTGCACTTTCTGCCTCCCTCCTGTGCTGGTCCTCCTCCTCCTCCTCCTCCTCTGCTGGTCCTCCAATGTCTGCTGGCAGTGGCTGAGTCCTGCGGATAGCCAGGTTGTGCAGCATGCAGCACACGACAACGAAATGGGAGACTCGCTCAGGCGCGTACTGTAGGGCTCCCCCGGAACGATCCAGACAGCGGAACCGTTGCTTCAGCACACCGATTGTTTGCTCAATGATGTTCCTGGTTGCTTGATGGCTGTCATTGTATCCCTCTTCAGCAGGGGTGCTGGGCGCACGGAGCGGGGTCATCAGCCAGGTGCACAAAGAACAGCCTTTGTCCCCGAGAAGCCATCCTCGTGGGTGAGGCTGGGCCTGGAACATGTCTGCCACAGAAGTCTGGCGCAGGATGAAGGCATCGTGGCTGCTGCCTGGAAAGCGGGCATTGACAGCTAGGATGAGCTGCCTGTGGTCACACACCAACTGCACGTTGAGCGAATGGTAGCCCTTCCGGTTGCGGTAATCCTCGGCATTCTCTAGAGGTGCCCGCAAAGCCACATGCATGCAGTCAATGGCGCCCTACACCATGGGGAAGCCCGCTAATGCTGCAAAGCCCATTGCACGCTCTTGCTGCTTGTCAACGGTCATGGGGAAGGAGATGAACTGACGTCTCCTTCTGAAAAGGGCATTGGTCACCTGGCGGATGCAGCAATGTACCGCAAACTGGAAGATGTTGGAAATGTCCCCAGTAGCGGATTGGAAGGGGCCAGTGGCATAGAAGTTGAGAGCCACCGTCACCTTCACTGCCACCGACAGAGACGTCCTGCTCCTCAGCTGTGGCTGCAGATCTCCGCGAAGCAGGTGGCAGATCTCAGTGACCACCGCCCTTCTGAATCGCAGCCTCCGAACACACTGCTCCTCAGACATGTTCAGATATGAGAACTGCTGGCGGTATACCCTGGGTGGGTAAGGCCTCCTTTGCCGACGCCTGTTGGCCCTTCTCCATCTGGCCATGACTGGCACTCTCTCACGGCGTCTCTGAGCCCTTTGAATGCAATGGAGAAGCCCAACGTTTCCACCCATTGCAGCCCCCGTTATATGTTTCCAATCAATGATATGGCTCTGAAGTTAAAGACAAGTGCAAAGCTGTGGCCTGAAGCCACAAGTACCTGTGCGAGTGTTGAGCCAAACCAGAAAGCTCTCTACCTTTGTCTCTCTCCAAAGATCCGTCTCTCACAAAGAAGGAGTGGTGCAAAATGGCTGCCATTTATACTGCAGGAGGAGTCCCCTTTAATTAGCGCCCCCCGCGCCCCGCAGTGACTGGGAACCGTTCCCCTCTACCAGTCGCTAGGGGCGCCAGGTGCACAATAGGCCGGCGCCACTGAATTTCCAGTTCGGGGCGCACAAAGGGCGTTGCACCATGAAATAACGTCAGGATCTGCGCGCGCAGCTGAGCGCGTGCAAAGGTTTTGCGCCGCCGCTAAATCTTAACTGAAGTTCGCGAGAGGCTCAGATCGCGCCGCGCCTGGGCGCTAGCCGCTTAGCGCCCCACTTCTCCTCCTCCTAAGGCGCTAGCGGCTGGTGCAAACAACTGAATTTCTAGGCCAATTTCTCCAATGTGCTCCTTGTTAGCTCCCCATCCTCACCCTCCATAAACTCCAATTTGTATCCTGTCCTGGACTAAGTCCTGCTGGCCCAGCTCCCCATCCTCACTAACCCACAGTGGTTCGCTATCTCCCAGTGCATGAATTGGGGTGGGTCAGAACTTCTGCCCAGTACATGGACGCATTCCTGACTCCATCTCAAATCCCAGGGCCAGGGACATTATCATATTTTGAACAAGTGGCGCATCATCTTTGTTGCAACCGGGCCATTCACCCCAGCAAGAGGAGGGGTATCACTGTTGCTGTGCGAGCTAAAGATATTAAAAAACAAATTTGGAAATTCTAATTCCAAATTTGCTGCTCTGCAATCGCTTGCTCCAAATGGTCCTGGCATGTTAGTACACACGCATCATGCAGGCATACATAGAATTGCGACAACAGAGGCGGGACTCTGGTGGTCCCACCTCTTTATGGGACAGCGGCATGAAAGGGGGAAGGTGCGTGATGTGTCCACACCATTTTCGCCCAGCATACGGCATAAAACGAGCGATCTTGCCATACAATGGCTGTAAATGGGACACTCATTGTCGTATCCCAGCATATTGCTGTCACGAGCAACCACTTTTCTGTTGGGAAACTTAGGCCAGACCGACCTACGCCGTCGCCCACCAAACAAGTGGCAAGGTGCCACTCTGAAATACTGGTTCCCCTCGCTGGGCAGGTGCCCCAGTAGTGCCAAAAATGCCACAGGCATCTGCCCACATTATGCGAATGAGCTGTCCCTGGTATTTGGAACAGGGTCGAGGCTGTGGCTGATGGCTGGACATAATCCTGCCCCACTGCACTTCAGGCAGCTGAGCAGAGTTCCCGGAATGTCTGGTCTATACTTTTTAAAAGAGGGAGGAACCTGTTTGGATAAATAGCCCAGGATAAGATCATGGCCATGTACTGGAGCCTTTTCCTTTAAATATTACTAATTTAGATATATCCAGCTCATTTTAAAAGCATATCTTTTACAGACATATGAATGGATTTTCAGAGTAACATTTAGGATGAACAAATAAAGGGAAATTTTGTGTAGTGATTTGAAAAATTGTCCATTATGATCTTTTAAATCAAATATTGTGTTATCAACAGCTCGTGACTATCAGCACTTCATACTTTCCCATAGCTAGACACTGGAGAAAAACAGCAGAAACCACAAAGAGGTCATAATGTTAATACAGTGAGGTCAGTGCTTGTGGATAAAGCAATTTTGTCACATATTTTCTACTCCCTATCAAATCTCCCCTCATATCCCGAAGGTATTGACTCATGCTGGAGTGAAGCTGCTGGCTGCCTTTCAATACCTCACCAAGTGGCCATTTTTCATAACAATGAGTGTCGGGAGGCTATTTGATAATCACAGTCAAAACCTAATCCTGTTCTCAACCAACGTCCACACGGTGTACATTCCAGCAGAAGTCCTCTGATAGCGATCATGAGTGAGAACCCAAGCTGAATTTCTCCTCCCTAACCCAGGGCAGTTTTTTTTTGACTAGTTCTAGTTCCTATAGCAGCCAGTCAGTCTGCACAGAAGAAAAAAATCTTAATTTGTTGGCCAGCAGGGAAGGTCTGGGTTGCAGAATACATTATAACGAATGCACTGCCACTGTTCAGAATATGCTTGTGATATTTTAGTTTTATTCTTTTTATTTATACTGTAATACAAATAATTTGAAACAGCCATTGTAATCAGCAATATGATGGCACTATCACAGCATACCATGTCACTTCAAATTCCTTTGCATAGAAACATGGTAATAGAGCACCCTGATTGCTCAGTGTGTAAATGCATTACCTGGAGTGCGACTGAGCTGTACAGAACAGAGAGCCTCTAAATGACAGTCCCCCAGGACTTGAGACAAAATCTAGGCTGGCATTCTAGCGCAGTACAAAGGGAGTGTTGCATTGTCAAGAGATTCCATTCTTCAGATCGGATGTGAAACCAAGACCCTCTCTGGCTGTTCAGGTGGATGTTAAAGATCCCATGGCATTGTTCAAAGCGCATGAAATCCTCCTGGTGCCTTGGCCAACATTCCTCCTTCAACCAATACCACCAAAAGGAAACTCGTTTTTGGTCTTGTTATGGCTGGAGGAGGTTATAGAAATAGGGAGGGGCAAGGCCATGGAGCGATTTGAAAACAAGGATGACAATTTTAAAATCGAGGCGTTGTTGGGCAGAGCGCCAATGTAGGTCAGTGAGCACAGGGATAGTGGGTGAACCTGGGAATCCACCAGCTGATCTGTAAGCCTAGTGAAATGAAAGCAGGATTACTGACCAGTTGGCTAGTGTATATGGGGCCCAGCTGGAGGCCCAGGCTTGGATTGTGCCTTGGTTTCTTGAAGATTTAATAAATATTTGAAGTGTTTTCGGTCCCCTTATAAAGAAAGCTAATGGGGCACAGGTGGTATCTTTCTGGAAGGAGCCTCAACACCCCACCTCAAAGCAGGCAGCCTCCACTGGAATTGGAGTCAAAACTGAAGTCAATGGGAATTAGGGGGAAAACGCTCCACTGGCTGGAGTCATACCTAGCAAAAAGGAAAATGGTTGTGGAGGTTGAAGGTCAATCATTACAGCCCCAGGACATCGCTGCAGGAGTTCCTCAGGGCATTGTCCTAGGCCCAACCATCTTCAGCTGCTTCATCAATGACCTTCCCTCCAACATAAGGTCAGAAATGGGGATGTTCGCTGATGACTGCACAGTGTTCAGCGCCATTCGCAACTCCACAGATAATGAAGCAGTCCATGCCCACATGCAACAAGACCTGGACGACGTTCAGGCTTGGGCTGATAAGTGGCAGGTAACATTCGCGCCACAGAAGTGCCAGGCAATGACTACCTCCAACAAGCGCGAGTCTAACCACCTCCCCTTGACATTCAATGGCATTACCATCACCGAATCCCCTACTATCAACATCCTGAGGGTCACCATTAACCAGAAACTTAACTGGACCAGCCACATAAATACTGTGGTAACAAGAGCAGGTCAGAGGCTAGGTATTCTGCGGTGAGTGTCTCAGCTCCTGACTCCCCAAAGCCTTTCCACCATCTACAAGGCACAAGTAAGGAGTGTGATGGAATACTCTCCACTTGCCTGGATGAGTGCAGCTCCAACAACACTCAAGAAGCTCGACACCATCCAGGACAAAGCAGCCCGCTTGATTGGCACCCCATCCACCACCTTAAACAATCACTCCCTCCACCACCAGTGTACCGTGGCTGCAGTGTGTACCATCTACAAGATGCACTGCAGCAACTCCCCAAGGCTTCTTCGGCAGCACCTCCCAAACCCGCGACCTATTCCACCTAGAAGGACAAGGGCAGCAGGCGCATGGGAACACCACGTTCCCCTCCAAGTCACGCACCATCCTGACTTAGAAGTATATCGCCGATCCTTCATCGTCGCTGGGTCAAAATCCTGGAACTCCCTATCCAACAGCACTGTGGGAGTACCTTCACCACACAGACTGCAGCGGTTCAAGAAGGTCAATTAGGGATGGGCATTGCCAGCAACGCCCTGATCCCATAAACAAATAATATTTAAAAAATTTAAAAATTACCAACCTCCTTCAACTGGGACACACGCAAAATGCGCCCCTAGTGGTGTGGGCGCACACCAGTGATATTTTAATGAGGCAACCTACCCAAGATGGCGGCCGTGACGGTCTGGTCATGAGATCGCTCTCCCTGCTTCGGGCGGCCAGCTCTCGCCGCTCACTCCTGCAACCGGAGCGAGGTGCTCGGCGAGTCGGGCAGAGGCAGCGCAGCGCGGTGAGCAGCAGCAGCAGCCAAGCCGACCCGCTGGAGCACATCGGCCGGCAGCTCCTCGGCGGGAAGGAATTCCGACTGGGAGGAGGGGAGCCGAGCATGGCGGCCAGAGGCCAACCCGCGAAGAGCGAGAAGTAGGCCCCAGGCCGTGGAGCGTGGAGCCAGCGACGGTGAAGAGGAGGCTGAATTGGAGCATTCACATCCCGACGATGTGTTCGGCGAGTCGGGCGGAGGAGCGCAGCACAACGAGCAGCAGCAGCAGACTCACGACACGCTGCAGCATGTCGGCCGGCAGCTCCATTTCGGGTAACTCGCAGTCCGGATGGGAGGAGGGGAGCCGGGCATGGTGGCCAGAGCGGGAGAAGCAGGCCACCGCACGTGGAGCCGGCAACAGTGAGGAGGAGGCCGCGGTGAAGAGGAGGACGGAGCGGCTGAGGGACATCGTGCTCCCACTGCCACGGGAAAGCCATTGTATTGACTCTGAACGTGGCGCTGTACGTATACCTGACACGTCCCTACGAGGAACAAGCATTCCATTGTACTTGTTACATATATGGCAAATAAATCTAATCTGAATCTGATCTGAATCTGACTTTGCATACTCCAGCAGGGTCAGCGCTTCTGACAGGATGTTGCCCCCATGGATTTTAGGTGCCAATGTCTACTGATTTTAAGAATGCACCCATTATCCCTGGTGTTGCTGGTATGAAAATAGAAGTTCTATAACCTATCCCCAAATCCTGATGGATCAAAATGCATCCATTTTCCATAATAGTGCAGTGTAGATTTGTACCAAAGCCTCCTAGCGCTCGGGGTATCTGCAGGCCAACCAATGTCATACGTTTTATGGATTCAGCATCTTAAACAAATCAAACAAACAATAGAGACTGCCAAAACTACAGAATGATGAGTATAAACTTTTCTGAACTTACATCCATAAAGCAAATAAATGGTGGTCAACTACAAAGGATTCATAACATTGCATAAAAATAGGCACAAGATTCAGGATTCAAGACTGTGGCAGCTGTTTTAAAACAAAATAGATAGAGATTCTAGAGGGTTACAATATTTTTATTTGGAAAGGAAAAAAAAAGTATTGTACCTTAGTATTAATATTGAAATTAACGGCCCTGCTATTCCTCTAATTTGCCTCCATTTTGTACCTGTTTTTTTGGGTGCACTTGTAAAAAAAAAGAAAAAAGGCTGCAGAGGTGTTGCACCCAATTCCCCTGGTTTTGTGTTGCCTCATGATTTTCTTTGCCTCAAAATTGCATTGGTCCTGAACCAGACATTTACATGAGATTAAATTAGCTTTTTGATGACATCAATAAAAATGACTTGCTTTTATATAGCACGCTAATGTGGAAGAACATTCCAAAATGCTTCACAGAGGCCTAAGGCAAAAAAAATAGATGCTGAGCCAAAGAAGGCGATATTAGGAGAGGTGACCAAAAGCTTGGTCAAAGAAGTGAGTCATATAGGAGGAAAAACTGGAGGGCTATGGGGAAGGAATACCAGCATGTGGAGCCTAGGCATGGCCAGGGAGGATGCACAAGAGACCAGTCGGAGGAATAGAGTTTGGGGGGGCAGGGGATTTGTAGCGTTCGATGAGGTTACAGAGACAAGATGGGACGTGGCTATAGATAAATTTGAACACGAGGAGAAGAAACACAGCCTGGCTTCTCCCAATGATTTAAAGAACCAGAGTGGCAAAACAATCATTTTTGACATGAGCTGAAACTTTACGATATGTTTAATTTAAATTTGTTTTTCTTCTTTTATAGCTCGTGTTTAGGGATAATTTAATTTTGCAACAGGATATTGCAAGTCAGATCAGGGATATATTAAGTTAAGATTCGCTCTCTATCTCTCATATAAATACATATTATAAGGTATCAGAGTTTAAGTATATTACAAGCAAGTTTAGATTAAGTTGTTTGAAGCTGGTTAAAGGGTAATATAAATTGCTTAGATTGATGGAAAAGTACCCCAGGGGAATAATTTGCATCCTCCGAACCAACAGCCAGCTGATTTCTGCAAAGTAGAAAGGTTTGATGAGTCCTGAACACAAGCACTCATCAAACTACACAGAGGCCCCGATTTTCGGCTTGTGTGGGAAATGGTCGGGTTTCCCCGAATGTGGGGTTTCTGACACACGTAAAAAAGTGTCAGCCAGCTCCACGCAATTTTCCCTCAAGTGGCCAATTAATTCCTAGCATGTGGGAAGCCTTGCTAATTGTCCAATTCGAGTCAGAAATCCCCACAGTATGATGTCATCATTCGTGGTGCTTTCAAGGTCCATAGCAAGCACTGCATCATCTGAAGGCTTCCAAACGAACCATACAGGATGGCAGAGGAGCCTGCAGCAGCTGTGGCCAGTGCCAGACCCCGAGCTGCCTTCAAATTCGATGAGGCTTCACTGCAGGCATTATTGGATGGGGTTAGGGCCCACAGGGTGGTCCTCTTCCCTAGGTCAGGGAGGAAGAGGCCTCCCACTGAGACCAATGCTGCATGGATGCAGGTGTCAGCAGATGCCAGCTCGCTGGGAGTCACCAGAAGAACCTTGGCACTACATCTCTAACTCCTTACTTTACTCCCCCACAGCACCATCCGGAGCCCCCGTCCTCACTGTGGAGGAGGAAGAGGCTGTGCAGCCAGACTCCTCAGAGGAAGCTCCAGCCTCTGAGGGCACAGCGTCAGCAGAAGTAAGCGCACCCAGCACCAGCGCAGGCACTCAAACCTCGGGGGGACCTTCGGGACATAGAGTAGTGTTGTCACCTGGTGTTTCACAGCTCACAAGTGAGCCTCAGCAGATTCTGGAGACAGGGACAACAGTGGAGAGTCCTCGTCGGAGGGCGCAGGACTCTGCCAGTTCAGCTCAGCTGTGCTGCATGTCGACCCTCTGCCTCTGGGTCCATCCGCAAGAGAAGAGGTGATGGATCTCCATGCACAGATGCAGGAGTCTCTGGCAGGTTTTGTCTCCAGGGTCGCTGCGAGTGTGGAGCGAATGGAGGAGTCCATAGCGACCATGAGCAGAGCCTTTGTGGAGTCATTGGCGCATGAACGGTGAAGAGGAGGACGGAGCGGCTGAGGGACATCGTGCTCCCACTGCCACGGGAAAGCCATTGTATTGACTCTGAACGTGGCGCTGTACGTATACCTGACACGTCCCTACGAGGAACAAGCATTCCATTGTACTTGTTACATATATGGCAAATAAATCTAATCTGAATCTGATCTGAATCTGACTTTGCATACTCCAGCAGGGTCAGCGCTTCTGACAGGATGTTGCCCCCATGGATTTTAGGTGCCAATGTCTACTGATTTTAAGAATGCACCCATTATCCCTGGTGTTGCTGGTATGAAAATAGAAGTTCTATAACCTATCCCCAAATCCTGATGGATCAAAATGCATCCATTTTCCATAATAGTGCAGTGTAGATTTGTACCAAAGCCTCCTAGCGCTCGGGGTATCTGCAGGCCAACCAATGTCATACGTTTTATGGATTCAGCATCTTAAACAAATCAAACAAACAATAGAGACTGCCAAAACTACAGAATGATGAGTATAAACTTTTCTGAACTTACATCCATAAAGCAAATAAATGGTGGTCAACTACAAAGGATTCATAACATTGCATAAAAATAGGCACAAGATTCAGGATTCAAGACTGTGGCAGCTGTTTTAAAACAAAATAGATAGAGATTCTAGAGGGTTACAATATTTTTATTTGGAAAGGAAAAAAAAAGTATTGTACCTTAGTATTAATATTGAAATTAACGGCCCTGCTATTCCTCTAATTTGCCTCCATTTTGTACCTGTTTTTTTGGGTGCACTTGTAAAAAAAAAGAAAAAAGGCTGCAGAGGTGTTGCACCCAATTCCCCTGGTTTTGTGTTGCCTCATGATTTTCTTTGCCTCAAAATTGCATTGGTCCTGAACCAGACATTTACATGAGATTAAATTAGCTTTTTGATGACATCAATAAAAATGACTTGCTTTTATATAGCACGCTAATGTGGAAGAACATTCCAAAATGCTTCACAGAGGCCTAAGGCAAAAAAAATAGATGCTGAGCCAAAGAAGGCGATATTAGGAGAGGTGACCAAAAGCTTGGTCAAAGAAGTGAGTCATATAGGAGGAAAAACTGGAGGGCTATGGGGAAGGAATACCAGCATGTGGAGCCTAGGCATGGCCAGGGAGGATGCACAAGAGACCAGTCGGAGGAATAGAGTTTGGGGGGGCAGGGGATTTGTAGCGTTCGATGAGGTTACAGAGACAAGATGGGACGTGGCTATAGATAAATTTGAACACGAGGAGAAGAAACACAGCCTGGCTTCTCCCAATGATTTAAAGAACCAGAGTGGCAAAACAATCATTTTTGACATGAGCTGAAACTTTACGATATGTTTAATTTAAATTTGTTTTTCTTCTTTTATAGCTCGTGTTTAGGGATAATTTAATTTTGCAACAGGATATTGCAAGTCAGATCAGGGATATATTAAGTTAAGATTCGCTCTCTATCTCTCATATAAATACATATTATAAGGTATCAGAGTTTAAGTATATTACAAGCAAGTTTAGATTAAGTTGTTTGAAGCTGGTTAAAGGGTAATATAAATTGCTTAGATTGATGGAAAAGTACCCCAGGGGAATAATTTGCATCCTCCGAACCAACAGCCAGCTGATTTCTGCAAAGTAGAAAGGTTTGATGAGTCCTGAACACAAGCACTCATCAAACTACACAGAGGCCCCGATTTTCGGCTTGTGTGGGAAATGGTCGGGTTTCCCCGAATGTGGGGTTTCTGACACACGTAAAAAAGTGTCAGCCAGCTCCACGCAATTTTCCCTCAAGTGGCCAATTAATTCCTAGCATGTGGGAAGCCTTGCTAATTGTCCAATTCGAGTCAGAAATCCCCACAGTATGATGTCATCATTCGTGGTGCTTTCAAGGTCCATAGCAAGCACTGCATCATCTGAAGGCTTCCAAACGAACCATACAGGATGGCAGAGGAGCCTGCAGCAGCTGTGGCCAGTGCCAGACCCCGAGCTGCCTTCAAATTCGATGAGGCTTCACTGCAGGCATTATTGGATGGGGTTAGGGCCCACAGGGTGGTCCTCTTCCCTAGGTCAGGGAGGAAGAGGCCTCCCACTGAGACCAATGCTGCATGGATGCAGGTGTCAGCAGATGCCAGCTCGCTGGGAGTCACCAGAAGAACCTTGGCACTACATCTCTAACTCCTTACTTTACTCCCCCACAGCACCATCCGGAGCCCCCGTCCTCACTGTGGAGGAGGAAGAGGCTGTGCAGCCAGACTCCTCAGAGGAAGCTCCAGCCTCTGAGGGCACAGCGTCAGCAGAAGTAAGCGCACCCAGCACCAGCGCAGGCACTCAAACCTCGGGGGGACCTTCGGGACATAGAGTAGTGTTGTCACCTGGTGTTTCACAGCTCACAAGTGAGCCTCAGCAGATTCTGGAGACAGGGACAACAGTGGAGAGTCCTCGTCGGAGGGCGCAGGACTCTGCCAGTTCAGCTCAGCTGTGCTGCATGTCGACCCTCTGCCTCTGGGTCCATCCGCAAGAGAAGAGGTGATGGATCTCCATGCACAGATGCAGGAGTCTCTGGCAGGTTTTGTCTCCAGGGTCGCTGCGAGTGTGGAGCGAATGGAGGAGTCCATAGCGACCATGAGCAGAGCCTTTGTGGAGTCATTGGCGCATGAACGCATCACCATGGAAAGGTTGGCAACCTCCATAGAGGAGATAACTCGCCAGGGTACGGAAAACATGGTGAGTGCTCATAAGAGAATGACATCTCTTGAGGAACGTTGGCCATCTGTTGAACAGAGAAACCAGATCTTCATGGAAGTCCTTCTGAGCAAGACTGCCAGTGCAGAAATGGGTCCCCATGGCCCCCTAAAGTGCAGCAAGGTGCTCTCAAGCCACTTCCAAGCGCTGGCCCCTTCTGGCCTGTGCAGCTGCAGGTGAGTGAGCAGCAGCCTGGTGCTCCTGTTGCTGATCCTGCTGTTCCTGGTTCTGCTGTTGCTGCCTCTGCTGCTGGAGATCCTCTAATGGCAAGAAGGGAAGGAAAAAAAGGCGTCCCATGCTTTTCGTAGATGCCTCCGCTGAGGAAGCGCTGAGTGAGGGTGGCGAGAGGGGCTTCCCAGGAGATCGCATTGGAGAAGTGTGTGAGGCTGCAACCTTCCACAGCTGTGCCTAAGCCTTGAAGAAGTAGCCCCAAACCTGCAACAACAAGGTCCTTCAACATACAAGTGCTGTCTCTTTAAATCGCAGCTTCTCCGATTGACCTGCAGCTGACAGCAAGCCGGCAAGCTTCACGCCAGGTCTCATCAGCGGGGTTCCCCGCAGGCGTGTTTGTGTGGGGAAAGCCCCAAAGTCGCAACGGCCCCGGAAAATCTACTTCAACAAGGTAATTATTGGTCATTAGTGTGCCGACGACCAGTCCCGCCAGCGGCGGCCGGGACTGAAGCGGGTCGTGGAGAAACGGCAGTCCGAAAGTCGGATGGGGCGGGGAATCAGGCAGGGTGGGGGGGGGTCCTGACCCGCTTTTTCGGCGATTTTCGGCCCCCGGCCGCATGAAAAGCCACCCGACGGCTGCCAGAAAATTGACCCCAGAATGTCAGTGTTTGACAGCTTCACAGAGCTGTCAAATGATGACATTTCTTCTTTCAAAAGTTCTTGACAGATGACACGTCATACGTTGATCTGCTCTGTCACTGAATTCCCCCTAATTGGCCTGCTGAGCCCACCGGGCGGGCTTAACAAGGTCAATCAGGGGAAAATCCCGCTGGTTGGGCTGAAGCTGATTGAGGCGGGAGTGAAACCCAGCAAACCACAGTCCCGCCTCCAAAAGCTTCCCATTCAGAAAATCTAGCCCATGGAGTGAGTTACAGACAGGGAGGTAGCAGAGATGTAACACAGAATGAAAAACAACAAATAGGCTTCTGGTACTGATAGCACAGGGTATGTCACACAGGAAAAGCAAAGAGGAAATGAGGAAAAATATAAATAATATTGTGAAACAACAGTAAGAACTGTGGAGATAGAAAGGAAGGTTGTACTAATAAGAGATTCAATGGTGCAATTTATGGATAGTTTCTTTTCAGGTATAAATGAAGTAAATAAAGCAGTGATTAGTTTTCTGGAGGCCATGGTTGCAGTTGGTGCTTTGTATAGGGACTTTCAAAAGGCGTTTGATAAAGTGCTGCATAATAGACTTGTTAGCAAAATTGAAGCTCATGGGATTAAAGGGACAGTGGCAATGTAGATACAAAATTAGCTGTGAGACAAAAAGCAGAGAGTAGTGATGAATGGTTGTTTTTGAGACTGATTGAAGTATACAAAGGTGTCCCCAGGCGTTGGTATTAGGATCACTGCTCTTTTTGATATATATTAATAACCTGGCCTTAAGTATACAGGGCATAATTTCAAAGTTTGCAGATGACACAAAGCTTGGAAATGTAGTAAACAGTGAGGAGGATAATGGCAGACTTCAAGAGGATATAGACAGACTGGTGAAAAGGGCAGACACATTGCAGATGAAATTTAATGCAGAGATGTGTGAAGTGATGTATTTTGGAAGGAAACTGAGGAGAACAAATATAAACTAAATGCTATAATTTTAAAGGGGGTGCAGGAACAGGGAGACCTGGGGGTTCACATACACAAATCTTTGAAGGTGGCAGGACAAGTTGATAAAGCTGTTAAAAAAGCATATGGGATCCTTGGTTTTATAAAAAGAGGCACGGGGTTGATTTTCCCGAACCTGTTGGAAAGAAGGCGGGACTTCAACTTTCGGGTTTTTGACCCGCCTACATCGATGTCCGGCCAATCCGCGCGATTTTCGCTTGATTGACCTTGTTAAGCCCGCCCAGCGGGCTCTGCAGGCCAATTAAGGGCCACCCGGCAACAGGTGACGTCACAGACTGCAATTTCATCTGTCAAGATTTCTTGACAGATGAAATATCAGTGCTTCACAACTGTTTGAAGCTGTGAAACACTGACACTCTGAGTTCTAAGCTGAGTCATTCTGCATAGACTCAGTTAGAACTCTCAGCAGCACTCAAAGCTGAAGGCTGTCACTTTTCACAGATCGCAGCCGTTCAGCTTTAAGTTCCGGCTGAGTGATGAGCTCCCGATGGCTACAGGAAGAAAGGCTGTTAAGGTATGTACAGGTAAGTAAAAGTTCTTTACACACTTTAGACACACCAAACACACTTACCTTTCCACTCATGCACCCATCACTCACCTGAGCACCGACATCGCGACCCCTCCAACTCCTTCAACCCGACGGCCCGCCTGCTCAACCTGGCGTGGTTTGGAGCCGTCGGGAATCCCACACGAAACCCCTCAAAATAGGGATTAGGCTAAAAACTGCCTGTTAACAGGTAGTTAATTGGCACTAATCCCTTCCCGCCTGGTTTCGGCGGGTCCCAGTGCGGGGCAGGTAACCGCCGCCCCTGAAAGTTGCGTGGGGCGGGGTTTTGGGCGGGATGGTGTCGGGACCCACAAATTCGGGAATTCCCCCCCGCCCACACGCCTGAAACCCCGCCCAACGGCTCGGGGAAAATCGGGGCCACAGAGTACAATCACTGGTTAGGCACCAGCTGGAGTACTGTGTCCAATTCTGGGCAGCACACTTCAGAAAGGATGTCAAGGCCTTGGTGAAGGTGCAGAGATGATTTACCAGACCAGTATCAGGGATGAGCGTCTTCAGTTATGTGGAGAGACTAGAGAAGCTGGAATTGTTCTCCTTAGAGCAGAGAAGGTTAAGGAAATAGTGGCATTCAAAATTATAAGAGTTTTGATAGAGTAGATGGGGAGAAACTATTTCCACTGGCAGGAGGACACCTATTTAAGATAATTGGCCAAAAAAGGCAGGAGGAAATGTGTAGACATTTTTTTACACAGTGAGTTATGATCTGGAATGCATTACCTGAAAATGTGGAGGAAACAGATTCAATAGTAACTTTCAAAAGGGAATTGGATATTTACTTGAAAAAGAAAAATTTGCAAGGCTATGGAGAAAGAGCAGGGGAGTGGGGCTAATTGGGTAGCTCTTTCAAAGAGTCGCCACAGAGAAAATGAACCGAATGGCCTTCTTCTGTGCTCTATGAGTCTATGATATAGATGAGTTTTCTTTATTCGTTTGTGGGATGTGGACGTCACTAATCCCTAATTGCCCTTCAGAAGGTGGTGGTAAGCCGTCTTTTTGAACCGCTGCTTCTTCAGCAGCACCTCCCTGTTAGATCCGTGTGTTAATGGAGACACGGAATGCAGGAGTTGATTTAACAAGTGTTTACTGAACAAAGTCTGGAGGTGAACTAACAACACAAGACGCTACACAGGCTTATATACCCGAGTGGTCACTACTGGTACTACAGTATACAAGGGCTTCAAAAACATAGTTCCTCTTAAAGGTACATACACTACAATTCCTCCCCTTTTAGAGAAATAGTACATAACATTTTAAGTAATCATTAAATAACATTTTTACAAGAACAATAATATACACATTTGCTGCAGTTAATCAATTACAAATTCAGTCTCTCTGGAGGCTTCCTGACTCGGTCCGGATAACGCCTCGGTGGTGTAGTAGGTTCTTTTGGCAAGGTCGATTCGGCTTCAATGCTAGTGTCGGGTTCATCTGGTTCCAGTATCACCGGATCGGAGGTAGATACTATGGGTATCTCTGCTTCATCACTAGGCGTATAGAGTTGTGGTGTAGGTTGTCCTTTTTCGGATGACTCTATGATCTGGTCAGCATGGCGCCTTATTATGCTTTCTCCAATGTCCACGGTATACATCAGCGGTACTAGTCGTGTGCAAATAGTTCCAGGCTGCCATTTCTCTGTACGGTAGTCCCGGGCCAAAACTGGTTGACCTATCTGGAAGGTTCTAGTTGGCCTTTCATTCATGCTTTGAAATTGCCGGTTCTCTACGTCCCTTCTGACATTTGGCTTGACCAAATCCAGCTGGCATCTTAGTTTGGTTTGGTTTGTAACCACGTGTTGCATTCCTGTACGCAAACAAGAAGTTATCTACTTTATGTTGTAGATTTATGTCTTCATTACCCATGGCCTTTATGGCCTTCTTGAAGGTCTGGACAAACCTTTCAGCCAATCCATTGGTGGCGGGATGGTATGGGGCGGACGTGTAGTGCTTAACCCCATTGTTTTTTAAGAACTTCCTGAATTCTTCGGATACAAATTGCGGTCCATTATCAGAACAGATCTCTTCAGGCAGCCCATTCCTGGCGAATATGGTCCTTAATACTGTGATGGTTTTTTCCGTGGTGGTGGAGGACATCTTTATTACTTCCGGCCACTTGGAGTGTGCATCCACCGCGATTAAGAACATTGAGTCCATAAATGGACCAGCAAAGTCGATATGTACCCTTTGCCATGGAGATGAGGGCCACTTCCATGGGTGTAGAGGGGCTTGTGGTGGGGCATTTTGGACCTTCTGGCATCCTAGACAGCTCTTGGTCATTTCTTCGATGTCTCCATCGATACCTGGCCACCACACAAACGCTCTCGCTAAGTTCTTCATTTTCACTCCACCCAGATGCCCCTCGTGAAGCTCCTTTAGCACTTTATCCTTGAGTTTGGGTGGAATCACCACTCTGGATCCACACATCAAGGTTCCTCAGCACACTGACAGCTGTTCTCTTCTTTGCGAGAATGCTGGCAACAGTGGTTCGCCATGTGCTGGTCATTCCTTCACCGTTAAATCGTAGACTCGTGAGAGAGTCGGGTCATTTCTCGTTTCCTTTTCAATGGTAGAATTTGTTACTGGTAGACATTCCACTATGGTCGAGTGGAACATCTCCACTGGGTCCACTGTAGGCGCCTCTTCCACCGTTGGCAACGGTAGGCGCGATAACCCATCAGCATTCCCATGCTGTTTTGTTCCTTTGTACTCTATGTCATATTGGTGTGCCCCTAGGAAAAGGGACCACCTCTGTAGCCTTTGCGCTGTCATAATGGGAATGCCCATTTTAGGGTTGAATATGGAGACGAGGGGTTGGTGGTCAGTCAACAAGGTAAACTTTTGTCCGTGTAGGTAATGGTTGAATTTCTTCACCCCCCACACCAGGCTGAGAGCCTCCCTGTCGATCTGGGCATAGTTACGCTCAACTGAGTTCAATGAGCGTGACGCAAAAGCTATCGGCCGCTCCGAGCCATGAGGGAATCTATGCGATAATACCGCTCCCACGCCGTAAGGGGATGCATCGCACGCCAGTCTGATTGGCAGTGATGGGTTGTAATGAGCCAACACTTCCCTGGACGTGATCAAGCCTTTGCATTTATGGAAGGCACGTTTACAGTCTTCGCTCCATTTCCAAACTACTCCCGTTTGTAGCAGTGCGTTAAGCGGGTGCAGAACCGTCGACAAGTTTGGTAAAAATTTATGATAGTAATTTACTAATCCCAGGAACAACCTTAATTATGAGACATTTTCAGGCGCTGGGACCTTTACGACCGCTTCAATTTTTTCAGGTGACTTATGCAACCTTTCTTCGTTAATGACATGGCCACAATATGATATTTGTTTCTGGAAAAATTCGCATTTGGGGCGATTTGCTCGTAGGCCCCGTTCTCTCAGCCTCGTGAGCACCTGCTCCAAGTTGGCAAGGTGCTCGTTGTCGTTTTCTCCTGTTACAAGGATGTTGTCTAGGTAGCATTGAGTCCCCGGAATCCCTTGCAGGACTTGCTCCATAGCTCTTTGCCAGATAGCCGGAGCTGATGCCACTCCGAAAACCAGTCGATTGTACTGGTACAGGCCTTTGTGTGTGTTTATCGTGAGATACTTTTTAGAGGCCTCCTCAACCTCCATCTGTAGATATGCCTGTGCTAAATCAATTTTGGTGAAACGTTTCCCTCCGGATAGTGAGGCGAAAATATCTTCTATCCTCGGAAGAGGATACTGTACCGTGTGAAGAACTGGGTTTACAGTCACCTTGAAGTCCCCACAGATGCGAACTTTTCTCTGTTCTTCAGATTTATCATTATTCAACGTTTTCTTCATGACCGGGACGATGGGTGTTGCCCACTCGCTCCAATCTACCTTGGATAACACGCCTGCTTTTTCCAAATTCTCCAGCTCTGCCTCGACGGCTGGACGAATTGCATATGGCACCGGCCTTGCCTTAAAAAACTTGGGAATTGCCGCATCTTCCACTTTTATTGAGGCGGTGGCACCTTTCAGGGTTCCTAGTTCCTGCTGAAACACTTCTTTGGCGTTAGCCAAGATTTCTTTTAATCGTCCAGGTATGACGTCATCATCGTTTTTTTTCTTACTGGTCACCGTCAGTGCCTGAATGGAGTGCCAGTCTAAACGTATCTTTCTGGTCTATTCACGTCCCAACAACGGTGGACCACCATCTTGCAGAACGTATAAATACAACTTCTGTATTTCCTTGCCGTTGTATACAACAGGAACCCTTATTTTCCCTCTGGGGTATACGTTCTGCCCCGTATATGTCTTCAAGACAATGGATGTGTCTTTCAAAGGTATATGCGGAAATAGCCGCTCGTAATCCCGACTCATGACTGTCAGAGCTGATCCTGTATCTAGCTCCATTTTGACTGGGGACCCCGCTATCGTGAGGGTAACCCAAATGGTCTGGTAATCTTCTTTGGCAATTACATTATGTCATTAGAGACAGCTTAGTCTCTTGTTTCCGGAGTCGCTATCGCTCTTCTGGTCTTCGGAGGTACTGTCCATCATCATTTGTACCTTTCTGTACTTTTCCTTATTGACCTTTTTACTGTCAGCGGATTTCTTTCCAGATCTGCATACACGTGCAATGTGTCCCATCTTTCCGCATTGCCTGCATGCTTTGTCCTTGAACCGGCAGTCCTTCTGGTCATGGGTGGATCTGCCGCAGCGATAACATCTCTCGAAACCCCGTGTCATTTCATGGGTGCCGAAGTCCTGTGGCTTTTGCTGTATTTCTGCAGCTCCTCTTGCTGCTGCTTCGTATGATACAGCCACACTGAAAGCCTTGTCCAGTGTCAAATCTTTCTCAGAAAGTAGTCTTTTCTGTGTTCCTTCGCTTAGGAGACCGCAGACGAATTTGTCTCATAGAGAATCTGCCAGTCCTGCCCCGAATTGGCAGTGCTTTGACAGCTTTCGTAATTCGGTGAGGTAATCAGCATTACTTTCATTCTTGGGCTGATTCCTCCTGAAGAATTTGAATCGTTCCGCTATCAGCAGCGGTGTTGGGTTTAAGTGCTTCTGTAAGGTATCAACAATCTCCTTAAAATTCTTGTCCATCGGTTTGGCTGGAGTGATCAAGTTTCGTAACAGCCCGTATGTCCTTGCGCCCATCAGATTTAGAAGTACCGATGCCTTTTTATCATCCGCTACTTCATTCGCCTTGCAATATACCTCCACTCTTTCCACATATGTGGTCCAATCTTGTATATCACTATCAAAAGCAGTAATATTGCCAGTCTTCGGCATCTTGAAAATCTAAAATGGTGCTTCCCGCGCTTTTCTTTCTTCCCCGCCGAGTTAAGATGGCGCCTCCCGCGCTTTCCCGCCGCTGCCGCTGCTGCCAACGCTGTTCTCCGCAGTTCCCGTTGCGACCTGCAGCTTTTCGCGGTATTTCTATTTTTTTTATATATCACTTCAATAGTTTCTCCATTACTTGGAGAACCGTTCCCGTCGTGGAGCGGACCCTCTGGGACTTTCCCCTCTGTGGTGTATGTGCCTTTAAGAGCAATTATGGTGTATATGCCTTTAAGAGCCCCAGGTGTGCGTAATGCCGGTAATTGCCACTTGGGCTATATAAGCCTGTGTATTGTGTATATCCTTTAGAAACCCCCCCCAGACTTGCTTAGTAAATACCTGTGAACCAACTCCTGTCTTCAGTGTCTTTATCTAAACACGGACACTACACGGTCTTGGCTCGGTCCGAACACCGACCTGCTTTGCAGCACCGGCCGCGCCCTGAGTGCTCCACCCTCTCTCTCTCTTTGCTTCTGCTTCCCGACTCGCTGCCCGGCCCCGTTGCAGAGCCACCCGATCGAGCTCTAGCCCGCCGCAGCCCAGGAAGGATCAGTGCACTACCTGCCACCAGCCCGTTTAGCTGGGGAAACCACAGACTGGAGACTAAGCCTGGCCCTCGTTTTCAAGTTTCTTCGAGTTATTTTTTTTTTCTTGCTTCTGGCTTCGACCATCGTCTGAGGAATCGATCCCCTCGAGGTGCTGCCGAATTGCAGGTAAGTTCGTTTCTAACTCGTCGCCACTGTTAGATCCGTGTGTTAATGGAGACACGGAATGCAGGAGTTGGTTTAACAAGTGTTTACTGAACAAAGTCTGGAGGTGAACTAACAACACAAGACGCTACACAGGCTTATATACCCGAGTGGTCACTACTGGTACTACAGTATACAAGGGCTTCAAAAACATAGTTCCTCTTAAAGGTACATACACTACACTCCCAAACCCGCGACCTCTTCCACCTAGAAGGACCAGGGCAGCAGGTGCATGGGAACACCACCACCTCCACGTTCCCCTCCGAGTCACACACCATCCTGACTTAGAAGTATATCGCCGATCCTTCATCGTCGCTGGGTCAAAATCCTGGATCTCCCTACCTAACAGCACTGTGGGAATTCCTTCACTCAACGGACTGCAGCGGTTCAAGAAGGCGGTTCACCACCACCTTCTCAAGGGCAATTAGGGATGGGCAATAAATGCTGGCCTTGCCAGCGATGCCCACATCCCATAAACAAATAAAAAATAAATTGCGTGTGGTGAAGGTACTCCCACAGTGCTGTTAGGTCGGGAGTTCCAGGATTTTGACCCAGAGACGATGAAGAATCGGAGATATACTTCTAAGTCAGGATGCTGTGTGACTTGGAGGGGAACTTGGAGGTGGTGGTGTTCCCATGCGCCTGCTGCCCTTGTCCTTCTAGGTGGAAGAGGTCGCGGGTTTGGGAGGTGCTGCCGAAGAAGCCTTGGCGAGTTGCTGCAGTGTATCTTGTAGATGGTACACACTGCAGCCACGGTGTGCCAGTGGTGGAAGGAGTGAATGTTTCAGGTGGTGGATGGGCTGCCAATCAAGCGGGCTGCTTTGTCCTGGATGGTGTCGAGCTTCTTGAGTGTTGTTGAAGCTTCACTCATCCAGGCAAGTGGAGAGTATTCCATCACTTCTTACTTGTGCCTTGTAGATGGTAGAAAGGCTTTGGGGAGTCAAGAGGTGAGACATTAACCGCAGAATTCCTAGCCTCTGACCTGCTCTTGTTGCCACAGTATTTATGTGGCTGGTCCAGTTAAGTTTCTGGTCAATGGTGACCCCCAGGATGTTGATGGCGGGGGATTCAGAGACGGTAATACCATTGAATGTCAAGGGACGGTGGTTAGACTCTTGCTTGGTGCATATAGTCATTGCCTGGCACTTCTGTGGCGCGAATGTTATCTGCCACTCATCAGCCCAAGCCTGAACGTTGTCCAGGTCTTGTTGCATGTGAGCATGGACTGCTTCATTATCTGAGGAGTTGTGAATGGCGCTGAACACTGCGCAGTCAACAGTAAACATCCCTATTTCTGACTTTATGTTGGTCATTGATGAAGCAGCTGGAGATGGTTGGGCCTAGGATACTGCCCTGAAGAACTCCTGTAGCGATGTCCTGGGGCTGTTTGATTGACCTTCAACCACCACAACCATCTTCCTTTGTGCTAGGTACGACTCCAGCCAGTGGAGAGTTTTCACCCCAATTCCCATGACTTCAGTTTTACTTGGGCACCTTGATGCTACACTCAGTAAAATGCTGCCTTGATGTCAAGAGCAGTCACTCTCACCTCACCTCTGGAATTCAGCTCCTTTGTCCATGTTTGGACCAAGGCTATAATGAAGTCTGGAGCCGAGTGTTCTTGGCGGAACGCAAACTGGACATCAGTGAGCAGGTTACTGGTAAGTACTGCTTGATAGCACTGTCGATGACACCTTCAACAACAACAACAACAACTTGTATTTATATAGCACCTTTTATGTAGTAAAATGTCCCAAGGCGCTGCACAGGAGTATTATAAGACAACAACAAAAAATTGACAGCGACCCGCATAAGGCTAAATTAGGGCAGGTGACCAAAAGCTTCGTCAAAGAGGTAGGTTTTAAGGAGCATCTTAAAGGAGGAAAGAGAGGTAGCGAGGCGGATAGGTTTAGGCAGGGAATTCCAGAGCTTAGGGCCTAGGCAACAGAAGGCACGGCCACCAAAGGTTGAGTGATTATAATCAGGGATCTTTAAGATGGCAGAATTAGAGGAGCGCAGATATCTTGGAGGGTTGTGGGGCTGAAGGAGATTACAGAGATAGGAAGGGGCAAGGCCATGGAGGGATTTGAAAACAAGGATGAGAATTTTGAAATCCAGGCGCTGCTTAACCGAGAGCCAACGAGCACAGGGGTGATGGGCGAACAGGACTTGGTGCGAGTTAGGACACGGGCAGCCGAGTTTTGGAGGACCTCAAGTTTACATCGTTTTGCTGATGATTGAGAGTAGACTCATGGGGGTTAATTTTCTGGCCGCCGTCGGGCGGCTTTTCAGGCGGCTGGGGGCTGAAAATCGGCGAAAAAGCGTGTCGGGACCCCCCCTGCCCAATTCCCCGCCCCGTCCGACTTTCAGACCGCCGTTTCACTGCGACCCGCTTCAGTCCCGGCCGCCGCTGGCGGGACTGGTCGTCGGCACACTAATGACCAATAATTACCTTGTTGAAGAAGAATTTCCAGGGCCGTTGCGGCTTTGGGGCTTTCCCCACATCAAACATGCCTGCGGGGAACCCAGCTGATGAGACCTGGCGTGAAGCTTGCCGGCTTGCTGTCAGCTGCAGGTCAATCGGAGAAGCTGCGATTTAAAGGGGCAGCACTTGTATGTTGAAGGACCTTGTTGTTGCAGGTTTGGGGCTACTTCTTCAAGGCTTAGGCACAGCTGTGGAAGGTTGGAGCCTCACACACTTCTCCAATGCAATCTCCTGGGAAGCCCCTCTTGCCACCCTCACTCAGCGCTTCCTCAGCGGAGGCATCTGCGAGAAGCATGGGGTGCCTTTTTTTCCTTCCCTTCTTGCCATTACAGGATCTCCAGCAGCAGAGGCGGCAGCAGCAGAACCAGGAACAGCAGGACAAGCACTAGGAGCACCAAGCTGCTGCTCACTCACGTGAAGCTGCACAGGCCAGAAGGGGCCAGCGCTTGGAAGTGGCTTGAGAGCACCTTGCTGCGCTTTACGGGGCCATGGGGACCCGTTTCTGCACTGGCAGTCCTACTCAGAAGGACTTCCATGAAGATCTGGTTTCTCTGTTCAACAGATGGCCAACGCTCCTCAAGAGATGTCATTTTCTTATGAGCACTCACCATGTTTTCCGTACCCTGGCGAGTTATCTCCTCCATGGAGGTTGCCAACCTTTCCATAGTGATGCGTTCTTGCGCCAATGACTCCACAGGCTCTGCTCATGGTCGCTATGGACTCCTCCATTCGCTCCACACTCGCAGCGACCCTGGAGACAAAACCTGCCAGAGACTCCTGCATCTGTGCATGGAGATCCATCACCTCTTGCGGGTGGACCCAGAGGCAGAGGGTCGACATGCAGCGCAGCTGAGCTGAGCTGGCAGAGTCCTGCGCCCTTCGACGAGGACTCTCCACTGCTGTCCCTGTCTCCAGAATCTGCTGAGGCTCACTTGTGAGCTGTGAAACACCAGGTGACAACACTACTCTATGTCCCGAAGGTCCGCCCGAGGTGTGAGTATCTACGCTGGTGCTGGGTGCGCTTACTTCTGCTGACGCTGCGCCCTCAGAGGTTGGAGCTTCCTCTGAGGAGTCTGGCTGTACAGCCTCTTCCCCCTCCACAGTGAGGACGGGGGCTCTGGATGGTACTGTGGGGGAGTAAAGGAAGGAGTTAGAGATGTAATGACAAGGTTCTTCTGGTGACTCCCAGCGAGTTGGCATCTGCTGACACCTGCATCCATGCAGCATTGGTCTCAGTGGGAGGCCTCTTCCTCCCTGACCTATGGAAGAGGGCCTCCCTGTGGGCCCTAACTCCATCCAATGATGCCTGCAGTGAAGCCTCGTCGAATTTGAAGGCAGCTCGGGGTCTGGCACTGGCCACAGCTGCTGCAGGCTCCTCTGCCATCCTGTATGGTTCATTTGGAAGCCTTCAGAGGATGCAGTGCTTGCTATGGACCTTGAAAGCACCACGAATGATGGTATCATACTGTGGGGATTTCTGACTCGAATTGGACAATTAGCAAGGCTTCCCACATGCTGGGAATTAATTGGCCAATTGAGGGAAAATTGCATGGAGCTGACTGTCACTTTTTTATGTGTGTCAGAAACCCCACATTCGGGGAAACCCGACCATTTCCCACACAAGCCGAAAATCGGGGCCCTGTGGTGGGAATTGGCCAGATTGGATTTGTCCTGCTTTTTGTGGACAGGACATACCTGGGCAATTTTCCACATTGTCGGATAGATGCCAGTGTTGTAGCTGTACTGGAACAGCTTGGCTAGAGGCACGGCTATTTCTGGAGCACAGGTCTCCAGCAAGATAGCCGGGATGTTGACAGGGCCCATAGCCTTTGCTGTATCCAGTGCGCTCAGCCGTTTCTTGATATCACATGAAGTGAATCGAATTGGCTGAAGACTGGCTTCTGTGAGGATGGGGACGTCAGGAGGAGGCCAAGATGGATCATCCACTCGGCGCTTCTGGCTGAAGATGGTTGCAAACGCTTCAGCCTTGCCTTTTGCACTCACATGCTGGGCTCCACCATAATTGAGGATGGGGATGTTCATGGAGCCTCCTCCTCCCGTTAGTTGTTTAATGGTCCATCACCATTCCCGACTGGATGTGGCAGGACTGCAGAGCTTTGATCTGATCTGTTGATTGTGGGATCGCTTAGCCCTGTCTATAGCATGCTGCTTCCGCTTTTTAGCATGCATGTATTCCTGTGTTGCAGCTTCCCCAGGTTGGCACCTCATTTTTAGGTACGCCTAGTGCTGCTCCTGGCATGCTCTTCTACACTCCTTATTGAACCAGGGTTGTTCCCCTGGCTTGATGGCAATGGTAGAGTGAGGGATATGCCGGGCCATGAGGTTACAGATTGTGGTGGAATACAATTCTGCTGCTGCCCCACAGAGCCTTATGGATGCCTGATTTTGAGCTGCTAGATCTGTTCTGAATCTATCCCATTTAGCACGGTGGTAGTGCCACAGGGTGTCCTCAGTGTGAAGATGGGACTTCGTCTACACAATAACTGTATGGTGGTCACTGCTACCAATGCTGTCATGGACAGATGCATCTGTGGCAGGTCGATTGGTAAGGACATGGTCAAGTCGGTTTTTCCCTCGTGTTGGTTCTCTCACCACCTGTCGCAGGCCCAGACTAGCAGGTATGTCCTTCAGGACTCGGCCAGCAGTGGTGCTACTAAGCCACTCTTGGTGATGGACATTGAAGTCCCCCATCCAGAGTATATTCTGTGTCCTTGCTGCTCTCAGTGCTTCTTACACGTGGTGTTCAACATGGAGGATTACTGATTCATCAGCTGAGGGAGGGCGGTAGGTGGTAATCAGCAGGAGGTTTCCTTGCTCGTGCTTGAGCCATGAGACCTTATGGGGTCCGGAGTCAATGTTGAGGACTCGCAGGGCCACTCCTTCCCTACTGATATACCACTGTGCCACCACCCCTGGTGGGTCTGTCCTGCCGGTGGGACAGGACATATCCAGGGATGGTGATGGAGGAGTTTGGGACATTGGCTGAAAGGTATGATTCTGTGAGTATGACTATGTCAGGCTGTTGCTTGACTAGTCTGTGGGACAGCTCTCCCAATTTTGGCACAAGTCCCCAGATGTTGGTGAGGAGAACTTTGCAGGGTCGGCTGGGTTGGGTGTGCTGTTGCCATGTCTGTAGCCGGTGCTGTGTTTGATGCCAGGTGGTCCATCAGGTTTCATTCTTATTATTGTGTTTTGTAGCGTTTGGTTATGACTGAGTGGTTTGCTAGGCCATGTCAGAGGACAGTTAAGAATCAACCACATTTGCTGTGGGTCTGGAGTCACATATAGGCCAGACCAGGTAAGGACAGCAGATTTCCTTCCCTAAAGGGCATTAGTGAACCAGATGGGTTTTTACGACAATCTAATTGTTTCATGGTTTCCTGATATTAGCTTTTCACTCCAGATTTATTTAATTAACTGCCATGGTGGGGTTTGAACTCATGTCTCTGAAATCATTAGTCCAGGCCTCTGGATTATTAGCCCAGTGACATTACCACTATGCTACCATTCCCATTGTAGATGTACTGGAGTGGAATTAGTTGTAGTTATCTACATGGAAATAAATCAGATAGGGAGGGAGAACACAGAAGTGAACTCTATAAAAGGAGCTCTTTCTCTTTTTTTCTCCATTCCTGATGAAGTATCTCCACCTGAAATTCTAACTCATTCTTTCTCTTTTTATGGGCCCAGTGTGCATTTCTAGCATGTCTGTTTGTGTTCTTGACATTCTAGCCCCCACAAAGCACAAATTTTAAGACCTCACCAGTAAGGAGCTGAACCCCTTTCTCTGACCCACCTGGGGCTTGATTGCATGTCGAGTGCTCAATTCAAATAACTGAAGTTCATTCTTACTCATGGCCTTTAGTGTCATTTGAAACTGTAAATTGGAAGCCTACATTTTGCATCACCAGGATGAATCTACAACAGAAGCTTACAGATGTGCTGTAAATATGTGCATGGTCCTTTGTTAGGACAATTGGAGTTTTCAAGACTGACATAGATAGATTTTTCTTAGGTAAGAGTATCAAAGGATACGGAGCAAAGGTGGTAAAATGAAGTTGAGGTGCAGATTAGCCAGGATCGAATTGAATGGCAGAGCAGACCGAAGGGGCTGAATGGCCTACCCCTTTTCCTAATGTTCCTATGTTGATTTTGTAACTTGTTTTGGATAACTGACTGCACACCTCATTTATGCAGCAACCTTAAACCAATTCAGGACCAGCCTCACCATGCACTCCACATCTATTTCAAATGGACACTTTACGACATGTTGCATTCGCACTAAGTAACTTCACCAGGGGACAATGATTTCTTTCAAGAAGCACCATCTTAATTAAAATGTTTGTAAGCATGAATAAAAGTTTAGAAAACACACAATACGGTAATGTAAATAGTTTTAACATGCATTATCATATCACTTGCGTCTGACAGAAGCACAGCAAAAATAAGGCATTGCTCTTTGTCCCAAATGCAGCTTTAACAAACCCTTTCATCTGAAATACGGGGAGGGGGGGATTTTAATACCCCCACGACGAGCAGGAGAGGGTGGGGGTTAAAAATTTTAAACCGCATAATGTGGCACCAACCTGTCACATATGCACCTGCCACCGGGTTGCATGCTGTGTCTGTGTCCCGCTCTCGAGAGGCCGGATACTGCTATATAATGGCCCGGATTTTACAGTGTTTCCGGCAGTGTACGCACAGCATCGGAAGCCTTCAGAATGGCCCCGCAAGGTCCAGATTTCCGCATACGCTGCGTCTCTGCTTGAGTGATCTACTGCATCCACTACAAATTCACTTTCGCTGGTTGCAGGCTTGGGCTATTTGACCAACTACTGCCCAGCTAATACACACAAAACTCTTATGCCTGATAAAAGCAGGCGTAAGGCTTTCTTTTACCAGCGTAAGGATTAAAATAAATGTTAAAATATTTTTTTTTACATGATTTAAACATTCACTTACATTTAAAATTAGTTTAGGTGAATTTTGTCCTGTTTTAGAATGTTTACATTTATTTTTCAAAATATGTAATTTTTATTTTAAATGTTTAATTAAAGGGCATTTTAATAATTTTGAACCTGTGATCATTTATTTTTATTTAAGTGTTGTGAAACTTTATTTATATGGGGGTTTCTATTGTGCTTATGAGGATTCTGTACGTAAATGGAATCCCCATAAGCATCATAGGAATCCTCCTTTTTGATTGGTTGGCCAGGCCCACGTGATCCCAGAGACGCTTGCGAACCGCCTGCGCCCCGGGATCCGTGGGCCTTTACGCAGGCATACGCCTGCAGGTCCAGGACCGGAAGAGTCTGAAGCATCGGAGACACCAGGTAAGTTCGTAGTTTTCTTTCGGTTCGGAGGCGTACACCGGCGGCAAGTCTCCATCCATAATTTCCAGGCCATTATTTAAATCCGGCTTCCACAGAGTAGTTGGGAGCCTGATTTAAATTTGATGCTGGCCGACTGGGTTTCCTAGGGCTCGGGAAATCTGACAGTGAAATGGAGACAGGAACAGCTGGATCAATTAGGTGAGTACTTTTTATAACACTGCTTGTGAGCTAGGAGGAGCAGGAGTGCTGCCCCCAGCCTCTCAAGCAAAGCTTCTTACGCGATCAGCTTCACTGCACAAATAAAATTGAGCAATTGCCTCTCTTTGCTGGCATGCAATTAATGCTTACGATTATTTGCACTTTAAATCTGCAGACTTCAGTCCTTACCCTCTTTCTATTTAAGTTTCTTTAGCCTGGATTTACTGGCAGCCCGTTTCACAAGTACAATCAAGCATATAAAACCATCCAACTGTCTCAGTATGACTAGAAACAAGGCTTACGTTATTAATTTTAATGTATCCCCTTATATTCAGTCTCTACTCTGCTGTTTTGAAGTGTAATCACTGTTCTTTTGTTGACAAATATTGCTGCCAACATTTGCACAAAACAGCAAGAGATGAATGGCCATTTAATCATAAGCAGAAACGTTCCCTAACGTTTTCTTGTTAATTCCTCCCCTCTCCCACTGCTTTTTATTTCCTTGAGGCCACACAATCTTCTCTATCCAAGGAAAATTCTTGCCTACTTTCCAGCCACAGTTGCTCCCATTAAGGCCATTGCTACTTTTCTTCACTGAAACTGTTGCCACTACTCATTCTCTCCCCGTGGCTATATCCTCCTTCCAAATTACCTTTGAGGTTGCCACAGCAACGGCAATAACAGCAGCGGCAACTGCAGTTATAATGGGAGATTTTAATTTTCACATAGACTGGGAGAAGCAGAATAGCCCAAGTAGTAAAGGCAATGAATTTCTAGCATATATTCGGAACAACTTTCTGAAATAACGGGGTCAGTTTGCACAGCCTTAGCCTGATGTTCACAGAGTAGTAGCGGCATCAGAATGGGGTCCGTAGCCTTACCGCCCCAGTAACACCAGCGATATGGCCAGCTCCATTTTAAAAGGGACCTACCACCGGGTGTCCAAAACACCTGCCTGTTTCAGGCGATAGGCTCCTTTTAATATGAAAATTGGGGTCCTATAATGTAAATAGGACCTGATTGTTATTGTTGGTTGGAAATAGTTGAAACCTGCGTCATGCCGGCTTCGTTCAGTTTTACGGGTGATGGAACTGAAGAGGCCCGCCAAAAGGTAAATGCCCAATTGTTTTTATGGGCCCCAGAGGAGCAGGAGTGTTGTTCAGGGGCCCACAAAAGTAATCTGGGCCACTGGATACAATGAGAGCCACACTCAAACCAGAGCTTTTATTGAGCAAACCACAGGTGTCATAAAGCAACTAATTTAACAGTCAATCTGGCTCAGAGATGGAATGTCGCTTGGCATAGGGGACTTAAAAGTTAGCTGAGAAAGGCAAATTTGCATCGTCTCATTCCGATAATGATTTTGTGACCTTTTTAAACTGAGAAACCTATGAGCCGGCGCCAGCACAGCATAACACCTTCAGTCAAGAGTATGAGAGAAGACAAGGCAAATCGAGAAGTAGCAATTGAAATGATGCCATGCTTGGGTTTTAATAGGCAAGTCAGAAAAGAGAGCTGGCATTGATATGACATGTTATCACATCAATTAGAAATTCCCAAAATGCATGGCATACAATGAATTCCGTTGAAGTGCAGTCACTGCTGTTCTGTAGATAAACTGTAGGATAAGAAAATAAATTAAAGGGAGGTAAGAAATTTGGGTGCAAGACATTGAGATTGGTCTTGATTTCAATGCAACAAGGATGCAACAAGAAGGAAGGGAGCAGGTCACTGTATTTCAGACACTGTCCACACAGGGATACAGCCACATCCAGGGACCGGCCACATCCAGGGACTAGCTACCTTCAGGGATGCAGGATTTGTTATTCCTCTATTTCAAATGCTGTATAAATGGTCAGAGCTTTCAATCTATTCTGTTCTGTAATTGTTTATATAAGTTATTTTTAAAGCCTTTCTAACTCTTAAATGTCAGCTTGGCTCTGTGACAGCACTCTCACTTTTAGATCAGAAACGGTGGATTAAAGCCCCATTCCAGGACTTGATCATATAATCTGGGGGAAAAATTCAGTTGGTTGCGCCTCCTGTTAGCGCCTTAAGAGGGTGCCAAGTGGGGCGCAAAGCAACTAGAGGCAGGGCGCGGCGATGTTTGCACCGCTCGCGAAATTAACTAGACATTTTGGGGCAGCGCTAAACAATACCGCCACAATCTCCTGCGCCGGCAGATGGTGACGTCAGTCGAGTGCGCAACGCCCCGTTAGTGCCCCGGACCGGATATTGAGTGGCGCCCCCTGCCTTACCGCCTGCCACTAGCAACGACAGGTTGAGGGGAGCGTTATGCTGTCAGAAAGGGACTAGGGGAGCGCTATTTAAAGGTGACCACTTCCTGCCTTTTTTTGTTGGTGACATTTTTGCACCATGCATTCTGAGAGAGAGAGAGACTTCTGGAGAGATTCAACACTGTGTGAAGGAGTTTTGAGTACTGAGCAGCACTTTGCAGGTTTATTTGGATTTGCCCTTCCTTGCTTCGCCAGCGCTCTGAGGTAGCGCCTCGCTCCTCGGCCTTTGCACCTTAAGACAGGTGGGAAGTGCCTGATTTAGCGCTCCAATCACCTCCAGGGGTGATAAAAGCCAAGTTTGCAGTCGGAGGCGATAATTAGCGCCAGGCGCTAAACTTTGCGCACGGCTGATAATGGCGCCCCAAATGGGACGATACCGAATTTTTCCCCCTCTAAGTTGATAATTTAGTACAGTTCTGTGTTGTTGGACGTGCCATCTTTTGAAAGGGACATTGGGGGAAAAATTCAGTATCGCCCCATTTGGGGCGCCATTATCAGCCGTGCACAAAGTTTAGCGCCTGGCACTAATTATCGCCTCCGACTGCAAACTTGGCTTTTATCGCCCCTGGAGGTGATTAGAGATCTAAATCAGGCACTTCACACCTGTCTTAAGGCGCAAAGGCCGAGGAGCGAGGCGTTACCTCAGAGCGAGGGCGAAGCAAGGAAGGGCATATCAAAATGAACCTGCAAAGTGCTGCTCAGTACCCAAAACTCCTTCACACAGCGTTGAATCTCTCCAGAAGTCTCTCTCTCTCTCTCTCAGAATGAGTGGTGCACAAATGTCACCAACAAAAAAAGGCAGGAAGCGGTTGCCTTTAAATAGCGCTCCGCCAGTCCCTTTCTGACTGCAAAATGCTCCCCTCAACCTGTCGTTGCTAGCGGCAGGCGGTAAGGCAGGGGGCGCCACTCAATATCCGGTCCGGGGCGCTACCGGGGCATTGCGCACTCAACTGACGTCACGATCTGCCGGCGCAGGGGATCATGGCAGTAGTGTTTAGCGCTGCCGCAAAATCTCTAGTTAATTTTGCGAGTGGCGCAAACATCGCCGCACCCTGCCTCTAGTTGCTTTGCGCCCCATTAGCGCCCTCTTAAGGCACTAACGGGAGGCGCAAACAACTGAATTTTCCCCCCATTAAACCAAGACCTATTCTATCTGTTCAGATCAGCGTAAAAGTTCCCAAGGCACTTTTGCAAAGAGCTTCTACCCAATGTCCTGGCCAATATTCATCCCTCAACCAACAGCACCATCTGGTCATTCATCTCATTGCTGTTTGTTGTGTAAAGGTTTGCTGCCATGTTTACTAACAAAAGAACAGTGATTAGACTTCATAAAAAGTTGTTTGTTGACTGTGAAGTGATTTGGGACATCCTGAAGATGTGAAAAGTGCAATAAAAAAGCAAAGTTGGTTAAGAAGGGAACAGAGGCATAGTGGTTATGTTACTGGACTAGTACTCCAGAGGCCTGGACTAATGATCCGGAGACGCGAGTTCAAATCCCACCACAGCAGCTGGGGAATTTAAATTCAGTTAATTAAATAAATCTGGAATAAAAAAGCTACTGTCAGTAATGGTGACCATGAAACTATCGGATTGGTGTAAAAACCCACCTGATTCACGAATGTCCTTTAGGGAAGGAAATACAGACCCACAGCAATGTGGTTGACTCTTAACTGCCCTCTGAAATGGCCTAGCAAGCCACTCAGTTGTAAAAAACCGCTATGTAAAACAATAAGCATAAAACCGGACAGACGACCTGGCATTGACCTCGGCTCCGGCTATCGACACAACAACGGCATACCCAGGACCCTGCAAAGTCCACCTCACCAACATCTGGGGACTTTTACCAAAATTGGGAGCGCTGTCCCACAGACTAGTCAAGCAACAGCCTGACATAGTCATACTCACAGAATCATACCTTTCAGCCAATGTCCCAAACTCCTCCATCACCATCCCTGGGTATGTCCTGTCCCACTGGCAGGACAGACCCATCAGGGGTGGCAGCACAGTGGTATACATAGAAACATAGAAGATAGGAACAGGAGTAGGCCATTCGGCTCCTCGAGCCTGTTCCACCATTTAATGAGATCATGGCTGATCATCGAAATTCAGTGCCCTGTCCCTGCTTTCTCCCCATATCAATTGATCCCTTTAGCTTTAAGAAATATATCTAACTCCTTAGTTGGGAAGGAGTGGCCCTGGAAGTCCTCAACATTGACTCCGGACCCCGTGAAGTCTCATGGCTTCAGATCAAGCATGGGCAAGGAAACCTCCTGCTGATTACCACCTACCGCCCTCCCTCAGCTGATCAATCAGTACTCCTCAATGTTGAACACCACTTGAAAGAAGCACTAAGAGTAGCAAGGGCACAGAATGTACTCTGGGTGGGGGACTTCAATGTCCATCCACAAGAGTGGCTTGGTAGTACCACTACTGACCGAGCTGGCCGAGTCCTGAAGGATATAGCTGCCAGTCTGGGCCTGCGATAGGTGGTGAAAGAACCAACATGAGGGAAAAACCTACTTGACCTCGTCCTCACCAATCTACCTGTCGCAGATGCATCTATCCATGACAGTATTGGTAGCAGTGACCACCGCATAGTCATTGTGGAGACGAAGTCCCGTCTTCACACTGAGGACACCCTCCATCGTGTTGTGTGGCACTACCACCGTGCTAAATGGGATAGATTCAGAACAGATCTAGCAGCTCAAAACTGGGCAACCATGAGGAGCTGTGGGCCATCAGCAGCAGCAGAATGGTATTCCACCACAATCTGTAACCGCATGGCCCGGCATATCCCTCACTCTACCATTAGCATCAAGCCAGGGGACCAACCCTGGTACAATAAGGACTGTAGAAGAGCATGCCAGGAGCAGCACCAGGCATACCTAAAAATGCGGTGCCAACCTGGGGAAGCTGCAACACAGGACTACATGTATGCTAAAAAGCTTAAGCAGCATGCTATAGGCAGAGCGAAGCAATCCCACAATTAACAGATCAGATCAAAGCTCTGCAGTCCTACCACATCCAGTCGGGAATAGTGGTGGGCCATTAAACAACTAACGGGAGGAGGAGGCTCCATGAATATCCCCATTCTGAATGATGGTGGAGCCCAGCATGTGAGTGCAAAAGACAAGGCTGAAGCATTTGCAACCATCTTCAGCCAGAAGTGCCGAGTGGATGATCCATATCGGACTCCTCCTGAGGTTCACACCACCACAGAAGCCACTCTTCAGCCAATTCGATTCACTTCACGTGATATCAAGAAACAGCTGAGCGCACTGGATACAACAAAGGCTGTGGGCCCCGATAACATCCCGGCTATTGTGCTGAAGACTTATGCTCCAGAACTAGCTGCGCCTCTAGCCAAGTTGTTCCAGTACAACTACAACACTGGCATCTATCTGACAATGTGGAAAACTGCCCAGGTATGTCCTGTCCACAAAAAGCAGGACAAATCCAATCTGGCCAATTACCACCCCATCAGTCTACTCTCAATCATCAGCAAAGTGATGGAAGGTGTCGTCGACAGTACTATCAAGCAGCACTTACTCACCAATAATCTGCTCACTGATGCCCAGTTTGGGTTCCGTCAGGACCACTCAGCTCCCAACCTCATTACAGCCTTGGTCCAGACATGAACAAAAGAGCTCAATTCCTGTGGTGAGGTGAGCATGACTGCCCTTGACATCAAGGCAGCATTTTACCGAGTGTGGCCTCAAGGAGCCCTCATAAAACTGAAGTCAATGGGAATCGGGGGGTGGGGGGAACTCTTCACTGGCTGGAGTCATACCTAGCACAAAGGAAGATGGTTTTGGAGGTTGGAGTCAATCAGCAAAGCCCCAGGACATCGCTGCAGGAGTTCCTCAGGGCCGGGTCCTAGGATCATCTTCAGCTGCTTCATCAATGGCCTTCCCTCCATCATAAGGTCAGAAGTGCGGATTTTCCCTGATGACTGCACAGTGTTCAGTGCCATTCACAACTCTTCAGATAATGAAGCAGTCCATGCCCGCATGCTGCAAGACCTGGACGACATTCAGGCTTGGGCTGATAAGTGGCAGGTAACATTCACACCACAGAAGTGCCAGGCAATGACTATCTCCAACAAGCGAGTGTCTAACCACTGCCCCATGACATTCAATGGCATTAACATCATCAAATCCACCACCATCAATATCCTGGGGGTCACCATTGACCAGAATCTTAACTGGACCAGCCACATAAATACTGTGGCAGCAAGACCAGGTCAGAGGCTAGGTATTCTGTGGCGAGTGTCTCACCTCCTGACTCCCCAAAGCCTTTCCATCATCTACAAGCCACAAGTAAGGAGTGTGATGGAATACTCTTCACTTGCCTGGAAGAGTGCAGCTCCAACAACACTCGAAGCTCGACACCATCCAGGACAAAGCAGGCCGCTTGATTGGCATGCCATTCACCACCTTAAACATCCACTCCCTCCACCACCAACATACCATGGCTGCAGTGTGTACCATCTACAAGATGCACTGCAGCAACTCACCAAGGCTTCTTTGGCAGCACCTCTCAAACCCGCGACCTCTACCATCTAGAAGGACATGAGCAGCAGGTGCATGGGAACACGAGCACCTCCAAGTTCCCCTCCAAGTCACACACCATACTGACTTGGAAGCATATCGCCATTCCTTCATCGTCACTGGGTCAAAATCCTGGAACTCCCGCACTAACAGCACTGTGAGAGTACCATCACCACACGGACTGCACAGTTCAAGAAGGTGACTCACCACCACCTTCTCAAGGGCAAGTAGGAATGGGCAATAAATGCTGGTCTTGTCAGCGACACCCACATCCCATGAACGAATATAAACAAAAAATATGATGTAGTGGCGATAACTGAGACCTGGCTCAAAAAAGGGGAGGATTGGATGCTCAATGTTCCTGGGTACAAGTTATTCAGGAGAGACAGGGAAGGAAAAAAATTAGGAGAGGTAGCATTCTTGATTAAGGAAAGTATTACAGTGCTAGGAAGAGAGAATGGCCGGAATTTTGTTCGGGGAGGCGGGTTGGGGCTGGGGGCGGGTCAGAGGAGGGCGGGAAATCCGGGAGGCTGGGTTTCTCGCAGGCCCTGGTGAATTTACCAGCAGAGCCTAATTTAGATGTGATGCCTCAGTTTCCTGCCTGCAGCCAGCCAGCTTGAGAGGCTGACTGGCTGTGGGCGGGTGGGCCTCAGTTGCAAGAGGTCGATCCAGAGGAGGGATCGCGTCGGGGGGGTCAGGGATTGGTGGAGGGAAGGTTGGGGATCGGCGGGAGGCGGGGGGGTGGGCTATCAGGAATCGGTCAGCAATCAGGAGGGGGGAATGCAGGATCAGCAGGGGATCGGAGATCGACAGGCAATGGGGGGCGGGGGGGTTGATCGGGGATCGGTGAGGTCGGGGATTGGCAGGCAGTGGGGGGTGACTTGAGGAGGGATCTGGCCCGGGTAAATTGGAATCAAAGACTGGCAGGCTGAAATGTAATGGCGTAATGGACAGCCTTTAAAGAGGAGATGGTTCGGATACAGTCTAGGTATATTCCTACAAAGGAGAAAGGGAGGGAAACCAAAGCCAGAGCTCCTTGACGAAGAAGGAGTTAGAGAGTAGGATAAAGCAGAAAAAACGGGTGTATGACAGGTGTCAGCTTGATATTACAAGGGAGAATCAGGCTGAATATAAAACGTACAGAGGAGAAGTGAAACAGGAAATAAGAGGGGCAAAGAGACAGTACGAGAATAGATTGGCAGCTAACATAAAAGGGAATCCAAAGGTCTTCTATAGGCATATTAACAGTAAAAGGGTTGTTAAAGGAGCAGTGGGGCTGATTAAGAACCAAAATGGAGATCAACTGGTGGAGGCAGAAGGCATGGCTGAGGTTCTAAATGAGTACTTTGCATCGGTGCTTACCAAGGAAGAGGACTTTGCCAAAGCTATGGTAAACAAGGAGGTTGCTGGGATACAGGATGAGATAGAAATAAAGAGGAGCTACTAGAAAGACTAGCGGTACTTAAAGTGGGTAAGTTACCCGGTCCGGATAGGATGTATCCTAGATTGCTGAGGGAAAGGGAGAAATTGTGGAGGTGCTGGCCACAATCTTCCAATCCTCCGTAGATACAGGGGTGGTGCCAAAGGACTGGAGGATTGCAAATGTTACGCCCTTGAGGGATCAAACTTGGCCAAACCTGGCAATCACAGGCCAGTCAATTTAACGTGGGAAGCTTTTAGAAAAAAATAACCCAGGAGAAAATTAACAGCAACTTGGACAAGCATGGATTAATAAAGGAGAGCCAGCATGGATTTGTTAAGGGCAAATTGCGTTAACTAACTTGATTGAGTTTTTTGATGAGGTAACAGAGAGGGTGGATGAAGGCAGTGTAGTTGATGTGTATATGGACTTTCAAGAGGCGTTTGATAAAGTATCACATATTAGGCTTGTTAGCAAAATTGAAGCCCATGGGATAAAAGATGCAGTAGCAGCACGGATTCAAAATTGGCTAAGGGATAGAAAACAGAGAGTAGTGGTGAATGGCTGTGTTTTGGACTGGAGGGAAGTATACAGTGGAGTTCCCCAAGGTTCAGTACTAGGACCACTGCTGTGTTTGATATACATTAATGACTTGGACTTGGGGGTACAGGGCACAATTTCAAAATTTGCAGATGACACGTAACTTAGAAGTATAGTAAACAGTGAGGAATATAGTAATAGACTTCCCAAGAAGACGTAGACAGGCTGGTGGAATGGGCGGACACATGGCAGATGAAATTCAATGCAGAAAAATGTGAGGGGATACATTTAGGTAGGAAGAATGAGGAGAGGCGATACATGCTAAATGGTACAATTTTAAAGGGGCTGCAAGAACAGAGGGACCTGGAGATGTTTGTGCACAAATCTTTGAAGGTGGCAGGACAGGTTAACAAAGCATTTAATAAAGCATATGTGATCCTGGGTTTTATAAATAGAGGCATAGGCCTAGAAATTCAGTATAGCCACGTTCGGGGCGCTAAAGTCGGGCGGCCGCTAAAGATTGCGCCCGGCGCAAGTTCGCGCCACCTTCGCCGATATTCAGTCGCATCGCCCCAAGAGGTTGCTGCTGCGCTAAAACAGGCGATGCATGGCTATCTTTAGGCGCTAAGCCGGTGGTGCTGAGCGATACCCCCGAGGCCGGGCGCAGCGCAGGTGCGGCGAGTTGCTGATTGACGGCAGACACTCTGGCACCGGTCAGCTCTTAAAGGGGGAGGGTGGATTTGTTTGGCTGCCATGCCCTGCACACTGCAGCCCTCAAGCTAGGCCTGACCACTTCTGCTTCATCTGCACAATGCCCAGGGCTATGGAGAAGGCCAGGGAGAGAGCGCAGCGCTTCAGCGACGGTGACCTGAGGGTGCTGGTTGGCGGAGTGGAGCGCAGGCGCCATGTTCTGTTCCCAGAAGGTGGCAGGAGGCCGCTGCCCAGCGCCTACCGGAAAGCCTGGAGGGAGGTCTCAAACAGGGTGACTTCCAACAGCGTGGTTGCCAGGACTCCTGTGCAATGCCGGAAAAAGTTCAACGACCTCACTCGGGTTGTCAGGGTGAGTACCCTTTCCAGTGTCCTCCTCATCCCTGCATGTGCACCTCAGTTTATGGGCAAAGGGACCTGAAAGCCCTAATGCCCAGCCCTCATCCAGCAGCTATGGGACTGTCATGAAAATCACTTGCACATTCAGCACTTTACACACTGTACAAGATATTCGACGATGGGAGGCATTGCAGACAAGATCAGGGCTTCACACTGTCAGGGCCAGTCCACCATGGGAGGCATTGCAGGCAAGATCAGGGCTTCACACTGTCAGGGCCAGTCCACCATGGGAGGCATTGCAGACAAGATCAGGGCTTCACACTGTCAGGGCCAGTCCACCATGGGAGGCAGTGCAGACAAGATCAGGGCTTCACACTGTACTTAGAGGCCGTCCTTTCTCTTGCAGGCCAAGGTGGCGCACAACCGGAGGAAGCTACGTGAGACCGGGGGAGGCCGTCCTGACGTCAAAGAGCTCTCCGACCTCGACCAGCGTGTGGAGCGCATTATGGCAGGCCGGCTGATTGGCCCCGTCGCCAGTGGAGATACCGACCCTGTTCTGGGCACCAATGGTAAGGGCATCACCTTTTTGACCTCTCTTTTTCCACTTGCGCCTCAGATCAGCATCCTTTGCCACTGTCCGACCAATGCAGTGCATGACAGCACTCATGCCTCCCTCGCTGCTGCCCTGTCCTCACTCTAAAGCTACTCTTGTGCCTCCCTGCTTTCAGATGGTGAATCGCCAGGTGAGGAGGCGGGCCCTCAAGCTGCCACTGTCAGCGAATCCGAATTCGAAGAGGAGGAAGAGGAAGCCGGCCCATCAGTGCCACCCTCAGCCGCGCCAGCCCATGGTGATGAAGGGGACACGTCTTCCCTGGAGGGGAGCCGGGGGGAAGGGGCGGAGGAGAGTGACGCTCCGGGGCCCAGCGGCCTGCAGCAACGCGGGAGGGGTGGGGAAGCTCGGCGGACTTCTCCCCAGAGGGTGAGTGCGGCCTCCAGTCCTGCGACAGTGAGCGCAGAGGAGGTCCGGCTCCTGGAGGAAATGGCCGTCCAGGCTGAGCGCAGGCACACTGAGCTCATGGCTGCAGTGGCAAGGATGCCTGACTCCATTGAGTCTCTGTCAAGGAGTGTGCAGGAATTCGGAGCAGCACAGGCCAGGAGTCTGCAACAATTCAGTGCAGCACAGGCCAGGAGTCTGCAGGACTTCGCGGCAGCACAGGCGGCTTCGAGCCAAGTGCTCAGTCGTGCCGTTCTTTCACTGGCTGGTGTCATGCGGACACAGACCAGGGCCACACGGGCACTAACTGCTGCCATCCTCGCTGGATCGGCCAAGCATCGCTAGGGCACTCGCCGCGCAGCAGCAGCCCAGCAGTCTGTTCTTCAGCTGTTTACTGTGCATGCTGCAGTGCTGGCCCGTGCGAGTGCCAATGTATCAGGCGACCAGGGAGTACCTGCGATCTGTCAGGTTGGCACCATTCCTGCAGCCGACACTGCCACTCCGCCATTGCAGCTGCCACGAGCCGCTGGACAGACTGCTGCCGCCCAAGCAGAGTTGGAGCAGTCAGCAGCCGGACCCTCCAGGGCCAGAGCTGGTGCAGGCCGACCCCCAAGGGCATCTGCCATCTCGCCATCTGACCCTCAGCAGCCTTCCCCCAGCCTTGCTGCAGCCACTGGGGTCCCATTGAGGAGGAGCTGCAGGGTGGGCAGGGGCCAGTCACGGATGCGAAAGGCATCGCCCTCGCAGGGCAAAAAGTAGAAGGTCTGCACCAATGCTTTGTGTTTGTTGAAAGGCCGAGACTGGTGTAGTTGTGTTTTTGTAAGGCCGAGACTGGTGTCTTTCTTTGTTTTTGTAAGGCCGAGGATGGTGTCTTTCTTTGTTTTGTAAGGCCGAGACTGTTAGTTTTGTGTTTTTGGAGGGGGCTTCTCTCCATGAGGTTGTAATGTGGGAAGGGCAGAGATTTGCAATAAATTAATGTTCTTAAATCGCACTGTGCATGCTTTTTTTTGCAAGTCCTGGTTACCCTGCTCGGCTGAGGGCTTGTGGAGCGGCTACATTCATCTGGTGACATTGGCACAAGCCATTCCCTGAGAGGGGGCCTAGAACCGACGTTCAATAAGCCGGCGACGGGCGGCCCTTGCACTTTCTGCCTCCCTCCTGTGCTGGTCCTCCTCCTCCTCCTCCTCCTCCTCCTCAGGTGGTCCTCCAATCTCTGGTGGCAGTGGCTGAGTCCTGCGGATAGCCAGGTTGTGCAGCATGCAGCACACGACCACGAAATGGGAGACTCGCTCCGGGGAATATTGTAGGGCTCCACCGGAACGATCCAGACAGCGGAACCGTTGCTTCAGGACGCCGATTGTTTGCTCAATGATGTTCCTGGTTGCTTGATGGCTGTCGTTGTATCCCTCTTCAGCAGGGGTGCTGGGCGCACGGAGCGGGGTCATCAGCCAGGTACACAAAGGATAGCCTTTGCCCCCAAGAAGCCATCCTCGTGCGTGAGGCTGGGCCTGGAACATGTCTGCCACAGAAGTCTGGCGTAGGATGAAGGCATCGTGGCTGCTGCCTGGAAAGCGGGCATTGACAGCTAGGATGAGCTGCCTGTGGTCACACACCAGCTGAACATTGAGCGAATGGTAGCCCTTCCGGTTGCGGTAATCCTCGGCATTCTCCAGAGGTGCCTGCAAAGTCACATGTGTGCAGTCAATGGCGCCCTGCACCATGGGGAAGCCCGCGAATGCTGCAAAGCCCATTGCACGCTGTTGCTGCTTGGCAAGGGCCATGGAGAAGGAGATGAACTGACGTCTCCTTTTGAAAAGGGCATTGGTCACCTGGCGGATGCAGCAATGCACGGCGAACTGGGAGATGTTGGAAATGTCCCCAGTAGCGGATTGGAAGGAGCCGGTGGCATAGAAGTTGAGAGCCACCGTCACCTTCACTGCCACCGACAGAGACGTCCTGCTCCTCAGATGTGGCTGCAGATCACCGCCAAGCAGGTGGCAGATCTCAGTGACCACCTCCCTTCGGAATCGCAGCCTCCGAACACACTGCTCGTCAGACATGTTCAGATAGGAGAACTGCTGGCGGTATACCCTGGGTGGGTAAGGCCTCCTTTCCCGACGCCTGTTGCCCCCTCTCCGTCTAGCCAGGACTGCCACTCTCTCACGGCGTCTGTGAGCCCTTTGGATGCAATGGAGAAGGCCAGCGTTTGCACCCATTGCAGCCCCCATTATATGTTAGCAAACAATGATATGTCACTGAAGGCAAAGACAAGTGGAAAGCTGTGGCCTGAAGCCACAAGTACCTGTCCGAGTGTTGAGCCAAAGCAGAAAGCTTGGTCTCTCTGCAAAGATCCGTCTCTCAAAAAGGAGTGCTGCGAAATGGCAGCCTTTTCTACTGCAGGAGGTGTGCCCTTTAATTTGCACCCCCCACACCCCGCTTCGACTGAGAACCGTTCCCCTCTACCAGTCGCTAGGGGCGCCAGGCGCACAATAGGGCGTCGCGACTGAATTTCCGGTTTGGGGCGCACAAAGGGCGTTGCATGAGGAAATGACGTCACGATCTGCGCGCGCAGCTGAGCGCACGCAAAGACTTTGCGCCGCCGCTAAATCGTGAGTGAAGTTGGGGAGAGGCACAGATCGCGCTGCGCCCGGCCGCTAGCCGCCTAGCGCCCAACATCTCCTCCTCCTAAGGCGCTACCGGCTGGCGCAAGCAACTGAATTTCTAGGCCATAGAGTACAAAAGCCAGGATGTTACGCTAAACCTATATAAAACACTAGTTCAGCCTCAGCTGGAGTATTGTGTCCAATTCTGGGCACCACACTTTAGGAATGATGTGAAGACTTTGGAGAGGGTACAGAAGAGATTTACTAGAATGGTTCCAGAGATGAGGGATTACAGTTACGTGGATAGAGTGGAGAAGATGGGGGTTGTTCTCCTTAGAGAAGAGAAGGCTAAGAGGAGATTTGATAGAGGTGTTTAAAATCATGAACTGTTTAGATAGCGCAAATAAAGAGAACCTGTTTCCAATGGCTGAAAAGTCGATAACCAGAGGGCACAGATTTAAGGTGATTGGCAAAAGAACCAGAGGCAACATGAGGGAAAACTTTTTTATGCAAGGAGTGGTTAGGATTTGGAATGCACTGCCTGATAGGGTGGTGGATACAGATTCAATAGTAACCTTCAAAAGGGAATTGGGTATTTAACTGGAAGGAAAAAAAATTGCAGGGATATGGGGAAAGAACGGGGAAGTGGGACTAACTGGATTGCTCTTCAAAAGAGCCAGCGCAGACTCGATGGGCCAAATGGCCTCCTTCAGAGCTGTATTATTCTATGATTCTATGAAGTCCTTTATTTCTTCTTTCTTTAGAAAATAAAAGAGAGGAAAGTACAGAGGAGCGATGACCAAAGTATTAAGTTTACAATGGAGAGTGTGGTTAGGTGTTAGAAGTGAAAGACTGACTGTAGATTGCAGCTGGAATTTTTTCCCCCCACTATTGAAGTCCCACTGCCCATCAAATGACAAGCTTTTTCCAGTTCTTAACTAAGTATTTTAATGTCCCACGTGTAGCTTTCTTATTGCACAGGAACCAGATGCCACAGTACAGAGCTGTGCACTAGGAGATAATAAGCAGCAACAAAGCTACACTTCATAATGATGCCAATTACAAAATTTAATATAAAAAAACTTAGAAAATAAATCGCTTAACTATTGGAAGGCTGCCCATTTGGGAAGCTGATTAGTGGTATTTCTTAGCAGTTTTAAGTCTAGAGGGGAATCTCCTTCCAAATTGTATATTCATTTATAGAGTCCACATGAAAAATGTATTTCATGATGACTTTCAAAAGGACTGAAAAAATAGTTCTTTGATATTTTTCCACTATTATTGTTCTTTGATATTTTTCCACTATTCCCATTGCTATCATCTTCTGCCCAAGTTTCTCCTTCACTGTCGGTCACTGATGACTGCCCTAATACCCACACTGCTCTATAATTGGCCAACAGATAGTAACAGGAGGCTCTTAAGTTGTGTATTAGGACCTGTTGGCATTTTCTATCATCTTTAATGAAGCACTTAGTTATGTCAACCTGGTGAATAAATACCCAAACCTATTAATTGAAGTAACAGCACTTGAATGACAATCTAAGCTTAGATTCAAACATAGGTTGTCTGAAAGGGAATCCAGCAGCCTATTGCTTCAGCCTACTAGTTATGTCATGTGCCCTCACGTGATCTTCCTCATCTTTAGAGGAATTTCACTTCACTAGAACATGGTTTAAGCGATAAATTGCTAAGCAGATGTATTAAAGAGTAAACGGGTAGTAAAAGGTAGTCCACAGTACATCAACAATTTGGGTATTGAGCTAGAAAGAGTGGTGTCTAAATTTGCAGACAATGCTAAAATGGGACATAGTAAATTATTCTGAGCACCAAAGAAAGTTGTAAGGGGGTATTAATAACATGGTGAAATGGACAAAAAATGTGACAGATAGAATTCTGTGTTAGTCAATGTGAGATGTTATATAAAACATTTATCACCCTTTGAGTGAAGAATATTTTCCTAACAACTATTTTTAATTTATTTTTCACAAATTCCAATTTGTGTTCCTTGGACCTACTGCATGATTTACTTTGCACTTGCCTATTGCCAGCCTTCAACTAATGATCTGCAAAGGGATGGAAGAAGTTATCACTAGTGTCATCAAGTGACAACTACTCAACAATAACCTGCTTGGTGCTACTCAGTTCGGGTTCGACCAGAACCATTCAGCTTCAGACCTGATGCACACATTGGCACAAACAGTAAATGCGAGAAGAGAGGTAATTCCTCTTGACATCAAGGCAGCATTTACCTGATGGCACCAAGGGGCCCTAGCAAATCTGAGGTTCATGACAGTTGATGGGAAAAGTCTCTAGTGGCTGGAATCAATCCTAACACAGAAGATGGTGATGGTTTTCAGAGTTGGCACCCAGACGTAATCAGACAAAAGTCAGCCAAAGAAGGAGACATTAGGACATGTCACCAAATGCTCGGTTGAAGAAGTAGGTTGTAAGTAGCATCTTAAAGGAGGAGAGCAAGGTGGAGAAGCGAAGAGGTTTGAGGAGGGAATTCCAGAGCTTAGGGCCTAGGTGGCTGAAGACCACCAATGGTGGGGCAAAGAAGTGGGGAATGCACAACAGGCCAGAGTTGGAGGAAGACAGAGTCCTCGGAGGATTGTAGGGCTGGAGGAGATTACAGAGATGGGGAAGGGCAAGGCCGTGGGGAGATTTGAATACAACAGTTCAACGAGAAAGGCCACCATCACCTTTTCGGATATAGGCAATAAATACAACCTTTCTAACCTCATTCACATCCGGTGAAGAAACTTTTTTAAACATTTAATTCTAATGCTCTCCCTTTAACTTTCTCTCCATACTGCAGAATTTAAACTCCTCCAACCTCCCCTTATAGCCTTAGAAGAAAATAGAAAAATCCCTTTTGCTTTTGGGACCATCCTAGCTGCACTTCTTTGCATCATTTCCAATTTATATATGTCCCTTTTGAAGTGTAGCAGCATCAAGAGGGAGGAGGTACTAGCGGTTTTAGCAGGCTTAAAAGTGGATAAATCCCCAGGCCCGGACGAGATGTATCCCAGGCTACTATGTGAGACAAAGGAGGAGATTGCAGGGGCTCTGACACAAATTTTCAGAACCTCTTTGGCCACAGGGGATGTGCCAGAGGACTGGAGAACAGCTAACGTAGTACCATTATTCAAGAAGGGTAGTAGGGATAAACCAGGGAATTACAGGCCAGTGAGCCTAACATCAGTGGTAGGGAAATTATTGGAAAAAATTCTGAGGGACAGAATTGGTCTCCACTTGGAGAGGCAGGGATTAATTAGGGATAGCCAGCATGGCTTTGTCAAGGGAAGATCATGTCTGACCAATTTGATTGAATTTTTTGAGGGGGTGACTAGGTGTGTGGATGAGGGTAGTGCAGTGGATGTGGTTTACATGGATTTCAGTAAGGCTTTTGATAAAGTCCCGCATAGGAGACTGGTCAGGAAGGTAAGAGCCGATGGGATCCAGGGTGCCTTGGCACATTGGATCCAAAACTGGCTTAGTGGCAGAAGGCAGAGGGTGATGGTGGAAGGTTGTTTTTGTGACTGGAAGCCTGTGTCCAGTGGGGTACCGCAGGGATCGGTGCTGGGTCCCTTGCTGTTTGTGGTCTACATTAATTATTTGGATGTGAATGTAAAAGGTATGACCAGTAAGTTCGCAGATGACACGAAAATTGGTGGGGTGGTAAATAGCGAGGCGGGAAGCCTCAGGCTACAGGACGATATAGATGGGTTGGTCAGATGGGCGGAACAGTGGCAAATGGAATTTAACCCTGAAAAGTGTGAGGTGATGCATTTTGAATGGACTAACAAGGCAAGGGAATACACAATGAATGGTAAGACCCTAGGAAAGACAGAGGATCAGAGGGACCTTGGTGTGCATGTACATAGATCCCTGAAGGCAGCAGAACAGGTGGATAAGGTGGTTAAAAAGGCATATGGGATACTTGCCTTCATTAGCCGAGGCATAGAATATAAGAGCAGGGAGGTTATGATGGAGCTGTACAAAACGCTGGTAAGGCCACAGCTGGAGTACTGTGTGCAGTTCTGGTCGCCAAACTATAGGAAGGATGTGATTGCTTTGGAGACGGTGCAGAGGAGATTTACCAGGATGTTACCTGAGCTGGACCGCTTCAGCTATGAAGAAAGACTGGACAGGCTGGGGTTGTTTTCCTTGGAGCAGAGAAGGCTGAGGGGGGACCTGATTGAGGTATACAAAATTATGAGGGGCATAGATAGGGTGGATAGAAAGGAACTTTTCCCCTTAGTAGAGGGGTCAATAACAAGGGGGCATAGATTCAAGGTAAGGGGCAGGAGGTTTAGAGGGGATTTGAGGAAAAACTTTTTCACCCAGAGGGTGGTTGGAATCTGGAACTCACTGCCTGAAAGGGTGGTAGAGACAGGAACCCTCATAACATTCAAGAAGCATTTGGATGAGCACTTGAAATGCCATAGCATACAAGGCTACGGACCAAATGCTGGAAAATGGGATTAGATTAGACAGGGCTTGATGGCCGGCGCGGACGCGATGGGCCGAAGGGCCTCTTTCTGTGCTGTATAACTCTATGACTCTATGACTCTAATTTCATACAATATTCCAAGTGTAGCTTGACAAATGCATAACCCGTAGACTTATACTGCATTGGTCTGGCAATGTATCGCAACATTCTATTTGCTTTCTTAAACTGCTTCTAAACATTGTCACGCTGAAAGTGATGCATCTGGTATTGTTCCCTTTCGAAGTATCTGGGGCAGAAATTAGTCTGCTCCCGTTGTCAGGTGCCCAAACCCAGAGGGCCAAGGTCAGCCCAAAATTGGGCTTCGAGCCTCATCTAAATATTCCAGTCAAACTGCTAGTACCTGTCGCTCCTCGACAGGAAGCTTGCCCCTCAAGAGGACTGAATTTTGGTACGCTTGCATCGCCGGCAACGGCCTCAGGTAAATCTGTTGCGTTTGCAAAGATAATCCAGAGGCCGTATGCAGAGCTCAGTTCATGTTGCTTTTAATGGCTGATCCAAACACACTCTCACAGGCAAAAGCAATCGAATACCTATATCCAATGTCAGACACAATACAACGCAAACAGCACTATCAAACTCCATGTGCTCAGGCCAAGGCAATCGAGTACCTATCACCAATGTCAGACATAACATTTCCTCCCCCCTCACAGAATTTCAAACATGATATGTAGTGACAAAATCCTGTAGGTGGCCAGGGCGAGAACGTGTACGAACAGGCTGAGGTGCAGACTGGTGAAGAGCAGACCGAAGTGGGGACTGGTGAGGAGCAGGCTGAGGCACAATATCTGCTTGAGGGTTGGCTGGCTGAGCCACATGTGCATCCCGCCACTCTGGGGGTAAGGCTTAGGGATTAGGTCTGTATAATCCCGCATCAGGGGGTGCTGGCACCTTCCGAAGGCGGCTGGCATGCCACCGAGAGCCGTCAGTGAGGCAGAAAGTGACTGGTTCAAGTTGGCGGCTGATTTGGAGAGGGGAGGACCAGAATGACGCCATCTTATTGTTGCGGTGAGGCCTGCGGACCCTGACCCAATTGGAGACTGAGATGTTGGGCGCCTTGGCCCTCTTCGACTGGTCGAAGCGGAGTTTCATCTTCTCCTGCTGTCCAGTGACTGTGGCTTGAGCCCGTGGAGCAGGGCTCTGAGCTAGCGAGGGGCGGAGCCTGCCAAGGGGCAGCATGAGCTCACGGCCTAGCATGAGAGATGCGGGTGAGACCCCTGTAGTGGAATGCTGGGAGGCTCTGTAGTGCAGCAGTGTGTGGAGGAGGGCCTTGTCAAACGCACACCCCTGGGATAGGTGTGCTCTGAGGCCATTTTTCAGTGTCTGGTTAAAGCGCTCCACCCCCCCATTTGACTCGGGGTGGTAGTACGCTGTGCGTATGTGACGGATGCCCTTGCTCTCAAGGTAAGAGGAGAGTTCCGAAGAGACCATTTGGGGGCCATTGTCTGTGGTGATGGCCTTTGGATGCCCCCAGTGGGAGAAGAGGGACTCAAGGATATCGATGATGACCCAAGAGGTGACGGAGCCCACGGCAGTGACCTCTGGCCATTTTGAGTGCAGGTCATAGGTCACCACTAGGAACCGTTGATGGTGGGGGACACCATGGATCTCCCCGCAGACGTCCAGCTGCAGGTGCTCCCAGGGCTGAGAGGGCCAGGCAAGGGGTTGCAGGGGTGGAGGAGCTTGGTGGCCAGTCTTGCCACTTACAAGGCAGGCTGCACAGTCCTTGACCAGGGCCTCGATTTCCCTGTTGATACCCAGCCACCACACTAGGTCTCGGCATCGTTGTTTGAGCTTCACTATGCCCAAGTGGCCCTCGTGCGCCATGGATAAAACACGCGCACGAAGGGCACTTGGGACCACAGTGCAGAGCCTACGTGCAACACAGGAGTCATTCCAACAGGAGAGCTCCTCTTTAACTCTGGAGTAGGCAAACAGTTCCTCAGGCACCTTGTGAGGCCAGCCATCTCTGATGAAGGTGCACAGCTGGGAGAGGGCCGGATCCTGTTCAGAGGCCTCTTTGAGCTCCTGGAGAGAGACTGTGGTTTGGAGAGGCGTGTGCAGCATCTGGACGATATCCTGTTCCACATGTTCAGACCCGACGAGTGGGGCTGGGGCAGAGACAGTGCAGGAGAGCAGATCTGCAACAACATTGTCACGTCCTGGTGTGAACTGGGGACTGAAATTGTATTGGCGGAGGCGGTCAGACCAGCAGTGTAGACGCAGTAGTCTGTGGCCCGTGCCAGATGTCGACAGCAGGGCAGTGAGAGCCTGGTGATCGGTTCGCAGGGTTAAGGCACGGCCATACGTGTACAGGTGCCACCGCTCACATGCCCAGACGCACGCCAGCGCCTCACGCTCGCCTACTGAGTACTTCTGTTCAGTGGGGCTAAGGGCTCGGGAGGGAAAAGCGATTGGTTTCTCCACTCCATTCTGTATCTGCGATAACACCGCCCCCACAGCTGCAGCGGACACATTGCAGGTGACGAGGGTGGGGCTGGCGACGTCAAAGTGAGCCAAAACTGCAGGCGACGTGAGCTGCGATTTGAGGAGGCAAACAGTTTCCATACAGGCTTGTGACCACACCCAGGGCTCATCCTTTCGCATGGACTGGAGTGGGGATATATCGTCAGCCGACAACCGAAACCCCACAAATTCGATCTCTGAAACAGCAAAGACACACTTTTCGCCATTCAGTGTGAGCTTGTGTTTTGCTAGAGCCGTAAAAACTCTGTGAAGGCGTTCGTCGTGAGTGGAGGTCGAGGGCCCATGCACGACAATGTCATCCAGGTAGATGGCCATCCCAGGAATGCCCGCGAGCACAGAGGACATCACCTTTTGGAAGCAGCTGGGTGCAGTGCTAAGTCCAAATGGCATCCTGGTGTACCGAAAGACGCCAGCATGTGTCACAAAAGCAGTGAGGTCCCTGCTGCTGGGGTGGAGGGGAACCTGTAGATAGCCCTGTCGAAGGTCCAGTTTCGAGAACAGGATGGAACCATAGAACTGTGCTGTGAGTTCCTCTGACGTGGGCAGTGGCTATTTGTCAGGGATTACGGCCTTATTCACTGCTCGAAGATCGACACAGACGCGTAGACCACCTGACTTTTTCGTTGCGACCACCAGGTTGGAGACCCATGGGGAGGCATCAACTGGTTCGATGATGCCAGCTTCCAGTAGCTGCTTTAGTTCAGCTGTGACCCCGTCACGGAGAGCAAGCGGGATGCGGCGCAGTGGCTGAATGACAGGGGTAACGGTGGAGTCAACCATGGGTTGGTGGGCGAAGGCAGTCAGGCAGCCCAGACCCTCGAAGAGTGCTGGCCATGTTTGGTGCCACGGTGAGGCGACGTGCAGAATCGCAGACCCGAGACTCGCATGTCCAAGAGAGAAAAACCCAGGTCAGTGAAAAGATCCAGTCCCATCAGGTTAGCTCCTTGGCGTGCCACATGAAAACAAAAATCTGGCAAAACTTTTGTTCCATAGCGTACAGTGAGGTTGACTGAGCCCACTAGTCTAATTTTCGAATTTAATACCCGCAAAGGGCAGTGGAGGGCGCAGAGAGTGGCAGGGAGCTGGAAAAGCATTTGAATGTGTCCACATTCAGCAGTGAGATGCTGGCACCGGTATCTAACAACAGAGGGATGCACACATCATTCAGGTTAGTTGTGCATGACTTGAAAGCCACTACTGGCCCAGAGCTCACATTGTGAATTATAGGCCAACTGCTTGAGGACTGAGAGTGTTCATTTGTAGCAACAGGGGCAGAGCGGCAGACATTGGTAAAGTGATTTTGTTTTCCACAATTGCGACAGGCTTGGCCACGCGTGGGGCAATTCTGCGCTCTGGTAGCATGTGAACGAGATCCGCAGTTTCCATACTGTTGCCGCGGTAGCACGCGTTGCTGCCGTCGCGCGAGCATTACAGTGTCAGAGCTGTCGGGGCTGAGGGCGCTGTCACTGGGTGTGTATGCTAGTTTCGCTGCACATTCGGCTACAGACTCCACTTGAAAGGCAATGTTGACTGCCTGTGACAATGACAGATCGTAGGACTCGAGTAACAGTCTTTCACGCACTCTCACGTTGTTGGTGTGCTCTATTAGTTGATCATGCACCATCTCATCTTGTAGTGCACCGAACTTGCACGAGCCAGCTAACCCCCTCAAATTAGCAACGCATTGATGCACCGACTCGCCGGGGAGTAGGTGACGCTGTCTAAAAATGAATCGCCGCAGGAGGGCACTTTGTGGGGCAGAGAAGTGTGTGCTTAACAGAGCCACAGCCACATCATATGTTTGAATTGAGTCTGCTGCGCATAATGTCTCAAGAACACGGTGGCCCTCCGCGCCCAAGCAATGGTATAACAGTGCCTTTTTCCGTACTGTACTCACATTTTCTAGTCCAACAGCAATGAGGTAGGTTTCAAAGGACTGTAACCAGTGAACCCATGGGATCGGGGGCTCACCGGGTAGTGCAAGGAAGGGAGGAGGTGGTGGAAGAGAGATTTCAGCCATCCTCATCGCCAAATGTTGCATTTGCAAAGATAATCCAGAGGCCGTATGCAGAGCTCAGTTCATGTTGCTTTTAATGGCTGATCCAAACACACTCTCACAGGCAAAAACAATCGAATACCTATATCCAATGTCAGACACAATACAACGCAAACAGCACTATCAAACTCCATGTGCTCAGGTCAAGGCAATCGAGTACCTATCACCAATGTCAGATATAACAAAGTCCCAAAAGAGGAGAGTTAGGATGGACAGCAAGAAGGATCGTGGTTGGCAGCGACCGTCGGAAGTGCTGTTCAGCTGGGAGAAGCATTCCTGCTCCCCTTGGCTCCAAATTAAAATTATAAATAAAAATGTGCTGACCTTTTTGGTGGCGGCTGCTGGCCACCAAAGTAACAGATTGTTTGTGACACCTTATGGGCAATGTGAGACAAATGTATCCTTCTATTAAAATACTGCCTGATGTATAATAATGAATAGCAGGTTCCAATTTTGTGTGTTGAAACAAAAGGTAAGCTACTCCAGAGATGATCGATGGTTATTGGTAGGGGCAGTACAATGAGATTGAAGCAAGAGGCAATCAGTGACGGAATATGGCACCAGACAGGCTGTCAGAGGTTTGAAATAACATTAGCTAGGAGCTAAGGAAAAGTGCTCTTAAATTTAGGTATAATAGTTTCTCTGGTACTCTAGGGAAATAACTTCGCCACCCCCCGCTCCTCCGCAACCAGCCCCCTTCCATTTCATTATAACTTTCCCTCTTGGTAAAATACTTTTTGGCCAAAGATTTCTACCCATCACATTAATCATTTCCAGTGAGAAGTTTAAGCTTCTCTTTGTCTCCTGTCCATAAATGTGAAGGTAAGCACAGTCCTTTGCACTGAAGTGATTTATGGCCCACTTACCTTACAACGCTGATGCCAGCAGCAGATCTGACTTTGCCAGCCCTGCTGTAAAGAAAATGAGGCAGTCTATGCTGGGACCACAAAGAGACACACAGACAGGTTTTTCCCTAATCTCTACAGAATAGTGCCATGGGACCTCCAACTAAACAAGCTGCCAGATTTAACACCTTATCAGAAAGACTACACTTCCCTCAATGCAGCACTCCTTCAGTACTGAACAGAAAGGGGAATTTTAACCCAAAAAAACAGGTGGGTTGGGGTCGGTAGGAAGTTAAAGTGTTAAAAGCCTGAATTCCAACTAGAACCCGCCTCCAACCCCCCTACTTCCGGTTTTAACGGAGGCAGGATGGGTGGTGGGGAGCCAACCCGCTCCCAGTAGGCGGGTTGACCATTTAAATATTATAATGAGGATGCTAAAATCTGAGGTGCACAGCCTCAGTTCTGAATTCTGGTGGGGGTGATGGTTCCTCTGGAGAGTGCAGCCAGAGCCAAGTTCATGGCACCATGGGTGGCTCAGCTGTACAGGGGGGAAGGAGGAAGGTCAGAAATGCAATAGTGATTGGGGATTCAATAGATAGGGGAGCAGACAGGTATTTATATGGCCGTAGGCATGACTACATGATGGTACGTTGCCAGGGTCAAGGATGTCACTGAGTGGCTGAAAGACATTCTGAGGGGAAAGGGTGAACAGCCAGAGGTCCTGGTCCATATCAGTACCACTGTCATAGATAGAAAGAGGAACGATGTCCTGCAGGCAGATTTAAGGGAGCTAGGAAAGAGATTAATAAGCAGGACCTCAAAGGCAGTAATCTTCGGATTGCTCCCGGTGCCACGCACAAGTGAGTACAAAAATAGTAGGATAGAGCAGGTGAATGTGTGGCTGGAGAGATGGTGCAGAAGGGGAGGGCTTAAGATATCTGAGGCATTGAGACCTGTACATGCCAGATGGGTTGCACCTCAACAGGGGGGGGACCAACATCCTCACGGGGAGGTTTGCTAGTGTTTTTGGGGAGGGTTTCAACTAGCTAGGCAGGGGAATGGGAACATAAGAACATAAGAAATAGGAGCAGGAATAGACCACTTGGCCCCTCGAGCCTGCTCCGCCATTCAATAAGATCATGGCTGATCTTGGGCTCAAAGCCACTTCCCAGCCCGCTCCCCATAACCCTTCATTCCCTTATCTTACAAAAATGTGTCTATCTCCACCTTAAATGTATCTAATGACCCAGCCTCCACAGCTCTCTGGGGCAGAGAATTCCACAGATTTATGACCCTCTGAGAGAAGAAATTCCTCCTCATCTCAGTTCTAAAAGGGCGACCCTTTATTCTAAAACTGTGCCCCCGCGTTCCAGCTTCCCCCATGAGGGGAAACATACTCTCTGCATCTACCTTTCGAGCCCCCTCAGTATCTTATATGTTTCAATAAGATCACCTCTCATTCTTCTAAATTCCAATGAGTATAGACCCAACCTGCTCAACCTTTCCTCATAAGACAACCCCCTCATCTCTGGAATTAACCTAGTGAACCTTCTCTGAACTTCCTCCAATGCAAGTATATCCTTCCTTAAATAAGGAGACCAAAACTGTACGCAGTACTCCAGGTGTGGTCTCACCAACGCCCTATACAGTTGTAGCAAGACTTCCCTACTTTTATACACCATCCCCCTTGCAATAAAGTCCAACATTCCATTTACCTTCCTAATTACTTGCTGTACCTGCATCCTAACTTTTTTTGTTTCATGTAAAAGAACCCTCAGATCCTTCTGTACCACAGTATTTTGTAGTCTCTCTCCAATTAAATAATAATTTGCTTTTTTATTCTTCCTACCAAACTGGATAACTTCACATTTTCCCACATTATACCCCATCTGCCAATTTTTTGCCCACTCACTTAGTCCCTTTGCAGACTCTTTGTGTCCTCCTCACAACTTGCTTTCCCACCTATCTTTGTATCATCAGCAAATTTGACTACATTACACTCGGTCCTTTCATCCAAGTCATTAATGTAGATTGTAAATAGTTGAGGCCCCAGCACTGATCCCCGTGGCACCCCACTAGTTACAGTTTGCCAACCTGAAAATGACCCATTTATCCCGACTCTCTGTTTTCCGTTAGCGAGCCAATCCTCTATCCTATATTACCCCAACCTTTTATCTTGTGCAGTAAGATCAACTGTTGAAGTTAAAATTTAAACTTTACATTTTTAAGTTTCTTCAGGCTTAAGCAGAGACAAACAAGCAAGGTCTCCTGCTGGAGGGCTGCTGTAGTTAGTTAAGCAGCTAACTGGATTAAACTGGTATCTGAAACAGTAGCAGAGCAGTGGTGACTCATCTGAGTCACAAACAAAATAAATACAGGGGCCTGTGAGTGCAGCAGCACAGAGTGAACAATTGCGAGTTTGATAAGTGTGGGAGTTTGGTGAAGTGGGGGAAGGAGGTGCTTGCTCTTCTTAACTTCTCCCGCAGAGCAGCGACGGACCTGAGCGGGAGCAGACCGAGGCCCGAGAGCGGGGATAAAAGCAGCAACAAACCTGCATCAATAAGGGAAAACGGCAGTGTGACGTTACAGGTAAGGCAGGTAAGTGATTAGTCGTGACTGTGGGCTAAGTGTTAAGATAGTGACTGTGGGCTAAGTGTTAAGATAGTGACTGTGGGCTAAGTTTTAAGTTAACATAACATATAACTAAATTTTAAAAGCTAAACTTAATTTAATTAATTTAATAAACTAAACGAGGTAAATAATTTGATTAATACCAAACTAATTAATTAAACAAATAAAATAATGGGAGAACAGGAGATGCGTTGCTGCTGCAATATCTGAGAGCTTGTGGACATTTTGGTCCAGGGCGACTACATCTGCGGTAAGTGTCTGTGGCTCGAGGAACTTCGGCTCCGAGTTGAGGAGCTGGAGTCTGAGCTGCAGACATTGTGAGACATCAGGGAGGGAGAAAGTTACCTGGAGCTTTTGCTCCAGGAGGCAGCCACATCCCTTAGATTAAATACTTTAGAAATGACACGTGGTCAGGGACAGGAAGGTGTGACTGCGAGTGAGGCAGGTACGGGGATCCAGGAGGTAGTATTGCAGGAGCCTCAGTCCCTGCACTTGTCCAATAGATTTGAGGTTCTTGCAACCCTTGTGGACCAGTGCGGGGACTGCAGGGAGGATGAGCAAACTGACCACGGCATCGTGGTACAGGAAGCTGTTCACCCTCTAATTGAATATGGAATTCAACCATGTTATGGTCACTCATTCCAAGGGGATCCTTTACTAGGACATTTTAAATTAATCCTGTCTCGTTACACAGGACCAGATCTAAGGTTGCTTGCCCCCTGGTCGGTTCAGTTACATACTGCTCAAGAAACCCATCCCTAATACACTCAATGAACTCATCCTCAAGGCAGCCCTGCCCAATTTGATTTGTCCAATTAATATGATAGTTAAAATCCCCCATAATTATAGATGTTCCCTTATTACAAGCCTCAACTATTTCCTGATTGATACTCCGTCCAACAGAGTTGCCACTGTTCGGAGGCCTATAGACTACGCCCACTAGTGTTTTTTTCCCCTTATTATTCCTTACCTCCACCCAAACTGTTTCATTATCCTGATCTTTTGACCCAATATCATTTCTCTGTATTACAGTGATTCCTTCCTTTATTAACATAGCCACCCCACCTCCCCTTCCTTCCTGCCTGTCCTTCCTGATCGTTAAATAACCTGGTATGTTTAATTCCCAGGCATTGTCACCCTGCAGCCATGTTTCTGTAATGGCCACAAGATCATACCCATATGCAGTTATTTGTGCCATTAACTCATCTATTTTGGTACGAATGCTACGTGCATTCAGATAGAGAACTTTCAAATATGTTTTGTGACACTTAGTTCCTGCTTTTGCCCTTTTTATTACTTTACCTTTTACTCCATACCTTCTGCCCCTTCCTGACACGCTCTGGTTTTTAATTTCCCCACTGCTACCTAAGTCTATGACCTTCTCTGTTGTCATTTTTATTATTTGCTCTCTAGGAACCTCCCCCCCACTAGTTAGTTTAAAGCCCTCTCTACAGCCCTAGTTATATGATCCGCCAGGACTCTAGTCCCAGCACTGGCCAAGTGAAGCCCGTCCCAACGGAACAGCTCCCTCCTGCCCCAGTACTGGTGCCAGTGTCCCAGGAAGCAAAACCCATTTCTCCCACACCAGTCTCTGAGCCACGCATTTAACTCTCTAATTTTATTTGTCCTAGCCAAATTCGCTCGTGGCTCAGGTAATAATCCAGAGATTATTACCCTTGTGGTTCTGCTTTTTAATTTGGCCCCTAGCTGCTCAAACTCCCTCAGCAGAACCTCCTTCCTTGTCCAATCTATGTCATTGTTACCAACATGGACCGCGACAACTGGATCCTCTCCCTCCCACTCCAAGGACAGGCAAAAAGGAAAAGGAGGTGGGGTGGCCTTGTTAGTAAAGGATGAAATCAGAGCAATAGTGAAAAAGGATATTGGCTCAGAAAATCAAGATGTAGAATCAGTCTGGGTGGAGCTAAGAAGCACCAGGGGCAGAAAACATTGGTGGGAGTTGCCTATAGGCCTCTAAACAGTAGTTGTAATGTAGGGGATGGCATCAAATAGGAAATTAGAGATGCATGTAACAAGGGTACTACAGTAATCATGGGTGACTTTAATCTACATATAGACTGGCCAAACCAAATTAGCAATAATACTGTGGAGGATGAATTTCTGGAGTGTGTACGAGATTTTTTTTAGACCAGTACGTTGAGGAGCCAACTAGGGAACAGGCTATCCTAGATTGGGTATTGTGCAATGGAAAGGGGTTAATTAATAATCTTGTTGTGCGGGGTCCTTCAGGGAAGAGTGACCATAACATGATAGAAGTCTTCATTAAGATGGAAAGTGAAAAAGTCCAATCTGAAACTAGGGTCCTAAATCTAAACAAAGGAAATTACGATGGTATGAGGAGTGAGTTGGCTATGATGGATTGGGCAGTTTCATTAAAAGGCATGACGGTGGATAGGCAATGGCTAACATTTAAGGAACGAATGCATGAATTGCAACAGTTATACATTCCTTCCTGGCGCAAAAACACAAAAGGAAAAGCGGCCCAACCATGGCTAACAACAGAAATTAAGGATAGTATTACATCCAAAGAGGAGTCATATAAAGTTGCCAGAAAAAGTAGTAAGCTTGAGGATTGGGAGGCAGTTTAGAGTTCAGCAAAAAATGACCAAGAGATTGATTAAGAGGGGAAAAATAAGTATGAGAGTAAACTTGCAAGGAACATAAAAGAGGACTGTAAAAGCTTCTACAAGTATGTAAAAAAAAAAAAATTAGTGAAGACAAATGTAGGACCCTTACAGTCAGAAATGGGAGAATTTATAATGGGGAACAAGGAAATGGCGAGCAATTAAACAAATACTTTGGTTCTATCTTCACAGAAGAGGACACAAATAACTTCCCAGAAATGCTAGGGAACCAAGGGTCTAGTGAGAAGGAGGAATTAAAGGAAATTAGTATTAGTTAAAAAATAGTGTTGGAGAAATTAATGGGACTGAAAGCTGATAAATCCCCAGGGCCTGATAATCTGCATCCCAGAGTACTAAAAGAGGTAGCCATGGAAATAGTGGATGCATTGGTTGTCATCTTCCAAAATTCTATAGATTATGGACAGTTCCTGCAGATTGGAGGGTGCTAAATGTAACCCCACTATTTAAAAAAGGAGGGAGAGAAAAAACAGGGAACTACAGACCGGTTAGCCTAACATCAGTACTAGGGTATTAAGGGTGTGATAACAGGACACTTAGAAAATATCAACGGGATTAGACAAAGTCAACATGGATTTATGAAAGGGAAATCATGTTTGACAAGCCTACTGGAGATTTTTGAGGATGTAACTGGTAGAATAGATAAGGGAGAACCAGTGGTTGTGGTGTATTTGGATTTTCAGAAGGCCTTTGATAAAGTCCCACATAAGAGGATAGTGTGCAAAATTAAAGCACATGGGATTGGGGGTAATATATTGGCATGGATTGAAAATTGGTTAACAGACAGGAAATAGAGAGTAGGACTAAATGGGTCTTTTTCGGGGTGGCAGGCAGTGACTAGTGGGGTACCGCAGGGATCAGTGCTTGGGCTCCAGCTATTCACAATATATATCAATGATTTGAATGAGAGGACCAAATGTAATATTTCCAAAATAACAACAGCAAACGCTGGAAAAACTCAGCAGGCCAGGCAACATCCATGGAGAGAGAAACAAAGTTAACGTTTCAGGTCAAAACCCTTCTTCTAACGTTTCAACCTGAAATGTTGGCCCCGATTTTCGGCTTGTGTGGGGAATGGTCGGGTTTCCCCGAATGTGGGGTTTCTGACACACGTAAAAAAGTGTCAGCCAGCTCCACGCAATTTTCCCTCAAGTGGCCAATTAATTCCCAGCATGTGGGAAGCCTTGCTAATTGTCCAATTCGAGTCAGAAATCACCACAGTATGATGTCATCATTCGTGGCGCTTTCAAGGTCCATAGCAAGCACTGCATCCTCTGAAGGCTTCCAAACGAACCATACAGGATGGCAGAGGAGCCTGCAGCAGCTGTGGCCAGTGCCAGACCCCGAGCTGCCTCCAAATTCGACGAGACTTCACTGCAGGCATTATTGGATGGGGTTAGGGCCCACAGGGAGGTCCTCTTCCATAGGTCAGGGAGGAAGAGGCCTCCCACTGAGACCAATGCTGCATGGATGCAGGTGTCAGCAGATGCCAACTCGCTGGGAGTCACCAGAAGAACCTTGGCATTACATCGCTATCTCCTTCCTTTACTCCCCCACAGTGCCATCCAGAGCCCCCGTCCTCACTGTGGAGGAGGAAGTGGCTGTGCAGCCAGACTCCTCAGAGGAAGCTCCAACCTCTGAGGGCGCAGCGTCAGCAGAAGTAAGTGCACCCAGCACCAGCGCAGACACTCACATCTCGGGGGGACCTTCGGGACATAGAGTAGTGTTGTCACCTGGTGTTTCACAGCTCACAAGTGAACCTCAGCAGATTCTGGAGACAGGGACAGCAGTGGAGAGTCCTCGTCGGAGGGCGCAGGACTCTGCCAGCTCAGCTCAGCTGCGCTGCATGTCGACCCTTTGCCTCTGGGTCCATCCGCAAGAGAAGAGGTGATGGATCTCCATGCACAGATGCAGGAGTCTCTGGTAGGTTTTGTCTCCAGGGTCGCTGCGAGTGTGGAGCGATTGGAGGAGTCCATAGCGACCATGAGCAGAGCCTTTGTGGAGTCATTGGCGCATGAACGCATCACCATGGAAAGGTTGGCAACCTCCATGCAGGAGATAACTCACCAGGGTACGGAAAACATGGTGAGTGCTCATAAGAGAATGACATCTCTTGAGGATCGTTGGCCATCTGTTGAACAGAGAAACCAGATCTTCATGGAATCCTTCTGAGTAGGACTGCCAGTGCAGAAACGGGTCCCACTGGCCCCCTAAAGCGCAGCAAGGTGCTCTCAAGCCACTTCCAAGCGCTGGCCTCTTCTGGCCTGTGCAGCTTCAGGTGAGTGAGCAGCAGCCTGGTGCTCCTGGTGCTCATCCTGCTGTTCCTGGTTCTGCTGCTGCCACCTCTGCTGTTGGAGATCCTCTAATGCCAGGAAGGGAAGGTACCAAAGGCCTCCCATGCTTCTGGCAGATGCCTCCGTTGAGGAGGTGCTGAGTTAGAGTGGTGAAAGGGGCTTCCCAGGGGCTCACACTGGAGAAGTCTGTGAGGCTCCAACTTTCTACAGCTGCTCCTAAGGCTTCAAAAAGTTCCCCCAAGCCTTGATCAACAAGGTCCTGCAGCCTGCAAATGCTGCCTCTTTAAATATCTTCAGCCCTCAGCGACCTGCTGCTGCAAGCAAGCAAGCCAGCTGTTTTCACGCCAGCTCTCATCAGCGGGGTTCCCCGCAGGCGTGTTTCATGTGGGGAAAGCCCCAAATTCGCAACGGCCCCGGAAAATCTTCCTTAACAAGGTGATCATTGGTGATTAGTGCTCCGACGAGCAGTCCCGCAAGCGGCGGCCGGGACTGAAGCGGGTGACGGAGAAACGGCGGTCCGAAAGTCAGACGGGGCGGGGAATCAGGCGGGGGGGGGGTCCCGACCTGCTTTTTCCGTGATTTTCGGACCCCGGCCGCATGAAAAGCCGCCCAACGGCTGCCAGAAAATCGGGGCCGTTGACTCTGTTTCTCTCTCCGCGGATGTTGCCTGGCCTGCTGAGTTTTTCCAGCGTTTTCTGTTGTTATTTCGGATTTCCAGCATCCGCAGTATTTTGCTATCATGTAATAGTTCCAATTTTGCTGATGACACGATATTAGATGGGATTGTGAGTTGTGAGGAGAATGCAAAGAGGCTTCAAGGCGATTTAAACAAGTTGAGTGAGTGGGCAAATACGTGGCAGATGCAGTATAATGTGGATAAATGTGAAGTTATCCACTTCAGTAGGAAAAACAGAAAGGCAGAGTATTATTTAAATGGTGCTAGATTGGGAAATGCTGATGTACAAAGGGACTTGGGTGTCCTTGTACACAAATCACTGAAAGCAAACATGCAGGTGCAGCAAACAGTTAGGAAGGCAAATGGTATGTTGTCCTTCATTGCAAGAGGATTTGAGTACAGGAGCAAGGATATCTTACTACAGTTATACAGGGCCTTGGTGAGACCACACCTGGAGTACTGTGTGCAGTTTTGGTCTCCTTACCTAAGAAAGGATATACTTGCCATAGAGGGAGTGCAGCAAAGGTTCACCAGATTGATTCCTGGGATGGCAGGGCTGTCGTATGAGGAGAGATTGGGTCGACTAGGCCTGTATTCACTAGAGTTTAGAAGAATGAGAGGGGATCTCATTGAAACGTATAAAATTCTGACAGGGCTAGACAGACTGGATGCAGGGAGGATGTTTCCCCTGGCTGGGAGGTCTAGAATGAGGGGTCACAGACTCAGGATACAGGGTAAGACATTTAGGACTGAGATGAGGTGAAGTTTCTTCACTCAGAGGGTGGTGAACCTGTGGAATTCTCTACCAAAGAAGGCTGTGGAGGCCAAGTCACTGAATATATTTAAGAAGGAGACAGATTTCTAGACACAAAAGGCATCAAGGCGTATGGGGATAAAGCGGGAATATGGTATTGAGATAGAGGATCAGCCATGATCATATTGAATGGCGGAGCAGGCTCTAACCTTTTATGTGGCACCTTATCGAGTGCCTTCTGGAAATCCAAATACACTATATCTACTGGTTCCCCTTTATCCACCCTGCTCATTACATCCTCAAAGAACTCTAGCAAATTTGTCAAACACGATTTACCTTTCATAAAACCATGTTGACGCTACTTCATTATATTATGATTTTCTAAATGTCCTGCTATTACTTCCTTAATAATGGACGCCAGCATTTTCCCAATGACAGGCTAACTGGTCTATAGTTTCCTGCTTTCTGTCTCGCTCCTTTCTTGAATAGGGGCATTACATTTATGGTTTTCCAATCCGCTGGGACCTCTCCAGAATCCAGGGGATTTTAGTAGATTACCACCAATGCATCCACTATCTCTGTAGCCACTTCTTTTAAGACCCTAGGATGCATTTCATCAGGTCCAGGGGACTTGTCCACCTTTAGTCCCATTAGTTTGCCTAGTAATTTTTGTCTAGTAATAGTGATTATCTTAAGTTCCTCCCTCCCTATAGCCCCTTGATTATCTATTATTATTGGGATGCTTTTAGTTTCCTCTACCGTGAAGACCGATACAAAATATTTGTTCAAAGTCTCTGCCATTTCCCTGTTTCTCATTTTTAATTCCCCAGTCTCATCCTCTAAGGGACCAACATTTACTTTAGCTACTCTCTTCCTTTTTATATACCTGCAGAAGCTCTTACTGTCTGTTTTTATATTTCTTGCTAGTTTATTCCCATAACCTATCTTCTCCCTCTTTATTTTTTTTTAGTCGTCTTTTGCTAGTTTCTAAAAATTTCCCAATCTTCTGGCCTACCACTAATCTTCGCAACATTGTATGCCTTTGTTTTCAATTTGACACTGTCCTTAACTTCCTTAGTTAGCCACGGATGGCTCATCCCTCTCTTAGAGTCTTTCTTTCTCACTGGAATATATCTTTGCTGAGATTTATGAAACATCTCCTTACATGAGGAGATTTACCAGAATGGTTCTGGGGATGGGGGATCTTAGCTACAAGGACAGGTTGGAGAAGCTGGATTTGTTTTCATTACAGCAAAGGAGGTTGAGGGGTGATTTGATAGAGGTGTATAAGATTATGATGGGTTTGGATAGGCTAGACAATAAAAGGCTGTTCTTACTAGTTGAGGTACAAGGACTAGGGGACACAGATTTAAGGTTTTGGGCAAGAGATACAGGGGAGATGTGAGGAAAAACTTTTTTACGCAGCGAGTGGTGATTTTCTGAAATTCGCTGCTGACAGAAGTGGTGGAAGCGAAACACTCAATGTTTTCAAGGGGAGATTGGATAGGCACTTGAGGGAAATAAGCTTGCAGGGCTATAGGGATAGAGTGGGGGAATGGGACTGACTGGATTGCTCTACAGAGAGCCAGCACGGACTCGATGGGCCGAATGGCCTCCTTCTGTGCTGTTATGACTCTATGACTCAATGTCTGCCACTGCTTATCTACTGTCTTACCTTTTAATCTATTTTTGCAGTCCACTTTAGCCAACTCTGTCTTCATACCTTTGTAATTGCCTTTATTTAAGTACAGGACACTAGTTTGAGACCAAAGTTTCTGATGCTCAAACTGAATTTGAAATTCTAACATGCTATGATCACTCTTCCCTAGAGGATTCTTTACTATGAAATCATTAATTAATCCTATCTCATTACACAATACCAGATCTAAAATAACCTGCTCCCTGGTTGGTTCCACAATGTATTGTTCTAAGAAAACATCCTGAATACATTCTATGAACTCATCCTCAAGGCTACCTTTGCCAATTTGATTTGTCCAATCTATATGAAGATTAAAATCGCCCATGATTATTGAAGTACCTTTCTTACAAGCCTCCATTATTTCTTGATTTGTACTCTGTCCCACAGTGTAGCTACTGTTAGGGGGCCTCTAGATTACTCCCACCAGTGACTTATTTCCCTTATTATTTCTTATCACCACCCAAACTGATTCTACATCTTGATCTTCTGAGCCAATATAATTTCTCACTACTGCAATGATCTCATCCTCAATTAACAGAGCTACCCCACCTCCTTTTCCTTTCTGCCTATCCTTTCGAAATGTCAAATACCCCATAATGTCTTTCTAAAACAACTAACTCAGCGGGGGGAAATCTCTTTAATTACTGAGATAGTCACTTTTGTCCAAATTGTTTACAGGTATAGGTGGTGTAAAACCAAAGGCTGACATCAGCCTGTGGTCAAAGTTCAAGGCAGTGACATTCAGTGACAGGCTTAACAACAAACAAAGTAAATAATCATTCAAGTCTGATTTCTTCCCCTTTCAAATTAAGAGATGTTCAAGTTAAAAATTGCAGTAGAACAGATTAACATTCCATCAACTTTACAACAAGTCTTTGCGAAGGAGAAAGAGCTTGTTGTCACAAGTTTGTGTCCATCAACAAAGCTGGATGTGTGGGTGTCAAAATTCCACAGGAGGCCTTTTGGGGATGGATCTGGCTGAGGCAGAACTTCTGGCTGCTCCATGGATGAAGCCCAACCTCATCATAGATCCCATGGTTAGGAGTATTGCATATTGTGACATGGGCCAATGCCATTTATGGCTCCAAAGGGGCACCCACCCCCCAGACCCTAAATTCCACCTACTGGCTGCCCATAATTTATTTCTATTGTGGCCCAAGTGCTACAGAACTTCTTCTCAGTGATATTTACTATTTTATCCTCCCTAGTTTTCTCACCTCCACTCCTGGAGGCAGCTTTTAGGGCATGTCTCCAATTAGCCCATTCTTCGTGTGTGAGCCCAGACAGTGTGTAGGCAAACTATTCAACTATTGTGGGCATCACAGCCAGGCCTGATCCTTTCCTCGCTCATCATATACATGCACTTTTTTTCGAGAGTCAATGTAAAGTGATGAGAAATGAACTTTGGCTGAATTCCCTCTTCTCCCCCAGCTCAGGGGCATTGAGACCAAACGTAACACTTCTTCTGGCTGAGATCAGACCAAGCAGTGAACCTGGGACGTTGCTTACTTGTATAACACAGTACCACACCAGGTGGTGCTTTTATCCACTAATAATATTTACTGCTGTTACCTTCCTTTTGTCATACACTCTAGACTATCTAAAGTACCATTGGTAATAATTCTAAACTGTTTTAATGATGGAAATCACAGACTTGCACTAATGTTGCTAATCTTCAACATACACTGGTACATATTCCTACATAGGTCTATGACTATTCTGAGAACCAGTGGTCAGTAGACTATACCTAATGTGCAGTTTATAAGTTAACGCTTAGCTATGCTGACAAACTTGGTTTATATTCCATACAGATGAGACGATTAAAGGGTGATCTAACTGACGTTTTTAAAATAATTTATGATGAGTTGACAGGGTAGATAGAAAAAAAATATTCTTTCTATTAGGGAAATCCAGTAGCTGGGGACATAATCTTATAACCAGAATTAAACAACTTAAAAGTAAATCCAGGAAAACATTCTCCACATAAAGGACTGTAGCAAGGAAATGGAAATGCATTGCCTCAAAAGGTCACAGATGCAGAATTAATTGAAATATTTAAAAGGTATTCAGGGATCTGGAGAGTGGGCAGGAAATTGGATTTAAGGGTTAGAGCTGCTCTAGCTAACAAAATGGCAGAGAAGGTTCAACGGGTCAAATGGCCCGTTCCTATATAACACGCAGATTGTAGCCAGCACTGCTCTATAAATGTTTACAGTTGGATCAAAAGCAGGTACATCCTTATCAAAGAAATTGTAAAAGCTTCTCAGTAAATGCTGTTGATGTCACTTGAAAATTTCAAGACCGAGATCGATAGATTTTTGTCAGGCAAGGGTATCAAGGGTTAGGGAACCAAGGCGGGTAGATGGAATTGAAATACAAAATCAGCCATGCGCTAATTGAATGGCAGAACAGGCTCGAGGGGCTGAATGCCCTCCTCTGTTTCTATATTCCTGAAACACAGCTTTGCACATGCATGTAAGCACATGTGTCACGAGCTCTGTTCATGTGTGCTGGTTCAATGTTAATAAATAACCAACAGAATAGTTTGCTGCCTGCTAACATCAAAAAGTTTCAGAACAAATTTATAACGTTGGATCGTCTGGCAATATTATAAAGTTTGCTTTTCATCAGTTGCTGTTATACTACACATTTTGTATATGATGCATCTGTCTTTCTGTCATGGTACATACCGAGTACAACTACAACTTGCATTTATACAGCAAAACGTCCCAAGGTACAGAAAATGGTCCAGTGCGTTTTGATATACAATAGCATAAAAATACTATAATCCTGATAATCTTCTATCCTATGCCCAGGCACTGGACAGGTGCAGGACTTCAGTTTGCCTAGATTTGGTGACCTGGGTCATTTGCATGGATCAGCTGTACAGGCCCACTCAGCAGATGGAAATATTACCCCTTCCGAAGAGGGATAATTAAGCCTGTAACTACTGCAAAATCTAGTGTGCCAATGCTAATATTCACCTATCCATTTACTATTTAATAAATCTGTTTGACAATTCATTGCCTGAACTACAGTATGGAAGAATGTTTATTCTACTGCTTCCTGAAGTTGAGGAAGATTGCATAATATCACCAAATAATAAGTCAGCAAAATATAGTAACAGGGATTTTCTGTTTAATCCCTAGGCTCACTACAAATTACTTAGATAATGAGCAGGTAAAGGCGCATTCTCAATGGGAGAACGGGCGCACATACGGGAGTGGTCTGAAATGCTGAAGTTGAGAAAATTATCTATAATTAAACATTCAAAAACTGAAACATTTTGATATTAAAAATATTAAAAACAAAGTTTAACAAGTTGGATTGCCTCTGAACATTCTAAACTTCACTACTCATCAGTTGAAGTTACACTGCATGTTTTAAATTCAAGCAAATGGTCTCAACTTTGAATTGATACAAAATATGTAGGATTACTGATCTAAATGTCAAAACAGATGTAAGTTTAAATAAGCAGATTGGGTTAAGTTGCAACCAAACTTTGCTTGGGCCATAATTCAACTTTCCAATTACAAAAAGGATTTAAAATGTTTTCATGAACTTTCACTTGATATACAAGATGTAGGCACAGACATTGTTGAAATAACTGTGCTAGAATTAAAGTGGCGAACATTTCTTCAGATCGAATGGCTGAGGGGTGAGTGGGTGTTACACCATGCCCGATAGTTCATGCGATAGTTTCTTGTCAAAAAGGTTTACTTTCCAAGCTATTTCTTTTTATGTTGATCACCAAAGCAAATGTACTTTTATTATTGACCTTAAAATTAGGAGAAGATAATCAAAAGAGAGAAGTTTGTTAAAAAGCTGACAGAAAAGTGTTAAACTAGGGCAGATAGTCCATGAAAATTAATTGTAATAGCCCTGTTATAAATCTCATCATCATGAAGAAACGACTCATGAAATAACACTGGACGGCCAGCTGGTGGCGCCGTCCAAGGAGTATAAATACTCGGGCGTGGGCCCAGCTTGCCCAGGGACATTTTGTAAGACAGGAACTAGTGAAGTACAACTAGACTTCCAAGTTGATTAAAGCTTTGCTTTATACTCGAACCAAGTGTGTAGTGAGTTTTATTACGTCAAGCCCCACTTTGACCCTTTAGTGCTAGCATTTCGGCAGCATTTCTTAAGGTTCTGTCTCTGGCCTGTACAGAGTTAGCTAGACATTAGCAATAGTGGCACTAAAATTGGCAGGTGAGCCTTACTGAAAAATGCACACACATGGATATCAATGAGGACAGTATCAAGCTTGGCTATGATGTCCACCACCATTTCAAATAGTCTGCTAACGGTCTAACTTTACTAATGAAGAATAATGCCAAATAGCCACTAGGTGAAATACCTCAGTGCTGTCAAATTGCACCCAAACAAGAATCAATGCATCCAGTAGATGCAAATAGAAAATTGGAGAATCAAATTAAAAAACATAGCAATAACTACAGGGAACAATATTATTTTCTGTGATTAGGATTTCTTTCTTAACATTATTTACTAATACAAAAATACTCATCTGAATCCTCTTATACATTAAAATGTAAACTAAATCAGTGAGGGGAGAACAATAATGCTATAAACTAGAAACATTCCTTTTGCATTACTCTGTACATAATTAATACTGTTAGCACTATGGGGATGATATATATTTATATGAAAATGATGAAAGGCCCGTTAGAGGATCTTTCCTAGAAGTATTACCAGATGTTTAAGGATCCCTTTGTAGGCTATTCAGAGTTTATTTGCACTACTTTTTAAGCAACTGTCTGTAAATTGAAAGTAAACTACACTAAAGCTTCTTTGATGTAAGGGAGGGTAACGTTATACAATTAGCTGCTTGTCAACATGCAGTCAACATCCACCTTCAAATATCTTGAACAAGAGATTAGGCACTGTTATGAAATGACAGCAATACTTAATTCATCAATTGAAAATGTTAAAGATAATGACAAGCTGGTTGTACCCTTGCTTTAGGAGATCAATAGTGAGTTTGATGATCCTCCTTGTGGTGTCATGACTCTCACTATACCTGATCTGCTCAGGTGTAGTAGGGTTGCAATGGGGTGGCATGAGCCATGCTGGAAGGGGTTAGCCGTTGACCCAAGCAGCCATCCTCGAACATTCCTGGCAGGTTGGAAAAGTGAGTGGATTTGACTTCTGCAAAATTATTGCATTGTGGCAGCTGCCTGGGAACTGGGCACAGACCTGCATGATCCATTTCTTGTGATCACACACAATCTGCAACCACTATATCCACACAATGGCAAGGTGCTTTATCTTGAAATCCTCTCAGATGGGAGACCTGTTACAAGGTGAAGTTGTAAATAGTCTAGTAGAGGAGTAACAAGACAATGAAAAGGAATTAAAGGGAAGCGTAGCACAACGAGATTAAAACATAGTCCAGCTAATGAAGAAAATAGTTGATGCTCTGTATCCAGGGTTGAAAAGAAAAAGAAAGAAAAGAAAGACTTGCATTCATATAGCGCCTTTCATGAGCTCAGGCTGTCCCAAAGCGCTTTACAGCCGAATTTTTGAAGTGTAGTCACTGTTGTAATGTAGGAAAAGGCTGGAGAGTACAGTAGTTTGATTTGATCTCTGTCAGTGCACAGGGAAATAATTTGATATCTTTTTAATGTACTGAGAAGAGTTTTTATACTTACAAAAATGGAATGTTTTTTCAGTCCAAGTGCATTGGATGGAAGCCGGAAGAGAAGCAGCCATTCGCAGTCTGCCTCTTTGTATTTTGAAAACAGAAACATATCTGTCATGCAGCTGTAGAAAAGCTGCAGCGCAATTCAGTCTCATTCCTTCTATATTTATTCCAAGAATTCACACAGTGATTCTGCCTGTGTCAAATCAGCCGGCCACTTAAAGCTGAGCAAGTCACACTGAGCAAATCTCACCTGATCAATCGCTGCTCTAATTCAATTTGTTCTTGAAGCATTTTATAAAGCTTCTACTCTACTATAATTAATTTCCCATCTAATCATATAACAACACGTAGGGACTCCCACACAGTTTGAACAGTATTCATCATTTCAATACTGGTACTCAGGGGAATTTCAGGACATCACTAGACACCAGTGCATCAAAGCATCTGCATTTGTCACCAGACAAGTAAATTGAAAATGCCTGAGGTCTAGTATCAATCACTCATTATTATATTGATCATTTTCATTCCATCACTCTGTGACACAGTGCAACAGAGCAGTAGTGCAGGGAGCCTCTGTGAGCACTCGATGTGTCTTCCAATCTGGTTAGGATACTTAGAAATTATTTTACTTGTCCCCGTTACTGCACTTATACTACACCACTGCCATTGCTCCCAACTGCAGCAGCAGCACTATAGTATAAACCATCTCATGAGATGATTTTCACATTAGCACTGGCAAGAAACATAAATGGCAGCAATACAGAACCACAGAGTTTTGCAACCCAGAAAGAGGCCTTTTGGCCCATTGTGTCTGCGCTGACACTTCGCTGGAGGCAATCCCAAACTAATCCCACTGCCCTTTCCTCTCTCCATAACTGCATATCTGCCTCAAATGAACCATTCCATAAAGCCACTTGTTTCCCAGTCACCAGCAGGCTGGACGAGCAGTTTGTCCATACAGAAAAGCTGTTCAGAATTTACAGTGCATTGTTTATGCACTGCTGCCAATGCTGTATAATCTGTCCCCCAGTGTGATTGAGGCACATTCAAGAATTCAAAGATATGACACTTCCACACACAAGTATTTCTACACAATATAAATTGTCCATTGTCAACAAGGTAATCAAAATCCTACCAGATAAATACAGCAGAGGAAAGTTCATACATCCAGAAAAACCCCGCATGCCCCCATCATGACATTTAATTGTTTCTTAAATTATTCCTAGGTTTTTGCGTCCACTACCGTATCCAGAATTTGTTCTTTTTACTTATTTTGCCTCTGATTAACTTATTAATCCATTTTTTGCTTAGTCTATCCTTGCTGCTCCTACATGCTCAGCATTATGCCTTTAAAGGAGTTCCGTTTGTTCTCTACTGACATATTATTGCATAACCCTGCCCCAATAAGCTGTTCCCCCATATTTTTAGAAGTTATCTTTTCATAGAGCAAACTGTCCCCATCCTTGTTCTGATCTGATAGTCTGTAATGTACCGATTGAATTGGATTTGTCTTTTTCACATTAAAGATGTTGAACCAGAATAGTCCATTGTGTAATTTTCCAAACCCTCAAGATCACCTTCTTCTCTCAAATATACCTGACACTTAAAGCCATATCACCTCCTTCACTGTCTACCATTGTTCCTAAACTTTCTATATTCCTATCATTTGTATTCATTACCATCACATCAATTATATTTTGACACAGCTGTAAAATTTCACACTTTGCAGTTATGTGTATTTTATGTAGTATTCTATTTAACTGGCATCTGCAGTAATATGCCTCAGTACACTTCACACAGCACTGCATTTAACCAGCATATCACTGCTCGTATTCTAACACCAGGCTGTGAAAATTACGCAGAGCCAAAAGAAGCAGTGGTTGAAGATCAGTTTTGTGTTTGTCAAATCATGGCTCCCCATAGGTTAAAGCAAAAGAATCTCTCCATTGATTCCATGGCAACTCTATGCACATAGCTACTGAAGATTTGACCCTTTGCCAGATGGGTTCAAGTCGCAAAGCTGCTGATCGCTTCATCACCTTTCAATCTGTCAAGGTTTAGTCAAGTTTTAAACCTGTCTTCAAACTAGATAAAAATCAAAGGCTGCAACAAAAACGTCTCCATTAGAAGAAACTCCTGAGTTAAGCGGTTCTGTTAAATATTCTAAAAGGATTGCTGCTTCTCCTTGATGTGGCCCTCATCACATATGGCTGTCTGGTGCCACCAGTGAACCATAAATTGCTGCATAGTGCTGTCATTTAGATTCATTAATAATGAGCTTCTTGCCATTGCAAAATCCACCTTGCAATATATAAATGTGGAAGATTAGGCACAATCAAAATCAGAAACAATTCAGTAGTATATAAAAGTTATGTAATTTTTCCATTTCCTTTTCATTCAAATCCTTCGTGCCACCGGTGCTATGAGTTTCACTTAAACCAATGAATATACTCCTTTTCTTGTACAGAACAAAAATTGAGCTAGCCCAACCTAACAGCGATGCCTCTTACAAAATGGTGATCTGTGCTGCTCACAGTAATACAATGGGTGGAACAAGCGGAAGACATATCTGTAGGAAATGCATGTGCAGAACCAACTCCATTTAGTGAAGCAGTTTTGGAGATACTGTTAGAAGGTACCCTGAATGTGATTCTGGGACTGCATGCATTAATAGCACAGTGGGCAGATCTCGTTCTATAATGCACTATAATAAATTTGTGGCATTTCCCTGCACAGCATATGATGCCTCAGGGTCAAGAGGTGGGTTATCCAATGCCAACAGCTCTTAAAAGGCTAGTGGTCACCACTAAAGCAATCCTGCTCCTGAACAACAACTTGGATTAATATAGCGCCTTTGATGTAGTAAAACCTCCCAAGGCACTTCACAGGAGCATTACCAAACACATTTTGACACCGAGCCACATAAGGAGATATTAGGGCAGATGACCAAAAGCTTGATCAAAGAGGTAGGTTTTAATGAGCTTCTTAAAGGAGAGAGAGGTAGTGAAGCAGTTTTGGAGATGCTGCTGGAAGGTACCTTGAAAAGATGAACAGTCCTTCTAGGAGCTGAAAGCCAGCTTCCAGCGAAGAGCAATGCCATATAGGCTGGATGGAGGTGGCTAAAAGAGTGAATGCTGTCTCATCTGTGCACTGTACAGGGAGGAAGAAGTTTGCCGGTCTCAGAAAAGGCAAGTGCTTCTCACATGCTTCATTTTAGAATGTTGCCTTATCAGGCATCTTGATAGCAATTCAGTTTAAGTTTGGAGCAGCATCACAGAAGGAGAATACACAGTACTCTGACAATAGTTCATGTACTTATCAAATGCACAGGCCTCATGTTTCACCAGAGCACTGCCTATTGCTGCCATGGCAACATATTTGCCCTGTAGTTCATTACACATGGCAAGGAACAAATACCAAACAATCTGCCAACACAAGGTATCTTTCAGCAGCACGTTCACACATTCACGCAAGGTGGCTGCTGGCCTGGGCACATATCTTCTCTCAGATTCCTCTTTCCCACATATGTCTCGTCTATCTGATTTCAGGAGAAGGCCTGCAGGACAGTGCGTGCAGACAAAACGAGGGCTACCTAAGCACAGATTCTTGACTCCTTACAATGAGCCCTGGGGATTCTTGATGTCACAGCAATATAAGGAAAGGGAGGAATCTTCATTTGGAGCTTTCCATTTCAGCCTCAGACAGCTGCCAGGCTCATGGTTAATATCAACTTTTGTTTTGCATTCTTTATCTCCTTACTCACACATACAGTGCTGTGCTGCAGCATGACATTAATATCTTGCCCTGTAAGCTCCATTTCAATGCGTGACTTACCATTGTTCTAAAATACGAGCGCATCGGGACCGATAATGTGCCGGACATAGCATTATCATCCTCCATGTCATCACACTAACATGGCAATATCATTCTGACATTGCATACTATATTACTTTTAATATTAAATGATAACAGCAAAGTGCTGCAGCATACTGCAGCTTTGCAGGTGTAACGATCAATAACATGTCATTCTATAGTGGACACTAGGTGGAGCTGTAGAGCTGGACATAGCTGTATGTACAAGACTACACTACCCAGCTGTATATATATTAAGACTACATTACCCATGAGGCACCAGTACCCACAAGGCAACAGTCAAGATGGCAGCCTACACACAGGAGCACACATGCTGCATCTCTACAGATACTGTACCTAGAGAACGTGTACTGAATAAATGACTAGCTAGAAGCTAGCTGTGTTCATAATAAGAATGTCTATTTATTAATGAACATAACATGGTACCAGGGTGGTGAAGATCTGTTGAAAATTGTGAAAAGCGACATGGAGAATTTGAAGCCACCAGAGCGCTTGAATCTCACAGAAAAAATCGACTACAATTGGCAGACTTTTAAACAGCAATTCGAACTCTACATTGCAGCCATCAGATTCGGTACGAAGCCAGATGCAAGGAAGATAGCGTTGCTGCTTACGGTTGCAGGCCCACAGGCAATAGAGGTATTTAATACATTTGTATTTAATCCAGTGGAGAACAGAGAAAAATTAGAAGATGTGCTAAAAAAATTTGATGCACATTGCTCTCCCAAAAAGAATGAGACGTATGAAAGATACATCTTCCGTTCTCGGACACAGCAACAAAATGAGACTTTTGTTAGCTTTATAACTGATCTGAAACTGAAAGCACAGACATGTAATTTCTCTGAGCTCAAAGCATCCATGATTCGTAACCAGATTGTGTTTGGTATTCATGATAAAAAAGTCAGGGAACGTCTGTTGAGAGAAACCGAACTAAATTTGGAAAATGCAGTGAAAATATGCCAAGCCAGTGAGCTAGCTCGAAAGCATGCGAAGACTTTCAGTGAAATCAATAATGATGCGATTGTAGTAAGTGCTGCTGTCGGTGCTGTGTCCTACAAAGGGAAGAAACATGGGCAGGACAGAAATGCAAAGCAATCGGAGGATGAAATTTTTAATTGTAAACGCTGTGGTTACAAACACCAGTTAAGACAATGCCCAGCGTTTGGAAAAATGTGCACAAAGTGTAATGGAAAGAATCACTTTGCCAAACAATGCTTTTCAAAAGTAAAAACAACGAAAGGGCAACAAGTTAATGTGATTGAGGACACTGATTTAAGTGAGACATTTTTTGTAGGAATGGTGTCATGTGACGATATCAAAAAAGATACAGAAAATGTGCAGCCCTCAGAAATGGACAATGCTGAACATAAAGTCAATGCAGTAAAAGTGGACAAATGGATGATCCCACTGCAGATAAATGGAGCATTAGTTACATTGAAACTGGACACTGGGGCAAAAGCAAACTTAATCAGTATGAGTGACATTAACAATATGAAAGAAAAGCCCAAAATACAGAAAAAGTCAGTACTGCTGAAGAGCTATAATGGACAGAAAATAGATAGCTTAGGTGTATGCAGATTTAAAGTGACAGTCAAAGACAAAGTGCATCATCTCATGTTTTCTGTTGTGGCTGAAAGACTTGATTCGATACTAGGTGACAAAGCTTGTGAAGACTTAGAACTGGTCAAGAGAGTCTACCGTATAAACTGTGCCATAAGCAGACCAGATGACTCAGGTGATGAAGCAGAGAGCCCATCAAGGATGAAAAGGCCAAAGGGTATCCATGTCTTCAAAAAGCCTAGTTTCTCCAAGAAGAAAGAAAAAGAATTTAAGGTCAAAGAGAAGCCAAAGGAAGAAAAGCACAAAGAGGAAAAACACAAGGAGAAAAAGTCCAAAGATATAACCACAGCAGATGTTGTTAAGCAGTGGAAAGAGAAAAAGAAAAAGAAGAAGCCTGCACCAGAGCAGGAAGCAGTTCCAGTGGATACTCCTTCTTTCCTCAGGCCAATCTTTGGTGTTCTATTAGCCGAGGCTGCTGAGAGGACTATGCTGTATGATGGGATCCAGCTGCCAGCAGTTTTTCGAGAGTGCATTGACTACATTGAGAGTTATAGCATGAAGAGTGAAGGAAACACTGAAACCCTCTCCAAGCAAAGATCGCAAGGAGACCTCGATCTATACAAGAGCAGATTGATGACAATGCCGCAACTGCATCTTGTCATTCACCGCCAGAACAATCTCATGAAGACACATCAGACTTACCCGTGTTGAGAAGATCCACACGTGAAGTAAAAGAGCCTGATAGACTTAATCTTTGAGTACAATGTAAAGCTTTGAAAATGTGTTGACTGTTTTGAAAATGTTTATGTTTATAGAGCACTAACAAAAGTGTTTCTGATATTATCTTTATTGTTTTCTTGAAAGTTGATTGATATTGATTTTGTTAAACCTCAAAGAAAGGGGGCTGTAACGATCAATAACATGTCATTCTATAGTGGACACTAGGTGGAGCTGTAGAGCTGGACATAGCTGTATGTACAAGACTACACTACCTGTAGTGTATGTGCCTTTAAGAGCCCCATGTGTACTGTAGTGCCGGTAATGGCCACTCGGGCTATATAAGCCTGTATATTGTGTTGTATCCGTTAGTTCCCCTCCAGACTTTGTTTAGTAAACACCTGTGAAACCAACTCCTGTCTTCAGTGTCTCTATCAACACACGGACACAACACTACCCAACTGTATATATATTAAGACTACATTACCCATGAGGCACCAGTACCCACAAAGCAACAGTCAAGATGGCAGCCTACACACAGGAGCACACATGCTGCATCTCTACAGATACTGTACCTAGAGAACGTGTACTGAATAAATGACTAGCTAGAAGCTAGCTGTGTTCATAATAAGAATGTCTATTTATTAATGAACATAACAGTAGGATGAATGGCTACTGACGGGATAAATAGCATCAATACTTTATACATCCAAAATGTGAGAATGGAGAGCTTTTTCCTTCTTAAGGGACATAAAACACAGTGCCAGAAATTATAAATTAATTTAATTTAAAATAATGAACTTCGTATAGTTTACTCAGATACAATAATTTATCAGCACCCCTAGCTGAAAATCAGGCTTTTAAATCGCATCTTCCTTTTTTTTTTGTTTTTCTCTTTCCACCATAGGAGCCAACTCAGCTGAGTCCCACCCTGCCCTCGCCTGATGTAACTTTCCAGCAGGAGTCATTGGATCACAGCAGGAGTGGGCCCATTTTATCCTTCCTCTATCTACTCAGCCAAGAACACGAACCCCATTGTAGCGCCTCTACTTGTACCTGTGCTGAAATCAGGTAATTCAGTGCAAACACTGGGGATCAAAGCTGGGGCCTTCATGGTCTGTATGGCTAAGTTCCACATTGGGAAGTGCATTTACCTTGGTGAGGGGGGGAGGACTGCTTCCTTATTTTTATGGCTGCAGTTTTGTTTTCTATACAATATATATGATGAAGAGTCTTGAAGATGTGATTTTTACACTGGATTGTATGGTCCCATTTCATTTAATTAACATCTAATTTAGTAATTTGAAATGAAAGAGGATTATGCAATTTGGGCAATTGACAAATAGGAATGCGATGCTGAGCAAACTAATCCTTCACTGCCCATTCCTCTATATGTGATTCTGTCTCAACAAGCACACACTACTCTGAAATGTGCTAGCTATGGCATGTATTCTCACACAGTACAGATCTGTCACTTTACATTACAATGAAGTGCAGAAGCAGTGATAGGTATTAACCATACCCTGTCAGTCTTGGTTCGTTATTGGTATTATAACCTCAACACTACGGCCTTGAAAATGTTTGACGCCACGCCGATGCACAACCACAAAAATGACCAAAAGTGTCCAAAATGGCGGGCAGCAGCACGGGACCAGACATATACCTCACACAAAGCTGTCCATTCCAGAATGTCTCACATCTAATTTACAGAGGCAAACTAGGAAAAAAAATTCAAGTCTCATTTACCACCACAAACACTGGGAATTTGTTTCATTCTAAAGAATCACCATTTTAACCCACCTCCTATCTCCCAACGTGGATTTATTTATTCCAACTTCCCTAAAAGTTAAATTAATGTCAGTAGAGATACAAGCAGTGTGTTGCCATGGGCACAGAATTTCACTGCTTTTCTTCAGCACTGTTGCACATTGCGGCATAGATGATTAAAGGTGAAATCACTTTTAAACCATATTTAATGCACTCCATGTTGAAACAGTCTGCCAACACTGAGGGGGGGACTTTTGCGGTGGGTCAGCGGGCACAATCAGTGGCGGGTTGGGTGGGAAAAAAAAATTTGGCAGCGGGTCGGGATCCCGCTGTCAACCCGCCACCACGTGCCTTTACGAAATGTTGGGTCTGCCAGCGCTGAGCAGACCCGATACGCAGCGGCGGGGGAGGCAATTGAAATCATTAGTGGCTTGTTTACGGCCACTTAATGCTTTTTTCCCAGCTTTTTGATTTTGACAGGTCGCCCACCGGTTTCCCGCTGTGTCTAGATCACGCCTGTGAAGCTGAGGCGGGAGGTCACTGGCCAATATTTGAGCTGATGAGTTGACAGCTTTAAACACCAAGTCAAAGCTCCCAGCTGACTGAGATATCTTCCCTTAGCCACTAGCTTCAGAATGCTGCAAGTCTTTACACATGTCTCCATCCAGTCTGACCTCATTACCTCTCCCACCATTGACAGATCGTTTCTGTCATCTCTACTTCACCTGTCATCTATTCCATCAGCATCGGTGTTCTTGAAACTATCTCACCTTGGTCCTCAGAATCCCACCACGATCAGCCCCAACACCAGCAGCACCAGTCACACCAGCAGCACCAACAAGCACACCAACCTTCTCCGCAATCACCTGATGCTGCACAGGACACAAGGCATCAACACCCGACCACATTGCTGCCTGGGAGGCCAAGGATGGCCTCACCATGGCCAGATTTACTTCACGTTACGCTGTACACCCTGCCTGCCATATGATGCACCAGGTTGGCACCACCCCACACCAACACCATAAAGCATCCCTACAATACCCAAGCCATTCCTTTCACACTCATCAGCATTGTGGGGGGTACCGTTATGTCTCACCATTCACTGCAACTTCCAAAGGTGCACACAAATCTGTCCAAGAACGCAGTGTTGAAAATAAAGGTTTCAATGTTTGGCAGCACATTAACAGAAACTTTACATGAGCATTGCATAAAACACCCAACTGCCTACCCTTGTGTGTTGTTAGTTGATATGATTCACTAGGATGAGGGTGTGTGTGAGGTGTGGCTAGTGAGATGGGGAAGTGATAATGTAGATAGAGGGGGATGGGTGGAGGTGTAAGGTAAGTTGGTGTGAGTAAGGATGTGCAGGAGTAGGGTAGGGAAGGCAGAGCGATGGGGATGTGATGAATGGCACAGCAGGATGAGAGTGAGTGTGGCTTTGGAGTAACATTTTGTGATCTACTGAGATCATTGAAAGGTTTGCGCAACTGCAGCCTGGTCCTCCTGACGACATCCCTGCTGGTGCCCTCCTGTGCAATGTGCAACCAGGTTGCGTTGGTCTCCTGGGGAGGTCGCTTCCACCCATTGGAAGGGAAGAGGACCTCACTGCATGCTGTGACTCCCTCCATAAGCATATGGAGGGAGTCATGGGAGAGCCTGGGTGCTGACCTGTACCTCTGTGCAGTCATTGTCAGTGTTTGCAGCACCTCAATGCTGTAGAACACTGACAGCAGAACCGACAAAATAAATTTGTGCATGGTTCCTTTAAGGAAACCGGCTGATGACGCATCATCAAATGGCATCATCAGGCCCGCTTCCTTCAATTGGCCGGCAAATGCGCTGGGCGGGCTTAACAAGCCCAATCAGGGGAAAATCATTTTGGACAGTGGGCTGGAGCTGGCAGTGAGGCCAGGACCCACCACTGTCATCGCCTGCCATGGACCCACCGAGGTTGGTAAAATCCAGCCCTGACTGCCTATGCTTACAGTTTGGCCACTTTGGCAAATTACAAGAGTTGCCTATAACAGACTTGTCTTGTCTCTGGGTTGCTTCCATAACAAAAGACATTTTTAGATGGAGAGCTTGTTTGCCTGACTCACAACCCCTTACCAGGAGGATTAGTGGATTGCCTTTAGTCCAGCTCCTAATTTTCTACCAGTCTGGCTTCTACCTATAGACCTACCTGGCTTGAGTAATTCTACCAGAAGTTATATGCTCAACTGCAACAACTTGCATTTATATAGTGCCTTTAAAGTGGTAAAACATCCCAAGGCGCTTCACAGGAACGTTATCAAACAATATTTGACACCAAGCCACATAAGGAGACAATAGGACAGGTGACCAGATGCCTGGTCAAAGAGGTCGGTTTTAAGGAGTATCAAAGCAGGAGAGAGAGGTAGAGAGGCGGAGCGGTTTAGGGAAGACATTTCAGAGCTTAGCGCCTAAGCAACTGAAGGTACAGCCGCCAATGGTGGAGCAATTAAAATTGGGGATACACAAGAGGCCAGTATTGGAGGAGCGCAGAGATCTCAGAGGGTTGTGGAGCTGGAGGAGGTTAGAGAGGTAGGGAGGGACAAGCCCATCGAGGGAATTGATAAAAAGAATGAGAATTTTAAAATTGAGGCATTGCCAGGCCAGGAGAAATGTAGGTCAGCGAACAGAGGGGTGATGGGTGAATGGGACTTTGTGCAAGTTAGGATATGGGCAGCAGAGTTTTGTATGAGTTCACATTTATGGAGAGTGGGAGATCGGCCAGGGGAGCATTAGAATCATCAAGTCTAGAGGTAACAAAGGCATGGATGAGGGTTTCAGCAGCAAATGAGCTGAGGCAGGGGTGGAGATGGGCGATGTGATGGAAGTGAATGTAGGCAGTCTTGGTGATGGAGTGGATATGTGGTTGGAAGCTCATCTCAGGTTCAAATAGGATGCCAAGGTTGTGAACGATCTGTTTCAGCCTCAGATAATGACCAGGTAGAGGGATGGAGTTGGTGGCTAGGAAATGGAGTTTGTCGCAGTTATGGAAGACAATAATGTCTTCAGTCTTCCCAATATTTAGTTAGAGCAAATTTCGGCTCATCTAGGACTGGATGTCGGACAAGCAACATGACAAATCAGAGACAGTGGAGGGGTTGAGTGAGGTGGTGGTGAGGTAGCGCTGGGTGTCGTCAGCATGCAAGTGGAACCTGACATTGTGTCACCAAGGGGAAGCATGTAGATGAGAAATAGGAGGGGGCCAAGGATAGATCCTTGGGGGAAACCAGCAGAAACAGTGCGGGAGCAGGAAGAGAAGCCATTGCAGGTGATTCTCTGGCTACGATTCAATAGATAAGAATGGAACCAGGTGAGGGCAGTACCACCCAGTTGGATGAGGAGAGGAAAGGTGTTGGAGGAGGATGGCGTGGTCAACCATGTCAAAGGCTGCAGACAGGTCGCAATGGATGAGGAGGGCTAGTTTACCATGGTCACAGTTGTATTGATTTCTTTGTGGGTTCAATAACGACTCATTTATGAAAGAGAATGTTGTTTAATCTAAAGTCTGTTCAACTCTTTTTAACAGCCTTTTCAGGACACACCATGCTGTGATGCATCTAGAATGAAACTGAAACTAAAAACCTCTCAGCCTGCTTGTCTGTGTCACATGACCTCTGCTGCTCAGGCACAAGCAATCAAACACAGACAAATATGCTGTAAGGCATAAGTAATCAAACACAGACAAATATCATCACTATTTGCTGATATCATTACATCTCCCTTTCTTAAAACAAAAGTATTTTACTTTTAACTAACAACATTTAATGAACTTACATTATCATTATCATGATCAAGGTTTTTTACCCTTGCTTTGTGTGTTCACATGAAATATGTCAATACACTAGAACTTGAAGAAAGAATAAGATAACATTACTTCCTTCTATAACAATAGTCCTTAAATTTGCGCAATGAGTCTCTCAGGAGGCTTCACGTGTCTTGAGGATTTTCTGATTGATTGTCCTTGAATCTGAGTTGTTGCCTCAGATGATTGGTTCTCAGCTGTGTGATCAGGTTGTTCCACAGTATCAGTCTCTTGACCTGCTGTGTGATCAGGTTGTTCAACAGTATCAGTCTTTTGACCTGCTGTGGCTGGTTCCATGAGAAGATCTCGACGATTTCTTCTCAGAACAGCACCCTCATCTGTCTGAATGGTGTATGATCTTGGTTGAACTTCACTCAGGACAGTTCCCTTCTCCGTCCATGCGTTTGTTTTGTCTTTGAACCTTACTTGGTCACCAGTGTGGAGTTCAGGTAGGTTTTGTGTTCCTCTGTCATAATAGTACTTTTGCTTTTCTTTCTGTTGTTCTTTGAACTTCCTCACTTTCTCCCCCTCTTTTGTTTTCAGGAGGTTCTCCGGGATGGGTAGGTTTGACCTTAGCCGACGTCCCATCAGGAGTTGGGCTGGTGACATACCACACTCTAGCGGCATTGTGCGGTATACAAGCATGCTTTGGTAGAAGTCAGTTCCACTGTCTTTTGCCTTGTACATCAGTCTTTTCACTGTCTGGACCGATTTTTCCACTATTCCATTGGACTGTGGATAGTGAGGACTTGACGTTGTGTGGACAAAGTCCCACTCTTTGGCAAAGTGTCGGAAATTTGCATTGTTAAACTGGGGTCCGTTGTCTGTGAAGACCTCGCTTGCCACGCCATGTCTGGAGAATATGGTTTTCATACTTCTTATCACAGCTTCTGCAGTGGTGGTGTACAGTCTACAAACCTCTGGATACAGGGAGTAATAGTCTGTGACGACAAGATAGCCCTTCCATTGACATACGAATAGGTCAGCGCCTACCTTCTGGTAAGGTCTGTCTGGTGCTGGGTGTGGCTTTAGTGGTTCTACCGGATTGCTTGCTCGATATTTCAGGCATATTGTGCAGTTTGACACCTCATTTGTCACATCTTGGTTGATTCGTGGCCAGTACATCACCTCTCATGCTCTTTTCTTACACTTTTCGATTCCGAGATGTCCTCCATGGATCTTTTTTAGCATCTCTCTTCTCAGACTCTTTGGGATAACTATTTTACTTCCTTTGTAGATGATGTCTTCGACCACTGATAGTTCCGCCTTGCAGTTCCAGTACTCTGCTATATCAGGTGAGCAGTCTTGCTTCATGTTGGGCCATCCATCCAAGATGCTTTTTCTCAGTCGTCTCATTGTTTCATCTTTGTTTGTCTCAGTCTTTATGAGCTCCATTTTTGCATCTGCTATGGGCAATGCACTTGTGATCATGTCCACGTAGGCGTTCACTTTTTCATCCATTGTGGTGTTTGCGGGCTCACTTGGGTCTACAGCTCTGGACAACGTGTCTGCTGTATACATCAGTTTACCCGGTGTGTACGCAACATTCAGTGTATAGCGTTGCAGCCTGATCATCATTCTTTGTATTCTAAGCGGACAGCTATTTAGTGGCTTTTGGAACAATGCAATCAAGGGCTTATGGTCAGTCTCTACACTGATTGCTTGTCCTGCCACAAACTGGTGAAATCTTTCACAGGCGTATGTGATGCTGAGCAGCTCCTTTTCTATTTGAGCATATCGCGTCTCTGCGTCTGTCATTGAGCGCGATGCATATGCAATAGGTTGCCAGTAGTCATATTGTTGCAGAAGAACGGCACCGAGCCCACTCTGTGATGCATCTGATGATATCTTGATGGGTCTCGCTGGGTCATAAAACCTCAGAACTGGTTCCCCTGTGAGCAGTTTCTTTAGATTGCTCCATGACTTCTCATGCTCATGATTCCATTCCCATTCTATGTTCTTTTCAGTTAGTCTTCTCAGTGGCGCTATTTTTTCTGAGAGGTTGGATATGAATTTACCCATGTAGTTGATCATTCCATTAAACCTCTGCACGTCCTTTTTGCATTGTGGCCTTGGCATATTCTCAATGGCGGACACCTTTCTGGGATCTGGTTTGATGCCCTCACTGCTAAGGATATCTCCCACGAATGTCAGTTCTGTCACCCCGAGCTGGCATTTCTCTCTATTCAGCTTCAGGTTTGTTTTCCTTGTTGCTTCCAGCACTTTTTTCAGTCTCTCGTCATGCTCAGTTCTCGTGGTTCCCCATACTATGATGTCATCCATTGATGTATCAACTCCCTCCAGGTGCTCATAGATCATATGGATAGTCTTGTGATACACTTCAGGAGCTGAGGCAATGCCAAATGGTAACCTTAGGAATCTGTATCTGCCAAATAGAGTGTTGAACGTGCACAGTCTTGAACTTGCTTCGTCCAGCTTCATCTGCCAAAATCCTGAGGATGCATCTAACTTGCTGAAATATTTTGCATTTGCAAACTGTGCCATGATTTCCTCACGTGTAGGAAGCTTGAAGTGCTCTCTCTTTATTGCTCTGTTTAGATCTCTTGGATCCAGGCAAATTCTGAGCTTTCCATTCTTTTTGTCCACTACGACGAGGGAACTCACCCACTCAGTTGGCTCATCTATCTTCTGGATCACGTTCAGGCTTTCCATCCTGTCCAACTCTGCCTTCAGTTGCTTTTGTAGAGCAAACGGAACTTTTCTGCATGGATGTATGACCGGTGTCACACTTTTATCTACTCTGATCGTGTGTTCTCCTGGAATGCAGCCTAGACCCTTAAATAGGTCTTTGTACTCTTTCATGAGTTCATCATAGACTGTCTCTCCTTCGCTTTCCACAATGAGGACTCTCTTTACCAGGTTCAGTCTCTCACAGGCTTTTAAACCTAGTATGGCTTGCACATCCTTTGGCACCACGATTAATGCTAGCGTGTGCTCTCTGTCCTTGTGTGTTACTTTGACAATGCATTTTCCTTTCACTGGTATATCCGTACCTGAGTATCCGGTCACTTTCACTTGTATTCCATGTAACTTTGGTCTGGGTCTAATTCTCTTAAAATCGGTCTCTGATATCACATTAACTTGTGCTCCAGTATCCAATTTAAATGGAATGTGTATGTCGTTCACTTTTAGTGTCAACATCCAGTCTCTTTCTTCTTTTTTGTTTTCAGACACCACATCTACATAGAATTCCTCTATCTCGCTTTCATCTACTGTATGGACCTTGCTTTGTTGCGCTTGGTTCTTACAGCAACGGGCATAATGGTTGTTTTTGTTGCATCTATTGCATGTTTTACCATATGCTGGACACTTTCTTGGTGGATGCTGTGTACCGCATCGACTACATGACTTCCGATTGTCCCTTTCATTTTCGTTTGCTGGCCACGTCTCTTTTTTCACATTGGCGCTCTCTTTGTTAAACGGTTTGTATCCGTTCTTTCTCACTGCACCCACGTTGCAGCTACTGTCACTGAACAGCTCCTTTGCCTGCAACTTCACAGTCCTCTGTAGCCCTACACAGTGCTATGGCTTTTCCCAGGTCTAGATCTTGCTCTCTTAGCAGTCTTTCCCTTAGACCATTATCTGGAATACCACACACCAGTCTGTCTTTTATCAGCAAGTCTGTCAGTCCCCCAAATTCACACGATTTGCTTCGGTTTCTCAGTTCAGTCACATACTGATCAATAGTCTCGCCCATTTTCTGTACACATGTGAAAAATTTGTGCCTCTCAAATGTAACGTTGCGTTTAGGTATGCAGTAGGCCTCAAACTGTTCCATTATTTTATCTAACTTCATTTTGTCTCCATCAACAGCAAATATGAAATTATTATACACCTCCAGCGCTGCATCACCCACTACATGTAAGAACATGGACGATTTCTGTTTATCACTTTTCTCGTCAGCTCCAATTGCCGCTAAATACAATTCTAAACGTTGTTTGAACCTTCTCCAATTTTCAGCCACATTACCTGACAACTGAAGCATCGCCGTGGGAGTAAACCTTCCATTTTTCACTTCGTTAGCTATTCTCTAATGGTAAGCAACGATGTTCTCTTCTGGCTTGCTAATATGTGGAGAGCTGATTTCGCTTACTTGTCACAACTCCTTTCACTGTCCCATCGAGTTGCTAACTTCAGATTTTTTCTCTTTCAGCCACTTCTGACACCATGTATTGATTTCTTTGTGGGTTCAATAACGACTCATTTATGAAAGAGAATGTTGTTTAATCTAAAGTCTGTTCAACTCTTTTTAACAGCCTTTTCAGGACACACCATGCTGTGATGCATCTAGAATGAAACTGAAACTAAAAACCTCTCAGCCTGCTTGTCTGTGTCACATGACCTCTGCTGCTCAGGCACAAGCAATCAAACACAGACAATATGCTGTAAGGCATAAGTAATCAAACGCAGACAAATATCATCACTACTTGCTGATATCATTACAACAGTCACATAGGATAGCATGTGTGACTTTGATAAGGGCCGTTTCAGTTCTGTGGCAGGGTGGAAACCTGGTTAGAGGGGGTTCAAACATGGAGTTGTGGGAAAGATAGGCACAGATTTGGGAGGACTTTGGAGAGGAAAGGGAAGTTGGAGATGGGGCGTTAGTTTGCATGGACAGCATTGCTCTCAGGAGCATGCAAACTTTCCCACTATGTCAAGGTGCAGTGCCTAGCCAGGGTTGAACAAATGGAATAGGGTTAACAAAGAGAAGGAACTCGTAAAAATGCTTGATGGGTGGAACAGAAAGGCATGAGGCCTCTTTTTAGTTTTTAGCGAAACACACCCGGCAGTATAAATGTTCTGACGAAGGGTCATCGACCTGAAACATTAACTCTGTTTCTCTCTCCACAGATACTGCCTGACCTGCTGAATATTTCCAGCATTTTCTGTTCTTATTTTAGTACAAATGAGCTGTTTCACTAACAGCAATTATTGCCTTTAAATGTGACAATCTTCATTAGCAAAGTATAAAGGCTTATGGCTCTCTCTAATATTATGAGGTCAATGGGAATATTTGGTACGGCTGCACTTCCAGAACAGTGCTTCAATAACTGAGAGTGCAGGCTATAGTATCAGAGCTATTGTTATAGCCCCATACACTCCTGTCTAGCAAAGCTCAGTTCTGAGCTCAACTTCACTGAATTTTCCCTCTAGTTACATTCTAAATGGTCATTCCTTCCCTTTCCATTCAAAATTCTCCCCCCCACCCCACCCCTACTGTAATGTATGTACCTTTAAGGGGGGAACTACTTTCTACAGCTCATGTATACTGTAGTACTGGCAGTGACCACACCTGTACATAACGCTGAGTAGTAATCAGTTGTTTCAGTTGCAGTTTGAACCACGTTGAGTAAACACCTGTTGTACCGTTCTCTGCAGTCCTTTTCTTATTATTACATGGACGTAACATTGGCGACGAGCAAGTTCGAACCTACCTGCAACTCTGCATCACCTCCCAGGGATTCGCTCCAGGAGAATAGTGGAAGAAGGGCGAGTCCAGAAGCACGGGCGTCGACCACGGGCAACCGCCCAGTCATCCAGCGGAGATTTGAGCATCGCAGGGGAGGCTGTCGAGAGGCAGGCTTGGCTTTCCAGTCACGGTGGTCCAGCGAAACGGGCTGGCAACAGGTACTGCGCAGGCCCTTCCCGGACAGCGACGGGCTAGAGCCCGACCGAGCAGCACAGAAAAAGGCCGAGCAGCGCCGACAGGGGAGAGAGAGAGGGCAAAGCGCACAGGGCGCAGCCGGTGTTCAGGAACGAGCGGCGTCAACGGGGGAGAGAGGCGAGAGAGAGCAGAGCGCAGCCGGTGTTCAAGGGCCGAGCAGCGTCAACGGGGGAGAGAGGCGCACAGGAAAATGCGAGGCGCTGCCATTGCCACGAGGACCGCAGAGAGCGGCGTTGGCAGCAGTGCAGGAGCAGCGCACGAAACCCACAGGGCGTCGCCATTTGCCACGAGGACCGCCGAGAGCGGCGTTGGCAGCAGCGCGGGAGACGCCATTTTAAGCCGCAGCGGGGAAGAAAGGAAAGCGCGGGAGACGCCATTTTAAGCCAGTCTAACCACACCCAAAAATGCCGAAGAGTGGCAGTATCACAGCGTTCGACAATGAAGTCGAAGATTGGACGACATATGTCGAACGCATAGAAGTATACTGCAAGGCGAATGAAGTGCCAGATGACAAGAAAGCGCTGGTATTGTTGAATTCAATGGGTGCAAAAACGTATGGCTTACTACGAAACCTAGTAACCCCAGAGAAGCCAGTAGAAAAGGATTTTGAAAACATAGTGTCAATCCTACAGGACCACTTAAACCCCACACCGCTGCTGATAGCAGAAAGATTCAAGTTTCACAAACGGAACCAGCATAAGGATGAAAGCAATGCTAATTATTTAACAGAACTGCGCAAACTATCGAAACACTGCCAGTTTGGAGTGGGACTGGCAGATACCTTAAGGGACAAGTTTGTGTGTGGGCTTCAAAGTGAAGGAACCCAGAAACGGCTTTTATCTGAAAAGGACCTTACGCTGGAAAAGGCTTTCAGCATTGCGGTATCATATGAAGCAGCAGCACAGGGCGCTGCAGAGATACAACAGAGACTGCAAGAATATGGCACAAACGAAATGTCATATGGAACAGAGAAGTGCTATCGCTGCGGCAGTTCAAAGACAAAGTGTGCAGACAGTGCGGAAAAGTAGGACACATAGCACGAGTCTGCAGGTCGGGATAGAAAACCAGCAATAAGAAACAACCAAAGGGAAGTACAAGAAGGTACATAAGATAACGGAGAATAGTTCAGACGAACAAAAGAGTGATAACGACTCCGAAAGCAGGGAACTGAGTTGTCTGAAATTACATAATGTGATCACAACGGAGGATCACCGAACCATTTGGGTCACTCTCAAGATAGCAAGAGTCCAGGTAAAGATGGAATTGGACACAGGATCAGCTCTAACAGTCATAAACCGACGGGACTACGAGCGGCTATTCTCACACATAACCTTGAGAGATACAAAAATTATTTTGAAGACGTACACGGGGCAAAAAGTGTACCCCAAAGGAAAAATAAGGGTGACCGTTATATATAACGGTAAGGAAACACCAAAACTAGACCTGTATGTATTGCAAGATGGAGGACCACCATTACTGGGACGTGAATGGATCCGGAAAATACAACTGGATTGGCATTCCATACAGGCACTGACTGTGGCTGACAAAAAGGATGATGACGTCACACCTGGGTGACTGTCAAAGATCCTAACTGACGCGAAATAAGTGTTCCAGCAAGGACTCGGAACACTAAAAGGCATGACAGCGACGATTAAAATTGAAGACAACGCAAGCCCAAAATTTTTTAAGGCCAGACCGGTACCTTATGCGATCCGCCCAGCCATCGAAGCAGAGCTGGAGAGTCTGGAACGTTCAGGTGTACTGTCCAAGGTACACTGGAGCGATCGTCCCTGTGATGAAAAAGTCATTGAGCAGCATGCCTGGGGAACCAAGGAAGGTTTGCATCTGTGGGGTCATTAAGGTAACAGTGCACCCGGTCCTTCACACCGTACAATATCCACTTCCGCGGATTGAAGATATTTTCGCCTCGCTATCTGGAGGGAAACGCTTCACTAAGATTGATCAGGCCCAGGCGTATCTGCAAATGGAGGTAGAAGTAGCATCAAAAAAATATCTCACAATCAACACCCATAAAGGTCTCTACCAATACAACCGGCTGGTATTCGGGGTAGCATCAGCTCTGGCTATTTGGCAGAGGGCAATGGAACAAGTCCTGCAAGGGATCCCAGGGACCCAGTGTTATTTGGATGACATCCTGGTCACGGGCGAAAATGACAGTGATCACCTTGCCAACCTGGAGCAGGTGCTCACTAGATTGCAGGAATATGGGCTCCGAGCTAACTGCCCCAAATGCGAGTTTTTTAGAAAACAGATCTCGTATTGTGGCCACGTTATCGATAAAGAGGGGTTACATAAGTCCCCAGAGAAGATTGAGGCAGTAGTCAAGGCTCCAGCACCGGAAAATGTGTCACAACTGAGGTCGTTCCTCGGGCTGGTAAACTACTACCATAAGTTCTTGCAAAGTTTGTCTACAATACTACACCCACTGAACACCCTACTGCAAACTGGGGTGCCATGGAAGTGGAATGACGAATGTAGACGAGCTTTCCAGAAGAGCAAAACACTAATCACATCGAAAGAGGTATTGGCCCATTACAACCCAACATTACCAATTCGGTTGGCTTGTGATGCGTCACCCTACGGCATTGGAGCGGTGCTGTCGCACAAATTCTCGGACGGCTCAGAGAGGCCAATAGCCTTTCCGTCACGATCACTAACCTCAGCCGAGCGTAACTACGCCCAGATTGACAGGGAGGCACTCAGCCTAGTGTGGGGAGTGAAAAAGTTCAATCACTATCTGCACGGGCAGAAATTCACCTTGCTGACTGATCACCAGCCTCTTGTCTCCATTTTTAATCCGAAGAAGGGCGTTCCGGTGATAACTGCGCAACGACGACAAAGATTGTCACTTTTTCTAGGGGCGCACCACTATGAGATTGAATATAAGGGCACAAAACAGCATGGAAATGCTGATGGGCTATCACGCCTGCCACTGCCTACTGCGGAGGAAACACCAGCAGTGGATCCTGTCGAAATATTCCATTCGACTATAGTTGAATACCTACCGGTAACTAACGCTTGTATCGAAAAGGAAACCCAAAATGACCCGACACTGTCTCGGGTATATGATTTGACGGTGAAGGGATGGCCAGCATATGGCGACTCACTGTTGCCAGCATTCTCGACAAGGAGAGAACAACTGTCAGTGTGCCGGGGGACCTTGATGTGTGGATCCCGAGTGGTAATTCCACCCAAGTTAAGGGAGAGAGTGCACAATGAGCTTCATGAGGGTCATCTGGGAGGGGTAAAAATGAAAAGCCTAGCCAGGGCTTATGTGTGGTGGCCGGGAATCGATAAACAAATCGAGGACCTGACCAAGAGCTGCTCAGGATGCCAGAAAGTCCAAAATGCACCACCACAGGCCCCTCTACACCCATGGGAGTGGCCCTCATCTCCATGGCAATGGGTGCATATTGATTTTGCTGGTCCATTCATGGACTCAATGTTTTTAATAGCCGTGGATGCGCACTCGAAATGGCCTGAGGTCATCAAAATGTCCTCCACTACCACGGAGAAAACTATTGCAGTCCTACGGGCCATTTTTGCCAGGAATGGCTTGCCAGAACAGATTTGCTCCGACAACGGACCACAGTTTGTGTCCGAAGAGTTCCAGAGGTTCTTGAAAAAGAATGGGGTAAGGCATTACACATCCGCCCCGTATCATCCAGCCACAAATGGATTGGCTGAGAGGTTCGTACAAACCTTTAAGAAGGCAATAAAGGCTATGTACAATGACAACATTCCGCTGCAGCACAAGGTGGACAATTTCCTGTTCGCCTACCGGAATGCAACACATGCAGTCACCAACCAGGCCCCAGCCATGATGTTCTTTAACCGAAGGTTAAGATCTCGCCTGGATTTGCTCAGACCAAACGTACGAAGAGATGTTGAGAGTAAGCAATTCCAGCACATCCATGAGAAGCCAACAAGGAGCTTCAATGTAGGGCAACCAGTCTTGGCCCGCGACTACCAAACAGAAAAATGGCAGCCAGGAACGATATGCACACGGCAGGGCCCACTAATGTACACAGTGGACGTTGGGGAGAGCATCATGAGATGCCATGCTGACCAGATCCTAGAGTCACAGGAACAAGTCAACCCCATGCCTCGCCCATACGTACCTGGTGATGAACCCGATGTACAGGTAGCATCTACCTCAGAAACAGTAGCATCGGAAGCTGATGAACCAACCAACGACAGGGGGCCAGAATCGCCTCCGCACCAAGAGCAAGACACTCGGGAAAGGCGCTATCCAGAAAGGATCAGGAAGCCTCCCCAAAGACTGAATTTATAAATAGACTATTTTCAGCTAATGTTGCATGTTAAAAGTGTTAATTGTAATTAGTTTGATATTTAATTGTTAAATGAGTGTTATGGTACTGTTAATCTAAAAGGGGAGGAATTGTAATGTATGTACCTTTAAGGGGGGAACTACTTTCTACAGCTCATGTATACTGTAGTACCGGCAGTGACCACACCTGTGTATAACGCTGAGTAGTAATCTGTTGTTTCAGTTGCAGTTTGAACCACGTTGAGTAAACACCTGTTGTACCGTTCTCTCCAAAATGGAGAGTCTCATGCTCCATCACCTTTTCTTATTATTACACGGACGTAACACCCACCACCCCCATCCCCAAGCCCCTCCACCCCCGGCCCCACCAGTCACAAATGTTGACCAGCTCTGTAAAACTTGTATTGCTCACCTGAACAGATATGCTGAGCGCTCAGCCAGTCTGAGGCCAGACCAGCTTGGCAGCCCTTTCAGTCATTTGTGTTTTTCAACATTGACACATTGCTCCCATAGATGAGGAAAAAAACCATTTTGTAATATAAATGGCATATTGAATTCTGGAGCTAGGTGGCTCAGTGGGTCTACACACAGTCCTTTCATCTACTACTAATTTGGCAATCTAATTCAGAAAGGTAGAAGGTTGGTTGGAGTGGGGAAATGGAAAACTTACACTAATGCAATAAGGCACATTGTTAGAGTGGAGCAAATGACCCTTTTCTCTGCAGCTAAACCGTGCTATGCCTGACCTGATAATTATGATACCGAGCGTCCAAAATGGAGAGTCTCATTCTCCATCACCATGAAGAACACAAGAATTTCAGACTGTTACTCATACAGATGTGAGGTGATAATTCAAATAGTATCGCCAGAAGCTATTCCCTAGAATCTTTTCTAAAAGCGTATGAATTATAGGTCCAGTGAATCTTGTTTCTTGTCATCCTGCTTTGTTCCAAAATATACTTAAATCTTCAACTCATTCATCTTTCTTATAGAATTTCTAGCAGTAACAGCGAGTTGCGGGAAGTTACTGATGCCATTGCTATTCTTTACCGGTGTGCCCAGTCTCCTAGTGCAGGGCGGTCTAGCAATGACAGTACACGCATTGAATTCTGTATGAGAAGAATCTCAGTCTGAACAGAATTACATGCTTAAATTTATTCTGTAGGATGAGTTTTGGTGCCTCTGGGCAGGAAAATCAGCAGTTGGATACCCATGAGCTGAACTCTGTACATGAATTCTTGAACATAAAAACAAAACTGTACTTAACCTGGCGAGAGAGTGACAGGAAGTCAGCAATATCACTTTAGTCTAATAGCTCCATGGAGTTGTAACCAGATACCACCTCAAGCCAATATCTTTGTATAACTGCAGTGGTATAATCATTAAATGCTGCACAATATTGAAATTAATTTATCGTTACACTGATGTACCCCAAACTATTGGAAAATAGCTTCCCATTATCTACTCAAAAAAGGAAAATAATTCCTGATATAAAAGGGAGAAGGTGAGTGAGAGTACAGCACTGCGGAGGGAGGGATTGTCTATGTGGGTCCTCAACAGTGATCTGAGCCAGAAAACCTTTTCCCATTCCTATGCCCTTATGAAGTATGTGTGTGATAATTGCACCCCATTGGTCATACCTCACACTGTAAAAATACATTTCCTGTATCTGGTGAGCTCCACCAATCAATTTGCTTTCACCTCATTGTTTTTATTTACTGGAGTGAAGAAACTCAAAAGAGCAGAGGTGACATGTATTTGCTTTTCCACTAACTTCATATTCTAACAAGGGCAATTAAACAAGCATCACCCCTCCAAGTCCTTCAACCCGACGGCCCAACTCCTCTAACCTGGCGTGGTTTGGAGCCGTCGGGAATCCCACAGTTCGAGATTAAAAATAGGGATTAGGATATAAACTGCCTGTTAACTACCTGTTAACAGGCAGTTAATTGTCACTAATCCCTTCCCGCCTCAGGTAGGCGGGTCCCAGTGCGGGGCGGGTACCCGCCTCCTTTGAAACTTTCATGGAGGCAGGTTTTGGCCGGGATGGTGTCGGGACCCCCGAATTCGGGGCTTTAACCTCCTACACGCCTCCAATCCCGACTCCACGGGTCAGTTAAAATCGAGGCCAATGTATTTCGACATTTCAGAAGCAGTAGCATTGTAAGTTATACAAATATATTTTTCTTTTCACTTCTTAAATGTTTTACAATTTAACATAAACTTTTAAAGCACATCAGAAGGCATAATGATTTTAATTCATTAAACCAACTGTAATTCGAATTGACTACCATAAGCACACTGAATTTATTATACCACCATGTTCAGCAATAAACAGGCTTTTTATGCCACAGATTAATTTGGAATATTCAATTTCACCAGAAAATGTGAAAGGCCCTTTGTCCCATATGTCACTAAAATTACAATTATCAAGATTTAAGAATAATCACAAGGTTTTTTTTTTGCCATGGGCACTATCTGATAACATTTTTTTCAAACAACACCAATTGAAGATAATGTGGTCTATATTTAACATTGTTGCACCCGTTTTATGGGCTAATGATAACCAATTTAGAAATGCAGAGGCCCACGCCTGATCTGTACAAGCATTGAGGCCACTGCTAAATTGGTCGGGGCTTTTTTAAGGCAGCCCTGGCGGCTGCCTGAAAAAGCCACAGGCAATATCGAAATGAGCCTCCTGCGCTCACATCCGAGCCGGATTGGTAAATGGATTGCGCAAGCTCTGACTGGTCATAGAGCCATAACAGCACAGAAGGAGGCCATTCGGCGCATCGAGTCCATGCCGGCTCTCAGTAGAGCAATCCAGTCAGGCCCATTCCCGCTCTATCCCCATAGCCCTGCAAGTTTATTTCCCTGAAGTGCCTATCCAGTCTCGCCTGGAAAATATTGAGTGTCTCCGCTTCCACCACATCCATCGGCAGCGAATTCCAGGTCATCACCACTTGCTGCGTAAAAAAGTTTTACCTCACATCCCCTCTGTATCTCTTGCCCAAAACTTTAAATCTGTGTCCCCTAGTCCTTGTACCATCAACTTGTGGGAACAGCCTTTCCCCGTCTAGCCTATCCAAACCCGTCATAATCTTGTACACCTCTATCAAATCACCCCTCAACCTCCTTTGCTCTAAAGAAAACAAATCCAGCTTCTCCAACCTGTCCTTGTAGCTAAGATCCCCCATCCCCGGAATCATTCTGGTAAATCTCCTCTGCACCCTCTCAAGGGCCTTCACATCCTTCCTAAAGCTTGGTGACCAGAACTGGATGGAATACTCCATTTGTGGCCTAACCAGCGCTTTATAAAGGTTCAGCATAACTTCTCTACTTTTGTACTCAATATCTCTATTTATGAAGCCCAAGATCCCATATGCTTTGTTAACCACTCTCTCAATATGTCCTGCCACCTTCAGGGACCTATGCACATTAACTCCCAGGTCCCTCTGTCCCTACACGCTCTTTAAAACTGTGCCATTAAGTGTATATTGCCTTTCCCTGTTCCTTCTGCCAAAATGCATCACCTCACACTTCTCTGTATTAAATTCCATCTGCCACTTGTCTGTCCATTCTGCTAGCCTTTCTATGTCCTGTTGCAGTCGATTGGTATCATCATCACTGTTTGCCACACCCCCAAGTTTGGTGTCATCAGCAAATTTAGAAATTCTACTCTGTATTCCAATGTCCAGGTCATTTATATATATCAAAAATAGCAGTGGCCCCAACACTGACCCTTGTGGAATACCACTGGCTACCATCCTCCAGTCTGAAAAACAGCCATTTACCACAACTCGCTCTTTTCTGTCCTTAAGCCAATTCAATATATATCAATGATTACAATATATATCAATGATTTGGATGAGGGAACCAAATGTAATATTTCCAAGTTTGTTGATGGCACAAAACTTGGTGGGATTGTGAGTTGTGAGGAGGATGCAAAGAGGCTTCAAAGCGATTTAGGCAAGTTGAGTGAGTGGGCAAATACATGGCAGAAGCAGTATAACGTGGATAAATGTGAAGTTATCCACTTTGGTAGGAAAAACAGAAAGGCAGAGTACTATTTAAATAGTGATAGATTGGGAAATATTGATGTACAGAGGGACCTGGGTGTCCTTGTACACCAGTCACTGAAATCAAACATGCAGGTGCAGCAAGCAGTTAGGAAAGCAAATGGTATGTTGGCCTTCATTGCAAGAGGATTTGAGTACAGGAGCAAGGATATCTTACTACAGTTGTACAGGACCTTGGTGAGACCACACCTGGAGTACTGTGTGCAGTTTTGGTCTCCTTACCTAAGAAAGGATATACTTGCCATAGAGGGAGTGCAGCGAAGGTTCACCAGACTGATTCCTGGGATGGCAGGACTGTCGTATGAGGAGAGACTGGGTCGACTAGGCCTGTATTCACTAGAGTTTAGAAGAATGAGAGGGGATCTCATTGAAACGTGTAAAATTCTGACAGGGCTAGACAGACTGGATGCAGGGAGGATGTTTCCCCTGGCTGGGGGGTCTAGATTAAGGGGTCACAATCTCAGGATACAGGGTAGGACATTTAGGACTGAGATGAGGAGAAATTTCTTCACTCAGAGGGTGGTGAACCTGTGGAATTCTCTACCACAGAAGGCCGTGGAGGCCAAGTCACTGAAAATATTTAAGAAGGAGATAGATTTCTAGACACAAAAGACATCAAGGGACATGGGGAGAGAGCGGGAATATGGTATTGAGATACAGAATCAGCCATGATCATATTGAATGGCGGAGCAGGCTCGAAGGGCCGAATGGCCTACTCCTGCTCCTATTTTTTCTATGTTTCTGTGTCTATGTTTCCTTATCCAAGCTGCCACTGACCCACCTATTCCATGAGCCTCAATTTTGTTAACCAGCCTTCTATGTGGTACTCTGTCAAATACATGCAACAATCCATGTAGACAACATCCGTTGCATTCCCTTCATCAACCCTGTTACTTCATCAAATAATTCAATTAGATTAGTCAAACACGATTTGCCTTTTACAAATCTGTGTTGGCTCTCCTTAATTAGCTTAAACCTCTCCAAGGCTGAACTTAGAGGCACAGTCACTGGACTCTCCACTACCTGCATAGGACATCAAGCAGCAAAAGTAAAAGCCCAGTCTCGGAGTGCCCATTAATTTTTTCCTTGATTATTGTTTCTAAAACTTTACCCACCACTGATGTTAAACTGACCGGCCTGTAGTTACTAGGATTGTTCTTACACCCTTTCTTGAACAATGGTGTCACAATTGCCACTTTCCAATCCTCAGGCAACTCCCCCGCATCTAGGGGAGATTGGAAAATTATGGCAAGCCCTTCCGCTATCTCCTCCCCCAATTCCCTTAGCAACTTGGGATGCAAGCCAGGTGACTTGTCCACTCTAAGCATACTCAGCCTTTCTAGTACATCCAGTCTATCAATTTTCACCCCTTCCATTGCTTCTACCTTTTCCACTTCTACCGATATTTTTTCAGCATCCACCTCCCTTAGTAAACACCGACACAAAGTACTCATTGAGTATTCTATCCTTGCCCTGTGCCTCTAAGCATATATCACCTTCTTTGTCTCCAATAGGCCCCACCCCGCCTCTTACTGCCCGCTTACTGTTTACATGCCAGTAGAAGATTTCTGGGTTCCCTTTTATGTTATCCGCCATTCTAATCTCATATTCTCTCTTTGCCAATCTTATTTTCAACTTCACATCCCCTCTCAACTTATTGTATTTGGTCTGGTTCTCCCTTGAAGAATTCACCTGACATGCATCATACACCCTCTTTTTTTGTTTCATCATCTTCTCTATCTCTCTGGTCATCCAAGGAGTCCTTGCTTTGGTTCCCTTACCCTTCCCTCTTGTTGGAATGTACCTAGCCTGTACTTGGAACATCTCTTCCTTAACGATCACCCATTGTTCTGTTACAGTTTTTCCGGGTCTTGAGCAGCTTTAAAAATTTCCCAAAATTTCTAAAATGTTCTTTTTTGTGGAGTCAGAATGAATAGGAGAGCTCCTCCTGGCTCCACAAAACAACTGCGGGTTGCTGCCCTCTCGGCGCAGGGCGAAATTGGTAAGTTCCTGACATGCGAGCTACGCCTGGGTACCTGATTGGCGCCCGCAACTTGCCTGAATTATTCAGATGAGGCCCAAGGCTGACCTTAGAGGCACAGTCACTGGACTCTCCACTACCTGCATAGGACATCAAGCAACAAAAGTAAAAGCCCAGTCTCAGAATGCCCAGGATCAAACCTTTCTAAATTCTACAAGGCACTGCTCCTGGAACTGGCACCCATCCTGCTGTAACCCTTCCATCATGTTGAAGAGACGAGCACCCTCCCACACACTTTTAAATTAATTGTAAATGCACTGGTTCACAAAAATGGCAAGGACTTCTCCCTCTCCATCCTATAACAATGCTCAGCACTGACTACAAAATGCCGGCCAAAATCCTGGCCATCTAATTGGAGACAATTGTCCATCCATGTAGACATCCATGGAGTAGAGGCTGGAGAAATAAAACATGAATCATCAAAGCTGATAACGTAGCCAAAAAAATCAAGGAGTTTGGCCAGTTCTCAGGATGCAAGCTTAACTATTCCAACACTGAGGGCATGTCTTTCACCCAGGATACCCCTACACAAATTTGCATGGTCAGTGGGTGGCTTCAAATACCTCGGGGTAAGAATGACTCCCTAGCTCACTTGTCTAAAAAAATTAAACTTCCCCTCATGACTCCCATGGCCAGCTTATATGTTGACCCAGACATTGTGGAGAGTAAGCACAATGAAAATGAAACGACTTCCCTGACTCCTCTATCTATTTTTAGATGCTGCCATTCAGGAACCCAGCCCAGGACTCTTGACAGATTCTTATGGGCAGGCAAAAAACAATGAATTAACATCAAGGAGTATATAACCTCCCCATTCTCAGGCATTATCATAGAATCATAGAATGATACAGCACAGAAGGAAGCCATTCAACCCATTGTGCCTGTGCCGGCTCTTTGGTAGAGCTATCCAATTAGTCCCACTGCCCTGCTCTTTCCCCATAGCCCTTTAAATGTTTTCCCTTCAAGTAATTATCCAATTCCCTTTTGAAAGTTACTATTGAATCTGCTTACACCACCCTTTCAGGCAGTGCATTCCAGTTCACAATAAATCTCTACGTAAAAAAATGATTTCCTCATGTCACCTCTGGCTCGTTTGCCAATCACCTTAAATCTGTGTCGCTAATTACCAACCCTTCTCCCACTGGAAACAGTTTCTCCTTATTTGCTCTATCAAAACCGTTCATGATTCTGAACACCTCTATCAAATCTCTTCTTAACCTTCTCTGTTCTAAGGAGAACTACCCAGCTTCCCCAGTCTCTCCACATAACTGAAGTCCCTCATCCCTGGTACCATTCTAGTAAATCTCTTCTGCACCCTCTCTAAGGACTTGACATCCTTCCTAAAGTGTGGTGCCCAGAATTGAACACAATATTCCAGCTGATGCCTAACTAGTGTTTTATAAAAGTTTAGCATAACTTCCTTGCGTTTGTACTCTGAGGGCTGGATTTTCATTGCGGAGGCGGGTAGGAGGCGGGACTGCAACTTTCGGGGTTGTAGTCCCACCTCCATCGAGTTGTAGCCATCCCACGTGATTGTGACTTGATTGACCTTGTTGAGCCCGCCCAGCGGGCTCAGCAGGCCAATTAAGGTGCACCCGGCAACAGGTGACGTCACAGATTGATATTTTATCTGTCAAGACCTTTTGACAAACGAAATATCAGCGTATGACAGCTGTTTGAAGCTGTCAAACACTGACAATCTGTACTCTAAGTTAATTCCTTCCTCTCAGGATGATTTAGAGATCTCTCCGGAATAGAAAGCTGAATGCTGCAATTTTTGACACATCGCGGCCATTCTGCTTTCTGTGCCTCCTGAGACCTGAAGGAAGGAAGGCTGTAATAAGTAAAACTTCTTTAAACACTTTAAACACACCAAACACACTTACTTCTGCACTCATGCACCCATCACTCACCAGAACACCGGACATCTCGACCCCTCCAAACCCTTCAGCCCGACGGCCCGCCTCGCTAACTTGGCGTGGTTTGGAGCCATCGGGAATCCCACACTTCAAGAATAAAAATAGGGATTAGGCTAAAAACTGCCCGTTAACTGCCTGTTAACAGGCAGTTAATTGGCACTAATCCCCTTCCCGCCTCAGGGAGGCGGGTCCCAGAGCAGGTCGGGTACTCGCCTCCTTTGAAACTGGCATGGAGGCGGGTTGGGGGCGGGATGGGTTCGTGCCCCCCGATTTCGGGATTTTAACCCCCCACACACCTCCAATCCCGCCTCCATGGCCCAATGAAAATCCTGCCCTATGCCTCTATTAATAAAAACAGAGAGTAGGAATAAACGGGACTTTTTCAAGTTAGCTGGCTGTAACCAGTAGGATACCGCAAAGATCAGTGCTTGGGCCTCATCTATTTACAATCTATATTAATGACTTAGATGAAAGGATCGAGTGTAACGTATCCAAGTCTGCTGATGATACAAAGTTAGGTGGGATAGTAAGCTGTGAGGAAGATGCAAAGAGACTGCAGAGAGATATCGACAGGTTGACTGAGTGGGCAAGAACATGGCAAATGGAATGCAATGTGGGGAAGTGTGAAGTTATCCACTTTGGTAGGAAAACAAAAAAGCAGAATATTTTTTGAATGGTGAGAGACTGGGAAATGTTTACACTCAGAGGGACCTGGGTGTCCTTGTACATGAATCGCAGAAAATTAACATGCAGGTTCAGCAAGCAATTAGGAAAGCAAATGGTATGTTAGCTTTTGTTACAAAGGGATTAAAGTATAATAGTAAAGAAGTCTCACTACAATTATACAGGGCATTGATGAGGCCACACCTGGAGTACTGTGTACAGTTCTGGTCTCCTTACCTAAGGAAAGACATACTTGCCTTAGAGGGAGTGCAGCAAAGGTTCACTGGACTGATTCCTGGGATGGGGAGATTGTCCTATGAGGAGAGATTGAGTAGACTAGGCCTATATTCCTTAGAGTTTAGAAAAATGAGAGGTGATCTAATTGAAACATATAAAATTCTTAAGGGGCTTACATAAGAACAACAACAACAACAAGAAGTATTTATATAGCGCCTGTAACATAGTAAAACGTCCCAAGGCTCTCCACAGGAGTATTTTAAGACATAAAAATTTGACACCGATCCACATAAGGATAAATTAGGGCAGGTGACCAAAAAGCTTGGTCAAAGAGGTAGGTTTTAAGGAGCACCTTAAAGGAGGAAAGAGAAGTAGGACAGGTTTAGGCAGGGAATTCCAGAGCATAGGGCCTAGGCAACAGAAGGCACGGCGAACAAAGGTTGAGCGATTATAATCAGGCATCCTCAAGAGGGCAGAATTAGAGGAGCGCAGATATCTCGGAGGGTTGTGGGGCTGAAGGAGATTACAGAGATAGGGAGAGGCAAGGCCCTGAAGGGATTTGAAAACAAGGATGAAAATTTTGAAATTGAGGCGCTGCTTAACCGGGAGCCAATGTAGGTCAGCGAGCACAGGGGTGATGGGCGAACAGGACTTGGTGCGAGTTAAGACACGGGCAGACAAGTTTTGGATGACCTCAAATTTACGTAGGGTGGAATGTGGGAGGCCAGCCAGGAGTGCGTTGGGATAGTCAAGTCTAGAGGTAAAAAAGACATGGATAAGGGTTTCAGCAGCGGAGGAGCTGAGGCAAGGGCAGAGACGGGCGATGTTACAGAGGTGGAAGTAAGCGGCCTTTGTTATGCCACGGATATGTGGTCGGAAGCTCATTTCAGGGTCAAATATGACACCAAGGTTGCGAAAAGTGTGGTTCAGCCTCAGACAGATGTTAGGGAGAGGGATGGAGTTTGTGGCGGGGACCGAAAACAATGGCTTCGGTATTCCCAATATTTAATTGGAGAAAATTTTTGCTCATCCAGAACTGTATGTTGGACAAGCAGTCTGACAATTTAGAGATCATGGAGGGGTCAGGAGAAGAAGTAGTGAGGTAGAGCTGGGTGTCATCAGCGTACATGTGGAAACTGACACTCTGTTTTCGGATGATAGAAACATAGAAATATAGAAGATAGGAGCAGGAGTAGGCCATTCGGCCCCTCGAGCCTGCTTAGGCTCATCCCATTCAATGAGATCATGGCTGATCATCCAAATTCAGTACCTTGTCCCTGCCTTCTCTCCATATCCCTTGATCTCTTTATCCTTAAGAAATATATCTAACTCCTTGAATATATTTAATGAATTGGCCTCCACTGCCTTCTGTGGTAGAGAATTCCACAGGTTCACCACTCTCTGGGTGAAGAAATTCCTCCTCATCTCTGTCCTAAATGGCTTATCCCTTATCCTTAGACTGTGACCCCTGGTTCTGGACTCCCCGGCCATTGGGAACATTCTTCCTGCATCTAGTCTGTCTAGTCCTGTTAGAATTTTATAAGTTTCAATGAGATCCCCTCTCATTCTTCTAAACTCCAGTGAGTATAAGCCCAATCAACCCAATCTCTCCTCATACGTCATTCCTGCCATCCCAGGTATCAGCCTGGTGAATCATCACTGAACTCCCTCCATGGCAAGAACATCCTTCCTCAGGTAAGGCGACCAAAACTGCACATAATACTCAAGGTGTGGTCTCACCAATGCCCTGTACAACTGCAGCAAGACATCCTTGTTCCTGTACTCGAAACCTCTCGCTACGAAGGCCAACATACCATTTGCCTTCTTAATCGCCTGCTGCACCTGCATGCTTACCTTCAGCGACTGGTGCACAAGGACACCCAGGTCTCTTTGCACTTCCCCTTCTCCCAATCTATTGCCATCCAGATAATAATCTGCCTTCCTGTTTTTGACACCAAAGGGGATAACCTCGCATTTATCCACATTATATTGCATCTGCCATGCTTCTGCCCAATCACCCAACCTGTCCAAATCATACTGGAGTTTCTCAGTATCCTCCTCACAGCACACACGCCCACCCAGCTTTGTGTCATCTGCAAACTTGGAGATATTACATCTAGTTCCCTCGTCTAGATCAATAATATATATTGTGAATAGCTGGGGTCCTAGGACCGATCTCTGCGGTACCCCACTAGTCACTGCCTGCCACTCGGAAAAAGACCCGTTTATTCCAACTCTTTGCTTTCTGTCTGCCAACCAGTTCTCTATCCAAGTCAATAACTTGCCCCCAAACCCATGTGCCTTAACTTTACACACTAATCTCTTATGCGGGACTTTATCGAAAGCCTTCTGAAAGTCCAAATACACCACATCCACTGGTTCTCCCTTATCTATTTTACCAGTTACATCCTCAAAAAATTCCAGTAGGTTAGTCAAGCACGATTTACCTTTTGTAAATCCAAGTTGACTTTGTCCGATCCTGTCACTGTTTTCCAAGTGCTCTGCTATTACAAGGGGCAACATGTAGCTGAGAAATAGGAGGGAGCCAAGGATAGATCCTTGGGGGGTCACCAGAGGTAACGATGCGGAAGCGGGAAGAGAAGCTGTTGCAGGTGATTCTCTGGTTACGATTAGATAGATAAAAATGGAACCAGACAAGTGCAGTCCCACCCAGCTGGATGACGGTGGAGAGGCGTTGGAGTAGAATGGAGTGGTCAACCGTGTCAAAGACTGCAGACAAGTCAAGAAGGATGATGTTAGATCCGGGTATCTTAATGTTGTGTCCTTTCAATAATCAGACAAAGACTGCAGGGAACGATCAACAGGTGTTTACTGGATGAAGTTCAAACTGCAACTGACTGTACAGAGCGCCACTCAGGGCTTATATACAGGTGTGGTCACTGCTAGTACTACAGGATACAGGAGCTGTAAAAAGTAGTTCTCCCCCTTAAAGGTACATACACTACAATTCCTCCCCTTTTAGATTAACACTACCATAACACTCATTTAACAATTAAACATCAAACTAATTACAATTAACACTTTTAACATGCAACATTAACTGGAAATAGTCTATTTATAAATTCAGTCTTTCGGGAGGCTTCCTGATTATTTCTGGATAACGCCTTTCCCGAGTGTCTCGCTCTTGGTGTGGAGACGGTTCTAACACCCTGTCGTCAGTTGATTCATCAGCTTCCAATGCTATTGTTTCTGAGGTAGATGCGACCTGTACGTCGGGTTCCTCACCAGGTACGTATGGCCGAGACATGGGGATGACTTGTTCCTGTGACTCTCGGATCTGGTCAGCATGGCGTCTCACAATGTTCTCCCCAACATCCACTGTGTACATTAGTGGCCCCTGCCGTGTGCATATCGTTCCTGGTTGCCATTTCTCTGTTCGGTAGTCGCAGGCTAAGACTGGTTGCCCTACATTGAAGCTCCTTGTCGGCTTCTCATTGATGTGCTGGAATTGCTTATTCTCAACATCTCTTCGTACATTTGGTCTGAGCAAATCCAGACGAGATCTCAACCTTCGGTTAAAGAACATCATGGCCGGGGCCTGGTTGGTGACTGCATGTGTCTCATTTCTGTAGGCTAACAGGAAATTGTCCACCTTATGCTGCAGTGGAATGTTGTCATCGCACATGGCCTTTACTGCTTTTTTAAAGGTTTGTACGAACCTCTCAGCCAATCCATTTGTGGCTGGATGATATGGGGCAGATGTGTAATGCCTTACCCCATTCCTTTTCATAAATCTTCGAAACTCTCGGACACAAACTGTGGTCCGTTATCAGAGCAAATCTGCTCTGGCAAGCCGTTCCTGGCAAAAATGGTCCGTAGGACTGCAATAGTTTTCTCCGTGGTGGTGGAGAACATTCTGATCACTTCAGGCCATTTCGAGTGTGCATCCACGGCTATTAAAAACATTGAGTGCATGAAGGGACCAGCAAAGTCAATATGCACCCGTTGCCATGGAGATGAGGGCCACTCCCATGGGTGTAGGGGGGCATGTGGTGGTGCATTTTGGACCTTCTGGCATCCTGAGCAGCTCTTTGTCAGGTCCTCGATTTGCTGATCGATCCCCGGCCACCACACATAAGCCCTAGCAAGGCTTTTCATTTTCACCCCTCCCAGATGGCCTTCGTGAAGCTCATTGAGCACTCTCTCCCTTAACTTGGGTGGAATTACCACTCGGGATCCACACATCAAGGTCCCCTGGCATACTGACAGCTGTTCTCTTCTGGATGAGAATGCTGGCAACAGTGAGTCGCCATGTGCTGGCCATCCCTTCACCGTCAAATCATATACCCGAGACAGTGTCGGGTCATTTCAGGTCTCCATCTCTATACCAGCGTTAGTTACTGGCAAGCATTCAATTATAGTCAAATGAAATATTTCGACAGGATCCACTGCTGGTGCTTCCTCCGCAATAGGCAGTGGCAGGCATGATAGCCCATCAGCGTTTCCATGCTGTTTCGTGCCCTTATACTCGATATCATATTGGTGCGCCCCTAGAAAAAGGGACCATCTTTGTAGCCGTTGCGCAGTCATCACTGGAACGCACTTCTTTGGATTAAAGATGGAGACAAGTGGTTGGTGGTCAGTCAGCAAGGTGAACTGCTGCCCGTGCAGATAGTGATTGAACTTTTTCACTCCCCACACTAGGTTGAGGGCCTCCCTGTCAATCTGGGTGTAGTTACGCTCGGCTGAGGTTAGTGACCGAGACGCAAAGGCTACTGGCCTCTCCGAGCCGTCCGGGAATTTGTGCGACAGCACCGCTCCAATGCCATAGGGTGATGCATCACACGCCAACAGAATTGGTAGTGCTGGGTTGAAATGAGCCAACACCTCTTTCGATGTGATCAATGCTTTGCTCTTCTGGAAAGCTCGTTTACATTCGTCACTCCACTTCCATGGTACCCCCGTTTGCAGTAGGGTGTTCAGTGGGTGTAGTACGGTAGACAAATTCGGCAAGAACTTATGGTAGTAGTTCACCAGCCCGAGGAACGACCTCAGTTGTGACACATTTTCCGGTGCTGGAGACTTGACTACTGCCTCAATCTTTTCAGGGGACTTATGTAACCCCTCTTTATCAATAACGTGGCCACAATACGAGATCTGCTCCTGGAAAAACTCGCATTTGTGGCGATTAGCTCGGAGCCCATATTCCTTCAATCTAGTGAGCACCTGCTCCAGGTTGGCGAGGTGATCACTGTCATTTTTGCCCGTGACCAGGATGTCATCCAAATAACACTGGGTCCCTGGAATCCCTTGCAGGACTTGATCCATTGCCCTTTGCCAAATAGCCGGAGCCGATGCTACCCCGAACACCAGACGGTTGTATTGGTAGGGACCTTTATGAGTGTTGATCGTGAGGTACTGTTTCGAGGCTTCTTCTACCTCCATTTGCAGGTACGCCTGGGCCAGATCAATCTTAGTGAAGCGTTTCCCTCCAGATAGCGAGGCGAAAACATCTTCAATCCGCGGAAGCGGATATTGTACAGTGTGAAGGACTAGGTTCACTGTCACCTTAAAGTCCCCACAGATGCGAACCTTCTTTGGTTCCCCAGGCATATTACTCAACGACCTCTTCATTACAGGAACGATGGGTGTAGCCCACTCGCTCCAGTCCACTTTGGACAGTACTCCTGAACGTTCCAACCCTTCCAGCTCTGCTTCGACGGCTGGGCGGATCGCATAAGGTACCGGTCTGGCCTTAAAAAACTTTGGGCTTGCATTTTCCTCTATTTTGATCGTCGCTGTTATGCCTTTTTGTGTTCTGAGTCCCTGCTGGAACACTTCTTGTGCATCAGTTAGCATTTTTGACAGTCGTCCAGGTGTGACATCATCATCCTTTTTGGCATCTACAGTCAGTGCTTGTATGGAATGCCAATCTAGCTGTATCTTCCGGATCCATTCACGTCCTAGTAGTGGTGGTCCTCCATCTGGCAATACATATAGGTCCATTTTTGGTGTTTCCTTGCCATTATATATAAAGTTCACTGTGGTATCTTGAGGTGGCCATAGATGGAGACAGACACCGGTTAACTCCTTAACATGGTTTAATCAACGCTCGCACATAAAAGCTTCTGCCATGAGGCAGCAAAAACAAAGAGTACAACCAGTACAGATCAGACTTAACTCAGGAGAGCAATTGCCACAGCACCACCTGGTGGATCAGGTTACTACACTCCTCCCCCCTTAAGATTGCCGTATGCAATTCTTAAACAATAACCCTTACTAGGTACTACGTTTTAATTAACCAGTATGCTCTAACCATGGTTAACCCCTGACTAATTTAACAGGTTTGTATAAGTCTTTCTGGTTGCTTGCGAATCCTTTGTGAACGTCTTAATTCCACTTGTGGTGGATTCTCAGATTCATTCGCACTTGAGATTGGAGTGGTCTCTGATGTTGGTTTTACTCTGTCCCGCAGTGGCCTGGCAGTACCAGTGTCCACTGGCACCTTATAAGCCGTGCTGGGTCCTGGAACAGCCTCCTCTACTGCCCTTTGTTCCATCTGAGGCAGTTCCCCCTGCTGCCGGCTGAAAAGCTGATCCACATGCCGAGAAACCCCTCGACCATCCCCTAGTAACACGGAGTACGACACAGGTCCTGTAATGTCCTGGATTAGTCCTGGTATCCATTTAGGTCCATAACCGAAGTTCCGGGTGTACACAGAGTCCCCTATGGCGAAATGGCAAGCTTTAGTATGTTTGTCATGGTACGCTTTTTGGTTTGATCGTTTTGTCTCAACCTTGCTTTTGAGATCTAGGTGTGTCAGGTCTAACGTGCACCGCAACTTTCTCCCCATCATCAACTCAGCCGGAGAAAGCCCCGTGGTAGCTTGGGGTGTTATACGATAACTAAACAAGGCTCTATTGAGCTTGGTCTCCAGGGTGTCACCTGAGCTCTTCCTCATGAGCTCCTTAAAAGTCTGCACGGCTCGCTCGGCTAACTCACTTGCGCTGGGTGATATGGAGCCGAGGTGACATGTGTGATTCCATTCCTTACCATGAATTCTTTGCTCCCTTCACTAACAAAACACTGTGCATTGTCGGATACAATCATTTCTGGAATACCATGCATGCTGAAGCTGTTCCTGAGACAATTCAGTGTGGCATCAGTCGTTGCAGAGCTCACTGGATAAACGTCGATCCACTTTGAGTGAGCGTCAACCAGCACCAAAAACATTTTGCCCATAAAACGTCCCGCATAGTCTATGTGAATTCTCCTCCAGGGTTTGCTGGGCCACTCCCAGGGATGGAGTGGTGCCCCGGTAGGTGCTTTCCTCTGTTCCTGACATATAGTGCATGACTTTACCTTTGACTCAATTTCAGCATCCAAGTTAGGCCACCACAGGTAGCTCCTAGCCAGTCCTTTCATTCTAGTCATTCCTGGGTGCGATTGATGCAACTGTTCCATCAAAGTAGAGCGTCCCCGCTCTGGGACTATGATGCGTGCTCTCCATAGCACACATCCATCTTGGACACTGAGCTCGTGCTGTCTCTGTCTGTACGGCGTGAACTCCGGTCCCTCACGGTGATCTGGCCAGCCTTTTAACACATACTCACGGACCCTTGACAGAACGGGGTCCTTGGCTGTCCAGCCCTGGATTTGCACTGAAGTCATCAGGGGACTGATCTCCTGATCCAGCATCAGGACGTGCTCCTCAGGGGAAGTACTGCGAGGAGATTTTGAGAGGGGCAGGCGGCTGAGAGCATCCGCGTTCCCGTTTTCCTTGCCGGCTCTGTACGTGATCACATATTCATAGGCTCTTAGTATTACTGCCCATCTCATTATTCTCTGTGGTGCCTCGCTTTCATCTCATTCAGTAAGCTAATAAGAGGCTTGTGGTCAGTACTGATTACAAACTTCCTCCCATATATGTACTTATGGAATTTCTTTACTCCAAATATAATGGCCAACCCCTCTTTATCAAGCTGTGAATAGTTCTTTTCCGCAGCTGTGAGCGTGCGTGAAACAAACCCGATGGGCCTTTCCGCTCCATCTGGCATGCGGTGGGCCAACACTGCCCCCACTCCATAGGGTGATGTGTCACAGGACATTATCAGCTCCTTCTTCTCGTCGTAATGCACTAACACCCTGCTGGACTGAAGTAGCTCCTTTGACTGCTGAAACGCTTTTGCTTGCTCTGGCCCCCAACGCCATGGCTCCTCCTTTCTCAGCAGTTTGTGCAGGGGTGCCAGCAGCATCGATAAGTTTGGAAGAAACCGGTTATAATAATTCAGGAGCCCTAGATAGGCTTTCAGTTCAGTCACTGAGGTGGGTGCCCGCACTTTCCCTGGTAATGGATGGAGGCCTGTGGCATCCACCCGATGTCCCAGGAATGTAACTTCCTTCTCCATGAAACTACACTTACTCCGTTTCAGGCGTAGCTCCGCCTCTTCCAGCCACTGTAGCACTTTGTCCAGTGTTTTTAAGTGATCCTGATCGTCACTTCCTGTTAGCAGAATATCATCTCAGTACACGGCCACCTTTGGAATGCCCTGCAGAATGCCCTCCATAGTCCGTTGGAATATTGCTGGGCTAGAACTGACACCAAATGGTAACCTGGCATACGTGAACAGCCCCTTGTGCGTGTTCACCGTGACAAACTTTTTTGATTCTTCATCTAGCAATATCTGCTGATACGCATGACTCATGTCCAGTTTGCTGAATCTTTCTCCCCCAGCGAGCGATGTTAACATGTCCTCCATTCTCGGAATGGGGTACTGTTCCAGTGATGATACTCTGTTCACTGTTAACTTATAGTCACCACACACCCTTACGTTACCGTCGGGCTTCAATACCGGGACTATTGGTGCCACCCAGTCTGAAAATTTCACTGGTTCTATTACTTTGTCCTTTTGCAGGCGATCTAGTTCTGCCTCAACCTTGGTTTTCATTGCAAAAGGTACCGACCTTGGTTTAAAGAAACGAGGCGTGGCATCACTGGCTACATGAATCTTGGCTGTGGCTCCCCTTAAGGTGCCTAGTTCGTCCTTGAACACTAACTCATGCTTCATCAGCACTTCTTGCAGTGCCTCTGTACTGTCCTCCATTTTATTCATTGCCTGCCAGTCCACACTCAACTCACTGATCCACCCTCGCCCTAACAGGTTTGGCCCTGACCCTGCTACCACTACCACCGTAAGCTCTTTGGTGACTCCTTTGTGTTCCACTTGTACTTCGGCCGCCCCCAAAATGTCCACCTTCTGTCCTGTGTAGGTTTTGAGACTAATGGGGCATGTACCTAGCTCTGGTACTTTTGCTTCCCCCCATAGCTTGGCGTACTCAGTCTGCGACATTATGGTTACACTACATCCGGTGTCAATCTCAAACTTTACTTGACCTCCGTTCACTATCAAATACTGAGTGAGAGGGGGTACGTTGGGCCTTGAAGTGTCTATACTGTATATAATGAAAACCTCCCCACTAGACTCACTAGACTCTTCCTCTTGTATGTAATTAGCCCGCTTTGTGTACTATGCCCTCCCCCCTTTAGCATGCTTTGCCCCTTTAGCACTGCTTCTCTCACTCACTGCCCTTTTACAGACTTTCTTTAAGTGCCCTATTTTTCCACAATTGTGGCACTTTGTCTTTGCAAACCTGCAGTCCTTTGCATAATGGCTCATCCCGCCACATCGGTAGCAATCCCCAATCCCGACTGGTGGACTTTTCACGCCAGCTTCCATCTTGAAAACAGCTCCTCCCACTGGTTTACTCCATTTCTCCTTGCTCATACTGTTTAAGTCCTTAATGTCCTTGTTAGCCATCTCCATGGCTTGTGCTTTTTTAAGTGCCGTCTCAAACGTTAATCCTTCTTCTGACAGCAACCTTTGCTGTATACTGTCGTCGTTAACTCCGCATACTAGTCTGTCCCTTAACATGACTGTGAGCGTATTTCCAAAATTACAGCCCTGTGCGAGCTTCCGAAGCTCCTCCACATACTCAGTAACGCTTTCTTCCGGCCTCCTAATCCTTGAATTGAATTTCCATCTCTGTACTATTTCACTAGGTTTCGGGTTGAACTCACCAACTCGTCAAAAGATTTTTCTCCTGGCCGCTCCGGGTTCAGCAGATTCCTCATCCGTGTATAGGTTTGCACTCCCACACAACTCAGTAAAATGGCCCTTTTCTTTTCAGCACTGTCCACCTCGTTTGCCATAAAGAAATGGCCTAGTATTTCACAATACTCCTCCCAAGACTGCGACTTGCTGTCAAAAGGTGCCACGGAGCCTACCATTCCTGCCATCCTTGGAGTCCAGTCACTTCAGCCAAAAAATCAAACTCCGTTTCGACTCCCGCGGCCTAGCCTCGTGCTTTTCCGACTAGTTTGCTAACCAACCCGAGCACCTCTTCCGAATACTCCAAAACTCTTCCGTCCTTTATTCTCGTCGCCATATGTGGTATCTTGAGGTGGCCATAGATGGAGACAGATACCGGTTAACTCCTTAACATGGTTTAATCAACACTTGCACATAAAAGCTTCTGCCATGAGGTAGCAAAAACAAAGAGTACAACCAATACAGATCAGACTTAACTCAGGAGAGCAATTGCCACAGCACCACCTGGTGGATCAGGTTACTCATAACCTCCCAGGTTACTACACACCCTTATTTTTCCTTTGGGGTAGACTTTTTGCCCCGTGTACGTCTTCAAGACAATCTTTGTATCTCTCAAGGGTATATGTGAGAATAGCCGCTTGTAGTCCCTTCAGTTTATGACTGTTAGGGCTGATCCTGTGTCCAATTCCATTTTCACTTGGACTCCTGCTATCTTGAGCGTAACCCAGATAGTTTGGTGATCCTCCGTTTTGATCACATTATGTAGTTTCAGACAACCCAGCTCCTTGTTTCCGGAGTCTGTATCACTCATCTGTTCGTCTGAACTACTCTCCGTCACCTTATGTACCTTCTTGTACTTCTCCTGTGGAGATTTCTTGCTGCTGGTTTTCTTTCCCGACCTGCAGACTCTTGCTATGTCCTACTTTTCCACCCTGTCTGCACACTTTGTCCTTAAACCAGCAATCATTATGGTCGTGTGTTGTTCTGCCGCAGCGATAGCACTTCACTGTTCCGTATGACATTTCATTTGTGCCATATTCTTGCGGTCTCCATTGTATCTCTGCAGCGCCCCGTGTGGCTGCTTCGTGTGATACTGCCATGCTGAAAGCTTTGTCCAGCGTAAGATCCTTTTCTGATAGAAGCCGTTTCTGGGTTCCTTCACTTTGAAGCCCACACACAAACTTGTCCCTTAAAGTATCTGCTAGTGCCGTTCCAAACTGGCAGTGTTTCGATAGCTTGCGCAGTTCCATTAAATACTCAGCATTACTTTCATCTTTATGCTGGTTCATTTTGTGAAACTTAAATCTTTCTGCTATCAGCAGCGGTGTGGGGTTTAAGTGGTCCTGTAGGATTGACACTATGTTTTCAAAATCCTTTTCTACTGGCTTCTCTGGGGTTACTAGGTTTCGTAGTAAGCCATACGTTTTTGCACCCATTGAATTCAACAATACCAGCGCTTCCTTGTCATCTGGCACTTCATTCGCCTTGCAGTATACTTCTATGCGTTCGACATATGTCGTCCAATCTTCGACTTCATTGTCGAACGCTGTGATACTGCCACTCTTCGGCATTTTTGGGTGTGGTTAGACTGGCTTAAAATGGCGTCTCCCGTGCTTTCCTTTCTTCCCCGCTGCGGCTTAAAATGGCGTCTCCCGCGCTTTCCTTTCTTCCCCGCTGCAGCTTAAAATGGCGTCTCCCGCGCTTTCCTTTCTTCCCCCGCAGCGGCTTAAAATGACGTCTCCCACGCTGCTGCCAACGCCGCTCTCGGCGGTCCTCCTGGCAAATGGTGACGCCCTGTGGGCCTCGCGCGCTGCTCCTGCGCTGCTGCCAATGCCGTTCTCTGCGGTCCTCGTGGCAATGGCAGTGCCTCGCATTTTCCTGCACGCCTCTCCCCCATTGACGCTGCTCGGCCCCTGAACACCAGCTGCGCTCTGCTCTCTCTCGCCTCTCTCCCCCGTTGACGCCGCTCGGTCCCGAACACCGGCTGCGCTCTGCTCTCTCTCGTTGATGCTGCTCGGCCCTTGAACACTGGCTGTGCCCCGTGCGCTCTGTCCTCTCTCTCTCCCCCGTCGGCGCTGCTCGGCCCTTTCTGTGCCGCTCAGTCGGCTCTAGCCGCTGCTGTCCGGGAAGGGTCTGCGCATTAACTGTTGCCAGCCCGTTTCGCTGGACCACTGTGGTTGGAAGGCCAAGCCTGGCTCTTGACAGCCTCCCCTGCGATGCCCGTGCTTCTGGACTCGACCTCCTTATGCAGAGTTGCAGGTAGGTTCGAATCTTCTCGTCGCCAATGTTAGATCCGGGTATCTTAATGTTGTGTCCTTTCAATAATCAGACAAAGACTGCAGGGAACGATCAACAGGTGTTTACTGGATGAAGTTCAAACTGCAACTGACTGTACAGAGCGCCACTCAGGGCTTATATACAGGTGTGGTCACTGCCGGTACTACAGGATACAGGAGCTGTAAAAAGTAGTTCTCCCCCTTAAAGGTACATACACTACAGACGAGGAGGGATAGTTTACCTTTTTCACAGTCACAAAGGATGTAATTTGTGACTTTGATAAGAGCCGTTTCGGTACTGTGGCAAGGGCAGAAACCTGATTGGAGGGATTCAAACATGGAATTGCGGGATAGATGGGCACGGATTTGGGAGGCAACAACACGTTCAAGGACTTTGGAGAGGAAAGGGAAGTTGGAGATGGAGCGGTAGTTTGCAAGGATGGAGGGATCAAGGTTTGGTTTTTTGAGAGGGGTGATGATGGCAGATTTGAGGGAGAGGGGGACAGTACCTGAGGAGAGAGAACCGTTAACAATATCAGCTAACATGGGAACCAGAAAAGGAAGTTGGGTGGTCAGCAATTTGGTGGGAATAGGGTCGAGGGAGCAGGAGGTGGGTCTCATGGACAAGATGAGCGCAGAGAGGTCAGGAGGGGAGATCGGAGAGAAACTGGAGAAAGATGTGAGTTCAGGGCTAGGGCAGTGGGCAACCTTAGAGGATGTTTGGCCCAATGGGCTAGGGGAAGGAAGGGAAGTGGCAGAGGCAGCTGAATGGATGGTCTCAATCTTAGAGACAAAGAAGTCCATGAGCTCCTCACATTTGTTATTGGAGGTGAGGGTGTAGGAGACAGGGGAGAGGGGTTTAAGAAGATGGTTAGCAGTAGAGAATAGGAGCCGGGGTTTATCTTTGCATTCCAGAATGATTCTGGAATAGTGAGCAATTTTGGCAGACGAGAGCTTTATGTGGTCCAGCCAGATCTGGCGGAGAATGGCTAAACCAGTTGTCTGCCATATCCGTTCAAGTCTACGCCCCTTGGACTTAAGGCAGCGAAGATGAGAGCCGTACCAGGGGGAATGGCCAAGGTGAGAGAGGGTAAATGTTTTAGTAAGGACTAGGGCATCAAAGATAGTGGTGAGGGTGTAGTTGAGCAGATCAGTAGCTGCAGAAATGTCATGGTGAATGGAGGGCTGGACAGTTGGGATTTCATAAGTGCAGTTGTAAGAGAGTTGGGAGAGAGATTTTTCCAGGGGCGGACACAGAAGAAAGTAGGGTTGCGGGGGATGGTTGGAAGGGGGATGTGGGTGGAGAGCGATACGAGGAAATGATCAGAGATGGCCTTATCTGAAATTGGCACGATGGGAGTAGCGAGGCCACGAGAGAGGCAAGGTCAAGGGGGTGGCCATGAATATGGGTTGGGGAGTTTACAAGGAGGGAGAGATTAAGGAAGGATAGAAGGCTAGTGCACTCAGAGGAGAGAGAGCATAATGAATTGCGATGGATGTTGAAATCACCGAAGATGAGAAGTCGTTCGGTGCAGTGGCTGTGGGAGGAGAACAGTGAAGGTATCTCACTAATAAAATTTTTATGGTACAGGATTGGGCGGTAGAGAACAAGAATTTTAAATGAGAGGTGAGAGGGGTGGAATAAGGTGAGATGCTCAGAGGAGAAACTGCCGGAGGAATAGGGGGACAGAACAAGGTGTGTTTTGGTAATGAGAGCCACACCACCACCACGGTGGTCTGAGCGGGCAAGTGGTGGAAGGTATAGCTAGGTGGGGAGGTTTCATTTAAGGGTAAGTTGTCATCATCCCTCAACTAAGTTTCCGTCAGGGCCACGAGATTGATGCAGTCATCCACGATAAGCTCATGGATGGCAAAGGCCAACATAAGAAATAGCAGCAGGAGTAGGCCATTTGGCCCCTCGAGCCTGCTCCACCATTCAATAAGATCATGGCTGATCTTCTACCTCAACTCCACTTTCCTGCACTATCCCCATATCCCTTGATTCCCTTAATACCCAAATATCTATTGATCTCTGGCTTGAATATACTCAACGACTGAGCCACCACAGCCCTCTGGGGTAGAGAATTCTAAAGATTCACCACCCTCTGAGTGAAGAAATTTCTCCTCATCTCAGTCCTAAATGGCCGACCCCTTATTCTGAGACTGTGACCCCTGGTTCTAGATTCCCCAGCCAGGGGAAACATCCTCCCTGCATCTACCCTGTCAAGCCCTGTAAGAATTTTGCATGTTTCAATGAGATCACCTCTCATTCTTCTAAACTAGAAGGTCTACTCAATCTCTCCTCATAAGACAACCCCCCATCCCAGGAACCAGTCTGGTGAACCTTCGTTGCACTCCCTCTATGGCAAGTATATCCTTCCTTAGGTAAGGAGACCAGAACTGTACACAATACTCCAGGTGTGATCTCACCAGGGCCCTATATAATTGCAGTAAGACATCTTTACTCTTATACTCAAATCCTCTTGTAATAAAGACCAACATACCATTTGCTTTCCTAATTGTTTGCTCTACATGCATGTTAACTTTCAGTGTTTCATGTACAAAGACACCCAGGTCCCTCTGAACACCAACATTTCCCACTCTCTCACCATTTAAAAAATACTCTGCTTTTTTTTTTCCTACCAAAGAGGATAACTTCACATTTCTCCACATTATATTCCATTTGCCATGTTCTTGCCCACTCACTTAGCCTGTCCATATCCCCTTGCAGCCCCTTTGCATCCTCCTCACAACTTACATTCCCACCTAGCTTTGTATCATCAGCAAACTTGGATATATTACATTTGGTCCCCTTATCCAAATAATTGATATAGATTGTGAATAGCTGAGGCCCAAGCACTGAACCTTGCGGTACCCCACTAGTTACAGCCTGCCAAACCGAAAATGACCCGTTTATTCCTACTCTCTGTTTTCTGTCCTTTAATCAATCCTCAATAGTATATTACCCCCAAACCCACGAGCCCTAATTTTGTTTAATAACCTCTTGGGTGGCATCTTATCGAATGCCTTCTGAAAATCCAAATACATCACATCCACTGGTTCCCCCTTATCTATTCTGCCAGTTTCAACCTCAACAGATTCGTCAAACATGATTTTCCTTTCATAAATCCGTGTTGACTCTATCCAATCCTATTATTATTTTCTAAGTGCTCTGTTACCACATCCTTAATAATAGATTCTAGCATTTTCCCTACTACTGATGTCAGGCTTTATAGATATGTGAAGAGAAAAGGATTGGTGAAGTCAAGCGTAGGTCCCTCACAGTCAGAATCAGGGGAATTTATAATGGGAAACAAGGAAATGGCAGACCAACTAAATACATACTTTGGTTCTGTCTTCACAAAGGAGGACACAAATAACCTCCCAGAGATGTCGGGGAACATAGGGCCTGATGAAAGGGAGGAACTGAAAGAAATCAGTATTTGTAGGGAAATGGTGTTAGGAAAATAGATGGGACTGAAGGCCGATAAATCCCCAGGGCCTGATGGTCTACATCCCAGGGTACTTAAGGAAGTGGCCCTAGAGATAGTAGATGCATTGCTGGTCATCTTCCAGAACTCGATAGACTCTGGAACGGTACCCATGGATTGGAGGGTAGCTAATGTTACCCCACTATTCAAAAAAGGTGGTCGAGAAAAAGCGGGGAATTATAGACCGGTAAGCCTGACATCGGTAGTGGGGAAAATGCTGGAGTCTCTTATAAAAGATGTAATAGCAGAGCACTTGGAAAGCAGTGACAGGATCGGACAAAGTCAACATGGATTTACAAAAGGTAAATCGTGCTTGACTAATCTACAGGGATTTTTTGAGGATGTAACTGGTAAAATAGATAAGGGAGAACCAGTGGATGTGGTGTATTTGGACTTTCAGAAGGCTTTCGATAAGGTCCCACATAAGAGATTAGCATGCAAAATTAAGGCACATGGGATTGGGGGCAAGGTATTGACTTGGATAGAGAACTGGTTGGCGGACAGAAAGCAAAGAGTTGGAATAAACAGGTCGTTTTCCAAGTGGCAGGCAGTGACTAGTGGGGTACCGCAAGGATCGGTCCTAGGACCCCAGCTGTTCACAATATATATTAATGATCTGGACGAGGGAATTGGATGTAATATCTCCAAATTTGCAGACGACACAAAGCTGGGTGGGAGGGTAAGCTGTGAGGAGGATGTCGTGAAACTCCAGTACGATTTGGACAGGTTGGGTGATTGGGCAGAAACATGGCAAATGCACTATAATGTGGATAAATGTGAGGTTATCCACTTTGGTGGCAAAAACAGGAAGGCAGATTATTATTTGAATGGCAATAGATTGGGAGAAGGGGAAGTGCAAAGAGACCTGGGTGTTATTGTGCACCAGTCGCTGAAGGTAAGCATGCAGGTGCAGCAGGCGGTTAAGAAGGCAAATGGTATGTTGGCCTTTGTAGCAAGACGGTTCGAGTACAGGAACAAGGATGTCTTGCTACAGTTGTATAGGGCCTTGGTGAGACCGCACCTTGAGTATTGTGTGCAGTTTTGGTCACCTTACCTGAGGAAGGACGTTCTTGCCATGGAGGGAGTGCAGCGAAGATTCACCAGGCTGATACCTGGGATGCAGGAATGACGTATGAGGAGAGATTGTGTCGATTGGGCTTATACTCACTGGAGTTTAGAAGATTGAGAGGGGAACTCATCGAAACCTATAAAATTCTGTCAGGTCTGGACAGACTAGATGCAGGAAGGATGTTTATGATGGCCGGGGAGTCCAGAACCAGGGGTCATAGTGTAAGGATAAGGGGTAAGCCATTTAGGACTGAAATGAGGAGGAACTTCTTCACCCAGAGAGTGGTGAACCTGTGGAATTCTCTGCCACAGAGGGTGGTGGAGGCCAGTTCATTAAATATATTCAAGAAGGAGTTGGATATATTTCTTGAGGCTAAAGGGATCAAGGGATATGGGGAGAAGGCAGGGACAGGGTACTGAAATTGGATGATCAGCCATGATCTCATTGAATGGCGGAGCAGGCTCGAAGGGCCGAATGGCCTACTCCTGCTCCTATCTTATATGTTTCTATGTTATGTAACTGGTCTGTAGTTCCCCATTTTCTCTCTCCCTCCTTTCTTCAATAGTGGGGTTAGATTTGCTACCTTCCAATCTGCGGGAACTGTTCTAGAATCTATGGAATTTTGGAAAATGACAACCAATGCATCCACTATCTCTATAGCCACCGCTTTCAAAACTCTAGCATGTAGGCCATCAGGTCCACGGGATTTATCGGTTTTCAGTCCCATTAATTTCTCCAGTACAATTTTTTCACTAAAACTATTTTCTTTCAGTTCCTCATTCTCGTTAGACCCTTGGTTCTCCACTATTTCCTGGAGGTTTTTTGTTTCTTCTTCCGTGAAGACAGACACAATGGCCTAGAAATTCAGTATCGCCACGTTTGGGGCGCTACAGCCGGGCATTCGCTAAATTTAGCGCCTGGCGCAACTTAGCACCACCTTTGCCGAAATTGAGTTGCATCGCCCCAAGATGTTGCTGCTGCGCTAAAGCAGGCGGTGCACAATTATCATAAGGCGCTAAGCCGGCGAGCTGAGGCGCTATCACCGAGGGCGGGCGCAGCGCAGGTGCGGCGAGTTATCGAATGCAGGCAGACACGCTGCCGCCGGTCTGCTCTTAAAGGGGGTCGACTTGATTTGCAGCCACGCCCTGCACACTGGAGCCCTGATTCTAGGCCTGGACAGACCTGCTTCGACAACGCTACGCCCACGACCATGGAGAAGGCTAGGGAGTGAGCGCAGCACTTCAGTGAGGGTGCCCTGAAGGTTCTGGTTGGTGCAGTGGAGCGCAGGCGACCTGTCCTCTTCCCTGACAGTGGCAGGAGGCCGCTGCCCAGCGAGTATAGAAAAGCTTGGAGGGAGGTGGCACACAAAGTGACCTCCAGCAGCATGGTCCCTAGGACACCAACGCAATGCAGAAAGAAGTTCAACGACCTCACTCGGGTTGTCAGGGTGAGTACCCTTTCCAGTATCCTCTTCATCCCTGCATGTGCACCTCACTTTATGGCCAAAGGGTCCTGAAAGCCCCAATGCCCAGCCCTCATCCAACACCGATGGGACTCTCATGAAAATCACATGCACAATCACCACTTTACACACTGTCACGGCTATTCGACCATGGGAGGCAGTGCAGGCAAGATCAGGGCTTGACACTGTCAGGGCTATTCGACCATGAGAGGCAGTGCAGGCAAGATCAGGGCTTCACACTGTACTCAGAGCCCATCCTTTCTCTTGCAGGGCAAGCTGGCCCACAATAGGAGGCAGCAGCAACGGACCGGGGGAGGCCGTGCTGAACTTAAAGACCTCAGCGACCTGGAGCAGCGAGTGGAGCTGATCATGGCAGGCCGGCTGATTGGCCCCGTCGCCACTGGAGATGCCGACCCCATTCTGGACAGCAATGGTAAGGTCATCACCTTTTTGACCTCTCTCTTTCCACTTGTGCCTCACACCAGCATCCTTTGCCACTCTCGAACCAATGCAGTGCATAGCAGCATTCATGCCTCCCTCGCTGCCGTCCTGTCCTCACTCTAAAGCAACTCTTGTGCCTCCCTGCTTTCAGATGCTGATTCGCCAGGTGAGGAGGCGGGCCCTCAAGCTGGCACTGTGAGTGAATCGGAAGGTGAGGAGGAGGAAGAGGAAGCCGGACCATCAGTGCCACCCTCAGCCGAGGCAGCCCATGGCCATGATGGGGATATGTCTTCCCTGGAGGGGAGAAGGGGGAAGGGTCTGAGGAGGGTGAAGCTCCGGGGCCCAGCGGGCTGCAGCAACGTGGGAGGGGTAGGGAAGCTTGGCAGCCTTCTCGCCGGAGGGTGAGTACGGCCTCCAGTCCTGCTACAGTGAGCGCAGAGGAAGTGCGGCTCCTTGGTGAAATGGGTGCCCAGGCTGAGCGCAGGCACATTGAGCTCATGGCTGCAGTGGCAAGGATGCCTGACTCCATAGAGTCACTGGCAAGGAGTGTACAGGAATTCGGGGCAGCACAGGCCAGGAGTCTGCAAGACTTCGGGGCAGCACAGGCCAGGAGTCTGCAGGACGTCACTGCATCACATGCGGCTTCCAGCAAAGTGCTTAGTCGTGCCATACAGTCACTGGCTGGTCTGATGCAGACACAGATCAGGGCCACACGAGCACTAACTGCTGCCACCCTCACTGGATCGGCCAGGAGTCGCCGGGGCCCTCGCTGCGCCGCAGCAGCCCAGCAGTCTGTGCTTCAGCAGATTGCTGCGCATGCTTCAGTGCTGGCCCGTGCGAGTACCAGCATCTCGTCCGACCAGGGAGTGCCTGTGCTCTGTCAGGTTGGCAGCATTCCTGCTGGCAACACTGTCATTCCTCCACTGCAGCTGCCACCACCCGTAGGACAGACTGCTGCCGCCCAAGAAGAGTTGGAGCAGTCAACAGCCGGGCCCTCCAGGCCCAGAGCTGGTCCAGGCTGTCCCCCAAGGGCATCTGCCAACTCACTATCTGACCCTCAGCGGCCTTCCCCCAGTCTTGCTGCAGCCACTGGGGTCCCATTGCGGAGGAGCTGCAGGGCGGGAAGGGGCCAATCTCGTAAGCGAGGCAGCTCCCCCTCGCAGGCCGAAAAGTAGGAGGTGTGGCAAAATGTTGTGTTTTTGTTTCTGAAGGCTGAGGATGTTGTGTTTGTTTTTCTGAAGGCCGAGGATGTTGTTTTTGTTTTTTATGAAGGCCGAGGATCATGGTAATTTTTGTTTTACTGTTTTATTCATTGTCTCCAGGTTGTGAGAGCCAGTTATGTGTCTGACTGTTTCTTGGGGGGTTTCTCTGCATTTGTTTGTTAAATTAAAAATTGTCTTTATTCAGATTGTGCATGTTTGCACTTTGAACTATTTGTTGCCTTGACCGCCTCAAGGTTTGCGGAGCGGCTCCTTTCATGTTCTTTCAATGGCACAAGCCATTCCCTGAGAGGGGGCCTAGAACCGACTTGCAATAAGCCGCCGACGGACGGCCCTTGCACTTTGTGCCTCCCTCCAGTCTTGGTGCTCCTCCTCCTCCTCCTCCTCCTCCTCTGGTGGTGCTCCCATGTCTGCTGGCAGTGGCTGAGTCCTGAGGATAGCCAGGTTGTGCAGCATGCAGCACACTACAACGAAATGGGAGACTCGCTCAGGCGAGTACTGTAGGGCTACCCCGGAATGGTCCAGACAGCGGAACCATTGCTTCAGCACGCCGATCGTGTGCTCAATGATGTTCCTGGTCGCTTGATGGCTGTCATTGTATCGTTCTTCAGCAGGGGTGGTGGGCGCACGGAGTGGGGTCATCAGCCAGGTGCACAAAGGATAGCCCTTCTCCCCGAGAAGCCAGCCTCCTGGGTGAGCTGGGGCTTCGAAAATGTCTGCCACTGAAGTCTAGCGCAGGATGAAGGTGTCGTGGCTGCTGCCTGGAAAGCGGGCATTGACAGCTAGTATGAGCTGCCTGTGGTCACACACCAACTGCATGTTCAGCGAATGGTACCCCTTCTGGTTGCGGTAATCCTCGGCATTCTCTAGAGGCGCCCGCAAAGCCACATGCGTGCAGTCAATGGCACCCTGGACCATGGGGAAGCCCGTTATTCTTGCAAATCCCATGGCACGCTCTTGCTGCTTGTCCAGGGTCATGGGGAAGGAAATGTACTGACGTCTCCTTCTGAAGAGGGCATTCGTGACCTGGCAGATGCAGCAATGCACCGCGAACTGGGAGACATTGGCAATGTCCCCAGTAGCGGATTGGATGGAGCCGGTGGCATAGAAGTTGAGAGCCACTGTCACCTTCACTGCCACTGACAGAGACATCCTGCTCCTCAGCTGAGGCTGCAGATCTCTCTGAAGCAGGTGGCAGATCTCAGTGAGCACCTCCCTTCTGAATCGAAGCCTCCAAATGCACTGCTCCTCAGACATGTTGAGGTAGGAGAAGTGCTGGCGGTATACCCTGGGAGGGTAAGGCCTCCTGTGCCGACGCCTGTTGGCCCTTCTCCGTCTGGCCATGATTGGCACTCTCTCTCGGCATCTCTGAGCCCTTTCAATGCAATGCAGAAACCCAACGTTTCCACCCATTGCAGCCCCCATTATATGTGGCCACTCAAGGCTATGGCACTGAAAAATCAATCCAACTGCAAAGCTCTGGGCTGAAGCCAGAAGTACCTGTGCGAGCGCTGAGTCAAAGCAGAAAGCTCTCTCCCTTTGTCTCTCTCTCTCTCACACAGGAGTGGTCCAAGATGGCTACCACAAAGAATGCAGGAAGAGCCCCCTTTAAATAGCGCCCCCCCAGCCCCACAGCGACTGGGAACCATTCCACTCAAACAGTCGCTGGGAGCGCCAGGCGGAAAGAAGGGGGGCGCCACTGAAGTTCCGGTTCTGGGCGCACCAAGGGCATTGCACCATGAAATGACGTCAGTGTAGTGTCCGTGTGTTGATAGAGACACTGAAGACAGGAGTTGGTTCATAGGTGTTTACTAAGCAAAGTCTGGAGGGGTACTAACGGATATAACACAATATACAGGCTTATATAGCCCGAGTGGCCATTACCGGCATTACAGCACATATGGGGCTCTTAAAGGCACATACACTACAATTCCTCCCCCTTAAGCTAACCAGTACATCATATTTTAAGTAATTATTAATTACATGTTATAAGAAAAATAATATACACATTGCTGTAGTTAATTAATTATAAGTCAGTCTCTCTGGAGGCTTCCTGACTCGGTCCGGATAACGCCTCGGTGGTGTAATAGTTTCTGGTGGTGTAGTAGGTTCTTTTGGCAAGGCTGATTCGGCTTGAATGCCAGTGTCGGGTTCATCGGGTTCCAGTATCACCGGATCGGAGGTAGATATGGGTATCTCTACTTCATCGTTCGGCGTATAGAGTTGTGGTGTAGGTTGTCCCTTTTCGGATGACTCTATGATTTGGTCAGCATGGCACCTTATTATGCTTTCTCCGATGTGCACGGTATACATCAGTGGTCCTAGTCGTGTGCAGATAGTTCCAGGCTGCCATTTCTCGGTATGGTAGTCCCGGGCCAAAACTTGTTGACCTATCTGGAAGGTTCTAGTTGGCCTTTCATTCATGCCTTGAAACTGCCAGTTCTCCACGTCCCTTCTGATGTTGGGCTTGACCAAATCCAGCCGGCATCTTAGGTTTCTATTGAAGAACATCATGGCGGGAGTTTGGTTGGTAACCATATGTGTTGCATTCCTATATGCGAACAAGAAGTTATCCACCTTGTGCTGAAGTTTTATGTCTTCATTACCTATGGCCTTTATGGCCTTCTTGAAGGTCTGGACAAACCTTTCAGCCAATCCATTGGTGGTGGGATGGTATGGGGCGGACGTGTAGTGCTTAACCCCATTGTTTTTTTAAGAACTTCCTGAATTCTTCGGACACAAATTGCGGTCCATTATCAGAACAGATCTGTTCCGGCAGCCCATTCGTGGCAAATATGGTCCTTAATACTGTGATGGTTTTTTCCGTGGTGGTGGAGGACATCTTTATTACCTCCGGCCACTTGGAGTGTGCATCAACCGCGATTAAGAACATTGAGTCCATAAATGGACCAGCAAAGTCGATGTGTACCCTTTGCCAGGGAGATGAGGGCCACTCCCATGGATGTAGAGGGGCTTGTGGGGGAGCGTTTTGGACCTTCTGGCATCCTAGGCAGCTCTTGGTCATTTCTTCGATGTCTCCATCGATACCTGGCCACCATACAAACGCCCTGGCTAGGTTCTTCATTTTCACTCCACCCAGATGCCCCTCGTGAAGCTCCTTTAGCACTTTATCCTGGAGTTTGGGTGGAATCACCACTCTGGATCCACACATCAAGGTTCCTCGGCACACTGACAGCTGTTCTCTTCTTTGCGAGAATGCTGGCAACAGTGGTTCACCATGTGCTGGCCATCCCTTCACTGTTAAATCGTAGACCCGTGAAAGAGTCGGGTCATTTCTCGTTTCCCTTTCAATGGCAGAATTTGTTACTGGTAGACATTCGACTATGGTAGAGCGGAACATCTCCATTGGGTCTACTGTAGGTGCCTCTTCTACCGTTGGCAACGGTAGGCGCAATAAACCGTCAGCATTCCCATGCTGTTTTGATCCTTTGTATTCTATGTTGTATTGGTGTGCCCCTAGAAAAAAGGACCACCTCTGTAGCCTTTGCGCTGTCATAATGGGAACACCCTTTTTAGGGTTGAATATGGAGATGAGGGGTTGATGGTCAGTCAACAAGGTAAATTTTTGTCCGTGTAGGTAATGGTTGAATTTCTTTACTCCCCATACCAGGCTGAGTGCTTCCCTGTCAATTTGGGCACAGTTACGCTCAGCTGAGTTCAATGAGCGTGACGCAAAAGCTATCGGCCGTTCCGAGCCATTAGGGAATTTATGCGATAATACTGCTCCTATGCCATAAGGGGATGCATCGCACGCCAGTCTGATTGGCAGTGATGGGTTGTAATGAGCCAAAACTTCTTTGGATGTGATTAAGTCTTTGCATTTATGGAAGGCACGTTTGCAGTCTTCGTTCCATTTCCAAATTACTCCTGTTTGTAGCAGTTCATTAAGAGGGTGTAGAAGAGTTGATAAGTTCGGTAAAAATTTATGATAGTAATTTATTAATCCCAGGAACGACCTTAATTGTGAAACATTTTCAGGTGCTGGGGCTTTTATCACCGCTTCAATTTTTTCAGGTGACTTATGCAACCCTTCCTTATTTATTATGTGGCCACAATATGATATTTGATTTCGGAAAAATTCGCACTTGGGGCGATTTGCTCGTAGGCCCCGTTCTCTCAGCCTAGTGAGCACCTGCTCTAAATTGGCAAGGTGCTCGTTGTCGTTTTCTCCTGTTACAAGGATGTCGTCTAGGTAGCATTGAGTCCCCGGAATCCCTTGGAGGACTTGCTCCATAGCTCTTTGCCAGATAGCTGGAGCGGATGCTACTCCGAAAAGCAGTCGATTGTACTGGTACAGACCTTTGTGTGTATTTATCGTGAGATATTTTTTAGAGGCCTCTTCAACCTCCAGCTGTAGATATGCCTGTGCCAAGTCAATTTTGGTGAAACGTTTCCCTCCGGATAGTGAGGCGAAAATATCTTCTATCCTCGGAAGAGGATACTGTACCATGTGCAGGACCGGGTTTACAGTCACCTTGAAGTCTCCACAGATGCAAATTTTTCTCTGTTCTTCAGATTTATGATTCTTCAATGCTTTCTTCATGACTGGGACGATGGGTGTTGCCCACTCACTCCAATCTATTTTAGATAATACGCCTGCCTTTTCCAAATTCTCCAGCTCTGCCTCGACTGCTGGACGAATCGCGTATGGTACTGGTCTTGCCTTAAAAAACTTGGGAATTGCTGCATCTTCCACTTTTATTGAGGTGGTGATGCCTTTCAAGGTTCCTAGTTTCTCTTGAAACACTTCCTTGGCGTTGGCCAAGATGTCTTTTAATCGTTCAGGTATGACGTCATCATCATTTTTTTCCTTACTGGTCACCGTCAGTGCCTGAATGGAGTGCCAGTCTAAACGTATTTTCCTGATCCATTCACGTCCCAACAGCGGTGGACCACCATCTTGTAGAACGTATAAATACAACTTCTGTATTTCCTTGCCGTTGTATACAACAGGCACCCTTATTTTTCCTTTGGGGTATACTTTCTGCCCCGTATATGTTTTCAAGATAATGGATGTGTCTTTTAAAGGTATATGCGGAAATAGCCGCTCGTAATCCCGTCGATTTATGATGGTCAGAGCTGATCCTGTATCTTGCTCCATTTTAACTGGGGACCCTGCTATTGTGAGGGTAACCCAAATGGTCTGGTAATCTTCTTTGGCAATTACACTATGTAATTTGAGAGAGCTTAGTCTCTTGTTCCCGGAGTCGCTATCGTTCTTCTGGTCTTCGGAGCTACTGTCCGTCATCATTTGTACCTTTCTGTGCTTTTCCTCATTGATTCTTTTCCTGTTAGTGGATTTTTTGTTTCCAGATCGGCACACACGTGTAACGTGTCCTATCTTTCCGCATTGCCTGCATGCTTTGTCCTTGAACCAGCAGTCCCTCTGGTCATGGGTGGATCTGCTGCAGCGATAACATCTCTCGAAACTCCGTGTCATTTCATGGGTGCCGAAGTCCTGTGGCCTTTGCTGTATCTCTGCAGCTCCTCTTGCACTGAAAGCCTTGTCCAGTGTTAAATCTTTCTCAGAATATAGCCTTTTTTGTGTTCCTACACTTAGGAGACCGCAGACGAATTTGTCTCGCAGAGAATCTGCCAGTCCTGCCTCGAATTGGCAGTGTAGGGTATCAACAATCTCCTTAAAATTCTTGTCCATCGGTTCGGCTGGAGTGATTAAGTTTCGTAACAGCTTGTATGTCTTTGCGCCCATTAGATCCAGAAGTACTGAAGCTTTTTTCTCATCTTCTATTCCATTTGTGGTGCAATATACCTCCACTCTTTTCACATATGTGGTCCAATCCTCTATCTCGTTATCAGAAGCATCAATATTGCCAGAATTAGGCATTTTAGAAAAGATATGGCGCTTCCCGCGCTTTTCTTTCTTTTCTGCAGAAAAGATATGGCGCTTCCCGCGCTTTCCCGCCGCTGCTGCCGATGACAACGCTGTTTCCCGCGGTTTCCATTCTTTTTTTATTTATTTATTTATTTACAGTTGGAGACTCGTTCCCGCCGGACTCTCTCTGTCGGTCTGAACGCCGACCTGCTTGCAGCCGCGGCCGTCTCCCGAGTGCTCCCTCCCCGTCTGTTACTGCTTGCCTCCGCTTTCGCTGCTTGGCCCAGCTGTAGAGCCAGCCGCTGGAGCCCCAGCCTGACGCCCAGGAAGGATTACCGCAGTACCTGCCACCAGCTTGGCCAGCTGGTGAAACAACAGTTTCTTTCACTTCTTGATTCTTCTGGACGCCAGAGGAATTGATGTCCTTGAGGTGCTGCCGAATTGTAGGTAAGTCCGTTTCCACTTCATCGCCACTGTAGTGTCCGTGTGTTGATAGAGACACTGAAGACAGGAGTTGGTTCATAGGTGTTTACTAAGCAAAGTCTGGAGGGGTACTAACGGATATAACACAATATACAGGCTTATATAGCCCGAGTGGCCATTACCGGCATTACAGCACATATGGGGCTCTTAAAGGCACATACACTACAATTAGGATCTGCACGCGCAGCTGAGCGGGCATTGCGGTTTTGCGCCGCCGCTAAATCTTCACTCAAGTTCGCGAGAGGCACAGATCGCGCCACGCCCGGGTGCTAGCCGCTTCGCACCCCACTTATTGCCCTCTTAAGGCGCTGGCGCTATCAACTGAATTTCTAGGCCAAAGTATTTGTTTAATTTCTCTGCCATTTCCTTATTCTCCATTATAATTTCTCCTGTCTCAGCCTGTAAGGGACCCACATTTACTTTCACTAATCTTTGCCTTTTTACACACTTATAGAAGTTTTTACAGTCTGTTTTTATGTCTGTTGCTAGTTTACTCTCATATTCTATTTTCCCTTTCTTTATCAATTTCTTGGTCCTCCTTTGCTGAATTCTAAAATCCTTCCAATCCTCTGGCTTACTACACCTTTTGGCAACATTCTAAGTCTCTTCCTTTGATCTAATACTATCTTTAACTTCTCTTGTTAGCCACAGTTGAACCACTTTTCCTGTGGGTTTTTTGTGCCTTAAAGGAATGTATATTTGTTGTAAGTTATGTATTAATTCTTTCAATGCTAGCCATTGCTTCTCTACCATCATAGCTTTTAATGTAGTTTCAAAATCTACCTTAGCCCCTTATACCTACGTAGTTTTCTTTGTTTAGATTTAAGACCTTAGTTTCGGATTTAACTAAATCACTTTCAAACTCAATATAAAATTCTATCATATTATGGTCACTCTTCCCTAAAAGCCCCTTTACTACAATGTTATTAATACAACTTTCTCATTGTACAATACTAAATTTAAAATAGCCTGTCCCCTAGTTGATTCCTCAACATACTGATCTAGAAATCTATCTTGCATACATTCCATGAATTCATCCTCCACACTATTACTGCAAATTTGGTTTGCCCAGTCCACATGTAGATTAAAGTCCCCCGTGATTACTGTATTACCCTTGTTACGTGCGTCTCTAATTTTCTGATTTATACTCTGCCCTACATTACAACTATTGTTTGGGGGCCAATAAATAACTCCCACCAATGTTTTCTGCCCCTTGCTGTTTCTTCGCTCCACCCAAATTGATTCTACTTCTTGATTTTTGGAGCTAAGATCCTTTCTCTCTACTGTCTTTATCTCATCCTTTATTATCAGGGCTACCCCTCCTCCTTTTCCATTTTGCCTATCTCTTCTAAAAGTTAAGTATCCTGGAATAGTTAGTTCCCAACCTTGGCCACTTTGGCTTGACAGGGTTAATGCTGGGAAAATGTTTCCCCATGGTTGGCAATTCTAGAACACAAGGTCACAGTCACAGAATAAGGGGTTGGCCATTTAGGACTGAGATGAGGAGAAATGTCTTCACGCAAAGGATTGTGAATCTTTGGAATTCTCTACTCCAGAGAGCTGTGGAAGCTCAAACGTTGAGTATATTCAAGCAGAGGTCAATACATTTTTGGGAACCAGGGGAATTAAGGGATATGGGGACAGTGTGGGAAGGTGGAATTGAGGTAGAAGATCAGCCATGATCTTGGTGAATGGCGGAGCAAGCTCGAAGGGCCAAATGGTCTACTCCAGCTCCAATTTCTTATGCTCTTATATGCTCTTATGTTCTTATGTAATAAAGTTCCCATATGCTTTTTTAACGGTCTTCTCAAATTGTCCTGCCACCTTCAAAGATTTGTGTACATACAATGCCAGGTTTCTCTGTTCCTGCACCTTGTTTAAAAATGTATCATTTCATTTATATTGCGTCTCCTCATTCTTCCTACCAAAATGTATCACTTCACACTTCTCTGCGTTAAATTTCATCTGTCATGTGTCTTCCCATTTCACCAGTCTATTTCATCCTGAAGTCTGCTACTATCCTCCTCATTGTTTACTGTATGTCTGAGTTGTGTGTCATCTGCAAACTTTGAAGATATGCCATGTTTACCAAAGTCCAGATCATTAATATGTATCAAAAAGAGCAGTGGTCCTAATACTGACCCCTGGGGAACACCATTGTATACTTCCCTCCAGTCTGAAAAACGTGGATTTTAAAGGAGAGGTGAGGGGGTGGAACAGCTGAGGTGCTCAGTGGCCGTAAAGCGCTTTGGGACATCCTGAGGTTGTGAAAGGCGCCATATAAATGCAAGTCTCTCTCTCTATTTTAATATCTTGGGGAATTATCACAGGTCAAACTTCAAAAAAAACACTGATGTTTCTCCTGGTCTCCTTAATGAACTCCAATAAAGTTCCACAGCAGCAGATAATCTGTTACTGGGAGAAGAAAGTGTTAATTAATTAAACAGAAATACCCAAAAGCAAGTAGGGAATTCAAACCATTCTTACTGATTATATGATCATTCTCAAATGCAGCAAGCCGGGAAATGAGAGGATCACAACTTTGAGGGCCAGGGGAAGAGTGGAGAGAATCAGGGAGCACCCCTCTGGAGAAAAAGAAAAAGGGGACAAGGCAGCAGCAGTGCTTTATGCGGGGGGGGGGGGGGGAGGTAAGAGAAGGGAGTTGCCATAAGCAACACTTGCACAGGGCGAAGAAATAAGATAAACCAAGAGTAGTGCTTTGGATAGGGAAAGAGAGGGAAGAAGCCAAGACAGTGCTTTGAAAGAGGAGAGAATGGGTAGCCAAATGGGGCAAGGGGGGCTTTGCAGGAGTGGGAGAAGCAGAATCTGGGAGCAGTTCTTTGGGGAGGGGCCAGCAGTAGAGCTTTATGGAGAAGGAAATTAGAGTGGATACATGCTGGGAGTTCTCCCCAACACATGATGCACATGGTGTCACCACCACTTAGGAATGTTAGCAGATGAGTCAGCCACCTTCTTTTTCATAGTACAAGCCCCAGCAATCCATTCCTGGATTGTTTTCCCACCCATTGCCCCTTCTGCTCACTAAACAAAAAACCTACAACTGAGTAGTGGTCAGAAAGAGCCAAGTCATTTTGTTTTAAGTATTCATCTGTAGGACAAAGATTTTCAAAACATAAAGAAAAAATACTGAATTAGAGTGAGTAAACAGAAATAGTTCAATAAACAATAAAGTTAAAAAAAATCTAGGTTAAATATCTGGGGGTAGAGTTTCCATGTTGGGCGCAATCGGCAATTCGGGCGCAAACTGCGCTCAAAATTGCGCCTGTTTTCAGAAGTGAAGTTATGGTTCAAGTTTCAAGCTCAAACTCATTTGTATAATCACAAATGTAAAATCGTCCATGAACCAGCGCAATCAGGTAGTGTTTTATTTTTTCCCCGTTGTATTAAAAATTATTCCTTGATATATTTAAGAGTGGTAATCTGGTGCAGTGTTATCATTGCAGCTGAAAATAGGACCAGAAAAAGCAATAATCCTGAGGATTGGGAGCAGTTTAGGATTCAACAAAGGAGGACAAAGGGATTAATTAAGAAGGGGAAAACAGAATATGAGAGTAAGCTTGCAGGGAACATAAAAACTGACTGTAAAAGCTTTTATAGATATGTGAAGAGAAAAAGATTGGTGAAGTCAAGCGTAGGTCCCTTGCAGTCAGAATCAGGGGAATTTATAATGGGGAGCAAAGAAATGGCAGACCAACTAAATACATATTTTGGCTTCTAATACCTTTTATTGTCTCCTTTTCTTCTTTTGTTCGATCGCAGCTTTGCCTTCGATCTTTTTATTTTCTTTCCAGTTTTGAAGAAGGGTTTCAACCCGAAACGTCAACTCAAATTTCTCTCCACGGATGTTGCCTGACCTGCTGAGTTTTTCCAGCATTCTCTGTTGTTATTTTAAATACACGTTTTGGTTCTGTCTTCACAAAGGAGGACACAAATAACCTCCCAAAGATGTCAGGGAACATAGGGTCTGATGAAAGGGTGGAACTGAAATAAATCAGTATTTGTAGGGAAATGGTGTTAGGAAAATTGATGGGACTGAAGGCCAATAAATCCCCAGGGCCTGATAATCTACATCCTAGGGTACTTAAGGAAGTGGCCCTAGAAATAGTAGATGCATTGCTGGTCATCTTCCAGAACTCGATAGACTCTGGAACAGTACCCATGGATTGGAGGATAGCTAATGTTACCCCACGATTCAAAAAAGGTGGTAGAGAAAAAGCGGGGAATTATAGACCGGTAAGCTTGGCATCGGTAGTGGGGAACATGCTAGAGTCCATTATAAAAGATGTAATAGCAGAGCACTTGGAAAGCAGTGACAGGATCGGACAAAGTCAACATGGATTTACAAAAGGTAAATCGTGCTTGGCTAATCTACTGGAACTTTTTGAGGATGTAACTTGTAAAATAGATAAGGGAGAACCAGTGGATGTGGTGTATTTGGACTTTCAGAAGGCTTTCGATAAGGTCCCGCATAACAGATTAGTGTGCAAAATTAAGGCACATGGGATTGGGGGCAAGGTATTGACTTGGATAGAGAACTGGTTGGCAGATAGAAAGCAAAGAGTTGGAATAAACGGGTCGTTTTCCGAGTGGCAGGCAGTGACTAGTGGGGTACCGCAAAGATCGGTCCTAGGACCCCAGCTGTTCACAATATATATTAATGATCTGGACGAGGGAATTGGATGTAATATCTCCAAATTTGTAGACGACACAAAGCTGGGTGGGAGGGTATGCTGTGAGGAGGATGTCATGAAACTCCAGTACGATTTGGACAGGTTGGGTGATTGGGCAGAAACATGGCAAATGCACCATAATGTGGATAAATGTGAGGTTATCCACTTTGGTGGCAAAAACAGGAAGGCAGATTATTATTTAAATGGCAATAGATTGGGAGAAGGGGAAGTGCAAAGAGACCTGGGTGTTCTTGTGCACCAGTCGCTGAAGGTAAGCATGCAGGTGCAGCAGGCGGTTAAGAAGGCAAATGGTATGTTGGCCTTCGTAGCAAGAGGGTTCGAGTACAGGAACAAGGATGTCTTGCTGCAGTTGTACAAGGCCTTGGTGAGACCGCACCTTGAGTATTGTGTGCAGTTTTGGTTGCCTTATCTGAGCAAGGACGTTCTTGCCATGGAAGGAGTGCAGCGAAGATTCACCAGGCTGATACCTGGGATGGCAGGAATGACGTATGAGGAGAGATTGTGTCGATTGTGCTTATACTCACTGGAGTTTAGAAGATTGAGAGGGGATCTCATCGAAACCTATAAAATTCTGTCAGGCCTGGACAGACTAGATGCGGGAAGGATGTTTCCGATGGCCGGGGAGTCCAGAACCAGGGGTCATAGTCTAAGGATAAGGGGTAAGCCATTTAGGACTGAGATGAGGAGGAATTTCTTCACCCAGAGAGTGGTGAACTTATGGAATTCTCTACCACAGAAGGCAGTAGAGGCCAGTTCATTAAATATATTCAAGAAGGAGTTGGATATATTTCTTAAGGCTAAAGGGATCAAGGGATATGGGGAGAAAGCAGGAACAGGGTACTGAATTTGGATGATCAGCCATGATCTCATTGAATGGCTGAGCAGGCTCGAGGGGCCGAATGGCCTACTCCTGCTCCTATCTTCTATGTTTCTATGTTTCTATGTTTCATCTCAAAAAATGAGCCTTTTTAGTAAGAGTCTCTAGTTCACCACCTGTGAGTAACCTGATTTTTAAAAAAAATGAAAATGACTTAAAACAAAACTATACAGAACTCTTTTTTTGACCATTATGGAACTGTTTAATTAGTGTCAGTTTCTTGCTAAGTTAAATATTTTTTAATATTTAAAAGCATATAAAAGTGCCTATTAGTGCCCTTGCACCTAAAAAAAAAGCTTAATTTTAAGAGTCTCCTCTAATGGCCACAAACGTGTGCAATTAGCGGAAACTCGCCACAGTGATTAATTTAATCGGGGCGTGGCCAGTTTTGTGGGCGGGGCCGTTTCCCAACGCAATGCTTTTTCAACCAGTGCAAGAGAGCGCTGAACCTCCATCGGCACTGGACGTAACCGGCGCTTGAAATTCCGCCATCTTCTGCGCTGGTTTGGCCGATTTTGGGCAAATTGCGCTGGAGAAACCAGCTCAACCTAGTGAAATCTCTACCCCCTGTTGGGTTAAACATATAATTAGGAATGGCTGCAGTGATGCGTGTAGTATTAATGATAGTGGACCGGCCTAGACTCGCATACCACGCAGGGTGAATACGTGTGTATGAAGTGTGCAACGGTTGCACTCCTCAAGCAGAAATTTTGCACAGCTTGAGAGTCGACTGGACACACTCTGCAACATTCGGGGAGGGAGAACGTTTTTAAGGTGCAGACTTTCCAGAGGGAGGTCACCCACAGGTTGTTTGGAGTATGGCCAATGCTAAGTTTAGGCTTTTCTGCTAGTTTGGCAGGTTCAGCTTATTTGAAGAATTGTTTTGATTTGATTAAATGCTGGCAAAGTAGATGAGTTGTTGCCGAAGGTGAGGGCAAGGGGGGGAAGGGAGGGGGTGTTGCCCCATTGACATTTCAGAGAGGCTTCCCCAGAGGATAGCAATGCACCATCCCTGATAGCAGGTGATGAACAGGCTCAGTGTGTGCATCAGTTGCAGGACCTGGGATACAAGCAGAAGAAGACAGGGCACTTTAAGAAATCTGCCAAGGTAAGACAACCCAACATTTAACAAGTGGAAGGCCCGAGATTCTATGCCACGTGTTGCCTGTCAAACTGTTCTGCATTTTCTGCTCACCTGTGTCACACCTCCACACAAACTTACCATCCTTTCATCGAATCTCAACAACAACAACTTGTATTTATATAGCGCCTTTAATGTAGTAAAACGCCCCAAGGTGCTGCACAGGAGTATTATAAGACAAACAATTTGACAGTGAGCCACATCAGGAGAACTTAGGGCAGGTGACGAAAAGCTTGGTCAAAGAGGTAGGTTTTAAGGAGCGTCTTAAAGGAGGAAAGAGAGGGAGCGAGGCGGACAGGTTTAGGAGGGAATTCCAGAGCTTAGGGCCTAGGCAACAGAAGGCACGGCCATCAAAGGTTGAGCGATTATAATCAGGGATGGTCAAGAGGCCAGAATTAGAGGAGCGCAGATATCTCAGGGGGGTTGTGGGGCTTGGAGATTACAGAGATGGGGAGGGGTGAAACCATGGAGGGATTTGAAAACAAGGATGAGAATTTTGAAATCGAGGCGCTGCTTAACCGGGAGCTGCTGTAGGTCAGCGAGCACAGGGATGATAGGTGAACGGGACTTGGTGCGAGTTAGGACATGGGCAGCCGAGTTTTGGATGACCTCAAATTTACATAGGGTAGAATGTGGGAGGCCAGCCAGGAGTGCATTAGAATAGTCAATTCTAGAGGTAACAAAGGCACGAATGAGGGTATCAGCAGCGGAGGAGCTGAGGCAAGGGCGGAGATGAGCAATGTTACGGAGGTGGAAATATGGAAAAATGCGGTCTTTGTTCTGCTGTGGATGTGTGGTCGGAAGTTCATTTCAGGGTCAAATATGACACCTGTGTTGCGAACAGTGTGGTTCAGTATCAGACAGATGTTAGGGAGAGGGATGCAGTCAATGGCTAGGGAACGGAGTTTGTGGCGGAGACCGAAAACAACGGCTTCGGTCTTCCCCATATTTAATTGGAGAAAATTTCTGCTCATCTAGAACTCATGTACACTCATATCTCAATCGGGCACAAATTCAAGATGCAATATACAATTGAAAGTCTTGCCCTGCTCACATTTTCCATGGGCATTATATCTCAAGTCATTGTAACACACTCTAGCTAAATGATGCATGAATGCTACTCAGACTGGCCTTTTAATTTGGGCACATTTTCTCATTGCCCATGTTCTCCTACAATTTCCAACATCTCAAAACTGTTTCTCTGCTTGTAGAACAAAATGAAATATCACTGGCATAGAAACATAGAAGATAGGAGCAGGAGTGGGCCATTCGGCCCCTCGAGCCTGCTCCACCATTCAATGAGATCATGGCTGATCATCCAATTTCAGTACCCTGTCCCTGCCGTCTCCCCATATCCCTTGATCCCTTTAGCCTCAAGAAATATATCCAACTCCTTCTTGAATATATTTAATTAATTGGCCTCCACCGCCTTCTGTGGTAGAGAATTCCACAGGTTCACCACTCTCTGGGTGAAGAAATTCCTCTTCATCTCTGTCCTAAATGGCTTACTCCTTATCCTTAGACTGTGACCCCTGGTTCTGGACTCCCCGGCCATCGGGTACATCCTTCCTGCACCCAGTCTGTCCAGTCTTGTTAGAATTTTATAAGTTTCAATGAGCTCCCCTCTCATTCTTCTAAACTCGAGCGAATATAAGCCCAATCGACCCAATCTCTCCTCATACGTCATTCCTGCCATCCCAGGTATCAGTCTGGTGAATCTTCGCTGCACTCCCTCCATGGCAACAACATCCTTCCTCAGATAAGGCGACCAAAACTGCACACAACACTCAAGATGTGGTCTCACCAAGGCCCTGTGCAACTGCAGCAAGACATCCTTGTTCCTGTACTCGAACCCTCTCGCTATGAAGGCCAACATACCATTTGCCTTCTTAACCGCCTGCTGCACCTGCATGCTTACCTTCAGCGACTGGTGCACAAGGACACCCAGGTCTCGTTGCACTTCCCCTTCTCCCAATCTATTGCCATTCAGATAATAATCTGCCTTCCTGTTTTTGCCACCAAAGTGGATAACCTCGCATTTATCCACATTATACTGCATCTGCCATGCTTCTGCCCAATCACCCAACCTGTCCAAATCATACTGGAGTTTCTTGGCATCCTCCTCACAGCACACACGCCCACCCAATTTTGTGTCGTCTGCAAATTTGGAGATATTACATCTAGTTCCCTCGTCTAGATCATTTATATATATTGTGAATAGCTGGGGTCCTAGGACCGATCCCTGCGGTACCCCACTAGTCACTGCCTGCCACTCAGAAAAAGAGCCGTTTATTCCAACTCTTTGCTTCCTGTCTGCCAACCAGTTTTTTTATCCCAGTCAGTACCTTGCTCCCAATCCCATGTGCCTTAACTTTACACGCTAATCTCTTATGCGGGACCTTATCGAAAGCCTACTGAAAGTCCAAATACACCACATCCACTGGTTCTCCCTTATCTATTCTACCAGTTACATCCTCAAAAAATTCCAGTAGATTAGTCAAGCACGATTTACCTTTTGTAAATCCATGTTGACTTTGTCCGATCCTGTCACTGTTTTCCAAGTGCTCTGCTATTACATCTTTTATAATGGACTCTAGCATTTTCCCCACTACCGATGTCAGGCTTACCGGTCTATAATTCCCCGTTTTCTCTCTACCACCTTTTTTGAATAGTGGGGTAACATTAGCTACCCTCCAATCCATGGGAACTGTTCCAGAGTCTATCGAATTTTGGAAGATGACCAGCAATGCATCTACTATTTCTAGGGCCACTTCCTTAAGTACCCTAGGATGTAAATTATCAGGCCCTGGGGATTTATTGGTCTTCAATTCCATCAATTTCCCTAACACCATTTCCCTACAAATACTGATTTCTTTCAGTTCCTCCCTCTCATTAGACCCTATGTTCCCCGACCTCTCTGGGAGGTTATTTGTGTCCTCCTTTGTGAAGACAGAACCAAGGTATATATTTAATTGGTCAGCCATTTCTTTGTTCCCCATTATAAATTCCCCTGATTCTGACTGCAAGGGACCTACGCTTGACTTCACCAATCTTTTTCTCTTCACATATTTATAAAAGCTTTTACAGTCAGTTTTTATGTTCCCAGCAAGCTTACTCTCATACTCTATTTCCCCCCTCTTAATTAATCCCTTTGTCCTCCTTTGCTGAATCCTAAACTGCTCCCAGTCCTCAGGTTTACTGCTTTTTCTGGCCAATTTATATGTCTTCTCCTTGGATCTTATGCTATCCCTAATTTCCCTTGTTAGCCACGGTTGAGTCACCTTTTTTGTTTTATTTTTATCCCAAGGGATGGTCAAATTCTGAAGTTCATCCATGCGATCTTTGAAAGTTTGCCATTGCCTATCCACCGTCAACCCTTTGAGTAACAATCCCCAATCAATCCTACCCAACTCATGCCTCATACCATCGTAGTTTCCTTTATTTAAATTCAGGACCCTATTCTCTGAATCAACTACTTCACTCTCCATCTTAATGAAGAATTCTATCATATTATGATCGCTCCGACCCAAGGGGCCTTGCAAAACAAGATTGCTAATTAATCCTTTCTCATTACATAATACCCAGTCTAAGATGGCATAATCCTGTCCTGCAGAAATCTTTCTCTGGTGAAGCATAGGTGGTGAAGGCACATGTCCTCTGATGTACAGGGCCTTGGTGAGACCACGCCTTGAGTATTGTTTGCAGTTTTGGTCGCCTTATCTGAGGAAGAATGTTCTTGCCATGGAGAGAGTGCAGCGAAGATTCACCAAACTGATACCTGGGATGGCAGGAATGACGTATGAGGAGAGATTGGGTCGATTAGGCTTATATTCGCTAGAGTTTAGAAGAATGAGAGGGGATCTCATCGAAACTTATAAAATTCTAACAGGACTAGACAGACTAGATGCAGGAAGGATGTTCCCGAATGCAGGGGAGTCCAGAACCAGGGATCACAGTCTAAGGATAAGGGGTAAGCCATTTAGGACAGAGATGAGGAGGAATTTCTTCACCCAGAGAGTGGTGAACCTGTGGAATTCTCTACCACAGAAGACAGTTGAGACCAATTCATTAAATATATTCAAGAAGGAGTTGGATATATTTCTTGAGGCTAAAGGGATCAAGGGATATGGGGAGAAAGCAGGGACAGGGTACTGAATTTGAATGATCAGCCATGATCTCATTAAATGGCGGAGCGGACTCGAGGCGCTGAATGGCCTACTCCTGCTCCTATCTTCTATGTTTCTATGTTTCTATGTCCAAACAATACTGGTGGGATTTGTGGATGGCATACTTGGATAATGGTGCCTCGGTGCAGACTACCTCAGATGCAGGTACATCTGCTCTGCAGATACTTAACACCACTCATCCTCTATTTCCCCCTGGACAAGAAAATTTCCCACGAGAATGCCCACTTTTCAAGTTCAGTGTGCTAAAACTCCTGAATGGTAGGAAGTGAAAAAAAGGAAGAAATGAAACGATCAAAAAATACAAAATAATAAGGCAAGACTGACAAGATAAATGATGCAGGTAAATAAATGCTGCATTGTCAGAGGTGCCATTTTTTGGGGGAGACATTAAACCGAGGCCCCGTCTACTTATTTTGGTGAATGTAAAAGATCTCATGCCACTATTCAAAGAAGAGTCAGGAGTTTTATCAGTGCCCAGGCCAATTTTCATCACTCAACCAACACCTCCAAACAGTTTTGAGATGTTGGATATTGAACGAGGACATGCGCAATGAGAAACAATTGGTCATTTATCACATCTGCTCTTTGTGGGAACTTGTGCGGAAATTAGCTGCTGTGTTTGCCTACGTAACAGTGATCAAAATTCAAAAGTACTTCATTTGCTGTGAAGCACTTAGGCTGTCCTAGAATATGGCAGTCACTATATAAATGTAAGTTTGTTCTTTCTTCTAAGTGTAATAGAAGCAACCCAAAAACCAAAAAAAGAAAGAAAATCTGTCCCTCCTAAAACAAGTCAAGACACCTTTAAGAAAATCCAGTAAGTGAGTCACCTGCGTTTAATTTGCCCAGAGCGATTATATTTCTGTACACAAGCACACAAAATGAGGGGCTGGAAAGACCAGAACTCAGCTACCGAATTTTCAAGCTTGCAATGAGCGCATACCGTGCCACTATTAAGAGCCTCAAGTGACAGCAATATACTCCATTGTAAAACTTCAGCCTGCACAATCCAGGTATTGAATAAATGTAAGTTCTACCCCTGGGATTATCTGCTCCTCTCCTTCCCTCCCATTTCCCACTACTGCATAATTTCCTCTAATATTTCATCTTGCTCCTTGGCATGATGTGGCCCCTCTATTCTGAACAGTTACTACAGCTGCCATCGCTCCCATTTTCTGGCAAGTTTCTCACATTTACAGTCTACTGTGATGCTTTCCATTTTATAAAAGCTTGCATTTATATAGCATTCCTCATATGAGTTCCAACTATATTGCATTAACAGTCTCCCTCCTCCTTGCACCTTAACTGTGATGAAATCAAGACTCATTATAAAACATCCTACTCTTTATCTTTCCTGGCGAATTTTTATAACACCCGCAAAATCTATGAAAAATAATTCTGCAAAACAAAGTGCTGAGCACCACTCTTTTATGGAGTTGAAAAGCCTTACTCAACATTTCAGTTCTCCAGTTTCACTGGGTTCGTGTTCGAGCAGCCTTGTTGGTTTGAAACAGCAGCTGTGGCCTTTGTATTCTGCCTCAGAAATGTTGCCACATGAGCATTTAATAAGCAACTGAATAGGGAAGTGACATGAATCTTGTTATTCATGTGGGAATGACTTATGAAGTAATACTGGGCGGCTTGCTGGTGGCGCTGTCCAGGGAGAGTATAAATACTCGGGCATGGGCCCAGCTTGTACAGGACATTCTTTAACAGGAACTAGTGAAGGACACAACTAGATCTCCATGTTGAAAAACAGTTGATTAAAGCCTTGTTTAATACTCAGACCAAGTGCCTAGTAGTTTTCTTACGTCAGGAGGCACATCTGTAAAAGGTGATTATTTTCATAATTTTGCTGTTACAAATGGATGCCCTTCATTGAAACTCTATTAGTAAAATAATACACCTCAGACATGGCAGAACACTAAACCCTCACCCTTGAATTAAATGAAGCTGAAAAATCACAAGCTGGTCCATCTGCCCGTTTTACATAAAATTTCAAGTGGAAAGGTGAAGCAGCTCACCTCCAGGCAACTTTCTATTTATTGACAGCCTGGTCAGCCAGTACTTTGCATTGTGTTCCACAGACATTACTATAGAACTCAACAGCTCCTGCTGTCCGATGTTAATTCAGGGTTCCTTAATGGAAATCGGAGCTTGCAGCTACCTTCTGTCACCTCGCAAAGTAAGTCAAACAGAAAGTGACATTTTCTGCTGTTTTACTCTCTCTTATGCAAGTGGTTATGTAAAGCAGAAGTAGAATCTCATTTTTTTTAAACACTTACAAGTTAATTTCATGGCAAATTATTTCTGAACTAATAGCAGGAGCCTATAAATGAATGCTAACCTTCACGCAGCACTGCAAGGCATTGGGGCCCCAACACAATACAATGTGGAATGGCAGGCTGCTAGTCTGTGCCCATGATTTACTACATGGCAGCAGTTAATGTCAGTGTTTCAGTCCGATTCAAACAAATGTCCCAGTGGTACATGTTTCCAGCATTGCTGCAGTGTCGCCAGGGGAGCGGTGCAGAGCAGGGATCAGATATTTATTTCCACACAGAGAAAGAGCAGGCAAGTCATCTCAGGCTTCTTTTGCACATTTCTTGCCACCAGTTATACAGCAGCATTGGCACAAGCAGAGTGGCAAGACACCTGCAGACTATTTCAGCCAGGAAATAGTACATAACATGGGAATGCTTCAAAAAGGGAAGAGAAGATTATGTCAAGTAAAACTCCCTGTCCTCCCCCGCAAAAGTGATTCGGTTTTCTTTCGCTCGCCATATGAAAGAATGTATGGTATATTTTGTGCTAATATTTTAACTCTTTTCATGCTATGTAGGAAGCTTTTGACTTGCTCTACCTGTGTAAATGATAATTGCTTTGGTTGGATGTTTAACGTTCTCCCCTTGATTTTCACAATTCACAATCATTATATTTATGTATCTTGCAGAGCCATTTCTCCCACTTTGTGGGATGAATTCCACAGTGCTGGTGGCAACAGGTCAATAATTTCCTCATGTATATTTGAAAGTTTCATTTCTAGCCCTGATGGCTGCGAAAGGCTCACACAGACTAATCTGAGAACCTAGGAAATTCATCTGGCATTAATTTGATGTAGCCATACATCCCCCTCCTACCATCAGCATCTTACACACCCAGCAATCATGTAAAGTGCGAATGGGGAGGGAAGATTGAAAAGGGAGCATGCCTCCCGATCCATTCCATATGATTGTGGTAGTGCTGGTAGTCGGATGAAGCCAGCGTCTTGACAATCCTCCAAATCTCCCTCACCAAATAGATATACATCTTATGAAATGAAAGGATCTCTCGAATGTAGCTTTGTTCACCATGGGAACTGGCAGAGACCATTACTTTCAATAACTGTAAGCTCACTTCCATCTATTTTAGCTGCACGTCTTGCTTTGTCTAGTGCAATGGATTCAAATTGTTAACCATAAATTGTGATTTTATTATTATATGTGTTTGACACAGCCTGCCTTTCATTAACAGATTTGGTATCCATGGTCCTGGGGAGAATAGCCATGGTGATGATCTCCCTGTGTACACATGTTAAAATAAACAAACAAGCTTCGATGTCATATAAAAGAAATGTGTGCTCCCAGACTGTTGAGAAATCCTTACTTTGCCAGCAAATGGTAGCAATAATTTATATTCCTGCAATGCCTTGCAAAGAAGTGTGAAATAGCAGCCGGGTTTCCTTGTGAAATACATCCCATAAGGAAAATCACTCAGTAAAATTCATTACAAAGCACAATTCTATTATTTGTTAACATGGTTAGCACTTTCAACCAATAGGATGAGACATTGGGGGAAAATTTCAGTTGTTTGCGCCTCCCGTTAGCACCTTAAGGGGGCGCTAATGAGGCGCAAAGCAACTAGCGCCCGGGCGCGGCGATGTTTGTGCTGCTCGCGAAATTAACTAGACATTTTGCGGTGGCACTAAACACTACCGCCACGATCTCCTGCGCTGGCAGGTTGTGACGTCAGTCGAGTGCGCAATGCCCTGTTCGCGCCCGGACCGGATATTGAGTGGCGCCCCCTGCCTTACCACCTGCCGCTAGCAACGACAGGTTGAGGGGAGCGTTATGCTGTCAGAAAGGGCCCAGGGGAGCGCTATTTAAAGGCGACCATTTCCTGCCTTTTTTTGTCGGTGACATTTTTGCACCACGCATTCTGAGAGAGAGAGAGACTTCTGGAGAGATTCAACGCTGTGTGAAGGAGTTTTGAGTACTGAGCAGCACTTTGCAGGTTTATTTTGATTTGCCCTTCCTTGCTTCACCAGCGCTCTGAGGTAGCACCTCGCTCCTCAGCCTTTGTGCCTTAAGAGAGGTGTGAAGCACCTGATTTAGATCTCCAATCACCTCCAGGGGCGATAAAAGCCATGTTTGCTGTTGGAGGCGATAATTAGCGCCAGGCGCTAAACTTTGCGCACGGCCGATAATGGCGCCCCAAATGGGGCGATACCGAATTTTTCCCCACATTCTATCTGGATCCACTTTTGAAAATGGAAACCTAACCAATATGAGTCAACAGGCATTGCAGGAATAAAGAGGAGTCCGCTCACTTATGGAGAAAAAAAACTATAGGAATGGTTTCCTGATCACAGGGAAATATGTCTGTAATTACGGCCACACTCACACTGATGAAGTGAGGGGTGGACCTTGCCAGGTATGGCAGAATCAAGTGATTTAAGTAACTGAAATGATCCTTGCAAAGGGAGCACAATGAAGACTGGATGGCGGGGAGGGGAGAAAAACTGGTCACTGAAATCATAAGGACAAACAACATAACGTGGAGGCAAAAAAAGGAGTGTGTGTGCAAATAGCAGAGCGTGCTGCCTCCATCCTTGTTTGATAGATGGCAAGGAGGACATTTTGCTGCATGATTAAGTGGAAGCCTGCTTATCACTCTGAGGACCGATCCAGTGCACCATCTATAGAAGGAGGTGGCGGCCAGGCTGAACACTATCTACAGTACTTACAGTATCTGGAAAAAAATACAGGAGGCAACAGCACACTTTAAGGAATCTGGCAAGGTATGAATAACCAACAGAATCATGTACCAGGTAGATTACACATGCCACAATGTGTAGCTTGTCATCCTATTCCTCATTTACTGCTCGCACATGCCAAGCCTTCACAAAACCGTACAACTCTTTCATTGCATCTCACGCATTCCCATATCTCAGCAGGAAACAGTCAAGATCCAACATACAACAAAAAGGTTTGCCACATTCCCATCTTCCAAGGGCTTCATGTTGGACACATAGAAGTAATCAGTGACCCCTGCACTTTGGGAAGTGCACCAATGTGGTGACATTGGGCATGTGTCATGGTGTTCAGTGGCAAAGGAGATAAAAATACTGATAATGCTGACTAATGCAACAGTCACCTTTATGACACACATGGGAGCTGCTCAGTAACTGATGCTGCAGTGCTAGGCAGGAATGAGCCATCGGCATAACAACTACGGGCGATAAAGATCAGTAGTAGGGAAAATGCCAGATTCTATTATTAAGGACGGGTAACAGGGCACTTAGAAAATAATAATAGGATTGGGCAGAGTCAACATGGATTTATGAAAGGGAAATCGTGTTTGACGAATCTGTTAAGAGTTTTTTGAGGTTGTAACTAGCAGTGTAGATAAGGGGTAACCAGTGGATGTAGTGTATTTAGATTTTCAAAAAGCATTCGATAAGGTGCCACACAAGAGGTTATTGCACAAAATTAGGGCTCATGGTATTGGGGATAATATATTAGCGTGGATTGAAGATTGGTTAATGGACAGCAAAGAGGGTTGGAATAAATGGGTCATTTTTGAGTTGGCAGGCTGTAACTAGTCGGATACTGGAAGGATCAGTGCTTGGGCCTCAGCTATTTACATTCTATATCAATGACTTAGATGAGGGGACCAAGTGTAACATATCCAAGTTTACTGATGATACAAAGCTAGGTGGGAAAGTAAGTAGTGAGGAGGACGCAGAGGCTGCAAAGGGATATAGACAGGTTAAGCACATGGCAGATGGAATATAATGTGGAGAAATCTGAAGTTATCCACTTTGGTGGATAGAAAAGCAGAATATTTTTTAAATGGTAAGAGATTGAGAAATGTTGGTATACAGAGGGACCTGGGTGTCCTTGTGCACAAATCACTGAAAATTATCATGCAGGTACAGTAAGCAATTAGGAAAGCAAATGGCATGTTAGCCTTTATTATAAAAGGATTGGAGTATAAAAGTAAAGAAGTCTTACTGCAATTATATAGGGCCTTGCTGGGACCACACCTGGAGTACTGTATAAAGTTTTGGCCTCCTTACCTAAGGAAGGATATACTTGCCTTAGAGGGAGTGCAATGAAGGTTCACCAGACTGATGGGATAGGGGGATTGTCCTATCAGGAGAGATTGAGTAGACTAGGCCTATATTCCATAGAGTTTAGCAGAATGAGAGGTGAGCTCATTGAAACGTATAAAATTCTTAAGGGGCCTGACAGTGTAGATACTGGGAGGATGCTTCCCCTGGCTGCGGTGTCTAGAACTAGGGGTCACAGTCTCAGAATAAGGGGTCGGCAATTTAGGACTGACATGAGGAGAAATTTCTTCATTCAAAGGGTTGTGAATCTTTGGAATTATCTACCACAGAGAGCTGTTGATGCTCAGTCGTTAATTATATTCAAGACAGAGAGCGATAGACTTTTGGATACTAAGGGAACCAAGGGATATGGGGATAGTGCAGGAAGGTGGAGTTGATGGAGAAGATCCGCCATGATTTTATTGAATGGCGGAGCAGGCCCAAAGGGCCTAATAGCCGACTGCTGCTCCTATTTCTTATGTTTCTTAAGATCTTGCCAAATGCTGGTAGAGCCATTCCTATGTTGCAAATTTGCTGCATATGTCCTCTCCCAATAATAAAGCTCTGTTCAGCAATGTGAGGCCGTTGTCATGGATCTTTGGCACATTAAGTATGCCAAGGTTGGGAGAAGGGGAAGTGCAACGAGACCTGGGTGTCCTTGTGCACCAGTCACTGAAGGTAAGCATGCAGGTGCAGCAGGCGGTTAAGAAGGCAAATGGTATGTTGGCCTTCGTAGCGAGAGGATTCAAGTACAGGAACAAGGATGTCTTGCTGCAGTTGTACAGGGCCTTGGTGAGACCACATCTTGAGTATTGTGTGCAGTTTTGGTCGCCTTATCTGAGGAAGGATGTTCTTGCCATGGAGGGAGTGCAGCGAAGATTCACCAGACTGATACCTGGGATGGCAGGAATGACGTATGAGGAGAGATTGGGTCGATTGGGCTGGAGTTTAGAAGAATGAGAGGGGATCTCATTGAAGCTTATAAAATTCTAACAGGACTAGACAGACTAGATGCTGAAAGGATGTTCCCAATGGTGGGGGAGTCCAGAACCAGGGGTCACAGTCTAAAGATAAGGGGTAAGCCATTTAGGACAGAGATGAGGAGGAATTTCTTCACCCAGAGTGGTGAACCTGTGGAATTCTCTACCACAGAAGGCAGTTGAGGCCAATTCATTAAATATATTCAAGACGGAGTTAGATATATTTCTTAAGGCTAAAGGGATCAAGGGATATGGGGAGAAAGCAGGGACAGGGTACTGAATATGGATGATCAGCCATGATCTCATTAAATGGCGGAGCAGGCTCCGAGGGGCTGAATGGCCTACTCCTGCTCCTATCTTCTATATGTTTCTATGTTTCTAAGGTTGCAGAATATTCTATCAATTTCGCTTGTCTGCCTCCTGTCATTTTGTACCACCTCTGTCATGAAATATTATTGGCGCTGAATTTCTGCAGACTTTCTGCCACCGTAACTTCGCTGGAGGTACGGCAGAAACCCCTTGCCATGCACAAGTTACAGCAGCAGAAAGCCCAAGGAAATTCAGGGCCTTTGTATTTAAGATGCTATAGAAATAAACTAACCATAAGAAGTGAAAAAATGGTTGCCAATCTTTCTCCCAAAATTAAATAATAGTTTCAGAAATATAGAAAATTGCACAACAAAAAACATTGCATTTCAATTAACTGTAATCATTAGCAAAAAGACTTCCAGATGCTATTGAACAGTTCTTGCACTCATGGAGGTTCCCTTGCACTCATTCCAAATGCACAAAGAAAAAAAGAGCAAAGCTGACACAAATTCAACACAGTTATGCTTGATCCTCATTTAAATATTTTTGCATTAAATCCAGGGCCTTAATATGATTCATGCAGAAAATGGGCACAAGCAGTTCAGCCCACTAATAACAGAAGACTGGAGAATTGCAGGCCAGAAAGAAATTGGTGCAGCACCTACTCTCCCAATTTCACACTCCCTCTCTGCTATTTGTACACGTGCTTTCCCAACACATGGGCCTTATAGCTTAACAAGTTAGAGTCCTCCATATTATAGAAAGGCAGTTCAGCCTGTGAGAAAATTAACACATGTAGCATGTTAAAGCACAGCAGAGTCCCACTATAATAGCCACAAAACTACAGCTAGTTATCAACACTGAAAATACATACTTTCAAAGCATTTCTTTCTACTGATACTGCAACACTTGCACTTATGGTTCTCATTTTTTTCCCTGCAGTTGTATTTTGTACTGTTGTACTATTATCCCACAAAACATGAAAAGGTAAGATGCCAATTATTTTAAGTACTATATATATCAGAATTTCAAAATGACCTGTGGCAGAGCAGGGATTATTGCATGGATTAGAATAGTCCTTTGTGAAAGTTAATTGCTTCGCAGTTTAATACCATTTTCAGTTCATTCTTTTCATGCGATTATTCTTGAAAGCACAATGAGATTTGTTTTTTCTCGTTCTTCTGAGTGGCATGATTTATCTACTTTATTTTATCTCTTGAGCCAGTTATACTACAGACTCTGATGGACTTCAATTACCTCTTCCCTGAGTTTTTCTACCTTAAAGCTCGGAAGAAACCGACTGTTTAAAAAGGTAAGAAATACATTTTTGTGTCATTTGTACGTTTGTATTTTTTCAACATTTGGTTACACACTTAACATACTCTTATTAAAAATGCAGGCAATTTCTATCAGACACATATACACGCAATCTGTATTTGTGTATGATTGTCATTGTGGCATATTTGATAACCATTTGTTTTCATTAGAGCAAAGGAGGTTGAGGGGTGATTTGATAGAGGTGTACAAGATTATGACGGGTTTGGATAGGCTAGACGGGGAAAGGCTGTTCCCACTAGTTGATGGTACAAGGACTAGGGGACACAGATTTAAGGTTTTGGACAAGAGATACATGGGGGATGTGAGGAAAAACTTTTTTACACAGTGAATGGTGATGACCTGGAATTCGCTGCTGACGGAAGTGGTGCAAGCGGAGACACTCGGGGCTAGATTTTCAGTTGCTTGCGCCAGCAGTTAGCGCCTTAAGAGAAGTGATTTTCGGGCGCTATGCGTGTAGCGCCCGGGCGCAGCGCAGTTTGCGCCCCGCCCCAAATTAAGTTGCCCGTTAGCGCCGGTGCAAAGTTTAGCGGCCGCCCGGATGCGCGCGCAGAAAATGACATCACATCCTCGTGCAACGCCCTTTGGCCGCCCCGAATCCAAACTTCAGTCGGACCGCCCCATTGTGCGGCTGGCGTCCAGAGCGTTTGTAAAATGGAACGCAACAGACTCTGGGGAGCGCAAATTAAAGGGCACTCCTCATGCACTATAAACGGCAGTCTGCATGTGTTGTGTGGAAGGATCCAGTGTGTTGTTGTGAAGGGTGCATTTATGTTTCCGGGCACCACCACCACCACCACCTCCTCCTCCTCCTCCTCCTCCTCCTCCTCCTCCTCCTCCTCTCCCCCACACTCTGCTTTTGAAAAGAACACATGCACCCTTCCCCTTTAAGAGCTCAGTGGCACCAGAGTCTGCCGTGCGCTGCGCCCGAGCTCGGGCGTTGCGCTCTGCACCGCCGGCTTAGCGCCTAAAGATAGTAGTGGAACGCCTCTTTTAGCACTCCACCAACCTCTTAGGGCGAAGCCACTGAATTTCTGGCAACGGGGCGCTACTTTGGGGCGGGCGCTAACTTCGGGCGGGCGCTAAGGTTAGCGCCCCAAAACTGTCTATACTGAAAATCTAGCCCTCGATGTTTTCAAGGGGAGACTGGATAGGCACTTGAAGGAAATAAACTTGCAGGGCTACGGGATAGAGCGGGGGAATGGGACTGACTGGATTGCTCTATAGCGAGCCGGCACGGACTCGATGGGCCGAATGGCCTCCTTCTGTGCCATTATGACTCTATGGGCTAGATTTTCAGTATAGGCAGTTTTGGGGCGCTAACCTTAGCGCCCGCCCGAAGTTAGCGCCCGCCCCAAAGTAGCGCCCCGTTGCCGGGAATTCAGTGGCTTCGCCCTAAGAGGTTGGTGGAGCGCTAAAAGAGGCGTTCCACTACTCTCTTTAGGCGCTAAGCCGGCGGTCCAGAGGGATAGCGCCCAGGCGGGGCGCAGCACGGGTGCGGTCATTTTTGCACTGACAGCAGACCCCGTGGTGCCGACCAGCTCTTAAAGGGGGAAGGGACGAATTGGTCTGCTGCCACGCCCTGCACACTGCAGCCTTGCAAAGAGGCCTCAACACTACTGCTCAGCCCCAGGGAGTCATGGCAACGCCAGAGAAGGCCCGTCAGCGTGCCCTGCGCTTCTCAGAGGGTGATCTGGACATAATGGTCACAGCTCTGGAGGTGAGGCGCAAGATCTTGTTTCCAGAGAGTGGGAGGAATCCAACCCACCACGACTACACCAAAGCCTGGAAGCAGATCGCCCAGAGGGTGACGTTGACCGGCGAGGCCCCCAGGACCCACACACAATGCCGTAAGAAATACAACGATCTGACCAGGATTGTGAGGGTGAGTAGCCTTTCCAGTCTCCTCCTCATTCTTGCATGTACACCTGACATGATGGGCAAAGGGACCTGAAAGTCCTTTTGGCCAGCCCTCAGCCAGCAGCATTGGGACAGTCATGAGCATCAAATGGCCATTCGGCACTCTACACTTTGGCCAAGCTATTCCACCATGGGAGGCAGTGCACACTACATCAGGGCTTCACTGCGCACTTACAGCCCGTCCTTTCTCTTGCAGGCTAAAGTAGCGTTTAATCGCCAGGCCCGTGCCAGGGGTGGCCGCGCCAAGCTGCAGAAGCTCACTCGGCTGGAGGAGCGCGTGTGTGTGCTCATGGGAGCCCGTGTGATTGTCCCCACAGCGTGCGGTGTATCCGACCCTCCACTGCCCGGCAATGGTAAGGACCTCGCCTTTTGGCCCTCTCGCGTCGCACTGGCCCATCCGAGCTACCTCCTTTGCCACTGTCCCACCAATGCGCTGAATCCCACCAGTCCTAACTCCCTCGCTGACGCCGTCTCCTCACTCTGAAGCTACTCTTGTGCATTCCTGCTTTCAGCTGGTGACGACCAGGACCCTGAGGCTGCCAGTGACAGCACCTCCAACCAGGAGGAGGAGGAGGAGCAAGCCGGACCTTCGGGGGAACAGTCACGTCCCGCAGGAGAGGAGGAAATGCTTGACACCTCCTCACTGGACGAGTGCCTGGAGGAACTGTCGCAGGGCAATGCAGCTTCTGGGACCAGTGGCGTCCAGCCACCCAGCAGCCGTGCGCGTGGCCCGCGGCCTTCCCCCCAAAGGGGGGAAGGATCAGAGGGGAGTGCTGCTCATCGGCACACTCGCCGTCACCAACGCGGCAAGGGTCCCCTAGTTCGGCCCCCTCCTCCCCAGCGGGAGAGTCGCGACTCCAGTCCGGACACCTTCACTTCGGAGGAGGTGCGGAAGCTCGATCAGATGGCCGACGACTCGGACCGGCGCCACACGGAGCTCATGAGCGTGGTGGGGCGCATGCCTGAGGCCATCGAGTCGCTGGCGACCAGTGTGCGCGAGTTCGGGGCAGCAACTGCCGCGACTGGCCGCATGCTAACTGATGCCGTCAAGACCCTGGCGGATGTGATGCGCGCGCACACCAGGACCACAGGGCCACTCACTGCTGCCACACGCGCTGTCTCAGGCAGGCATCGCCAGGGCAGGCGCCGCGCTGGACCATCCCAGCAAGCCGGCCGTCGGCTGATTGCTGCGGATCCTGCAGTGCGGGCCCGGCCGAGTGCCACCGCGCCACAGCACCAGCCAGCGCATCCCAGACGCCAGCTGGCCCACATTGCGCCATCCGTCGCCGCCATTCCCCCTCTGGGGCGTCAAGGGCAAGCGGCTGCAGCTGATGGTGGCCAGGCTCAGGTGCGCCACTCAGGAGACGGCCCCTCGAGGCCCAAACGCCGTGTAGGCCGCCCCCCAGCGGCATCTGGCGGAAGGGCATCTGAGCCTCAGGCGCCTTCCCCCAGCCTCGCAGCAGCCACTGGGCAGAGCTTGCGAAGGAGCAGCAGGCAGGGCAGGGGAGGCAAAATGCTGGCCAAGGTCTCGCCCTCGCGGGCCACTCAGTAGAGGGTGTGGCCAGCTTTCCTTTAATATGGCGGTGGCCATCTTTATTTTGCCCATGGTTGTGCTTTTGGAGGGCTTTTTTTTTGCGTTAGGCCGACGTTGAGGCCCGGTTTCAATAAAGGTGGAGTGGCTCCTCCCCAGTTTGTGGGAGTGAGTCGTTTGTTGGGCTTTTTGTGGGGCCCGTTTATTGCTTTTGGGGATTCATGTGGGAAGGGCTTTTCATTTTTGTGTAATAAAAAATTATCTTTATTCATGCAGTCTCCATGGTTGTTCTTCTTAGTGTTTGTTGGCTTCGCCGGCTGAGGGCTTGCGGAGCGGCTGCATTCATCTTCCCTCATGGCCCCTGGCCATTCCCTGACAGGGGGCTTAGAAGTACCGTGTAATAAGGTGGCGTCGTGCGGCCCTTGGCCCTGGTCGCTCCCTCCTGGGAACGTACTCCTGCTCCTCCTCCTCCTCCTCCTCCTCCTCCTCATGCTCCTCCTGCTCCTCCTCCTGAGGTGCTGGTCCAACGTCAGGTGGCAGTGCCTGAGTCCTGCGGATAGCCAGGTTGTGTAGCATGCAGCAAACCACCACAAATTGGGAGACCCGGTCCGGCGAATACTGGAGAGCTCCTCCGGAGCGATCAAGGCAGCGGAACCGCTGCTTGAGGACCCCAATAGTTAGCTCGATGATGTTGCGGGTGGTTTGATGGCTCTCGTTGTAGGCCTCTTCAGCAGCGGTCCTGGGCGCGCGGAGCGGGGTCATGAGCCAGGTGCACAAAGGATAGCCTTTGTCCCCGAGTAGCCATCCTCTTGGGGGAGGCTGTGCCTGGAACATGTCATGCACAGTACTCTGCCGCAGGATAAAGGCATCGTGGCTGCTGCCTGGGAAGCTGGCATTGACTGCCATGATGCGCTGCTTGTGGTCACAGACCAGCTGCACATTCAGAGAATGGTAGCCCTTCCTGTTGCGATACTGCTCGCCATGCTCCAGAGGGGCCCGCAAAGCCACATGCGTACAGTCAATGGCGCCCTGCACCAAGGGGAATTCCCCGAGTCTGGAAAATCCCAATGCGCGCTGATGCTGGCTCTCCAGGGCCATGGGGAAGGAGATGAATTGGCTTCTCCTTCTGAACAGTGCTTCGGTCACCTGGCGGATGCAGCGATGCGCGCCGTACTGGGAGATGTTTGCTATGTCCCCAGCAGCGTATTGGAAGGAGCCGGTGGCATAGAAGTTCAATGCCACCGTCACCTTCACTTCCACCGACAGAGACGTCCTGCACCTGAGCTTTGGCCGCAGATCTCGGCGAAGCAGGTGGCAGATCTCTGCAATCACCCCCTTTCGGAATCGGAGCCTTTTAACACATCGCGCGGCACTCATGTTTAGGTAGGAGCGCTGCTGGCGGTATAGCCTGACTGGGTAAGGCCTACGTGGCCGACGCCTGTAGCCCCCTCTGCCTCTAGCCAGGGCTGCCCCTCTCACAATGCGTCTGCGAGCCCTACGGACATGGAGCTGCAGCTCCGCGTTGGCACCCCATGCAACCCCCATCAAATCCTGGCAAACACTCTAATTTCCAAATGGCCACTTGCAGCGCTGTTGCCTGAGTCCAAAAATACCTGGCTCTTGCTGCTTGAAACCAGTTAGCTATCCTCCTTGTTGTGTCTCCAGAAATGCGTTGCACAAGACTGTTTTCTGAAAAAAGGATGGCCTTTATACTGGAGAGGACGTTCCCTTTAATTAGCGCCCCCCGGGGCCCGCGCTGGTTGTGTTGCGTTCCTTTTTCCAAACGCTCCGGCCGCCCGCCGCACAATGGGGCGGTCCGACTGAAGTTTGCAATCGGGGCGGCCAAAGGGCGCTGCACGAGGATGTGACGTCATTTTCTGCGCGCGCATCCGGGCGGGCGCTAAACTTTGCGCCGGCGCTAACGGGCAGCTTAATTTGGGGCGGGGCGCAAACTGCGCTGCGCCCGGGCGCTACACGCATAGCGCCCGGAAATCACTTCTCTTAAGGCGCTAACTGCTGGCGCAAGCAACTGAAAATCTAGCCCTATGACTCTATGACATTTATTGTATTGTTATTTATTTTTTTAGCTTAATTAAGCAGTTTCATTTAAGAGTCATATATTGTGATATGGTTTGCTTTATTAGTGTAGTGTATATACATTCTATGGACCTAATTCTTCATGCATTTTATTACACATTTGTGATTTAATGGATATATGGGATGTGTAGGGGGCGAGGGGGGGAAAGTTCTTGGTGTCCAGGGTCTCAAGATCTCTTAATATGACTGCTTTCAAGCTATTCCCCTCTGCCCCAAATATAGCTACCTACCTCTGTTTCACCTCCTCCAACAGAAAATCTCCTCATTGAAGAAGGCAATTCTACCCAATGGTGAAAGACCATCTTTGCTGCACCAGTCAGACACAGCAAACAACAATACTTCCAAAGGGCAGCAGTTTTTTAAGAGCTGTTGCTATCCTCATTCTCTGTCCACTTGTAGCCATAGCATGTGGAGCACATTATTATTATTGATATTCATTGGCTGGGAAGCTCTTTGGGGCAACCTGAAGTCGTGAACAGCATTGTATTGAAACAGCATTGAAACAGCAAGCTTTTTCTTTTCTTTCTATATTAGCTGACCTCACTGAATTGAGTAAAGTCGGCTTCCCACTCCCCAGGCGCTATTATTTCAGGACACATGGCAACCCTAGGCCCGTCATTCCTGGGATCATGTAATTAGTCTCAACTTTCAGCGACTTTTGGGCATTCATTATACTGAGAAACTGTGACGGTCACCAGGCTAATACTTATTTTCTGGATTACTGATCCATGGTTTCCTGCGATGCGTGTTCCCAAGGATAACCTTTAAAGGGGCTGCTTTTACATGGACTTTCTTTAGTTCCTTGCTTCACTCTACCTGTACACGTGGAGGAAGAGGGAAGGGGGACTCTGAGTGTCATCTCCCACATCACTTCCGTCAGAAACTACTTTTGGCAACTACTTTTGAATGACAACCATCACACTCGAGGCATGTTGCTACTATTACTTTGCTCTAGAGTTAAATTTTAGTTTAAATAAAGGAAGGAAACGCAGGTATGTAACAAAGCACTAGGTTCCCAGCGTAGAAACACTTCAGCGAATAATACTGTAAAAAGAAAGAGCCCAGCAGGACAGGCCGCAATATAAAAAGGACTTATTTGCAGACATCACTTGGCTGAGTCTTGAATTTTATGAATGTTCAAGGTGACATCCACTCCCATATCAATCTGCATAATTTCTGCATAGCTTACATTCCAAAATGAGTGCAGAAAACATTTAATTGTTGCAAACATCATGATATTTGATGGCCATTTGCTCAATAAAAAATAAAACATGCTGGCCTAGAAATTGGGTTGGGGCGCCAAAGTGGCGCCAAAGTGGCAGGATGAGCGCAGGATTTAGCGCAGCGATCGGAGTAATACCGATCGCCAGAAATTCAGTTTCAGTGCCGCTCGAGGGACACGGGGCGAGGCTCGAGGTGCTCCGTGTCCCTCTTAGGGCGCTGAAACTGATTATTGCAGCGCAACGTGCCGCAGCGCCACACGCTGCGGCACGGCACGCTGCGGTACTGCAGGCCTTCCTCCCACTGTTAAGGGGGAGGTGCCTGCAACAGCGCGATCCCCGCTCGCGAGTGCCGGCAAATGAGCCTGGCACCAAGGAGAAGTGCCGGGCTCTCGAGAAACAGCCGGCAATGCCGCGGGGGGGGGGCGGTGTAGGAGGCCGGGGACGGAGGTGCGGGCAGGCGGCCGCTTCCCGCACCTCCACCTTAACTTGCGCCACTGCTGGCACAGTAAGGCCCCGTGAACCGGGCGCGGGTAGCGAACGGCGCAACTGCGGCGTTCGCTACCAAATATCGCAAACGGGGCACGAATGGGGCGCTGCGCACACCGATGACGTAATCGGTGGCGGCGCAGCGCAAATGCCTAACGCCACCATTAGCGCCCCTACTAAATATCGCGGGAGACGCAGCCAGTGGCGCTACAGCCACTGACTGCCTCTTTAGGAGCTAACAGGTGGCGCTACTCACCCAATTTCTCCCCCGCTATGTAGGTAAATTTAGACTTCATACTCTTATTTAAGGAAATGTTAGTTACAAAGAAATTGCTCACAATACTATTTCCTGAATATATTGCTTTAAACATGAGGGCCTAGAAATTCATTGGCGCCACTTTTGGGGCGCTAAAGTGGGGCGTCCGCTAAAGTTTGCGGCCGCCGCCAAATCTAGGTCACTTCTCCGATATTCATTAGCTTCGCCCTACTAGTTCGGGCGAGCGCTAAAACTGCTGCTGGACGCCTCTCTTTGGGCGCTAAGCCGGAGGTGGTGATCGATAGCGCCGAGGCCGGGCGCAGCGCAGGTGCGGCCATCTCGTGATTGACAGCAGACACCCTGGCTCCGGCCAGCTCTTAAGGGGGAAGGGTCGACTGTGTCTGCTGCCACGCCCTGGATAGTGGAGCCCTCCAGCTAGGCCTGAACACTGCTGCTGGACCCAAATAGCGCCTGAAGACATGGAGAAGGCCCGTGAACGTGCGCAGCGCTTCTCAGAGCATCATCTGAGTGTGCTGCTTGCTGCTGTGGAGAAGAGGCGCCATGTTTTGTACCCGGACAATGGCAAGAAGGCGACAGTCCGTGTCTACAGGAGAGCCTGGAGGCATGTCGCCAGCAAGCTGTCAGCCAACAGCGACGTCCCCAGGACCGGTGCCCAATGCCGCAAAAAGTTAAATGACCTCACACGCATTGTCCGGGTGAGTACCCTTTCCAGTGACCTCCTCATCCTTGCATGTGCACCTCACATTATGGGCAAAGGGACCTGAAAGCTCTAATGGCCAGCCTTCATCCAGCAGCTATGGGACAGGCATGAGCATCAATTGCACATTCTGCACTTAACACACTGGCCAAGCTATTCCACCATGGGAGGCATTGCACACCAGATCATGGCGACACACTGGCCAGGCTATTCCACCATGGGAGGCAGTGCACACCAGATCATGGCGACACACTGGCCAGACTATTCCACCATGGGAGGCAGTGCACACCAGATCATGGCGACACACTGGCCAGGCTATTCCACCATGGGAGGCAGTGCACACAAGATCACGGCGACACACTGTACTTAGAGGCCGTCCTTTCTCTTGCAGGCCAAGCTGGCGAATAATCGCAAGAGCCGGACTGCGACCGGGGGAGGACGACCCCATATCCAGCCACTCACCGACCTGCAACATCGCGTGGAGTGCCTCATGGGTGGCCGGGTGATTGGGCCCGTTGCATGTGGATATGCCGACCCTGTTCTGGGCAGCAATGGTAAGGACATCACCTTTTGCACCTCTCTCGTCCCACTTGCGCATCAGATCTACATCCTTTGCCACTGTCCCACCAATGCGCTGAATGCCACCACTCATGCATCCCGCACTGACGCCCTCTCCTCACTCTAAAGCTACTCTTGTGCCTTCCTGCTTTCAGATGGTCAAGAGGAGGTCCCTCAACTTGCCAGTGACAGACCCTCCGAGGAGGAGCAAGAGGAAGGCGGCCCATCAGGGGAACCCTCAGCCGCGGCCACCCAGGCCAATGTAGGGGACACGTCTTCCCTGGAGGGCAGCGTGGCGGAAGTGTCGAAGGGGAGGGGAGCTCCTGGGACCTGCGTGCTGCAGAAAGGCGGGAGGGGGGTGGAAGCTCGGCGGCCTTCTCCCCAGAGGGGGGATGCGTCGGAGGGGAGTCCAATTGCTGGGCCCAGCGGCCTCCAGCAACGCAGGAAGGGTCGGCCAGCTCGGCGGCCTTCTCCCCAGAGGGAGAGTCCAGCCTCCAGTCAGGAGATGCTCTTCGCCGAGGAGATGGAACGCCTCGAAGACTTGTCCGCGGACTCGGAGCGCCGGCACACGGAGCTCATGGCGGCAGTGGCACGGTTGCCTGAGTCCATCGATTCCCTCTCTCGGAGTGTGGCCGAGTTCGGGCCCTTAGAGGCCACCAGTCGGGCGGAATACCGGGCAGATCTGTCAGCGACTGGCCAGGTGATTAGTGGTGCCGTCCAGTCACTGGCTGCTCTGCTGCGGTCAGTGAACAGGTCAACACGGGCACTCACTGCTGCCACACTCGCTGTGTCAGCCAGGCATCGCCAGGGCACCCGGCGCGCTGCAGCAGCACATCGGTCTGTCCCTCGGCAGATTGTTGCGCATGCTGCAGTGCTGGCCCGGGCGAGTGCCAGTGTCTCAGGTGACCAGCGAGCGCCTGCCATCCGCCAGCTTGCCGCCATTCCTCCAGCCGCCACTGCCACTCCCCCAGTGGAGCTGCCAGGAGCTGCTGCAGCGACTGATGCTGGCCAGCCACAGCTGCAGCAATCAACAGCCGGCCGCTCGACGGCCAGACCTCGACTAGGCCGACCCCCAAGGGCATCTGCCGTCACGACATGTGCCCCTCAGGAGCCTGCCCCCAGCCTTGCAGCAGCCAATGGCCTTACTTTGAGGCGGAGCAGCAGGGCGGGCAGGGGCCACCCAAAGATGGCCAAGGCATCGCCCTAGCGGGCCAAATAGTCGAATGTGTGGCCATTTGTGTTTGTTTCTTGAGGTCGAGAATTGGATGTTTGTTTTTTGAAGGCCGATGATGTGATGTTTGCTTTGGACGAAGACCGAGAATGACGGCCATTTTAGTTGCCCTATTCTGTTAATCCTCCCCAGGTTGTGGGAGCGAGTAATGTGTTTGAGTGTTTTTTGGGGGTTTCGTCTGTTTTTGGTTTTCATGTGGGAAGGGCCCAGAGTTTGTACAATAAAGCATTTTATTTATTCACATTGTCCATGTTTGATCTTTGAAGTGTTTGTTGCCTTAACCGGCTGAGGGCTTGCGGAGCGGCTGCAATCATGTTCTATCATTGGCACAAGCCATTCCCTGACAGGGGGCCTAGAAGTGACGTTCAATAAGCCGCCGACGGGCGGCCCTTGGACCTTGTGCCTCCCTCCTGGGCTGGTACTCCTCGTCCTCGTCGTCCTCATGCTCCTCCTGCTCCTCCTCCTGAGGTGGTGGTCCAACGTGAGGTGGCAGTGCCTGAGTCCTGCGGATAGCCAGGTTGTGCAGCATGCAGCAAACGATGACGAATTGGGAGACTCGATCCTGCGAATACTGGAGGGCTCCCCCGGAGCGATCGAGACAGCGGAACCGTTGCTTGAGCACGCCGATTGTTTGTTCTATGAGGTTCTTCGTCGCTTGATGGCTCTCGTTGTATGCCTCTTCAGCAGGGGTCATGGGCGCGCGGAGCGGGGTCATGAGCCAGGTACACAAAGGATAGCCTTTGTCCCCGATAAGCCATCCTCTTGGGGGAGGCTGTGCCTGGAACATGTCAGCCACAGTTGTCTGTCGCAGGATAAAGGCATCGTGGCTGCTGCCTGGAAAGCGGGCATTGACAGCTAGGATGCGCTGCCTGTGGTCACGCACCAGCTGTACATTGAGGGAATGGTAGCCCTTCCGGTTGCGGTACTCCTCGGCATGCTCAAGAGGTGCCCGCAAAGCCACATGTGTGCAGTCAATGGCGCCCTGCACCATGGGGAAGCCCGCTATTCTTGCAAACCCCACTGCACGCTGCTGCTGCTTGTCCAGGGTCATGGGGAAGGAGATGAATTGATGTCTCCTTCTGAAAAGGGCTTCGGTCACCTGGCGGATGCAGCAATGCACGGCGAACTGGGAGATGTTAGCGATGTCCCCAGTAGCGGATTGGAAGGAGCCGGAGGCATAGAAGTTGAGAGCCACCGTCACCTTCACTGCCACCAACAGAGACGTCCTGCGCATCAGCTGTGGCTGCAGATCTCTCTGAAGCAGCCGGCAGATGTCTGCAACCACCTCCCTTCGGAATCGCAGCCTCCTAACACACATCGCGGCAGACATGGTCAGATAGGAGGTCTGCTGGTGGTATACCCTGCGTGGGTAAGGCCTCAGTTGACGACGCCTGTTGCCCCCTCTGCGTCTAGCCAGGGCTGCCACTCTCTCACGGCGTCTGTAAGCCCTTCTGGCATAAGGCTGAAATTCAGCGTTGCCACCCAATGCAGCCCCCATTATATGCTGGCAAACACTGAGCTCTGAATGAAGGCAAAGATAATTGGTAAGTTCTGGCCTGAGCCAAAAATACCTGTCCAAGTGTTGGTCCAAACCAGTAAACTCTCCTCCTTGGTCTCTGTCCAAAAAACCCTTGCACAAGAGTGAATGCTGCAAAATGGCTGGCCTTTATACTGCTGGGTAAGTGCCCTTTAATTAGCGCTCCCCCCGGCCCAGCTGGCCTGTGTACCGTTCCACTTCACAGTCGTTCGGGACGCCCGGCGCACAATGGGCCGGCGCGAGTGAAGTTCCGGTTTGGGGCGCACAAAGGGCGTTGCACTATTAAATGACGTCATGATCTGCGCGCGCAGCAGGGCGCGCGCTAAGACTTTGCGCCGGCGCTAAATGTGTCCTGAAGTTGGGGAGAGGCGCAGATCGCGCTGTGCCCGGGCGATAAACGCCTAACGCTCGAGATCTACTCCCCCTAAGGCGCTAACGGCTGGCGCGCCCAACTGAATTTCTAGGCCGAGGAAGTTCTCGATAAAACACCTCCGAAACCATGAGGACTTGATTGCAAATGCTAATACACACCAAATGGATCAGTGCAGAAATAACAGTAATGCACTGCAATGTTAAACCAGGTACATCTTGACTTTACTTTTTACTCCATTGACAAAAAATAATGGAACAGGGCATCTACCACTGGTACCGTTTTTAGGTATTCTGCCAGTGGCATTGCAAATAGGCAGTGTAGGGAGAAATTGAGGTGAGCTTCTACGCAAACTCAGGCACCAATGCTGCTTCATTTATTTTATAATCCTGGTGCTGGATTTTGGGCAGTGTTAATATTAAAGAAATTTATACAGCGCCTTTCCTGACCTCAGGACATCCCAAAGCGCTTTACAGCCAATTAAGTACTTCTGAATTGTAGTCACTGTTATAATGTAGGAAATACGGCAACCAATTTGCACAAAGCAAGGTCCCACAAATGACAATGAAATAATGCCTAGGTAATCTGTTTTAGTGGAACTTGGGGAAGCTACCGTAGAGTGAATGGTGCCCATGAAAGCATTCTCCAGCACTGAATTAACAATCAACACCTTCATAGAGTCATAGAGTTATATAGCACAGAAAGAGGCCCTTCAGCCCATCGTGTCCACGCCGGCCATCAAGCCCTATCTATTCTAATCCCATTTTCCAGCACTTGGTCCGTAGCCTTGTATGCTATGGCGTTTCAAGTGCTCATCTAAATGCTTCTTGAATGTTGTGAGGGTTCCTGCCTCTATCACCCTTTCAGGCAGTGAGTTCCAGATTCCAACCATCCTCTGGGTGAAAAAGTTTTTCCTCAAATCCCCTCTAAACCTCCTGCCCATTACCTTGAAACTATGCCCCCTGTTTTTGACCCCTCTACTAAGGGGAAAAGTTCCTTTCCATCTACCCTATCTATGCCCCTCATAATTTTGTACACCTCAATCAGCTCCCCCCTCAGCCTTCTCTGCTCTAAGGAAAACAACCCCAGCCTGTCCAGTCTCTCTTCATAGCTGAAGCGTTCCAGCCCAGGTAACATCCTGATGAATCTCCTCTGCACCCTCTCTAATGCAATCACATCCCTCCTATAGTGTGGTGACCAGAACTGCACACAGTATTCCAGCTGTGGCCTAACTAGCATTTTGTACAGCTCCATCAAAACCTCCCTGCTCTTATATTCTATGCCTCAGCTAATGAAGGCAAGTATCCCATATAGAAACACAGAAACATAGAAGTCTATATCATCCTGTAGCCTGAGGCTTCCCTCCTCGCTATTTACCACTCCACCAATTTTCGTGTCATCTGCGAACTTACTGATCATACCTCTTACATTCATATCTAAATCATTAATGTACACTACAAACAGCAAAGGACCCAGCACCGATCACTGCAGTACACCACTGGACACTGGCTTCCAGTCACAAAAACAACCTATGACCATCATCCTCTGCCTCCTGCCACTAAGCCAATTTTGGATCCAATGTACCAAATTGCCCTGGATCCCATGGGTTCTTACCTTCTTGACCAGTCTCCCATGCAGGACTTTGTCAAAAGCCTTACTGAAGTCCATGTAGACTACATCAACTGCACTACCCTCATCCACATGCCTAGTCACCCCCTCGAAAAATTCAATCAAATTGGTCAGACATGATCAGACATCATCTCCCCCTGACAAAGCCAGGAGGCAAAATAATTTAAAAAAACAGCTGGCAGTGAAACAGTTAAGTCATCACGGATAACTCCAACACAAGATGAGCCAGTGGAGAATGGTCATCATGGAACACCATGGTCATTACTGAGCTATTGTACCGAGGACACTAATGACCCATAACAGGCATAGTCAGAGCCCAATCAAGATTAAAGGGATACAGGCATCAGAAATTCTCTTTCCTTGTGAACCAGAAAGCTGTAATCAAAAACGAACAGCTTACTCTTCACTTTCGCATACTAAAGCTCAAGGGAGACAGGATATTTCAACATATACCCCAGTTATTTATTGGGAATTAAGAACAAACATATGTTTAATCAATTTCCTTGGGGTAGGGAAGATAATAGTGAATAAAGTAATGAATCAAAACTTAGCTCTGCTGCTAAAGACTGTGTAATCTGAAACCATTAGAACTAACAAAAAATCAACTTCACTGGTTATAAAGTTCATTTCACATTTCTCAACCAGCTAAATTGACACTTAATTCATGTAACTGTTGAATATTTTATTTATCCAGCTGTGGCATGTTCCATAATGGCAGAATGAACATGGTGATAACTGATTTACCTGCAACACCTTCACTGCATGGACTGCAGCGGTTCAAAAAGAACCCCCGCCACCACTGCAGTCCAGGGGGAGCCTCATCCACCACCAAAACTACTGGAATTGAAATTGCAGAATGGCAGGATCGGAGTGGGAAATGGGGCTGCTCAATTTTAATTTCTCCACCACTCCTTTCCCACCAATCGGGATGAGTTAACATTCCCTCTAAAGTGCCTTTCATGTCTTCATAACATCCCAAAGCACTTCAGAGCCAATTAAATACTTTTGAAGTGTAGTCACTGTTGGAATGTACAACAACAACTTGCATTTATATAGCATCTTTATTGTAGTGAAACCTCCCAAGGCATTTCACAAGAGCATAATCAGACAGAATTTGACACCGAGCCACTTAAGGAGATATTAGGACTGGTGGCCAAAAGCTTGGTCAAAGAGGTAGGTTTTAAGAAGTATCTTAAAGGAGGAGAGAGAGGTAGAGAGTCGAACAGGTTTAGGGAGGGAATTCTAGAGTTGAGGGCCTAAGCAGCTGAAGGCACTGCCATCAGTGGAGGGACGAAGAAAATCGGGGATGCACAAGAGGCCAGAATTGGAGAAGCGCAGAGATCCTGGAGGGTTGAAGAGCTGGAGGAGGTTACAGTGACACGGAGGGGCGAGGCCATGAAGGGATTTGAACACAGGGATGAGAATTTTAAATCTGAGGTGTTGCTGGACCTGGAGCCAATGTAGGTCAGCCAGATGGGTGAACAGGACTTGGTGCGAGTCAGGATACGGGCTGCAGAGCTTTGGACGAGCTGAAGTTTATAGAGGATGGAAGCTAGGAGGCCGGCCACAGAGCATTGGAATAGTCGAGTCTGGAGGTAACAAAAGCATGGATGAGGGTTTCAGCAGCAGCTGGGCTGAGGCAGGGGCGGAGACAGACGATGTTACGGAGGTGGGACTAGTCGGTCTTGGTGATGGAGTGGATATGGTAGGCAAACGCAGCAACCAATTTGTGCACAGCAAAAACCCAGAAACAGCAAGAGATAATTGACCAGATGTTTTTAGCAGTGTTAGTTAAATAATAAATGTTGGGCTGGGATAATTCCCCTGCTGTACTTCGATAAGTGCCCTGGAATCTTTCAAATCTACCAAGAATCAAATATCTTCAGGAGAGAAGAGGGAAGAGAAAAAATAAAAGTTGCTTTCAGTTTGGCTCTTAAAAATAAATTATGCAAAAATCAAATTCAGCTGACTCACTTGCTCCAGTGGATCGTAGTTATTATTGACCAGTTGACTACATTTCTACTTACTTAAAATGCACTGTTCTGGAATCCATAGGAAAGCTCTTCTATTGAGAACTGCTCTAAAAAAAGATATCCAGGGCTTTCCTGGGGGCACAGAGCTGGGCTTGTGCCTGCAGTAGGTCGTCAGTGGGACCGAAGCAAAGTGAGGTTGGAGGGGGTGTTCCTGGCCTCCCACCTCATTTTCCACTCCAGCGTAGGTGTGGGCCAAAAATATTCCTGTGCTGAACAGATAGTCTATGGGGTCCAAAGGACAGACCAAAGACTTGAAGGTAGGTCAATTTTGAATGTTAAATTTACATCTCTGATATAAAAATCAGCAGTTACAGAAATGCAACTGTGCATGATTGCTGCAAATGGATTATATATTACACTAGCAGGGGAGCCCGGCGTTGCCAGGGCAATTTTGGGCCGCGCGGTCTCTGTGTCCCTGTGTGTTCCCCCTCTCTGTCCCTCTCCCCCTCTCCCTGTGCTGTCCTCTCCGTGCCTCCCTCCCTCCCCCTCCCCCCCCCCCCTCACCCCCTCACCTCCCCCTCCCTCCCCTCTCCCTGCCTAGCGCCTGAGGCCCGGTGCCGTTCTGATAGCGGCCGTGCGGGGCCTAGCGCTTGAGGCGCGGCCGGGCTGTCAGGCCGAGACGGACCCGAGCTGAGCTCCCTCGTGGATCGCGCGGCTGACGGGCGGCTGCTGCCGCTTCCCCGACCGCTGTGTGTGTCGGGCCGAGCGGTTGCGAGGCACGGCCAGTGCAGCGGGGTGGGAGCGGGATCGGGAGCCGCAATGTGGGGGTTCCTGTGGGGATGGAGCTCCCCCGCGGGTGGCACGGTTGACGGTCGGCCGCTGCCAATGACCCGCCCGCTGCGTGGAAACTGACCTGCCGCTGCGGAGTCGGAATGTGGGGGTTTCTTTGGCTGGTGGTGTCCCTGTGGGGATGAAAAAAATGGTGGCGAAGTTTAGGGAGACTGGAGCATTAGGTCCCGCCTGTGATGCACCGATTGGTCAAGCATCAGGTGAGTGAACTGCAGGATTGGTCAAGCAGCACGTCACTCAACGCTAATGAGAGGTAGGATTGGTCAAGCGCTAATGAGTGGATTTTTGAGTAACTTTGAACGTTTTTTGTACACTGTCCAAACAATTTTTGTGTGAGTAAAAAGTAAATACACCTACAAGAGTCCCCTAATGATAAGCTTTCTTTTGATATAACATATGTGTAGGTACACTCTATCGGCTGAAAATTCAGTAGCCTTAGCGCCTCATTTGAGGCGCTAGAGGGCCTTGCGCCGGAGTTATGGCCAGTAGTGAAATTCCCTGGGGCCCTCAATCGGCGTTGCTCCGGTAGCGCTGCGCCGGCACCGATGACGTCATCGGTGTGCGCAGCGTCCCGGTTGCCGTGGTAACCCGCCTGAACTCCGAAATTGAGTAGCGGCCGCCTCGCCCGTGGCAGCCGCAACCAGCGTTTTGTCAGAGGTGCCTTACTGCAGTTAGCGCCGGCGCATTAAAGGCCCCGCGGCGGCCGGCTGCTTTCCCGCCGGCCGCCTGCCCGCAGCTCCCTCCCCGGACTTCTCTCCCCCCCCCCCCCCGGAACAGATGCAAGCCCGGCACTTGTCCGAGGTGCCGGGCTCATTTTTAAGCAGATTTGCGCGGGCCGCGGCCGGGTGCAGGTAGCTCCTCCTTAACGGAAGGAGGAGGCCTGCACTTCCCCAGCCTGCCGCACCGCATCGGGTGCCGCAGCGCCGGAATTGCGGCGCGAAACGGCAGTTAGCGCCCTTTTCCAGGCGCTAAGACCCTTCAGTAGCGCCGGCAGCCGTTTGGGCGCGGCGCCACTGAATTTTTGGCGCGCGCAGGGGACTTAGCGCCGGCACTAATTTCCGGCGCTAAAGCCCTGGCTAAGCCAAAACCCAATTTCTAACTTTTCATTGTATAGCCGGACAGACAGACAGAGAGACAGAGAGACATAGGCCTAGAAATTGGGTTTTGGCTTAGCCAGGGCTTTAGCGCCGGAAATTAGTGCCGGCGCTAAGTCCCCTGCGCGCGCCAAAAATTCAGTGGCGCCGCGCCCAAACGGCTGCCGGCGCTACTGAAGGGTCTTAGTGCCTGGAAAAGGGCGCTAACTGCCGTTTCGCGCCGCAATTCCGGCGCTGCGGCACCCGATGCGGTGCGGCAGGCTAGGGAAGTGCAGGCCTCCTCCTTCCGTTAAGGAGGAGCTGCCTGCACCCGGCCGCGGCCCGCGCAAATCTGCTTAAAAATGAGCCCGGCACCTCGGACAAGTGCCGGGCTTGCATCTGTTCCGGGGGGGGGGGGGGAGAGAAGTCCGGGGAGGGAGCTGCGGGCAGGCGGCCGGCGGGAAAGTGGCCGGCCGCCGCGGGGCCTTTAATGCGCCGGCGCTAACTGCAGTAAGGCACCTCTGACAAAACGCTGGTTGCGGCTGCCACGGGCGAGGTGGCCGCAACTCAATTTCGGAGTTCGGGCGGGTTACCACGGCAACCGGGACGCTGCGCACACCGATGACGTCATCGGTGCCGGCGCAGCGCTACCGGAGCAACGCCGATTTAGGGCCCCAGGGAATTTCACTACTGGCCATAACTCCGGCGCAAGGCCCTCTAGCGCCTCAAATGAGGCGCTAAGGCTACTGAATTTTCAGCCGATACTGTTTTATATATACTAGCTGGAGTGCCTGGCGGTGCCGAGGCTTTTTCGAGGGCACGTTGTTGTTGGAAGAGAGAGAGAGCGCGACTGGGGGGAAGAGAGAGAGCGACTGGGGGGAAGAGAGAGAGCGACTGGGGGGAAGAGAGAGAGCGACTGGGGGGAAGAGAGAGAGCGACTGGGGGGGAAGAGAGAGCAACTGGGGGGAAGAGAGAGAGCGACTGGGGGGAAGAGAGAGAGCGACTGGGGAGAAGAGAGAGAGCGACTGGGGGAAGAGAGAGAGCGACTGGGGGGAAGAGAGCGAGCGACTGGGGGGAAGAGAGAGAGCAACTGGGGGGAAGAGAGAGAATGACTGGGGGCAAGAGAGAGAGCGACTGGGGGGAAGAGAGGGAGCGACTGGGGGAAGAGAGAGCGACTGGGGGAAGAGAGAGAGCGACTGGGGGAAGAGAGAGAGAGGGGGAGGGAGGGGGAGGCAGTGGAGAGAGAGAGGGTGAGGCAGGGGGGAGAGAGAGAGGGTGAGGAAGGGGGAGAGAGAGGGGGAGAGGGGAGGGGGGAGAGGGGAGGGGGAGAGGAGAGGGGGGAGAGGGGGAGGGGGCAGAGGGGAGGGGGGAGAGGGGAGGACGGAGGGGGGAGAGGGGAGGGGGGAGGGGGGAGATGGAGGGAGGGGAGGGGAGGGGAGGGAGGGAGGGGGAGAGGGGAGGGAGGGAGGGGGAGAGGGGAGGGAGGGAGAGAGGGGGAGAGGGGGAGAGAGAGGAGGGAGGGGGGAGAGGGAGGGGGAGGGAGGGGGAAGGGGGAAGGGGAGAGAGACAGAGGGAAGGATAGAGGGCGAGTGGCCGCTCCCGCTCTCCCGAGTCCCGCCCCCCCCGTGCCCCGCGCTCCCGCTCTCCCGAGCCCAGCGCTCGCGCCCTCCCGAGCCCCGCCCCTCGCCCGAGCCGGCTTCAAGACCAGAGAGAGAGACGCCGCTGCGCAACCTACCGCGTGAGGCCCAGCTGGACTCAAGGCGCGCTCCGGGCGGAAGTTGACGCGCGCGCTGACTCCCGCCCCGCCCGCCTTTACTAAGATGGCGGCGGTGGCGACGCTCGGCTCAGGCCCGCCCCCTCCAGCCTTCACAAAGATGGCGGCGATCGCGGGCTTTTTGTTGATCGCGACTGGAGGTGCATAGCTCAGGTGTGGCTGGGAACAGAGGCCCAGGCTTCGAGGCCTGGAAAAACGGTGAAAGGTAGGAAAATTATAGAGGTTAGAGAAAAGATTTACAAATTAATTAACTTTTTTTTAAAACAATTTGGGCTAGATATTCAGTCGATTGCGCCAGCAGTTAGCGCCTTAAGAGAAGTGATTTCCGGGCGCTATGCGTGTAGCGCCCGGGCGCAGCGCAGTTTGCGCCCCGCCCCAAATTAAGTTGCCCGTTAGCGCCGGCGCAAAGTTTAGCGCCCGCCCGGATGCGCGCGCAGAAAATGACGTCACATCCTCGTGCAACGCCCTTTGGCCGCCCCGATTGCAAACTTCAGTCGGACCGCCCCATTGTGCGGCGGGCGGCCGGAGCGTTTGGAAAAAGGAACGCAACACAACCAGCGCGGGCCCCGGGGGGCGCTAATTAAAGGGAACGTCCTCTCCAGTATAAAGGCCATCCTTTTTTCAGAAAACAGTCTTGTGCAACGCATTTCTGGAGACACAACAAGGAGGATAGCTAACTGGTTTCAAGCAGCAAGAGCCAGGTATTTTTGGACTCAGGCAATAGCGCTGCAAGTGGCCATTTGGAAATTAGACTGTTTGCCAGGATTTGATGGGGGCTGCATGGGGTGCCAACGCGCAGCTGCAGCGCCATGTCCGTAGGGCTCGCAGACGCATTGTGAGAGGGGCAGCCCTGGCTAGAGGCAGAGGGGGCTACAGGCGTCGGCCACGTAGGCCTTACCCAGTCAGGCTATACCGCCAGCAGCGCTCCTACCTAAACATGAGTGCCGCGCGATGTGTTAGAAGGCTCCGATTCCGAAAGGAGGTGATTGCAGAGATCTGCCACCTGCTTCGCCGAGATCTGCGGCCAAAGCTCAGGTGCAGGACGTCTCTGTCGGTGGAAGTGAAGGTGACGGTGGCATTGAACTTCTATGCCACCGGCTCCTTCCAATACGCTGCTGGGGACATAGCAAACATCTCCCAATATGGCGCACATCGCTGCATCCGCCACGTGACCGAAGCACTGTTCAGAAGGAGAAGCCAATTCATCTCCTTCCCCATGGCCCTCGAGTGCCAGCATCAGCGCGCATTGGGATTTGCCAGACTCGGGGAATTCCCCTTGGTGCAGGGCGCCATTGACTGTACGCATGTGGCTTTGCGGGCCCCTCTGGAGCATGGCGAGCAGTATCGCAACAGGAAGGGCTACCATTCTCTGAATGTGCAGCTGGTATGTGACCACAAGCAGCGCATCATGGCAGTCAATGCCAGCTTCCCAGGCAGCAGCCACGATGCCTTTATCCTGCGGCAGAGTACTGTGCATGACATGTTCCAGGCACAGCCTCCCCCAAGAGGATGGCTCATCGGTGACAAAGGCTATCCTTTGTGCACCTGGCTCATGACCCCGCTCCGCACGCCCAGGACCGCTGCTGAAGAGGCCTACAACGAGAGCCATCAAACCACCCGCAACATCATCGAGCTAACTATTGGGGTCCTCAAGCAGCGGTTCCGCTGCCTTGATCGCTCCGGAGGAGCTCTCCAGTATTCGCCGGACCGGGTCTCCCAATTTGTGGTGGTTTGCTGCATGCTACACAACCTGGCTATCCGCAGGACTCAGGCACTGCCACCTGACGTTGGACCAGCACCTCAGGAGGAGGAGCAGGAGGAGCATGAGGAGGAGGAGGAGGAGGAGGAGCAGGAGTACGTTCCCAGGAGGGAGCGACCAGGGCCAAGGGCCGCACGACGCCACCTTATTACACGGTACTTCTAAGCCCCCTGTCAGGGAATGGCCAGGGGCCATGAGGGAAGATGAATGCAGCCGCTCCGCAAGCCCTCAGCCGGCGAAGCCAACAAACACTAAGAAGAACAACCATGGAGACTGCATGAATAAAGATAATTTTTTATTAAACAAAAATGAAAAGCCCTTCCCACATGAATCCCCAAAAACAATAAACGGGCCCCACAAAAAGCCCAACAAACGACTCACTCCCACAAACTGGGGAGGAGCCACTCCACCTTTATTGAAACCGGGCCTCAACGTCGGCCTAACGCAAAAAAAAAGCCCTCCAAAAGCACAACCATGGGCAAAATAAAGATGGCCACCGCCATATTAAAGGAAAGCTGGCCACACCCTCTACTGAGTGGCCCGCGAGGGCGAGACCTTGGCCAGCATTTTGCCTCCCCTGCCCTGCCTGCTGCTCCTTCGCAAGCTCTGCCCAGTGGCTGCTGCGAGGCTGGGGGAAGGCGCCTGAGGCTCAGATGCCCTTCCGCCAGATGCCGCTGGGGGGCGGCCTACACGGCGTTTGGGCCTCGAGGGGCCGTCTCCTGAGTGGCGCACCTGAGCCTGGCCACCATCAGCTGCAGCCGCTTGCCCTTGACGGCCCAGAGGGGGAATGGCGGCGACGGATGGCGCAATGTGGGCCAGCAGGCGTCTGGGATGTGCTGGCTGGTGCTGTGGCGCGGTGGCACTCGGCCGGGCCCGCACTGCAGGATCCGCAGCAATCAGCCGACGGCCGGCTTGCTGGGATGGTCCAGCGCGGCGCCTGCCCTGGCGATGCCTGCCTGAGACAGCGCGTGTGGCAGCAGTGAGTGGCCCTGTGGTCCTGGTGTGCGCGCGCATCACATCCGCCAGGGTCTTGACGGCATCAGTTAGCATGCGGCCAGTCGCGGCAGTTGCTGCCCCGAACTCGCGCACACTGGTCGCCAGCGACTCGATGGCCTCAGGCATGCGCCCCACCACGCTCATGAGCTCCGTGTGGCGCCGGTCCGAGTCGTCGGCCATCTGATCGAGCTTCCGCACCTCCTCCGAAGTGAAGGTGTCCGGACTGGAGTCGCGACTCTCCCGCTGGGGAGGAGGGGGCCGAACTAGGGGACCCTTGCCGCGTTGGTGACGGCGAGTGTGCCGAGCAGCAGCACTCCCCTCTGATCCTTCCCCCCTTTGGGGGGAAGGCCGCGGGCCACGCGCACGGCTGCTGGGTGGCTGGACGCCACTGGTCCCAGAAGCTGCATTGCCCTGCGACAGTTCCTCCAGGCACTCGTCCAGTGAGGAGGTGTCGAGCATTTCCTCCTCTCCTGCGGGACGTGACTGTTCCCCCGAAGGTCCGGCTTGCTCCTCCTCCTCCTCCTGGTTGGAGGTGCTGTCACTGGCAGCCTCAGGGTCCTGGTCGTCACCAGCTGAAAGCAGGAATGCACAAGAGTAGCTTCAGAGTGAGGAGACGGCGTCAGCGAGGGAGTTAGGACTGGTGGGATTCAGCGCATTGTTGGGACAGTGGCAAAGGAGGTAGCTCGGATGGGCCAGTGCGACGCGAGAGGGCCAAAAGGCGAGGTCCTTACCATTGCCGGGCAGTGGAGGGTCGGATACACCGCACGCTGTGGGGACAATCACACGTGCTCCCATGAGCACACACACGCGCTCCTCCAGCTGAGTGAGCTTCTGCAGCTTGGCGCGGCCACCCCTGGCACGGGCCTGGCGATTAAACGCTACTTTAGCCTGCAAGAGAAAGGACGGGCTGTAAGTGCGCAGTGAAGCCCTGATGTAGTGTGCACTGCCTCCCATGGTGGAATAGCTTGGACAGAGTGAAGCTCTGATGTACTGTCCACTGCCTCCCATGGTGGAATAGCTTGGACAGAGTGAAGCCCTGATGTACTGTCCACTGCCTCCCATGGTGGAATAGCTTGGCCAAAGTGTAGAGTGCCGAATGGCCATTTGATGCTCATGACTGTCCCAATGCTGCTGGCTGAGGGCTGGCCAAAAGGACTTTCAGGTCCCTTTGCCCATCATGTCAGGTGTACATGCAAGAATGAGGAGGAGACTGGAAAGGCTACTCACCCTCACAATCCTGGTCAGATCGTTGTATTTCTTACGGCATTGTGTGTGGGTCCTGGGGGCCTCGCCGGTGAACGTCACCCTCTGGGCGATCTGCTTCCAGGCTTTGGTGTAGTCGTGGTGGGTTGGATTCCTCCCACTGTCTGGAAACAAGATCTTGCGCCTCACCTCCAGAGCTGTGACCATGATGTCCAGATCACCCTCTGAGAAGCGCAGGGCACGCTGACGGGCCTTCTCTGGCGTTGCCATGACTCCCTGGGGCTGAGCAGTAGTGTTGAGGCCTCTTTGCAAGGCTGCAGTGTGCAGGGCGTGGCAGCAGACCAATTCGTCCCTTCCCCCTTTAAGAGCTGGTCGGCACCACGGGGTCTGCTGTCAGTGCAAAAATGACCGCACCCGTGCTGCGCCCCGCCTGGGCGCTATCCCTCTGGACCGCCGGCTTAGCGCCTAAAGAGAGTAGTGGAACGCCTCTTTTAGCGCTCCACCAACCTCTTAGGGCGAAGCCACTGAATTCCCGGCAACGGGGCGCTACTTTGGGGCGGGCGCTAACTTCGGGCGGGCGCTAAGGTTAGCGCCCCAAAACTGCCTATACTGAAAATCTAGCCCCAAATCCTTTGAACACATCCTGGAAATTATTTACTACAGAATCCACTGAGTCATCTGGTCTGTTTATGGCACAGTTTATATGGTATACTCTCTTGACCAGTTCTAAGTCCTCACAAGCTTTGTCACCCAGTAGTGAATCAAGTCCTTCAGCCACAACAGAAAACATGATGATGCACTTTGTCTTTGACTGTCACTTTAAGTCTGCATACACTTAAGCTATCTATTTTCTGTCCATTATAGTCCTTCAGTAGTACTGACTTTTTCTGTATTTTGGGCTTTTCTTTCATATTTTTAATGTCACTCATACTGATTAAGTTTGCTTTTGCCCCAGTGTCTAGTTTCAATGTAACTAATGCTCCATTCACCTGCAGTGGGATCATCCATTTGTCCTCTTTTACTGCATTAACTTTATGTTCAGCATTGTTTATTCCTGAGGGCGGCACATTTTCTGTATCCTTTTCTATATTGTCACATGACACCATTCCTACAAAAAATGTCTCACTTAAATCAGTGTCCTCAATCACATTAACTCGGACTTGTTGCCCTTTCTTTGTTTTTACTTTTGAAAAGCATTGTTTGGCAAAGTGATTCTTTCCATGACATTTTGTGCACATTTTTCCAAACGCTGGGCATTGTTTTAACTGGTGTTTGTAACCACAGCGTTTACAATTAAAAATGTCATCCTCCGATTGCTTTTCATTTCTATTCTGCCCACGTCCTTATAGGACACAGCACCGGCAGCAGCACTGACTACAATCACATCATTATTGATTTCACTGAAAGTCTTCGCATGCTGTCGAGCTAGCTCACTGGCTTGGCATATTTTCACAGCATTTTCCAATGTCAGTTCGGTTTCTCTCAACAGATGTTCCCTGACTTTTTTATCCTGAATACCAAACACAATCTGGTCACGAATCATGGATGATTTCAGCTCAGAGAAATTATATGTCTGTGCTTTCAGTTTCAGATCAGTCAAAAAGCTATCAAAAGTCTCATTTTGCCGCTGTGTCCTCGAACGGAACACGTATCTTTCATAGGTTTCATTCTTTTTGGGAGAACAATGTGTATCAAATTTCTTTTGCACATCGTCTAAATTTTCTCTGTTCTCCTCTGGATTAAATAAAATTTATTAAATACCTCTATCACCTGTGGGCCTGCAACCATGAGCAGCAACACTATTTTCCTTGCGTCTGGCTTCGTACCGTACCCGATGGCAGCAATATAGAGTTCGAATTGTTGTTTAAAAGTCTGCCAAATGTAGTCGACATTTCCTGTGAGTTTCAAACGCTCTGGTGGCTTCAAATTCTCCATGTCGCGTTGCACAATATTCAGCAGATCTTACCAATCCTGGTACCATGTTATGTTGACAGGATAGGACAGAGTCAACATGGATTTACAAAGGGTAAATCGTGCTTGACTAATCTATTGGAATTTTTTGAGGGAGTAACTGGTAGAATAGATGGGGGAGAGCCAGTAGATGTGGTGTACCTGGACTTCCAAAAGGCCTTCGATAAGGTCCCACATAAAAGATTAGCATGGAAAATTGAGGCTCATGGGATAAAGGGGAAAGTTTTGGCGTGGATAGGGAACTGGCTGTCAGATAGAAAACAGAGAGTTGGAATAAACGGCTCATTTTCTGAATGGCAGGCAGTAACAAGTGGGGTACCACAGGGATCTGTCCTGGGCCCCCAGCTGTTCACAATTTACATTAATGACCTGGATCAGGGAGTCGGATGCAGCATTTCCAAATTTGCAGACGACACTAAACTAGGAGGTGGGGTGGGCTCAGAGGAAGAGACCAGGAAGCTCCAGAGCGATTTGGACAGACTGGGCGATTGGGCGGATAAATGGCAGATGCACTATAATGTGGACAAGTGCGAAGTTATCCACCTTGGGTGCAGGAACGGGAGGGCAAATTATTATTTAAATGGCAATAGATTGGGAGAGGGGGAAGTACAGAGAGACCTGGGTGTTCTTGTACACCAGTCACTGAAGGCGAGCATGCAGGTGCAACAGGCGGTCAAGAAGGCAAACGGTATGCTGGCCTTCATAGCAAAAGGGTTAGAATACAGGAACAGGGATACCTTGCTGCAGCTGTACAGGGCACTGGTGAGACCACACCTCGAGTACTGTGTACAGTTTTGGTCGCCTCATCTGAGGAAGGATGTTCTTGCCATGGAGGGGGTGCAGCGGCGATTCACCAGGCTGATACCAGGAATGGCGGGAATGACCTATGAGGAGAGACTATGTAGTTTAGGGATGTACACACTGGAGTTTAGAAGATTGAGAGGGGACCTCATAGAAGTGTATAAAATTCTGACAGGTCTAGACAGACTGGATGCAGAAGGAATGTTTCCCTTGGCGGGTGAGAACAGAACTAGAGGACATAATTTAAGGATAAGGGCTAAACCATTTAGGACAGAGATGAGGGGGAATTTCTTCACTCAGAGAGTGGTGAACCTGTGGAACTCATTGCCACAGAGGGCAGTGTACGCCAGCTCATTAAATATATTTAAGAGGGAATTAGATATATTTCTACGGGCAAAAGGGGTTAAGGGTTACGGAGAGAAGGCGGGGACGGGATACTGAATTAAAGGATCAGCCATGATCTCATTAAATGGCGGAGCAGGCACGAAGGGCCGAATGGCCTACTCCTGCTCCTATCTTCTATGTATCTATGTATCTATGTATGTTCATTAATAACTAGTCGTTTTTATTAAGAACAGCTAGCTTTTGCTAGACACTTTATTGAGCACATGTGGACTAGGTACAGTATCTGTAGAGGCCTCCATCTTGACTGCTGCCTTTTGGGTAGCCTGGTGCATCGTAGGTAGCCCACTCTTATATACATACAGCACCACCTAGTGTACCATTCCAGAATGACAGGTTACTGATCATTACACCACCCTATCAGGCAGTGCATTCCAAATCCTAACCACTCGTTGCGTAAAAATGTTTTTCCTCATGTCGTCTCTGGTTCTTTTACCAATCACCTTAAATCTGTGCCCTCTCGTTATCGACCCTTCAGCCATTAGAAACAGGTTCTCCTTATTTAATCTATCTAAACCCTTCATGATTTTAAACACCTCTATCAAATCTCCTCTTAGCCTTCTCTCCTCCAAGGAGAACAACTCCAGTCTCTCCATGTAACTGAAGTCCCTCATCCCTAGAACCATTCTAATAAATCTCTTCTGTATCCTCTCCAAAGCCTTCATGTCCTTCTTCCTTAAGTGTGGTGCCCAGAATTGGACACAATACTCCAGCTGGGGCCGAACTAGTGTTTTATATAGGTTTGGCATAATTTCCTGGCTTTGGTACTCTACACCTCCATTTATGAAGCCCAGGATCCCATATGCTTTATTAACTGCTTTGTTAACCTGTCCTGCCACCTTCAAAGATTTCTGCACAAACATCTCCAGGTCTCTCTGTTCTCTGTTAAAAATTAACATTTACCTGGGCCTCTTCTCGACCCAACCTGCTTGCCGCCAGCTTTCTTTGGCGGGTCCGGCGTTCAGCAAGAGTTGTGCGACTGCATGTTAAAATTGTGTTGGGGGTCCGAATTATATCATTAGATCCCAACATTTGAGTATTTATGAGGTTTTCGCCTGTCTCACGCGAGCACCTCACAATCCTCCAGAAACCCAGGAGTTAAATTGGCAGTGGAGCAGCGTGAAACAGAAGGCAAGTACTTACCCCTATTTTAAACCCCTGCCCGCCACTCTCATTGGGCGTGGGAGGTTAAAATTGGTGCTTATAAATCCAAAGGGGAGAAATTCAGATGGTTAGCGCCTCCCGTTAGTGCCTGGCAGGGGAGCTAACAGGGCGCTGATGCAGTAGCGCTGAGGTGAGGTGAATCCAGCGCCGCATGCCAAATCCACCCACCCCCCGCACCCCGTAGTACCGTCGCTACGAGTTACCGTCGGGGACTTCAACGCCAAGCAGATTGTGACATCAGTGAGTGTGCAGCATTGACTGGGTGCCCGATCTGCCAAATTCATTTTCACCCCCTGCCTTAGTGCCTCGCCCAGACAGCGACAGGGAGAAGAGGCCTCAAGCAGGTGGATCCAGCTCCAGGGGCGTTACTTAAAGAGATCATGAGTAATGAGTCACAGCTCTCAGGTTAGTGCTGTTTCACTGCTTCCTTGTCAGTTTGAAAATGTGCAACAGCTTAATTCAGTCATTTAAACGTTCTTTAGTTTCAGGAGTGTTGTGGCTACTGAAAATTAGTTACATTTATTCTGACAACATATCAATGTGCTACACTTGGTAATATTAATGGGGGCTGTACTGGCAGTCGACCTGACCCTCCAGGATCTACGGCGGAGGGAGTGGAGGCAGCGAGAAAGAGTGGAACATGTGGCCAGAGGGAGGAGGAGGGCCATCAGGGCTCTCAACAAGAGTCCTTACCCTCCAAGGGTATTCCGACAGTACTTCTCCTACCTTCAATGAAGCGAGGAGCAGTGTAATAAATGGCTCCGCATCACCAAGGTGGTGGTCACAGAACTCTGCCACCTCCTCCAAACAGACCTTCAGCCTCACACCAGGATGACTTAAACCCCAGATCCCTTTTGCTCACCGCATGCCCATCATACCATCCCTCTGTCATGCCATATCACAGCGTCCTCCTGGGCATAAAGTTGAAATGAGAGCGACCACAAAATACTGCAAACTCTATGAATAGATTTATGCATAAACATATCACACATATCACAATCATTCCAACAACTAATGACCCTTGCACCTGCCATAGTTGAATAGCTGTCATTGTATGCAAAGCGTGAGATGTGGGTGTGAGTGTTGGTAGGTAGAGATTGTTGGTAGGTGAGTGCTGGGGGTGTGGTGCTTTGGGCAGTGTGTGAAGCTTGTGGTACAGATGCTGGTATGTAGCATTTGTTGAAGCCTTCAATCACCCTGACCACCTGACTGAGGTGGATCTGCCATGAGCACACCTGCTTCAGTCCTCCGGCTCCTTCTCCTTGTTGTGCTTCTCCTTGCTGAGGCAGCTGCACAGCCAGCAATGCTGAGAATGAAGTGCTGCAGTATCAATGAACCTCCCTTTTAAGCAATGGGAAAAGCCTGTGGCGATGACGACTTGAGATTAGACTGAACCCGATATTGGTCAGCGCTTTGAGTTTAACGCCACTGAGCTAGGCCATTAGTGCTTGATTTAGCGCTCCAATCCTTTCTTTCAGCAATGAGGCTGAATTTTGCGTGCAATCTGAATCATTAGCACCTGGCGCTAAATCTCAAAACTTTCTAAAGTTAGCGCCCATTCATGGGCTATAACGAATTTCTCCCCCAGAGTTTATAAAATCCTGTAAGTTTAACAATGATATCAAAACAGCAAAATAGGATGAAAAAATGCCAAGAAAAGAACTAAAGTCACTGAGAAATCAAATACTGTAGTTACAAATGAACAATGATGAGCAGGAACTGCGATCCACGATAAATGTAATACCACTGATTGCACACTGCAGTTCAGAATGTGTTGGACCACGTAGCAATCTACCGTGGGAGGAAAGCTGTCATTCAACTCAAATCAGATGATAATGCAATAAATTGCTTTCAATACTTAGCAGCAATTCAGACAAAAACAGGGCAAAGTATTAGACACAGAATAAAAAAACTGAAAATGCTTGAATGGAAAGACAAGAATACAACATTACAAGTCATAGGCTCTAAATGTGGACAGATAACCCGTGCAGGAAACATGGCGGGCAGTTAAAATCGTCCCGGGAACTCACCCAGCAATGCACACTCTCTTTCTGCAGCCTGTGATTATAGCTGTATTCATCCCATTGATGTCAATGGAAATAAAAATTGGGTTTGTGACAGATACAATAACCAGCACCCACATCCTGCCACAGAGACATAGGGCTGGATTTTCTCAGCCCCGAGGAGGCGGGTATGGAGGCGGGACTGCCGGGAAAGTTGCAGAATTTGGGGGCAGGTGGCCTCCGTGCCCTCTTGCCAGGAGGCGGGAAGCTGCCCGGCCCCGGGTCCCGTCTCCTTCAGGCGGGAAGGGATTAAAGCCTATTAATAGGATTAACCCCATTTTTCGCGCTGAAGTGTAGGCTTCCCGACCTGGGGGAATCCCGCCGGGGTGAAGGAGGTGAGTAGGAGGTCTGTGGGGGTCTGCGGGGTCTGAAAGTGCAATGTAGAGGTGAGTGATGGGTGCAAGTATGGAGTGGTAAGTATGTGAGGTGAGTGTAAAATGTTAGAAAATGTTAACTTACCTTTGTTTCTACCTTGTCCTCACCATTCACCCCACCAGCCTCCACATTCAACGAATCATCCTCTGCCATTTCCGCCACCTCCAGCGTGATCCCACCACCAAACGCATCTTCTCCTCACCTCCCCTTTCAGCATTCCGTAGGGACCGCTCCCTCCTCGACACCCTAGTCCACTCCTCTACCACCCCCAGCTCCTCTTCCCCTTCGCATGGCACCTTCCCATGCAAGCGCAGGAGATGCAACGCATGCCCTTATACCACCCCCCTTCCCACAGTCCAGGGCCCCAAATACCCCTTCCAGGTGAAACAGCGATTTACTTGTACTTCTTGCAATTTAGTATACTGTATTCGCTGCTCACGATGTGGTCTCCTCTACATTGGGCAGACCAAACGCAGATTGGGTGACCGCTTTGCAGAACACCTCCGTTCAGTCCATAAGGGGGACCCCGAGCTCCCGATGGCCTGTCACTTTAATTCACTGCCCCATTCCCACTCAGACCTCACCGTCCTCGGTCTCTTGCACTGTTCCACAGAAGCTCAGTGTAAGCTCGATGAACAGCACCTCATCTTTCGATTAGGCACTTTACAGCCTTCCAGACGCAACATAGAGTTCAACAATTTCAGATCATAATCTCGGCCCCTATCGCATATATATATTTTCTTCTTTTTTTATCCACCATTTTTGTTTGCCTTTTTTCTTCTTCCCTCCCACATGGCAGCTGTCCTTCATTCTACCAGCGCAATTCACACCCCATCTAGAGCCATCCTTTGTTTCTTAACCTGTCCCATTACCACCTCCTCTTGCCTTGAATATCTCTTAATGTCTCTCAATGTCTCTTAATCTCTCCTGCTTTCTATCCTATCACTGACCTTCCCTTTTGTTCTTTCATTCCCTTCCCCTTTTCCCAGCCCCGAAACCTGCTTTCCATTTCCTGCTTTTTCCAGTTCTGACGAAAGGTCATCGACCTGAAACGTTAACTCTGTTTTTCTCTCCATGGATGCTGCCCTGGCCTGCTGAGTTTTTCCAGCGTTTTCTGTTGTTATTTTGTTTCTACCTACAGCCTTCAGCCACTGTGGAATCATAGTCCCTGACATTTCCATTGTAGAGATCACAGACTGGCTGTTGGATCCTCTGACCCAACAGCCAGCTGATTTCTGCAAAGTTGAAAGGTTTGATGAGTCCTGAACACAAGGACTCATCAAACTATACAGAATGTCAGTGTTTGACAGCTTCACAGAGCTGTCAAATGATGACATTTCTTCTTTCAAAAATTCTTGACAGATGACACGTCATACATTGACGTGCTCGGTCACTGACTTCCCCCTAATTGGTCTGCTGAGCCCGCTGGGCGGGCTTACCAAACTCAATCAGGGGAAAATTCCGCTGGTTGGCCAGAAGCTAATGGAGGTGAGTTTGAAAGCCGGCAAGCAGCAGTCCTGCCTCCAAAAGCTTCCCATTGAGAAAATCCAGCCCATAGCCTTCAAACCAGCAGGGTTCTTCTTTAAACCTGCAGATCTTGCCTTGGGCTCCGACTGCTATTTTAACCATGGGCCTTAGCCGGGGAGCAGTTACGACTTTCCCACCAGGTCAGCCTAGCGGGAAAGCAGCCAGGACCAGAAGATGCCCAAACAGGCAAGTCTTTTTACTTTTCTTTGTTACTTTCATTGTCGGACCAGGAAGAGCAGGAATGCTTCTCTGATCTCCACAAGGAAGGTTTAGGCCTCCCGATCACGAGATCTTCCTGAAACCCCACTTCCCGCAACTTACCTGAGTGCCGGGGACTGTTCTCTCTGGCCCCGGTGGTGGCCTCCTGCCTCCTGACACTGCACTTTCACCCGCTATCCAGCTGTCACTTCCCGCCGGTTTTGGGCAGGAAACTGTTCGAGGGAATGCAGGCGAGGCCTGGGAGTGAAGATCTCCCGGGCTTCATGCTGCCAAAGTCAAGGCAGTTTGGCACCCGCCCACTCAAATCCTGCCCTGAGATAAAATCAGGATTTATGTCTAATACAGAGCTGTCAGTATTGGGAAATCATAGGTGTGAGGTTTTCAGTTACAAGCCGTATATCTGAGTCATCAACTTGTGTCAAAAATATAAACAGTGTTAAAAGTATAAGCTACATCTCACGCCTCAAGGGGCTGAAAAGCACAATTAATAAAATTTATGTATTTTTCTCTTTCTCTACCTTACCCTTTTCTGTTTCCTGTTTTCATTTTACAGCTCACCTGGTTGTGGGACTGGCAAGTATTTTCTCTTGTTTTCACTACCACTATATATGCTACTGTAATCCCACTTCCACTGCATTCACCTGGTTTCTCTCATTCTCCCAAAGCTAGAGAAATGCCAGGATTTGCTAGCAGAGCACAGTTATGCATGAGAATGCGACCTTAAGGAGGGTGGTTGAGTTGGTAGGCCTGTATAATATCAACAAATACATAAAACCATAAACGAAAACCTACAATGAGATGCACCATTTTACTTGCTGCTTGAGCAATAAACTGGGGGAGCGAATTGCTCATCCGTGAATCACTCATCCGTGAGTCGCTCACCCATGATGCATCGGTGGGTAGCACTTTCACCTCTGAGTCAGAGGTTGTGAGTTCAAAGTCCACTCCAGAGACTTGAGCACATAAACTAGGCTGACACTTGTGTAGCACTGAGGGAGTGCTGCAGTGCCAGAGGTGCCGTCCTTAAGATAAGACGTTAAACCGAAACCCTCTCAGGTGGACGTAAAAGGTCCATTGGCACTATTTTGAAGAAGTGCAGGGGTGTTATCCCTGGTGTCCTGGCCAATATTTATCCCTTAACAAACAACATTAAAAATAGATTATCTGGTCATTCATTATCACATTGCCGTGGGAGCTTGCTGCGTGCAAATTAGCTGCCAGATTTATACATTATAACAGTGGCTACACTTCAAAAGTACTTCATTGACTGTAAAGCGCTTTGGGACATCCTGAGTTCATGAAAGACACTATATAAATGCAAATCTTTCTTTTTCTTTTCTATGAATACCAGCTGGGCTCTACAATGGATGGGCTCTACAATGGATAGGCTCTACAATGGATGGGCTCTACAATGGATGGGCTCTACAATGGATGGGCTCTACAATGGATGGGTTATCCGCTCCAGCAGATTACGTCTCAGGCAGTGAAAGTGAAAATTACAGCAGCAAAATCTCCACCAATTGTGTCAACCAGCCAAGGTAGATCAATAAGACAGCAAGCATTCTCAGATAGTGTTCAAAGTTTACAAGTAATAGATGGCAAAAAAAAGTTTGTCCTCGGTATGTGAGGCACGCAGGCAAAATCTCATTTATTGTCCATCTCTAGTTGCTCTGAGAAGGTGCTGGTGGACCTTTTCCTTGAACCACTGAAGACCTTGTAGTGATGGTGTTCCCACAATGGTGTTTGCAAAGAATTCTGGGATATTGATCCAGCAACAGTGAAGGAACGGGAATAAATGTATTCAGGCTGTTTTGTGACCTTAAAGAGGAACTTGGAAATAATAGCGTTCCCACCACATCACTGCTATTGTCCTTCTCAGTAGTAAAAGTTGCAGCAGAGGGAGGTGCTGTTGAGGTAACCCAGGTGAGTGGCTACAGATCATGCATACTCTAGCTATGTGCCCTGGTGATGGAGGGGGTGGACATTGAATTCAATGGCAGGGGTGTTGATCAAGCAAACTGTTCTTTGCTGGATGGTATCAAGCTTCTTGAGTGTTTTTGTGGCTGCAGCTATCCAGGCGAGTGTTGAGTATTCTATCGCACACCTGATTTAAATATTTTAGATGGTGGACTGGCTTTGAGTGGGTCAGGTAAGGCACTTATCACAGAATATCCAGCAACTACCCTGCTCTTGTAGCCATCGTGTTGATATGGCTGGTTCAGGTAACCTTCTGGTCGATGGTAACCCCAAAATGTTGATGTTGAGGGGTTTGAAGATGGTAATGCCATTGAAGGTTGGGGGGAGGTGGTTGGGCAATTTCTGGGTCATTACCTGGTATTTGTGTGACACAAACGTTATCTGACCCCGGTTGGCCAAAGTTTAGACGTTGTCCAGGTCCTGCTGTACGCTGGACTTTAAAAGAAAATGCTTCATTATCAGAGGAGTTGTGACCTAATCAGCAAACAAGGCCCACTCCTGACCTAATGATAGAGGGAAAGTCGTTGATGAAGCAGCTAAGGATGGTTGCACTGAGGATGATTCTAGCACTGTAGCTATATCCTGGGGCTGCAATGATTGGCCAATGACAAGCACAGTCATCCTCTTTTGCATCAGGTATGACTCCAGCCATTGCATGATTTTCCCATTGACTCAGTTTTTCTAATGCACTTTGGTGCCATACTCAGTCAAATGCTGCCTTGATGTCAAAGGTACCTGCTTTCACCTCTCCTCTGGCATACAGCATTTGCATCCATATCTGGATCAAGATTGTGATGAGATCCGGAGCAGGTTATTGGTGAGTACATGCTGCTTGAAGGCACTATTGATGACTTTATCCATCATTTTACTGAGGGTTGGTGGGAGGCTGACATGACTGTGACATTGCACATGTCCCAGAAATCCCAGAAACCCCACAGTGCAGATAGAGGCCATTTCGGCCCATCGAGCCTGCACCGACACATATCCCACCCGATCCCCGTAACCCCTACACCAACACATATCCCACCCTATCCCCGTAACCCCACGTATTTAATCCCCCTAACACTAAGGGTCAATTTATCATAGCCAATCAACCTAACCCGCACATCTTTGGACTGTGGGAGGAAACCGGAGCACCCGGAGAAAACCCACGCAAACACGGGTCCTCCCCGTTGGCTCAGCAACTTTAGCGATAAGTAGCTGTGCCGTACTGACCAGGAAGGACCCATGTTTAATTTCCGATTTGTGCCAAGTTAATTAGAACAGTCGTAGGGAGCACTACAATTAGCTTCAATATCACTTGGCGAGGGGATTGGGGGGAAGATCAGTCATGATTCTAATTCTTAATCATTATCTAATGAACCCCACTAGAAGTTTGTATAGGCTCAGACTGAACCACAATGTCGCCTCCCTGCTGTTAATTTGTCTCTTGACATTCAGACTTGGAATTTCCTCATTGGCACAATTACTGTTGGAAGTGCACTAGAAGTGCTGTTAAACCTGCTGCTGTTATAGAAACATAGAAACATAGAAGATAGGAGCAGGAGTAGGCCATTCGGCCCCTCGAGCCTGTTCCGCCATTTAATGAGATCATGGCTGATCATCCAAATTCAGTACCCTCTCCCTGCTTTCTCCCAATATCCCTTGATCCCTTTAGCCTTAAGAAATATATCTAACTCCTTCTTGAATGTATTTAATGAATTAGCCTCAACTGCCTTGTGTGGTAGAGAATTCCACAGGTTCACCACGCTCTGAGTGAAGAAATTCCTCCTCATCGCAGTCCTAAATGGCTTACCCCTTATCCTTAGACTGTGACCCCTGGTTCTGGACTCCCCCGCCATCAGGAACATCCTTCCTGCATCTAGTCTGTCTAGTCCTGTTAGAATTTTATAAGTTTCAATGAGATCCCCTCTCATTCTTCTAAACTCTAGCGAATATAAACCTAATCGACCCAATCTCTCCTCATACGTCATTCCTGCCATCCCAGGTATCAGTCTGGTGAATCTTCGCTGCACTCTCTCTATGGCAAGAACATCCTTCCTCAGATAAGATGACCAAAACTGCACACAATACTCAAGGTGTGGTCTCACCAAGGCCCTGTACAACTGCAGCAAGACATCCTTGCTCCTGTACTCGAAGCCTCTCGCTATGAAGGCCAACATACCATTTGCCTTCTTAACCGCCTGCATGCTTACCTTCAGTGACTGGTGCACAAGGACACCCAGGTCTCGTTGCACTTCCCCTTTTCACAATCCATGTACACGGAAATGCTAGGTGCAATGACAAGCCTCCCACAGAGCCTCTTGTCAGTGTCAAGGAGCATGGAGGAGTTTGGCTCCAACATTGCACGTGGTTTTGCGCATAGCTTGGAGCAGATGATTTCCAGGATGTTCTCCACATGCATGCTCATCCGGCTTCTCTCTGTTCAGAGAGAAGGCACTGATGTCCCTTCTCCCGGAGTAGAGAGCCTCTGTGACCTCCCGGATGCAGCAATGGATGGCAAACTGGGAGATGTTAGCTATGTCTCCTGCTACAGACTGGAAGGATCCGCTAGCAAAAATAATGAGGGCCACCTTGAGAGCCACTGGCAGAGTCTCCTACTCTGAGGCAAGTCAGGTTGCAGGAGGTGGCAGAGTTCTGTGACCACCTCCTTGGTGAAGCGGCACCTCCTAATACACTGCTCCTGACTTAAGCGGAGTTAGGAGTAGTGCTCTCTGAAGACCCTAGTTAGGTAATGCCTCCTGCTGAGAGCCCTCCTGGCCCTCCTCCTCCTCTCTCTGTGAGCCTCTTGTCCTCTTCTTGGCTGCCTCCGCTCCATCTCCCTATGATACTCGAGCATGGGGGGCCCCATGTGGAGCTCCCATGACTGTGAGCAAATGGTGTGAGCAGAAGCCTTTAAATGAGAAGCAAGGCATTTTCCACTTGTAGCAACCTGTGACCTCAGCAACTTTAAACAAGTTTAGAAAGCTCCAAGAGCTGCACAAACTTAGACAGAGCCAGCAGAACTGTGAAAGCATGTCAGATGCAAATTGATGATGATCCTTTTAAATAGCGCTGCTGGAGGCTCCGCCCTGCTGCTGAACACTTGCTCAGCTGGTCGTGATTAGGAAAGGGTGGTAAGTGGAGCAGCGACATCCAAAATGGCAGATCCTGCATCAAATCAGCATTGCTCACTCCTTGATGTCACGATCTGCCTAATCTAAATATCTGCAGCAAGCGCAGGCAATGGCAGTGCTGCCGACCTGCCCAAAATGGCAGCCACTGCGGGACCCACCGGAAGTCGGCCGCCATTTTTCTTTAAAATGGGCCTTAATGGCTGGCACTAAACCCCCGAATTTCTAGGCCAAAGTCTCTTCAATTGAGGTGTTACTCTCTGTAATCCAGCAAAAGGACCCAACTTTTAGGCCCTAAGAGAAGGAGGCCCCCAAAAGGTGGAAGGAGGTGGCCTTGGCACCAAGTTCCGCCTCACCCCTATAAAGGAAGTACTTCTGAAACCTGGGTTACGTTCTATTGTGTGTCTTCACACTCTCATTTTAAAGGGGAAATGGCCCACAACTGAAGACAAGCACCACTCCAATCTCCCAAATCTTCAATCACCTCAGAACCTCCTACCACTGTAGGATCTGTAGGAGGTTCAGTTTCAATGGAAAGACAAGAGTAGGCACCAAGGGGAGCCATGGTGGTCTTAAACAGTAAAAAGGTTGTCAGATATGTTGTCAGTGAGAAATCACTGTGTACAGTCTTTAAATCTCATTGATTAAAGAGATACAATGTTGGCCCCGTCGTTCGCTAAAGTCTCAGATGCTCCGCTGCCCTCCGTTGTCAGCTCACAGTTCCAGCAGGTTATGGCGCAAATTACATTCAAGCTGAATGATGCAGGGAAAAGTCTAACTAATGGCACCTACCGCGAGATACCCTGCTCCAGCAAGATTTGGCCCAATGTCTATTCTGGGTCTTGTGTATCAAAATAAGTTGGGCCCTTTTCTGTGAGTGAGCCTGTACATGTATTGTGAAAGCAAGAAAGAAGCCAACAGATGATACATCCTAGGCAAAAATGCACCAATTCACAACGCTCACAGTTAAACAGCTGCAGCAGACTTGATCAACACCACTGATAGATTTTCCACATACTCAGTCCCAAGGCACACCAAATCCTAACACAAGTGAAACAATGTATGCTATCAAGAGATTGTACACACAGTACAGCTCATGAACTACTTGTGGTTCCATTTGCCCCACACCCTCTGTGACCCTTGGCAGACTTGCTGCTCCATCTGCTTCCATTTATGAACTGTGTGGCTGAGGGTCCTTGTCAGAGCTGAGATGCAGTATTATTCATCTCTTTTTCTTGCACGCCAGCAGGGAAATGCTTTAGGAAACAGGGCTATCCCAGCATCTGCCAATCAAATGAAAGGGATGTATTACAACCTCAGATCCATGTGGCACCATCCCGTGGTGCAGCATGTTGGAGCAATATTGAGTGATCATCAAACAAGACAGTGCTTGCAACTGTGGGCATCAATAATTGGTAGTGAGTAACAGAGTCATAAAGCATTCAGTATCTAGCACTACCAGCTGTGGCTCAGTTGGTAGCCCCCTCGCCTCTGAGACAGAAGGTTGCGGGTTCAGAGTCGCACTCCAGGGACTTGTGCACATAAATCCAGGCTGACACTCCCAGTGCAGTGCAGACAGAGCTCTGCACTGTTGGAGGTGCCGTCGTTCGGATGAGACGTTAAACCGAGGCCCTGTCTGCTCTCTCCGATGGATGTAAAAGATCCCAAGGCACTATTTCGAAGAAGAGCAGGGGAGTTCTCCCCAGTGTCCTGGCCAATATTTATCCCTCAATCAACATCACTAAAACAGATTCTCTGGTCATTATCACATTGCTGTTTGTGGGGGCTTGCTGTGTGCAAATTGGCTGCCGCGTTTCCCACATTACAACAGTGACGACACTCCAAAAGTACTTCATTGGCTGTAAAGCGCTTTGAGATGTCCGGTGGTCGTGAAAGGCGCTATATAAATGCAAGGTTTTTTTTACCAACACCACTTCAATAATGCCAACCTAAAGGGCAGGTACCACACACGCATATATCAATCCACAGCTAAAGATGTAACACCTATTTAACTCTTAAATTGATGAATAAGACTTTGTAATTGCTTCCTGGAAGAGAAATACCACAAACAACTATTAAGATATCATGAAATGCTTCAATGCTTCCAAATCCAAGTGTGTTTTCCCAAACCACTCTGAATTGACTCCCACTGAAATGAAGGGAGCCACAATGAGATGCAAGCAACTCCTCCACATGGCTAAATTACTGGAGCAACTGTGGAGGAACAGATACCCAAAATAACAATATTATAATTATGGTTAAATATATATTTCTTTTTAGAGTTACAGATACACACAGGGGGGGGGGGGCACTTTGAACAAAAAACACTCCCCTAGGCACGCCGTCCCATTCAAACACCCAATACCATTGCAGCTGGACACCTCACATCATTGGCAGCTTGTACTTTGAGATGGCCAGTTAACTTCTTCAACTGTAAGTTCACTAATTAGAAGCAATGTTTTCAATTTAAGTAAATGATTTATATTTTTAATAAACCACAAAACCCTGCCAGATATCCTACATTAATTGGAAAATTGAACTGGAATTCATGGCATATCTAGTCCGAGCAAGGATCTAGCTTCAAAAGTCCATAAATTCAATATGAACTCCTAGCTCACCACAGACAGAGATTTCTGTGTCTCCTTTTTGGCAGACACATGTCTCCTACTGGTTGTGGTATAAAACATCACTCATAACTGTGGACCGATGGATGAGTTTCCAGTTCTTCCTGTTTGCTTTCTTGACACTGATAGCACCCACAAGAAGTGACACAAGGAAGAAGTAGAAAGGTCTGTTTTGTGAGCCCACAGCATGTTATTTTGCAATTATGTTATTCTATACATGGTCATTTCTATCAAGTAATATAGAAAAGTTATTATACAAAGATTGTAGCACATACATCTTGAGCTCCCAGCTCCTGATCAGTCTTTTACCAAAACATTGTAGCTTTTAATCTTTTTCTGTGTACTATCACAAACTAAACAAAGCTTAACATAGTATTGAAACATTGAATTTATGGTTCTATTTTGCTTAAAACATAAAAACTATTTCAATTGAAGTGCCTGCATTATCCAATAGAGGATGAGTCAAACTCGTGGTTGGAGTAATTGTCCTTATGCACAGAAGAATTTTAAGTGGTAGTTTTCTTGTGGTATCTGGAACCCCGGTACACTGCTCATGATGTACTGTAAGAGTTGTAGAGGATTTTTATTTTCACAACTATCTTTCATACTCAGAATTGGCTGTTGCCCTTGCATTTTTGGCTTCCAAGCTAAAAGCTCCTTAGGCCAGTGCCCTAATAAAAAATTAGCCAATTGACATTTAGTTATTGGGTAATTAGAGCACAGAAGTTAAGTAAATTTTGGCTCAAAGGTACAATACTGGTCTGAATTCTGCTGAAGTGGTGGAAGGACAAGGCTAGATAATGTTCCTTTCCTCCCATCCCCCAAATAAAAACAGTAAGAGCTGGTCATGGATGTGGCAATCCCATGAACTGCAGAAACACATGTGCAGTAGACAATGTCAAAGCTATGAACGTCAAAATAACGTTAGGAGGGGGATTTATGATCATAGTTATACTGCATCTACTGATTTAACACAAATGTCTTTTTTAGAGCAGTGCAATGGGCAACATCAAGTTTTGTCATCCACACACTGTTAAGGAAAAATAGAGCTCCATGCAAATGTATTTAAATGCACTCACTGAGTTCTGCTCAATGGCCTCCAACTGTTGGTGAGATTTCTGATATAAAAAAGACCTGATGAGATAGTTGGCTTTTTAAAAAAGAAAACTAATCATCTCCCTTTCCTCAAGACTTTGACACCTTACCAGATCAGAGTTCCGTGGGCACCAGTTGCCCTCTGTACCTTGCCCAAATAAATGGCTATTATTCATCAGTAAGCTTCAGCAGTGAGTGCCGCCTGGCTATTCAACTGCACAGGCTTCACATTTGTTGTCCCATCTCGTCCAATGTCCATGCACGCACATGTCCAGCAGGGGTTGACAGATGCCAATCAGGTTAATGTTCCCCTCCATTGTGATCCAACTACACTGTCCCAACACTACCCAAGCTGAGATCAGCTAACTCAATGGAGACCAGGGTCAAACCTGGGGCCTTCCTGGTCTGTGTGACTCTACTCACCAGATACACTCGTTCATTCATCAGGAAAGACCAGTTAGCTCTTTTCAGACAACAAAGCAATAGACTGGTCCAGTTTTAAAATGTTAAAAAGTTACCTTTAAAAAAAAATCAAATTATGACATTTCCTTATCTTGTATTTCTGTGATGTGGAAATCACATAGCAGGGAGGCAATATGGGCAGTGAACCCCATGCAAGCACAAGAAGCTGTGCTAAGGTTTAAACGTGACATATATCAAGAGTGGCACAAAACCAGAAAATGCTGGAAGCACTCAGCAACTCAAGCACAGCATCTGTGAAGAGAAGTGGCCAGTTAACCCGATGAAGGGTTATGCCTGAAACGTGAACTGCATTTCACAATTCACAATTCACAATTCAAATCGCTTTATTGGCATGATAAGTTACATCTTATGTTGCCAAAGCATCAAAATACATTTATGGTTTAGCCACAAATACTGTGCCTGACTTGTTGAGTGTTTGCAGCGTTTTCTGGTTTGGTTTCAGATCTCCAGCTTTTACAGTATTTTTTTGCATGAATGATTATAATCTCCGATGCCAAACTTTGACACGTCTGATCATTTCTAGCGTGTGGCGTGATGTGGTACTTCGTGTGCTGGACAGCATATAAATCATATGTGCTATTTTGGGGGGGAATTGTTCTGGCGAGGGAAGAGAGGTAAATAAGCCCGCCTCCAAGAAAATTAAAACCAATTCAGCCCTTGCACATGCTCAGCGTTGCTGGACTATCCCTGTTAAATCTCTCTTTCCCACTTACCAGTCCTTTGCAGGTACTGATGGCAGCAGTGCCACTCCCCAGATCGCGATGCTCTACTCTGCCTATGAAATGACACGTGTTCTCTGCATGGGCCTGAACCATGGCACCAGTCACGTTTCCGTACCTCTTCTCCAGCACATAGCCCGGAGAAAGAAAGGGTCGATTGATGGTCAGGTTGAAACGCAGTTTTCGCCCTCCGTGAATCATTTGGTAATAAACGTGGTCCTCTCTCTTTGCAAGGTCCCGCCTTCCAACGTGATTGACATAATGAATGACGTCCCGGGAGAGAAACGTTCCACTTTCGTCCACTTTGACGGGATGAACTATTTCATAACTTTGCAAACTCCTAATAAACTTATCTGAAAGGAAAAAAAACAACACAAAACATAACCGCACAGATCTTTACAAGGGTGCCGGTAACGTTACTTAAGAAGTGTTTTAGTTAGTAGGAGTGTGCACGAAACAACGATTTGAATGAATAATCACTCATGCACGAGTGCGAACGTTGCAGATAGATTTTCGAAAAATCACAAACCTTGCTTTTCGTCTGTAAAATGCAAACTGTCCGGCTGACGAATACCGTGGCTGGTTGCCAGAAAGCTAAAGATTTTAAAAAGAACAGCAATGCCTGTGAGAAATCGCACTCCCACACGGAGCATGGTTCAATTAAAAGTTGCATCGATTTAAAGGAGGTCCTGCAGGCAGACTGTGAGAGTGCGGGATCGATGCACGGGCCCTGTCCATGGGCCGGCAACAACAAAAATGAGTACGGATGGGAGAGGGTGATCGGACAGAAAATCAAAAGCAGGCGATCACTAGAGGAGGAGTGATCGAAAACTTCAGCGTCTTATTCCTTGAGGAAAGAGGGAGGGTTCGATAACTGCCCAAAGCGCTTTCCAACTTTAAAAAAATTCCGAGTTAACTCCTGTTTACATGAACGTGTGTGCAATCCTATACAGATATGTGCATGTTAACGCACGCAGTGACAATCTAAATAGGTTGTAGCACAAAATATACCAGACCCTCCCCTCCCCCCGCTGACAGTACTTAATGGGAATTCTGGTTTTAAACATTTCCTTCTTGGATCGTGTGTGTGTGTTAATTTCATTCATTCAAAAACAAACAGCCTGGGCAATGAATGGAGTATAGTATCTTATAACGCGATGCTTTCACACGTTGCAACTGTAGAAGAGGGGAGGGGGAAATCGTAGGAAAGTTTAAAGGGGTTGAAACCTCTCCCCAGCTTCCTGGGTTCAGATTGGACCTGCTGGTGTCGATAGGGAGTGTAAAAGCACCATCTTTAATTAACAATGTCTGCAAAGTCTTTCGACACCTATATTTACCGTCGTGCGTCCTGCCTCTATTACATTAGCGACAGGCTTTTAAATTAAACCTTTTTTCTCTCTCTCTCTCCGCCGACTAAAAGTCGATTCCAACCTCCTCCCATCGAACGTGATTGATGTTGACTGCCTGCACTATCAGTAACAGCGCAAGTTTCAACTCACACAGCTCCGGAGTGTTTCCCCTTGTGTGCAGACGTGGACAAGCGCTTCCCTATGGAAACAGCAGTCTGACCTCCAACCCCACCTTAGGAGAGAAATACTGTTTATATAACATCGATTTTAGCTATATGGTCACAGCAGCTTTTTCCTCCGGGAAAGCCTGTTTATATTTGAGGGGGGTGGGTGGGGGGAATAGCCTGGCAGCGCTTGTAATTGCTGTTGTACCTCTGGAGACAGAAAACTGCAACGTTATCATCCAACAGCCTCAAACCACGACTGAAATGCTAAAGCAATATTAGGACGCAGTTATAAACCACACATTGGCGTTTCAACTCAGCTCCGTTTCCACAACATCCTCCCCCGCTTTGTATTTTAAGTTGAATTGCAACTTGTAACGCTTTTTAAACACATTTCTGTCTACACTCTATGCGCGATCATGTCGCTCTTTCGGTGAGCAGACGGGCCGAATGGCCTCCTTCAGTGCTCTCTGGTTCATTTATGTCATCGAGACCCGCTCGGCTCAAACTTAACTACAGCAAACATTGGGTAACCTCAGCATACTATATGTGAAATGCTCCCTTTTAACCCTTTCATCGCCGGAACGCGTATTCAGCTGACACACGGGAGATCGTACTCATCCATCAAGCCGCTAGATCGTCGAGTTAAATGCACAACACACACACACAACTTCCCTTCTCTATACATTGATATCTTGGTGCGCGCAGAAAACAGACGCGGCCTTTAAAGGGTTGATAATCAGCTTTTAAGAAATGTCAGTTCTGCAAAATGAAAACTGAAGTGGCATTAAGATATTCTTTGTGCGTCACTGTGCGAGTCCCATTTAACGCAAAAATCAAACCGCATTAATTACAGCCTTTGAATCCTTTTTTGTAACCAATATCCGGAAATAATCACCACGACGCAAATAAAGAAGCTTGTCGGAAATAAGACCACGTTGAGCAGGAGGATGTTTCGGACTGTTTTGGGTTAACGATAAATAACAGACTTTTATACTAGTGATTGAAGGACTTCACGCAACACACGATATTTATCCAAATCACTAATTCTGACAATCTGCGCCGAGGATGGAACAATGTCACAGTGTAATAACAGTCTTTAAAGTAATTGGAACAATCCCAGTGTCCTTCAGGGGAAGTTGCATCAACAGAAAGCTCTATTTAAAAGCCGTTTAACACAAAAATCAAACATTTATTGTGTATTGTTTTGCCCAGTCCGAGGATGTGAGTGAGGACCGTGCAATCTGGCTGTGAAGTTTTCCCCTTTACAAGAGTTGTTACAAGACTAGAAATCGGTCATTAGAGTCACCTAGCGGCAAGTGTGAGGAAGGCGCTTAATTCGTGATAGAAATTGCAGTCAGGGACGCCGGGCACCTCCCGAGCACCAAAACTGTATCAGGAGGTTAACAGCCGTTGTGGAGAATCTCCCAGCCCTCTATAATGATTAAACCCCTCAATCAAAGCATCGTGGATCGAAAAGTTTCTGATTTATGGTGTGATTCTTCTTCTCCCTCGCCCCAGTCTATCCACCGGAGCCCGCTCTGCTGAAAATTCCATAAAGTGCAAACATTGTGCTTAGCGACTCTTCAGTCCGTACGTGTTCCTCATGGCAGAGGCCAACAGTGACTAGAATTGACATAACTCGTCTAAAGTGGGCTATTTGGAGAAATCCGTAAAACAAAAATCAGATCTCGACTTGTTTAGTATTATCTCCCCATCCACCTTTCCTCTCCTGTGTTTTACTTGCTATTTCTTCGGTCTCGAAGTGGTCGCCCTGTAGTTGAAGTGTGACAGAAGGTTCAAAGACAAAGGCCAGTGTTCCTGTTCTTCCGAACCCACGGCCAAAAAGGGGAATAAAAGCAGGAAATGGAATTACACAGGAGATCTGTCAGCACCTAATACAAATAGGTTAGACGTTTCGGATCGGAACCGGATTAAACATTCTTGGCGCTCTGGGCACCAAGTACCAAGTACACTTAGAGCCCCCCCACCACCCCCACCCCAGTAAAACACAAAAGTCTAGAAAAATACAAGAGAAAGTAGGCTCATACTATGCTAAAATAAAACTGGTCCAGCTGTTGTATGTACTTTTTCTGTGTTATGGTGAGTTTTACCAGGACCCCATATTTGGCTAGGGCCCTGGGCACAGGCCCATGTGTTAATCCACCCCATTTCAGATGGTCAGAACTAGAAAAGGGAAAGCAGCAGAATCATAGAATGGTTACAGCACGGAAACAGGCCATTTGGTCCATCGAGCACCTCAGTTAGTCCCACTCCCCTGCCCTTTTCCTGTAGCCCTGCAAATTTTTTTCTTTCAGGTACTTATCCAACTCCCTTCTGAAAGCCGTGATTGAGTCTGCCTCCGCTATTATTTCAGGCAGTGTATTCCAGATCTTAACCACTCACTGCGGAGAAAAGTTTTTTCTTAACGTCGCCTTTGGTTCTTTTGGCAATCACCTTAAATCTGTGTCCTTCAGTTCTTGACCCTTCTGCCAATGGGAAAAATTTCTCTCTATCTACTACTCAGTTCAGACCTCTGATGATTTTGAACACCTCTATCAAATCTCCTCTCAATCTTCTCTGCTCTAAGGAGAACAACCTCAGCTTCTCCAGTCTATCCAGGTAACTGAAGTCCCTCATCCCTGGAATCATTCTCGTAAATCTTATCTGCACCCTCTCTAAGGCCGTCACATCCTTCCTAAAGTGCGGTGCTCAGAATTGGATACAATACTCAAGTTGAGGTCGAACCACTGTTTATACTCTATATATACACTTTTGTACTCTATACCTCTATTCATGAAGCCCAGGATCCCGTAAGCTTTTTTAACTGCTTTCTTAACCTGCCATGCCACCTTCAACAATTTGCGCACATATACCCCTAGGTCTCTCTGTTCATGCACCGCCTTTACATAGAAACATAGAAACATAGAAGATAGGAGCAGGAGTAGGCCATTCGGCCCCTCGAGCTTGCTCTGCCATTCAATGCGATCATGGCTGATCATCCAAATTCAGTACCCGGTCCCTGCTTTCTCCCCATACCCCTTGATGCCTTTAGCCTAAAGAAATATATCCAACTCCTTCTTGAATATATTTAATGAACTGGCCTCCACCGCCTTCTGTGGTAGAGAGTTCCACAGGTTCACCACTCTCTGGGTGAAGAAATTCCTCCTCATTTCTGTCCTAAATGGCCAACCCTTTATCCTCAGACTGTGTCCCCTGGTTCTGGACTCCCCGACCATCGGGAACAACCTTCCTGCATCTAGTCTGTCCAGTCCTGTCAGAATTTTATAAATTTCAATGAGATCACCTCTCATTCTTCTAAACTCTAGCGAGTACAAGCCCAATCGACCCAATCTCTCCTCATACGTCATTCCTGCCATCCCAGGTATCAGCCTGGTGAATCTTCGCTGAACTCCTTCCATGGCAAGAACATCCTTCCTCAGATAAGGCAACCAAAACTGCACACAATACTCAAGATGTGGTCTCACCAAGGCCCTGTACAACTGCAGCAAGACATCCTTGTTCCTGTACTCAAAACCTCTCACTACGAAGGCCAACATACCATTTGCCTTCTTAACCGCCTGCTGCACCTACATGCTTACCTTCAGCGACTGGTGCACAAGGACACCCAGGTCTCGTTGCACTTCCCCTTCTCCCAATCTATTGCCATTTAGATAATAATCTGCCTTCCTGTTTTTGCCACCAAAGTGGACAACCTCACATTTATCCACGTTATATTGCATCTGCCATGTTTCTGCCCAATCACCCAACATGTCCAAATCATCCTGAAGTTTCTCGACATCCTCCTCACAGCACACACGCCCACCCAGCTTTGTGTCATCTGCAAATTTGGAGATATTACATCCAATTCCCTTGTCTAGATCATTAATATATATTGTGAATAGCTGGGGTCCAAGGACCGATCCCTGCGGTACACCACTAGTCACTGCCTGCCACTCGGAAAAGGACCCGTTTATTCCAACTCTTTGCTTTCTGTCTGCCAACCAGTTCTCTATCCAAGTCAATACCTTGCCCCCAATCCCATGTGCCTTAACTTTACACGCTAATCTCTTATGCGGGACCTTATCGAAGGCCTTCTGAAAGTCCAGATACACCACATCCACTGGTTCTCCCTTAGCTATTTTACCAGTTACATCCTGAAAAAATTCCAGTAGATTAGTCAAGCACGATTTACCTTTTGTGAATCCATGTTGGCTTTGTCCGATCCTGTCACTGTTTTCCAAGTGCTCTGCTATTACATCTTTTATAATGGACGCTAGCATTTTCCTCACTACCGATGTCAGGCTTACCGGTCTGTAATTCCCCATTTTCTCTCTACCACCTTTTTTGACTAGTGGGGTAACATTAGCTACCCTCCAATCCATGGGTACTGTTCCAGATTCCATCGAATGTTGGAAGATGATCAGCAATGCATCTACTCTTTCTAGGGCCACTTCCTGAAGTACCCTAGGATGTAGATTATCAGGCCCTGGGGATTTATCAGCCTTCAATCCCATCAATTTCCCGAACACCATTTCCCTACAAATACTGATTTCTTTCAGATCCTCCCTTTCATCAGACCCTATGTTCCCCGGCATCTCTGGGAGGTTATTTGTGTCCTCCTTTGTGAAGACAGAACCAAAATATGTATTTAGTTGGTCTGCCATTTCTTTGTTCCCCATTGTAAATTCCCCTGATTCTGACTGCAACGGACCTACGCTTGACTTCACCAATCTTTTTCTCTTCACATATCTATAAAAGCTTTTACAGTCAGTTTTTATGTTCCCTGCAAGCTTACTCTCATATTCTATTTTCCCCTTCTTAATTAATCCCTTTGACCTCCTTTGTTGAATCCCAAATTGCTCCCAACCCTCAGGATTATTGCTTTTTCTGGCCAATTGATATGTCTTCTCCTTGGATCTTATGCTATCCCTAATTTCCCTTGTTAGCCACGGTTAAGTCACCTTTTTTGTTTTATTTTTGTGCCAAACTGGGATGAACATTTTCTGTAGTTAATCCATGCGGTCTTTGAATCCACCGTCAGCCCTTTGAGTGACACTCCCCAATCAATCCTACGCAACTCGCACCTCAGACCATCGTAGTTTCCTTTATTTAAATTTAGTACCCTAGTCTCTGAGTCAACTACTTCATTCTCCATCTTAATGAAGAATTCTATCATATTATGATCGCTCCGACCCAAGGGGCCTCATACAACAAGATTGCTAATTAATCCTTTCTAGTTACACATAACCCAGTCTAAGATGGCTTGATCTCTGGTTGGTTCCTCGACATATTGGTCCAGGAAACCATCCCGTAAACACTCCAGGAATTCCTCCTCCACAGTATTGTTACTAATTTGGTTAGCCCAATCTATATGTAGATTAAAGTCACCCATGATGACTGCTGTTCCCTTATTGCACGCTTCTTTAATTTCCCTTTTAATGCCATCCCCAACCTCCGCCTTACTCTTTGGAGGTCTATATACCACTCCCACTAACGTTTTCTGCCCCTTGGTATTTCTCAATTCTACCCATACAGATTCCACATCATCAGAGCTAATATCCTTCCTTACAATTGTGTTAATCTCTTCTTTAACCAGTAATGCTACCCCACCTCCCTTTCCTATTTGCCTATCTTTCCTGAATATCGAATACCCCTGGATGTTGAGTTCCCAGCCTTGGCCATCCTTGAGCCACGTTTCCGCAATCCCAACCAAATCATATTCGTTTACCTCTATTAGCGCAGCCAATTCATCCACCTTATTACGAATGCTCCTCGCATTAAGACACAAAGGGCTAGAAATTCAGTAGGCTTTGCGCCCAGTTTTCGCCCAAAGAGGGCTTTTGCGCCACTTGCTGAGATAGCACCGATATTCAGCGCTGCGGTAATGGCGGCGTTAGCCAGTAGCGCTGCGCCGCCACCGATGACGTCATCGGTGTGCGCAGTGCCCCGCTACCGCCCCGCTACCGGCCCGACCGCCATATTTAGTTGCGGCCGCCTCTTCCGCAGCAGCCGCAAACAGCGATCTGAAAACGGGGCCGTCCTGCAGCCTTAGTGGGGCGAGTTAAGATGGAGGTGCGGCCGGCCGCTTTTTCGGCGGCCGCCTGCCCGCACCTCCTTCCCCGGCCTCCTCCTCCCCCCCCCCGCGGCATTGCCGGCTGTTTTCCGGGAGCCCGGCACTTCTCCGTGGTGCCGGGCTCATTTGCCGGCACTAGTGAGCGGTGATCTCGCTGTTGCAGGCACCTCCCCCTTAAGAGAGGGAGGAAGGCCTGCAGTACCGCAGCCTGCCGCTCCGCAGCGGGTGGCGCTGCGGCACCTAGCGCGCCGAAATTCAGTTTCAGCGCCCCAAGCGGGGGCGGCCACACCCTTGAATAGCGGCCGGCTTCAATTTGGGGCGCTGAAACTGAATTTCCGGCGGGCGCAAGTGGCTCCGTGCGCAGCGGTAACTTCTGGGCGCAAGCGAGCTGGCGGGCCCAAACTGAATTTCTAGGCCAAAGCCTTCAGGCTTATTTTTTTAACGCTCTTAGACCTATTAGAATTATTATTTACTGTGGCCATGTTTGATTTAAACCATTGATTTCTCTGACTGCCACTTTTGTTTTTCTCCTTCCCTTGTTTCCCTTTCCTCTGTCCCCCTGCTCAGGTTCCCAACCCCCTGCCATCTTAGTTTAAACCCTCCCCCAGAGCACTAGCAAACACATCCCCTAGGACATCGGTTCCAGCCCTGCCCAGGTGCAACCCGTCCGGTTTGAACTGGTCCCACCTCCCACAGAACCGGTTCCAATGTCCCAGGAACTTGAATCCTTCCCCCTGGCACCATTCCTCTAGCCACGTATTCATCTGAAATATCCTTCTATTTCTACTCTGACTAGCACGTGGCACTGGTAGCAATCCTGAGATTACTACCTTTGAGGTCCTATTTTTTAATTTACCTCCTAACTCCCTATATTCAGCTTTTAGGACCTCATCCCGGTTTTTACCTATATCGCTGGTACCTATATGCACCACGACAACTGGCTGTTCACCCTCCCCTTCCAAAATGTTCTGCAGCCGCTCCGAGACATCCTTGACCCTTGCACCAGGGAGGCAACACACTGGAGTCTCGTTTGCGGCCGCAGGAATGCCTATCTATTCCCCTTACAATAGAATCCTCTATTACTATAGCGCTACCCCTCTTTTTCCTCCCGTCCTGTGCAGCAGAGCCTCCCCTGGTGCCAGGAAGTTGGCTGCTGCTGCCTTCCTCTGATAAGGCATCCCCCCCAACAGTACTCAAAGTGGTGTATCTGTTTTAGAGGGGGATGTCCACAGGGGACCCCTGCACTACCTGCCTCTGCATAGTACTCTGCCTGTTGGTCACCCGTTCCCTTCCTGCCTGTCCAACCTCTACCTGCGGTGTGTCCAACTCGCTAAATGTGCTATTCACGACGTCCTCAGTGTCGTGAACACTCCAGTATGCATCCAATCGCAGCTCCAGCGCTACAATGCGATCTGTCAGTAGCTGCAGCTGGATACACTTCCTGCACACGTAGCTGTCAGGGACACAGGACTTGTCCCTGAGTTCCCACATAACGCAGGAGGATCATACCGCGTGGCCGGGCTGTCCTGCCGTGACTTACCCTTTAATTAATTGAAATTAAATTAAATCAATCAATCCCACCAATTACACTACAGTTAAATGGTTTACCAACAGTCCCCGTTACACCAGAGAGACCTTAGTAACTATAAACCACAGAGTTAAAGTTTAAAAAGAAAGAAATACTCACCAACCAATCACCTACCTGCTTTCTGGTGATGTCACACTTCAATTACTTTTTACTTCTCTCCCTCCCTCTGAGCTCAGAGATTGGAGATTAGTAAGCCTACCTTGTCTCGGAGCTGTTTTTAAATACTGCCGCCTCAGTCACCTCATCCCTCACAGGTCCACCCGCCTGCCCTAAAGGGATTGTACCCTTTAGTTTATATTTCCTCTCCTCATTCTTTCTACCAAAATGTATCACTTCACATTTTTCTGCATTAAATATAATCTGCCACGTGTCCGCCCATTCCGCCAGCCTGTCTATGTCCTCTTGAAGTCTATTACTATCTTCCTCACTGTTCACTATATATCCAAGTTTTGTGTCATCTGCAAATTTTGAAATTGTGCCCTGTACACCCACATCCAAATCATTAATGTATTAAAGAAAACCAGTGGTCCTAAACCGACCCCTGGGGAAAACTGCTGTATATATTACAGTCTCTTTATAGGACTAACCAGAAGGCCAAGGTTAGGGAAGAAGAACAGGTAAAGGTCAAAACTGCAGATATATGCTAACTGTTATTACAAACAGCCAGTACGTGGTCTGTGGACAGAGTTTTTAGCAGCTTAGAAAGAAATAAAAAGTGCTGAATGATACAGAAAGGGGAACTGAGTCAAATTGTAAAAAGGTATTAAGTGAAAAAGATGAGCAAAATCAGCTCCGAAATATATCTGTCCATTCATTTCTTTTCAAACCATCATCAAGCATGCCACACACTTCTATGTGAGATGGCAATTTAGGTGTACTTTTTCCAATCTAATATGCTGCAAATTTGCTGTTTTATGGTGTGGTCTGTCTCCTTTAAACTGGGGAAACTATATTACATAAGAACATAAGAATTAGGAGCAGGAGTAGGCCATACGGCCCCTCGAGCCTCTTCTGCTATTCAATAAGATCATGGCTGATCATCGACCTCAACTCCACTTTCCCGCCCAATCTCCATATCCCTTGATTCCCCATGAGTCCAAAAACCTATCTATCTCAGCCTTGAATATACTCAAAGACTCAGCACCCACAGTCCTCTGGGGCAGAGAATTTCAAAGATTCACAACCCTCTGAGTATTCAAATTGGGTAGCTACTGTACTGAGCATCCTTGTGTCTGCAAGTGCAACTCTGAGCTCCCTGTGGCTTGCCACTTCAACTTGCTCTCCCGCTTCCAAACCAACTTTTTGTCGTACTTTGTTCCAATTTACAATGGGCAGGCGATCCGCTCAGACAGGTGATCAACACAAAAACTTACTGCAACATCTCATCTTTCACTTTGGAATCCTGAAGCTTTCTGTATATGTTTCGATAGGGTAGACGTAGAGAAGGTGTTTCCACTTATGGGGAGTCCAAAACCAGAGGGCATAAATATAAGATTGTCACTAATAAATCAGAAGGAATTCAGGAGGGAGAAACTTCTTTACCCAGAGAGTGGTTAGAAGGTGGAGCGGTTGAGGCAAATAACATAGATGCATTTAAGGGGCAGCTAGATAAGTACACGAAGGAGCAAGGAACAGAAGGATATGCTGATAGGGTTAGATGAAGTAAGGTGGGAGGAGGATCATGTGGAGCATAAACACCGACATAGACCAGTTGGGCCAATTGTTTCTGTGCTGTAAGTTCTATATAATTCTATGAAATTAGCAATTTCAAACTTTATTGACCTCACTCTGTTTTCCCAATCCACCTCCCACTTAATACGCTTACATTTGGTTTTCATCGACCACTTAGTTTTTCGAATGGATTTACAAGGTGACCTTTATATATAATCCAGCATTTAAAAAAAATCTCATTCCTGCTTTAAAAATAAACTATTCACAGACTATTAAGCACATTAACTGCTTCTTGGTAACCAAAGCTTACATACCTGATTCTTGACTGCTTTATATGTCTTAATTTCAGTTCTGATGAAAGTTCCTTTTAGTTATTTGGCTATCTGACAAATAAAAAAACTATCACAATGTTAAATAACAACAGAAAATGCTGGAAAAACTCAGCAGGCCAGGCAACATCCGTGGAGAGAAATTAGAGTTGACGTTTCGGGTATAACCCTTTTTATCACAATGTTAAGGAGTCTACAAAGTAAACTACTGAGAATTGCACACAGGTAGAGTTTGTATTTGTCTGGTACAGAGTGCCCACCCACTCCCCATATAGACACACCACACTTATGTCCAGAGAGCTTAGACACAGGTTGGACGAGCCAACACCGAGGGGCCACTCAGTGAGGTTGGAATCAATAGCAGGGACAAATGCTATAATATAGTACTTTGGCCATCGACCAACAAATCTCACTGATTAGTCTACTGTTCAAGATGGTGAGTAGCATGTACCAGGTGAGTTCACGAGCAACATACTAGGTGGAATTTTAATTGGGAGCAGGATTCATAGAAACATAGAAACATAGAAGATAGGAGCAGGAGTAGGCCATTTGGCCCCTCGAGCCTGCTCTGCCATTTAATGAGATCATGGCTGATCATCCAAATTCAGTACCCTGTCCCGACTTTCTCCCCATATCCCTTGATCCCTTTAGTCCTAAGAAATATATCTAACTCCTTCTTGAATATATTTAATGAATTGGCCTCAACTGCCTTCTGTGGTAGAGAATTCCACAGGTTCACCACTCTCTCTGGGTGAAGAAATTCCTCCTCATCTCTGTCCTAAATGGCTTACCCCTTAACTTTAGACTGTGACCCCTGGTTTTGGACTCCCCGACCACCGGGAACAACCTTCCTGCATTTAGTCTGTCTAGTCCTGTTAGAATTTTATAAGTTTCAATGAGATCCTCTCTCATTCTTCTAAACTCCAGTGAATATAAGCCCAATCGACCCAATCTCTCCTCATATGTCATTCCTGCCATCCCAGGTATCAGTCTGGTGAATCTTCACTGCACTCCCTCCATGGCAAGAACATCCTTCCTCAGATAAGATGACCAAAGCTGCACACAATACTCAAGATGTGGTCTCACCAAGGCCCTGTACAACTGCAGCAAGACATCCTTGCTCCTGTACTCAAATCCTCTGGCTATGAAGGCCAACATACCATTTGCCTTCTTAACCGCCTGCTGCACCTGCATGCTTACCTTCACACCCAAGTCTTGTTGCACTTCCCCTTCTCCCAATCTATTGCCGTTCAGATAATAATCTGCCTTTCTGTTTTTGCCACCAAAGTGGATAACCTCGCATTTATCCACATTATACTGCATCTGCCATGCATCTGCCCAATCACCCAACCTGTCCAAATCATACTGGAGTTTCTCGGCATCCTCCTCACAGCACACATGCCCACCCAGCTTTGTGTCATCTGCAAACTTGGAGATATTACACCTAGTTCCCTTGTCTAGATCATTAATATATATTGTGAATAGCTGGGGTCCTAGCACCAATCCCTGCGGTACCCCACTAGTCACTGCCTGCCACTCGGAGAAAGACCTTTTTATTCCAACTCTTTGCTTTCTGTCTGCCAACCAGTTCTCTCAGTACCTTACCCCCAATCCCATGTGCTTTAACTTTACACGTTAATCTCTTATGCGGGACCTTATCGAAAGCCTTCTGAAAGCCCAAATACACCACATCCACTGGGTCTCCCTTATCTATTCTACCAGTTACATCCTCAAAAAATTCCAGTAGTTTAGTCAAGCATGATTTACCTTTTGTAAATCCATGTTGACTTTGTCCGATCCTGTCACTGTTTTCCAAGTGCTCTGCTATTATATTTTTTATAATGGACTCTAGCAGTTTCCCCACTAACGATGTCAGGCTTACCGGTCTGTAATTCCCCATTTTCGCTCTACCACCTTTTTTGAATAGTGGGATTACATTAGCTACCCTCCAATCCATGGGAACTGTTCCAGCATCTATAGAATTTTGGAAGATGACAAGCAATGCATCTACTATTTCTAGGGCCACTTCAGGTGGGCAGGGGGCGGGTTGAGTGCCAAATGTGGTTGATGTCGGCAGCATGAGACCCAGGCGATCTTAACTCTTGTGCCTCATCTGCATGCCGCTGCTCAGCCCCGTCCAAAATGGAAGGAAGGCGACAGCTGGCCAGTTGGCGGAAATCCTGGCAGCAGATGACCACCAGCTGGCAACAAACGAAGGCTCACCGACAAGAAGCTAAGTCACAGGGAAGGGGCTTGGAGGGGGTCTCCATGGAGGAAGGATGCAGCCCAAGGCAGCAGAGCCCAAAGGAGGACTCCTGCTCCCCTGGCCCCACAAGGAAAGTAATTTTAAAAATTGCCTTAAATTGGTCTCTACTGGTCTCACACCCTCTTCTCGCTGTCTTCAATTGGTGGGAAAGCCGCAGCGGTTTCCCTGCTCAGGCCAGAGTTAAAATTGCAGTCAGGGTGATGTCATCTGCATATTTAAAGAAGCAGCACGCTGGCTACAGGCGGTTGCTTTTGTCACTTGCTCAGATGAGTAGGGTAAAGTGGAAGACGGCGGGAACCAGGTGGGACATCGGCGGGTAGTTTACCCAATCAATTTTAACTACAGGTCGGGATAAAATTGCAGCACCACAGTACCATCAGAAATGCCTAAAATATGGTTCAACACAAAAACATCAAGCATGATAAATGTTTTGACAAAAGGTCATCGACCTGAAACATTAACTCTGTTTCTCTCTCCATAGATGCTGCCTGACCTGCTGAGGATTCCCAGTATTTTCTGTTTTAATTTATGATAAATGCTAATAGTGCCTCACTCCTCTTTCAAATGAATTTTGGTGAATCTTAAAGCTGAAGGGTACCTACTGAATAAAAACCAAATCCAAAATTTGGCCACATACTGCCATAGCTTCCAACTTCTTCATGAGGGCCACATGAGACAATAGGTTGAAAACCTTATGAAAACTGATGAAAGTGAATGGAGGTGGCTTCCCTTCAGTTTTACAATGCTCCACAAGTTCACACAAAGCCACAGCCTGCCCTATACATTCCTAATGAGAGTGAAATCCAACCTGTTTCTTTCTGATTAACCTGACAGCCCTCCTTTATGGGAATAGAAATCTAACTGCAGTCTGGAACATTAATGGTATGTATACCTTAAACAGAGTCCCATTCACTAGCCTCAGAAGGGAGCTCCAAGGCAAGTTGATAGTTCCTGACTATTTTCTCCAAGATCATTGACACCCCGACCCCCCATCCCCCCCTTGCCATTAGTTAGGTAATAATCCCTCCCACTAAATTGTTACATTAAAATATGCTATCTGTGAAGCACACTCCACAATTTTCCAAACTCAATATGATTAATGCTGTATGACTAATACTGTATTAGTACACAGAGAGCAAACTTGGTGCTTTCTACAGCTCCCAAGAAGCCCCTCACAATCTTTATTTGCAGAGCACTGGACTTGTTAGTCATTTGCACTAACCCAGAGGAACCCTGTTGACCATAATTGAAGACACAATTGAGCCAATAGGAAAACAATTTAGGATCATTTTTGTGTAATTGCACGCCCAACCCACTAATCACCATCAACGACAACAACTTGTTTTTTTAAATTTGTTTTTATGGGATGTGGGCGTCGCTGGCAAGGCCAGCACTTATTGCCCATCCCTAATTGCCCTTGAGAAGGTGGTGGTGAGCTGCCGCCTTCTTGAACCGCTGCAGTCCGTGTGGTGAAGGTACTCCCACAGTGCTGTTAGGTAGGGAGTTCCAGGATTTTGACCCAGCGACGATGAAGGATCGGCGATATACTTCTAAGTCAGGATGATGTGTGACTTGGAGGGGAACTTGGAGGTGGTAGTGTTCCCATGCATCTGCTGCCCTTGTTTTTCTAGGTGGAAGAGGTCGCGAGTTTGGGAGGTGCTGCCGAAGAAGTCTTGGCGAGTTGCTGCAGTGCATCTTGTAGATGGTACACACTGCAGCCACGGTATGCCGGTGGTGGAAGAAGTGAATGATTAAGGTGGTAGAGGGGATGCCAATCAAGAGGGCTGCTTTGTCCTGGATGGTGTCGAGCTTCTTGAGTGTTGTTGGAGCTGCACTCATCCAGGCAAGTGGAGAGTATTCCATCACACTCCTTACTTGTGCTTTGTAGATGGTGGAAAGGCTTTGGGGAGTCAGGAGGTGAGACACTCGCCACAGAATACCCAGCCTCTGACCTGCTCTTGTTGCCACAGTATTTATGTGGCTGGTCCAGTTAAGTTTCTGATCAATGGTGACCCCCAGTATGTTGATGGTGGGGGATTTGGTGATGGTAATGCCATTGCATGTCAGGGGGTGGTGGTTAGACTCTCGCTTGTTGGAGATAGTCATTGCCTGGCACTTGTGTGGTGCGAATGTTACTTTCTATTTATATAACAGCTTTAACATAGTAAAACATTTCAAGGCGCTTCACAGGAATGTTATCAGGCAGAATTTGATACTGAGCCACATAAGGAGATATTAGGATACGTGACCAAAAGCTTGATCAAAGAGGTAAGTTATAAAGAGAATCTTAAAGGTGTAGAGAGAGGTAGAGAGGCAGAGAGGTTTAGGGTTGGAATTCCAGAGCTCAGTGCCTTCATCAACCTAATAACCCTGCTGGCCTGATGACTCAGTGTATCATAAATTACTTTTGCAGGCCTTTTTTATTGCACTGATGTGACTTCAAGTACCTCTTTAAATACCTACTGTTTTTTCCTCACAGCTCTCCTTTGCTTAGCTGTTATTTTACCAGCCATGCTAACCAGGACAGTGGATGACCAACAAGTCTGCTTGAACTTCAGTTTATTTATGACTTCAGAGAAATCATTGGCTATATCATCTGCCATCAAGTACATTCTATCAGCGGTCAAACACACGCATGCGCACAGTCCCAGACTTCACGGTCATCAATATTCTTCTTGTAACTGAACACGTTGGCCTGATCACTCATATCTTGGATGTGTAAGCAACCGTGACATGGCAGTCACATTTGTTGACAGGACAGCATCTTTACCAAGACAACTAAGATCTGCCCTCTTATCGGAGAAGAGCATATGCCTGAAAAATTAGCCTGTGTTTTTCTTTCCAGAAAATGACAAACATGCAGTGTATTTCCAGCATTTTCTGTGTATTTTTTTTAAATGTTTCACTGGCTATTAAACCTGTTAGCTTTCTCCTTGTTATAATAGTTAGTGCACCAGACTCTTGCCTTTTATCTGTTACAGCCCCTTTTCTCTCTAGCTTGGTCAGTCCCATAAAGGAACTCTCCTGTCTTCATGTTTTGTTTCTGATGAAGAGTCTCCCCCTGAAATGATGACCGGTTTTTCTCATTCTCAGATGTTGATGTATCTTTTTTTTAACTGTTCATGGGATGTGGGCATCGCTGGCAAGGCCAGATTTATTATCCATCCCTAATTGCCCTTGAAATGGTGGTGGTGAGCCACCTTCTTGAACTGCTGCAGTCCATGTGGTGTAGGTACTCCCACAGTGCTGTTAGATGGTACACACTGCAGCCAAGGTACGCTGGTGGTGGAGGGAGTGAATGTTTAAGGTGGTGGATGGGGTGCCAATCAAGCGGGCTGCTTTGTCCTGAATGGTGTCAAGCTTCTTGAGTGTTGTTGGAGCTGCACTCATCCAGGCAAGTGGAGAGTATTCCATCACACTCCTTACTTGTACCTTGTAGATGGTGGAAAAGCTTTGGGGAGTCAGGAGGTGAGACACTCACTGCAGAATACCTAGCCTCTAACCTGCTCTTGTTGCCACAGTATTTTTGTGGATGGTCCAGTTAAGTTTCTGGTCAATGGTGACGCCCAGGATGTTGATGGTGGGGGATTCAGCGATGGTAATGCAGTTGAATGTCAAGGGGCGGTGGTTAGACTCTTGCTTGTTGGAGTGAGTCATTGCCTGGCACTTGTGTGGCATGAATGTTACCTGCCACTTATCAGCGCAAGCATGAACGTCGTCCAGGTCTTGTTGCATGTGGGCATGGACTGCTTCATTATCTGAGGAGTTGTGAATGGCACTGAATACTATGCAGTCATCAGCAAACATCCCCATTTCTGTTGGAGGAAAGATCATTGATGAAGCAGCTGAAGATGGTTGGGCCTAGGACATTGCCCTGAGGAACTCCTGCACCAATGTCCTGGGGCTGTGATGATTGACCTTCAATCACCACAACCATCTTCCTTTGTGCTAGATATGACTCCAGCCAGTGGAGTGTTTTCCCCCTGATTCCCATTGACTTCAGTTTTACTAGGGCTCCTTGATGCCACACTTGGTCAAATGCTGCCTTGATGTCAAGGGCAGTCACTCGCATGTCACCTCTGGAATTCAACGCCTTTGTCCATGTTTGGACCAAGGCTGTAATGAGGTCGTGAGCCGAGTTGTCTTGGTGGAACCCAAACTAGTCTTCAGTGAGCAGGTTATTGGTGAGCAAATGCCGCTTGATAGCACTGTCGATGACACATTCCATCACTTTGCTGATGATTGAGAGTAGACTGCTGGGGTTGTAATTGGCTGGATTGGTTTTGTCCTGCTTTTTGTGGACAGGACCTACCTGGGCAGTTTTCCACATTGTCAGATAGATGTCAGTATTGTAGCTGTACTGGAATAGCTTGGCTAGAGGTGCAGCTAGTTCTGGAGCACAAGTCTTCAGCACGATAGCCGTGATGTTGTCAGGGCCCATAGACTTTGCTCTATCCAGTGCGCTGAGCTGTTTCTTGATATCACGTGGAGTGAATCAAAGTGGCTGAAGACTGGCTTCTGTGATGGTGGGGACCTCAGGAGGAGGCCGATATGGATCATCCACTCGGCACTTCTGGCTGAAGATGGATGCACCCATCTGCTGTGTATTTCCAGCATTTCCTACTTTTAGTTCAGATTTGTAGGTTTTTTTTCTTTCAGAGAGATAGATGTTGTGCAGTCAGTGCAGTTAGTTTTAGTTGTTTCCAGTAGCTGCCTGACTGATAGAAGGAATGATGACTTTAAAAGTAAATGGCAGTGAGGCATCCATCCTCGCTTTGTGTTCTGAAGTCATCCTTTCTGCTGACTCCTTCCTTTGCAGCTAAACCAATGCATTCATCCACAGAGTATTTCCTGTTAATATTATACATCAATGTAGCTTCTGCCCCTACTCAAAGTCAGTACTGACCCTCTTCCCCATTTTAATCCTGAAAATGTATTGAACCTCCCCCCCCCCCATTACCTCTTACACAAGGCTGCAGTTCTAATCCTCTGAGATTATTGTAGCCCATGTTAACACTCAGATAAATTGGATGGCTGACTGGTTTTTCCATTAACTCTGAAGGCTATAGTTCTAACCATAACTCTGAGACATCACTGCAGTTTTGGGTAACTCATTATAGAACAGATATCAGAGCTATGGAAAATATGCAACACAGGAACATAAGATTGATACCAATGGCTTAAATTTCCTCCACTCTCTGGTTTGGGAAAGCGATGGTAAAAGTGGGAAAAATTGGGCATTAAAGCCTACTATGACCTCACCAACATGATCTCAAATCCTGTCACCCACTTTGCCAGGTTTGCCACTGGTTACTCCTTTTCCACCCGCCATATGCAAGTGGCGGGGTACCAGATTTTCTTGGTAACCATCAATGTTACTATCGCTTCTCAGGATCACAATATTGAACGTGGAAGCAGGCTCCAGGGTACAGTGGTAATGGTCATGATGTCCCCGAATGGAGGGAGAGGGCTTCCTCTCATTCGAATCTAGCATCCATATGGATCTTGATCTCTGTTGAAGTCTACAAGGCAGCAATTCCCTGATCTTCAAGACTTTTCTGCTGCTTTAAATACCCAGCCACCTCTTCTGGTGCTGCATTAGTGGTCCTACTGAAACACTGCTAAGACTTTGTGGCTTCCTCTTGGAGCCCACAGTGCAAGTAATAGGGTCGGGGTTGTGGTGGTGCAGTAGAATGACCCAGGCCTGGGCCTCACTTGCGCCTTAAGAGGGCACCACAGCTGAGTGTATCCGGTCCCTTACCTGTTGTCTGTACATGCACTCTTCTTCTTCTTAGGCAGTCCCTCGGAACCGAGGATGACTTGCTTCCACATTGAAAATGAGTTCTCAGATGACTGATGAGTCCAATTCGGGACCTACAGTCCCTGTCACAGGTGGGGCAGACGATGGTTGAAGGGGCGGGTGGGTGGGGTGCCCTGGTTGACGTGCGCTCCTTGTGCTGCTTGCGCTTGGCTTCCGCTTGCTCCCAGCGGAGAGACTCGAGGTGTTCGGCGCCTTCCCGGATGCTTCTGTAGTGCATGCACTCTCCTGGTTAGCAATGGTGTGAAGGATCTCCTCCCGAACACAGGGACACTAAGGCCAATTGCAGCGCTGCCGTCATCCCAACTGAGATCAGTAATGCTGCAGGACAACACTGCCCCCTCTCTAGTAATCCTGGCACAAAGCTGCAACTGCTCGCTTCCAGATCTTCCCATCCCTTTTCACTTTAATGATTTCCTTTGACTTTATTCTTTCCTTTGATTTTTGTAATCACTCACCTTTCTTCCTTTCTCTGCTCTTTGTGTTTGATTTCCTGTCCCATGTTTTGTTTGCTTCTCTTTGTTTGATTCTGTGAAAGGGTGTCCTCGGGAATTAACCCTGCTCTCTCAGCAAGAGTGATTGTAGCGCAGCGCTCAACTGAAATCGTGCAGGAAACTGACCTCAATGTATTCTAAAGTACTGCATCATCAGTATATTGATCTGAACCCATTCCTTCTCTGCGCGATTTTATAAAACGAGAAACCCCGTCACAAAGTAGAAACACTTTTCAAAACAGAAATCCATATAGAAAGTATTATAAAACCGATCCTATAGAAAGCAAGGGCCCCGTATAAAATAATGAAATATCCTGACAAAAACCTTATAGAAAAAAAAGCTTTAGAAAGCAAATATCTTGAATAAGGAACCGTGTCTCCATAAAGCAAGCTCCCTATAAATGAAAACATATGGAACAAAATCCCTTCAGAAAGTCAATATGGAAAGTGGACCCAAAAATAAAGATTGTATAAACCCAGTAAGACGGAGTCTGGATTAAGAATTCGTGTTTAAAGGGCATTATGTTAAACAGTTCTGATGAAAGGTTAACTCTGTTTCTCTCTCCAAAGATACTGCCTGACCTGCTTGAGTGGTTCCAGCATTTTCTGTTTTCATTTTAAGTGTCCCAACACCCACAGTATTTTGCTTTTGTTTTCTGTTAAATTGATCTTGTTTTAAACAAAGACCCTGTAGAAAGCACGTCTGTAAATCAGTGATCCTCATTTTTTTAAAAAGCGGCCGCTGCAGTTCTGGGTTGTAGAGACTTAAGAGAATAGCAATTAAAATCTCTCGCTCACTCTAGCTCTGTTCGTTAATGTGGTGACAAATGGTCAGCCCGGATTCAGTGCTGTCAGTTCCCGGAGACACGCTCTGAACATCCACCTGTCTGTTCTCGCTCCAGGTGCTGACTGGCCTGCTGGGTGTTTGCCTCACGTTCTGTTCTTGTTGTAGTCTTGTGTTTGTGTTGCCCCAGTACATGGCCTGGTGCCTTTCCGCTCACTCTCTCGCAACAATGAGGGAAGCATTTAATTCAGTGCAAATACAATAAGGACGGGGGGAAATAAATGAGAAGTGAACATTAATCGCTGATACCAGTGTTCAGATGATAGGCGATACTGACCACGTTTTATTGCTAAATCCAGTACAGGATTCACTTAGCGGGCATCAAAACAACAACAACTCGCATTTAGATAGCAAAGCACGAATCGCAAGTTGGAGCAAGATAGGCAGCCTAAAAGATTTTAGACTCTCTGGGAAAGCCAAGAACAAGTAAACGAAACAAAGTGGAATAGTATGAGGAAAACGATTAAAATATATCTGTATCCAAACGGATCTATTGCCGTATATGTTAATAATACGGTCAGCGCTGCCAGTTCCCGTGGACACGCTCCAAAATCTCAGATACACGGGGCTGCACCGAGTCCAGTGACGCTGCTGTGAAGGGTCCCGGTCTCGTGTCGTTTGTACAAATGTAATTGACATTTCAAATACGAAATAGGACAGGTCTGCTTCTGCTGTTTGCAGTTAAATCATTTTAAAATGTATTAATTAAGCGCCCAAAATATTTATTGACCACCCATTGATTCCGATCTATTATATAATCGCTAGTCGAGTATATAACCCTAGCCTGAAAGGTGAAGCCAATCGTGACAAAGTGATGCTTCAGTTTTAAAGGGATCCAGGCAAAGCGGCTGCAATAGCACTGATCAATTTCCCTATTACTGGTTCGATGTCACTGTGCTGCACTCACTGAGATGTACATTGGCCGAAGCTTAACATTAGCGGTGCCGTGTCTTTCGAAAGGAAGACTGAAGTTGTAAAGATGGATTTTTTCATTCATATAATACCGTGTAACCAGGGAAGTACAAAAACAACCTGACATCCCACCTATTGGAAAGCCCAATGCCGTGCACGCATGCGCCGAACCGAGCTTCTTACTTGCTGGCGTAATTTGACGAAGGCTAAGGATGAGATATAAAGATGTGTCCTGCTGGCTTGTTGGGTACTTTCCGGTTGGAGACGGTCCCAAGGAAAAGGATTTAAAGGAAAAGCGATCGGCGCCTCAAGCCCAATGAATTAGACCATGGGATGGATGTCAGTTTCACCCCAAGCAACCACTCTGCCGCTTTAGAAGTAGCCATGGAAGACAGGGACAGAAAGGAGATACTTCCCAATTTCCTTCTTGAGAAACTTTTTGTGTTCAACAAAACCAACCAGTCCCTGAACGAGTTGGTGAAGTATTTGGACGTGGATGAGCAGGGCATCATTGGAGACGGCTCTGCCGCCGTGCGCATCACCATCTCCATAGTTTACTCGGTGGTCTGCACTCTGGGGCTGGTTGGCAACGTGCTGGTGCTCTACCTCATGAAGAGCAGGCAAGGGTGGAAGAAATCCTCCATTAACCTGTTCGTGACCAGCCTGGCACTGACGGATTTTCAGTTCGTCTTGACCCTTCCCTTCTGGGCGGTGGACACTGCTCTGGACTTCAGCTGGCCCTTTGGGAAGGTCATGTGCAAGATTGTCTCCTCGGTGACGGTCATGAACATGTACGCCAGCGTGTTCTTCCTGACCGCCATGAGCATTGCGAGGTATTGGTCAGTGGCGTCGGCACTGAAGCCCAAGAGGAGATTTTCCGGCTGCTCCGCCAAATGGATATGTATCCTGATCTGGGTTTCGGCAATCTTGGCTACCATTCCCCACGCCGTGTTTTCCACAACCTCTTCATACTCCAACGAGGAGTTCTGCCTGCTGAGGTTTCCAGATCAGAACGGCTCTGGCCAATTCTGGCTCGGCCTGTACCAGATCCAAAAGTTCCTGTTGGGTTTCGTTATTCCTCTTGTCATCATCACAGTGTGCTACTTGCTCCTTCTGCGTTACGTTACAAACAAGAACGTCAGCAGCTGCAGCACCAAGAGGAGGTCCAAGGTGACCAAATCCGTCACGATCGTTGTCCTTTCATTCTTTCTCTGCTGGCTTCCCAACCAGGCCTTGACCTTCTGGGGCGTCCTGGTCAAGCTCAACGTCGTTCACTTCAGCTACGAGTACTACACCACCCAGTCCTACATCTTCCCCATAACCGTCTGCCTGGCGCACACTAACAGCTGCTTGAACCCTATTCTGTACTGCCTGATGAGGAGAGAGTTCCGGAAGGCGTTGAAGGGCATGTTTTGGAGGATGACCTCCCCAACCATTATACACATGCGCCCCTTCACAGCTACCACGAAGCCAGAAGATGATCAGAGACATGGCATAATTCAGATAAACCCAGTGCCGCCAGATATTTTGTACTACCCCCCAGGGGTTGTGATGTACAATAATCGATATGACATCTTGCCCGCCAACTCTACGGAACGCCGATATTAGAAGTCCCTTAGTGGGACGGGTTAATTTGCTCAGTTTTTCAGAGGGACGATATTTTGTGTTTCTAATATCATTGTAAATGGATGATTTCGTGTAAGTCTGCGTCGGTTTCATGTTTACACCTGTTAACTCACAAATGCCAATTTGTTGTCGTTTTGCCATTCTAGTCCAATTGTTTATCGAGACGAGTTTACCGTATTTGTTCATCGTTATGCAGTTCAAACCGCAGCAGTGCCAATTCCCAACTCAGAAGTTACTTTAGGGGTAAGATTCCATTTTACAAAGATTTGCTTGTCCGGTCAAATTATTTACACGGAATCAGCTGAGCAGCGGATATCCGCGCACTGGGACCGAATTAATAGCAAAACTACCCGTCAAAAGTCACTGAATGTAAACACAAATCACATTTTGTGAAACTATTGTAAAATAGTACCAGAAATCAGGTCGAGGTCAAGTACAGCTCTTTTAGCATCAAACCCCACGAAATAAGATACTCAAGCTTTTGTTTAAATATATACAATATTGTACGATGGAAGCATTGATTTCGTTTTCTTAAAAAAATAGTTTTTAACATTCACAACGAAAGGCAATAATAATAGGAAAAGTAATTTAACAAACTCAACTTATCTATGTTTATCTTAACTTAACAAATTGATCAGAAAATAACTCAATTTTTTCTACATAACCATGTACAATTTCTACATAACTACATAACAAATTGGGCAGCGGGAGAAACAATAGCATCAATGTGATTCTAACGGCCCTGCTATAGTCATGCACAGAATCGTTTTCAACTTGTGTTCTAAATTGCAGTTTATCCTTGGCGTGCCTTTCCTTTCCGCTCTTCCTCCCTTTTCAGTTCGAGACCCATCAAACTATATTTATTACAATATTCTCACTCTTTAAAAAAAACAATTCGCCTTTCGCATATAAGATGATAGATGTTATCTGAACCTCCCCAAACTGTGGAGCTTCTGGCACAGTGATATGGTTATGACTCGGTATTCAATTTTACTTAACAATAATATTCTGTAGAACCGATATAATAATTACCATTAATTTAAAAACACCGAACTTTAGATATACTAATATGGGCAACATGTTTGGTAGAAGTTAACTTTTGTACTCTGAATCTGCATATATAAGTCACTTGTTCGTAATACTGTATTCCACTCATTTAAGCTTTAGTTCTTGCTATTTCTGGGATTCTGGTACATACATATGAATTCATTTTGCGGTTAATAATAATACCGTACCTCTCATACGGAATGTAGTGTAAGTGCCAAAACTAAAGATTCAGGGCGTTATTACACAACTGCAATTGCTTTCATATCACCAGTTTTGGCACTCATACTTTTCAAATTAAAGCTATGAAACAAAATCATATTAAAAACATTGAGTGTAATATATTATTAACTACATGGAAGATTATAGTGCTAAATACTTTATTAATTTAGCAATGTTATACTACCTCTTTTGCATTGATGCAAAACAGTTTCAGATATGCATTGGCACATAAGTGGTAGTATAATTCAGGAGTCAGGTTGGCAATCTGACTGTGAAGGCATTAACTGCTCCAGGATATACTCTTACATAGCTTGAGCTTCACACTGGTTAGAGTAGAACTGCAGACAAAAAGTAGCATTATACTATGAATCATAGAAGCATACAACACAGAAAGAGGCCATTCGGCCCATTGTGCCTGTACCAGCTCTTTGTGCCGGCTCTTTGTAAGACCTAACCAGTTAGTCCCACTCCCCTGCTCTTTCCCCATAACCCTGCAATTTTTTTCCTTTTCAAGTATGTATATATTTAATTTGAAGTCAGTTGTTCTTTAATGCATTATATATCAAAATGAGGTTTTTTGAACGCTGCAGTTAGTCTACCACTTTCGTATTGATATAAATTAGTTTTTGGGTGCATGTTGATGTCAAAGCACCAGTATAACTCCAGAATCTGGACCCAATCTGAATCCAGAATGCAGTATGCCAAGCAATGTGAAACCTTCTCCAGGCAACTGTCTCACGTTACTTAGGCTTAGCACCAGATGAATAATCACTTCACACAGTGTGAAGTGAATCTTAAAAATATGCTCATGCTATCCATTTAACCTCCTAGCCACTTTATAAACTTAGAATTGAGCCATTTTAATGGTACAGAAAAATAGATGCTCCCTTCTGCACTTTCCTAACATTAAAAAAATGTTTCTGGTGAAGTAGAGCATATTATAAGAAATACACAGAGCTCTCCTGGTATGCAGAGAGTAACTTGCAGCCCATGGTATATTTCCACGCTTGCCCTCTGTGAACCAGGCCAGTAGTGCAGTATAACTGCAGCCTAAGACTAGTGCTTAAAGCAAAAAAAAACTCACCTTTATATAGCGCCTTTTAGTTAAACTTCTAAAGGCGCTTCACAGGAGCATTATCAGACAAAATTTAACACCGAGCCACATAAGGAGATATTAGCATAGGTGACCAAAAGCTTGGTCAAAGAGATAGGTTTTAAGGAGCATTTTAAAGGAGGAGACAGAGGTAGCAAAGTAGAGAGGTTTAATGAGGGAATTCCAGAGCTCAGGGCTTAGACAGCTGAAGACACGGCTGCCAATGGTGAGCAATGAAAATCAGGGATGTGCAAGAGGCAGAATTAGAGGGAAACAGAGTTCTCAAAGTGTTGTAGGACTGGTGGAAATTACAGAGATAGGGAGGGGCGAGGTCATGGAGGGATTTGAACAAAAAAATGGGAATTTTAAATTTGAGACGTTGCTGGACTGGGAGCCAATGTAGGTCAGCGAGCACAGTGGTTATGGGTGAATGGGATTTGGTGAGGTTTAGGATATGGGCAGCAGAGTTTTGGATGAGCTCTAGTTTACAGAAGGTGGAAGAGGGGCGGTCGGCCAGGAAAGCATAAAAAGCTGTTAATTGACAGGAAGAAATAGTTTTACTAACAAAAATAACAGGTTCTGCTGTGCAGACCAAAAGCAGTTTAAACACATATATATAAAATATATCATAAAGATGTTTCTAATTTCAATGCAGACACGGCACCAGAATTTTTTTTTAAATGTTAGGGAAGTGCAGAAGGGAATGTTCAAACTGCAGGCATGATAGTTCAGAACATTATAATTAATCTTAGTACCCTTGGATAAGGTTGGGGAAAGAAACAACAAGCTTCACTGACTTATCATTACTATCCAATGTTTCTTCCTGAACGGTGTGCTCATGGATATTGGGTGAAGACAGGTGTAGTATCCTTCATGGTTCGGCAGCCTGCCACATTCACTGTCTATGTTAATATATGAAGAATATTACTACTTGCTTGACATACCAAAGGGTAGTAAGCACCCATAGATCTATACTTAGCAAGTGTCAGTAGCTTTAAGAGAGCAGAGGAGACATTTATTTTATTATAAAAGTTATGAAACACTTGGGGTCAATTTTAACTTAACATGCCCATCGGAAAACCCAAGGGCTCGGGTGCAATGCTGGTTTTACACCCCGCCCAATTTTACTTTCCGTTGATGTCAATGGAGAGTAATATACGGTGGGATGTAAAACTGGCGTTGCACCCAATCCCATGGGTTTCCCTGATGGCGAGTTACGTTATAATTACCCCCACTAGAAGTGTTCTGATGGTATCATAAATCAAAATGTGAAAGAATGTGCCCAGAACTTTGGGTCTCCACGGGTGAGTACGCACGGGGTACTCACCTGTAAGCCCAATGGAAGTGCCGGTTTCCTGCATGCACTGCGCATGCGCGGGAAACCGGCACTTCCGTTCCCCTGAAAGAAGGGGTTCAGATTTCGAACGCGTGCGCATCAAACTTACGTTTTTTTTTACAGGTTTTCCTGGGAGGGTAAATCTCCAGAAGTTACACATTTAAAAAGCAGGCGTAAGGCCTGCTTCTTACAAGGTAAGTGGTGAATTAATTAAAATTAAAACATTTTTCCCACAGGTTTATTATTTTTAAATACTGTAAAGAAAGGTAAGTTTATTTTTAGCCCCGTTAGAAAATAAAATTATTTTTTCCAAAAATTTTAAATTATTGTTTAAAATAGTTATTTCATGTAATTTATAGTTTATTTTAAAAATGTGATGGTTTTTAAAAATTTATTTGAAGATTTAGTGATGTTTTGGGGCCCGTAGTATTTCTAAGTTTTGACAGCTCTTCCTGTCAATCTTATGAATGGGCATTTCCCTGCTCCGATTGGCTCCCCATGGTCCACGTGACCCCAGGGGATGCATCGAACTAACTGCACCCCTGGGATACGCAAGCACTGCGTGCCGGCAGTTGGAGCAGGCCCAGGATCGGAATCCCACGCGGGTCCACAGCTCAATGGCCGGCGTGCAAGGTAAGCGCAGGTCGGGGGCTTGCACCCACGGGAAGCCCCTGACCTGAATTTCTGAGCCATTATATATCTAGCATACTTCAGTATGTTCCTAGGTCTATACCATAAACTTTACGGAGAGCTGTGGTCATCATTGCTTTTTTACCTTTTGTAATAACAAATAGATTAATATCCCAAGAGAGAGAAAGTCAAACTATCAGTCAATGACATTTTGTTGTTCATGTGGCACTGGTTTTATATGAATAAAACATGTGTAGTCACAGGACAGCAAAAGAGCATTTTATAAAAACCCATGTTTTACTTTGCAGATCTTGTAGTATTCTATCTCAAGAGAGTGGCACTGTAATGATCTCTATGCATGATTCTCCTTGATTTATATTTATCGCCTGGTGCTTCTAGCATTCCGATGTATGGAATTGACTGTGCATTTAGTGGTACTGCCCAAGAAGCAGCTAATCCGATAGCAGTTTGTGAGGCGCAAGATAAAAATAGGTCTCTGGTGCCATTGAGACACTAGCGGTCATGCTGTTTCCATTTGAGTGTACTATTGACAGTAGGAGAACACTACGTCTACCATTCATGGTATTTCCCTAATGTAAAAACACCCATTACAAATTATGATATTTGTGCCATTTTATTTTTTCAATGACCAGCATTGGCTAGTCTGGGTTAATTAAGAAGGCTGCTTTCAATAATCAGATTGAACTTCTTGGCCCAGATTTTGCTGGAGCAGATCATCTTGTGGCGTGCTCTGTTAGTTAGACTTGTTCGTGCATATTTAGGTTTAAAACATTTTTTGTCCACAAAGTTGCTGGAAGTGCGAGCAGATATGGGTGCAGGGAGGGCAACAGGGCATCTGGGACCTTGGTGAACAAACAGTGTATCTCCTTAACCAATGAGATTTAAGGATTGAGAAATAAACAGAGGAAGGACTGAGAAGGAGGATGAATTAAAGTGGATGAATTCAATGTCAAATCAGGTACAGAAAGAGAAGTAAAAAGAGGGAAAGAAAGATCGGATTAAGAGAGAGATAGAAACAAAGACAGAAAGGAAAAATAAGCAAACAAAATTTAAAATTTTAACATTTAACATTTTAAAAATCACCAACAACAATTCACAACCTGAATGAATGAGAATCCACACTTTTAATTTTTCACTTTCTGGGCAAGAGAGATTGATTGGTAGTCATTAACAATTATAATAAAAACAGAAAATGCTGGAAATACCGTGTCAGGCTGCATCTGTGGAGAGAGAAACAGAGTTAATGTTTCAGGTCGAAGGCCTTTCGTCAGAACTGACAGCTAACAATTATAATGGGCCGTATATTCCGATCCCTACGGATGTGTACACACCGTAGGGACATCAGAAATGCCAGTTTCAGGCATGCCAAGCGCATGCACTTAAAACCAGCATTTCCGATCTGTCAAGAATGCTCTTGACAGATCGGACACCTGCCCTGGAGAAGGGCCTCTACGGGCGGATAGTTCCGCTTTCTGGAGAACCTCCGCCCGCAGAAATCCCTTAGAAATCTTACGCCTGGTAAAAGGAGGTGTAAGGCCTGCTTTTACCAGCATAAGATGCGAAAAAAAAGTTTAAAAAAAACGTTTTCACTCATTTATCATTTAAAAATACTTTTAAAAAAGGTAAGTTTATTTTTAGCCCCGTAAAAAAACTTTAATTATTTTTTCAAAAAAATTTAATTTTTGTTTCAAATATTTAATTTATTGTAATTTCAACTCATTTAAAAAATGATTTTTAAAAAATTATTTAATGTTTTACAGTGTTTTTGGGTGATCTCCATTCATATATTTGACAGGTCTATCTGTCAAGTGTATGAAGGGAGATTCCCTTCTCCTATTGGCTCCCCATGGCCCATGCGATCCCAGGGACGCTTGCAAACTACCTGCACCTCTGGGATTCGTGGGCCCTGCACATTTCGAGTTGGAGAGGCCCAGGATCAGAAGTATATGCACCTCGGGTGCCCTCGGGTAAGTCCGTAGATTTTTTCCAGCTTGGAGGCCTCCGCACGCAGGAAGCCTCCGATCGGAAAATAAGGCCCAATTTCGTTAAAAGGCTACTACTTACTAGACAAACTTTCTGTGGTGAGCAAAGTTTCCGTTTAGCCATGTGGCTGCACAGCTGTCTGAAGCTCCCGCGCAGGCCGCTTGCCGGATTTTCAATGGAAAAACTGTGCATGCACAGAAGTTTGAATGGGGCGTGCAGTCACTTAAAGGGGCCGCGCATCCAAAAATAAATTCGAGGGAACATCGGTGGTGAGTTTAATGTGCAAATGCAGCAACTTCATGAAAATCACGGGAAGATTAAGGGCAAGATGCTGTTTTTGCGAAGCTAACGGCGGAGCAGCACAAATTGGCCAGCAAATTGTGGCGATTCGCAATTCACGGGAATCTTTTCCTCACCACAACTTTCTGGTCAATTTGCATATTTATAACAATGTGCATTGTTCACACGCCATTATTTTTTCAGCAAAATCTTGGCTCTACCTTATACTTCAAAGGGGCTATGCTATGTCATCCTAATTTACGTATGGGTCCCTCTTTGAAGATAAAGCATTGCCCTCAGTAGTGTGAAACCCAGTATCCTGTCATAGCTAACAAATGTGCGTCTGGAGTTTTGTTTGAGATGTTTGTTAAAGTTTGATGTCTGACTCTCGTAGGATTACCAACTGTTGTCACATGTAAAAAAGGTTGTGGTTATATGTAAAATCCACCTGTGATGGATCCTGATTACACAAAATATATTTCCCCATTATTGCAGAATGTCTGTATTTTTGCATTAAAAAAATTATTTTCTACATCAAAGAATTCCTCTCCTATAAAGAAATTAAAGAAGTTAAAAGTCAGGTCCTTTCTGCCTTTTCTTAGCTCATAGATGTCAGCTGTGGCTCAGTGGTAGTATTCTCACCTCTGAGTTAGGAGGGTATGGGTTTAAGACCCACTCCAGGACTTGACCACATAATCTAGGCTGATACTTCATTGCCATACTGAGGAAGTACTACATTGTTGGGGGTAATTGTCATTTGGACGAGACATTAAAGCGAGGCCCTGTCTGCCCTCTCAGATGGACATAAACGATCCCATGGTACAATTTGAAGAAGAGCAGGGGAGTACTCCCAATGGCCTCGCCAATATTTACTCCTCAACCAACACCTCCAAAACAGATTATCTGGTTACATATGTCATTAATGTTTGTAGGACTTTGCTGTACACAAATTAGCTGGCATATATGCCTAGCTAACAACAGTGACTAACTTCAAAAGTGCTCCATTAGCTGTGAAGCACTTTGGGACATTCTAAGGATATGAAGCATACCACATTATTTCTTCTTACTGGGTTTCTAAGGGGGTTGACAAAGAGCTCCACGAGTGTTTGATTTGTATATTCACATACTTCAATTTTTATTCTGATACTAATTAAGCCCAGAAGACTGCAAGAAAGACTTAAGAGAACAGTGATCTCTAATGAATCCTTCATGATGTATGTATTTCAAAATACTGCTTGACTTTTTAGTATATGCCTAAAATATTTGCTTCTGTATATTATTTAAGTGTAAATAAATTGGATTAGTTGTTTTACTCTGTACAAGTTTGGTTTAGTGTGTGATATTTTGCATCATCTATTATACTGAATATGTATTGGGAACCCCCATGTAAGTTCCAACATATAACTCACCACTATCAACAACAAATTGTATTTTTATAGTGCCTTTAATGTTCTTCACAGAGAAGAAACATAGATCAATCAATTGTAGAGTTAGAGAAATAACTGAAAGGATGATCAAAAAGGTAGATTTTGAGGGGCCTTTACAGCTGGGGAGAAGAACAACAAAGTGAAAGAATTTAGAGAGAGGGAGCTCTAGAGAATATGGTCAATATACCTGAAGAGTCTGTCAGTGATGGTAAAGTGGAGGGTGAGATCAGAGGACATCAAAATCAAAGGATGAAAGGGCACAGGATCCCATAAACAAATAAAAAAAAACCTTAGGACATCCCAAAGTGCTTTACAGCCTAGGAAGTACTTTTGAAGTGTAGTCACTGTTGTAATGTAGGAAACGTAGCAGCCAAGTTGCACACAGCAAGCTCCCACAAACAGCAATGTGATAATGACCAGATAATGTTTTTTTAGTATGTTGATTGAGGGATAAATATTGACCAGGACACCGGGGATAACTCCCCTGCTCTTCTTTGAAATAGTGCCTTGTGATCTTTTACAGCCACCTGAGAGAGCAGACTGGGCCTCGGTTTAACGTCTCTTTCGAAAGATGGCACCTCTGACAGTGCAGCTCTCCCTCAGCACTGCACTGGAGTGCCAGCCTAGATTTTTGTGCTCAAGTTTCTGCAGTAGGACTTGAATTCACAATCTTCTGATTCAGAGATGAGAGTGCTACCCACTGAGCCACTGCTGAAATTGGCAGCATGGGAGGAAGGGGGGATATTTTAACATTGAGGAGCATGTGGGTTTAGGTGCAGGTGGGGGGATTAAAGTCATGAAAAATGTCAGTTCATCCGGAAGGCGGCTCCAATGCACTGACTTCTTGGTTTACCTCGGGTGTGTTCGGCTGTTTATGCATAACCCCCTCCGGAGAGGTGCATTAGCGATTTGTATATTTTAATCAGTGAATTGCAGCGATATTTTAATCGGCATTGAAAATTAACGGCATATGCACGGGTCTCCTGGGCTTCCTGAAACTCATGATTGAAACCAAGGCAAGAAGAGAGTGGCAATTCATGGGGCTCATTAGAAGCCAGACATATGACAGCAACATATAGTCAATGCTCACAGCTGCTTTCTTACCTACCACTGGGAACGGGTTTGTTGAGAGTACTTGTGGTGAGAGGCTAATTTCTGCACTTTTAGAGGTATTTGAGACTCAAGATCAGGATGGGTGACACCATGGCTGCCTTAGATTGGGACCTCGGATGAGGAGCAAGGTGACCATCAGCAGAAGCAACAGCCTGCTCTGAAGTGAACTGCAGGCGGACAGCACAGAGGGTAGCAACAGAGAGGGGAGCAGTAGAGAAGGGAGCAGCAGAGAAGGGAGCAGCAGAGAGGGGAGCAGCAGAGAGGCGAGCAGAAAACAAAGGAGTAGCAGATGTAACAATCACACCCAATGACCACTGTTACCCTCTCCTTCCAAATTCCACTGACACAAAGCAGTCCTCCAACCAACCAACCATTCATTACACATTTCCCCATTGGTCCCCGTCAATTCATGTCTTCCCATTCATCAACAAGCATCTCAAAAGGAAAGTTGCCACCCGGCAACCAGTAATGGGAAACTTTAATCTACATATAGATTGGGCTAACCAAATTAGTAAAAATACTGTGGAGGAGGAATTCCTGGAGTGTTTACGGGATGGTTTCCTGGACCAATATGTCGAGGAACCAACCAGAGATCAGGCCATCTTAGACTGGGTATTATGTAACGAGAAAGGGTTAATAAGCAATCTTGTTGTACGAGGCCCCTTGGGTCGGAGCGATCATAATATGATCGAATTCTTCATTAAGATGGAGAATGAAGTAGTTGACTCAGACACTAGGGTCCTAAATTTAAATAAAGGAAACTACGATGGTCTGAGGAGCGAGTTCAGTGGGAGTGATTGGGGAATGTCACTCAAAGGGTTGACGGTGGATAGGCAATGGCAAACATTCAAAGACCGAATGGATGAACTACAGAATTTGTTCATCCCAGTTTGGCATAAATATAAAACAAAAAAGGTGACTCAACCGTGGCTAACAAGGGAAATTAGGGATAGCATAAGATCCAAGGAGAGGACATATAAATTGGCCAGAAAAAGCAATAATCCTGAGGATTGGGAGCAGTTTAGGATTCAACAAAGGAGGACAAAGGGATTAATTAAGAAGGGCAAAATAGAATATGAGAGTAAGCTTGCAGGGAACATAAAAACTGACTGTAAAAGCTTTTATAGATATATGAAGAGAAAAAGTTTGGTGAAGTCAAGTGTAGGGCCCTTGCAGTCAGAATCAGGGGAATTTATAATGGGGAACAAAGAAATGGCACACTAACTAAATAGATATTTTGGTTCTGTCTTCACAAAGGAGGACGCAAATAACCTCCCAGAGATGTCGGGGAACATAGGGTCTGATGAAAGGGTGGAACTGAAAGAAATCAGTATTTGTAGGGAAATGGTGTTAGGAAAATTGATGGGACTGAAGGCCGATAAATCCCCAGGGCCTGATAATCTACATCCCAGGGTACTTAAGGAAGTGGCCCTAGAAATAGTAGATGCATTGCTGGTCATCTTCCAGAACTCGATAGACTCTGGAACAGCACCCATGGATTGGAGGGTAGCTAATGTTACCCCACTATTCAAAAAAGGTGGTAGAGAAAAAGCGGGGAATTATAGACCGGTAAGCCTGACATTGGTAGTGGGGAAAATGCTAGAGTCCATTATAAAAGATGTAATAGCAGAGCACTTGGAAAGCAGTGACGGGATCGGACAAAGTCAACATGGATTTACAAAAGGTAAATTGTGCTTGACTAATCTACTGGAATTTTTTGAGGATGTAACTGGTAAAATAGATAAGGGAGAACCAGTGGATGTGGTATATTTGGACTTTCAGAAGGCTTTCGATAAGGTCCCGCATAAGAGATTAGCGTGCAAAATTAAGGCACATGGGATTGGGGGCAAGGTATTGACTTGGATAGAGTACTGGTTGGCAGATAGAAAGCAAAGAGTTGCAATAAACGGGTCATTTTCCGAGTGGCAGGCAGTGACGAGTGGGGAACCGCAAGGATCAGTCCTAGAACCCCAGCTGTTCACAATATATATTAATGATCTGGACGAGGGAATTGGATATAATATCTCCAAGTTTGCAGACGACACAAAGCTGGGTGGGAGGGTATGCTGTGAGGAGGATGTCGTGAAACTCCAGTACGATTTGGACAGGTTGGGTGATTGGGCAGAAACATGGCAAATGCAATATAATGTGGATAAATGTGAGATTATCCACTTTGGTGGCAAAAACAGGAAGGCAGACTATTATTTGAATGGCAATAGATTGGGAGAAGGGGAAGTGCAAAGAGACCTGGGCGTCCTTGTGCACCAGTCGCTGAAGGTAAGCATGCAGGTGCAGCAGGCGGTTAAGAAGGCAAATGGTATGTTGGCCTTCGTAGCAAGAGGGTTCGAGTACAGGAACAAAGCTGTCCTGCTGCAGTTGTACAGGGCCTTGGTGAGGCCACACCTTGAGTATTGTGTGCAGTTTTGGTCGCCTTATCTGAGGAAGGACGTTCTTGCCATGGAGGGAGTGCAGCGAAGATTCACCAGGTTGATACCTGGGATGGCAGGAATGACGTATGAGGAGAGATTGTGTCGATTGGGCTTATACTCACTGGAGTTGAGAAGATTGAGAGGGGATCTCATCGAAACCTATAAAATTCTGTCCGGCCAGGACAGACTAGATGCAGGAAGGTGTTCCTGATGGCCGGGGAGTCCAGAACCAGGGGTCATAGTCTAAGGATAAAGGGTAAGCCATTTAGGACTGAAATGAGGAAGAATTTCTTCACCCAGAGAGTGGTGAACCTGTGGAATTCTCTGCCACAGAGGGCGGTGGAGGCCAGTTCATTAAATATATTCAAGAAGGAGTTGGATATATTTCTTAAGGCTAAAGGGATCAAGGGATATGGGGAGAAGGCAGGGACAGGGTACTGAATTTGGATGATCAGCCATGATCTCATTGCAGGCTCGAGGTGCCGAATGGCCTACTCCTGCTCCTATCTTCTATGTTTCTATGTACATGGAAAAGTGGTACAAAGCAATACATTTTACGTGATTTTACTAAACAACGGAAAAGAAACAACATAACATTTTCTTATACACTCATATGCATACCCTTGTCCAACTACAAATCTTTACTCTTGCTTTTCCTACCACTCCTACGTGGTGCAACCACTATAGCTTGAGCAGAGGTCGAGGCAGGCTGCTCAGATCCCTGCTCTGACTGTTGCGATGCTTTTGGCTGACAACCTCTGAGCGTTAGAGCTCATAAGGATGGCGTGGAAGACTACTCCACCTGTATGTGTATGGGGAAGACTCATCCATCGGGAGAGGAGGCAACATGTCAGGTACTGGCTGGGGGTGGGTCGGGGGGGTGGGTGGTGGAGGTGCAATGGGTGAGAAGTGGGAGCATTTCAAGTGGTGTTCCCACTTCCACATCCCGTTTCGCCATCATCCCTCTCACTTCACTCTCAACACTCTGCTGGAGAGCAGCTTGGTGCAGATCCGTGATGCATTGCAAGGCCAAGGCTAAGGTGTCTGTCATCCTATTGAAGACGCCAAACATGTTGGCGTCCAGAATGTACATGCCGTGGTCAAGGCCTGCATCGACTCATTTGATTGCTGCGATTGATATTCCACAGAGTTGGCCGCTCTATCCTTGGAAGAAGACATCCTCGCAATGCCCTGTGACATTAATCCACTCGTGCTCGAGGTGGACTCCTCCAATCTCTCTGCAATCGAGGACAGTTTGCAAGGAAGGCCTGCCAGTAGGTCGCAGATTTTCTGTTGCCCCTCCATGATTACCAGTTGGTAGCACGCTCACCTTGGAGTCAGTAAGTCATGGAATCGAGCCACACTCCAGGACTGGATTATATTATCTCGGGTGACATTTTAGTACAGTACTAAAGGTGTACTGCATTATCAGAAGTAATTACATTTTGATGAGTAAAAGATCCCGTGGCACTATGTGAAGGACAGCACTGCATTATTCAACTTACAGTCCTGCGGTGTTAGTAATGTTGTAAGGTAAATGCAGTATTTGCTCAAACAATGAACACTTTGCCCGTATGAGCACATGCTGGAGTATTGTCTCATGATGATGGGAGTTACATACAATTATAGAATCATAGTATGAGAAATAGCACAGATGGAGACCATTCGGCCCATCGTGCCTGTGCCAGCTCTTTGAAAGAGCCATCCAGTTAGTCCCACTCTCCCAGTCTTTCCCCATAGCCTTGCAAGTTTTTCCGTTTTAAGTAGGAACATAGGAGTAGGTCATTCAACCCCTCAAGCCCGTTCCGCCATTCAATGAGATCATGGCTGATCTGCGATCTAACTCTATATACCTACCTTTGGCCCATATCCCTTAATACCTTTGGTTAACTATAAGCTATCAATTTCTGATTTAAAATTAACAATTGATCTAGCATCAATTGCCGTTTGCGGAAGAGAGTTCCAAACTGCTATCACCCTTTGTGTGTAGAAGGGTTTCCTAATTTCACTCCTGAAAGGTCTGGCTCTAATTTTTAGACTATGCCCCCTAGTCCTAGAATCCCCAACCAGCGAAAATAGTTTCTCTCTATCCACCCTATCTGTTCCCCTTAATATCTTGAGAACTTTGATCAAGAGCTACAAAAAGGGAGTATGAAAATAAATTTGCAAAGGATATTAAAATCAATATGAAGAATTTTTACAATTACATTAGGAAAAAGAGGGTAGTCAGGAGCAATGTTGGCCCCTTAATAACTGAAAGTGGCAATATTGTCAATGATAATGAGGAAATGGCAGACATGTTGAGTAATTACTTTGCATCATTAGTGACAGTAGAAGAAGAGAATAGCCCCCTCTGCCATTTCCCTATCTTTCCTGTAGAACTTATAACCTGGTATATTTAGTTCCCAGTCCTGACCATCTTGCAGCCATGTCTCAATAATGGCTACAATGTGATACCCTCCAATTTGAATTTGCGCCAGCAGTTCATTCAATTTATTCCTTAGACTCTATGGGCTAGAAATTCACTTTGGGCCCGCCAGCTGGCTAGCGCCCAGAAGTTAGCGCTGCGCGCGGAGCCAGTTGCGCCCGTCGGAAATTCAGTTTCTGCGCCCCAAGTCAAAACCGGCCGCTATTCCAGGGTGTGCCCGCCCCCGCTTGGGGCGCTGAAACTGAATTTCGGCGCGCTAGGTGCCGCAGCGCCACCCGCTGCGGAGCGGCAGGCTGCGGTACTGCAGGCCTTCCTCCTTCTCTTAAGGGGGAGGTGCCTGCAACGGGGAGATCGCCGCTTGATAGTGCTGGCAAATGAGCCCGGCACCACGGAGAAGTGCTGGGCTCCCGGAAAACAGCCAGCAATGCTGGGGGGGGGGGGGGTGGGTGGAGGAGGCCGGGGAAGGAGGTGCGGGCAGGCGGCCGCCGAAAAAGCGGCCGGCCGCACCTCCGCCTTAACTCGCCCCACTAAGGCTGCAGGACGGCCCCGTCTTCACATCGTTGTTTGCGGCCGCTGCGGAAGAGGCGGCCGCAACTAAATATGGGGGTCGGGCCGGTAGCGGGGCGGAACCGGGGCACTGTGCACACCGATGACGTCATCGGTGTCGGCGCAGCGCTACCGGCTACCGCCGCCATTACCGCAGCGCTGAATATCAGCGCAAACTCCTCAAGTGGCGCAGAAGCCCTCTTTGGGCGATAACTGGGCGCAAAGCCCACTGAATTTCTAGGCCTGTGCATTTGTATAAAGAACGCTTATTTGGGCCACACACCCTAGCCTGTCCTACAGCTCTAATGTTTTACTCATGTTTCTTATTTTTCTCTCTTGGCTTAATCGCTTTACATCTTTTAGTTTTCCCTTTACCCTGTAGTGCCTGGAGCACAATTTCTGACTGGTACTCTACTCTCTTCCCTTTTGTTTGGTTTTGAACTACTATTTGTACTACAATTTACACCTGAGCCCTCTCCCCCCCATTTACTAGTTTAAAGTCCTTGTGACCACCCTATTTATCCTTTCCGCTAGGACTCTGATGCCAGATCGGTTCAGGTGGAGCCCGACCCAACGGTACAGTTCCTTCCTGTCCCAATACTGGTGCCAGTGCCCCATGAAATAGAACCCCTCCTTCTCACACCACTCATTTAGCCATGTGTTCACTTCCCTAATCAGCTTATCCCTACGCCAATTTGCATGTGGCTCAGTTAATAATCCAGAGATTATAACCCTTGAGGTCCTGTTCTTTAATTTAGCTCCTATTTCCCAGTACTCCCCAAACAGGACCTCTTGCCTACTCTTCCCTATGTGTTGGTCCCAACATGGACCACAGACTCGATTCTCCCCCTCCCTCTCCAATATCCTTTCAAGCCGATTTGAGATGTCCCTCACCCTGGCATCAGGTAGGCAATATACCATGTGGGACTCTCAATCTTGCTTACAAAGGATGCTATCTGTCCCCCAAATTATAAAATCTCCTACAACTACCATATTACGCTTCCTCTCCTCCTCCTCCCCCCCCCCCCCTTAGGACAGCCGCCTGCTCCAAAGTGCCATGGTCTGCATTCTGGCTGTCCTTCCAACAGTCTTTATCCTTATCCTCACAGGTAACAAGTACATTGTACCTGTTGGATAGGATCAGTTTCTGTGGATCCTTGTACCCTTTCTTACCTGGGTTCCCCTTACTCTGCACACTATTGGTCACACCAACCCCATTCTGAACCTACACCTCTCTACAAGGTGTGATCGAAGTCTGGAGCAAACTGTTCAGATACTCCACCCCCTCCCTTATATGTTGGAGTGTCTGCAACTCGCACTCCAACTCAATGGGCTGGAATTTCATTGAGGAGGCGGGTAGGAGGCGGGACTACAACTTTTGGGGTTGTAGTCCCGCCTCCATCGAGTTGTAGCCAACCCACGTGATTTTGACTTGATTGACCTTGTTGAGCCCGCCCAGCGGGCTCAGCAGGCCAATTAATGGCCACCCGGCAATAGGTGACGTTACAGATTGATATTTCATCTGTCAAGTTCTTTTGACAGATGAAATATCAGCGTTTCACAGCTGTTTGAAGCTGTCAAACACTGACAATCTGTAATCCAAGTTAACCCCTTCCTCTCAGGATGATTTAGAGATCTCTCCAGAACAGAAAGCTGAATGCTGCAATTTTTGACAGATCGCGGCCATTCTGCTTTCTGTGCTGGTGAGATGAGGGACTCCCGCGACCTGAAGGAAGGAAGGCTGTAAAGGTAAGTAAAACTTCTTTAAACACAACAAACACACTTACCTCTGCACTCATGCACCCATCACTCACCTGAACACCGGACATCTCGACCCCTCCAAGCCCTTCATCCCGACGGCCCACCTCGCAAACTTGGCCTGGTTTGGAACTGTCGAGAATCCCACACTTCAGGGATAAAAATAGGGATCAGGCTAAAAACTGCCTGTTAACTACCTGTTAACAGGCAGTTAATTGGCACTAATCCCCTTCCAGCCTCGGGGAGGCCGTTCCCAATGCGGGTCAGGTACCCGACTCCTTTGAAACTGGCATGGAGGCGGGTTGGGGGCGGGGTGGGTTCGTGCCCCCCGATTTGGGGATTTTAACCCCCCACATGCCTCCAATCCCACCTCCACGGCCCAATGAAAATCCTGCCCAATGACTCTGAGCCGGAGAAATTCGAGATGGAGACATCTACTGCAGACATGTTTGCTCGGGACAGTCTCACAGTCCACAAACTCCCACATACTGCAATCTAGGCACACAACCTGCCCTGCCATGGCTTAGTCTAACCTTGAGTGATTTATTTATTTATTTAGTTAAAATCTTTATTCAATGATTATTTATAGTTTTATCAATTGGTTATCTAGTTAAGTTATTAATTTGTTAAATACGTTATAGTTTCCCGCTCTTAGTTTAAATCACTGTCCTAGCTTAGAGAAAAAAAACATTAATACTCGCCAACCAATCACCTACCTGCTGTCCTGTGACTTCACTCCTTGTTGTTTGTTGTTTTTAAAGCGCTCTGCCGCTCCCGCTCTGGTTAAAGCGCTCTGCCGCTAGGCTCCACTCCCACTCTTTTTAAAGTGCTCTGCCGCTAGGCTCCGCTCCCACTCTTTTTAAAGCGCTCTGCCGCTCCCGCTCTGGTTAAAGCGCTCTGCCGCTAGGCTCCACTCCCACTCTTGTTAAAGTGCTCTGCCGCTAGGCTCTGCTCCCACTCTTTTTAAAGTGCCCTGCCGCTAGGCTCTGCTCCCACTCTTTTTAAAGTGCCCTGCTGCTAGGCTCTGCTCCCACTCTTTTTAAAGTGCCCTGCCGCTAGGCTCTGCTCCCACTCTTTTTAAAGTGCTCTGCCGCTAGGCTCTGCTCCCACTCTTTTTAAAGTGCTCTGCCGCTAGGCTCTGCTCCCACTCTTGTTAAAGTGCTCTGCCGCTAGGCTCTGCTCCCACTCTTGTTAAAGTGCTCTGCCGCTAGGCTCTGCTCCCACTCTTTTTAAAGAGCTCTGCCGCTAGGCTCTGCCCCCACTCTTTTTAAAGTGCTCTGCCGCTAGGCTCTGCTCCCACTCTTTTTAAAGAGCTCTGCCGCTAGGCTCTGCTCCCACTCTTTTTAAAGCGCTCTGCCGCTAGGCTCTGCTCCCACTCTTTTTAAAGTGCTCTGCCGCTAGGCTCTGCTCCCACTCTTTTTAAAGAGCTCTGCTGCTAGGCTCTGCTCCCACTCTTTTTAAAGAGCTCTGCCGCTAGGCTCTGCTCCCACTCTTTTTAAAGTGCTCTGCCGCTAGGCTCTGCTCCCACTCTTTTTAAAGTGCTCTGCCGCTAGGCTCTGCTCCCACTCTTTTTAAAGTGCTCTGCTGCTGAGCTCTGCTCCCACTCTTGTTAAAGTGCTCTGCCGCTAGGCTCTGCTCCCACTCTTTTTAAAGTGCTCTGCCGCTAAGCTCTGCTCCCACTCTTTTTAAAACGCTCTGCTGCTCTGGCTCTGCTTTCGATAGTATATATCTAATTCCAATTTGAAAGTTACTATTGAATCTGATTCCACCACCCTTTTCTTATGTTCATTAATAAATAGACATTCTTATTATGAACACAGCTAGCTTTTGCTAGACACTTTTATTGAGCACATGTGGACTAGGTACAGTATCTGTAGACGCTTCCATCTTGACTGCTGCCTTGTGGGTAGCCTAGTGCCTCATGGGTAATGTAGTCTTAATATACATACAGCTGGGTAGTGTAGTCTTATACATACAGCTATATACAGCTCTACACAGCTCTACGGCTCCACCTAGTGTCCACTATAGAATGACGTTATTGATCATTACATCCCCCTTTCTTTGAGGTTTAACAAAATCAATATCAATCAACTTTCAAGAAAACAATAAAGATAATATCAGTAACACTTATGTTAGTGCTCTATAAACATAAACATTTTCAAAACAGTCAACACATTTTCAAAGCTTTACATTTTACTCAAAGATTAAGTCTATCAGGCTCTTTTACTTCACGTGTGGATCTTCTCAACACGGGTAAGTCTGATGTGTCTTCACGAGATTGTTCTGGCTGTGAATGACAAGATGCAGTTGTGGCATTGTCATCAATCTGCTCTTGTATAGATCGAGGTCTCCTTGCGATCTTTGCTTGGAGAGGGTTTCAGTGTTTCCTTCACTCTTCATGCCATAACTCTCAATGTAGTCAATGCACTCTCGAAAAACTGCTGGCAGCTGGATCCCATCATACAGCATAGTCCTCTCAACAGCCTCGGCTAATGGAACACCAAAGATTGGCCTGAGGAAAGAAGGAGTATCCACCGGAACTGCTTCCTGCTCTGGTGCAGGCTTCTTCTTTTTCTTTTTCTCTTTCCACTGCTTAACAACATCTGCTGCGGTTATATCTTTGGACTTTTTCTCCTTGTGTTTTTCCTCTTTGTGCTTTTCTTCCTTTGGCTTCTCTTTGATCTTAAAGTCTTTTTCTTTCTTCTTGGAGAAACTAGGCTTTTTGAAGACATGGATACCCTTTGGCCTTTTCATCCTTGATGGGCTCTCTGCTTCATCACCTGAGTCATCTGGTCTGCTTATGGCACAGTTTATACGGTAGACTCTCTTGACCAGTTCTAAGTCTTCACAAGCTTTGTCACCTAGTATCGAATCAAGTCTTTCAGCCACAACAGAAAACATGAGATGATGCACTTTGTCTTTGACTGTCACTTTAAGTCTGCATACACCTAAGCTATCTATTTTCTATCCATTATAGCTCTTCAGTAGTACTGACTTTTTCTGTATTTTGGGCTTTTCTTTCATATTGTTAATGTCACTCATACTGATTAAGTTTGCTTTTGCCCCAGTGTCTAGTTTCAAGGTAACTAATGCTCCATTTACCTGCAGTGGGATCATCCATTTGTCCTCTTTTACTGCATTAACTTTATGTTCAGCATTGTCCATTTCTGAGGGCTGCACATTTTCTGTATCCTTTTTGATATTGTCACATGACACAATTCCTACAAAAAATGTCTCACTTAAATCAGTGTCCTCAATTACATTAACTCGTTTCCCTTTCTTAGTTTGTACTTTTGAAAAGCATTGTTTGGCAAAGTGATTCTTTCCATTACACTTTGTGCACATTTTTCCAAATGCTGGGCATTGTCTTAACTGGTGTTTGTAACCATAGCGTTTACAATTAAAAATGTCATCCTCCGATTGCTTTTCATTTCTGTTCTGCCCACGTTTCTTCCCCTTGTAGGACACAGCACCGACAGCAGCATTATCACTCATTACAATCGCATCATTATTGACTTCACTGAAAGTCTTCGCGTGCTTTCGAGCTAGCTCGCTGGCTTGGCATATTTTCACCGCATTTTCCAAATTTAGTTCGGTTTCTCTCAACAGACGTTCCCTGACTTTTTTATCATGAATACCAAACACAATCTGGTCATGAATCATGGATGATTTCAGCTCAGAGAAATTACATGTCTGTGCTTTCAGTTTCAGATCAGTTATAAAGCGAACAAAAGTCTCATTTTGTTGCTGTGTCCGAGAACGGAAGATGTATCTTTCATACGTCTCATTCTTTTTGGGAGAGCAATGTGCATCAAATTTTTTTAGCACATCTTCTAATTTTTCTCTGTTCTCCTCTGGATTAAATACAAATGTATTAAATACCTCTATCGCCTGTGGGCCTGCAACCGTAAGCAGCAACGCTATCTTTCTTGCGTCTGGCTTCATACCGAATCCGATGGCTGCAATGTAGAGTTCGAATTGTTGTTTAAGAGTCTGCCAATTGTAGTCGATTTTTCCTGTGAGTTTCAAACGCTCTGGTGGCTTCAAATTCTCCATTTCACTTTCACAATTTTCAGCAGATCTTCACCATCCTGGTACCATCTTATGTTCATTAATAAATAAACATTCTTATTATGAACACAGCTAGCTTTTGCTAGACACTTTTATTGAGCACATGTGGACTAGGTACAGTATCTGTAGAGGCTTCCATCTTGACTGCTGCCTTGTGGGTAGCCTAGTGCCTCATGGGTAATGTAGTCTTAATATACATACAGCTGGGTAGTGTAGTCTTATACATACAGCTATATACAGCTCTACACAGCTCTACAGCTCCACCTAGTGTCCACTATAGAATGATGTTATTGATCATTACACCTTTTAGGCAATGGATTCCAGATCATAACAACTTGCTGAGTAAAAAAAATCTCATCTTCTCTCTGGTTCTTTTGCCAATTATTTTAATTCTGTGTCCTCTGGTTAGCAACCCACCTGCCAGTGGAAACACTTTCTCCTTATCTACTTTATTAAAACCTTTCATAATTTTGAACACCTCTATTAATTCTCTCCTTAATCATCTCTGCCCTAAAAAGAAAGATTTGCATTTATATAGCACCGTTCATGACCACTGGACGTTCCAAAGCACTTTACAGCCAATGAAGTAATTTTTGAAGTGTAGTCACTGCTGTAATGTAGGAAACACAGCAGCTAATTTGTGCACAGCAAGCTCCCACAAACAGCAATGTGATAATGACCAGATAATCTGATTTAGTGATGTTGATTGAGGGATAAATATTGGTCAGGACACCAAGGATAACTCCCCTGCTCTTCTTCAAAATAGTGCCATGGGATCATTTACATCCACTTGAGAGAGCAAACAGGGCCTCGGTTTAATATCTCACCTGAAAGATGACACCTCCGACAGTGCAGCACTCTCTCAGTACTGCACTGGAGTGTCAGCCTAGAATTTTTGTACTCAAGGCCTTGGAGTGGAACTTAAACCCACAACCTTCTGACTCAGAGGCCAGGGTGCTACCAACTGAGCCACAGACTCTGAGACTCAAGGAGAACAATCCCAGCATCTGTAGTCGATCCATGTAACTGAAGTCCTTGATCTCTGGTACCATTCTGGTAAATCTCCTCTGCACCTTTTCCAAGGCCTTGACATCCTTCCTAAATTGTGGTGCCCAGAATTGGACACAATACTCCAGCTGAGGCCTAACCAATATTTTATAAAGGTTTACAATGGCCCAGAAATTCAGGTCGGGGGCTTCCCGTGGGTGCAAGCCTCCGACCTGCACTTACCTTGCGCGCCGGCCGTTGAGCTGTGGGCCCCCATGGAATTGCAATCCTGGGCCTGCTCCAACTGCCGGCGCGCAGTGCTTGCATATCCCAGGGGCGCAGTTAGTTCGATGCGTCCCCTGGGATCACGTGGGCCATGGAGAGCCAATGGTAGCAGGGAATGATTCATTCATAAGTTTGACAAACCTATAAATACTATAAGCCCCAAAACATCACTAAATCTTCAAATATATTTAAAAAACATCACATTTTTAAAATAAACTATAAATTACATGAAATAACTATTTTAAACAACAATTTAAATTTTTGAAAAAAATAATTTCATTTTCTAACGGAGCTAAAATTAAACTTACCTTTCTTTAAAGTATTTAAAAATAATAAACCTGTGGAAAAAATGTTTTAATTTTAATTAATTCACCACTTACCTTGTAAAAAGCAGGCCTTGCACCTGCTTTTTACATGTCTAACTTCTGGAGACTTACCCTCCCGGAAAACCTGCAAAAAAAATGTAAGTTCGATGCGCACGCGCTGCCACTCCTGCGCACGCGTTCCACCTCTTAACCCCTTCTTTCAGGGGAACGGAAGTGCCGGTTTCCCGCGCATGCGCAGTGCATGCACGAAACCGGCACATCCACTGGGCTTATGGGTGAGTACCCCATGCGTACTCACCCGTGGAGACCCGAATTTATGGGCCAAAAACTTCCTTTCTTTTGTACTCTATGCTTCTATTTATAAAGCCAAGGGGCAGGATTTTCATTGGGCCGTGGAGGCGGGATTGGAGGCGTGTGGGAGTATAAAATTGCGAAATCGGGGGCATGAACCCATCCCGCTCCCAACCCGCCTCCATGCCAGTTTCAAAGGAGGGGGATACCCGACCTGTGCTGGGAGCCGCCTCCCCGAGACGGGAAGGGGATTAGTGCCAATTAACTGCCTGTTAACAGGTAGTTAACAGACAGTTTTTAGCCTAATCCCTATTTTTATCCCTGAAGTGTGGGATTTCCGACGGCTCCAAACCACGCCAAGTTAGCGAGGCAGACGGTCGGGCTGAAGGGTTTGGAGGGTTGAAGATGTTCAGTGTTCAGGTGAGTGATGGGTGCATGAGTGCAGAGTAAGTAAGTTCCGCCTCCTACACGCCTCCAGTATCAAAATCCAGCCCAAGGATCCCATATGCTTTTTTCAACTTGTCCTGCCATCTTCAAAGTATTGTCTCTCTGTTCCTACACACCTTTAAAAAAAGTTAGTATTTGAAGGTGAACAGTAGCCCTTGTGGCAAGCAAAATGAGTTGTGATAGGCTGGTGAGTGTAGATGGTGGTTGAGTGTTTGGGGAGGTTTCTTTTTCACTTCTCATCCTTGGTGATTTCAACCTCCACCTCAACTCTTCTTGCTCCCTCTCCTCTGAGTTCATTTCTCTCCTTTGCTCCCTTAATCGCTCCCTTCATGTCAACTCCCCACCCATATACACAGCCACCCCCTCGATCTTATAAACTAAAGGGCACAATCCTAAAGGGAGTGCATGAACAGAGAGACCTAGGGGTATATGTGCACAAATCATTGAAGATGGCAGGGCAGGTTGAGAAAGCAATTAAAAAAGCGCACGGGATCCTGGGCTTCATGAATAGAGGTATAGAGTACAAAAGTGTGGAAATTATGATGAACCTGTATAAATCACTGGTTCGTCCTCAACTGGAGTATTGTGTCCAATTCTAAGCACTACACTTTAGGAAGGATGTGAAGGCCTTAGAGAAGGTGCAGGAAAGATTTACAAGAATGATTCCAGGGATGAGGGACTTAAGTTACATGGATAGACTGGAGAAGCTGGGGTTGTTCTCCTTAGAGCAGAGAAGATTGAGAGGAGATTTGATAGAGGTGTTCAAAATCATGAGGGGTCTGGACAGAGTAGATAGAGAGAAAATGTTCCCATTGGCAGAGGGCTCGAGAGCCAGAGGACTAACTTGGCAGGGGGATGGGATACAGAGGGAAGCTGAAATAGGGGGGGATGTGCTGCCAATTATGGAGGAAAAAACAAGTCAGCTTGGTAGACAGGGCAAATATATAAGGGCAAGGCTGGATGGCATCTATTTTAATGCAAGGAGTCTTGCAAATAAGGTGGATGAACTGAAGGTGTTGATAAACACATGGGAGTATGATATTGTTGCTATCACGGAGACATGGTTGAGGGAGGGGCAAGACTGGCAGCTCAATATTCCGGGGTACAGAATCTTCAGGCGAGACAGAGGGGGAGGTATAAGAGGAGGGGGTGTCGCAATATTAATTAAGGAGTCAATTACTGCAGTAAGGAGGGATGATATATTAGCAGGGTCCTCTAATGAGGCCATATGGGTGGAGCTTAAAAACAAAAAGGGGGCAAGCACTTTGCTGGGAGTGTACTATAGGCCTCCAAACAGTCAGGGGGAAATAGAGGAACAGATATGTAGGCAAATCTCAGAGAAATGTGCAAATAATAGGGTAATAATAATGGGGGATTTCAACTTCCCCAATATTAACTGGGATAGTCAAAGTGTGAAAGGCTCAGAGGGTGTAGAATTCTTAAAGTGCATCCAGGAGAGCTTTTTGAGCCAGCATGTAGAAAGTCCTACAAGAGAGGGGGCGATACTGGACCTAATTCTAGGGAATGTGGCCGGCCAAGTGGAAAAAGTGCTAGTAGGTGAGCACTTTGGTGATAGTGACCATAATATGGTAAGATTTAAGGTGGTCATGGAAAAGGACAGGGATGGGCCGGAAATAAAGGTTCTAAATTGGGGGAAGGCCGATTTTAATAGGATAAGGCAGGATCTGGCCAAAATGGACTGGGATCAGCTACTTGTAGGAAAATCCGCATCGGAGCAATGGGAGGCTTTCAGAAGGGAGATTGAGATCATACAAGGGCAACATGTTCCCATAAATGTCAAGAGTGGTTCCAAAAACCACAGGGAACCGTGGATGTCAGGGGATATACGGGAATGGATTAGGAAAAAAAGGAGGGCTTTTGGTAGATACAAAAGGCTAAAGACGGAGGAAGCCCTAGAGGAGTACAAAAAGTGCAGGGGGATACTTAAAAAAGAAATTAGGAGATCAAGGAGGGGCCATGAAATAACACTGGCGAGCAAAATAAAGGAAAATCCGAAGATGTTTTATAAGTATATTAAGGGTAAAAGGATAACTAGGGAAAAAATAGGGCCCATTAGGGACAAAAGTGGCAATCTGTGTGTGGAGCCGGAAGATGTAGGAGGGGTTCTAAATGAATTTTTTGCATCTGTTTTCACTATGGAGAAGGACGATGTAGACATAGAAATAGGGCGGGGGGACTGTGATATGCTCGAACATATTAACATCGAGAGGGAGGAGGTATTGGCGGTTATAGCTGGCCTAAAAATGGATAAATCCCCAGGCCCGGATGAAATGTACCCCAGGCTGCTGTGTGAGGCAAAGGAGGAGATTGCGGGGGCTCTAACACATATATTCAGGACCTCTCTGGCCACAGGGGATGTGCCAGAGGACTGGAGAACCGCTAATGTAGTACCATTATTCAAGAAGGGTAGTAGGGAAAAACCGGGGAACTACAGGCCAGTGAGCCTAACATCAGTGGTAGGAAAATTACTGGAAAAAATCCTGAGGGACAAAATTTGTCTCCACTTGGAGAGGCAAGGATTAATCAGGGATAGTCAACATGGCTTTGTCAAGGGAAGATCATGTCTGACTAATTTGATTGAATTTTTTGAGGGGGTGACTAGGTGTGTGGATGAGGGTAACGCAGTGGATGTGGTATACATGGATTTCAGTAAGGCCTTCGATAAAGTCCCGCACAGGAGACTGGTCAAGAAGGTAAGAGCCCATGGAATCCAGGGTGCCTTGGCACATTGGATACAAAACTGGCTTAGTGGCAGAAGGCAGAGGGTGATGGTCGAAGGTTGTTTTTGTGACTGGAAACCTGTGGCCAGTGGGGTACCACAGGGATCGGTGCTGGGTCCCTTGCTGTTTGTGGTCTACATTAATGACTTGGATATGAATGTAAAGGGTATGATCAGTAAATTCGCGGATGATACTAAAATTGGTAGGGTGGTAAATAGCGAGGAGGGTAGCCTCAGTCTGCAGAACGATATAGATGGGTTGGTCAGATGGGCGGAACAGTGGCAAATGGAATTTAACCCGGAAAAGTGCGAGGTGATGCACTTTGGGGGGTCTAACAAGGCAAGGGAATACACAATGAAGGGAAAGACCCTAGGCAAGACGGAGGGTCAGAGGGATCTGGGTGTGCAGGTACACAGATCCCTGAAGGCGGCGGAACAGGTGGATAAGGTGGTAAAAAAGGCATATGGGATACTTGCCTTCATTAGCCGAGGCATTGAATATAAGAGCAAGGAGGTTATGATGGAGCTGTATAAAACACTGGTTAGGCCACAGCTGGAATACTGTGTGCAGTTCTGGTCGCCACACTACAGGAAAGATGTGATCGCGTTAGAGAGGGTGCAGAGGAGGTTCACCAGGATGTTACCAGGGCTGGAGCGCTTCAGCTATGAAGAGAGACTGGGCAGATTGGGTTTGTTTTCCTTGGAGCAGAGGAGGCTGAGGGGGGACATGATTGAGGTGTACAAAATTGTGAGGGGCATAGATAGGATGGATGCTGAGGAGCTTTTCCCCTTAGTAGAGGGGTCAATAACTAGGGGGCATAGATTCAAGGTAAAGGGCGGGAGGTTTAGAGGGGATTTGAGAAAGAACTTTTTCACCCAGAGGGTGGTTGGAGTCTGGAACTCACTGCCTGAAAGGGTTGTGGAGGCAGAAACCCTCACAACATTTAAGAAGCATTTGGATGAGCATTTGAAATGCCATAGCATACAAGGCTACGGGCCAAATGCTGGAATATGGGATTAGATTAGACAGGGCTTGATGGCCGGCATGGACACGATGGGCCGAAGGGCCTCTATCCGTGCTGTATTACTCTATGACTCTATGACTCTATGACACAGATTTAAGGTGATTGGCAGATGAACCAAAGGCGACATGAGGAAAAACTTGTTTACTCAGCAAGTGGTTAGGATCTGGAATGCAATGCCTGAAAGGGTGGTGGAGGCAGACTCGATCATGGCTTTCAAAAGGGAGTTGGATAAGTGCCTGAAGGAAAAAAATTCGCAGGGCTACGGGGAAAGGGCGGGGGAGTGGAACTAGCTGAAGTGCTCTTGCAGAGAACAGGCATGGGCTCAACAGGACAAATGGCATTCTTCTGTGCTGTAACCATTCTATGATTCCATGATTCTATGATCTTATCATCTCACGTGGCCTTATTATCCCCTCCGTAACCATCACCGACAAGGCAATCTCCAACCATTTCCTTATATCACTCTCTACCCACTTTCCCCTTCCCCCTCCTAAACCCACTTATTTTCATATCCGCCCCAGAAATAACTCTCCCTCAAGTCCCTTACCACTGTACTTTCTAATTCCCAACTACCTCACCTTTGGCTTACAATTCTTCATGACATCTCTGCAGCTACTGACTTACTAAATCACACCCTCTCCACCACCTTTGATGCCCTTGTCCCCACTAAAATCATTAAACTCTCTCACCCTAGTTGCTCCCCCTGGTATACTCATCATCTCTGCTCCCCTAAGCCCAAAGGATTCAGACTTGAACTTCTTTGGCGGACATCTGGTCGAATCATCCATGACCAGATTTGGCTAGATCACATAAAGCACTACCAGGTCCTGCTCTCTATCAGTAAAACCACCCACTATTCTAAGAACATCCAAGACAGCAAGAATAACACCAGGCTTCTCTTCACCACTAATCATCTTCTCAAATCACTCCCCCGCCCCCTCTCCCCCGCCTCCTCCTCCCTCACCTCCAACAATGAATGTGAGGAGCTCATGGACTTCTTTGTTAAAAAGATCGACAACATCCGTTCAACTGCTTCTGCTTTCAATTCCCTCCCTTCTTCTAGCCCAGCGGACCTTACTTCTTCTGTTTTCCCCATGCCGTAACCCTAAATTTGCATATTTCTCTAATTTCTCTCCTATCTCCCATCTTGCCCTTTCAAAGCTCATCTTCTCAATGAAACCAACCTCCTGCTCTCTCAACCCTATTCCTACTAAATTGCTGACAACCCAACTTTACTTCCTGGCTCCCATGTCAGCGGATATTGTTAATGGTTCTCTCCTTCCTTCAAATCTGCCACCATCACTTCTCTCATCAAAAAAACAATCCTTAACCCTTCCATCCTTGCAAACTACTGCCCCATCTCCAACATCCCTTTCCTCTCCAAAGTTCTTGAATGTGTTGTCGCCTTCCAAATCCGTGCCAATCTTTCCGAGAACTCCTTGTTTGAATCCCACCAATCAGGCTTCTACCCCTGCCACAGTACTGAAACATTTTTTTTATTTGTGTTTTTATGGGATGTGGGTGTCGCTGGCAAGACCAGCATTTATTGCCCATCCCTAATTGCCCTTGAGAAGGTGGCGGTGAGCCACCTTCTTGAACCGCTGCAGTCCTTGTGATGAAGGTTCTCCCACTATGCCGTTTGGTAGGGAGTTCCATGACTTTGACCCAGTGACGATGAAGGAACGGCAATATACTTCTAAGCCAGGATGGTGTGTGACTTGGAGGGGAACTTGGAGGTGGTGGTGTTTCCATGCGCCTGCTGCCCTTGTCCTTCTAGGTGGAAGAGTTCGCTGGTTTGGGAGGTGCTGCCGAAGGAGCCTTGGCGAGTTGCTGCAGTGCATCTTGTAGATGGTACACACTGCAGCCACAGTGCACCAGTAGTGGAGGGAGTGAATGTTTAAGGTGGTGGATGGGGTGCCAATCCAGTGGGCTGCTTTGTCCTGGATCGTGTTGAGCTTCTTGAGTGTTGTTGGAGCTGTACTTATCCAGGCAAGTGGAGAATATTCCATCACACTCCTTACTTGTACCTTGTAAATGGTGAAAAGGCTTTGGGGAGTCAGGAGGTGGGAGACTCACCACAGAATACCTAGCCTCTGACCTGCTCTTATTGCCACAGTATTTATGTGCCTGGTCCAGTTAAGTTTCTGGTCAATGGTGACCCCCAGGATGTTGATGGTGGGGGATTCGGCGATGGTAATGCCATTGAACGTCAAGGGGCGGTGGTTAAACTCTCGCTTGTTGGAGATTGTTATTGCCTGGCAATTGTGTGGTGCAAATGTCATCAGTGTTCTTGCTCAGGCCAACATCCCCAGCATCGAAGCTTTGACCACGGTCGATCAGCTCTAATGGATGGGTCACATCATCCGCATGCCCGATACGAGACTCCTAAAACAAGCGCCCTACTCGGAGCACCGACACAGCAAGAGAGCCCCAGGTGGGCAGAGGAAAAGCTTCAAGGATACCCTCAAAGCCTCCTTGAAAAAGTGCAACATTCCCACCGACACCTGGGAATTCCTGGCCCAAGACCGCACAAAGTGGAGGAGAAGCATCTGGGAAGGCACCGAACACCTCGAGTCTCTTCACCGGGAGCAAGCAGAAGCAGCGCACGTCAACCCAAGCACCCCACCCACCCATCCCTTCAACCGCCATCTGCCCCACCTCTGACAGAGACTGTGGGTCCCACATTGGACTCATCAGTCACTTGGGAACTCATTTTTAACGTGGAAGCAAGTCATCCCCGGTTCCGAGGGACTGCCTAAGAGAAGGTGCAAATGTTACCTGCCACTTATCAGCCCAAGCTTGAATGTCGTCCAGGTCTTGTTGCATGCGGACATGGACTGCTTCATTATCTGAGGAATTGTGAATGGCACTGAACACTGTGCTGTCATCAGCAAACATCCCCATTTCTGACCTTATGTTGGAGGGAAGGTCATTGATGAAGCCCACTGACTTCAGTTTTACTAGGGTTCCTTGATGCCACACTTGGTCAAATGCTGCCTTGATGTCAAGGGCAGTCACTCTCACGTCACCTCTGGAATTCAGCTCCTTTGTCCATGTTTGGACCAAGGCTGTAATGAGGTCGGGAGCCGAATGGCCAATCTGGGCATCAGCGAGCAGGTTATTGGTAAGTGCTGCTTGATAGCCCTTTCGATGATACCTTCCATCACTTTGCTGATGAGTGAGAGTAGACTGATGGGACGGTAATTAGCCAGATTGGATTTGTCCTGCTCTTACCAAGGTCACAAATATCATCCTAATTGACTGCGACAAAGGCAATCTATCCCTTCTCGTCCTTCTGGACCTGTCTGTAACCTTTGACATGGTTGACCACAAAATTCTGCTCCAACACCTCTCCACCATCGTCCAGATGGATGGGACTGCACTCACCTGGTTTCATTCCTATCTTTCCAACCATAACCATAGAATCACCTGCAATGGCTTCTCTTCCCGATTCCGCACTGTCACCTCTGGTGTCCCCCAAGGATTTATCCGTGGCCCCCTCCTGTTTGTCATCTACATGCTGCCCCTCGGTGACATCATCCGGCAACACAACGTGAGTTTTCACATGCACGCTGATGATACCCAGCTTTTCCTCTCATCCACCTCTCTCAAACCCTCCACTGTCTCTATACTATCAGACTGCTTGTCCAACATCCAGCACTGGATGAGTAAAAATTTCCTGCGATTAAATATCAGGAAGACCAAAGCCATTGTCTTTGGTTCATGTCAAAAACTCCGTTCCCTTTCCACGGATTCGATCTTTCTCCCCCGAAACTGACTAAGGCTGACCAAGTCTGTTCACAACATTGGTGTCATATTTAATTACGAATTGAGCTTCCTACCTCACATCCGTTCCATCACTAAGATCGCCCATTTCCACCTTTGTATTATCGCCCATCTCTGCCCTTACCTCAACTTATCTGCTGCTGAAACCCTCATTCATGCCTTTATCACCTCTAGACTTGACTATTCCAATGCACTCCTCGTTGGCCTCCCTAGTTCTACCCTCCATAAACTTGAGGTCATCCAAAACTCTGCCGCCCATGTGCTACCTCGCTCCAAGTCCCACTCACCCATCCCACAGGTCACGCTGTGACTGCTGACCTACATTGGCTCCCAGTTAAGCAATGCTGCGATTTTAAAATGCTCATCTTTGTTTTCAGATCTCTCCATGGCCTCACCCCTCCTTATCTCTGTAATCTCCTCCAGACCTATAATCCCCCTAGACCTTTGTGCTCCGCCTGTTCTGGCCTTTTGAACATCCACGATTTTAAATGCTCTACCATTGGCGGTCGTGCCTTCAGCTGCCTAGGTCCTAAGCTCTGGAATTCCTTCCCTAAATCTCTCCACCTCTCCACTTTTCTTTCTTTCTTTAAGACACTCCTTAAAACCTCTTTGACCAAGCTTTTGCTCATCTGTCCTAACATCTCCTTATATGACACGGTGTCAAATTTTTTTTTGTTGATAACACTCCTGTCTTGGGACATTTTATTACATTAAAGGTGCTATATAAAAGTTCTTGTTGTTGTTGTTCTTCAGTGAGTTCCTCTGACACCCAGGCACTGAGGTAGAAAGAGTATGAGCTGTCAGGGGTCTAATGGAGGCACTATTAGTGGTAAAGGATGTGCATTGACTTACCTTAACCAATGTTGTGAAATCATTGAACTTTTTTGGGCACTGTGTGGCAGTTCTTAAGATGCTGGAGATTACACTGACTGTCTCTGCCATCTCCTGTTAGACAGCCTGCACCATCCTCTTAAAGTGCTTCATACCCACAGTTGCTCTGTGACGGTTCCTCCTTGCCCTGACATCTACGTGCAGCACCTCCGCAGATGTATTTGAAAACCTAGGTGCCCTTGTTGCTGCTACCATGCCCAAGGCTGCTCTTCCCTAAGCCACCTTACAGTGTCTGGAGCTGTAAATGTAAGTCTCCTTTTAACTGGCTTCAGCCTTTTAAAGGTTACATTAGAACTGAATTTCCTTCTGTCCCAGATATGGTAAACCAATTTTCTAGGATGCCTAGGGACGGAGACGGGTGATGTTACACAGGTGGAAATAGGCAGTCTTGGTAATGAAGTGGATATGGGGTCAGAAGCTCAGCTCAGGGTCAAATAGGACACCAAGGTTGTGAATGGTCTGGTTCAGCCTCAGACAGTGGCCAGGCAGAGGGATGGGGTCGATGGCTGGGGAACGGAGCTTATTGTGAGGACTGAAGACAATGGCTTTCGTCTTTACAATATTTAGTTGGAGGAAATGTCTGCTCATCCTATACTGAATGTCGGACAAGCAGCGTGTCAAGTCAAAGGCGGTGGAGGAGTCAAGAGAGGTGGTGGTGAGGTAGAGCTGGGTGTCGTCAGCGTACATGTGGGACCTGACACTGCTTTTCTGGATGATGTTGGCAAGGGGCAGCATGTAGATGACAAATAGGAAGAAGCCAATGATAGATCCTTGGGACACTCCAGAGGTAACGGTGCAGGAGCTGGAAGAGAAGCTATTGCAGGTAATTCTCTAGCTGCGACTGGATAGATAAGAATAGTACCTGATGACGGCAGTTCCATCCAGTTGGATGACAGAGGAGAGGCGTTGGAGGAGGACGGTGTAATCAACCATGTCAATAGCTGCATACAGGTCGAGAAGAATGAAAAGGGATGGTTTAACATGGTCACAGTCACATAGGATGTAATTTGTGACTTTGATAAGGGCTGTTTCTGTGCTGTGGCGGGGTGGAAACCTGATTGGAGGGGTTCAAACATAGAGTTGGGGGGATAGGTGGGCATGGACCTTGGAGAGGAAAGGGAGTTGGGAGATGGGGCAGTAGTTTGAAAGAACAGAGTGGTCAAGTGTAGGTTTTTTGAGGAGGGGATGACGGCAGATTTGAACGGGAGGGAGACAGCAGCTAATGAGAAGAAATCGTTAACAATATCAGCTAACATGGGGGCCAGGAAGCGAATGTGGGTGGTCAGCGAGTTAGTGAGAATAAGAGCGAGGGAGCAGGAGGTGGGCCTCATGGACAAGATGAGCTTGGGGAGGGCATGAGGGGAGATAGGAGAGAAAGTAGAGAAATATACGAGCTCAGGGCTAGGGTAGGGGGGAACCTTAAGGAAAGTTTGGCTTGGTGGGCTAGGGGCATGGAGGGAAGCGGCAGAGGCAGCTGAATGGATGGTCTCAATCTTAGTGACAAAGAAGTCCATGAGCTGCTCATGCTTGCTGTTGGAGTTGAGGGTCGAGGGTCAGGGGATTAAGAAGACAGTTTGTAGTGAAGAGAATCAGGAGGTTATCTTTGCATTCCAAGATGATCCTGGAAGAGTGAACAGTTTTGGCAGAGGCTAGCAGGACCCGATAGTGCTTACAAACACAGCAAAGATCAATATCAATATTAACTTTGTAGCTAAAGGTTCCAATAGTGTTACAATGGGAACTTAATTATTTAACCTGGTGTAACATCATTTAAATTGTATAGAGTAGTGCTAAAATTCTGATATGTCTACATTCTGAAGAATAAATAAATATGGCATTAAGAGAAAAAGAGGAGAGATGGAATGGCTAATGGAGTGTGTGAAATTGATACAGAAGAAAACATAAAAACTAAAATGCAGTTCTCTAAGGGAACTCTAAATTATAGCTATGGTTGTAATAAGCTGCTTTCCAAGGTACTGGAAGTTGTAGAAAAAGTTTGATGTTTGTAACTGACAGGATTTTGTAATTTGTGTTTTCTACATTACAACAGTGTACTACAGTGAAAATGTTACTGTAAAGAGGTATCAGCCATAACCTTAGAAGAATTTCACTATCTGAAGGGGCTATTCAAGGACAAACATACTGGAATTAAGTAGTTACAAATCCATCACAGATAACATGTATATGTTTCTTTAAGGAAAATACTGTCTTTGTGACAAAGGGTAACTGCAACTCAGAGTGGCTGATGGTTTCTGGACTAAAAGTGATCAAGCCAACGCATTCAGTCCCAAGAAGCATATTGGCAACCACAAAGCCTGGGGCAGGGCCTGTGTGACCCTGGGTGAACCCAGTAGCTGATGATGTAAATAATTATTTATTTGCCTGATAAACAAATAATAAACAAACTTAAGGCCCTGTCATTTTGCTCTCATTCATTAAGCAGGGTCCTACAAAGGGAAAGAAGGTTGTTGTATAAAGGTAGAGGGCCTATAAAGTGGTACGTGAAGCCTCTTCAGGGAAATAAAGAGCTGTTATAAAAGTGGATTATGATCCAGTGAACCATGAGTCCAGGAAGGACATATAAGATGAAGAGGAGTGAGTGGGTGGTGTTCATTTACAAGGGTATGCAATTACACAAAAATGATCCAAAATCATTTTTATGTTGACTAAAAACAAACAGTCATCAGTCATGGTCAAAAGGGTTTGACTGGACTAAAAAGAATGACTGATTAGTCGAGTGCTCTCCAACAAACCAATGTGGGCATCTTTGACATCTGGAGAAAGCACTAGACTAAGTTGATATTTGATGAAATAATTTGGTACGCCATAGTAAGGATTCATCAGCAAGGAGGCTGTAAAACATAGTTGAGTGTGCTGGAGAAGGTCTTATTAAAGAAGTGGGCACCACACTAACTTCATTGCCTAACTAATAATATGGTAGTAGGCATGGACAGTATTCATGTTGAATTCTTCAAAGCTAATTAGAGTAATCTGGGATGTTATGATTAAGGTTATCCACCAGGTGGTGCTGTAGCCAATGCTGCTGCTAAGGTCAGAGGTTTGCTTCCTGTCAAGATCAGCAAAGGTGGAATGCCAGGATGCAGGCATGATGTTTGTTAATCTGTTTAATAAAATACTCGTACTAGTTCCAAGATATCGCCTCTTCGAGTTCTTGTTTCACTACATGGATTTATCACATTTGGCGACGAGGTAAAAAGGACCCTGGATAAAGAAGAGAAGTCTGCCAGGACTTTTAAACAACAAAATCACGAGCTGAAGTTAGCTACCAGTTGGAAGAGAGCATGGCTGCCACGGTAGGAACGGTTTCTGCTTTTGATAGTCAAGCACAAACCTGGGAGGAATACTGTGAAGTGTTGGGTTATTTTTTCCAAGCAAATGAAATAAATGATGCTGGAAAAAGGAAAGCCATTCTGCCTAGTTCAGTGGGAAGCCAGACCTACAGTTTGATGAGGAATCTGCTCAGTCCTGAAAAGCCTGGAGACAAATCATTTGTTGAATTAGTGGCTTTGCTAAAAGAACATTTCAACCCTAAGCCTAGTGAGACTGTACAGCGGTTCAAGTTTAATTCAAGGAACAGGAAAGAGGAAGAGAGCGTAATGGACTATGTAGCGGAGTTGCGTAAATTAGCACAAGATTGCAATTATGGGAACAACCTGAAGGAAATGCTGCGAGATAGGCTAGTTTGCGGAATTATGGACGACCAAATGCAGCGTAGATTATTATCCGAGACTGGGCTTACTTATGAAAAAGCATTGGAACTTGCTCAAGCCATAGAGACAGCGAACCGGGATGTAAAAGAAATACAGGGTTCAGACAGGGCTAATGCTATGCAAGTTGCAGGTCAGGTTGTTGTGCACAAGTTGAACATGCGTCAGAAACCACAACATGAGCATGTGAAGGCATGTTATAGATGCAAGGGTGATCACCTGGCAAGTGAATGCCGGTTTCTGGAGGAAAAGTGCTACAAGTATGGGAAACAAGGACACATAAAATGAGCTTGCAGGGCGAAATCACCTGTGGAGGAATCCAAACCAAAAGGGGGAGGACAGCAAAACCAAGGGAGAGAAGTGAAAAAACATGGAGTACACCACATCAGCGGGGAAGCTGAGGAAGAAGAGGACATGTTCATAATGTATAGCATGTTAGAGAACATTCCAAAAGTGGCTCCTATCACATTGCAACTGACAGCAAATGACTCTAAGGTGAACTTTGAAGTGGATACAGGGTGCGGTGTGACCATAATGAACAAGGCAGAGTACTCAAAATTGTGGAACCGTGCAAAAGTTCCAGAGTTAAAGCCTTGCTCCCTGCATCTTAAAACATATACAGGTGAACGAGTAGCGACATTAGGTACAGCTAATGTAACTGTGCAACACAGGGACACAGTGGAACAGCTACCTGTAGTTATAGTATCGGGTACCGGACCAAATCTGTTAGGTCGGGGCCGGATAAAAGAACTTAAATTAGACTGGGGAGCAGTAAATCAAATAGATGCGGGCAAACAGTTGACTTTGCAAGAAGTGTTGAATGAACATGAGAATGTGTTCAAGGAGGAACTTGGCACATTTAATGGTCCCCCAGCTAAGATTTATGTAGAAAAGGAGGCACCGCCAAGGTTTTTTAAACAACGACCTGTGCCTTATGCCATGAAGCCAAAGGTAGAGGCTGAGCTTGACCGTCTATTGAGAGAGAACATACTGGAGCCAGTGAAATGTTCGGAATGGGCAGCTCCCATAGTACCTGTTTTGAAACCGGACTATTCGGTAAGACTCTGTGGAGATTATAAATTGACAGTCAATCGGGTGTCCAAACTAGAGCAGTATCCGATTCCCAAAACAGAGGGTCTCTTTGCAAACCTGGCTGGAGGAAAGAAATTCACAAAGTTGGATATGAGTCATGCCTACTTGCAGATTACACTGGATGATGAATCAAAGAAGTATGTCACCATAAATACACACAAGGGCTTGTTTACATGTAACCGCTTACCGTTTGGTGTCACAGCTAGTCCAGCTATCTTCCAGAGGACAATCGAAGGTGTACTGCAAGGGATTCCACATGTTTCCATCTATCTGGATGACATTCTGGTGACAGGAAGAACCGACCAGGAGCACCTGAGCACTCTGAGAGAGGTACTACAGAGATTGGAGAGGGCAGGGTTCCAGCTCAAGAGGAGTAAGTGCACTTTCCTGGGGAATGAGGCAGTGTTCCTGGGACACAGGGTTGTAAGGATTATGGGGGCTTCTTTAAACTGGTTTAAGGTAATCTACCTGGCCAGCAGTCTTTTTGCTGCTGCACTCTAAACCAATTTACAAACAGCGGTTTCGAATCACTACCCCTCCTTTAGTTCTGAGTGGAGGAACTTATAATTAATGATATTAAAACGGAACACGTGGTTTGGAAGAGAGAAAAACATCAAGCTTTATTAACTAAAAGAAACTATAATCACAATATCAAACTATCCCACACGAACACAGTAAAATTGTAAAACTATACAGCAGGGGGGTTGCAGACGGTGAAAACGAGGGGTACAATGGCTACAATGTTATTTAAACAATCTTAGCAATTCCCTTAAATCACCATCCCCCCTTAACTCCTGCTAGGTTGCCTTGTTGAGGAGTCAGAAACTCTGCTCACATGTGGTCCAGCGAAGAGAGAGAGAGAGAGAGCTCACCTATGGTCCCAGGAAGTCAAGAGAGAGAGAGATAGCTTCAGCATCTATCTTTATACCTGGTGAGCCCCTCCCGTCCTGCCTTGCAGGCTGTGTGCAAAATTCCCCACCCAAAAGGGTCCCATACACAAGAGAAAGCTGTGATAGGCTAACTCAAAGTGGTTAGATTGAGTTAATGTGATTTTCAGAGCTCCCTGTGCTGAAACAAAAGGGAGATACACTGCTCCATTCAAATGTTAACGCTTCCCATTCAAGATACAAAATGTCTCTTCTGCAGTTTCCTTTGTATCCACTCGATATACAAACAAATGCTAATAGCATTAAGTTGCTTTGTAAACAAAGCATTGTCCTTTGTCGTCATTGAACCTTACTTCCAGACACAGAAAGCTGCATTCCAAGCCTCTTTTGTCATTCGGCCATGTGGTGCGACTGCCATTTTTATCCCTGGAAATTTAAAAGCACATCGCTCAGGGATCCTTTAATCAAAAACATGAATCTTCAGAACTGTAAATTATTGCGAATTCTTACAGTCCGCCCTTGGATACTTTCAGCTTGCTTGTAGTATCCTCTTGAAGAAATGAGCAATAATTTCTGACCCCCCACAAACAACCATCCCCTGTATTTACTTAATAGCTATCTGCCACTGATCCCCGTCCCGTCTATTCCCCTTAAATTCAAGAAAAAAACATGGTACGGTAGGCATCTTACAGATACTTCAGTTTTCACTAAGGGGTCTCATACCCCTACACGCTTGTAAAATTATACAGTGTAAACCAAATTTACAATCACCTTTTTTACATCATAAGTTATTACAAAATGTTGCAATCTTAGTTACACAATGTACTCAAAAATTATCGCAAGCACGGAGAGGGTCCTACGCCTCTGCTCAACTTGGAGTTGTCACAAACTGGTCTCAAGCACGGAGAGGACCTCACGCCTCTGCTCAACTTGGGGCTGCAACACAAAATACAAAAAAATCATTAAACAACATGCTTATGAACCCCGATCATCATGGGCCGATGATGGGTCGCGAAATTCGAGTGGGTACTGCTCCTCCCACTCGGGCAGTAAAAGTACCTTCCACCCCCCTTTGATCAGCTTAAACTTTAAAACAGGCAGAATGGATTTAGCGACCAGCCTGCTCTGCCAGCCCCGAGCCATTCCCTTGTCCCTCTGTGGAGGCGGGGTACCCCTCACGTTTAAAATTTACCTTGGCACAGACCGAGACCGGGGAGTATGGGATCTCATGACTCCCAGTCCCTCCCCCTCCCGTCTTCCCTCGACTGGCTGCAGAAAATGATGGGTGCCTGTGTGGCGGCACTCCCTGGCCCCACACCGATCCGGCCACCCACTCATCCTTCCCAGCCACAACTTATCTTCTTTGCTCGTGGGCCCCCGGGTGAGTTCCTCCCTCCCCCGACCGCACCCACGCGACTCTTGGGTCTCCCCCTCCTCTATACAATAATTCCCGGGCCATCACCACCCACCCCCGGGGAACGCGTCCCTATGACCAGGCGCCCGCGCTTCCCCATCGTGACTCCTCAACAGCGAGGTCTCCCGCACGTGAACTTCGGTCAGGACAGTGCTGGGTTGGGGGCCGTGCCCCACCCAGCTGGGGCCATCTCCTCCCCATAGGAGGAGTAGGCAAGTTCCTCCAGACTCTGTCCGGTTTTTCCCCGAAGATCGCTGCGGGGTCTCCTGGATTCGTCCAGTGGCGAGGTGATCCCCAACATTCCGTATCTTCATTCGATGTCCAGCTCGGGCTGGGCGAACATGGCTGCTTCATTTTCCAATCTCCTGTAAAACTTAAAAGGGACATGCAGCCAGGTCTCACTGACCTGCTGCCTTAGGTGGAGACATGGTCAGGTCCCTCGACCTCGGACCAAAACACAAACATTTGGCACACATGTGAACTTAAACTCTATTGCTTGCTTAAAACTAGTTAAATCAACAAAACTTAAAATACACCTTAAAAGCACGCTATATACACACACATAGTTATCATACAAATGCCGCCCGTCTCCGGACGGCCAGTCTAATCTCTGGCACTGTCGCAGATTGCTGCTGACTGCAGTGAAGCTGGACTGCCTCCTGTCTCTGGTCCCTCGCAGCTTATGGCTGTTGAGTGGGGGCCTCTGTTCTCTGGCTTCTCCCTGGCTCGGGAAACCGCCCTATTCCACTGTAAAGTGGGTGACCATGCTTTCTTAGGCTGGGGCACCCGCTGAGACCTTCTGAGGGGTGTCTCTATGGGGGAAACTTTGGCTGGCAGACCCTGAGCTTGGGTCACAGCCCCAGCTGGCTGGGAACCTTCTCCCCCATGCCCAAATAGCCCGCACTGTATAATGTACCTGGCAGCCTGCCGGTGCAAATCTCTTTCTGGGTTTGTCTGCTCTTCCCTGCCCACTCCTGTGCTGGGGGCAGGTATACTCTCACCACCCGCTGCTGGTGGCTGGAAATTTTCCTCCCCATGTTTAAAACCTGGTGTCAGCTCCCTCCCTATGTCTCCTACCACCCCATTGTCCATCCCTCCTTGCTGCCAGAGCTCCTCAAAACCCGGAGCTGTGGGCTGCTGTCTTGGGATCTCTAATTCCCTAGCCAGCCTTTCCCTGGGTGATGCCTGTGGGGCGGTTTGATTTGGGCTGCCAGTAAAATCCAGCTGACCTGCCTTCGGGCTGATCACGCCAATCATTCCCTTTGCTGCATTTAAAACCATGTTAAGGCTTTCTATCTCTGCCCTACAGGGGCCATGATCTGCTTCCTCAAACCTTAGGGCGCAGGCCAGCTTATAAACTGCCTTTGCTTCCCTAAACCTTTCCTCCTGCTCTCTCTTCACACCCTTCCTAACGCAGCCACCTATACCCCGATAGGTCAGCCTACACGCTGCTGCTAACATCCGCAGGGCTACCCACATACTGAAAACAACGAGAGAATCAAGAGCTGATGCTTTCTCCAGATCCAGACCACTTATTAAATCAAAACTGCCTCCACTCCTACCTGGCTCGCCATTGTAAGGATTATGGGGGCTTCTTTAAACTGGTTTAAGGTAATCTACCTGGCTAGCAGTCTTTTTGCTGCTGCACTCTAAACCAATTTTAAAACAGCGGTTTCGAATCACTACCCCTCCTTTAGTTCTGAGTGGAGGAACTTATAATTAATGATATTAAAACGGAACACGTGGTTTGGATGAGAGAAAAACATCAAGCTTTATTAACTAAAAGAAACTATAATCACAATATCAAACTATCCCACACGAACACAGTAAAATTGTAAAACTATACAGCAGGGGGGTTGCAGACGGTGAAAACGAGGGGTACAATGGCTACAATGTTATTTAAACAATCTTAGCAATTCCCTTAAATCACCATCCCCCCTTAACTCCTGCTAGGTTGCCTTGTTGAGGAGTCAGAAACTCTGCTCACATGTGGTCCAGCGAAGAGAGAGAGGGAGAGAGAGAGAGAGCTCACCTATGGTCCCAGGAAGTCAAGAGAGAGAGAGATAGCTTCAGCATCTATCTTTATACCTGGTGAGCCCCTCCCGTCCTGCCCTGCAGGCTGTGTGCAAAATTCCCCACCCAAAAGGGTCCCATACACAAGAGAAAGCTGTGATAGGCTAACTCAAAGTGGTTAGATTGAGTTAATGTGATTTTCAGAGCTCCCTGGGCTGAAACAAAAGGGAGATACACTGCTCCATTCAAATGTTAACGCTTCCCATTCAAGATACAAAATGTCTCTTCTGCAGTTTCCTTTGTATCCACTCGATATACAAACAAATGCTAATAGCATTAAGTTGCTTTGTAAACAAAGCATTGTCCTTTGTCGTCATTGAACCTTACTTCCAGACACAGAAAGCTGCATTCCAAGCCTCTTTTGTCATTCGGCCATGTGGTGCGACTGCCATTTTTATCCCTGGAAATTTAAAAGCACATCGCCCAGGGATACTTTAATCAAAAACATGAATCTTCAGAACTGTAAATTATTGCGAATTCTTACAGGGTGGATGCCACTGGGCTCCATCCACTCAAGGAGAAGGTACAAGCACTGCAGGATGCCCCTGCTCCTACAAATGTGGCTGAGTTAAAAGCTTACCTGGGACTGCTGAACTATTATAACAGGTTTTTACCAAACTTGTCAACTGTGTTAGCACCTCTTCACAAACTACTGCGCAAGGAGACACAGTGGCAGTGGGGAGAGGAGCAGGGGGTTTCATTTGAACAGTCCAAGAAACTGATGCTGTCGTCGGATGTGCTGGTTCACTACAATGCAGAGAAAGACATCATTCTCTCTTGTGATGCTTCACCTTACGGGGTGGGGGCAGTTCTTTCACACTGCATGGAAGATGGGACTGAAAGACCAATAGGGTTTATGTCCCGAACTCTAACACCAGCAGAAAAAAACTGTTCCCAGTTAGACAAAGAGGGGTTAGCAGTAATCTTTGGGTTGCAGAAGTTCCACAAGTACATATAGAAACATAGAAACATAGAAACATAGAAACATAGAGATAGGAACAGGAGTAGGCCATTCGGCCCTTCGAGCCTGCTCCGCCATTCAATGAGATCATGGCTGATCTTCGTCTGAGATCATAGCTGATCTTACCAGTTCAGTACCCCGTCCCCGCCTTTTCTCCGTAACCCTTAATCCCCTTAGCCTTCAGAAATATATCCAATTCTCTCTTGAAAATATTTATTGAATTAGCCTTCACAGCCCTCTGTGGCAGGGAATTCCACAGGCTCACCACTCTTTGAGTGAAGAAATTCTTCCTCATCTCTGTTTTAAATGATTTGCCCGCTATTTTTAGACTGTGGCCCCTGGTTCTGTGCTCCCCGGCCATTGGAAACATTCTCTCTGAATTCAGCCTGTCCAGGCCTGCCATAATTTTATATGTTTCGATGAGATCCCCTCTCAATCTTCTAAACTCCAGTGAGTACAAGCCCAAACTATTTAATCTCTCTTCGTAGGTCATTCCCGCCATTCCAGGTATCAGCCTGGTGAATCGCCGTTGCACTCTTTCCATGGCAAGAACATCCTTCCGCAGATGGGGCGACCAAAACTGTACACAATACTCCAGATGCGGTCTCACCAGCACCTTGTACAGCTGTAGTAAGGTATCCCTATTCCTATACTCGAACCCCCTTGATATGAAGGCCAACATACCATTTGCCTTCTTGATCGCCTGTTGCACCTGCATGCTCTCCTTCAGTGACTGGTGCACAAGAACACCCAGGTCCCTCTGCACTTCCCCATCTCCCAATCTATTGCCATTTAGATAATAATCTACCCTCCTGTTTTTACCCCCAAAGTGGATAACCTCGCATTTATCCACATTATAGTGCATCTGCCACGTATCTGCCCATTCCCCCAACCTGTCCAAATCGCACTGTAGCCTCCTGACATCCTCATCAGAGCCCACCCCTCCTCCTAGTTTAGTGTCGTCAGTGAATTTGGAAATATTGCATCCAATTCCCTGATCCAGATCATTTATATATATTGTGAACAGCTGGGGTCCCAGGACAGATCCTTGCGGCACCCCGCTGGTCACTGCCTGCCACTCCGAAAATGAGCCGTTTATTCCAACTCTCTGTTTTCTATCCGCCAGCCAGTTCTCTATCCACGTTAATACTTTGCCCCCAATCCCATGAGCCTTAATTTTGCATGATAATCTTTTGTGTGGAACCTTATCGAAGGCTTTCTGGAAGTCAAGGTACACCACATCCACTGGCTCTCCCCCATCTATTTTACCAGTTACTTCCTCAAAAAATTCCAGCAGATTAGTCAAACACGATTTACCCTTTGTAAATCCATGTTGACTCTGTCCGATCCTTTCCCCATTTGTCAAGTGCTCCGCTATTTTATCCTTAATAATGGACTCTAGCATTTTGCCCACAACCGATGTAAGGCTTACTGGTCTATAATTCCCTGCTTTCTCTCTACCCCCCTTTTTAAATATTGGGGTAACATTAGCTACCCTCCAATCCACGGGTACTGTTCCCGAGTCAATGGAGTTCCGGAAGATGATCCTTAGAGCATCTGCTATCTCCAGGGCCACCTCCTTAAGTACCCTAGGATGTAGTTTATCAGGCCCCGGGGATTTGTCGGCCTTCAGTCCCCTCAACTTACCCAACACCATATCCCTAGAGATACTAATTTCTGTCAGCTCCTCCCTCTCATTAGTCCCTATGTTTGCCGATATTCCTGAGAGGTTATTTGTGTCCTCCTTTGTGAATACAGAACCAAAGTATGAGTTTAATTGGTCTGCCATTTCCTTATTCTCCATTATATATTCTCCCGAATCGGACTGCAAGGGACCGACTTGGGATTTTACCAGTCTTTTCCTCCTGATATACCGATAAAAGCTTTTGCAGTCTGTCTTTATGTTTGCTGCAAGTTTACTTTCGTATTCTATTTTCCCCTTCCTGATTAATCCCTTTGTCCTCTTTTGCTGTATCTTGTACTGCCCCCAATCTTCCGGTCTGGTGCTTTTTTTTGCCAGTTGATATGCCCTTTTTTTTGATTTTATGCTGTCCCTAATTTCCCTCGTTATCCACGGTTGAGTCACCTTTTTAGGTTTATTTTTATGCCAAACCGGTATAAACATGTTCTGGAATTCTTCCATTCTATCTTTGAATGCTTGCCATTGTCTCTCCACTGTCAATCCCCCCAGAAACACCACCCAATCAATCTTACCCAATTCCCGTCTCATACCCTCGTAATTCCCTTTATTTAAGTTCTGGACCTTAGTCTCTGATTCAATTTCCTCACTCTCCATCTCGACTGAGAGCTCGATCATATTATGATCACTCTGACCCAAGGGGCCTCGTACAAGAAGATTGCTGATAAGTCCCTTCTCATTGCACAATACCCAGTCTAAAATGGCCTGATCTCGAGTCGGCTCCTCGACATATTGGTCCAGATAACCGTCCCGAAAACATTCCAGGAATTCCTCCTCCTCAGAATTTTTACTAATTTGGGTAGTCCAATCAATATGTAAATTAAAGTCACCCATGATGACAGCTGTGCTCTTATCGCACGCTTCTCTAATTTCCCTTTTTATGCCTTCCCTCACCTCCATATTACTATTTGGAGGCCTATATATCACACCCACTAACGTTTTCCTCCCCTTGCTATTTCTCATTTCTACCCATACAGATTCCGTTTCATCCGAGTTAATATCCTTCCTTTCCATTGCATTAATCCCCTCCTTTACCAGCAATGCTACCCCACCTCCCCTACCTTTTTGCCGATCCTTCCTAAATATTGTATATCCCTGGATGTTAAGTTCCCAGCCTTGCCCACCCTGCAGCCACGTTTCTGTAATCCCAATCAAATCATACTTGTTTACCTCTATTTCCACAACTAATTCATCCACCTTGTTCCTAATGCTTCTAGCATTAAGATACAAAGCCTTCAGGCTTGCTTTTTTCACACTCTCATTATGAATTAGTTTGGCCCTTTGTGTTTCTCTCCTTTGCTTATTGCTTCTCACCTTTCTACCATCTATTTCTGACTTCATATGACTTCCCTCTTTTCCACTACCTAGGTTCCCATCCCCCTGCCAAATTAGTTTAAATCCTCCCGAACCGCCCTAGAAAATATTACCCCGAGGACATCGGCTCCCTCACAGTTCAGGTGTAGACCGTCCCCTTGGTACAGGTCACTCCTCCCCAAGAACTGGTTCCAATGCCTCAAGAATTTAAATCCCTCTCCCTTGCACCACTGCTCAAGCCACGTATTTAGCTTATCTATCTTACTCTCTCTAAACTTATTAGCTCGTGGCACTGGTAGCAATCCAGAGATTACTACCTTTGAGGTCCTACTTTTCAATTTAGCTCCTAATTCAGCTTGTAGGACCTCCTCCCTCTTTTTACCTACATCGTTGGTACCTACATGTACCACGACAACTGGCTGATCCCCCTCCCCCTTCAGAATGCTCTGCACCCGCTCCGAGACATCCTTGACCCTTGCACCAGGGAGGCAACATACCATCTTGGAGTCTCGGTCTCGGCCACAGAAACTCCTATCTATCCCCCTTACAATTGAATCCCCTATCACTATAGCCCTATCCCTCTTTTTCCCGCCCTTCTGTGCAGCAGAGCCAGTCATGGTGCCCTGAACCTGGCTGCTGGTGCCTTCCCCTGATAAGTCATCTCCCCCAACAGTACCCAAAACGGTAAACCTGTTTTGGAGGGAGATGACCGCAGGTGACTCCTGCACTACCTTCCTGCCTTTACCCTGCCTTTTGGTCACCCATTTACTGTCTGAGCTAGCCTTTACCTGCGGTGTGACCAACTCACTGAATGTGCTATCCACAACATCCTCAGCATCGCGTATGCTCCAGAGTGAGTCCATTCGCAGCTCCAGCGCCGCCATGCGGTCCGCTAGGAGCTGCAGCTGGACACACTTCCTGCACACATAGTTGTCAGGGACAGTGTCCCTGATTTCCCACATGGCACAGGAGGAGCATGACACGGGTCTGAGCTGCCCTTCCATGACTTAACCCTTACAATACCTTTTTATTTACTACGATTTAGCTTAATTATTGAATTCTACTTAGAATAAGTTTGTGAAAGTACTCACCAACCAGTCACCTACCTGTTTTCTGGTGTTGTATTTTCACTGCCGCCTCCTGTCCTGGAACCTTTTCCACCTAGGTTAGGCTCCTGAAATAAAATTAATTGAACCTACCTTTTCAACTTCCCCTAACCCCTAAAAGGTTAGAGGAGGTGGAAGGGTGGGAGACACTACACTGTAGTGTTTCGGGTTTAGCAACAGCTCCACCTATATAAGAGTTACTGGCCTCCTGCTCTCCCGACTGCACCAGCTGCTCCCTTGGTGATGTCACACACTGATTACTATTTACCCCTCTCCTCTGCTGTTGATTTGGTACGCCTCGCAACTGCCGCCGGTTTTTAAGCCGGCCTCCTCCTCGCTGCTCTCTGCTGCTCCGAGTGGTCGGGCCTCGCAACTGCCGCCGGTTTTTAAGCCGGCCTCCTCCTCGCTGCTCTCTGCAGGCCTCGGTGCTCGCGCCGATTTTTCTACCGGGCTCCTCCTCGCCTCACTGCTCCCTGGAACTGGTCGGGCCTCGGTGCTCGCGCCGGTTTTTCTACCGGGCTCCTCCTCGCCTCACTGCTCCCTGGAACTGCTCGGAAGTTCACCATATGCACCAATCATAAACCACTTCTCGCTCTTTTCAATGAAATGAAAGCAGTTCCACAGATGGTGTCACCCCGGATCCAGAGGTGGGCAGTGACGTTGAGGGCATATGAGTATGTCATCGTCTACAAGGTGGGCAAGTACCATGGGAACGCAGATGCCTTGAGCCGTCTTCCACTGCCAGGCACAGCTATCCGTGCAGCTCCAGAGGACAGAGTTTTGGTGTTGGAGGACACTGACACGGCACTTGTGACTGCAGAGCAAGTAAGAACATGGACAAGTAAAGATCCAGTACTGTCTAGAGTTCAAGAATATGTGGTGAGGGGATGGCCACAGCATCCGGAAGGGGCTGACTTCACACCCTACAGTGTCAGGAAAACAGAGCTGAGTGTGCAGGATGGTTGCGTGTTGTGGGGAGCACGAGTGATTATTCCACAGCCAGCACGACAGTCTATCCTAGAGCAACTACATCAGTGTCATCCTGAGGTCTCGCATATGAAAGCCTTGGCTAGGAGTTACTTGTGGTGGCTAAAGCTAGATGAGGAGATAGAAAATCTAGTCAAGACATGCAGCACTTGTCAGGAACACTGGAAGGCACCAGCAGCGGCTCCTCTCCACCCCTGGGAGTGGCCGGATAAACCATGGAGAAGATTGCACTTAGATTATGCGGGTCCATTCATGGGGAAGATGTTCCTCATAATCATTGATGCACGTTCCAAATGGATGGATGTTTATCCTGTAAATTCTGCTTCCGCCATTACTACTATAGACTGCCTGCATCGGAGCTTCAGTAATCAAGGGCTACCAGAGATCGTGGTGAGTGACAATGCCACTTGTTTTGTGAGTACAGAGACAATAGAGTTCTTGAGAAAAAATGGCATAGTGCAGGTGACCTCAGCTCCATATCATCCGTCCTCGAATGGACTTGCAGAGAGAGCCGTACAAACATTTAAGGAGATGATGAAAAAAAGTGCAGAAGGGAGTTTAGCAGCCAAAGTGTCACGGGTTCTGTTCAGCTACAGAATAACATCTCAATCCACCACAGGACTCTCTCCTGCTGAGATGTTATTAGGTCGTAGACTACGCTCCACTCTTGACCTTGTCCACCCAGACCTAAAAAGGAAAATGGAAAACAGACAAAACAAACAAAAAGAGAACCATGACAAAAGAACAAAGAGCCGAAGTTTTGGAGAAGGAGATGCGGTCCTTACCAGGAATTTCAGTTATGGACCAAAGTGGATTCCTGGCTTCATAGACTCAATGACAGGTCCAGTATCATACAAGGTCATGTTGGGAGATGGTAGGGTAGTACGCAGACATGTAGATCATATACTTCCCAGACAAGGGGAAATTGAAATGAAGGTTCCAGATGCAATGACTGAAGACAGGGTTGCCCCCAGTTATCCAAGTGCATCTGTGGTGCCACCCCCAGGGACAGAGACAATTCCACAGGAACCTATTCATCAAGAGGAAACCATCGTTGCAGAGTCAGACACTCTGAGCACTGCTCAGGAGCAGCTGGTGGCTTCACCACAATCAAGCAGGGACTTTACTGTTAGACGTTCACAAAGGACTCGCAAGCCACCAGAGAGATTGATACTGAACTGTTAGATTCATCAAGTATGGAACATGATGAATGGAGACTCCTTATGTGACCCTCAAGAATGGTTGTCTGTTAAGAAATTCATACTGAAATCTTAAGGGGGGAGGGATATAGTAATCTGGGATGTTATGATTAATGTTATCCACCAGGTGGTGCTGTAGCCAATGCTGCTGCTAAGGTCAGAGGTTTGCTTCCTGTCAAGGTCAGCAAAGGTGGAATGCCAGGATGCAGGCATGATGTTTGTTACTCTGTTTGTTTAATAAAATACTCGTACTAGTTCCAAGATATCGCCTCTTCGAGTTCTTGTTCCACTACATGGATTTATCACACTAATCTAGTCAAAGGGGTGGGGAACTAGCAATGATCTCAGAGAACAATACCAGGAATTATTAACTTACATTGATGATGCCACTTCTGTGGTTGCTGAAAAGAGTTCTGTTTTTGACACACATGCCCTTACTATTTCATAATTTCCTTTTGGTTTCTAGTCTAGTGAGCCCAAAAAGTATGGAGGAATTTTGCTGATAACAATAACGTTTAAGGTGGATTTTCATACTGTTGCACCATGCTTCCACCATAAACTCTGCTCCTTTGTCATGAATTCCCCTTCCCTGGCCAGTCAATAAAGCTGAACCAGTTCATCCATAACCTTGGTCCTGTTTAACCTTGAACTCAGCTTTTAGCCCACACCTTGTCAATTACCAAGATCTACCTGTGCAACATTACTTGCCCATCCCCCTACACCACCCATTTGTTGCTGAAACCCTTATCCATGCTATATCACTTCTAGAATTAATTATTCCAATGCCCTCCTTTCTAGCTTCCCTTCCACCACCCTCCATAAATTTCAACTTCTACAAAATGCAGCCTCACATATCCTGCTCCGCATTATGTCTCACTCGCCCATCACAACATCCTTGCTGACCTACACTGACTGATGCTTTATTATCTTTTATCGCTATCCACATGGATTCAATTTTTGTCTTACTGATAGCTGCGTCTCCTTTTCTCTACTGCCATTATGTTATCGCTAATAAGTACAACTGCTCCACCTCTCCTTTTTCCCTCTCTATCTTTTCTAAATATGTTACACCCTGCAATGTTTAATTCCTGATTTTTCTGTAGCCATGTCTCATTAATCTCCTACTATATTCGGTTGCTCGTACCTCTCCAAGCTCATCTCATCAAAAAGACATGCCTCTTTCTTCCTCAACCTAATTTCCGCTAAACTCCTGATTACCCATCTTCCTTTCCTCACCCCCATATTAGATGCCATTGTAAATGGTTCCCTTTCCTTAGGCACTGTCCCCGTCCTTTCAAAACCACTATCATGACCCCACATCTCAAACTCCTTCCAATCAGGCTTCTGCCACTCCCACAGCAATGAAACAGCCCTAATTAATGTCATAACAGTTATTCTCATTAACTGTAACTGTGATACACTAATGCTTCTTGTCCTCCTTGACCACTCTGCAGTCTTTGACATAGTTGACCATACCATGCTTCTCCAATGCCACTTCTCCATTGTCTAATTGGGCTTCCGCCATTCCCACAGCAATGAAACAGTCCTAACTAATGGCATTAAAGTAGTTCTCTGTGACTGCAACTGTGATGCATTGTCACTTCTTGCCCTTCTTGATCTCTCTGCAGCCTTTGATATGGTGGACTACACCATGCTCCTCCAATGCCTCTCCTCCATTGTCCAGCTCAGTGGGACAGCCTTCACTTCATTCCACATATCTATCCAATCATAGCCAAAGCATCTCTATCAATAACTTCTTTTCCAACCCCTATACCATCGCCCCTGGAGTCCCCCAAAGCTTTTTCCATGATCCCCTCCTCTTTCTCATCTGCATGCTGCCCCTTGGCAACGTCATCAGCAGACATGAGGCCAGCTTCCACTGATGACCCACCACCTCTCTTGACCCCTTAACTGTCTCTGTGCTGTCATAGAGTCATAGGGCTAGAAATTCAGTAGGCTTTGCGCCCAGTTTTCGCCCAAAGAGGGCTTTTGCGCCACTTGCTGAGATTGCGCCGATATTCAGTGCTGCGGTAATGGCGGCGTTAGCAGTAGCGCTGCGCCGCCACCGATGACGTCATCGGTGTGCGCAGTGCCCCGCTACTGCCCCGCTACCGGCCCGACCGCCATATTTAGTTGCGGCCGCCTCTTCCGCAGCGGCCGCAAACAGCAATCTGAAAATGGGGCCGTCCTGCAGCCTTAGTGGGCCGAGTTAAGGCGGAGGTGCGGCCGGCCGCTTTTTCGGCGGCCGCCTGCCCGCACCTCCTTCCCCGACCTCCTCCACCCCCCACCCCGCGGCATTGCCAGCTGTTTTCCGGGAGCCCGGTACTTCTCCGTGGTGCTGGGCTCATTTGCCGGCACTAGAGAGCGGCGATCTCGCTGTTGCAGGCACCTCCCCCTTAAGAGAGGGAGGAAGGCCTGCAGTACTGCAGCCTGCCGCTCCGCAGCGGGTGGCGCTGCGGCACCTAGCGCGCCGAAATTCAGTTTCAGCGCCCCAAGCGGGGGCGGCCACACCCTTGAATAGCGGCCGGCTTCGACTTGGGGCGCTGAAACTGAATTTCCGGCGGGCGCAAGTGGCTCCGCGCGTAGCGGTAACTTCTGGGCGCAAGCAAGCTGGCGGGCCCAAACTGAATTTCTAGGCCATAGAGTTATACAGCACAGAAAGAGGCCCTTCGGCCCATCGCGTCCGCGCCGGCCATCAAGCCGTGTCTAATCTAATCCCATTTTCCAGCATTTGGTCCATAGCCTTGTATGCTATGGCATTTCAAGTGCTCATCCAAATGCTTCTTGAATGTTGTGAGGGTTCCTGCCTCTACCACCCTTTCAGGCAGTGAGTTCCAGATTCCAACCACCCTCTGGGTGAAAAAGTTTTTCCTCAAATCCCCTCTAAACCTCCTGCCCCTTACCTTGAATCTATGCCCCCTTGTTATTGACCCCTCTACTAAGGGTAAAAGTTCCTTTCTATCCACCCTATCTATGCCCCTCATAATTTTGTATACCTCAATCAGGTCCCCCCTCAGCCTTCTCTGCTCCAAGGAAAACAACCCCAGCCTGTCCAGTCTTTCTTCATAGCTGAAGCGGTCCAGCCCAGGTAACATCCTGGTAAATCTCCTCTGCACCCTCTCCAAAGCAATCACATCCTTCCTATAGTGTGGCGACCAGAACTGCACACAGTACTCCAGCTGTGGCCTTACCAGCATTTTGTACAGCTCCATCATAACCTCCCTGCTCTTATATTCTATGCCTTGGCTAATGAAGGCAAGTATCCCATATGCCTTTTTAACCACCTTATCCACCTGTTCTGCTGCCTTCAGGCATGCACACCAAGGTCCCTGTGATCCTCTGTCTTTCCTAGGGTCTTACCATTCATTGTGTATTCCCTTGCCTTGTTAGTCCGTCCAAAATGCATCACCTCACACTTTTCAGGGTTAAATTCCATTTGCCACTGTTTCGCCCATCTGACCAACCCATCTATATCATCCTGTAGCCTGAGGCTTCCCGCCTCGCAATTTAACACCCCACCAATTTTCGTGTCATCTGCGAACTTACTGATCATACCTTTTACATTCACATCCAAATCATTAATGTAGACCACAAACAGCAAGGGACCCAGCACCGATCCCTGCGGTACCCCACTGGACACAGGCTTCCAGTCACAAAAACAACCTTCCACCATCACCCTCTGCCTTCTGCCACTAAGCCAGTTTTGGATCCAATGTGCCAAGGCACCCTGGATCCCATGGGCACTTACCTTCTTCACCAGTCTCCTATGCGGGACTTTATCAAAAGCCTTACTGAAATCCATGTAAACCACATCCACTGCACTACCCTCATCCACACACCTAGTCACCCCCTCGAAGAATTCTATCAAATTGGTCAGACATGATCTTCCCTTGACAAAGCCATGCTGGCTATCCCTAATTAATCCCTGCCTCTCCAAGTGGAGACCAATTCTGTCCCTCAAAATTTTTTCCAATAATTTCCCTACCACTGATGTTAGGCTCACTGGCCTGTAATTCCCTGGTTTATCCCTACTATGCTTCTTGAATAATGGTACTACGTTAGCTGTTCTCCAGTCCTCTGGCACATCCCCTGTGGCCAAAGAGGTTCTGAAAATTTGTGTCAGAGCCCCTGCAATCTCCTCCTTTGCCTCACATAGTAGCCTGGGATACATCTCATCCGGGCCTGGGGATTTATCCACTTTTAAGCCTGCTAAAACCGCTAGTACCTCCTCCCTCTCGATGCTAATATGTTCAAGTATATCACAGTCCCCCTGCCCGATTTCTATGTCCACATCGTCCTTCTCCATAGTGAACACAGATGCAAAAAATTCATTTAAAACCCCACCTACATCCTCTGGCTCTCCACACAGTTTGCCACTTTGGTCCCTAATGGGCCCTACTCTTTCCCTAGTTATCTTCTTGCCCTTAATATACTTATACAACACCTTAGGATTTTCCTTTATTTTGCTCGCCAGTGTTATTTCATGGCCCCTCCTCGCTCTCCTAATTTCTTTTTAAATATCCCCCTGCACTTTTTATACTCCTCTAGGGCTTCCTCTGTCTTTAGTCCTTTGTATCTGCCAAAAGACCCCCTTTTTTTCCTAATCCATTCTCATATATCCCTTGACATCCAAGGTTCCCTGGGTTTGTTGGTCCCACCCTTGACCTTTACGTGAACATGTTGCCATTGTACTCTCTCAATTTCCTTTCTGAAAGACTCCCATTGCTCCGATGTGGATTTTCCTTCAAGTAGCTGATCCCAGTCCACATTGGCCAGATCCTGCCTTATCATATTAAAATCGGCCTTCCCCCAATTTAGAACCTTTATTTCCGGTCCATCTTTGTCCTTTTCCATGACTACCTTAAATCTCATCGAATTATGGTCACTGTCACCAAAGTGCTCACCTACTAACACTTCTACCACTTGCCTGGCCACATTCCCTAGAATTAGGTCCAGTACCGCCCCCTCTCTTGTAGGACTTTTTACATGCTGGCTCAAAAAGCTCTCCTGGATGCACTTTAAGAATTCTGCACCCTCTAAGCCTTTCACACTCTGACTATCCCAGTTAATATTGGGGAAGTTGAAATCCCCCACTATAATTACCCTATTATTTGCACACTTCTCTGTGTAGTGTATGTGCCTTTAAGAGCCCCCTGTGTACTGTAATGCCGGTAATGGTCACTCGGGCTATATAAGCCTGTATATTGTGTTGTATCAGTTAGTTCCCCTCCAGACTTTGTTCAGTAAACACCTGTGAAACCAACTCCGGTCTTCAGTGTCTCTATTAACACACGGACACAACAGTGGCGAGGAATTGGAAACGGACTTACCTGCAATTCGGCAGCACCTCAAGGACATCAATTCCTCTGACGTCCAAAGTCGAAGCAAGGAAAAGCAAAAGCTGTAGTTTCACCAGCTAGCCGTGCTGATGGCAGGTACTGCAATAATCCTTCCTGGGCGTCGGGCTGGGGCTCCAGCAGCTGGCTCTGCAGGGAGGCCAAGCAGCGAAGGCAGAGGCAAGCAGTAACAGACGGGGAGGGAGCACTCAGGAGACGGCCGGCGCTGCAAGCAGGTCGGCGTTCAGACCTAGCAGAGAGAGTCCGGCGGGAACGAGTCTCCACCTGTAAATACATTTTAAAAAAACACGGAAAACAGCGTTGTCATCGGCAGCAGCAGCGGGGAAGCGCGGGAAGCGCCATATCTTTTCTGCAGAAAAAAAAAAGAAAAAAAAGCGCGGGAAGCGCCATTTTTTTCCAGGATGCCTAAGGCTGGCAATATTGATGCTTTTCATAATGATATAGAGGATTGGACCACATATGTGGAAAGAGTGGAGGTATATTGTACCGCAAATGGAATAGAAAATGATAAAAAAGCGTCAGTACTTCTAAATCTAATGGGCGCAAAGACATATGGGCTGTTACGAAACTTAATCACTCCAGCCAAACCAAAGGACAAGAATTTTAAAGAAATTGTTGATACCCTACAGGAGCACTTAAACCCAACACCGCTGCTGATAGCGGAATGATTCAAATTCTTCAAGAGGAATCAACACAAAAATGAAAGTAACGCTGATTACCTCACCGAATTAAGGAAGCTATCAAAGCACTGCCAAATAGGGGCAGGACTAGCAGATTATCTTCGAGACAAATTCGTCTGTGGTCTCCTAAGTGAAGGAACACAGAAAAGGCTGCTTTCTGAGAAAGATTTAACACTGGACAAGGCTTTCAGTATGGCTATATCATACGAAGCAGCCGCAAGAGGAGCTGCAGAGATACAACAAAAGACACAGGACTTCGGCACCCATGAAATGACACAGGGTTTCGAGAGATGTTATCGCTGCAGCAGATCCACCCATGACCAGAGGGACTGCTGGTTCAAGGACAAAGCATGCAGACAATGCGGGAAGATTGGACACATTGCATGGGTATGCCGATCTGGACAAAATAAATCCACTGAACTCAGCTGAGCATAACTATGCCCAAATCGACAGGGAAGCACTCAGCCTGGTATGGGGAGTGAAGAAATTCAACCATTACCTACACGGACAAAAATTTATCTTGTTGACTGACCATCAACCCCTCATCTCCATATTCAACCCTAAAAAGGGTGTTCCCATTATGACAGCGCAAAGGCTACAGAGGTGGTCCCTTTTTCTAGGGGGCACACCAATATAACATAGAATACAAAGGATCAAAGCAGCATGGGAATGCTGACGGTTTATCGCGCCTACCGTTGCCAATGGTAGAAGAGGCACCTACCGTAGACCCAGTGGAAATTTTCCACTCTACCATAGTCGAATGTCTACCAGTAACAAATTCTGCCATTGAAAGGGAAACTAGAAATGACCCGACTCTCTCACGAGTCTACGATTTAACAGTGAAGGGATGGCCAGCACATGGCGAAGCACTGTTGCCAGCATTCTCGCAAAGAAGAGAACAGCTGTCAGTGTGCCGAGGAACCTTGATGTGTGGATCCAGAGTGGTGATTCCACCCAAACTCCAGGATAAAGTTCTAAAGGAGCTTCACGAGGGGCATCTGGGTGGAGTGAAAATGAAGAACCATGCCAGGGCGTTTGTATGGTGGCCAGGTATCGATGGAGACATCGAAGAAATGACCAAGAGGTGTCTAGGATGCCAGAAGGTCCAAAATGCTCCACCACAAGCCCCTCTACATCCATGGGAGTGGCCCTCATCTCCCTGGCAAAGGGTACACATCGACTTTGCTGGTCCATTTATGGACTCAATGTTCTTAATCGCGGTTGATGCACACTCCAAGTGGCCGGAGGTAATAAAGATGTCCTCCACCACCACGGGAAAAACCATCACAGTATTAAGGACCATATTCGCTAGGAATTGGCTGCCTGAACAGATCTGTTCTGATAATGGACCGCAATTTGTGTCCGAAGAATTCAGGAAGTTCTTAAAAAACAATGGGGTTCAGCACTACACGTCCGCCCCATACCATCCCGCCACCAATGGATTGGCTGAAAGGTTTGTCCAGACCTTCAAGAAGGCCATAAAGGCCATGGGTAATGAAGACATAAAACTTCAGCGTAAGGTGGATAACTTCTTGTTTGCGTACAGGAATGCAACACATGTGGTTACCAACCAAACTCCTGCCATGATGTTCTTCAATAGAAGCCTAAGATGCCGGCTGGATTTGATCAAGCCAAACATCAGAAGGGACGTGGAGAACCGGCAATTTCAAGGCATGAATGAAAGGCCAACTATAACCTTCCAGATAGGTCAACAAGTTTTGACCCGGGACTACCGTACCGAGAAATGGCAGCCTGGAACTATCTGCACACGACTAGGACCGCTGATGTATACCGTGGACATTGGAGAAAGCATAATAAGGCGCCATGCTGAACAAATCATAGAGTCATCCGAAAAGGGACAACCTACACCACAACTCTATACGCCTAATGATGAAGTAGAGATACCCATAGTATCTACCTCCGATCCGGTGATACTGGAACCCGATGAATGCGACACTGGCATTCAAGCCGAATCAGCCTTGCCAAAAGAACCTACTACACCACCAGAAACTACTACACCACCGAGGCGTTATCTGGACCGAGTCAGGAAGCCTCCAGAGAGACTGACTTATAATTGATTAACTGCAGCAATGTGTAGATTATTTTTCTTGTAACATGTAATTAATGATTACTTAAAATAGTATGTACTGGTTGGCTAAAAGGGGAGGAATTGTAGTGTATGTGCCTTTAAGAGCCCCTGTGTACTGTAATGCTGGTAATGGCCACTCGGGCTATATAAGCCTGTATATTGTGTTGTATCAGTTAGTTCACCTCCAGACTTTGTTCAGTAAACACCTGTGAAACCAACTCCGGTCTTCAGTGTCTCTATTAACACACGGACACAACACTCTGAGATTTACCTACATATCTGTTCCTCTATCTCCCCCTGGCTGTTTGGGGGCCTATAGTACACTCCCAGCAAAGTGCTAGTCCCCTTTTTGTTTTTAAGTTCAACCCATATGGCCTCATTAGAGGAACCTGTTAATATATCATCCCTCCTTACAGCAGTAATTGTCTCCTTAATTAATATTCTGACACCCCCTCCTCTTTTACCCCCCACCCTCTGTCTCGCCTGAAGATTCTATACCCCGGAATATTGAGCTGCCAGTCTTGCCCCTCCCTCAACCATGTCTCCGTGAAAGCAACAATATCATACTCCCATGTGTTCATCAACAACTTCAGTTCATCCACCTTATTCGTAAGACTCCTTGCATTAAAATAAATGCCATTTAGCCTTGCCCTACTCCCTTGTGCCGTTACATATTTGCTCTGCCTTCCAGTCTGACTTACTTTTTCCTCTATATTTGGCTATACATCACCCCCTATTATAGCTCCACTCTGTATCCCATCCCCCTGCTGCCAAGTTAGTTTAAACCCCCCCGAACAGTGCTAGCAAACCTCCCTGCAAGGATATTTGTCCCGTTCTGGTTCAGGTGCAACCCGTCCGACTTGTACAAGTCCCACCTTCCCCAGAAGCAGGCCCAGTGATCCAGGAAACTAAAGCCCTGCCTCCTGCACCAACTCTTTAGCCACGCATTCATCTGCTCTATCCTCCTATTCCTATACTCACTAGCACGTGGCACCGGGAGTAATCCAGAGATTACAACCTTTGAGGTCCTGCTCTTTAGTCTGCTACCTAGCTCCCTAAATTCTTGCTGCAGGACCTCATCCCTCTTCCTACCCATGTCATTGGTCCCAATGTGAACCACGACCTCTGACTGTTCACCCTCCCCCTTCAGAATGCCCTGCAGCCGTTCAGTGACATCCTTGACCCTGGCACCAGGGAGGCAACAAACCATCCTGGAGTCACGTCTACGGCCACAGAAACGCCTATCTGTTCCCCTTACGATAGAATCCCCTACCACTATTGCTCTCCCACTCTTTTTCCTCCCTTCCTGAGCAGCAGAAGCACCCCTGGTGCCAGGAAGTTGGCTGCTGCTGCCTTCCTCTGGTAAGTCATCCCCCTCAACAGTATCCAAATCGGTATACCTGTTTGAGAGGGGGATGCCCACAGGGGACCCCTGCACTACCTGCCTGCTTCTACTGCTCCGCCTGATGGTCACCCATTTCCCTTCTGCCTGTGCAGCCCTTACCTGCGGTGTGACCAACTCACTAAACGTGTTACTCACGACCCTCTCAGCATTGTAAATGCTCCAAAACTCATCCATCCGCAGCTCCAGTGCCACAATGTGGTCTACTAGTAGCTGCAGCTGGATACATTTCTGGCACACATGGTCGGCAGGGACACAGGCAGCATCCCTGAATTCCCACATAGAGCAAGAGGAGCATAACACGGGGCTGGGCTGTCCTGACATGACTTACCCTTTAATTAATTTAAATTAATTCAATACCACCAATTAAAGATATACACTAGGGCGCTTGTATGGTTTACCAACAGTCCCCGCTATACCAGAAAGACCTTAGCAACTATAAACCAGAGTTAAAGTTTAAAAAATAGAGAAATACTCACCAACCAATCACTTACCTGCTCCCTGGTGATGTCACACTCTGATTACTTTATACCTCTCTCCCCGCTGCTGAGTGGGTAAGCCTCACCTCACTGCCGGTTTTATACTCGGCTTCGCTGCTCCCAGGTCTGATCTGGTCGGGCCTTACCTCACTGCCGGTTTTATACTCGGCCTCGCTGCTCCCTGGTCCGATCTGGTCGGGCCTTACCTCACTGCCGGTTTTATACTCGGCCTCGCTGCTCTCAGGTCCGATCTTATCAGATGGCTTATCCAACATCCAGCCTTGAATGAGCTGGAATTTTCTCCAAGTGAGCACTGGGAAGACTTTTCAAGCTCCTCCAGACTTGCAACTGTAAAGTCTGTGGGTTATATGGTGAATTAATACACAGACTACAAGAGTAACTTTAACAGGACTTTACTATTCGAAGGTCAGGGCGAATCTGCCCAATAAATCCTTACACAGCACTTATATACCGGTGTGGTCACCACCGGTATTACAGTATACAGTAGCCAAGATAAAGTAGTGCAACCCTTAAAATAGTTCTCTTAAAGGTGGAACGTTACATACACTACAATCCTCCCTTTTTAGGTAAACAATATATACATATTCCCATTAATATAACATCTTAACATATATACAACTTTATGTGAAACAGTTCACAGATTCAGTCTCTCTGGAGGCTTCCGGACTCTGTCCGGATAACGCCTCGGTGGTGTAGTCATTTTCGGTGGTGTAGTAGGTTCTTCTGGCAAGGTCGATTCGGCTTGAAGGACCGTTTCAGGTTCATCGGATTCCAGTATTACCAGATCGGAGGTAGATGCTCTGGGTATCTCTGCTTCAACATTAGACGTATAGAGTTGTGGAGTAGGTTGGGCCTTTGTGGATGATTCTATGATCTGGTCAACATGGCGCCTTATTATGCTTTCACCAATGTCCATGGTATACATCAACGGTCCTAGCCTTTTTCCAATAGTTCCCGGCTGCCATTTCTCGGTACGGTAGTCCCGGGCCAAAACTTGTTGACCTATCTGAAAGGATCTAGTTGGCCTTTCATTCATGCCTTGAAATTGCCGGTACTCTACGTCCCGTCTGACGTTTGGCTTAATCAAATCCAGCCGGCATCTTATTCTTCTATTGAAAAACATCATGGCGGGAGTTTGGTTTGTGACCGCATGTGTCGCATTCCTGTATGTCAACAAGAAGTTATCTACCTTATGTTGTAGATTTATGTCTTCATTACCCATGGCCTTTATGGCCTTCTTGAAGGTCTGGACAAACCTTTCAGCCAATCCATTGGTGGCGGGATGGTATGGGGCGGACGTATAGTGCTTGACCCCATTGCTTTTTAAGAACTTCCTGAATTCTTCGGACACAAATTGCGGTCCATTATCAGAACAGATCTGTTCCGGCAGCCCATTCCTGGCAAATATGGTCCTTAATACTGTGATGGTTTTTTCCGTGGTGGTGGAGGACATTTTTATTACCTCCGGCCACTTGGAGTGTGCATCCACCGCGATTAAAAACATTGAGTCCATAAATGGACCAGCAAAGTCGATATGTACCCTTTGCCATGGAGATGAGGGCCACTCCCATGGATGCAGAGGAGCTTGTGGTGGCGCGTTTTGGACCTTCTGGCATCCTAGACAGCTCTTGGTTATTTCTTCGATGTCTCCATCAATACCTGGCCACCACACAAACGCTCTGGCTAGGTTCTTCATTTTCACTCCACCCAGATGCCCCTCGCGAAGCTCCTTTAGTACTTTCTGCTGGAGTTTGGGTGGAATCACCACTCTAGATCCACACATCAAGGTTCCTCGGCACACTGACAGCTGTTCTCTTCTGTGCGAAAATGCTGGCAGCATTGGTTCGCCATGTACTGGCCATCCCTCCACCGTTAAATCGTAGACTCGTGAGAGAGTCGGGTCATTTCTTGTTTCCTTTTCGATCATGGAATTTGTTACTGGTAGACATTCCATTATGGTTGAGTGGAACATCTCCACTGGGTCCACTGTAGTCGCCTCTTCTTCCACTGGCAACGGTAGGCGCGATAACCCATCAGCATTTCCATGCTGCTTGGACCTTTTGTATTCGATGTCATATTGGTGTGCCCCTAGTAGAACGGACCACCTCTGTAGCCTTTGTGCTGTCATAGTGGAAACGGCCTTGTTAGGGTTGAATATGGACACCAACGGCTGGTGGTCTGTCAGCAATGTAAACTTCTTGCCCTGCAGGTAATGATTGAATTTCTTTACTCCCCACACAAGGCTGAGAGCCTCCCTATCTATCTGAGCATAATTTCGCTCAGCGGAGGTCAATGATCGGGACGCAAATGCGACTGGCCTTTCCGAGCCATTTGGTAACTTGTGTGAGAGTACAGCTCCAATACCATAAGGGGAAGCATCACAAGCTAGACGAAGAGGTAGCGTTGGGTTGAAGTGAGCCAACACTTCCTCAGAGGTAATCAACGCCTTGCTTCTGTGAAAGGCCTTCTTACAGTCCTCGCTCCACTTCCATGGTACTTCTTTCGTCAACAGAGCATTCAGCGGATGCAGCACCGTGGATAGATTTGGCAGAAACTTATGGTAATAATTAATCAACCCCAGAAACGACCTCAACTGTGATACATTTTCCGGAGCGGGGGCCTTCACGACCGCTTCGATCTTGTCAGGTGACTTGTGCAGCCCCTCTTGGTCAATGACATGACCGCAGTACGAGATCCGTTTCTGGAAGAACTCACACTTCTGGCGATTAACTCGAAGGCCATATTCCTTCAACCTGGTGAGCACCAGTTTCAAATTTGTGAGGTGTTCCTCCTCGTCTTCTCCCGTAATCAGGATATCGTCCAAGTAACACTGAGTGCTTGGAATACCCTGTAAGACCTGCTCCATGGCCCTCTGCCAAATTGCTGGAGCCGAAGCTACTCCAAAAACCAGTCTATTATATCGATACAAGCCTCTGTGCGTGTTGATTGTGAGATACTGGCGTGACTCTTCCTCGACCTCCATCTGTAAATATGCTTGTGCCAGGTCTATCTTGGTGAAGTGTTTCCCGCCAGACAATGAAGCAAAGATATCCTCAATCCGCGGAAGCGGGTATTGTACCGTGTGAAGCACCGGATTAACTGTGATCTTGAAGTCTCCGCAGATGCGGACCTTCCCCGGTCCCCCTGGCTTGTTACTTGATGAAGACTTCATGACGGGAACAATGGGCGTGGCCCATTCACTCCAGTCCACCTTCGACAGTACCCCTGCACGTTCAAGCTCTTCCAGTTCTGCCTCCACAGCAGGTTGTATCGCGTAAGGTACCGATCTGGCTTTGAAAAATTTTGGGCTTGCATGTTCTGCAATCTTGATTTTTGCCTTAATTCCTCTCAGTGTTCCCAGTCCCTGCTGGAATACCTCTTTAGCCTCGTCCAATATTCTGGACAACCGTTCAGGTTTGACATCTTTCTTTCCGAAATCTACCGTCATTGTGTTTAGTGAGTGCCAGTCTATCTTTATTTTCCTGATCCACTCCCGTCCCAGAAGTGGTGGACCTCCCTCGGGTAGTACATATAAGTCCATTCCTTGGTGATCTTTGCCCTTGTGTCTCACCTTGACTTTTATCTTTCCGATGGGGTATACTTTATGCCCCGTGTATGTCTGCAATACTATCTCCGTATCCCGTAGGGGAATATGTTTGAATAACTTTTTGTAATCTTGTTTATTCATGACCGTCAACGCCGATCCGGTGTCCATTTCCATCTTCACTTGGACTTTTGCAATCTGCAGTGTGACCCAGATAGTTTGTCGGTCAGCTTCTTTACTCACATTGTGAATCCTCAGACTACCCAGTTCCTTGCTGTTGGGGTCTGAATCCGAATTCAGTTCATCTGGACTCTTCACAGTCACCTTATGTACCTTCCTGTACTTCTTCTGTGGTGACTTATTATTGCTGGTCTTCTTTCCTGACCGGCATACTTTAGCTATGTGACCAAGTTTGCCACATTTTCTACATTCCTGGTTTTTAAACCAGCATTGGTTCTGGTCGTGTGTTGTCTTCCCACAACGGTAACATTTCGTTGTACCCGAAGTCATTTGATCCACACTGAGTACCGCTGTCTTCAGCTGCATTTCCGCCGTGCCTCTCGCTGCGGCTTCGTGCGATGCTGCAATAAGGACAGCCTTATCAAGTGTAAGATCGTTCTCTTCGAGCAGTTGCTTTTGTGTTCCTTCCTTCGACATCCCGCACACGAACTTGTCTCTCAGTGCCTCTGTCAGATTTACCACAAACTGACAGTATTTTGCTAGCCTACGCAGTTCAACCAGGTACTCCGCGTTGCTTTCCTCCTTTAGTTGCGTTCTCCCTTAAAATTTAGCTCGTTCCGCTAACATCAGCGGTGTGGGGTTCACATGATCCTTCAGGACAGCAACAATATTAGCGAAAGACTGATCCGCCGGTTTAGCTGGTGATAGAAGATGCTTCAATAACCCGTATGTCTTCGCACCCATTGAGTTTAGTAAGGTTAGAGCTTTATCATAATTTGCTATCTTATTGACCTTACAATATATCTCGATGCGTTCTACATACGTGGTCCAATCTTCCACATCAGAATCGAATTCGTTGATGTTGCCACGCTTAGGCATCTTCACAATCTTCCTGAGAAACAACAACGAAATTTTTCTTTAACTTTTTTTTTCCCAAAAATGGCGGTTTCCCGCGCTTGTCTTCTTCCCCGCCCACTTTCAAAATGGCGGTTTCCCGTTCCTGTCTTCTTCTCCGCCTACTGGCGGGAGGGGTAAGCTTTTCCCTTGGGCGACGACCGCTGGCTTTCGGGGTTCGCAGCCTGCGCGCCGGCTTCAGTGCGTTCTTTGTTCCCTTTTCTCGGCAGGGCAACCGGCGCTGGGGACAACCCGTTGACGGCGAACAGTTCCAGCCGCTGGCTGAATCTCCTCGGTCTCCCTCGCTCGGCTCTGTCTCTCCCGCTCGCTCGGGCTCTGTCTCTCCCTCAGCGGCTTCCAATCGCGCCTCCCAGCCCTCTCGCAGTCCGGTCCTTTCCTCCCCCGGCTGCGGCTGAGTTCTCCGCGGTTTCTTATTTTTTTTTCTTCCCGCGCCTTATGATCCCGGTCGCAGCACCTCGCGGACTCGGTAGCTGCCCAGCCTTTCGCCGGTCGCGGTCGAGCTGTCTCACGACGCTGTTGTGTCTCCCAGCCCGCTTGTAGCCCGGTCTCTCACACCGGCTGCGTTCCCGCTTGCACCGCGGCTTCCGTGCCCCACGCTGCCCCAGTCTCAGCGCCTCTGGGCCCGACTTCTGTCCGGCTCCTTTCCCCCCGACCGTGGTCGAGTTCACCGCCCTTCCTCCGTTCTTTTTATTTTTATTTTCCCCCTACTCACAGTCAACGTGGCCGACTTGCTTCTCGTGGCTGGTCGGCTCACTCACCACCGTGGCAGAAGGGACGATCACTACCTGTTGCTGATGGAAGGCTTCATGTCTGAATTCTTCCTTGCTCTGCAGACTCGAGTCTTCTCTCAGCAGAATGACGAGGGCGGGTACCTCCTCTCGACGCTCGTTAACTGCTTCGGATGTATCGCTGCCTCAGGGTAAGATCGAACTCGTCGCCACTGTAAAGTCTGTGGGTTATATGGTGAATTAATACACAGACTACAAGAGTAACTTTAACAGGACTTTACTATTCGAAGGTCAGGGCGAATCTGCCCAATAAATCCTTACACAGCACTTATATACCGGTGTGGTCACCACCGGTATTACAGTATACAGTAGCCAAGATAAAGTAGTGCAACCCTTAAAATAGTTCTCTTAAAGGTGGAACGTTACATACACTACAGCAACCACCCCCCAAACTCTCTGTCCCTCTGACTCAGCTGCATCCCCCTCCCATTGTTGTACAATTGGCAGCTGTGCAATCAGCCACCTCCCTAAATCCCTCCACCTCTCTATCCTCCCTTAAGACTCTCTTTCCAATCCATCGCTTTGACCAAACATTTGGTCACTACACCTGATCTTTCCTTCCATGTTTCAGCTTCTATTGGTTCAGCATTTTTCCTTACAGCTCTGTGAAGTGCCTTGGGATGCTTTTACATGTTAAAAGTGCATAAATGCATGTTGTTGTTATTCCTGAATCCATTTGCCTCTCCACTTCTGTCTCTTCCTTTTAAAGCCTTCTCAAAACTTTTCTTTTTGATCAGGTTTTAGTTACACCTCCTCGGTTCTCCCTCTATGGCTGTGATTTTTGACAACCCCGCTGCTGGCTCTGAAATGAATTTCTCTAGTTTGGGCTTGTTAAGCCCGCCCAGCGTGTTTCCCGGCCAATTAGAGGAAGCGGTTCTGGTGATATCATTTGTGTAAAGACTTGCAGCATGGTGAATCTGTTGCAGAAATGCAGTGAAGAGGAGCTTGTGGCTGAGAGAAGATACCTCTTTAAAGTGGGAGCTTTTACTTGACATTTGAAGCTGTCAACTGATCAGCTGATTCAATGGCCACTGACCTCCCGCCTCAGCTTCACAGACGTGGTCTGGAAACAGCGTGAAACCCGCAGGTGAGCTGTCAAATTCAAAAGGTCAGTTTCAAACCATTTTTAAGTGGCTGTAATCATTTAAATTGGCTCCCCCGCCACTGCGTGTTGGGTCTGCTCAGCGCTCACAGACCCGACATTTGGTAAAGGTGTGGGGCCCCAACCCGCTGTGAAAAACACCCACTTTCCCACCTGACCCACTACCAATGGTGCTCGCTGACCCCCCGGAAAATCTCGGCCATAGTCTCAGCATCTATTTGCCTGTGAATGTCTACTTGTTACTCTGAAATGTTTAATGTCACAGTACAATAAAATGCAAGACAGCAAACATAATGAATGAAAATAAGTATGAAGATTGTACACTGGACTTGAAGACGAGAAAGAGACTGGCACAGGCTGAACTGCACACTGGCATACACAGGTTGATACTGTCAGGGTAGCATTATTTTGAGGGTGGCACCAAGAACCATAACAGAAAACAAAAATGGTCACATGTACTAAAGCGCATCAGGCATAATAGACAAATATGTATTACATTAGATAAAAAGAAAGACTATGAATGTATTAGATTAGTGGAGCAACATTGATGTTTGTTCCAGAGTAATGAGGCTTGACTTTGAAAATATCACTTTTATTATAGTCTAATGAATCAGCAAGCTATACTATCTATTGTATCCCTCATATGTTTGTGTCCTCTTTCTGTAAGCTTCCCAAAAAAGCTCGGTGCCACACTCTTCCTGCCAAAGCCAATGAGTCTTCTTCTCACTCAGTTACTTCTAGATTCCCTCTCTGTTTCCTGTATGTAGTGCCTTGTAAAGAGAATTGCTCTAAGAGTGTACAAATCGCTCAGTTAATAAATGCATCATGTGATGTGGTAATGAACTTATACAGAATAGAAAACTTCCAGCTTTGATCGCTGTGTCAATCTCCGTCTCAGCTAAGGCAATGGTGTAGATGTTACTACAATTGGCCTCAACATTCTCAGGCTTGGAAAGGGAGATATATCCAGGATTACTGCTCTTGATCATTAGCCAGAGACCCTTGGTGGAATCGAACATGCGTGTGTGAACATCAGGTGAGTGTGTGACGTACTCCATGGTCAACAGCTTACTGGCACTCAATGTTCTAGCTGCCATATAAGTAACATACATGAGAAAGAATGCCATACCAGCATGAGTTAATGCCTTAATGAAAGAATGTATGAGGGTACTGTTACAAGTTCAGGTCTTCTTTAGATATTCTCTTGCATACAGTGGTACTGGTCAATCTTGTAAGTGGTCCAAGCATCTTACATTCAGGAGTATTCAGGTATCTAAATATACAATAGCTTATCCTGCAGGTGTAACAAAGTAACCCCTTGTGATCTGAATTGGATACCATATCTTTCACAGATGTCCTCACAATCCTTTCCTCATTCTTTCCAAAGGCAGACTAAAACACTTTAGTGAGACAAGGTCAGATGTAATTCAATAAGTTGCTTATTGAAAACGAAATAACAACAGGAAATGCTGGAAAAACTCAGCAGGTCAGGCAACATCCGTGGAGAGAAATTTGAGTTGATGTTTCGGGTCGAAACCCTTCTTCAAAACTGGAAAGAAAATAAAATAGATCGAAGGCAGGGCTGCGATCGAACAAAAGAAGTAAAAGAGACAATAAAAGGTATTCGAAACCAGACGAGATGGTAATGGGCCAGTGGAGACAAAAGACAGTTGGGATTAGGTGTGAAGTGTACTGGCAGGATAGGAGACAGCTGCCAGGTGGGAGAGAGAAACAAAAGGAAAGGGGGGGGGGGGAAAGGAAGACCCAAAACAAAGGGGTGGAAAAAAATATAAGTAAAAAAGTAATAGGGGCCGAGGTTATGATCTGAAATTGTTGAACTCAATAATGAGTCCGGAAGGCTGCAAAGTGCCTAATTGGAAGTGCGGCATCGGCAGCGGGTGGAGGCGGAGCTGAGCGGCAGAGCGACTACAAGAGGCTCCAGAGGCCCAGGTAGGCCCCAGTGCGGCATCGGCAGCGGGTGGAGGCGGAGCTGAGCGGCAGAGCGACTACAAGAGGCTCCAGAGGCCCAGGTAGGCCCCAGTGCGGCATCGGCAGCGGGTGGAGGCGGAGCTGAGCGGCAGAGCGACTACAAGAGGCTCCAGAGGCCCAGGTAGGCCCCAGTGCGGCATCGGCAGCGGGTGGAGGCGGAGCTGAGCGGCAGAGCGACTACAAGAGGCTCCAGAGGCCCAGGTAGGCCCCAGTGCGGCATCGGCAGCGGGTGGAGGCGGAGCTGAGCGGCAGAGCGACTACAAGAGGCTCCAGAGGCCCAGGTAGGCCCCAGTGCGGCATCGGCAGCGGGTGGAGGCGGAGCTGAGCGGCAGAGCGACTACAAGAGGCTCCAGAGGCCCAGGTAGGCCCCAGTGCGGCAGCGGGTGGAGGCGGAGCTGAGCGGCAGAGCGACTACAAGAGGCTCCAGAGGCCCAGGTAGGCCCCAGTGCGGCAGCGGGTGGAGGCGGAGCTGAGCGGCAGAGCGACTACAAGAGGCTCCAGAGGCCCAGGTAGGCCCCAGTGCGGCAGCGGGTGGAGGCGGAGCTGAGCGGCAGAGCGACTACAAGAGGCTCCAGAGGCTCAGGTAGGCCCCAGTGCGGCAGCGGGTGGAGGCGGAGCTGAGCGGCAGAGCGACTACAAGAGGCTCCAGAGGCCCAGGTAGGCCCCAGTGCGGCAGCGGGTGGAGGCGGAGCTGAGCGGCAGAGCGACTACAAGAGGCTCCAGAGGCCCAGGTAGGCCCCAGTGCGGCATCGGCAGCGGGTGGAGGCGGAGCTGAGCGGCAGAGCGACTACAAGAGGCTCCAGAGGCCCAGGTAGGCCCCAGTGCGGCATCGGCAGCGGGTGGAGGCGGAGCTGAGCGGCAGAGCGACTACAAGAGGCTCCAGAGGCCCAGGTAGGCCCCAGTGCGGCATCGGCAGCGGGTGGAGGCGGAGCTGAGCGGCAGAGCGACTACAAGAGGCTCCAGAGGCCCAGGTAGGCCCCAGTGCGGCATCGGCAGCGGGTGGAGGCGGAGCTGAGCGGCAGAGCGACTACAAGAGGCTCCAGAGGCCCAGGTAGGCCCCAGTGCGGCATCGGCAGCGGGTGGAGGCGGAGCTGAGCGGCAGAGCGACTACAAGAGGCTCCAGAGGCCCAGGTAGGCCCCAGTGCGGCATCGGCAGCGGGTGGAGGCGGAGCTGAGCGGCAGAGCGACTACAAGAGGCTCCAGAGGCCCAGGTAGGCCCCAGTGCGGCATCGGCAGCGGGTGGAGGCGGAGCTGAGCGGCAGAGCGACTACAAGAGGCTCCAGAGGCCCAGGTAGGCCCCAGTGCGGCATCGGCAGCGGGTGGAGGCGGAGCTGAGCGGCAGAGCGACTACAAGAGGCTCCAGAGGCCCAGGTAGGCCCCAGTGCGGCATCGGCAGCGGGTGGAGGCGGAGCTGAGCGGCAGAGCGACTACAAGAGGCTCCAGAGGCCCAGGTAGGCCCCAGTGCGGCATCGGCAGCGGGTGGAGGCGGAGCTGAGCGGCAGAGCGACTACAAGAGGCTCCAGAGGCCCAGGTAGGCCCCAGTGCAGCATCGGCAGCGGGTGGAGGCGGAGCTGAGCGGCAGAGCGACTACAAGAGGCTCCAGAGGCCCAGGTAGGCCCCAGTGCGGCATCGGCAGCGGGTGGAGGCGGAGCTGAGCGGCAGAGCGACTACAAGAGGCTCCAGAGGCCCAGGTAGGCCCCAGTGCGGCATCGGCAGCGGGTGGAGGCGGAGCTGAGCGGCAGAGCGACTACAAGAGGCTCCAGAGGCCCAGGTAGGCCTCACCAATCTCCAATCTCAGGGAAGGAGAGAGGTAAAAAGCCATTTAAAAAAACAGCTGAGGCGGAAGTCCAGCTCGTGAGCTTTTTTTCAGAAGCGGACCTGGTGGGAAGCACCCAGGTGAAAGGTATTTAAGGAGGGTGGTGGCTTAAACCCGAGTTCCTACAGAGTAGGAAACCCCACCCACCCTCCTCCTCTAACCTAGTAGTCTTTTAGCAGCTGTCTAAAAACAGAGGTCACAAATTTTTTGGTCTCAGTTTCTTTTCAGCAGGGCAGGAACCGGGAGGAGCGGGAAGTCGGCGTAGGACCAAGGGGACACAAGACCAGGAAGTCAGCGAAAGACCAGGGAGGTAAGACTAACTGGTAAGTACTTTCCTCAAACCTTCCTAGAAAGTAAAACCAAAACTAGTGGGATTTGGTTAGTTTAAAAAGGAATAAGAGGAGTACAGTATACATTGGTCTAAGTAAGCTTCGGGAAAACAAAAGTCGATAAATAAACTAAAACTAGAAAATTAAAAAGTAATATAAGGGTTAAGTCATGGCAGTAGAGCTCGGACCTGTGTCATGCTCCTCCTGTAACATGTGGGAAATCAGGGACGCTTCCTGTGTCCCTGACGATTATGTGTGCGGGAAGTGTGTCCAGCTGCAGCTCATGTGGGACCGCATGACGGCCCTTGAGCTGCAGATGGACTCACTTTGGAGCATCCACGATTCTGAGAGGGGTGTGGATAGCACATTTAGTGAGTTGGTCACACCGCAGGTTAAGGCCAGCGTAGACAGTACATGGGTGACCAAAAGGCAGAGCAAGGGCAGGAAGGTAGTGCAGAAATCCCCTGGGGTTGTCTCCCTTAGCAACAGGTTCACCGTCTTAGGTACTGTTGTCGGGGGGGGTGACGCATCGGGGGAAGGCACCAGCAGCCAGGCTCATGGCACCATGACTGGCTCTGTTGCAAAGAAGGGAGGGAAAAAGAGTGGCAGGGCTATAGTAATAGGGGATTCGATTGTAAGGGGAATAGATAGGGGTTTCTGTGGTCGCGACCGAGACTCCAGGATGGTATGTTGCCTCCCTGGTGCAAGGGTCAAGGATGTCTCGGCGCGGGTGCAGAACATTCTGGAGGGGGAGGGGGAACAGCCAGTTGTCGTGATACATGTTGGTACCAACGACGTAGCTAAAAAAAGGGAAGAGGTCCTACAAGTAGAATTTAGGGAGTTAGGAGCCAAGCTAAAAAGTAGGACCTCGAAGGTAGTAATCTCTGGATTACTACCAGTGCCACGTGCTAGTAAGAGTACAGAGAACAGGATAGTTAGGCTAAATACGTGGCTTGAGCAGTGGTGTAAGAGGGAGGGTTTTAAATTTTTGAGGCATTGGAACCAGTTTTGTGGTAGGTGTGACCTATACAAAAGGGATGGTCTACACCTGTGCAGAGATGGAACTGATGTTCTCGGGGTAATTTTTGATAAAGCAGTTCGGGAGCATTTAAACTAGTATGGCAGGGGGCTAGAAACCTATGTAGTGAAATAGAGGAAAGTGAAAGGCAGACAGAAATAAATGGTAAAAGGGTGAGGAACAAAAAACGAAGGGCCAAACTAATTCATAAAAATTGTGAGCATAAAAAAAGCCTGAGGGTTTTATACCTTAATGCGAGAAGCATCAGGAACAAGGTAGATGAATTAGCTGTGGAAATAGAGGTTAATAATTATGATCTAATTGGGATTACGGAAACATGGTTGCAGGGTGAGCAGGGCTGGGAGCTTAACATACAGGGGTATTCAGTATTTAGGAAGGATCGACAAAAAAGAAAGGGAGGAGGGGTAGCATTGCTAGTAAAAGAGGGGATAAATGCAATTGAAAGGAAGGATATTAACTCAGTTAATACAGAATCTATATGGGTGGAGCTAAGAAATAGCGAGGGGCGAAAAACATTAATAGGAGTGGTATATAGGCCTCCAAATAGTAAAATAGAGGTTAGGGAGGGCATCACGAGGGAAATTAGAGAAGCGTGCAATAAGAGCACAGCTGTCATCATAGGTGACTTTAACTTACATATAGATTGGACTAGCCTAATCAGTAAAAATAATGAGGAGGAGGAATTCCTTGAGTGTTTGAGGGATGGTTATCTGGATCAATATGTCGAGGAACCAACTCGGGAACAGGCTATATTGGACTGGGTACTGTGCAATGAGAAGGGACTAATCAGTAATCTTGTTGTACGGGGACCCTTGGGTCAGAGCGATCATAACATGATCGATTTCTCACTCGAAATGGAGAGCGAAGAAATTGACTCAGAGACTAAGGTCCTGAATTTAAACAAGGGGAATTATGATGCCATGAGACGGGAACTGAGTAGGTCTGATTGGACAACGTTCCTGGGAGGACTGGAGGTAGATAAACAATGGCAAACATTTAAAGATAGAATGACAAAATTGCAAAAATTGTTTATACCAATCTGGCATAAAAGGAAATCTAAAAAGGTGACTCAACCGTGGATAACAGGGGAAATTAGAGACAGCATAAAATCCAAAGATAGGGCGTATAAAATAGCCAAAAAAAGCGCCAGAGCGGAAGATTGGGAACAGTTTAAGATAGAGCAAAGGAGGGCAAAGGGCATAATCAAGAGGGGCAAAATAGCTTACGAAAACAAGCTGGCGGAAAATATAAAAACTAACTCCAAAAGCTTTTATAAGTATATCAAAAGGAAAAGACTGGTGAAAACCAAAGTTGGTCCATTGCAGTCAGATACGGGGGAATATATAATGGGAAATAAGGAAATGGCAGATCAACTAAATGCATACTTTGGGTCAGTCTTTACGAAGGAAGACACAAAAAACCTCCCTGGGATATCGGGAAAAATAGGGACATTGGCAAAGGAGGAACTGACGCAAATCAATATCTCTAAGGATATGGTGTTAAGGAAGCTAAAGGGATTGAAGGTGGACAAATCCCCAGGGCCTGATAACATGCATCCTAGGGTACTGAAGGAGGTGGCCCTAGAGATAGCGGATGCACTAAGGATGATTTTTCAGAATTCATTAGACTCGGGAACAGTGCCGATGGATTGGAGGGTAGCTAACGTTACCCCACTATTCAAAAAGGGGGGTAGGGAAAAAGCAGGTAATTACAGACCTGTAAGCCTTACATCAGTTGTGGGCAAAATGCTGGAGTCCATCATTAAGGATGAAATAGCGGAGCACTTAGCAAATGGGGACAGGATAGGACAGAGTCAACATGGATTTACAAAGGGTAAATCGTGCTTGACTAATCTATTGGAATTTTTTGAGGGAGTAACTGGTAGAATAGATGGGGGAGAGCCAGTAGATGTGGTGTACCTGGACTTCCAAAAGGCCTTCGATAAGGTCCCACATAAAAGATTAGCATGGAAAATTGAGGCTCATGGGATAAAGGGGAAAGTTTTGGCGTGGATAGGGAACTGGCTGTCAGATAGAAAACAGAGAGTTGGAATAAACGGCTCATTTTCTGAATGGCAGGCAGTAACAAGTGGGGTACCACAGGGATCTGTCCTGGGCCCCCAGCTGTTCACAATTTACATTAATGACCTGGATCAGGGAGTCGGATGCAGCATTTCCAAATTTGCAGACGACACTAAACTAGGAGGGGGGGTGGGCTCAGAGGAAGAGACCAGGAAGCTCCAGAGCGATTTGGACAGACTGGGCGATTGGGCGGATAAATGGCAGATGCACTATAATGTGGACAAGTGCGAAGTTATCCACCTTGGGTGCAGGAACGGGAGGGCAAATTATTATTTAAATGGCAATAGATTGGGAGAGGGGGAAGTACAGAGAGACCTGGGTGTTCTTGTACACCAGTCACTGAAGGCGAGCATGCAGGTGCAACAGGCGGTCAAGAAGGCAAACGGTATGCTGGCCTTCATAGCAAAAGGGTTAGAATACAGGAACAGGGATACCTTGCTGCAGCTGTACAGGGCACTGGTGAGACCACACCTCGAGTACTGTGTACAGTTTTGGTCGCCTCATCTGAGGAAGGATGTTCTTGCCATGGAGGGGGTGCAGCGGCGATTCACCAGGCTGATACCAGGAATGGCGGGAATGACCTATGAGGAGAGACTATGTAGTTTAGGGATGTACACACTGGAGTTTAGAAGATTGAGAGGGGACCTCATAGAAGTGTATAAAATTCTGACAGGTCTAGACAGACTGGATGCAGAAGGAATGTTTCCCTTGGCGGGTGAGAACAGAACTAGAGGACATAATTTAAGGATAAGGGCTAAACCATTTAGGACAGAGATGAGGGGGAATTTCTTCACTCAGAGAGTGGTGAACCTGTGGAACTCATTGCCACAGAGGGCAGTGTATGCCAGCTCATTAAATATATTTAAGAGGGAATTAGATATATTTCTACGGGCAAAAGGGGTTAAGGGTTACGGAGAGAAGGCGGGGACGGGATACTGAATTAAAGGATCAGCCATGATCTCATTAAATGGCGGAGCAGGCACGAAGGGCCGAATGGCCTACTCCTGCTCCTATCTTCTATGTATCTATGTATCTATGAGGTGCTGTTCCTCGAGTTTACGTTGAGCTTCCATGGAACAATACAAGAGGCCAAGCACGGTGAGGTCTGAGTAGGAATGGGGCGGTGAATTAAAATGACAGGCGACCGGAAGCTCGGGGTCACCCTTACGGACTGAACGGAGGTGTTCTGCAAAGCGGTCACCCAATCTGCGTTTGGTCTCCCCAGTGTAGAGGAGACCGCATCGTGAGCAGCGAATACAGTATACTAGATTGCAAGAAGTACAAGTAAATCGCTGTTTCACCTGGAAGGGGTGTTTGGGGCCCTGGACAGTGGGAAGGGGGGAGGTATAGGGGCAGGTGTTACATCTCCTGCGCTTGCACGGGAAGGTGCCAGGCGAAGGGGAAGGACTGTTTGGGGTGATAGAGGAGTGGACTAGGGTGTCTCGGAGGGAGCGGTCCCTACGGAATGCTGAAAGGGGAGGGGAGGGGAAGATGCATTTGGTGGTGGGATCACTTTGGAGGTAGCAGAAATGGCGGAGGATGATCCGTTGAGTGTGGAGGCTGATGGGGTGAAAGGTGAGGACAAGGGGAACCCTATCATGGTTAAGGGAGGGGCAGGGGTGAGGGCAGAAGTGCGGGAGATAGAACGGACACGGTCAAGGGCCGTGTCAACCACGGTAGAGGGGAATCCTCGGTTGCGGAAAAAGGAAGACATGTCGGAAGCACTGGTGTGGAAGGTGGCATCGTCAGAGCAGATACGGCAGAGATGGAGAAACTAGGAGAATGGAATAGAGTCCTTACAGGAGGCGGGGTGGGGGGGAAGTGTAGTCCAGGTAGCTGTGGGAGTCAGTGGGCTTGTAGTGAATATTGGTCGATAACCTATTGCCAGAGATGGAGACGGAGAAGTCGAGGAAGGGAAGGGAAGAGTCAGAGATGGACCAAGTGAAGGTGAGGGAAGGGTGGAAATTGGAGGCAAAGTGAATGAAATTGTCCAGTTCGGGGCAAGAGCAGGAAACGGCACCGATACAGTCATCAATGTATTGGAAAAAGAGGTGAGGGAGGGGACCTGAGTAGGACTGGAACAAAGATTGTTCCACATAGCCCACAAAAAGGCAGGCATAGCTAGGACCCATGCGGGTACCCATAGCAACACCTTTGATTTGGAGGAAATGAGTGGAGTTAAAGGAGAAGTTGTTCAATGTGAGAACAAGTTCAGCCAGGCGGTGGAGGGTGGTGGTGGATGGGGACTGGGCGGGCCTCTGTTCAAGGAAGAAGCGGAGCGCCCTCAGGCCATCCTGGTGGGGGATGGAGGTTTAGAGGGATTGTACGTCCATGGTGAAAAGGAAGCGGTTGGGGCCAGGAAACTGGAAACTGTTAAAGTGGCGGAGGGCGTCCGAAGAGTCGCGGATGTAGGTGGGAAGAGACTGGACAAGGGGAGAAAAGATAGAGTCGAGATAGGAAGAGATAAGTTCCGTGGGGCAAGAACAGGCTGAAACGATGGGTCGACCAGGGCAGTCCTGTTTGTGGATCTTGGGAAGGAGGTAGAAGCGGGCTGTGCGGGGTTGGGGAACTATGAGGTTGGTGGCAGCGGGAGGAAGATCTCCAGAGGAGATGAGGTCAGTGACAGTCTTGATAACGGTGGTTTGATGTTCGGTAGTGGGGTCATGGTCCAGGTGGAGGTAGGAGGAGGTGTCGGAGAGTTGGCGTTCAGCTTCCGCTAGGTAGAGGTCAGTTCGCCAAACAACAACAGCACCACCCTTGTCAGCGGATTTAATGACAATGTCAGGGTTGGATCTAAGAGAATGGAGTGCTGCAAGTTCAGAGGGAGGTAGGTTGGAGTGAGTGAGGGGAGCAGAGAAATGGAGACGGCCGATTCTGATTCAAACTGTGTCTGGGTTTAAGTTGAGCAATTTTCCCCTTACTGCAAGTCTTTTTTACTAGGCTAGGTTAACCCCAGACCAAGTTGGCTGACTGACCACACCTGAGTCCCTTTCCTCCTGTCTGTGTTCCCAGCAAGTGAGAGGGCCGTCCTTCTGGATTTTTGGCTATTCAGAGATGCCAGTAAGCCTGTCAATCAAAACTGGCTACCTCTCTTCCCCCTCTTTGGATGCAGGTTTGCTCATCTCAACATTCAGGTTTGGGCTGATAAGTGGCAGGTAACATTCACGCCACACAAGTGTCAGGCAATGACTGTCTCCAACAAGCGAGAGTCCAGCCACCGCCCCTTGACATTCAACGGCATTACCATCGCCGAATCCCCCACCATCAACATCCTGGGGGTCACCATTGACCAGAAACTTAACTGAACCAGCCACATAAATACTGTGGCAACAAGAGCAGGTCAGAGGTTAGGTATTCTGCAGCGAGTGTCTCACCTCCTGACTCCCTAAAGCCTTTTCACCATCTACAAGGCACAAGTAAGGAGTGTGATGGAATACTTTCCACTTGCCTGGATGAGTGCAGCTCCAACAACACTGAAGAAGCTCGACACCATTCAGGATAAAGCAGCCCCCTTGATCGGCACCCCATCCACCACCTTAAACAATCACTCCCTCCACCACTGGTGTACCGTGGCTGCAGTGTGTACCACCTACAAGATGCACTACAGCAACTCACCAAGGCTTCTTCGGCAGCACCTCCCAAACCCGTGACCTCTTCCACCTAGAAGAACAAGGCCAGCAGGCGCATGGGAATAACATCACCTCCAAGTTCCCCTCTGAGTCACACACCATCCTGACTTGGAAGTATATTGCCGTTCCTTCATCGTTGCTGGGTCAAAATCCTGGAATTCCCTCCCTAACAGCCCCTTCACCACAAGGACAGCAGAGGTTCAAGGCGGCGGCTCACCGCCACCTTCTCAAGGGCAATTAGAGATGGGCAATAAATGCTGGCCTTGCCAGCGATGCCCACATCCCATGAACGAATTAAAAAAACAATTAATAGGCATCATCTTGGATTCATAGGTCTAGAATGGACAATTGACTCATTGGGAAAGAAATTCAACTTACACCCAAAACGAGTGCAAAGTCGGCAGAGTGATCGAAAATAAAAACTGAAAATTTCTTGGGCTTTTTTATTCTGAACATCAGAAATAGGAGCCGGAGTAGGCCATTCGGCCCTTTAAGCCTACTCCGCCATTCATTGAGATCGTGGCTGATCTTCTGCCTCAACTCCATTCATCGGCCCTATCACCATAACCCTTGATGCCCTTACTAGTCAGAAATCTATCAACTTCTGTTTTGAATATACCCAATGACTGAGCCTCCACAGCCCTCTGGGGTAGAGAATTCCAAAGATTCACCACCCTCTGTGTGAAGACATTTCTTCTCATCTCAGTCCTGAATGGCCTATCCTTTATCCTGAGGCTGTGGACCCTGGTTCTAGACTCCCCGGTCAATGGAAACATTCTCCCAGCATCCATCCTATCAAGCCCTGTAATAATTTTGCATGCTTCAATGAGATCCCCTCTCATTCTTCTGAATTCAAGAGAATACAGGCCTAGTTTACTCAATCTCTTCTCATACGACAGTCCTGCCATCCCAGGAATCGATCTCGTGAACCTTCATTGCACTCCCTCTATGGCATGTATATCCTTCCTTAGTTAAGGAGACCAAAATTGTACACAGTACTCCAGGTGTGGTCTCACCAAGGCCCTATATAATTGGAGTAAGACTTCTTTACTCCTGTACTCAAATCCTCTTGTAATGAAGGCGAGCATACCATTGCCTTCCTAATGGCTTGCTGCACCTGCACATTCACTTTCAGTGACTCATGTACAAGGACACCCAGGTCCCTTTGAGCATCTGCATTCCCTAATCTTTCACCATTTAGGAAATACTCTGCCTTTCTGTTTTTTCTACCAAAGTGGATAACTTCACATTTATCCACATTATATTCCATCTGCCATGTTCTCGCCCACTCAATGAGCCTGTCGAGATCCTCTTGAAGCCTCTTCACACCCGCTTCACAACTAACACTGCCACCTAGCTTTGTAGCATCAGCAAATTTGGAAATGTTACATTTAGCCCCCTCATCCGAATCATTGATATAGATTGTGAATGGCTTGGGCCCAAGCAGCGATCCTTGTGGTATTGAGGCCGCCAGCGATCCCTTTAAGGACCACTGGTTAGGCCACTTAAGTTGCCATACAGTTAGGCAGAGTGTGCTCTCTACCCACACGTACCTCAATTTTACATTTGGGGACCTGCAAATAAACCCGGTGTGCAGCCTTTTGCTTTTAAAACCTGTGTAAAATCTCTTTGTTTTAAAATACAACAGTTAAGCATAACTTATTCCTAAATACTTTCCATGAAAAAATTGATCAACAATCCTGCAACGTGACAGGGACAAAATATGAGGAGAAGAAATTTAAGAGCTCTCTTTTCCTGCTCTTTCTCATAAAAGAGCGAAGATTGTTGGAACAATACAAGGAGGCAGAGATGGCCCAATGACTATTCTCAGAATAAGGCATAGACTAGCTTTGGAGCATGTGGAAGATAGTGCTCCCTAACTCCCTTTTGATTGCAGCATAGAATGGTACTCCTTAATACATCATGAGTCAAAGGTAGTGGCACATGTCATTTTTTTCATAGGTTCAGTGACCTTGAAAATTATTATTTTCCCTCGATGTATAATAACTTTCAGAGTTCCAGCAGCAATAATTTTGAGTAATCATCTGATTATGAAGACGGTGCCATAATTTCCTGAATTTCTATGAATTAGGTTGAACAATAAGTGCGAGGCAGTGTTTTAAATTGATTGGCCTGGTGACAGATACAACTGGTTAGCACAAACACAGAGCAAGTTTGTTACTGATTTTAAGAGAGAGTGCTGTGCATTGAGTGCTGCGAGAGTTTGGTAAGTGGGAGAAAAGTCATTTAAGTGTATTTTGTGAATTTTAGTGTGTTACAAAGTTAATTATTTGAAGTGAGTTTAATTTTTTAAGTGTATATTAAACTGCTGGGGAGTTTAAACCAGAAGTAGAATCCGGGTATAAAAGGGGCGGGACTAGTGCTGGTGCACAGAGTGCTGTGTATTGAGTGCTGCGAGAGTTTGGTAAGTGGGAGAAAAGTCATTTAAGTGTATTTTGTGAATTTTAGTGTGTTAAAAAGTTAATTATTTGAAGTGAGTTTAATTTTTTAAGTGTATATTAAACTGCTGGGGAGTTTAAACCAGAAGTAGAATCTGTGTATAAAAGGGACAGGACTAGAGCTGGTGCACAGAGTGCTGTGCATTGAGTGCTGCAAGAGTTTGGTAAGTGGGAGAGTTCGGGCAAGTGGGAGGTGAGGGTGTGTTTTTTGCTCTGTTTTGTTCCCCTCTCCCAGGCTTAGACAACACTGCGGAAGCGGAGCAGCGAGATGAGTCAACCAAACAGGCCCCACAGACAGTATTCAAGGAGGAGGTTGGCGATCAGCTGGTTGGTTGGTTTTCTTCCTTCTCTTTTATACCTTTAAGTTGGTAAGTCCTATTGAATAGTGGTGTAACATTATCATCTATATCAGGGCAGAGGGTCTTCATAACTAATAATAAGAAATTTAATTAATTACATAGATATGGGTGAACAGGTGATGTGTTACTGTTGCAAAATGTGGGAGCTGGTGGACCCCATTGAGGCTCACGATGATTACATTTGCGATAAGTGTTTGCTGCTAGAGGAACTCAAGCTCCATGTTAAAGAGCTTGAGACCGAGCTTCAGACACTGCGACACATCAGGGAGGGGGAGAAGTTCCTGGATTCTATGTTTCAAGAGGTGGTCACACCTATGAAATTAATTAATGCAGATGTAGTCCGTGGTCAGGGACAGGACGGTGTGACTATGAGTGAGGCAGGTACAGGGATCCAGGAGGAAGTGTTGAAGGAGCCGCAGCCCTTGCTCTTGTCAAGCAGGATCAAGGTTCTTACTCCCTGTGAGGGCGGGAGCGGGGACTGCAGGGAGGATGAGCAACCTGGCCACAGCACCGTGGTACAGGGGGCCATTCAAGTGGAGGGAGTAAAAAGAAATGTTGTAGTGGTAGGGGATAGTATCATTAGGGGGATAGATAGGGTTCTCTGCAGTCAAGAGCGGGAGTCCCGAAGGCTGTGTTGCCTGCCCGGTGACAGGGTTAAGGACATCTCTTCTGGGCTGGAAAGAAACTTGGAGTGGGAGGGGGAGGATCCAGTTGTCATGGTCCATGTTGGGACAAATGCCATAGATAGGACAAGGAAGGCGGTTCTGTTAAAGGAGTATGAGCAGCTAGGGGTCAAATTAAAAAACAGAACCTCAAGGGTAATAATCTCTGGGTTATTACCTGAGCCATGAGCGAATTTGGCTAGGATAAATAAAATTAAAGAGTTAAATGCGTGGCTCAAAGACTGGTGTGGGAGAAATGGGTTTTGCTTCTTGGGACACTGGCACCAGTACTGGGACAGGAGGGAGCTGTTCCGTTGGGACGGACTCCACTTGGCCAGTGCTGGGACTAGAGTCCTGGCGAATCATATAACTAGGGCTGTAGAGAGGGCTTTAAACTAATTAGTGGGGGGAGGTTTCTAGAGAGCAAATAATAGAAATGACAACGGAGAAGGTCATAGACTTAGGTAGCAGTGGGGGAATAATAAACAGAACGTGTCAGGAAGGGACAGAAGGTATGGAGTAAAAGGTAAAGTAGTAAAAGGGGAAAAAACAGGAACTAAGTGTCACAAAACATATTTGAAAGTTCTTTATCTGAATGCACGTAGCATTCGTAACAAAATGAATGAGTTAACGGCACAAATAACGACATATGGGTATGATCTTGTGGCCATTACAGAAACATGGCTGCAGGGTGACCATGACTGGGAATTAAACATACCAGGTTATTTAACAATCAGGAAGGACAGGCAGGAAGGGAGGGGAGGTGGGGTGGCTATGTTAATAAAGGAAGTGTAGTGTCCGTGTGTAGATAAAGACACTGAAGACAGGAGTTGGTTCATAGGTATTTACTAAGCAAGTCTGGGGGGGGGTTTCTAAAGGATATGCACAATACACAGGCTTATATAGCCCAAGTGGCAATTACCGGCATTACGCACACCTGGGGCTCTTAAAGGCACATACACCATAATTGCTCTTAAAGGCACATACACCACAATTCCTCCCCTTCTAGCTAACTAGTACATCATATTTTAAGTAATTATTAATTACATGTTATATGCAAAATAATATACATTGCTGTATTAATTAATTATAAGTTAGTCTCTCAGGAGGCTTCCTGACTCGGTCCGGATAATGCCTCGGGGGTGTAGTAGTTTCTGGTGGTGTAGTAGGTTCTTCTGGCAAGGCTGATTCAGCTTGAAGGCTAGTGTCGGGTTCATCGGGCTCCAGTATCACCAGATCGGAGGTAGATATGGGTATCTCTACTTCATCGTTAGATGTATAGAGTGGTGGTGTAGGTTGTCCCTTTTCGGATGACTTGATGATTTGGTCAGCATGGCGCCTTATTATGCTGTCTCCGATGTCCACGGTATACATCAGTGGTCCTAATCGTGTGCAGATAGTTCCAGGCTGCCATTTCTCGGTACGGTAGTCCCGGGCCAAAACCGGTTGGCCTATCTGGAAGGGCCTAGTTGGCCTTTCATTCATGCCCTGAAACTGCCGGTTCTCCACGTCCCTTCGGATGTTGGGCTTGACCAAATCCAGCCGGCATCTTAGGTTTCTATTGTAGAACATCATGGCGGGAGTTTGGTTAGTAACCATATGCGTTGCATCCCTATATGCAAATAAGAAGTTATCCACCTTGTGCTGAAGTTTTATGTCTTCATTACCCATGGCCTTGATGGCCTTCTTGAAGGTCTGGACAAACCTTTCAGCCAATCCATTGGTGGCGGGATGGTATGGGGCGGACGTGCAGTGCTTTACCCCATTGTTCTTTAAGAACTTTCTGAATTCTTCAGACACAAATTGCGGTCCATTATCAGAACATATCTGCTCCGGCAGCCCATTCCTGGCAAATATGGTCCTTAATACTGTGATGGTTTTTTCCGTGGTGGTGGAGGACATCTTTATTACCTCCGGCCACTTGGAGTGTGCATCAACTGCGATTAAGAACATTGAGGCCTAGAAATTCAGTGCCCTTAGCGCCGATTTTGCGGCGCTAGAGGGCCTAGCGCTGCAATTGGCGCCGGCGCCTAAATTGCCTGGGGCCCTTCCGCCGCGGTAGACCGGTAGCGCTGTGCCGGCACCGATGACGTCATCGGTGTGCGCAGCGTCCCGGTTGCCATGCCGACGGGCCCCAGCGCCGAAATTCAGTTGCGGCCGCCTCGCCCGTAGCAGCCGCAACTAAGACTCTGGCAACAGAGTCCAACATGTTTTTGCGCCGGCGCATTAAAGGCCCCGCGGCGGCCGGCCGCTTTCCCGCCGGCCGCCTGCCCGCAGCTCCCTCCCCGGACTTCCCCCCCCCCCCCGGAACAGAAGCAAGCCCGGCACTTGTCCGAGGTGCCGGGCTCATTTTTAAAAAGATTTTCGCGGGCCGCGGCCGGGTGCAGGCAGCTCCTCCTTAAGGGAAGGAGGAGGCCTGCACTTCCCGAACCTACCGCACTGCAGCGGGCGCTGCAGCGCCGGAATAGCGCCGAAATTCAGCGCGTTGCGCCAGTTTTCAGGCGCAAACAGCTCTCAGCAGCGCCGGCAGCCGTTTGGGCGCAGAACTATTGAATTTTGGGCCCGACCAGCGCGACTTAGCTCCGGCACTAACTTCCGGCGCTAAAGCCCTGGCTGCGCCAAAACTCAATTTCTAGGCCTGAGTCCATAAATGGACCAGCAAAGTCGATGTGCACCCTTTGCCAGGGAGATGAGGGCCACTCCCATGGATGTAGAGGGGCCTGTGGCGGAGCATTTTGGACCTTCTGGCATCCTAGGCAGCTCTTGGTCATGTCTTCGATGTCTCCATCGATACCTGGCCACCATACAAACGCCCTAGCTAGGTTCTTCATTTTCACTCCACCCAGATGCCCTTCATGAAGCTCCTTTAGAACTTTATCCTGGAGTTTGGGTGGAATCACCACTCTGGATCCACACATCAAGGTTCCTCGGCACACTGACAGCTGTTCTCTTCTTTGCGAGAATGCTGGCAACAGTGGTTCGCCATGTGCTGGCCATCCCTTCACTGTTAAATCGTAGACCCGTGAGAGTGTAGGGTCATTTCTTGTCTCCCTTTCAATGGCAGAATTTGTCACCGGTAGACATTCCACTATGGTAGAGTGGAATATCTCTACTGGGTCTACTGTAGGTGCCTCTTCTATCGTTGGCAACGGTAGGCGTGATAAACCGTCAGCATTCCCATGCTGTTTTGACCCTTTGTATTCAATGTTGTATTGGTGTGCCCCTAGAAAAAGGGACCACCTCTGTAGTCTTTGTGCCGTCATAATGGGGACACCTTTTTTAGGGTTGAATATGGAGATGAGGGGTTGATGGTCAGTCAGCAAGGTAAATTTTTGTCCGTGTAGGTAATGGTTGAATTTCTTCACTCCCCATACCAGGCTGAGTGCTTCCCTGTCTATCTGAGCATAGTTACGCTCAGCTGAGTTCAATGAGCGTGACGCAAAAGCTATCGGCCGTTCCGAGCCATCAGGGAATCTATGGGACAATACCGCTCCTATGCCGTAAGGGGATGCATCGCACGCCAGTCTGATTGGTAGTGATGGGTTGTAATGAGCCAAAATTTTCTCGGATGTGATTAAGTCTTTACATTTATGGAAGGCACGTTTACAGTCTTCGTTCCATTTCCAAATCACTCCTGTCTGTAGAAGATCATTAAGAGGGTGTAGAATAGTTGATAAGTTCGGTAAAAATTTATGATAGTAATTTATTAATCCCAGGAATGACCTTAATTGTGAAACATTTTCAGGTGCTGGGGCTTTTATAACTGCTTCAATTTTTTCAGGTGACTTATGCAACCCTTCCTTATTAATTATGTGGCCACAATATGATATCTGATTTTGGAAAAATTCGCACTTGGGGCGATTTGCTCGTAGGCCCCGTTCTTTCAGCCTAGTGAGCACCTGCTCCAAATTGGCAAGGTGCTCGTTGTCGTTTTCTCCTGTTATAAGGATGTCGTCTAGGTAGCATTGAGTCCCCGGAATCCCTTGCAGGACTTGCTCCATAGCTCTTTGCCAGATAGCTGGAGCTGATACTATTCCAAAAACCAGTTGATTGTACTGGTACAGGCCTTTGTGTGTGTTTATTGTGAGATACTTTTTAGAGGTCTCCTCAACCTCCATCTGTAGATATGCCTGTGCCAAGTCAATTTTTGTGAAACGTTTCCCTCCGGATAGTGAGGCGAAAATATCTTCTATCCTCGGAAGAGGATACTGTACCGTGTGAAGGACCGGGTTTACAGTCACCTTAAAGTCTCCACAGATGCAAATTTTTTTCTGTTCCTCAGAGTTATTTTTCAATGTTTTTTCATGACTGGAACGATGGGTGTTGCCCATTCGCTCCAATCTATTTTGGATAATACGCCTGCCTTTTCCAAATTCTTCAGCTCTGCCTCGACTGCCGGACGTATTGCGTATGGCACCGGTCTTGCCTTAAAAATTTTTGGAATTGCTGTATCTTCCACTTTTATTGAGGCGGTGATGCCTTTCAAGGTTCCAAGTTTCTCTTGAAACACTTCTTTGGCATTGGCCAAGATGTCTTTTAATCGTTCAGGTATGATGTCATCATTGTTTTTTTCCTTACTGGTCACCGTCAGTGCCTGAATGGAGTGCCAGTCTAAACGTATCTTCCTTATCCATTCATGTCCCAACAACGGTGGACCACCATCTTGTAGAATGTATAAATACAACTTTTGTATTTCTTTGCCGTTGTATACCACAGGCACCCTTATTTTTCCTTTGGGGTAGACTTTCTGCCCCGTATATGTTTTTAAGATAATGGATGTGTCTTTTAGAGGTATATGCGAAAATAGCCTCTCGTAATCTCGTCGATTTATTACGGTTAGAGCTGATCCTGTATCTAGCTCCATTTTAACTGGGGACCCTGCTATTGTGAGGGTAACCCAAATGGTTTGGTAATCCTCTTTGGCAAGTACATTATGTAATTTGAGACAGCTTAGTCTCTTGTTTCCGGAGTCGCTATCGCTATTCTGGTCTTCGGAGCTATTGTCCGTCATCATTTGTACCTTCCTGTACTTTTCTTTATTGACTTTTTGTTTTCTGTCAGTGGATTTATTTTGTCCAGATTGGCATACCCGTGCAATGTGTCCAATCTTACCACATTGCCTGCATGCTTTGCCCTTGAACCAGCAGTCCCTCTGGTTATGGGTGGATCTGCCGCAGCGATAACATCTTCCGAACTCCTGTGTCATTTTATGGGTGCCGAAGTCCTGTGTCTCTTGTTGTATCTCTGCAGCTCCTTTTGCTGCTGCTTCGTATGATACAGCCATACTGAAAGCTTTGTCCAATGTTAAATCTTTTTCAGAAAGCAGTTTTTTTTGTGTTCCTTCACTTAAGAGACCGCAAACAAATTTGTCTCGAAGATAATCCGATAGTCCTGCTCCGAATTGGCAGTACTTTGATAGCTTTCTTAATTCGGTTAGGTAATCAGCGTTACTTTCATTCTTGTGTTGATTTCTCTTGAAGAACTTGAATCGTTCCGCGATCAGCAGCGGTGTTGGGTTTAAATGCTCCTGCAGGGTATCAACAATTTCTTTAAAAGTCTTGTCCTTTGGTTTGGCTGGAGTGATTACATTTCGTAACAGCCCGTATGTCTTCGCGCCCATTAAGTTCAGAAGTACTGAAGCTTTTTTTTCATCTGTTATTCCATTTGCAGTGCAATAAACCTCTACTCTTTCCACGTATGTGGTCCAATCTTCTATTTCACCATCAAAAGCCGCAATATTACCAGATTTAGGCATTTCAGAAAAGATATGGCGCTTCCCGCGCTTTTTTTTTCTCTCTGTAGCAACGATATGGCGCTTCCCGCGCTTTCCGCCGCTGCTACCGATAACAACACTGTTTTACTGTGGTTTCAGTTTATTCACTGTTGGAGACTCGTTCCCGACAGAGGTCTAAACGCTGACCTGCTTGCCGCGCCGGCCGTCTCTCGAGTGCACCCTCCCAGTCCGTTATTGCTTGACTCCGATTTTGCTGCCTGTCTCAGCTGTAGAGCCCGCCGCTGGAGCTCCAGCCTGATGCCCAGGAAGGATTAGCGCAGTACCTGTCACCAGCTTGGCCAGCTGGTGAAACCACAGTTTCTCTTACTTCCTTGAGTCTTCTGGACGCTGGAGGAATCGATGTCCTTGAGGTGCTGCCGAATTGCAGGTAAGTCCGTTTCCACTTCGTCGCCACTGTAGTGTCCGTGTGTAGATAAAGACACTGAAGACAGGAGTTGGTTCATAGGTATTTACTAAGCAAGTCTGGGGGGGGGTTTCTAAAGGATATACACAATACACAGGCTTATATAGCCCAAGTGGCAATTACCGGCATTACGCTCACCTGGGGCTCTTAAAGGCACATACACCATAATTGCTCTTAAAGGCACATACACCACAGGAAGGAATCACTATAATACAGAGAAATGATATTGGTTCAAAGGAGCAGGATAGTGAAACAGTTTGGGTGGAGATAAGGAATAATAAGGGGAAAAAACACTAGTGGGCGTAGTCTATAGGCCTCTGAACAGTTGCAACTCTGTTGGACGGAGAATTAATCAGGGAATAGTTGAGGCTTGTAATAAGGGAACAGCTATAATTATGGGGGATTTTAACTATCATATTAATTGGACAAATCAAATTGGGCAGGGCTGCCTTGAGGATGAGTTCATTGAGTGTATTAGGGATGGGTTTCTTGAGCAGTATGTAACTGAACCGACCAGGGGGCAAGCAACCTTAGATTTGGTCCTGTGTAATGAGACAGGATTAATTAAAAATGTCCTAGTAAAGGATCCCCTTGGAATGAGTGACCATAACATGGTTGAATTCCATATTCAATTAGAGGGTGAGAAGGTTGGATCTCAAACAAGCGTGCTGAGCTTGAATAAAGGAGACTATGAAGGTATGAGAGCGGAATTGATTAGAGTGGACTGGGAAAATAGATTAAAGGGTAAGATGGTACATGATCAGTGGTGTACATTTAAGGAGTTATTTTACAACTTCCAAAAAATATATATTCCACTGAGGAAAAAATGGTGTAAAAGAAAAGATAGCCATCCGTGGCTAAGTAAAGTAATTAAGGATAGTATCCAACTAAAAACAAGGGCACATAAGGTAGCCAAATCTAGTGGGAGGATAGAGGATTGGGAAGTATTTAAAAGACAGCAAAAAATAACTAAAAGATTGATTAAGAAAGGGAAGATAGATTATGAAAGTAAATTAGCAAAAAATATAAAAACAGATAGCAAAAGTTTCTATAGTTATATAAAAAGAAAAAGGGTGGCTAAAGTAAATGTTGGTCCCTTAGAGGATGAGACCGGGAAATTAATGGTGGGAAACATGGAGATGGCAAAAACGCTGAACAAATATTTTGCATCAGTCTTTACGGTAGAGGACACTAAGAATATCCCAACACTGGACAAACAGGGGGCTCTGGGGGGGAGGAGCTAAATACGATTAAAATCACTAAGGAAGTGGTACTTGGTAACATAATGGGACTCAAGGCGGATAAATCCCCTGGACCTGATGGCTTACATCCTAGGGTCTTGAGGGAAGTGGCGTTAGGGATTGTGGATGCGTTGGTAATAATTTTCCAAAACTCCCTGGACTCAGCAAAGGTCCTGGCAGATTGGAAAACTGCTAATGTAACACCCTTCTTTAAAAAGGGTAGTAGGCAGAAGGCTGGAAACTATAGACCTGTTAGCCTAACATCTGTGGTTGGTAAAATGTTAGAGTCCATTATTAAGGAGACAGTAACAGGACATTTGGATAAACATAATTTAATAGGACAAACTCAGTATGGTTTCATGAAGGGGAAGTCATGTTTGACAAATTTGCTTGAGTTCTTTGAGGAAGTAACATATAGGGTGGATAAAGGGGAACCAGTGGACGTAGTGTATTTAGACTTCCAAAAGGCATTTGACAAGGTGCCACACAAAAAATTATTGCTCAAGATAAAAAATCACGGGATTGGGGGTAATATTCTGGCGTGGGTGGAGGATTGGCTCTCTAATAGAAAGCAGAGAGTTGGGATAAATGGTTCGTTCTCAGACTGGCAATCAGTAACTAGTGGTGTTCCGCAGGGGTCAGTGCTGGGTCCCCAACTCTTTACAATCTATATTAACGATTTGGAGGAGGGGACCGAGTGTAACATATCAAAGTTTGCAGATGATACAAAGATGGGAGGGAAAGTAGTGAGTGAGGAGGACATAAAAAACCTGCAAAGGGACATAGACAGGCTAAGTAAGTGGGCAGAGATTTGGCAGATGGAATACAATGCTGGAAAGTGTGAGGTTATGCACTTTGGCAGGAAAAATCATAGAGCAAGTTATTATCTTAATGGCAAGAAACTGGAAAGTACTGTAGTACAAAGGGATCTGGGGGTCCTGGTGCACGAAACTCAAAAAGTTAGTATGCAGGTGCAGCAAGTGATCAAGAAGGCCAATGGAATGTTGGCTTTTATTGCTAGGGGTGTAGAATATAAAAACAGGGAGGTATTGCTGCAGTTATACAAGGCATTGGTGAGACCGCACCTGGAATACTGCATACAGTTTTGGTGTCCATACTTAAGAAAAGACATACTTGCTCTCGAGTCAGTACAAAGAAGGTTCACTCGGTTAATCCCGGGGATGAGGGGGTGGTCATATGAGGAGAGGTTGAGTAGATTGGGACTCTACTCATTGGAGTTCAGAAGAATGAGAGGCGATCTTATTGAAACATGTAAGATTGTGAAGGGGCTTGATCGGGTGGATGCGGTGAGGATGTTCCCAATGATGGGTGAAACTAGAATTAGGGGGCATAATCTTAAAATAAGGGGCTGCTCTTTCAAAACTGAGATGAGGAGAAACTTCTTCACTCAGAGGGTGGTAGGTTTGTGGAATTTGCTGCCCCAGAAAGCTGTGGAAGCTACATCATTAAATACATTTAAAACAGAAATAGATAGTTTCCTAGAAGTAAAGGGAATTAAGGGTTACGGGGAGCGGGCAGGAAATTGGACATGAGTCTAGGTTCGGAATGGTCATGGCCCTGTGGGTGGTGGAGCGGGCCCAGGGGCCATGTAGCCTGGTTCTGCTCCTACTTCTTGTGTTCTAATTCTGTGTTAGATTTCAGGAGATGGTTTTATTCCTGTTCCTGGCTGGGATGGAGATCGCCTTTACAGACGGTAAGTACTGTAGAAAATATAGGGACAGAGTGATCTCCTGGACGAATTTCGATCGCCTAGATGGGTCGGAGAGGAATTTCCCAGATTTTTTCTCCCAAATTGGCCATTGGGTTTTTTAACTGGATTTTCGCCTCTCCCGGGAGATCATATGGGTTCGGGTGGGATGGAGAGTAATAGAAGATTTGAGGTTAGGATCAGATTAGCCATGATCTTATTGAATGGTGGAGCAGGCTCGAGGGGCCGATTGGCCTACTCCTGCTCCTATTTCTTATGTTCTTATGAAGTAATCATTGCTGTCTCATTGCACAGATGATCTGACACTCATCATTATCCTCATTGAAAGTGTATTAGCTATTCCAGGCTGCCAGCCATAGCATACAAGATTACTGTCGATATGAACAGAGAAATCCTTTTAATTTGTTAAAATACATAATTGGATTGTCAAAGTTTTAGTGAAACTGTAATTTTTCTTCATAGAATCAAAGGAAAATATTGATGGGTTTGGTATTGGGTCATTCACATATTCATTTGTAAAGAATCCGAGGTGGGAAAATTAATTGCATATTAAAATTAATCTGCCAGTCAGAAGGGTTTATAAAGCTAAAATAATGAAAAAATGCATTTGATTTTGAAATAACATCAATTGCAATGATTTTAATGCTCTTCATGACTCACAGATGTGATATAGGGGGCAAAATTCCCATTGTGAGCGCCTCCGGTGGGAGGAGAAATGTAAGCTCTCTTTTCCTGCTCTTTCTCATACAAGAGCGAAGAGCATTGGTACAATCCGAGGAGGCAGAGATGGCCCAATGACTATTCTCAGAATAAGGCATAGACCAGCTTTTCACACCGCCCCCCTCCCCCGCCCAAGGCGTTAACTGCACCTCCCGTGAAATTCCGTGGGAGGTTAGCAGCAGCGCTACTGAGTATCGCCCCGATCTTCTGCACCCGGAGCCGTGCCGGGCGATGTTACCAACTGCTGCTGGGGTTGCTAACAGTGAGACCAGCCGCTCACGGGGCACCATTTAAAAGGTGCGGTGGCCCACCGACAAGAAAAAAATTGCTGATTTAAAAAAAAAATTCTGAGCACCGGACATGGGCTGAGCGCCGCGATCGGTCAGCCCGGCACTCAGCTTGCATGCCGGGCTGATTGCATGGCACTCCTGCACCCCGGTGCTCCAGCAGGTGCCAAAAAAAATGCAGAGCTTGCAGCGGGGAGACCTTCCCTTTAATTGAGGGAAGAGCCCCTGCAACACGGCAGTGCCATGCGTGGTCACACATGACGCTGCTGAGCATACCGCCCCGGATCAGAACATTCCCCACCTCTTGCACTCCAAGAGACAAGTCGAGCACTTGATTTAGTGCTCCACTTCCCTGTTGGAGCAAAAAATGGGAACTTCTCAAATGTTTGAAAAGGTTAGCGCCTGGCTCTAACTTTTCAAACATTTTTCACTTGGTGCCCCAAATGGCCCTCTAGGGAAATATCTCCCCCATAGTGTTTTGCATGTTCTGCTCAGTAATCCGATGATTTGTGGTACAATAACAATTTAAACTGGTGGTGATAATGAATCACAGGCGCCTGAAACAACCTATTTTAATTAAAGTGTCTGGCTGGAATAAAAAGACAAATATTTCCAATAAGGGAGATTGATTCATTTTCTCTGTTCCATGCCTTTGTCCACAGCCATTTTGCAGTCGAATTTAAAGTGAATTATTCTCATACATCCCTGTTTCAAAGTAATTTCTGTATGTATGGTACAAAAATGTTTTATTTATATAACTGTCCACACCAACTAAATATCACAGATCATAAGTATTGAATTTCACACCCTATTCCATTTAATCAACTCTCTTGCTTTGTCTCTTTTCCCCATTATATTTCTGCTATCTCGTTAATACATGTAAATGGTAATAGCTCTATTCCAAGTGTAAAGGTTACTTTCTGTATGAATGCACAGATGATGTAAAACCAACAGAATCTCACCATAACGGTGGCATAGTGGTTAGCACTGTTGCCTCACAGCGCCAGGGACCCGGGTTCAAATCCGGCCTCGGGTGACTGTCTGTGTGGAGTTTGCACATTCTCCCCATGTTTGCGTGGGTTTCCTCCGGGTGCTCCGGTTTCCTCCCACAGTCCAAAGATGTGCGGGTTAGGTTGATTGGCCATGATAAAAAAATTGACCCTTAGTGTTAGGGGGGATTAAATACGTGGGGTTACGGGGTTACGGGGATAGAGCTTGGGTGGGATGGCTGTCGGTGTAGGGACCGGGTGCTAGGGTTTGGATGATCAGCCATGATCTCGTTGAATGGCGGAGAAGGGCCGAATGGCCTACTCCTGCTCCTATCTTCTATGTTTCTATGTTTCTATAACGCCTTCAGTCTTAACTTAGTCCTCCTATTTATAATTTAAAAAAAACAAATTTGCCATCACCTAAATTATTAATTCTAGATTTAGCTGTACTTCCCTCCTACCCATTTGACCTCCTCCTAGATTGCTCAATTAAAAATGAACCAGACAGCAATTAATAATGAATTCCATTTTAGTAATTAAAATGAATAAAATTGTGCCCACTACTTAGATGACTGTAAAGTTCTCTCACCTTTTGTTAAGTAATCACCTAAGTTTTATAATGAATGTTCAACTCATCTGAAAGATGGTCCCTTTTAAATGAGAAACTGGTGAAATAATGAATATTAGTAATGTAAATTGAAACTACAGGGAAAAAAATGTGATATTAGAGCTGCCTTTACCGATAAATTCACATTATGGCAAAAAAAACTCACTCACGTAATCTTTTCTTGAAGGCGATACTACTTGTTAAGATATTTTCACCTATTCCCATTCTGGTGTGACCAGCACAGGGGTGGATAAGGAAGAAATGGCTGAAGTGAATTGTAAAGTGCTATCCTAGCTCTGTATAATCTTTTGGTAGCACTCTCTCCTCCGAGTCAGAAAGTTGTGGATTCAAATCCCTCTCCAGAGACTTGAGCATAAAATCTAGGCTGACACTTCAGTGCAGTGCTGAGGAAGTGCTGCACTGTCGGAAGTGCCATCTTTCGGATGAGATGTTAAACAGAAGGCCCCATTTACCCTCTCAGGTGGACATAAAAAATCCCAGGGCCCTGTTCCGAATAAGCGCAGGGGAGTTCTCCCCGGTGTCCTGCCAGACATTTACCCCTCAAGCACCATCACTCAAACAGATTATCTGGTCATTAGCACATTGCTGTTTGTGGGAGCTTGCTGTGTGTAAATTGGCTGCCGGGTTTCCTACATTGCAACAGTGACTACACTTCAAAAGTACTTCATTGGCTGTAAAGCACTTTGGGACATCCTGAGGTCATGAAAGGCGCTATACAAATGCAAGTCTTTCTTGCTTTCTTTTTCAAGCTGTACTGTTTCTGAGGATTGGAAATGGTTTCAAGGAGACCAGTGTGACCAAGGCCTTGGACAACGTGGACCACTTTTCATACCTCGGGAGCCTGCTGTCAACAAGGGCAGATGTCGACGACGAAGTCCAACACCGCCTTCAGTGTGCCAGTGCAGCCTTCGGTCGCCTAAGGAAGAGAGTGTTTGAAGACCAGGACCTCAAACCCGGCACTAAGCTCATGGTCTACAGAGCAGCAGTGATACCCGCCCTGCTGTATGCCTCAGAGACATGGACCATGTACAGCAGGCACCTCAAAGCACTGGCGAGGTAACACCAACGCTGCCTCCGCAAAATCCTGCAAATCCATTGGCAGGATAGGTGTACCAACGTCAGTGTTCTTGCTCAGGCCAACATCCCCAGCATCGAAGCTTTGACCACGCTCAATCAGCTCCGATGGACGGGTCACATTGTCTGCATGCCTGATACGAGACTCCCAAAACAAGTGCTCTACTCGGAGCTCCGGCACGGCAAGAGAGCCCCAGGTGGGCAGAGGAAACGCTTCAAGGACACCCTCAAAGCCTCCTTGAAAAAGTGTAACATCCCCACCGACACCTGGGGATCCCTGGCCCAAGACCAGACAAAGTGGAGGAGGAGCATCCGGGAAGGCGCCGAACACCTCGAGTCTCTTCGCCGGGAGCAAGCGGAAGCCAAGCGCAGGCAGCGCAAGGAGCGCACGTCAACTCAAGCACCCCACCCACCCGCCCATTCAACCACCGTCTGCCCCACCTGTGACAGAGACTGTAAGCCCCGCATTGGACTCATCAGTCACCTGCGAACTCATTTTTAATGTGGAAGCAAGTCATCCTCGGTTCCAAGGGACTGCCTAAGAGAAGAGAGAGTGACCATTGAAACTCTTCCAGAATGCAACTTTGCAGATCCTATGCTATGAGGTGCTGGAGAGAAAGATGATCATTTTTGAAGTCGAGGGGGTGCCTCCATTGAACAGTAATGCAAGAGCAGTCTGTATGGAGGTAGTAAAAAGAGTGAATGCTGTTTCACTTGTGACCGGATCCTAAAAGCAGATGAGAAAGAAAGGAAAATGTGCTCATACCTTGCTTAATTTTACAATGTAGCCGTACAATGCATCTTAACAGCACTTTACCGTGTTGTGTGGCACTACCACCGTGCTAAATGGGACAGATTTCGAACAGATCTGACAACTCAAAACTGGACATCCATGAGGCGCTGTGGGCCATCAGCAGCAGCAGAATTATATTCAACCACAATCTGTAACCTCATGGCCCGGCATATCCCTCACTCTACCATTACCATCAAGCCGGGAGATCAACCCTGGTTTAACGAAAAGCGCAGGAGAGCATGCCGGGAACAGCACCAGGCATACTGAAAAATGAGGTGTCAACCTGGTGAGGCTACAACACAGGACTACTTGCATGCCAAACAACGGAAGCAACATGCGATAGACAGAGCTAAGCGATCTCACAACCATCGGATCAAATCAAAGCTCTGCAGTCCTGCCACATCCAGTCGTGAGTGGTGGTGGACAATTAAACAGTTAACAGGAGGAGGAGGCTCCAAAAATATCCCCATCCTCAATGATGGTGGAGCCCAGCACGTGAGTGCAAAAGACAAGGCTGAAGCATTTGCAACTATCTTCAGCCAGAAGTGCCGAGTGGATGATCCATCTCGGCCTCCTCCTGAGGTCCCCAGCATCACAGATGCCAGTCTTCAGCCCATTCAATTCACTCCACGTGATGTCAAGAAACGGCTGAAGACACTGGATACTGCAAAGGCTATGGGCCCTGACAACATTCCGGCAATAGTACTGAAGACTTGTGCTCCAGAACTAGCTGCGCCCCTAGCCAAGCTGTTCCAGTACAGCTACAACACTGGCATCTACCCGGCAATGTGGAAAATTGCCCAAGTATGTCCTGTCTATAAAAAGCAGGACAAATCCGACCCAGCCAATTACCGTCCCATCAGTCTACTCTCAATCATCAGCAAAGTGATGGAAGGTGTCGTCGACAGTGCTATCAAGCGGCACTTACTCAGCAATAACCTGCAAACTGACACCCAGTTTGGGTTCCGCCAGGGCCATTCAGCTCCTGACCTCATTACAGCCTTGGTCCAAACATGGAGAAAAGAGCTGAACTCAAGAGGTGAGGTGAGAGTGACTGCCCTTGACATCAAGGCAGCATTTGATCGAGTGTGGCATCAAGGAGCCCTAGCAAAACTGAAGTCAATGGGAAAACTCTCCATTGGTTGGAATCATACCTAGCACAAAGGAAGTTGGCTGTGGTTGTTGGAGGTCATTCATCTCAATCACATGACATCACTGCAGGAGTTCCTCAGGGCAGTGTCCTAGGCCCAACCATCTTCAGCTGTTTCATCAATGACCTTCCCTCCATTATAAGGTCAGAAGTGGGGATGTTCGCTGATGATTGCACACTGTTCAGCACCATTCGAGACTCGTCAGATACTGATGCAGTCCGTGTCCATATGCAGCAAGACCTGGACAACATTCAGACTTGGGCTGACAAGTGGCAAGTAACATTCGCACCACACAAGTGCCAGGCAATGACCATCTCCAACAAGTGAGACTCTAACCATCTCCCCTTAACATTCAATGGCATTACCATCGCTGAATCCCTCACTATCAACATCCTGGGGGTTACCATTGATCAGAAACTGAACTGGACCAGTCATATAAATACTGTGGCTACAAGAGCAGGCCAGAGGCTGGGAATTCTGCGGCGAGTGTCTCACCTCCTGACTCCCCAAAGCCTTTCCACCATCTACAAGGCACAAGTCAGGAGTGTGATGGAATACTCTCCACTTGCCTGGATGAGTGCAGCTCCAACAACACTCAAGAAGCTCAACACCATTCAGGATAAAGCAGCCCGCTTGATTGGCACTCCATCCACCACCTTCAACATTCACTCCCTCCACCACCGGCGCACTGTGGCTGCAGTGTGTACCATCTACAAGATGCACTGCAGCAACTCGCCAAAGCTCCTTCAACAGCACCTTCCAAACCCGCGACCTCTACCACTTAGAAGGACAAGGGCAGCAGACGCATGGGAACATCACCACCTACAAGTTCCCCTCCAAGCCACACACCATCCTGACTTGGACCTGTATCGACGTTCCTTCACTGTCGCTGGGTCAAAATCCTGGAACTCCCTTCCTAACAGCATTGTGGGTGTACCTACACCATATGGACTGCAGCGGTTCAAGAAGGCGGCTCACCACCATCTTCTCAAGGGCAATTAGGGATGGGCACTAAATGCAGGCCTAGCCAGCGACGCCCACATCCCATCAATGAATTAAAAAAAATAAAAAAACATCAAGATGGAGAATGTACAGCACTCTGGAACTGCTCATGTACTTTTCAACTGCACAGATATACTCATGTTTCAGCACTGTACGCTGTTTTGCTGCCATGTCAATTCATTTATACTGTGGCCCATTAAATGTGGGAAGGATCAAACACCAAGTTCACAGTTAACACAAGGTACCTCTGTGCTGCATGCTCACAGACTTAAATAAGCTGGCCAGTGACTGGGGTTCTCTTCTGCCACCAGTTGAAGCAGCTTCCCTTCTTCTCCACCTGAACCATGGCAATACGCTCTTGGCTGGACATGACTGTGCAAGGTGCATTAGATTGCAATTATTTTGGAGAAGTGAGTTTTTTTTCTGCAGGTTGCCTCTGACCTTGCCATATGCCCTCCAGAACAACTGGTTAGAGAGGATGATCAGTAGGATACTCAATTGTCCTATTTAGACTGAGCTCATTTACAGTTCCCTTGGCTAATACCTAAATGGCAGAAACAATGCAAGTTTAAGAAGGTGTGAATAACTGCAGCACTGAAATCCAAGGTCACCATGAAATAAACAATGAAATCAGCGGTTTAATATGCAGCTTTTTGATGGAACTAGCAAAAAGTTTCCTTTTTAAGGAACCGGAACCAGGCTAAACATCAAGCATGGAGCACTGGGGGTGTTGTTTAAGTCCTATGATCACATTGTAAGGCAATTGTAGTGTATGTACCTTTAAGAGAGAACTACTTTTACAGCTTCTGTATACTGTAGTACCGGCTGTGACCACACCTGTGTATAAGCCTTGAGCATGTCTCTGTACCCCCAGTCTTGAGACTACCCTACTCCAGTAAGCACCTGTTGATTGTTAAGTTACAGCATCCGTGTAGTTATTTCAAAACATCATACTCTCAGAATCACGGATCTAACAGTGGCGACGAGTGTCGATTCGAATCTACCTGCAACTCTGCATTTCCCTTCAAGGATTCGCTCCGGGAGGGCGGTGGAAGAAAATCGAGGCCAGAAGCACGGGCGTCGACCACGAGCAACCGCCCAGTCGTCCGGCAGAGAGTGAACATCGCAGGGGAGGCTGTTGAGAGCCGGGCTTGGTTCCCCAGCCACGACGATCCAGCAACAGACTGACAACAGGTACAGCGCAGCACCTTCCCAGACAGCGGCGGCTGGAGCCAATCGACGGCAGAGAAAAAGCCGAGCAGCGTCGACGGGGTAAGAGAGAGGGTGAAGCGCACAGGGCGCAGCCGGGGGTTGAAAACCGAGCGCCGTCGAGGAAAAACAAAAGAGAGAGAGAGCGGGTAAAGCAGCAGCCGGGTTCAGGACCGAGCGGCGGAAACGGGAAAGGCGCACGGAAAAAAAAACGCGCAGAGCACAGCCAGGGCTCAAGGGCTGAACAGTGTCCGTGGGGAGAAGAAGGGAGAGCATGGGAGACGCCATTGAGCCGCGGAGAAGAAGGGAGAGCGCGGGAGATGCCATTTTTAGAAGCCGCAGCGGAGAAGAAGGGCGAGCGCGGGAAGAAAGGAAAGCGCGGGAGACGCCATTTTGTGCCAGCGGAGAAGAAGGGAGAGCGTGGGAGACGCCATTTTTGACAGTTAAATCACACCCAGGGATGCCAAAGAGTGGCAGTATCTCTACGTTCGACAATGAAGTCGAAGATTGGGCGACATATGTGGAACGTATTGAGGTGTACTGCAGGGCGAATTAAGTGCCAGATGCTAGGAAAGCACTGGTTTTGTTAAATTCCATGGGTGCAAAAACTTATGGTTTACTGTGAAACCTAATAACCCCAGAGAAGCTCGTGAATAAGAATTTCGAAAGCATAGTAGAAATCTTACAGGACCACTTAAACCCCACACCGCTGCTGATAGCAGAAAGATTTAAGTTCCACAAAAGGAACCAGCATAAAGACAAAAGTAATGCTGAGTACTTAACGGAACTGCGCAAGCTATCGAAACACTGCCAGTTTGGAGTGGGACTAGCAGATGCGTTAAGGGACAAGTTTGTGTGTGGGCTTCAAAGTGAAGGAACCCAGAAACGGCTTCTATCAGAAAAGGGTCTTACCCTGGACAAGGCTTTCAGCATGGCAGTATCACACGAAGCAGCCGCAAGGGGTGCTGCAGAGATACAACGGAGACCACAAGAATATGGCACCAATGAAATGTCATATGGAACAGGGAAGGTTATCGCTGCAGCAGGACAACACACGACCAGAAGGATTGTTGGTTCAAGGACCAAGTGTGCAGACAGTGTGGAAAAGCAGGACACATAGCAAGAGTCTGCAGGTCAGGGAAGAAAACCAACAGCAAGAAATCTCCACAGGAGAAGTACAAAAATGTACATAAGGTGATGGACAGTAGTTCAGATGAACAGAAAAGTGATACAGACTCCGGAAGCAAGGAGCTGGGTTGTCTGAAACTACATAAGGTAACCAAAATGGAGGATCACCAGACTATCTGGGTCACACTCAAGATAGACGGAGTCCAAGTGAAAATGGAATTGGACACAGGATCAGCCCTAACAGTCATAAACCAAAGGGACTGCAAGCGGCTATTTTCACACATACCCTTGAAAGCTACAGAGATTGTCTTGAAGACGTACACGGGGCAAAAAGTCTACCCCAAAGGAAAAATAAGGGTGAAAGTGATATACAAAGGCCAGGAAATACCTAAAATGGACCTATATGTATTGCCAGATGGAGGACCACCACTACTAGGACGTGAATGGATCCGGAAGATACAATTAGATTGGCATTCCATACAGGCACTGAAGGTTGAGGCCAAAAAGGATGATGACGTCACACCTGGACGACTGTCAAAAATGCTAACTGATGCAAAAGAAGTGTTCCAGGAGGGACTCGGAACACTAAAAGGCATAACAGCAATGATTAAAATAGAGGAAAATGCAAGCCCAAAGTTTCTTAAGGCCAGACCAGTGCCTTATGAGATCAGACCAGCCGTCGAAGCAGAGCTGGAAGGGTTGGAACGTTCAGGAGTACTGTCCAAAGTAGACTGGAGCGAGTGGGCTACACCCATTGCTCCTGTAATGAAGAGGTCGTTGAATAATACGCCTGGGGAACAAAAGAAGGTCCGCATCTGTGGGCATTTTAAGGTGACAGTGAACCCAGTCCTTCACACGGTACAATATCCGCTTCCACGAATTGAGGATATTTTCGCCTCACTATCTGGAGGTAAACGCTTCACCAAAATTGATCTAGCCCAGGCGTACTTGCAAATGGAGGTAGAAGAAGCCTCGAAACAATACCTCACGATCAACACTCATAAAGGTCTCTACCAATACAACCGGCTGGTGTTCGGGGTAGCATCGGCTCCGGCTATTTGGCAAAGGGCGATGGATCAAGTCCTGCAAGGGATTCCAGGGACCCAGTGTTATTTGGACGACATCCTGGTCACGGGCGAAAATGACAGTGATCACCTCGCCAACCTGGAGAAGGTGCTCACTAGATTAAAGGAATATGGGCTACGAGCTAATCGCCACAAGTGCGAGTTTTTCCAGAAGCAGATCTCGTATTGTGGCCACTTTATCAATGAAGAGGGGTTACATAAGTCCCCTGAAAAGATTGAGGCAGTAGCCAAGGCTCCAGCACCGGAAAATGTGTCACAACTGAGGTCGTTCCTCGGGCTGGTAAACTACTACCATAAGTTCTTACCAAATTTGTCTACGGTATTACACCCACTGAACACCCTACTGCAAACAGGGGTACCATGGAAGTGGAACGACGAACGTAGACGAGCTTTCCAGAAGTGTAAAGAATTGATCACATCAAAAGAGGTGTTGGCCCATTTCAACCAAGCACTACCAATTTGTTTGGCATGTGATGCATCACCCTATAGCATTGGAACGGTGCTGTCGCACAAATTCCCAGATGGGTTGGAGAGGCCAGTAGCCTTTGCGTCTTGGTCACTAACCTCAGCCGAGCGCAACTACGCCCAGATTGACAGGGAGGCCCTCAGCCTAGTATGGGCAGTAAAAAAATTCAAGCACTATCTGCATGGGCAGAAGTTCACCTTGCTGACTGACCACCAACCACTTGTCTCCATCTTTAATCCAAAGAAGGGCGTTCCGGTGATGACTGCACAACGGTTACAAAGATGGTCCCTTTTTCTAGGGGCGAACCAATATGAAATAGAATATAAAGGCACAAAACAGCATGGAAACGCTGATGGGCTATCACGCCTGCCACTGCCTACTGTTGAGGAAGCACCAGCAGTGGACCCTATCGAGATATTTTATTCGTCAATAATTGAACGATTGCCAGTAACTAACGCGGATATAGAGAAGGAGACCCACAATGATCCGACACTGTCTCGGGTATATGATTTGACGGTGAGGGGATGGCCAACACATGGCGACTCACTGTTGCCAGCATTCTCATCCAGAAGAGAACAGCTGTCAGTATGCCAGGGGACAGTGATGTGTGGATCCCGAGTGGTGATTCCACCCAAGTTAAGGGAGAGAGTGCTAAATGAGCTTCATGAAGGTCATCTGGGAGGGGTGAAAATCAAAAGCCTTGCCGGGGTCTGGTTGGTAACTGCATGTGTCGCATTTCTGTAGGCCGGGGATGTGGTGGCCGGGGATCGATCAACAAATCGAGGACCTAACCAAGAGCTGCTCAGGATGCCAGAAGGTCCAAAATGCACCAGCACATGCCCCTCCACACCCATGGGAGTGGCCCTCCTCTCCATGGCAACGGGTGCATATTGATTTTGCTGGTCCATTCATGGACTCAATGTTCTTAATAGCAGTGGATGCTCACTCGAAATGGCCTGAGGTGATAAAAATGTCCTCAACCACTACAGAGAAAATGATTGCAGTCCTACGGACCATATTTGCCAGGAACGGCTTGCCAGAGCAGATTTGCTCTGATAATGGACCACAGTTTGTGTCCGAAGAGTTTTGGAAATTTATGAGAATGAATGGGGTAAGGCATTACACATCCGCCCCGTATAATCCAGCCACAAATGGATTGGCTGAGAGGTTCGTACAAACCTTTAAAAAGGCGATAAATGCCATGTGCGATGATGAAAGTCCACTGCAGCATAAGGTGGACAATTTCCTATTAGCCTACAGAAATGCGACACATGCAGTTATCAACCAGACCCCGGCCATGATGTTCGTTAACCTAAGATTGAGATCTCGTCTGGATTTGCTCAGAACCAATGCGCGAAGAAATGTTGAGGATAAACAATTCCAGCACATCAATGAGAAGCCGACAAGGAGCTTCAATGTAGGACAACCAGTCTTGGCCCGTGACTATCGAACAGAGAAATGGCAACCCGGAACGATTTGCACAAGGCAGGGGCCATTAATGTACACAGTGGATGTCGGGGAGAACATTGTGAGACGCCACGTCGATCAGATCTTAGCGTCACAGGAACGAGTCAACCCCATGTCTCGAGTACCTGGGGACGAACCCGACATACCGGTAGCATCTACCTCAGGACCAGTAGCAGTGGAAACTGATGAACTAACCGACGAAAAGGGGCCAGAATCGCCTCCGCACCAAGAACAAGAACCTCAGGAAAGGCGCTATCCAGAAAGGATCAGGAAGCCACCCCAAAGACTGAATCTATAAATGGACTACTTTTGTTTAATGTGCATGTTAAAGTGTTAATTGTTATTTGAATATTATGGGTACTGCTAATCTAAAAGGGGAGGAATTGTAGTGTATGTACCTTTAAGAGAGAACTACTTTTACAGCTCCTGTATACTGTAGTACCGGCTGTGACCACACCGGTATATAAGCCTTGAGCATGCCTCTGTACCCCCAGTCTTGAGGCTACCCTACTCCAGTAAACATCTGTTAATTGTTAAGTTACAGCATCCGTGTAGTTATTTGAAAACATCATACTCTCAGAATCACGGATCTAACAGCAATGACCTCTTGTTAAAGCCTGAAAAGAAATGTTAATAAGCCTAGCACATGCTTGGTGTGCAGGCTTTCAGCACCACAGTTGCTTCCCCATCATACTGTAGCACATTGGGTGCAATGGGCACACAGCATGCCTCAGCACTTGAGTTGGGCATATTGGGCATATGATTTACATGTGCCCAAAATGTAACGGCACTACAGATGCTGAGCATTGCCTTAGTGCTGTGGAGCCAGGAGGAGAACTGTTACTGCTCCCACCTCCAAATTAAGATAAGTTTTACAAAGAAAAGCCAACCTTTTTGTTGACAGCAGAATAACTAGGCCGCAGCAAACTCCTAAAAGCCTGAGCGAAGCAGGTCTGGCACTTGCTCCATTCAGTGCTGACCAATTTCTTCAAGAGGTGCTTTAATAGGCATTAGACCCCTTATTAACATATTCAAGGGGCTTTTTTTAAGGCGGCCGCCAGGAACGCCTGAATAGTTTCCTCAGCCAATATGGCATCAGACTTATTTCAGGCATCCTTCGGGCGCAGGACATAGACCCATGATAATGGTCCTTTCTGCCACCGTGTAACAAGGACCAATTTCTACCCCTATACCTCACAATTGTCCATTAAGCATCCTCTATTCATGCATCAGTTTCACTCCAAAGATGGTTTATATTTTACCAGCTTTACCCAAGGTCAATATTCTATAAATAACATGTAAAGTACTTTTTTTAAATGTACATTTTTTAAATGTACACATAATTGTGCTTTTTGTTTGCACAGGCGGACTGAGTCTGTGAAGGAATAAGCCATATTTCAGAAAAATACACCATCATATGAACAGAATTCTGATTTTATTAATATATGATATACTGGGTTTAAAAATCTAAAGTCTCGGTGACACAAGCTGTGTCAATACAAGCTTCTGAGATGGGATGGTTTGATAACACAAAAGTTGTAAACACCACAAGCTTTGAATTGGGAATTGGTTAAAAATACTGAAACAATGATCCTATTGAAATAGCAGTTTGGCACTTCCAGAAGGTCTGGAGTTTGGGAGAAACACAATGGAATGACCCAAGTAAAGTGTTATAAACAAACACATTGAACAGTAACACAAACATTAAAAGAGGCATGTGCCTTTGAAAAGATGACATCAAGTAAAAGAAACACCTGCTGGTCAAATAGTTTTTATGCTAAACTTGGAAGGCAGGAGACATAGGCCTAGAAATTCAGTTGTTTGCGCCAGCCGCTAGCGCCTTAGGAGGAGGAGATGTGGGGCGCTAGGCGGCTAGCGGCCGGGCGCAGTGCGATCTGCGCCTCTCCCCAACTTCAGTAAAGATTTAGCGGCGGCGCAAAGCCTTTGCGCGTGCTCAGCTGCGCGCGCAGATCCTGACGTCATTTCATCATGCAACGCCCTTTGTGCGCCCCAAACCGAAAATTCAGTGGCGCCGGCCTATTGCGCGCCTGGCGCCCCTAGCGACTGGTAGAGGGGAACGGTTCCCAGTCGCTGCGGGGCGCGGGGGGCGCTAATTAAAGGGCACTCCTCCTGCAGTAGAAATGGCAGCCATTTTGCAACACTCCTTCTTTGTGAGAGACGGATCTTTGCAGAGAGACAAAGGTAGAGAGCTTTCTGGTTTGGCTCAACACTCGCACAGGTACTTGTGGCTTCAGGCCATAGCTTTGCACTTGTCTTTAACTTCAGAGCCATAGCACTGATTGGAACCATATAATGGGGGCTGCAATGGGTGCAAACGTTGGCCTTCTCCATTGCATTCAAAGGGCTCAGAGATGCCGTGAGAGAGTGGCAGTCATGGCCAGAGGGAGAAGGGGCAACAGGCGTCGGCTAAGGAGGCCTTACCCACCCAGGGTATACCGCCAGCAGTTCCCATATCTGAACATGTCTGACGAGCAGTGTGTTCGGAGGCTGCGATTCCGAAGGGCGGTGGTCACTGAGATCTGCCACCTGCTTCGCGGAGATCTGCAGCCACAGCTGAGGAGCAGGACGTCTCTGTCGGTGGCAGTGAAGGTGACGGTGCCTCTCAACTTCTATGCCACCGGCTCCTTCCAATCCGCTGCTGGGGACATTTCCAACATCTTCCAGTTTGCCGTACATTGCTGCACCCGCCAGGTGACCAATGCCCTTTTCAGAAGGAGACGTCAGTTCATCTTCTCCATGGCCCTTGTCAAGCAGCAACAGCGTGCAATGGGCTTTGCAGCATTAGTGGGCTTCCCCATGGTGCAGGGCGCCATTGACTGCATGCATGTGGCTTTGCGGGCACCTCTAGAGCATGCCGAGGATTACCGCAACCGGAAGGGCTACCATTCGCTCAACGTGGAGTTGGTGTGTGACCACAGGCAGATCATCCTAGCTGTCAATGCCCGCTTTCCAGGCAGCAGCCACGATGCCTTCATCCTGTGCCAGGCTTCTGTGGCAGACATGTTCCAGGCCCAGCCTCACCCACGAGGATGGCTTCTCGGGGACAAAGGCTATCCTTTGTGCACCTGGCTGATGACCCCGCTCCGTGCGCCCAGCACTCCTGCTGAAGAGGGATACAATGACAGCCATCAAGCAACCAGGAACCTCATTGAGCAAACAATCGGCGTCCTGAAGCAACGGTTCCGCTGTCTGGATCGTTCCGGAGGAGCCCTACAGTACTCGCCTGAGCGAGTCTCCCATTTCGTGGTCGTGTGCTGCATGCTGCACAACCTGGCTATCCGCAGGACTCAGCCACTGCCACCAGACATTGGAGGACCACCAGAGGAGGAGGAGGAGGAGGAGGAGGAGGAGGAGGAGGACCAGCACAGGAGGGAGGCAGAAAGTGCAAGGGCCGCCCGTCGGCGGCTTATTGAACGTCGGTTCTAGGCCCCCTCTCAGGGAATGGCACAAGATGAATGTAGCCGCTCCACAAGCCCTCAGCCGAGCAGGGCAACCAGGACTTCCAAAAGAAAGCATGGACAGTGCGATTTAAGAACATTTATTACTTTGATACCTCTGTGCCCTTCCCACATAACAAACTAATGGAGAGAAGCCCCCCCAAAAAACACAAATCGAGCAGTCTCGGCCTTTCAAAAAACACAAATACACCAGTCTCGGCCTTTCAAAAAAACAAATCCACCCTCCCCCTTTAAGAGCTCACCGGCGCCAGAGTGTCTGCCGTCAATCAGCAACTCGCCGCACCTGCGCTGCGCCCGCCCTCGGGGGTTTCGCCCCGGGCCGCCGGCTTAGCGCCTAATGATAGTCGTGCATCGCCTGTTTTAGCGCAGCAACAACCTCTTGGGGCGATGCCACTGAATATCGGCGAAGGTGGCGCGAAGTTGCGCCGGGCGCAAACTTTAGCGGCCGCCCGGCTGTAGCGCGCCAAACGTGGCTATACTGAATTTCTAGGCCATAATTCTTAAATACAACCATTGAGATGGCTAGGAAAGTAAACACCCTAGTTGAAGTGTCTTTAATTTACCTGTTGTAAATATGATACCAACAGAACACTTTGAAGATATGACTTCAATAGATGGCACCAAGCAATCACATGGTTTTTGTATTGAACTTGGAACACCACGGAGACACAACATCTGCTAATAACCAGTTAAGCCAATATTAAGAATTGAATGGTGTCATTCTTATCGAAGGTCTTCCAAAGAGATAAATCTGTTGTAGCCATTTTTTGATAAGTTTTTGGAACACCTAAAGGTAGAGACATAATTATGCATGCAGCAGCTAAATTGACAGTAAGAATAGAAAAAAGTCAACAGAGAGATGACTAGAGATAATTAGCTTACATCAGCAGAAAACTTCAAAGGATAAACCACTAAAAAAGGTATAAAATAGAGTTTTTTCAGATAGACAGTCAGAAGTTGCTGGAAATGGGCAAACGATTCTCAGCTTCAGAACCACTCTGTAAGCCTACAACTCTGAGTCTCGGGTAATCAAGGTATTTGATTTTGGTGGATATCCTGGATTAGAATAATAAGAAATGTAAAAATGTACGAAGTTAAGATTTGAGAATAAGAATCTCTGAGGATAAGAAATGTAAGCTATTTGTTTTTGAACTGTTAATGTTGCGATTGACTCAACAGCTGTTAACTGTATGTCAGCTCTTAAATAAATCTATATATTTTTAGAATTGTCTCAAGTAGTATTTCTGTATCAAACTCGCAAACAACTGAATTTCTAGGCCTATGTCTCCTGTCTTCCAAGTTTAACATAAAGTGATTTTAATCGTGTTTAGCTCCTCCCCCCCTATAGCCCCCTGTTTGTCCAGTGTTGGGGTATTTTTAGTGTCCTCTACTGTAAAGACTGATACAAAATATTTGTTCAGCGTATTTGCCATCTCCATGTTCCCCACTACTAATTTCCCGGTCTTGTCCTCTAAGGGACCAACATTCACTTTAGCCACCCTTTTTCTTTTTATATAACTGTAGAAACTCTTGCTCCAGCTGGACTCCTGGAAGACTTCCAGCATTCGTTAAATTGTACCGCAGCAATAGTCAGTGCCTTCTTGAAAGGAAGGCCAAAACCCTTGTTATATGAAATTATTATTATTAATCAGCTGTTGTTGCTTAGTTGACTATTACTCAGCTTTGGGCCAGCTGTGTGAGGTGTGGGGCACTAAAGACAATGCATTACTGGTGTGTTTGGGAAGCTATTTCAAATTGACTTGAAGGTTAAATGGTTCATTCTCGGGTTGGCAATCAGTAACTAGTGGTGTTCCGCAGGGGTCAGTGCTGGGACCCCAACTCTTTACAATCTATATTAACGATTTGGAGGAGGGGACCAAGTGCAACATATCCAAGTTTGCCGACGATACAAAGATGGGAGGGAAAGCAGTGAGTGAGGAGGACATAAAAAACCTGCAAAAGGACATAGACAGGCTAAGTGAGTGGGCAGAAATTTGGCAGATGGAATATAATGTTGGAAAGTGTGAGGTTATGCACTTTGGCAGAAAAAATCAAAGAGCAAGTTATTATCTAAATGGAAAGAAACTGCAAAGTGCTACAGTACAAAGGGATCTGGGGTTCCTGGTGCATGAAACACAGTAGGTTAGTATGCAGGTACAGCAGGTGATCAGGAAGGCCAATGGAATCTTGGCTTTTATTGCAAGGGGGATGGAGTATAAAAACAGGGAAGTCTTGCTTCAGTTATACAGGGTACTGGTGAGGCCACACCTGGAATACTGCATACAGTTTTGGTTTCCATATTTAAGAAAAGATATACTTGCTCTCGAGGCAGTTCAGAGAAGGTTCACTCAGTTGATTCCGGAGATGAGGGGGTTGACTTATGAGGAAAGATTGAGTAGGTTGGGCCTCTACTCATTGGAATTGAGAAGAATGAGAGGCGATCTTATCGAAACATATAAGATTGTGAGGGGACTTGATCGGGTGGATGCGGGGAGGCTGTTTCCACTGATGGGCGAGACTAGAACTGGGGGCATAATCTTAGAATAAGGGGCTGCCGTTTCAAAACTGAGATTAGGAGAAACTTCTTCACTCAGAGGGTAGTAAATCTATGGAATTTGCTACCTCAGAGAGCTGTGGAAGCTGCGACATTAAATAAATTTAAAACGGAGATAGACAGTTTCCTAGCTGATAAGGGAATTAAGGGTTATGGGGAGCGGGCAGGGAAGTGAGCGTGAGTCTAGGTTCAGATCAGCCATGATCCTATTGAATGGCGGAGCAGGCCCGAGGGGCCGTATGGCCTACTCCTGCTCCTACTTCTTATGTTCTTATGGAGCAACTTAGGAAGAAAATCATAAGAACTGAAATCATCGAGTAGATAAACCAATTTATATTAATAGCATCAAAATTGTTTCTCTGCATTGATTTGAATTGGTGGATAACAATAAACCTAAAATCTACCCCAGTACTTGGCCATCTGTGTGGCCTGTTTCTATTGGTTCCTCAGTCATCATTCCCTTACTTGGCACCATGTATTGTGGGACTCAGGACCACAAGGTACATGTTGCAGAACATAGGAAATAAATATACCAAACAAACAATGTAAGGCCTTGTAAGTTAGAGATTAAAGCAAAAAAATGACAAATGATGGAAATCTGAAATAAAAACCAATTTGCCTGTTATGGGAAACAGTCGGTGTTACAAATTAACTAATACATCGCACATAGAAAAAGCATCCTTTTCAATCCATGTAAAAAATGGAATATATATCCCAGCTAGTGCTAAAATAAAAGGGGCTGAGGTGCTGAGTCTGCACTTCCAGTGGGGATCTTTAACTGCCAGCAGCACTGACATTTGTAACCGTGGTTTCTGCTACACTTCCGGCGAAGTAATGCTGCCGGGGTAGGAGCAGTCCCAAGGAATTTCCCAGCCAATAATTATGCCTTTGCCATGATTTGATTTGGCGGAGAGCTGTAAAAGTAAACCAGGGATGAAGGGTTACAGTTAAAAACAGGAACTTGAAGAGTTAGGGCTTTTTTTTTAAACTAGAGCTGAAAAAGTTAAGGGACAACCTGATAGAAGTCTTCAGGTTTATGAAGAGTTAAGATAAATAGTAATAAGTTGCTTCCATTGGTTGGTTAGATAGTAACAAAAGGGCAAGAATTTAAGATAACCACAAAAATAATTAGAGGGGAGGTTACAAAATAATTCTTTGCACTTGGGGAGTGGTTGGGGGGGGGGGAACGTTAAATTGGATAACCCCCAAAAACGGGTGCAGGGATCGCACTGCGTAATTAACCCGTGCCGGTTGATTGCACTGCAGGTAGGATGCCAACGTTGTACTGCCTGCTCATTTTCAGGATTGCTGCGTGCAGCCAGCGCTCCCTGGGTTGCCGACTGGCTGCATGCATCAGCAGGAGGCCCAATATCATGAGTGCCTGGCCATACTTAAAGCTAGCCTGCACTACTTAAAGTTAGCCTGCACCTGTTAAAGGGGAGGTGCAATGTGACTGCTGGTGGCGCAGAGATCATTCTGAATATTGTGCTGTGGAAGGTTGAAAAATGGCTGACATGGGAAGAGTGCGTGCACCAAGTTTTTTGGATGTTGCACTTGGTTGAAGAGGTGGAAAGAAGGGAAGATATCCTGTATCCTCGAGGGTGGGGGAGGGGCGGAGGCCCTCCAGGCACATGCTCAGAAGACAGCATCAACAGATAGCAGTGGAGGTCAATGGCAGGATTGTAGCCCCAAAGACCTGGATGCGTTGCAGGAAGAAGTTTAATGATCTCACACGAGTTGGCAAGGTCAGGAGTGTATTTTCAAATGCCATATCCTACCAACTGCACTAGCCTCAGCCACTGCTCAGTTCATTACACCCCATCACTCACCTACCAACAATCTCTATTAATCAGGACTCATACCTAACATTCATATGCTTTACCTCACCGTCACATATATAGCACAGTTGCAAGCCTTATACCCACAACTTACAGCTTGAACACACTGGCAGCTATTCTACCATGACAGCCACTGCACCCAAACATATTGCATGACGTTCACCGATGCACTTCTCTTTCTTGCAGATGAAGGCGGTGCACAACAGGAGGCAGTAGGAATTAACGGGTGGGGGTGTGGCATGCCTGCATGTTTTATCCTCCCATGGAGGAGACAGTGCAGACCATTGTGGGAAGAGTCATTGCTGAGAGCTCTTCCCCCCCTCCTCCTCCTCCCTCTTCAGCAGCTTGTCCTGCTCTGTGTGGCCTCTGCTCATTCTCCTAATCATGCTCAATGCCAAGAGGAAGCCCTACTAGGCCACCCATGTCTGGAAGTAACACAAGCCTTTAAGTCACCAAAAAATACTTCAGCACCAGCCAGACCACTCCCTGCAGACGACTGAAACTTTAGACAAGTATGAAAAAGCACCCAAAATGCATAGATTTGCAGCAACAGCCAGAAGAAATAATCTAGGAACTAACCTGCAAGTAGTCGATGATCCCTTTAAATAGCGCTGGTGGTGTGTTCTTCATGCCATTAAACGCATGTTCAGCCGTGTGAAGTTAAGAGAGGACATAGGCTGCAGCTCCAAAATGGCAACACTGGCATTAACTCAGTATTACGCGTTGATCGACGTCATGATCTGTTGGCTCTGCATGCTGCCGGCGGTCTTTAGGTGTGCACACGCAAACACCTTTACAAATATGGCGTCCGGCGCACTTCCCATTGAGGCCTCATAGCACACAGGAAGCGGGCGCTACAGAGTCCAATTTCACCACCAATGTGTTTAGAATGTGGAATTCCCTGTCACAAACAATTATTGAAGTGGAGTCCATAAATTATTTTAAATGAGAATTATGTAATACTTAAAAATGAGGAATAGTAGCTGGCATGATGGTGATCATTTTGACTTTGTGCAATAGTGTAAAATGGAGGTAGCGAGTTGGGAGCCTACACTACTGCACCAAGTCAAAATGACCACCATGAGTGAGCAGGAGAGTGGCAATTAGTCTATCCGGCTCATGTGGAGAAAAATAGCAGTGCTGACTTGTTGGGCTCAGTGGTATATCTCAGTGCTATAACATTCTATGAGCGAAAAATTGAGTCGCGCCCCCTTTGGGGCGGTAACTTCGACGGGGCGCTACTTTTAGTGCCCCGGAAAAATTAGCACCCCCACGACCGAAATTGAGTGGTAGCACCCCAAGAGGGAAGCGGGGCACTACTGGAAGCACCCCGCCTCCCTCTTGGGGCGCTGCGAGGGAATATCGCGGCGCTATGTGCTGCAGCGCGTGTGTCGCGCCGCGGTATTGCAGGCCTTCCGCCCCTTCTTAAAGGGACGGGGCCTTGCGCAGCGTGACCCGGGGCCCAGCTGAGGCCCCGGGGATCAGGAGTGCCAGCAACTGAGCCTGGCACTCAAGAGGAGTGCCGGGCTCATGGAGCGCAGTTGGCACCTTGTGGGGGGGCTGTACAGGAGGCCGGGGACAGCAACGGGGGCAGGTGCTGGCAGGCGGCCAGCAACAAAAATGGCCGCCCGGCACCTCCCCTTTAATTTGCACCGTCCTGGCCGCATGTACGCTCCCCCTGACCCTGTCGGACATAGCGTCCGGCGGTAAGTCAGAGGGCGCTATCGAAGATCGTGGCCGGGGTGCTGCGCATGGCGATGATGTCATCGCCGGAGGTGCAGCGCTGCGTGGCACTAATGCTGAATTTCGCTGGAGGTGTTAGCGGCGCTGCGCCCAGGTGCTAGTTGCTTTGCGCCCTGTTAGCGCCCGAACGGGAGTCACAAATCAACTGAATTTTTCCCCCTATAGAGCCATATAGTCATAACAACACAGAAGGAGGCCATTCGGCCCATCGAGTCCATGCCAGCTCTCTGCAGAGCAATCCAGTCAGTCCCATTCCCCTGCTCTAACCCCATAGCCCTGCAAGTTTATGTCCCTCAAGTGCCTATCCAGTCTCCCCTTGAAAACACTGAGTGTATCCGCTTCCACCACTTCCGTCGGTAGCAAATTCCGGGTTCTCACCACTCGCTATGTAAAAAAGTTTTTCCTCACATCCCCTCTGTATCTCTTGCCCAATACCTTAAATCTGTATCCACATCCTTCCACTCTCTCAATATGTCCTGCCACCTTCAGGGACCTATGGTATGCTTGCAGGATTCAATGCTAATCTGACTCGTTCTACTGTTACATCTACAGATGCATTTTTAAATCAGACATCTTAGTTTAGAAAACTCCATTTCAGGCACTTTTCCTGACCTATTGATTGGGAAATTAAGCTTACTTTATTTGAACAACTATACAACTATACATTCAGCAATTCAAACTAAAGCATGAGCTTTATATTAACTGGAGTCAGTAATGCTCCTGGTCAAAAGAGGTATGTGCAAAACAAAATAAGCATAAAACTGCTTATTTTACAAAATATTCTTTGACATTCAATGCAAAGAGGCTACACATCTGAGAGGAGTGTTTAAAATTATGAAAGGATGGGACTGGGTAGATAGAAGTAGATTGTTTCAAGTATTGGAGGAATCCAGAATGAGGGGCCAAAGATTAAAGATTAAATGTAGAAGATTTAGAACAGAGGACAACAGACGCTTAACACAGAGAATTGTGGAATTCCCTTCCAGGGTGAGTGGTTGAGGTAGAAACTATGGCCCGGAATTTGCGGTCGGGATGATGGCGAACTGGCAGCGTTCACTGTCATTTCGCCTTTGAAACTGACCGTAACTTCAGGATTTGGCGCATGTGGAAATCCTGAAGTTGCGGTCTGTCAATGACAGCTCAGAAACAGATGGCACTGTGCCCCCCCACCCCCGCCCCCCTCCCCCTCCTCCCACAGAGCCGGCAATCTGTGTAATCAGCCAAATCATTGAAATGGACAAAAACTTTGGGGGGAATTTTCCAGGGGGTCAGCGGGCACGATTGGCGGCGGGTTGTGTGGGAAAGTGTTTTTTTTTTTTTGACAGCGGGGTCAACCCGCCGCCACGTGCCTTTATCAAATGTCGGGTCTGTCAGCGCTGAGCAGACCCGATATGCAGCAGTGGGGGAGGCAATTCAGGTCATTATGACCTTAACAGGGGATTAACTACAATTTTGAGCTCACCTTTAGAATTTACCATCTCGCCAATGGGGTCCACGTAGCTCGGAGATCATGTCTGTTAAGCTGGGCGGGAGTTGAATGGCCATGGAATCATCTCATTACTTGACAGCTTGAAATGTGCTAGAAAAGCTCTCATCTCACAGCTGTTTAAATTCCAAGCTCAGAAGTTGTTGCTTACTGCATTTGGAAGACAGATTGAGCTTTATGCAGGTTTAACATGTTTGGAACAAATTCTCTATCCAATGTCACCTCATTGGAACGACCTCTCTCACCACTGACAGATCGCTTCTGTCATCTCAAGTTCACCTGCCATCTATTCCATCAGCACGGGTACGGTTTATACTCTCTCACCTTGGTCCTCAGAATCTGACCATGATCAGCTGCAACACCAGCATCACCAGTCACACCAGCAGCACCAACAACCACACCAACCTTCTCCACAATCACCTGATGCTGCACAGGACACAAGGCATCATCAACACTCGACCACATTGCTGCCCGGGACATCAGGGCTGGCCCCACCATGGCCAGATTTACTTCACTTGACTCTGCACATCCTGGCTGCCACATGATGCTCCACATTGGCACCACCCCACACCAACAACATAAAACATCCCTACAATGTCCAAGCCATTCCTTTCACACTCATCACCATTATGGGGGTCGGGGGGGGGGGGGTTGCCGTTATGTCTCACCATTCACTGCAACTCACTAAGCCACTTCCAAAAGTGCACACAAATCTGTCCAAAGAATGCAAAGTGTTGAAAATAAAGATTTAAATGTTTGACAGCACATTTACAGAAACTTCACATGAACATTGGCTAAAACACACAAGTGCCTACCCTTGTGTGTTGTTAGTTGGTATGATTGGACCAGGATGAAGGTGAGTGAGAGGGGTGGTGAGTGAGATGGGGAAGTGATAATGTAGATAGAGAGCGATGGGTGGAGGTGCAAGGTAAGTATGTGCAGGAATAGGGTAGGGAAGGCACAGTGGCACGGCAGGATGAGGTTGAGTGTGGCTTTGCAGTAACATTTCATGTTTTGAGTTCATTGAAAGGTTTGCGCCACTGCAGCCTGGTCATCCTGATGACATCCCTGCTTGTGCCCTCCTGTGCAATGTGCATCCAGGCTGTGTTGGTCTCCTGGGGAGGTCTCTTCCACCCATTGGAAGGGAAGAGGACCTCCCTGTGTGGAGGGAGTCATGGGACAGCCTGGGTGCAGCCCTCATCAGTCTTTGCAGCATCTCAATGCTGTAGAACACTGACAGCACAACTGTCAAAATCAATTTGCGCATGGTCCCTTTAAGGATCATCAGACCCGCTTCCTTCAGTTGAACCGGGAAATGCGCTGGACGGGCTTAACAAGCCCAATCAGGGCAAAGTCATGTCAGAGGCCAGGATGGAGCCAGCAGCGAGGCCGGGACCCACAACCGACCTCGCCCACCACGGACCAGCCGAAGTAGGGAAAATCACGGCCTTCATCTCTTCCGCAGTAAGTACACTGTTAAATTCCCCACTAAAAGTTAAACCCCCCACTAAAAGTTAAACCCAAAGGGATTAGGTGTAACTGGGGTTTTAACAGCATTATTACTGCTAAACAAATGTTAGGGGCCTGGAAAACTAATTTAAATTTTGTGCACGGTGAAATATATCCATTTTAATAAAATTTAACATTTTTAAGAAGCTTTTCAAAAAATGTTTTAACATTTTTTTTAAAGTTTGTCCATCTTTATTTCAGGTTTGCCTTTTCCCCATGTGAGAGCCTCAATCTCTAACATTTTTAAAAAGTTAGAATTTTAAGAGCTTGCTCACTTCCTTGTTCGCGGTCTGTGAGAATTCTGCATTTTGATTGGCTGCTTAGACATCCAGTTGACGTCACAGCAGTTCGCACAAGGGGATCCCCACTAACCTCTGTTGATTGGAATTGAAGGTTGGAAAACTCGAAATTCTCGACACAGAGATCACTTTGCTGCTGATGCAAATTCCGGGCCTATGTCTATATTCAAGATTAGACTGGATGGGCAGAAAAAAGAAAATGGAGTAAAGGGTTATGGGAACAGGGTGGGTAAATCTGATTTGGACTATTTGCTTGCATGGAGGGTAAACACAGATCGATTGGACTGAATAGTCTGTTTGCATCTTGTAACTTCTGCGTATAATAAATTACACGAGGGCAGGTAGAAATCTTTCCAGATGACTTCTTAAACCAATCTTTTAACTGTGCCCAATGAGTTTAGCTGGCGCGTACCTGAACCATATAGACCAGATTTGATCCTTGATCTCATAGTTAGCTGATCTCAGGCAAGTGTGCAGTAGGGGTACTGTAATTGGCCTGAGTCTCCTGGGTTAGAGAAAGAAAGATCAACTCGAGCCTATGCTCCTGATTTCTATCTAGCAACTTCTAGTTAAAAGTATTCATGTGCGGAGGATGGGTGAAAACAGGATAGGGCTGAGCTGTGACATCCCATTTGGTAGCGCACTCTACTGACACTCGCTGTCAATGTTCATACTTGAAAAATGACCACCTTGGCAAGGTCCAGGCAGATACCAACATCATGGGACCATACTCCAGCAAGGAATCAGCCTTCAGGAGAGGGTAGAAAATGGCCCAAGAAAAATCAGTGAGAAATAATACCTGTTTCATGAGATACTTGCCTACTGAATACATATTTAACAAAAGCCTCTTCATTTAAAGGTCCTTTCTTTTATTAAGTTGCTTAACATTTTAACCCATTCTCAGATCATGATACAATAGAGTGCAAGATCCAATAAAAGTTATATAGTACTTGTAGATACATATATTGAGGGTCATATACAATTGTGCACATTATCAGCATTGCTCATTCGTAGGGCTGAGGTCATTATTTGCCAAGAGGCTTAGGTAAAGCCTGAATGTGAGAGTGAGACTTTATTCATAAAACAGAGCTTAATAAACTTGAGGGTTTTATTTTTTTTGGGGGGGGAGGAGGAGAGGAAAAGAAAAGAACTGTGTGTCATTTTATGTATACACTTACATCATGTTGTATGTTTATAAATAACAATAGAAAACAAGCTTGTCAAACATTTTGATGATAATGGTTCCCTTTAAAAAAACATTTCTACTACAGTAAAATCTATTTCTAAACTACAGTAAAGAGTTATTACAAATCGCTTTGTCTCGAACTCTGGTCCTGAATGAAGCGCTCTTAAATTTGGAAAGGTTGCATAAACTGAAAAAAAAATCAATCCCTGATCACAAAAAGTAGTTTTGCTGGTCATAAGTTCATGGTGATGAGACCTAACCATAGTTTTTAATGTAAACAGTAAAATGTAGCATGTTCAGATCGAACTTCCACTTTAGGTGGCTGATTGGGAATTTGAGCTTAAGTCTAGTTGTCAGATTCAGGATATTGCGATAGTCACCGTTACCCTGTAAAGTGTTTACCAGGTTTTATAAACAGAAAAATATGCACTGGCATAACGACACTGACATTTTTTGGTTTTTTTTTTAAGTTCAACTTTAAAAAGCGGGGAGTAGATCCTGACTTTGTGCGATAGTGTAAAGCGGGTGGCAGCTAGTCAGCAGCCCATTTTACATCTCTCCTAAATCTTATTTCCATTGAAGTCAATGAAAGTAATCATTGGGAGAGAAGTAAAACAGGCTGCTGACTCGCTGTCACCTGTTTTACACTATCGCACAAAGTCAAGATCTACCCCATGATGTTTTAAAAAAGGTTTCACCATTCGAGGAAGCGAATCCTCCCCAATCTCACTCCCAGGTAATAAACTCTTTAAAAAAGAAAATAAAACATTATGAGAGTTGTGGTGCGAGACAAGGTCCTTCACAAATTCTTACATGTTAAAAACAATTGTATGCCTTGATTGTAGGTTACATAGGAGTAAAAGGAAGCTGTTTAAAAAGAAAGCCAAATTCACAATTATACTTGGCCACAATAAAGTTGCTTTTAATGCATTTATAGCTATCCATATGACACTGTCTTTTACTCTTCCCCATCCCCACGCCAATCTCCCTAAGGTGCTGATTGGTGTTGGGCTATACCAGGCATTCTGTGGTGCCTTATCTGAGTGAACTAAACAGTAGAGTTGATTCCCCAATCGGGTATGCCTGGTCTGGAGCAGGTCAGGAAGTCACGGGCTCGGAGATTCTCATTTTATGCCTATTCATTTAAATACATGGATTATAAAGGTCCCCAAGCCCACCATTTCCTGACCAGTATTCTTTGCTCACGCCCAGAGCACCTAATCAGGGAATCAACCCTCGTGAGTGCTGCAGGCTACTTGACCACACATTTTTCAGCAGACATCCCTAGATAGCTATCAGGAACATGAATCCAGGCAATTTTTTCCCTCTCCAAGCAGTAAAGCATTGATAATTGCAGCATCCCTACTGTTGTCCCACCTGAGGTAAGCCAACTTAACACAGACTGGGAATTAAACCTGGTGCCTTCCTGGTCTGTCCAGCTCAGTTTCACACTACAGTGTAATTCCTGGTCTGTCCAGCTCAGTTTCACACTACAGTGTAATTCCTGGTCTGTCCAGCTCAGTTTCACACTACAGTGTAATTTCAGGTCTGTACAGCTCAGTTTCACACTAGACAGTGTAATTTCAGGTCTGTACAGCTCAGTTTCACACTAGACAGTGTAATTTCAGGTCTGTACAGCTCAGTTTCACACTACAGTGTAATTTCAGGTCTGTACAGCTCAGTTTCACACTAGACAGTGTAATTCCTGGTCTGTACAGCTCAGTTTCACACTACAGTGTAATTTCAGGTCTGTCCAGCTCAGTTTCACACTAGACAGTGTAATTCCTGGTCTGTCCAGCTCAGTTTCACACTAGACAGTGTAATTCCTGGTCTGTCCAGCTCAGTTTCACACTACAGTGTAATTCCTGGTCTGTACAGCTCAGTTTCACACTACAGTGTAATTTCAGGTCTGTCCAGCTCAGTTTCACACTACAGTGTAATTCCTGGTCTGTACAGCTCAGTTTCACACTAGACAGTGTAATTTCAAGTCTGTACAGCTCAGTTTCACACTAGTGTAATTCCTGGTCTGTACAGCTCAGTTTCACACTAGACAGTGTAATTTCAAGTCTGTACAGCTCAGTTTCACACTACAGTGTAATTTCAGGTCTGTCCAGCTCAGTTTCACACTACAGTGTAATTTCAGGTCTGTACAGCTCAGTTTCACACTAGACAGTGTAATTTCAGGTCTGTACAGCTCAGTTTCACACTAGACAGTGTAATTTCAGGTCTGTACAGCTCAGTTTCACACTCGCTACTCAGGAATTCTGCCCCTACACCCTATATCAGAGTTGTGGTTCTGTTGGAGTCATTGGGGGAGCTGAATGTACTGCAAAGTTAACAATTCAGAACATTTAAGGAAGTTAGAAAAAAAAAATGATCACTATCTTGCACTTTCTTTTGCAAACAATGCAACAAAGCAACAGCCAAACAAAGAGATGGCAGATGAAGTGATCACAACAACCTTCACAGTGCCAGCCAAGTTCACCAAAGTCCCAACTCCTGCTCCGACCAGGATTTGTGCCAGCTGCACCATAGCAGCAAGGGCAGCACAGTCAATACCTTTACCCCTGGTTTCATCCGAAGCTTTTCCATCATTTGTTTTTTGAATCTGAAAACAGAAAAAAGACCATAACCATGGGCAAATTTGAGGGCTCAATTTCACAGGAACTTTATGAGCACCGTAATATTAATTATCATCATTTATTTCATTTTAAAGGGGTATGATCTTCAAGAAAAATTTTGAATTAACAAACCAATTTTTATTCAAGGAGAGCAAAGAACTAAGAGATACGGATAATTCTTTTCATGATAACGACGACAAGTGAAACAAAGTTACACACTGTAGTGATTTGCATCATTGAATCTCATATTTGTAAGTTAATGAATAAAGGTTTACATCGTATTACATTGTATTTACAGCACGGAAACAGGCCAGTCAGCCCAACAGGTCCATGCCAGTGTTTATGCTCCACACGAACCTCCTCCCACCCTTCTTCATCTAACCCTATCTACATATCCCTCTATTCCTTTCTCCCACATGTGTTTATCTAGCTTCCTCTTAAATGTATCAATGCTATTCGCCTCAACTACTGATTGTGATAGTGGGCTCCACACTCTAATCACTCTCTGGGTAAAGAAGTTTCCTCTGAAGTCCCTATTGGATTTATTAGTGACTATCTTATATTTATGGCCCCTAGTTCTGGTCTCACCGCAAGTGGAAACATCTTTCCTACGTCTACCCTTTCATAATCTTAAAGACCTCTTGCTTTGAGTCAGAAGGTTGTGGGTTCAAGTCCCACTCCAGAGACACAAAAAGCACAAAATCTGGGCTGACATTCCTGTGCAGTACTGAGGGAGTGCCATACTGTCAGAAGTGCTGTCTTTCAAATGAGACGTTACACCGAGGTCCCGTCTGCTCTCTCAGGTGGATGTAAAAGATCCCATGGTACTATTTCGAAGATGAGCAGGTGAGTTAGCCCCGGTGTCCTGGCCAATATTTATCCTTCAATCAACATCACTAAAAAAAACAGATTATCTGGTCATTATCACATGGCTGTTTGTGGGAGCTTGCTGTGCGCATATTGGCTGCCGCATTTCCTACATTACAACAGTGACTACACTTCAAGAAGTATTTCATTGGCTGTAAAGCGCTTTGGGGCGTCCTGAGGTCATGAAAGGTGCTACATAAATGCAAGTCTTTTCTTTTTCTATCCGGCCACCCCTCAGTCTTCTCTTTTCTAGAGAAAAGAGCCCCAGCCCGTTCAATCTTTCCTGATCGTTCTAGAATCATTCTAGCAAATCTTTTTTGCATCTTCTCCAGTGCCTCTATATCCCTCTATATCCTTTTTATAATATAGAGACCGGAACTGCTCACAGTACTCCAAGTGTGGTCTAACCAAGGTTCTATACAAGTTTAACGTAACTTCTCTGCTTTTAATTCTATCCATCTGGAAATGAAACCCAGCGCTTTGTTTGTTTTTTTTGGCACTTACCAGGCACTTTATCATGAAAATGGTGCTCCTTTAAGAAAATGTTGTAAGAAAACAATACCTTTCATTTTTGACCACCCCACAATTGGTTATAGCTTCATCTAACTTTAATCAGGATGCTGGTACAATCTAGGGCCATTACATTCACTTGTGTTCTCAGTTATGTTCTGAGAAATGTAGGGACAGGAATAAGGACTGGTCCAGTTATATTCTTCGTGGCCCTATTCCCTCTAAAAACAGTCGTCCATGACAGGTTCGTTTTTTTTATCAAGCACCTAGGCTGAGAACCGAAGAAAGGCCGCCACTGGGCAGCAGTAAATTTGAATGCTGTTCTCCGGATTCAAATACTCAGGCCCGTAGTTTGAAAACTATGGGAGTGAAATTTATCTTGGGCGATAGCGAAAATGGCTGATAGCAAATAGTCACCTCCTTGAGCTCGTTTTACATTATACATAATTTTCTTTCCCATTGGCATTAATGGAAATTCAAATTGGGCAGAATGTAAAACGAGCTCAAGGATGCCACATTTAACTATGTGTAGCCAGGATGCTACAGATGGCCTCAGTTTCTCCAAGCTTGAGGGGGGGGGGGGTTGGGGAGTAACAGTAATCAGGTTCCTGCTTCGGATCTGTATTCCATGACTCCTACTAGAATTGCACAAACGTGGACAGGATTGGGGTTAATCAACCCACCACACACACACAACAACCCACTCACGCTTTCCAGGTTCACATATGAAGAATAGGCACTTGGACACGGCAACAGAGAGCTACCTCTGTCATGAAACTGTCACCCAGTATGATCCACCACCTCCAAGAAAGGGATAAACAAACAGATAATGGCCCAGAAATTTGGGTCCCAACGCGTGAGTACGCACGGGGTACTCACGCGTCGGCCCAATGAAAGTGCCGGTTTCGTGCATGCACTGCGCATGCGCGGGAAACTGGCACTTCTGTTCCCCTGAAAGGAGGGGTTGAGAGGTGGAACACGTGCGCCGGAGAGACAGCGCATGCGCATCGAACTTACGTTTTTTTTCCAGGTTTTTCCGGGAGGGCAAGTCTCCAGCAGTTACACTTTTAAAAAGCAGGCGCAAGGCCTGCTTTTAACAAGGTAAGTGGTGAATTAATTAAAATTAAAACATTTTTTTCACAGGTTTATTCTTTTTAAATAGAGATTAGAGATTAGCATGTAAAGTTAAGGCACATGGGATTGGGGGCAAGGTATTGACTTGGATAGAGAACTGGTTGGCAGACAGAAAGCAAAGAGCTGGAATAAACGGGTCTTTTTCCGAGTGGCAGGCAGTGACTAGTGGGGTACCGCAGGGATCGGTCCTTGGATCCCAGCTATTCACAATATATATTAATGATCTAGATGAGGGAACTAGATGTAATATCTCCAAGTTTGCAGACGACACAAAGCTGGGTGGGCGTGTGTGCTGTGAGGAGGATGCCGAGAAACTCCAGGATGATTTGGATAGGTTGGGTGATTGGGCAGAAGCATGGCAGATGCAATATAACGTGGATAAATGCGAGGTTATCCACTTTGGTGTCAAAAACAGGAAGGCAGATTATTATCTGAATGGCAATAGATTGGGAGAAGGGGAAGTGCAACGAGACCTGGGTGTCCTTGTGCACCAGTCGCTAAAGGTAAGCATGCAGGTGCAGCAGGCGGTTAAGAAGGCAAATGGTATGTTGGCCTTCATAGCGAGAGGGTTTGAGTACAGGTACAAGGAAGTCTTGCTGCAGTTGTACAGGGCCGTGGTGAGAGCATATCTTGAGTATTGTGTGCAGTTTTGGTCACCTTATCTGAGGGAGGATGTTCTTGCCATGGAGGGAGTGCAGCGAAGATTCACCAGGCTGATACCTGGGATAGCAGGAATGACGTATGAGGAGAGATTGGGTCGATTGGGCTTATACTCGCTGGAGTTTAGATGAATGAGAGGGGATCTCATTGAAACTTAGAAAATTCTAACAGGACTAGACAGACTAGATGCAGGAAGGATGTTCCCGATGGCCAGGGAGTCCAGAACCAGGGGTCACAGTCTAAGGATAAGGGGTAAGCCATTTAGGACAGAAATGAGGAGGAATTTCTTCACCCAGAGAGTGGTGAACCTGTGGAATCCTCTAACACAGAAGGCAGTAGAGGCCAATTCATTAAATATATTCAAGAAGAAGTTGGATATATTTCTTAAGGCTGAAGGGATCAAGGGATATGGGGAGAAGGCAGGGACAGGGTACTGAATTTGGATGATCAGCCATGATCTCATTGAATGGCGGAGCAGGCTTGAGGGGCCGAATGGCCTACTCCTGCTCCTATCTTCTATGTTTCTATGTTAAATACTTTAAAGAAAGGTAAGTTTGTTTTTAGCCCCGTTAGAAAATGTAATTAATTTTTTCAAAAATTTAAATAATTTTTTTAAATAGTTATTTCATGTAATTTATAGTTATTTTAAAAATGTGATGGTTTTTTTAAAATTTTTGACGTTTTAGTGATGTTTTGGGGCTTAAATTATTTATAGGTTTGACAGCTCTTCCTGGCAAACTTATGAATGAAGCATTCCCTGCTACCATTGGCTCTCCATGGCCCACGTGATCCCAGGGGATGCATCGAACTAAGTGCGCCCCTGGGATACGCAAGCACTGTGTGCCGGAAGTTGGAGCAGGCCCAGGATCGGAATCCCCTGTGGGCCCACAGCACAACGGCCGGCGCGGTAGGTAAGTGCAGGTCGGGGGCTTGCATCCGCGGGAAGCCACAGACCCGAATTTCTGGGCCAATACCCTCAATATCAGGATGCCAGAATAATTTAAGGCTGTAACAGAAAAACAAAAGTTAAACTGAAGAGCTAATGCTCACAGTGCAGCACACAACTAAGATTAAAATGAAGAGGAAAGAAGATAAGGTAAACATTGAAGTAATTCGTTAAATCAGGAATTGATCTGGTTTTAAAAACCTAATTTACAGGAAAAATAAGAGATGAAGGAAGGAAAGAAGTCCTACAGCTTTGAAGTCCTGGGAAAGAAACCGAGTTAAGAGCATTATCCCTATCTCCTGCCATAACTTCGGCAGAAGTCCCAGAGAAACCACGTCATTGCCATTTCTCCAAGGCTTCTGTCGACCTTCTGCCAAAGTTATGGTGGGAGATTGGGAGAATCCCTGTGGAAATTCTATCTGCAAGTGTCCTGGAAGTAGCTTTAGTAATTGAGGGCAGAGGAGACAGGGAGACCAAGAATGTCAAATAAAATGAAAATGGACTAAGAATGTGGCCAGATAGCTGACAGTTAGACTTGCTAAAAACAGAGAGAAGCTGTGGGCTGGTTTTCTTCTGATTGGCAAGTTAGCAGTAGAACACGACTTAGCGCTAACCCGGCACGTTTTCTTCCCAGAGACTTGTTAGTTATGCAGAGCGAGTTTGGAACAGTAATATTGCTATTCGTAGGCTTACCACCACAAGGAGGAAAGGAAATTCAATTCAATGTTGCACTGTTGCAACATTTGAAATACTGCAGCCAAATAAAGGGCCACACTTGTTTTAGGTGAGAAAGAAACAGGAATGGCCAATACGTCACAGAAAGCAGCATCCACGGAGCTGTCAGCAACAGGAACAGCCCCCAGATTTTTGGATACATCCATGGATGTCCCTTTTGCAGAAGTCAGGGCCAGAAGAAAAAGACTGTTGGGCACGGAGGGAAGAATGCCTCACTGAGGGTGGTGCCGGCTGTCTGGCGAGAGATGCCAGAAGCAGTTAACACTATCACACAGTGCGGGATGAGATTCAATGATATCTCAAGGATGGCCAGGGTAAGTCAAGGTACTGCCGCCAATCCACATCCTATACCACTGATACAGTTCCTTACCCATCATAATCTTTGTCAGAAGCTGAGTGTTGGGGAAAATCATTTATTCAAAGGGAAATCTCTGCAAGCACCATCATTACTCAAAACCACTCTGTCAATTCACTTTGTCTGGCACAAAAACTTCTGCTAGTTTTCATGGATACTTCATTTAAAGAGATAATACACAGTTGTAATGAGAAGCAGAAGCTCATAGCCAATGCCAAAGAAATTCAACCAGGGGAGGAGCACAGTCACAAAAAGTCCTGGGGTAGAATTTCTGCTGGGTTTTCCCGATCTGCCACTGTAACTTTGTCAGAAACCCAGCAGAAATGGAGTAGAAGGCCATTTACACCGTTTCTCCAGTGTTTCCACTAATCTTCCGCTGAAGTTTTGGCGGATGATCGGGAGAAGCCCCGCGGAAATTCCAGCCGCCTGCATCTGCATGAACAGGAAGTGTTAAGACATTATAGGCAGGCAGGCAGAAGTTGTGGCAGCTTCCTGGGTGGCAGATTCATGTGTCGGATAAGGTGATTGGGATTGCCCATTAACTGCGCATTAATGGAATAAAAGACTTTCCTATTCATGAAACAGAGGGGATTGTCACATGGGATTTTCAGGGCCACATGCATTTTATCAGCTGCTCCTTGAAACCCTGCCAGTCGGTAGAAGTGGATAGCTCCCTCTCTAACTCTGTTTGTCTGGCACCGTGCCTGAAGAGAGCATCAGTGACCCTCAATATAGTGGTGAACTGATGTCTGACTAATGTGGCAAAGATCTCTAGATGCTGCCTGGAGGATCCAGAGAGATTCATAGCAGTAAGACCTTAACTGGTACAGACAATGCTGTTGTCCTGGTGGAAGCGGTTGTCAGATCTTCAGCCAACAGTTGCTACATCTCCCCAATCGCCTCCAAGGGAAAGCTTAAATTTTCTAAAACAATGGCCTTTATTAAAAATCCACCCCACCCACCCCAAACAATGGGTAGGAGAGGGTCACGGAGGTATTAAAATATCAGGATCGAGCAACCTGACCCCACTCCCTCCCATTAACATTTTTTACAAACACTAATCAGGCCATCGACGAGGCTCCTGAAAAAGGCAGGTCTAATTAACATTCAAAAGTCCCAGCGCGATGACATTATTGGTGCCGCAACTTAAATTTAACAGTACGTCAGGGGAAGGCCCACGCGGTGGGATTCCTGGCAGCAGATCTGAGGCAGAAGGTGCCGACTGGCTAAGGTAAGTGCTGAAGATCAGCTCCTTTTAGCACGCATTGTGGGCCAGGAGGAGCAGGGGTGCTCCCCCAAGCCTCATGAGGATGCTGGGACAAGGATAGGGATTCTGCAATTGACAATGCCTCACTCTAAGTGCCACCAATCTAGCCTCTTTCATTTCCTCATCCTCATCCTCTTCATAACACAGGAATAGAGGGATTCCAATTGGAAAATCCACGTCCCTAGTCCAAAACGATGCAGTTTACAGAGATGACTAAAAATGATAGCAAAGTCCTGGCAATATCTCCAAAGTACTAAACAGTTCAATATGCAGGCAAAGTAACATCAATCTTCAGTTGCAGCAAACAAAATGGTCTCCTCCAAGCAATTGGCCCCTCAAGGATACCGATATTTATATAGTGGCAGTAATAACTTGGGGCGTAAGTTGGAAAATGGGTTGGAGAGGTTAGCCACGCCCATTTTGACCCCATTTAATTGTGGAACAACACGTTCCTGAAGGGCTTTAAAGGGGACTGGTGATATTTTGGCAGAAAAATTCAGGTGCAGTTTTTTAGTGGTAGATCTGAGGCAGTAGACGTTACTGTCAAAATTTTACTCTGGTTACTGCCTCAAATCCACCCCAAAATTCAGAAGATAATTCAGCCCTGTGTCTCTGAAGAATTGAACAAAATCATTGCCCCATTGAATAGCAATTTAAAAATATATATTTTTCAACATTTTTTGGTGAATTAATCACATTAGAAAATGTTAGTTAACAGCAGAAAGTAGAACACTTCCACATTTTAAGCACCCAGTATCACCAAGTCAGATGTACTTTTAGATGTAGAACAAGGGACCTTCAACTCTGACTTGGCCTCAGGTTCAGAAAAATATATGCTCCAAAAGCAACATTTCCATTTCCACTTCAGTCAGTGTTCTGGCAAGTTACGGTTAATTTGCAGCAAATTATGCAATATTTGTCTTTATGACCGCTTGCACAATTGAAGCTTGATTAAGACCATCTGAACTAAATTCCTAGGACCTTTGACAGTCAGAGAGAATAGATTTTACTCCCATGGGTCCTAACTAGATTTAACATTTAGTTCCCAGAAGCAAAGGGGATGGTTCTAATCCAGTATAGCTTCCACTCCCTCTCACATTTCAGTTTTATAGACTTACTTTTTCTTTCCTGTGATACTCAGCTATCAAGTTATAGGGCACAGTGTAAAGAGTACTGGACATCACTCCAAAAGCTGAACAGAGGACCAGCGTGGAAAGGACATTAGGAAAGAGGCCGATCAATCCTGTTCCAAGGCCAAACAGGAAATACCCAACAAAGTACAATCCTTTCAATCCTATTATGGGCAAAAGGAACTTCTGTAAATCTGAAAGAGAATAAGTGGCAACAAAAACTATTTAAATTATTTCCTGAACAGCACATGAACCAATACTGTAAAACTACAAATGCTAGATAACTGAAATAAAAACAAAAAGTGTTGTAAATTCACAGCTGGCCGTCTCAGTCAACATTGGAAAAAGTTCATATTTTAGGTATGATCCAGCATCAAAATTCATCAGAAATTTGAGATCGGATTATGCATCATACCTAAAATGGTAACCCATTTTCTCTTTCAGACAACGATTGACAACATGCTTTGCATTTACACATTTTCTGTTTGTAAACTTGAATAGAATTGTTATAAAGATAATACACACTTGGTAGTGATGCTAAATGGAAAATACACCAGCAATTGAGACTGGATGCAATAACCCTCAAGTGTCACAAGTTGTCCATCTTAAACTGCACATTTTCCATACAAATCAACTGAAACCATATACTTTTAACTAGACGTGAATTCAATTTAAAAAGTTGTCTATTGCCACTGAAGCTTAGGGGGCAAAGTGTTCTCTTCAAAATGGGACAGTGCATAATTTTTTACTAAAAAACATTGAATTGCAAAAATGGCACATATGAAGCATTTCAAAGTTAGCACAGCATATCAATGACCATCTCGTTGAAGTTTTTTTCCTCTGATCACAAGGTAGTTACAAACCACGAAGGCCATTCTGCCCAAATTAATTCATCTATTTCAAACTCCAATTGTTTCTAAAAATATTCCAGGATTTTCACCTCCACTGCTCTTCCTGGAAGTTTATTCCATGTGTTGATCATTCTTGGGGTAAAGAAGAAATTTCTGACATCAGTCCTAAATTTACTTTTACTAGTTTGAACCGATTTCCCCTCATCCTACTCTTGCAATTTAACTTCAAACAATGTTAAGGCAATTTACCTTTTTCCATACCCTTAACCATCATATAAACCTCTAAGATCAACTCTCAGATGCCTTCTTTTCAGGCTAGGAAACCCAGGTTTCTCCAGTCTTTCCTGTTAAGTCAGCCATTTTACACTAAGGATCTCCTTTTTAAATATCTCGATTAGATCACCCCCCAAATTTACGTCTCTATTGTCTGGCATATGAGTCCAGCATGCAGACCCTTTCGCGCCCACTAGCGAACACTATCAAATTTAGTCCCCACTGTGTCGTAATGGCTTTCCCAAGTCCACTTGAATTGTTACTTCTTCAAGGAAGTTGAAGAGGTTAGTCAGGCAGGATTTTGAATACATGTTGACTACTGTTTACAAAGATATTATTGTACAGGTAATCCTCATGTTTACTCCTGATAATCAATTCCATTATTTTACATGAAATGGAAGCAAGATGAATAGACCTGCAGTTACTCATCTCAGTTTGTTCCGTTTTTGGACATTAACCTGTTTTCAATCTCTTGGGATCTCACCAGTGTTCAGTGACTGCTACAAAATGATCTTGCAGTGTGGAAAGAGTTAAACTGACATCGCTGGCAGTTTCACTGAATGGTGTAATAAAGACCATACTTTGCAGTAGTATGCTTTTTCTAAGTTGCTGAATTGGCAGTGGAGATAACATAGCCGGACATGGAACCATAAGAGGCCTAAGAGGATGTAAGTTCTGTTCTGGCAGGAAAGTAAAACAATGAAAGAGGCCTAGAGAGGCAGGAAAGGAGGACAATGAGTACCCCATCTGGCATAAACAAAGGTCAAAGGTGCAACAACAGCTTGAGGGATAACGGCCAATAATAAAGGCGGTACTTTAATGTAACGCGGCATAGGCAACCAATCAGTGAAGATGCATGCAGGCCAAGGTCCAATCAGGTGGCAGGAATTAATTTTGAATAAGCTGGACATGTGTATTGTAATGTATAAAAATGTAGTGTTTGCTGTACCAATTTGGAAAGGTCTGGCTAAGACAGAGCAGACTGTTTCCCCACCAGTGCAATAAAGACAACTTGACTATTGATCTAAAACCTTGTGTCGAGTGTTGGTTTAAAAATACTCCACAACAATCTCCTCCCTGGTCTCTCTCAGCATTCTATAATAAGTACCAGCTAGCCCTAGGGATTCAATTGTTTTGAGCCCTTTTAGCCTGTCTAAGACTTCCATCTCATTTATATCAGTCAATGATTTTGCCTAGGTTATCTCGGTTTGGAGAGGGCATGTTACTTATGTCCTTTCTATCTCCAGATCTATAGTTCTTACTCCCTTCTCATATTTCTAGTAGCTCCTTTCACCATTTTACTTTTCGTCTTCAATTTCTACTTAAGAACTTTTCTTCTTGTAACCCCCTCTCTCTTTGCCCATATAATCTTCCATTCTCTCTTTGCCCATATAATCTTCCATTATCAATGGGAATGGCTGTGTGGTGGTTGTGCTACTGAACGTGACTTGAGTCCACACTATCTGGTTGACTCTTGGGGGGAAAAAGTCATCCCCTTAGCGCCTCCCGCTAGCGCCAGTAGATGGCGCTAATGGGGCGCTAGACCAGTATTGCCGGGGCGAGGTGAATCCAGCGCCCCACGCCAAATCCGCCACCCCCCCCGTAGCATCACCGGTAAGAGGTATCGCCGGGAACGTCAACGCCAGGTAGGTTGTGATTGTTCCACACTCACTGATTGCCCGGTTTGCAAATTGATTCTCACCACTTACCTCACCACCTGGAATATACACCAACAGGGAGAGCTGGCATGCAGCACCAAGAAGCCGGCTGCAGGGACGTTATTTCAAGGGATCATCAGTAATCACTCGCAGCTGTCAGGTTCGTACAGTTTCAGTGGCTTTTTGTTAGTTTCACCCACTGCAACAGTTTCATTCAGTTATTTCAAGGTTCTTTTGTATCAGGTGTCTTCTGGCAACTAAAGTAGCTACAGTTAGTGGTCAAAGATTCAAACTGCTACGCTTAGTAACATTAATGGGGGCTGTATTAGCATGCCACCTCGCCCTCCAGGATCTACAGCGGAGGGAGTGTAGGCAGCAAGAAATACAGGAACATGTACAAAGAGGGAAGAGGAGGGCCATCAGGCTCACACCAGCAGGCCTTACCTTTGGAGGGTATTCAGAGAGCACTTCTCCTACCTTCAATTAAGTGAGGAGCAGTGTATTAGAAGGCTTTGCTTTATCAAGGATGTGGTCACAGAACTCTGCCATCTCCTGCAAGCAGACCTCCAGCCTCAGACTAGGGCGACCACGGCTCTCCTAGTGGCAGTCAAGGTCACCGTCACCCTCAATTTCTTCTCCAGCAGATCCTTCCAGTCTGCAACAGGAGACAGCTAAAATCTCTCAGTTTGCCATCCATCGCTGCATCCGGGTGGTCACTGAGGCTCTCTACAGCAGGAGAAGGGACTACATTGGCTTCCTGATCACCAGAGAGAAGCAGGATGAGTGTGCATGTGCCTTTGCCAGGATAGCGGGCTGCCCCATGGTGCAGCGCATCATTGACTGCACCCACGTGCATAACAATCCTGAGATCTTCCATAGCCGCAAACCACTCACTTAATGCGCAGATGGTGTGCGACCACACGCAGCGAATCCTTAATGTCAATGGCCGCTTACCTGGCAGCAGCCATGATGCCTTCATTCTGCGCCAGCACTCTTCCAGCACCCATGCCAAGCTCAAGGGTGGCTGCTCGAAGACAAGGGCTATCCGCTCTCCAATGGCTCATGACTCCCCTCCGCAACCCCAACACTCGTGCCCAGCACTCATATAATGAGAGCCATGCTGCCACCAGGAACATCATCGAGCAGACCATCGGCTTATTGAAGCAATGGTTCCGCTGCCTTGACCGCACAGGAGGAGCCAATACAGAATCAGTGATTTGACATGAACTTCAACTTTTTACACACTATTCTCACTGTAAATATTAGAAAAAGTTATGCCTTGTTAAATGAGGTGTAACTGAGTTTTTAAGAGTACTAAGTCATAATTACGGTTGAACAACCTCATTGGCCCTGAAAAACTAATTTTATAAGTGTGTTGTGTCATTCCCTCCATTCCATGGTAATAATTGCATAGATTTTTTAAATAATTTAAAAAAAAAATTTAAGTTTGTTTGTAATATTTCAGCTTCTACCTTAATCCCATGTGTATGTCCCTATCTTTATTTAGTTTTCTGTTAAATGATTAAAAAGTGAATGATAATCAGTGCTTTTTACTTCCTCATTTGTTGTCTGTGAGAATTCTTCCATCTGATTGGCTGCTCAGTCTGATTGCTGCCTTCACTGTTCCTGGACGCCATAGATCCCCTATAGATGGAGCCAGATTGAAGGTCACGTCAGAATTGGGGAAATCGACACCACAGAGCACGCTAAACCTTTGTGAGCAGCTTTCTTCAAGGTCAGCAGCGAGCGCTGTCACTTCACCACTGACCGCAAAATCCGGGCCAATGTATACAGTGGGCCTACTTAAGAGTTGGGACACACCAATTTCAAGCAGAAAGTGGTATGACCATAGCCCTATTAATATTTGCTTATATGGGACTACTGCATGATATATTTCCCAGAGCTATTATATTCACCTTCCCTCCACAAAATGCTAATAATCCTTCAAAGTAAAGGAATTTAGCACAGGCTCCATCTAGTGGCCTTATGGCTAAATGCTTTCATGCACAATACGCATTTCATGGCATCATGAAAAAGTTCAGTCTGAAGTAGCACACCAAATGTTCATCAAGTACGCACCAATGGTGTATTAAAGACTCCTCAATGACTCTCCAATTTCAGTTACTCAGCTTCTCACAACTCAGGAAGCCTCTCACTAGCACATTAACATATATCAAGAATATAATAAGAATCTACTCAATGACACAGGAATTCTCTTAACCACCCTTTCAAATCAAATTGCACACACAACACAATCTAGTTAATTTTATCGTTAAACTACAGCCTATTTGGCACAATCCTCACAGCCTCAGTTATACCAGCACTTTTCCAACACAGTACAGCACGATCAACTCTTGTCCAAACCAAACTATCTTCTCACCACTATCAGCCTCTTTGGCTTTGCTTAACTTTTCAAGTTGTACTTTAAAAAAAAAAATCACCTGAAGGCTCCTCTGTAAAGATCCATTGCAGATATCAGGTACAAAATTGGTACACTGGGCTGGTGCATGCAGAGGAATCCCCTTCAGTACATCTGCTCCACGGAATAGTGACCTCTCTATGCTGGTCTTGTACAGACTTGTAGGGGGGAGTATTTCAGCGGGGGAGTGGTCAGCGGCCGCGTTTGGTGGCGGGTCGGGTGGGAAAATGTTTTTTTTTTTTACAACGGATCGGGAACCACTGTCAGAGGCTTTGCTGCACTGGCTAGCTTCCCATGGGTGCAGGGCATCATCGACTGCACACGTGGCCAACAGGGCACCCCATCAGAATCCAGCAGTCTTTGTCAACTGCAAGGGCTTCCACTCCCTTAATGTGCAGCTGGTCTGCAACCATAGGAAGATCATCATGCATGTGTGCGCCAAGTTCCCTGGCAGCTGCCATGACTATTACATCCTGCGCCAGTCCACCCTCCCTTGGAGACACTTTTGAAGAGGCCAGCAAACGAGGCTGAGGAACATTACAATCAAAGGCACATCTCCACCAGAAGTGTCATACAGCAGACAATAGGGTTGCTCAAAATGCGCTTCAGATGCCTGGACAGATCTGGAGGAACCCTTCAGTACGCACCAGCCAGGGTCTCCAGAATCGTCATGGTCTGCTGCGCCCTACACAACATAGCACAGCAGCGAGGATTAGCACTGCATGAGGAACAAGGCACAGAGCGAGGTGAAAGAGGAGCATGAGATTGAAGACGAGGATGAGGAAGACCTGGAGGAGCCGGCAGTACAAATGCCATCAGTACGTGAGCACATTGCTGCCCGTGAGGCCAGGGATGGCCTCATCGTGGCCAGATTTAGTTAACTTTACGCAGCACAGACATGTGGCTGGCACATGCGTAGACAGATTGGCACCAGCCCACAGCAACACCATAAAGCATCCCTACAATGACCAGTCCATTCTTTTCACTTTTCCTGATTTTAGAAGGTCATGTCCGCATCACCACAGACCTGCTGGTTACCTCCTCTGCTATCTGCAGCCAGGCTGCCTTGGTCTCCTGGGGAAGACTCTTCCGTCCACTGGCAGGGCAGAGAACCTACCTGCGTGCTCTGACTCCCTCCACAAGAACATGGAGGGAGTCATCGCTGAAACGAGGAGCAGTCCTCTGCCACTGGGAAGTCATTTTCACCACCAGCAAACAATGTCAGCACTGTAGCCTGTCAAAATCAGAAGTGAGATCAAATGGGACCATAGCCCCTTTAAATACACCGGCACCAAATGCATCAGCCATGATGTCACCAGACCCACACCTTTTAATTGGGCCGGGTAACATGCAGGGCAGGCTTGGCAAGGCCCATTACGGCAATATTTTTTTTCCCAGCGGGATGAAGACATCAATGGGCTCGTAGCCTGCCACTGACCTCTCCCGCCATGAACCCACCCAGGTAGGTGAAATTGCAGCCGTGGAGTCTCCTGTTTCTGCCCAAGCCCTGTGACAATGAAATGTGTGTGGTTTCTGTCTAAAAAAAAATCACCAGCAGCATTCTTCCTGAGCAAGAGCTGGAAAAGTGATTACTTTAAAGAAGATTGGTTGCCTTTGTTCCTGTGAATTAGTTAGTTACTTAGGTTAAAGGGCCAAGTGTAAATACAATAACCTATGTTATGTTTTTCAAGCTTTGTTAGAAATTGACTCTAGCCACTTAGTTCCAGACATTGAATGCAATGTCAGGAATTGCTGAGATGAATGTCACTACTGTGTAACACAATACTCAAATATGGTTTTGTCATGGTTGTATGTTAAAACTGGTTGGTCCAGATTTTCCACTTCTGGAACTGTAGATTTGGGCCCGTGCATGGCTTCCTGGTCAGTTGGCTGGATTCTGAAGGTTGTTTTCAAGTATCAAGGTCTTTAATGTAAATGAGATGTAAGACCTGGGTAGGCTAAATGTGCGTAAAATATATAAATAATGAGGGATAGACGGTATTTATCTTTATATCAGAATGCTGAGAGAGAATAGAGAGATTTGTGTGACACTGACAATAATTGAGTTAAGTCTGGAATCAGGATAACGTGATGCCCGTATTCACAGAATCAGAAATTTATGGTAAAGAAGGAGGCCATTTGACCCATCGTGCCTGTGCCGGCCGAAAAAGCTATCCAGCCTAATCCCACTTTCCAGCTCTTGGTCTGTAGCCTTGTAGGTTACGGCACTTCAAGTGCATATCCAAGTACTTTTTAAATGTGATAAGGGTTTCTGCCTCTACCACCCTTTCAGGCAGTGAGTTCCAGAACCCCACCACCTTCTGGGTGAAAGAAAATCAACTCAACTTCCTACCAATTACGTTAAATCTATGGCCCCTGGTTATTAACCTCTCTGCTATGAGAAATAGGTCTTTCCTATCCATTCTATCTAGGCCCCTCATAATTTTATACACCTCAATCAAGTCTCCCCTCAGCCTCCTCTGTTCCAAAGAAAACAACCACAGCCTATCCAATCTTTCCTCATGGCTAAAATTCTCCAGTCCTGGCAACATCCTTGTAAATCTTCTCTCCCAACCCTCCCTAGTGCAATCACATCTTTCCTGCAATGTGGTGACCAGAACTGTATACAATACTCTAGCTGTGGCCTAACTAGTGTTTTTACTTATATATTTTTTTCCACCCCTTTGTTTTGGGTCTTCCCTCCCCCCCCTTTCCTTTTTTTTCCTCTCTCTCTCCCACATGGCAGCTGTCTCTTATCCTGCCAGTACACTGCACACCTAATCTGAGCCGTCTTTTGTCTCCACTGTCCTATTACCATCTCGACCGGTTTTGAATACCTCTTTACTTCTTTTGTTCTATCGCAGCCCTGCCTTCGATCTATTTTATTTCCTTTCCAGTTTTGAAAAAGGTTTTCGACCCGAAACGTTGACTCTAATTTCTCTCCACAGATGTTGCCTGACCTGCTGAGTTTTTCCAGCATTTTCTGTTGTTATTTTAGTGTTTTATACAGTTCAGCATTCTGGAGAACTGAATAACTAGGGCTGTAGATAGAGCTTTAAACTAAAAAGGGGGGGGGGGTCAGGTGAGGGGAAATTTAGAAATCTAAAGAGAAAGGTTAAGGCAATAGAGCAGTGTAGCGATTTGGGTAAAACTAAGCAGAGTGTGACAGGAAGGGACAGAGAGTTTAATGATAGCAGTGCAGCAGAAAATAAGGTCAAGGCAGGGAATAATGGTAAAAAAATTAAATTAAAGGCTCTTTATCTGCATTAGATAGATGAACTAGTGGCACAAATAGAGGTAAATGGGTTTGATCTAACAGCCGTTACAGAGACGTGGTTGCAAGGTGGCCAAGGTTGGGAACTAAATGTTCCAGGGTACTTGATGTTTTGAAAAGACAGGCAGAATGGAAAAGGAGGGGGAGTAGCCCTGATAATAAAGGATGACATAAGGACAGTAGCGAGAAAGGATCTCGGCTCGGAAAATCGGGAAGTAGAATCAGTATGGGTGGAGCTAAGGAATAAAAAGGGGCAGAAAACACTGGTAGGAGTAGTATATAGGCCCCCCAACAGTAGCTATACCGTTGGACAGAATATTAATCAAGAAATAGTAGGAGCTTGCAACAAAGGTAATGCAATAATCTTGGGGGATTTTAATCTTCATATAGACTGGACAAATCAAATTGGCAAAGTTTTCTAGAACAACATGTCAAGGAACCAACCAGGGAACAGGTTATTTTAGATCTTGTATTGTGTAATGAGACAGGGTTAATTAGCAATCTCATAGTAAAGGATCCTCTGGGGCAAAATGATCATATGATAGGCAAGTCACTCTCAAAATTAAACTGAAATTACAAGTCTGAAACTAGAGTCTTAAACTTAAATAAAGCCAATTACATAGGTATGAGGGGTGAGCTGGCTAAGGTAGTTTGGAAGGATAGGTTAAAAGGTATGGCAGTAGATAAGCAGTGGCTAGCATTTAAAGAAATATTTCATAATTCTCAACAAAAATACATTCCATTAAGAAAAACTCCATGGGAAAAGTGATCCAACCATGGCTAACTAATTAAGGATAGCATTAGATTGAAAGAATAAGCTTATAATGTTGCAAAGAATAATAGTAAGCCTGAGGATTGGGAGAGTTTCAGAAACCAGCAAAGGTTGACCAAAAAATTGATAAAAGGGAAAAAATGGAATGAGAGAAAACTAGCAAGAAATATAAAAACAGAGCTTCTACAAGTATGTAAAAAGGAAGAGAGTAGCAAAAGTAAACGTTGGTCCCTTAGAGGCCGAGACAGGAGAAATTATTATGGGGAATAAGGAAATGGCAGAAACTTTAAACAAATATTTTGTATCTGTCTTCACAGTAGAAGATACAAAAAGCATACTAAAAATGGTAGAGAACCAAGGGTCCAATGAGGGTGAGGAACTTAACGTAATTAATATAAGTAGAGAAAAAGTACTAGAGAAACTAATGGGACTAAAAGCCAACAAATCCCCTGGACCTGTCGGCTTACATCCTAGGGTTCTAAAAGAGGTGGCTGAAGAGAAAATGGATGCATTGGTTTCCCTAGATTCTAGAATGGTTCCAGCGGATTGGAAGGTTGCAAATGTAACACCGCTATTCAAGAAAGGAGAGAGAGAAAAAACAGGGAACTACAGGCCAGTTAGCCTGATATCAGTCATCGGGAAAATGCTGGAATCCATTGTTAAGGAAGTGGTATCAGGGCACTTAGAAAATCATAATGTGATTAGGCAGAGTCAACATGGTTTTATGAAAGGGAAATCGTGTTTGACAAATTTATTCATTTTTTGAGGATGTAACTAGCAGGGTAGATAAAGGGGAACCAGTGGATGTAGTATATTTGGATTTCCAAAAGGCATTCAATAAGGTGCCACATAAAATATCTTCCTGCAGTCTACAGCTTTCTTCCTCACTATCAACCACACGTCCAATTTTTGTATCATCTACAAACTTCTTAATCATGCCCCCTATATTGAAGTCTAAATCATTGATGTATACCACAAAAAGCAAGGGGGCTAGTCCTGAGCCCTGTGGAACCCCACTAGAAACAGCTTTCCAGTCACAAAAACATCCATCAAACATTACCCTTTGCTTCCTGCCACTGAGCTAATTTTGGATCCAACTTGCCACTTTCCCTTGGATCCCATGGGCTTTTACTTTTCGGACCTTGTCAAAAGCCTTGCTAAAATCCATGTAGACTACATCAAATGCACTACCCTCCTTGTTGCCTCCTCAAAAACTTCAATCAAGTTAGTCAGACATGATCTTCCCTTAACAAATCCATGCCTTTCTAAATGATGATTAATACTGTTCCTCAGAACTTTTTCCAACATTTCATTTCATCCTGGTCTGACAATTTATCCATTTTCAAAGATGCAAAACCCCTTAATACTTCCTTTCTCACTATGTTTATCTCATCTAATAGCTCACAATCCTCCTCCTTAACTACAATGTCTGCATTGTTCCTCTCTCTTGTATTGACAGACGCAAAGGCCCTGATTTTCGGCTTGTGTGGGGAATGGTCGGATTTCCCCGAATGTGGGGTTTCTGACACACATAAAAAAGTGTCAGCCAGCTCCACGCAATTTTCCCTCAAGTGGCCAATTAATTCCCAGCATGTGGGAAGCCTTGCTAATTGTCCAATTCGAGTCAGAAATCCCCACAGTATGATAATAATAACAATAATAATAATAATCAACTTTATTGTCATTGTTAGTGCACAAGTGCAGTACAACAAAATGTAGGCTTGCGGCTCCCGAGAGTGTACATTTAGATTAAGACATTTAAACATTCAACATTGATTTGGCTTGTAATACATTAACATAAACATAACCATAATAAAGTGCATTGGCAGATGTGCAGGCTTTAGAGTTTATTTGTGGAGTTCAGTAGGATGACAGCCCTGGGAAAGAAGCTGTTCCTAAATCTGGTCGTTCGGGTGCGAATGCATCTGTAGCGTCTCCCAGATGGCAGGAGGGCGAACAGACTGTGGCCGGGGTGGGTAGGGTCTTTGATGATGGTCCGTGACCTCCGTAAACAGTGTTTCTGGTATATGTGCTCTATGGTCGGTAGCCGGTAATGCGTTGGGCAGTTTTGACTACCCGCTGCAGGGCTTTCCGGTCATAGTAGCTACAGCTGCCATACCATACTGTGATACAGTTCGTCAGGATGCTCTCTATTGTGCAGCGGTAAAAGTTAGAGAGGATCAGGGGTGACAGGTTACATCCCTTCAGCCTCCTTAGGAAATATAGGCGCTGCTGGGCCTTCTTCGCCAGAGAGGAGGTATTGAGGGACCAGGAGAGGTCTTTCGTGATGTGGACTCCGAGGAACTTAAAGCTGTCCACCCTTTCCACCACAGCCCCATTGATGTGGATGGGGGTGTGACTTCCGCCCTTAGACTTCCTGAAGTCCACAATGATTTCTTTGGTTTTCTTGATGTTAAGGGCCAGGTTGTTATCGGCGCACACTTCACGAGATGCTGGACCTCCTCCCTGTAGACTGACTCATCGTTGTTGGTGATCTGGCCTACTACCATGGTATCATCTGCAAACTTGATGATGGTGTTGGAACCATGAACAGCCACACAGTCGTGGGTGAAGAGGGAGTAGAGGAGGGAGCTCAGCACACATCCTTGTGGGGCCCCAGTGTTCAGGGTCGGGGGGGGGGGGGGGAGGTGTGGTTACCTAATTTGACAGACTGGGGTCTGTTTGTTAGGAAGTCCAGGGTCCAGTTGCAGAGGGAAGTGTTCAGGCCAAGAGTGTGGAGTTTGGTGGCCAGCTTGTTGGGGACGATAGTGTTGAATGTTGAGCTGTAGTCTATGAACAGCATTCTGATGTAGGTCTCTTTACCATCTAAGTGATTCAGTGCAGAGTGTAGAGCAGTTGTGATTGCATCCTCCATTGATCTGTTTGCACAATAGGCAAACTGGTGTTGGTCAAGAGAGGTGGGAACACTGGCTTTGATGTGAGCCAGGACCAGTCTCTCGAAACACTTCATTATGATGGGTGTGAGTGCAACAGGTCGATAGTCGTTCAGGCACGTCACAGCCGTTTGCTTTGGCACAGGAATAATGGTAGCGGTCTTGAAGCATGTAGGGACTACTGCCTGGGCCAATGACAGATTGAAGATGGCGGTGAAGACATCAGCCAGCTGATCAGCACATTCCTTGAGTACCCGTCCAGGGATGCTATCCGGTCCAGCAGCCTTTCGTGTGTTCACTTGTGCTTTCAAGGTCCATAGCAAGCACTGCATCCTCTGAAGGCTTCCAAACGAACCACACAGGATGGCAGAGGAGCCTGCAGCAGCTGTGGGCAGTGCCAGACCCCGAGCTGCCTCCAAATTCGACGAGGCTTCACTGCAGGTATTATTGGATGGGTGTGATGAAATATTCCATTCATCACTCATCAGTATTTCTCTGCCTGTGACTGTGGTTGGTTTCAGTTTCATTTCCATTGTATTGTACTGTGTGTAGGGCTCCGCCTATACCTGGCTCCTATGTAAGCTGGCCCAGCCTGCAGCACATCCAGTACGGCAGACCTCTGCATGGAAGATACATTCTCCTCTGTGTGTTACCTTCTAAGTTAATAAAAGCCTTGTTTTGTTTCGCTAACATCGAGTCTCAGATTTATTGAGGCACATCAATGGGGTTAGGGCCCACAGGGAGGTCGTCTTCCCTAGGTCAGGGAGGAAGAGGCCTCCCACTGAGACCAATGCTGCATGGATGCAGGTGTCAGCAGATGCCAACTCGCTGGGAGTCACCAGAAGAACCTTGGCATTACATCTCTATCTCCTTCCTTTACTCCACTACAGTGCCATCCAGAGCCCCCGTCCTCACTGTGGAGGAGGAAGATGCTGTGCAGCCAGACTCCTCAGAGGAAGCTCCAACCTCTGAGGGCGCAGCGTCAGCAGAAGTAAGCGCACCCAGCACCAGCGCAGACACTCACACCTCGGGGGGACCTTCGGGACATAGAGTAGTGTTGTCACCTGGTGTTTCACAGCTCACAAGTGAACCTCAGCAGATTCTGGAGACAGGGTCAGCAGTGGAGAGTCCTCGTCGGAGGGCACAGGGCTCTGCCAGCTCAGCTCAGCTGCGCTACATGTCGACCCTCTGCCTCTGGGACCATCCGCAAGAGAAGAGGTGATGGATCTCCATGCACAGATGCAGGAGTCTCTGGCAGGTTTTGTCTCCAGGGTCGCTGCGAGTGTGGAGCGAATGGAGGAGTCCATAGCGACCATGAGCAGAGCCTTTGTGGAGTCATTGGCACATGAATGCATCACCATGGAAAGGTTGGCAACCTCCATGGAGGAGATAACTCGCCAGGGTACGGAAAACATGGTGAGTGCACATAAGAGAATGACATCTCTTGAGGAACGATGGCCATCTGTTGAACAGAGAAACCAGATCCTCATGGAAGTCCTTCTGAGTAGGACTGCCAGTGCAGATACGGGTCCCCAGGGCCCCCTAAAGCGCAGCAAGGTGCTCTCAAGCCACTTCCAAGCGCTGGCCCCTTCTGTCCTGTGCAACTTCAGGTGAGTGAGCAGCTCCTGGTGCTCATCATGCTGTTCCTGGTTCTGCTGCTGCCGCCTCTGCTGCTGGAGATCCTCTAATGGCAAGAAGGGAAGGAAAAAAGGCGTCCCACGCTTCTCGTAGATGCCTCCGCTGAGGAAGCGCTGAGTGAGGGTGGTGAGAGGGGCTTCCCAGGAGAGCGCATTGGAGAAGTGTGTGAGGCTCCAACCTTCCACAGCTGTGCCTAAGCCTTGAAGAAGTAGCCCCAAACCTGCAACAACAAGGTCCTTCAACATACAAGTGTTGGCCCTTTAAATCGCAGCTTCTCCTTACCTGCAGCTGACAGCTAGCAAGCCGGCAAGCTTCACGCCAGCTCTCAGCAGCGGGGTTCCCCGCAGGCGGGTTTCAGGTGGGGAAAGCCCCAAAGTCGCAACGGCACGGGAAAATCAACTTCAACAAGCAGATAATTGCTTGTTAGTGCTCCGATGACCAGTCCCGCCAGCGGTGGCCGGGACTGAAGCGGGGCGTGGGGAAACGGCAGTCCGAAAGTCAGACGGGGCGGGGAATCAGGCAGGAGGGGGGGTCCCGACCCACTTTTTTTCGCCGATTTTCAGCCCCCGGCCACATGAAAAGCCGCCTGATGGCGGCCAGAAAATCGGGGCCAAAGTATTCATTAAGAACCATACCCACATCTTCCGCCTCTAATAGGCTCTACTCTTTCTTTAGTTATCCTCTTGCTTTTTATGTATTTATAAAACATCTTTGGGTTTTCCTTGATTTTATTTGCCAATATTTTTTCATGCCTCTCTTTGCCTTCCTAATTTCCTTTTTAATTTCATCCCTGCACTTTCTAGACTCCTCTAGGCTTTCTGCGGTATTTAGCTCTCGGTATCTAACATAAGCTTCCCTTTTTTGCCTCATCCTACCCTGTATGCCCCTTGACATCCAGGGGGCTCTAGATTTGAGAGTCCCACCCTTTTTCTTTGTGGGAACATATTTGCTCTGAACCCAAACTTCTCCTCCTTGAATGCCTCCCACTGCTCTGACACTGATTTACCTTCATGTAGCTGTTTCCAGTCCACTTTTGCTAAATCACATCTCAACTTAGTAAAATTGGCCTTTCCCCAATTGAGAACTTTTACTCCAGGTCTATCTCTGTCCTTTTCCATAACTACGCCAAATCTAACTGAATTAGGATCACTACCACCAAAATCTTCTCCCACTGATGACCTGCCCAGTTTAATTCCCTAAAACTAAGTCCAGGACCGCCGCTCACCCACCCCCAACCCTCTTGTTGGGCTTGCTACGTACTAAAAAAGTTCAACTGAATGCATTTGAAGAATTCTGTGCCCTCTATACCTTTTACACTGATTCTATCGCAGTTAATATTAGGGTAGTTGAAATCCCCTACTACTACTGCCCTATTGTTTTGGCACTTCTCAGAAATTTGCCTACATATTTGCTCTTCTATCTCCCTCTGACATTTTAGGGGTCTATAATACACTCCCAGCAGTGTAATTGCCCCTTTTTCGTTCTTCAGTTCAACCCACATGGCCTCATTTGATGACTCTTCGAACATATCATCCCTCCTCACAGCTGTAATTGCTTCTTAAACCAATACTGTGACCCACCTCCTTTTTTATCCCCCTCTCTATCTCATCTGAAAATCCTGTACCCAGGAATGTTGAGCTGCCATTCCTGCCCTTCTTTCAGCCATGTTTCAGTAACAGCTATGATATCATACTTCCACATATCTATCTGTGCCCTCAGCTCCTCTGCCTTATTCACTAGACTTGTTGCATTGAGGTATATACCATTAAGCACTGCCAAACCCCTTTGTTGTTCAGTTTCTAGTCTGTTTCCTCTGCCTTCCAAACTCACTTACTAATTTACTGCCTTCCAATTCCAGCTTTGCTTCTCTCCCCTTTGAATCTACACTCAGGTTCCCATCCCTCTGCCAAGTTGGTTTAATCCCTCCCCAACAACATTAACAAACCTCCCCATGAGGATATTGGTCCTGGCCCTGCAGCGGTTCAAGAAAGTGGCTCACCACCACCCTCAAGGGCAATTAGGGATGGGTAATAAATGCTGGACTGGCCAGCAATGCCCACAATCCCATAAGCGAATAAAACAAAAGTCAGTCTTGACTCAGTGATAGCACTCTCACTTCAGGTTCAGAGGTCATGCTTCCCATTGAGACTGGAGCAAATAATCCAAGCTGACACTTCAGTGCGGTACTGCAGGAGTACTATACTGTCAGATATGCTGTCTTTCAGGTGAGATGTTAAACCAAGGTCCCGTTTGCTTGCTCAGATGGACGTGAAAGATGCATTGACACTATGTGTAGAAGAGCAGGGGAGTTCTCTTAGTGTTGCGTGGGTTTCCTCCGGGTGCTCCGGTTTCCTCCCACAGTCCAAAGATGTGCGGGTTAGGTTGATTGGCCATGATAAAAATTGGCCCTTAGTGTTAGGGGGGATTAAATATGTGGGGTTATGGGGATAGGGCTTGGGTGGGATGGCTGTCGGTGTAGGGACCGGGTGCTAGGGTTTGGATGATCAGCCATGATCTCGTTGAATGGCGGAGCAGGCTCGAAGGGCCAAATGGCCTACTCCTGCTCCTAGTTTCTATGTCTCTATGTCTCACCACCACTGAAACAGGTTATCTGTTCACTTATCTCATTGCTGTCCATGTGGTTTTGCTGTACACCAATTGCCTGCTGTGTGTGCATACATTACAACAGTGACTACACTTCATGAGTACTTCATTGTCTGTGAAGTGCTTTGGGACATCTTGAAAACGTTCCATTCCAAGTGACAAACCAAGAGGATCGTTGTTAGCCCTACAATATAGTATAGCTGGACTTCTAAAAGATTTTTGACAAAGTTCCACTTGAAAGGCGAAGCAGTGTGTCAAATTTGCACACAAGACCAAACTAGGAATGGCAATGGAATTGGAAGAGGCAGGTCGAAAATTACAGAATAAATTGGATAAAACACGCATTCAGCAGCAGAAAGGACACCCCACCAGTGCTATTTAAAGGGATCATCACCTGCTTTCAGGTTAGTTGCTGACTGGCTCTCGGTGAGTTTGTAGAGGCGTTTGTTGGTTTGATATCTTATTTGAAGTTGTTGAAGTCTCAAGGGAGTAATGTGGCAGGTTACATCAAGGCTTCTGCTCAGACCCGTTGCTCCCAGACATAGGTGCTGTAGTTTGTATCCCCCTTGATCTGCAGCATGTTAAGGAGAATGAGCAGAGGTGACACAAAGGAGGACAAGCTGCTCGAAGGGCTCTCAGCAGGAGGTCATATCCACCCAGGGTCTTCAGGGGGCACTTTTCCTACCTCAGCCTTAGCAAGGAACCGTGCATGCAAAGTCTCCGTTTCACTAAGGAGGTGCTCACTCAAATCTGCCACCTGTTGCAGGCAGACCTGCAGCCTTAGAGCAGGGCGAGGGTGGCATTGCCAGTGGCTGTGAAGATGGCCGTGGCCATGAATTTCTATGCCTCGGGCTCCTTTCTTGGCTGGAGCAGGCAATATTTGCAACATCTCAGTTTGCCATTCATCACTGCATAAGGGAGGTCACTGAGGCTCTGTGTGCAAAGAGGTGAATAAATTTCTCTCTTGCCAGAGAAAAGCAGGTGGAGTGAGCAGGTGGAGTGAGCACGCGGCTTCGCCAGGATTACGGGCTTCCTCATGGTGCAGAGTGCCATTAAATGCACACGTCATTTTGCGGGCGGCGCACGTGAACTCAGATGTACCGCAGCCGGAAGGGATTCCACTTGCAATATCCAGCTGGTGTGTGACCAAACTCAGCGCATCAAACAAGTCAATGCTTGGTATTCTGGCAGCAGCCATGGCACCTTCATTCAGCGGCAGTCTGCTGTACTAGCTGCTTTTCAGCCACCATGACAAACCAGAGGGTGTCTACAGGGCGACAAGGGCAATCCGCAGACCACCTGGCTCATGACTCTGGTGCTTCCACTGCCTGGACTGCTCTGGAGGAGCCCTGCAGTACTAGCCAGAGTGCATCTTAAGATTCGTCGTGGTCTGCTGCATGCTGCACAACCTTGCCACCACGAGGGCACAGTCCTTGCCACCAGGTATACGGCGAAGAGCTCAGGAAGAGGAGGAAGAGGAAGAGGACAGAACCTAAACAGCCCCTTTCTGGCCGGGCTGTCCATGATCAACTGGTCCGAATGCGGTACCAGTGAACACAGCCCCAATTTCCCATTCAACCACAGTCCCACACCTTACCTTCACTCTGTTACTGACCATCACAGCGTCCTTTTAGCCACAATGCTAAAATAAAAGCCACCACCAAACAAACATTCCAAACCACCTTTATACATCAATCCATCCAATATTACATAACAAAGTCAATTAATCACACTTGTGCATTCCCTTAGTGCCTGTCTTCTGTATGCCTTTGCCGATCCTAGTGCTCCTATGCAGTGCTACCCGAGTGGCTGCAGCATGGCTGGTGGAAGGCTGCTGACTTTCAGTGAGGGACACTGCAGATGGCCTTGCAGGATGACCTCGAGCAGCTCTGGGCCTAGAAGGCCCAGCTTTAGACTGCACCACCTCGGCATGGACGGCAGCAGTCTGGGCTGGCTGGCTGACAGGCAGCAACAAGGGCAGGAGTACGAATGCCATCATCCTGAGAGAGGACAGCAGGTTCATGCTCCACGGAGCCACTGCCACTCCCCTGGGGCGGCACCTCAGCAATCCTAGTAATCTGTTGAAGGACAGACAGCTGGACTGCTGTAACACGCTGCAAACCCCTTTCCACACTGGTATCAACAGCCATGATGGCAGCAGTCTGAGCGTGCGTGACAACAGCTGAGCTTGCATGACTTCAGTCTGCGCTTCGGCTGCAGCACTCAGACATAGGATGGCTTCTGCTTGTGCGCCAATGGAAGCTGAGACATCGGCCATCAGACACTTCATCGTGGTTGGGTCCAAAAGTGCGCTAATAGAGTTGCCCATCACTTCCATGCTGAAAAGGATGAGCTCCAAGTTCTGCACAAAGCCCTGTGTAAGGTTGGTGCCGGACTCCACCATGCATCTTGACATTGCACTCAGGCTTTCTGGCAGGCCTGCCAATGCACCAAACATTTCATTGTGCATACCCATCAGTAGGCTGCCCCATCGAAGCCCTCATCTGATTCCTGTGCAGCAGAACTTGTGTGCGACTTCACCCTCCGTGGAGCGGTCAACAGCGCTATCCTTTCCCCCTGCCCTAGCTGCAGGCCACTCGTGCCCAGTGTCTCACCATGTGTAGATCCCATATCTAATCTATCCTCTAACGTACGCTGAGTGTCAGTATCTGTGCTGGTGGCTGAGAGTGTGAAATCGAGTGATGTGATGCAGAAGATGCACTATCATTCTTCCTCTTACAGCTCCTGCTCCTCCACCATTGCCTGGCCTGGACAGTTTGCAGTTCTTCACTATCTGAAAGGAGAAAGGCACAAGGGTAGGGTTGCGGTGAGGGGAGTTTTTTTTAAAATTTATTCACTCATGGGCTGTGAGCATCGTTGGCAAGGCCGACATTTATTGCCCATCCCCAATTGCCCTCGAGAAGGTAGTGGTGAGCCACCTTCTTGAACCGCTGCAGTCCTTGTGTTGAAGGTGCTCCCACAGTGTACAACCGAATGGCATGCTAGGCCATTTCAGAGAGCAGTTAAGAGTCAACCACATTGTGGATCTGGAGTCACATAGGCCAGACCAGGTAAGAATGGCAGATTTCCTTCCGCGAAGGATATTAGTGAGCTACAGTAGTTGGGTTTTTACAACAATCCGGTAGTTTCATGGTCACCATAATTAAACAAATTTAAATTCCCCCAGCTGCCATGATGGGATTTAAACTCATATCTCTGGATCATTCATCCAGGCCTCTGGATTACTACTCCAGTAACATAACCACTAATGGTGCATATTCACACCATCTTCATCTTGTAAATCAGAAGAGATTGTGGGATGTGAGAAAGAGGATTAGGTATGAGGATACCACCACCTTGGATTGTTTCAGCCCCACTGCTGACCACCTCCATTGGGGTTAGGTCATGCAGGTGTGCCTGTACCTGCCAGTTAGGTCTTGCTACCTCTGGTTATGAGCCACCTTGTCCTGCAAGAGAAAGGGAAGTCTGTCAGTGTGGTGCAATGTGATTGGGTGATGTGCCTGTCATGCTTGAATAGCTGACAATGTGTGCAAACTGAGATGTCGGTGTGAGGTGTGTGAGGGTGAGGTGAAGCTATGAATATGAGATACGAGTCGTGTTTGATTGTTGGTAGGTGAGTGATGGGGATGTGGTGCATTCAGCAGTGTGTGAGGCTAGTGGTGTAGATGGTGGGATGTGGTATTTGAAGATGAATTCACTGACCTTCACTACTCGTGTGAGGTCACTAAACTTCTTCCTACACTGCATCCACGTCCTCCGGGCTACACTGCTTGCATTGACAGCGACGGCTATCTGCTCCCATTCCCTTCTCAGTATGGGTCTAGAGTGCCTCCTGGCCCCCTGTGGATAGAGGACTCCTCTCCTCCTGTCCACCTCCTGCACCAAGGCTTCCAGTGCTGCATCAGAAAATCTTGGCGCACACTCTCTGCCATGTTGCGCCATTACTTAGTGTAATGTATCCAAGTTTGCTGAACATACAGTAAGCTGTGAGGAGAATACAAAGAGGCTGCAAAGGGATATAGATAGACTAAGTGAGTGGGCAGTAAGGTGGCAGATGGCGTATAATGCAGGGAAATGTGAGGTTATTCACTTGGGTAGGAAGAATAGAAAAAAACTGAATATTTTTTAAATGGTGAGAAACTTTCAAATGTTGGTGTTCAGAGAGATTTGGATGTCCTCATGCAAGAAACACAGAAAGCTAGCATGCACGTACAGCAAGCAATAAGGAAGGCAAATGGCATGTTGGCCTTTATTGAAAGGGGTTTGGAATATAAGAGTAAAGAAGCCTTGCTACAATTGTACAGGGCCTTGGAGAGACCACACCGGGAGTACTGTGCACAGTTTTGGTCTCCTTATCTAAGGAAGGATCTTTTTCTTCTTAGGCAGTCCCTCGGAACCGAGGATGACTTGCTTCCACATTAAAAATGAGTTCTCAGGTGACTGATGAGTTCAATGCAGGACCTACAGTCTCTGTCACAGGTGGGGCAGATGGTGGTTGAAGGGGCGGATGGGTGGGGTGCTTGGGTTGACGTGCGCTGCTTGCGCTTGGCTTCCACTTGCTCCCGGCAAAGAGACTCAAGGTGTTCGGCGCCTTCCGGGATGCTTCTCCTCCACTTCGTGTGGCCTTGGGCCAGGGATTCCCAGGTGTCAGTGGGGATGTTGCATTTTTTCAAAGATGCTTTGAAGATGTCCTTGAAGCATTTCCTCTGCCCACCTGGGGCTCTCTTGCCGAATTGGAGCTCCGAGTAGAGCGCTTGTTTTGGGAGTCTCGTATCGGGCATGCAGACGATGTGACTCGTCCATCGGAGCTGATCGAGCGTGGTCAAAGCTTCGATGGTGGGGATGTTGGCCTGAGCGAGAACACGGACGTTGGTGCGCCTATCCTGCCAATGAATTTGCAGGATCTTGCGGAGGCTGCATTGGTGGTACCTCTCCAGTGTTTTGAGGTGCCTGCTGTGGTGTATGTGCCTTTAAGAGCCCCTGTGTACTGTAATGCCGGTAATGGCCACTCGGGCTATATAAGCCTGTATAGTGTCTTGTATCTGTTAGTTCACCTCCAGACTTTGTGCAGTAAACACCTGTGAAACCAACTCCTGCATTCAGTGTCTCCATTAACACACGGACACAACAGTGGCGACGAATTGGAAATGGACTTACCTGCAATTCGGCAGCACCTCAAGGAGATCGATTCCTCAGACAAAAGTCGGAAAAAAAAGAAAGAAAAACAAAAAACTGTGGTTTCACCAGCTAGCCGAGCTGGTGGCAGGTACTGCAATAATCCTTCCTGGGCGGCGGGCTGGGGCTCCATCGGCTAGCTCTGCAGCGGGGCCGAGCAGCGAAGGCGGAGGCAAACAGAGACAGAGGGTGGAGCACTCGGGAGACGGCCGGTGCTGCAAAGCAGGTCGGCGTTTGGACCAAGCAGAGGGAGGGAAAAGTCCCAGAGAGTCCGGCGGGAACGAGTCTCCACCTATTTAAAAAAATACCCGTGTAAATAAAAACCGCGGAGAACAGAGTTGTCAGCAGCGGCAGCGGCGGGAAAGCGCAGGAGGTGCCATTTTTTTCTGCGGGGAAGAAAGGAAAGCGCGGGAAGCGCCATTTTTTTTCCAGGATGCCTAAGACTAGCAATATAACTGCTTTCGATAGCGATATAGAGGATTGGGCCACATATGTGGAAAGAGTGGAGGTATATTGCACAGCAAATGAAATAGAGAATGATAAAAAGGCATCAGTACTTCTAAATCTAATGGGCGCAAGGACATATGGGCTATTACGAAACTTAATCACTCCAGCCAAACCGAGGGACAAGAATTTTAAGGAGATTGTTGATACTCTACAGGAGCACTTAAACCCAACACCGCTGCTGATAGCGGAACGATTCAAATTCTTCAGGAGGAATCAGCACAAGAATGAAAGTAACGCTGATTACCTCACCGAATTAAGGAAGCTGTCAAAGCACTGCCAATTTGGGGCAGGACTGGCAGATTCTCTTCGAAACAAATTCGTCTGCGGTCTCCTAAGTGAAGGAACACAGAAAAGGCTACTTTCTGAGAAAGATTTGACACTGGACAAGGCTTTCAGTGTGGCTGTATCATACGAAGCAGCCGCAAGAGGAGCTGCAGAGATACAGCAAAAGCCACAGGACTTCGGCACCCATGAAATGACACAAGGTTTCAAGAGCTGTTATCGCTGCGGCAGATCCACCCATGACCAGAGGGACTGCTGGTTCAAGGACAAAGCATGCAGGCAATGTGGAAAGATTGGACACATTGCACATGTATGCCGATCTGGAAACAAAAAATCCACGGACAGGAAAAGAATCAATAAGGAAAAGTACAGAAAGGTACAAATGATGACGGACAGTAGCTCCGAAGACCAGAAGAGCGATAGCAACTCCGGAAACAAGAGACTAAGCTGTCTCAAATTACATAATGTAATTGCCAAAGAAGATTACCAGACCATTTGGGTTACCCTCACGATAGCGGGGTCCCCAGTTAAAATGGAGCTAGATGCAGGATCAGCTCTGACCTTCATAAGTCGACGGGATTACGAGCGGCTATTTCCGCATATACCTTTGAAAGACACATCCATTATCTTGAAAACATATACGGGGCAGAAAGTATACCCAAAAGGGAAAATAAGGGTGCCTGTTGTATACAACGGCAAGGAAATACAGAATTTGTATTTATACGTTCTGCAAGATGGTGGTCCACCGCTGTTGGGACGTGAATGGATCAGGAAGATACGTTTAGACTGGCACTCCATTCAGGCACTGACGGTGAACAGTAAGAAAAAAAATGATGATGACGTCTACCTGAACGATTAAAAGATATCTTGGCCAACGCCAAGGAAGTGTTTCAACAGGAACTAGGAACCTTGAAAGGCATCACCGCCTCAATAAAAGTGGAAGATGCGGCAATTCCCAAGTTTTTTAAGGCAAGGCCAGTGCCATACGCAATTTGTCCAGCAGTCGAGGCAGAGCTGGAGAATTTGTAAAAGGCAGGCGTATTATCCAAGATAGATTGGAGCGAGTGGGCAACACCCATCGTCCCGGTCATGAAGAAAACGTTGAATAATGATAAATCTGAAGAACAGAGAAAAATTCGCATCTGTGGGGACTTCAAGGTGACTGTAAACCCGGTCCTTCACACGGTACAGTATCCTCTTCCGAGGATAGAAGATATTTTCGCCTCACTATCCGGAGGGAAACGTTTCACCAAAATTGACTTGGCACAGGCATATCTATAGATGGAGGTTGAAGAGGCCTCTAAAAAGTATCACACGATAAACACACACAAAGGCCTGTACCAGTACAATCGACTGGTTTTCGGAGTAGCATCAGCTCCAGCTATCTGGCAAAGAGCTATGGAGCAAATCCACCAAGGGATTCCGGGGACTCAATGCTACCTAGACGACATCCTTGTAACAGGAGAAAACGACAATGAGCACCTTGCCAATTTGGAGCAGGTGCTCACTAGGCTGAGAGAACGGGGCCTACGAGCAAATCGCCCCAAGTGTCAATTTTTCCAGAAACAAATATCATATTGTGGCCACATAATTAATGAGGAAGGGTTGCATAAGTCACCTGAAAAAATTGAAGCGGTCATAAAAGCCCCAGCACCTGAAAATGTCTCACAATTAAGGTCGTTCCTGGGATTCATAAACTATTATCATAAATTTTTACCGAACTTGTCAACTGTTCTGCACCCTCTTAACGAACTGCTACAAACGGGAGTAATTTGGAAATGGAGCGAAGACTGTAAACGTGCCTTCCATAAATGCAAAGGCTTGATCACGTCCAAGGAAGTTTTGGCTCATTACAACCCATCACTGCCAATCAGACTGGCGTGCGATGCATCCCCTTACAGCGTAGGAGCGGTATTATCGCATAGATTCCCTGATGGCTCAGAGCGGCCGATAGCTTTTGCGTCACGCTCATTCAACTCAGCTGAGCGTAACTATGCCCAGATCGACAGGGAAGCACTCAGCCTGGTATGGGGGTGAAGAAATTCAACCATTACCTACACGGACAAAAGTTTACCTTGTTGACTGACCATCAACCCCTCGTCTCCATATTCAACCCTAAAAAGGGTGTTCCCATTATGACAGCGCAAAGGCTACAGAGGTGGTCCCTTTTCCTAGGGGCACACCAATATGACATAGAATACAAAGGATCAAAACAGCATGGGAATGCTGACGGTTTATCGCGCCTACCGTTGCCAGCGGTAGAAGAGGCACCTACAGTGGACCCAGTGGAGATGTTCCACTCAACCATAGTGGAATGTCTACCAGTAACAAATTCTGCCATTGAAAAGGAAACGAGAAATGACCCGACTCTCTCACGAGTCTACGATTTAACGGTGAAGGGATGGCCAGCACATGGCGAACCACTGTTGCCAGCATTCTCGCAAAGAAGAGAACAGCTGTCAGTGTGCCGAGGAACCTTGATGTGTGGATCCAGAGTGGTGATTCCACCCAAACCCAGGGATAAAGTGCTAAAGGAGCTTCACGAGGGGCATCTGGGTGGAGTGAAAATGAAGAACCTAGCCAGAGCATTTGTGTGGTGGCCAGGTATCGATGGAGACATCGAAGAAATGACCAAGAGCTGCCTAGGATGCCAGAAGGTCCAAAACGCCCCATCACAAGCCCCTCTACATCCATGGGAGTGGCCCTCATCTCCATGGCAAAGGGTACACATCGACTTTGCTGGTCCATTTATGGACTCAATGTTCTTAATCGCGGTTGATGCACACTCCAAGTGGCCGGAGGTAATAAAGATGTCCTCCACCACCACGGAAAAAACCATCACAGTATTAAGGACCATATTTGCCAGGAATGGGCTGCCTGAACAGATCTGTTCTGATAATGGACCGCAATTTGTGTCCGAAGAATTCAGGAAGTTCTTGAAAAACAATGGGGTTAAGCACTACACGTCCGCCCCATACCATCCCGCCACCAATGGATTGGCTGAAAGGTTTGTCCACACCTTCAAGAAGGCCATAAAGGCCATGGGTAATGAAGACATAAATCTACAGCATAAGGTAGATAACTTCTTGTTTGCATACAGGAATGCAACACATGTGGTTACAAACCAAACTCCCACCATGATGTTCTTCAATAGAAACCTAAGATGCCGGCTGGATTTGATCAAGCCAAACATCAGAAGGGACGTGGAGAACCGGCAATTTCAAGGCATGAATGAAAGGCCAACTAGAACCTTCCAGATAGGTCAACAAGTTTTGGCCCGGGACTACCGTACCGAGAAATGGCAGCCTGGAACTATTTGCACACGACTAGGACCGCTGATCTATACCGTGGACATTGGAGAAAGCATAATAAGGCGCCATGCTGACCAGATCATAGAGTCATCCGAAAAGGGACAACCTACACCACAACTCTATACGCCTAATGATGAAGCAGAGATACCCATAGTATCTAACTCCGATCCGGTGATACTGGAACCAGATGAACCCGACACTGGCATTCAAGCCGAATCGACCTTGCCAAAAGAACCTACTACACCACCAAAAACTACTACACCACCGAGGCGTTATCCAGACCGAGTCAGGAAGCCTCCAGAGAGCCTGACTTATAATTGATTAACTGCAGCAAATGTGTAGATTATTGTTCTTGTAACATGTTCATTAATGATTACTTAAAATGTTATGTACTGGTTGTCTAAAAGGGAAGGAATTGTGGTGTATGTGCCTTTAAGAGCCTCTGTGTACTGTAATGCTGGTAATGGCCACTCGGGCTATATAAGCCTGTATAGTGTCTTGTATCTGTTAGTTCACCTCCAGACTTTGTGCAGTAAACACCTGTGAAACCAACTCCTACATTCCGTGTCTCCATTAACACACGGACACAACACCTGCTGTACATGGTCCATGTCTCTGAGGCATACAGCAGGGTGGGTATCACTGCTGCTCTGTAGACCATGAGCTTAGTGCCGGGTTTGAGATCCTGGTCTTCAAACACTCTCTTCCTCAGGCAACCGAAGGCTGCACTGGCACACTGAAGGCGGTGTTGGACTTCGTTATCGACGTCTGCCCTTGTTGACAATAGGCTCCTGAGGTATGGAAAGTGGTCCGTTATCCATGGCCTTGTCGTGGATATTGATAATCGGAAGGCAGCACTGTGTGGCGGGGGCAGGTTGGTCGAGGACCTTTGTCTTACGGATATTTAGTGTAAGGCCCATGCTCTCGTACGCTTCGGTGAAGGTGTTGACGATGGTTTGGAGTTTGACCTCCAAGTGAGCACAGACACAAGCATCGTCTGCATACTGTAATTCAACAACAGAGGATGGGACGATCTTGGATCTGGACTGGAGGCGACGGAGGTTGAACAGTTTCCCGTTTGTTCAGTAAATTAGCTCCACTCCAGCGGGGAGCTTACTGAGGGTGAGATGGAGCATTGCAGCAAGGAAGATCAAGAAGAGCGTTGGTGCGATGACACAGCCTTGTTTGACCCCGGTCCATACATGAATTGGGTCTGTGGTGGAACCGTTGGTCAGCATCACGACTTGCAAGTCGTCGTGAAGCAGGCAGAGGATGGTGACAAACTTTTTAGGACAGTCAAATTTGAGGAGGACACTGCATAATCCCTCACGGTTGACAGTGTCGAAGGCCTTTGTGAGATCAAAGGTGGCCATGTACAGCGGTTGGTGCTGTTCCCTGTATTTCTCTTGTAATTGACGTGCTGTGAAGATCATGTCCATTCTGCCCCTTAGTGGGCGGAATCCGCATCGTGACTCTGGGAGGAGCTCTTCGGCCACTGGGAGAAGGAGATTGAGGAGGATTCTTGTGATGACTTTCCCTGTGGCAGACAGCAGGGAAACTCCTCTGTAATTATCGCAATCGAACTTGTCACCTTTCTTGAAGATGGTCACAATTACGGCGTCTGAGATCCCCTGGCATGCTCTCCTCCTTCCAGATAAGAGAAATGAGTTCATGAATTTGCGCCAGTAGTGCTTCTCCGCCGTGCTTTAGTGCCTCGGCAGAGATTCCATCTGCTCCTGAGGCCTTGTTGTTTTTCAGTTGTCGGATGGCCTTTTCAACCTCATGCTGGCCTGGGGTTGTGCTGAGATGGTGGCGGGTAGCATGCTGCGGGATGGAGTTGAGGACACTCACGTCGAAGACAGAGTCTCAATTAAGGAGATCTTCAAACTGCTCCTTCCAGCAGGCACTGACTGCCTCTTTATCCTTGATGAGTACCTCTCCATTCTTGGCCTGCAGTGGGGTAGGACCTTGGGTGCTTGGGCCATAGATGGCCTTGACTGCGCTAAAGAATCCACGCACATCGTGGTTGTCAGCTAGCTGCTGGAGCTCCTGTGCTTTCTCCACCCACCATCTGTTTTTTAGGATATACTTGCCTTGGAGGCGGTACAACGAAGGTTCACTAGATTGATTCCTGGGATGAGAGATTGTGTAGAATGGGCCTATACTCTCTGGAGTTTAGAAGAATGAGAAGTGATCTCATTGAAACATAAGATTCTGAAGGGGATTGACAGAGTAGATGCTGAGAGGTTGTTTCCCTTGGCTGGAGTGTCTAGAACTAGGGGGTATAGTCTCAGGATAAAGGGTAGGCCATTTAAGACCGAGATGAGGAGGAATTTCTTCACTCAGGGTTGTGAATCTTTGGAATTCTCTGCCCCAGAGGGCTGTGAACGCTGAGTCTTTGAGTATATTCAAGGCTGAGATAGAAAACATTTTGGACTCTAGGGGAATCAAGGGATATAGAGATTGGGCAGGAAAGTGGAGTTGAGGGCGATGATTAACCATGATCTTATTGAATGGCGGAGCAGGCTTGAGAGGCCGTATGGCCTACCCCTGCTCCTATTTCTTATGTTCTTATTACTATGTCCTCTTCCTTGCAAGACTCTCCTCCCCAGCCACCTCCTGCAGCCAGAATTTACCTCCTGTTTAAGTGATGCAGGCTGGCTTTAAGAAGTGTAGGTTAGCTTTATTTGGGGCTAGCCTTGCACGAACTTGGTCCCCCTGCTCAGGTGTGCAGCCGCTCAACAGCACGTTTAGCATTGGGCTGCACGCTGTAGTCATTTAAATTTGCAGGCAGCACAAAGTTTGCCTGCTGCCTTCCTCAGAAGGCACGAGCACGGAGTAGTCGCACATTGCGATGCCCGCGCCCGTTTTCGGACCTTAACCAATTTCTAGGCCATGGACCTCAGCCTGAAAAGGAGATGTTTGAGAGATTATTCTATAGCAGTTTATAATATGGTTATGGGAATAGAAACGGTAAATATAGAATATTACTATAAATTACATTACAAGAGGAGGACAAGGGGACATAGGTACAACCTAGCAATTTAGGACTGATATCAGGAAATTCTACATACAAAGAGTGATTAACTTACAGAATAGACTTTCAGGAAGAAACAACAACCCAGAAATCTTTAAAGAAACAATTGGATGGTGAAATGAGTGGGGTTCAAGATCACTCCAGGTATATGAATGGGCTGAACGGCTGTCCTCTTCCCTAATTATCTTGTGATCTTGTGAAAAGAGCTCTTTGAATGTGTGGCGCACATATTGTACATGAAATATTCTAACAGGGTGATACAGTTTGAGACAAAATTTTTGTTACCAAGGACTATGAGAAGACAAAACTGTTAATCATTGTGCAGTATTGAGAGCTTTGTTGTAATTCCAAGAAACAGCTCTAAATGCTGGAGAGGCTTGGGAGAGCTCTGATCAACAGTGTGTTATAAATATCAATTGTAATCTAGCACTGGCCCAATTCACTGTCATTTATAGCTCTACCCAATTTTGTCAGGTTCTTTTAGCCTGATGAAAGTCTGATTTATGTACAGCATTACCTCAGCCAGAAAGACTGAAGATGTAATGAGAATGATCCGTAAATTCCAATATGTTGCTTACCACAAGTGGAATAATTGTTCATTCATACACCTCACAGAGGCAGAAAGTTAAAAAAAACTACAATCTCTTCTCGTGGCTGCATTTTTCCAAAGCTTCTCCCATTTCTGCCAATCATAAAATACAAGTCATGCAAAATTCGACAATACCAGCACCCTGTCCTCACCAAGCTCAACTGGCTTTCCATACGGAGATAGTGACAGTTTCAGACAAGAGAAGACTTTTGGTCTACTTAGCCCATATTTCCTTGGTGCATTTCTAATAAATGCCCCAGAAGATTACTGTCCTCACCTTCAAATCCCTCCACAGCCTTATCACTCCCTATCTTTGTGATTTACTCCAACCACACATCCCTGCAGTCCGTCAGTAATGGCCTACTGATCATTTACCATTCCCTCTGCTTCACCTCCAACAACCTTGCCCTCGTCTTCTGGGAATCCCTCCTTCAGCATCCCACATCCCTACTGGCCTTCAAAATTTCAAGGCTTTCCACTTTGTTGACAGTGTTTTTGCTCCAGATGACACTCTTCCGTCCCCTGATCCCCTGGTGGCCCTTTCCTATTCATCACTCAGAGATATCTCTTTGAATGTAATGAGTGCTATAAAAATGTAAATTGTTGTCTGTTTACAAAAAATGTCAGCAGAAAATGGAGCAAAAGAACTCAACGGTATACATTGGCTCTTTGAGCACTTGTCCAGCCAGAGGGGTCCTATTGGGAGTGGCATGGATAGCATCCATGAAAAAAATCTATGTCCTAAGCATGAAATTGTGGAAGCAGAGAAAATGTGATGTAAGTAATGCAATATAATAGGACACGATTGCTGCAAATTCCACCAGATGAAACAATTAATAGCACTTAAACATAAAAGAAATTTAAATTAGATTCGCTTTCATTTTATATTAATATAAGTGGCAGAAAATTAATAATACTGAAGGGTATTGGGTTGGAATCCAGTCAAGCGACTGAAAATGCAAATCACCAATTATTGATCAAAATTAATGTAAAGGAGAGTGCAAACATCTCAAGTCAAAAGGACAGAAAACAGAAATGTTTATAAAATTGCTGATCACATTTTTTAAATCACAACAATGCTTTGATTATCTGTTATTGCTATTAACTTGTATATCATATTTAAATAAGAGTTTGCATTTAGCAGGAAAGACTCACACTAGTCTGTTCTCAATATTAAAGCAAAGAGGCACTTAGCATGCAGAAAACAGTGAAGGATTAGATCTCTAGGACTTACATGAATAGACTGCTGAAAAAATGGCATTAATGCACAAACCCCAGCATCCTAGTTCAACACCTTGCTCGTAAGTAATGTATGAGGTGGAGTTGTGTTCTGCATATGGATCACCATTATACACTACCTGAAAGGTTTAAATAAAGAGATTAAGTGAAAAATAATAATAAAAATATGAACATATGAACATGAAAAAAAATGTTAGCCTCTTCATCTGCGAAATGGAAAATCAAGAAAGTGGAGGGCATTTTTTTTAAATAAACACTTAAAAGTCATGATTAATAGGTCGCATCAGGATTAATGCTGGAAAATCTCATGATACAAAAAATGCCATAAGAGACAAGTGGGATCATTGCCATTTAGAAAATCTAATGTAGCGTGATTTTCTCCTGATTTATTCCCCTGTTGGTTTTCAATCCAATTCTTTAATTTTAATTTGGATTTTCCAAGTTTGCAATACATCTGTTAAGACCACTACATTGCTGAAATTTTTTTTATGGGATTTGGGCATCGCTGGCAACGCCAGCATTTATTGCCCATTCCTAATTGCCCTTGAGAAGGTGGTGGTGAGCCACCTTCTTGAACCACTGCAGTCCATGTGGTGAAGGTACTCCCACAGTGCTGTTAGGTAGAGAGTTCCAGGATATTGACCCAGCGACGATGAAGGATCGGCGATATACTCCTAAGTCAGGATGGTGTGTGACTTGGAGGGGAACTTGGAGGTGGTGGTGTTCCCATGCGCCTGCTGCCCTTGTCCTTCTAGGTGGAAGAGGTCACGGGTTTGGGAGGTGCTGCCGAAGAAACCTTGGCGAATTGCTGCAGTGCATCTTGTAGATGGTACACACTGCAACCATGGTACGCCGGTGGTGGAGTAAGTAAATGTTTAAGGTGGTGGATGGGGTGGCAATCAAGCAGGCTGCTTTGTCCTGGATGGGGCGAGCTTTTTGAGTGTTGTTGGAGCTGCACTCATCCAGACAAGTGGAGAGTATTCCATCACACTCCTTACTTGTGCCTTGTAGATAGTGGAAAGGCTTTGGGGAGTCAGGAGGTGAGACACTCGCTGCAGAATACCTAGCCTCTGACCTGCTCTTGTTGCCATGGTAGTTATGTGGCTGGTCCAGTTAAGTTTCTGGCCAATGGTGACTCCCAGGATGTTGATGGTGGGGGATTCAGTGATGGTAATACCATTGAATGTCAAGGGGTGGTGGTTAGGCACTCGCTTGTTGGAGAGTCATTGCCTGGCACTTCTGTGGTGTGAATGTTACCTGCCACTTATCAGCCCAAGCCTGAACATTGTCCAGATTGTGTTGCATGGGGGCATGGACTGCTTCATTATCTGAGGAGTTGTGAATGGCACTGAACACTGTACAGTCATCAGCGAACATCCCCATTTCTGACCTTATGTTGGAGGGAAGGTCATTGATGAAGTAGCTGAAGATGGGTGGACACTGCCCTGAGGAAGTCCTGCTGCGATGTCCTGGGGCTGTGATGATTGACCTTCAACCACCACCACAACGATCTTCCTTTGTGCTAGGTATGACTCCAGCCAGTGGAGAGTTTTCCCCCTGATTCCCATTGACTTCAGTTTTACTAGGGCCCCTTGATGCCACACTCTGTCAAATGCTGCCTTAATGTCTAGGGCAGTCCCTCTCACCTCACCTCTGGAATTCAGCTCCTTTGTCCATATTTGGACCAAGGATGTATTGAGGTCGGGAGCCGAGTGGTCTTGACGGAACCCAAGCTGGGCATCAGTGAGCAGGTTATTGGTGAGTAAGTGCCGCTTGCTAGCACTGTTGATAATCATCAGCAAAGTGATGGAAGGTGTTAAGAGTAGACTGATGGGGAGGCAATTGGCTGGATTGGATTTGTCCAGCTTTGCGTGGACAGGACATACCTGAGCAGTTTTCCACATTGTCAGATAGATGCTAGTGTTGTAGCTGTACTGGAACAGCTTGGCTAGAGGCGCGGCTAGTTCTGGTGCACGTCTTCAGCACAATAGCTGGGAAGCTGTCGGGGCCCATAGTCTTTGCTGTATCCAGTGCGCTCAGCTGTTTCTTGATATCACATGGGGTGAATCGAATTGGCTGAAGACTGGCTTCTGTGATGGTGGGAACCTCAGGAGTAAGCGGATATGGATCATCCACTTGGCACTTCTGGCTGAAGATGGTTGCAAATGCTTCAGCCTTGTCTTTTGCACTCACCTGCTGGGCTCCACCATCATTGAGGATGGGGATATTCATGGAGGTGCCTCCACCCGTTAGTTGTTTAATGGTCCACCACCATTCATGACTGGATGTGACAGGACTGCAGAACTTTGATCTGATCTGTTAATTGTGGGATTGCTTAGCCCTGTCTATAGCATGCTGCTTCTGCTTTTTAGCATGCATGTAGTCCTTTGTTGCAAATTTCCCAGGTTGGCACCTCATTTTTAGGTACGCCTGGTGCTGCTCCTGTATACCACTGTGCCGCCACCCCTGGTGGGTCCTGGCACGCTCTTCTACACTCCTTATTAAACCAGGGTTGGTCCCCTAGCTTGATGGTAATGGTAGAGTGAGGGATATGCCGGGCCATGAGGTTACAGATTGTGGTGGAATACAATTCTGCTGCTGCTGATGGCCCACAGCAGCAGAATTGTATGCTGCTGGTTGACAGGGTAGATGCTGAGAGGTTGTTTCCCCTGGCAGGAGTGTCTAGAACTCGGGGGCATAATCTCAGGATAATGGGTAGGCCATTTAAGACTGAGATGAGGAGGAATTTCTTCACTCAGAGGGTTGTGAATCTTTGGAATTCTTTGCCCCAGAGGGCTGTGAATGCTGAGTCTTTGAGTATATTCAAGGCTGAGATAGATAGATTTTTGGACTCTAGGGGAATCAAGGGATATGGAGATCGGGTGGGAAAGTGCAGTTGAGATCAATGATCAGCCATGATCTTATTGAATGGCGGAGCAGGCTCGAGGGGCCGTGTGGCCTACTCATGCTCTTATTTCTTATGTTCTCATGGATGGCCAATTTTGAGCTGCTCTTCTTAGGCAGTTCCTCAGAAACGAGGATGACTTGCTTCCACACTAAAAATGAGTTCCCAGGTGACTGATGAGTTCAATGCAGGACCTACAGTCTCTGTCATAGGTGGGGCAGACGGTGGTTGAAGGGGCGGGTGGATGGGGTGCTTGGGTTGACGTGCACTCCTTCCGCTGTTTGCACTTGGCTTCCGCTTGCTCCCGGCAAAGAGACTCGAGGTGTTCGGCGCCTTCCCGGATGCTTCTCCTCCATTTTGAGCTGTCTTGGGCCAGGGATTCCCCAGGTGTCAGACGGGATGTTGCATTTTTTCAAGGAGGCTTTGAGGGTGTCCTTGAAGCATTTCCTCTGCCCACCTGGGGCTCTCTTGCCGTGTCGGACTCCGAGTAGAGCGCTTGTTTTGGGAGTCTCGTATCAGGCATGCGGACAATGTGGCCCATCCATTGGAGCTGATCGAGCATGGGCAATGCTGGCCTGAGCAAGAACACTGACATTGATGCGCCTATCCCACCAATGGATTTGCAGGATCTTGCGGAGGCAGCATTGGTGGCACCTCTCCAGTGCTTTGAGGTGCCTGCTGTACATGGTCCATGTCTCTGAAGCATACAGCAGGGCGGGAATCACTACTGCTCTGTAGACCATGAGCTTGTTGCTGGGTTTGAGGTCCTGGTCTTTAAACACTCTCTTCCTCAGGTGACCGAAGGCTGCACTGGCACACTGAAGGCAGTGTTGAACTTCATCATCGACGTCTGCCCTTGTTGACAGTAGGCTCCCGAGGTATGGAAAGTGGTCCACGTTGTCCAAGGCCTCGTCGTGGATTTTGATAATCGGGGGCAGTACTGTGTGGCGGGGGCAGGTTGGTAGAGGACCTTTGTCTTATGGATGTTTAGTGTAAGGCACGTGCTCTCGTACACTTTGGCGAAGGTGTTGATGATGGTTTGAAGTTCGACCTCCGAGCGAGTGCAGACGCAAGCGTCGTCTGCATACTGTAATTCGATGACAGAGGATGGGACGACCTTGGATCTGGGCTGGTGGTGACGGAGGTTGAACAGTTTCCCATTTGTTCTGTAGATAAGCTCCACTCCAGCGGGGAGCTTACTGAGGATGAAATGGAGCATTGCAGCAAGGAAGATCGAGAAGAACGTTGACACAACCTTGCTTGACCCCGGTCCGTACATGAATTGGGTCTGTAGTTGGTCAGGATCACGGCTTGCATGTCGTCGTGAAGCAGTCGGAGGATGGTGACAAACTTTTGAGTGTAGCCAAATTTGAGGAGGACACTCCATAACATCTCACGGTTGACAGTATCGAAGGCCTTTGTGAGCTGCTAGATCTGCTCTGAATCTATCCCATTTAGCACTCTGGTAATTCCACACAACACGATGGAGGGTGACCTCAGTGTGAAGACGGAACTTCATCTCCACAAAGATTGCGGTGATCACTGCCAGCAATACTGTCATGGACAGATGCATCTGCAACAGGTAGATTGGTGAGGACGAGGTCAAGTAGGTTTTTCCCTCGTGTTGGTTCTCTCACCACCTATCGCAGACCCAGACTGGCAGCTATGTCTTTCAGGACTCGGCCAGCTGGGTCAGTAGTGGTGCCACTCTTGGTGTACATTCTGTGCCCTTGCTACTCTCAATGCTTCTTTCAAGTGATGTTCAACATGGAGGAGTACTGATTCATCAGTTGCAGGAGGGTGGTAGGTGGTAATCAGCAGGAGGTTTCCTTGCCCATGCTTGACCTGAAGCCATGAGACTTCATGGGGTCCATAGTCAATGTTGAGGACTCCCAGGGCCACTCCTTCCCGACTGTATACCACTGTGTCGCCACCCCGGTGGGTCTGTCCTGCTGGTGATGGAGGCATTTGGGACATTGGCTGAAAGGTATGATTCTGTGAGTATGAGTAAGGCTGTTGCTTGACTAGTCTGTGGGACAGCTCTCCCAATTTTGGCACAAGATGTTGGTGAGTAGGACTTGGGTCAATTGGGCTGGGTGTGCCATTGCCATGTCCGTAGCCAGTGCCAAGGTCGACGCTGGGTGGTCCGTCCTGTTTCATTCTTATTATTGTGTTTCATAGTGGTTTGTTACAACTGAGAGGCTTGCTAGGTCATTTCAGAGGGCAGTTAAGGGTCAACCACATTGCTGTGGGTCTGGAGTCACATATAGGCCAGACCGGGTAAGAACAGCAGATTTCCTTCCCTGAAGGACATTAGTGAACCAGATGGGTTTTTACGACAATTCGATAGTTTCATGGTCACCATTACTGATACTAGCTTTTTATTTCAGATATATTTAATTAACTGAATTTAAATTCCCCAACTGTGGCGGTGGGATCATAGAAACATAGAAGATAGGAGCAGGAGTAGGCCATTCAGCCCCTCGAGTCTGTTCTGCCATTTAATGAGATCATGGCTGATCATCCAAATTCAGTACCCTGTCCCTGCTTTCTCCCCAAATCCCTTAATCCCTTTAGCCTTAAGAAATATATCCAACTCCTTCTTGAATATATTTAATGAATTGGCCTCAACTGCCTTTTGTGGTAGAGAATTCCACAGGTTCACCACTCTCTGGGTGAAGAAATTCCTCCTCATCTCTGTCCTAAATGGCTTACCCCTTATCTTTAGACTGTGACTCCTGGTTCTGGACTCCCCCGCCATTGGGAACATCCTTCCTGCATCTAGTCTGTCTAGTCCTGTCAGAATTTTATAAGTTTCAATGAGGTCCCCTCTCATTCTTCTAAACTCCAGCGAGTATAAGCCCAATTGACCCAATCTCCTCATCCGTCATTCCTGCCATCCCAGGTATCAGTCTCATTAGTCCAGGCCTCTGGATTACTAGCCTAGTGACATTACCACTATGCTACCATTCCCTTAAATGTTCAGATAACAGTCCTCGCTGTGTCTTTGTTCCTTTCTGACATCAATCAACATTTATTTGTAACTAGTCAGAAATTTATTGGCCTGCTGCATTGTTATTGCTGGCAGTTGATGCAGCTCCAGTCAAGTGGTGTCAAAACCAATTAATGGCCCAGTAATTCCTGTCACAACGCGTGAGTAAGGACGGGGTACTCACGCGTGTGCCAGGAGGAATTGCCGGTTTTCAGCATGCACAGCGCATTCGCTGAAAACCGGCATTTCCTGTCCTCTGACCCAAGGGGTTAAGAGGCTGAACGCATGCGCGGTATTGGGCAGCGCGCGCGACTTGGATTTCCTGTATTTTTACAGATTTGCGCATGTGTAAAGGGCTCCGGTTTTTACGCATTGAAAAACCACACGTAAGTACTTAGTTTTACAGGTAAGTGGTCTTTTAGTACAATTTAGAATTTTTTTTTTTTTCCCACAGGTTTATTATTTTTAAAGAATCTACAGTAAGGTAAGTTTAGTTTTAGACCCTATTTTTAAAAAATTTATTTTTTTCAAAAATTTGATTAATTGTTTAAAATAGTTTTTTAAAGTTATTCATAGTTAATTTAATTATTGGGATGCTTTTTAAAATTTTATTTAAAGTTTAAGTAGTGTTTTGGGGTGCCGTACTTTTCATGAGTTTGACAGTCTTTACTATCAAACTTATGAATGAAGTTTCCCCTCCCCTGATTGGCTGAACAGTGCTCACCTGATCCCAGCCGGCACATCGCACTAACTACGCTGCTGGGTCAGGTTAGCACAGCGCGCCAAGATCAGAACCTGGCCACTGAAAGGAAATCCACTGCGGGCCAGGTTTCAGATGTCGGCGCGCCGGGTAAGTGCACATCGGGGGCTTGCATGCGCGGCAAGCCCCCGACACCAAGTTCTGGGCCAATAGATAGAGTTTCAAAGCTTATCCTGACTTACATTCAGAACACAAAAGAAAAAATGTTTTTCCAACAGATCAAACAATCCATAAGCAAGGAAAATGTTCTACAACGTCCAGAACAGATGATCACAGGATCAGTTTAGATGAAGGCCCTTTGGCCCAGTTAATATCTTCTATAATGCACACTCTAAAAAATTCCCATTACAGTCTAGCGGTTTCACAAATTAATCACTGTCCTGGTCATAACCACCATTCTTGGCAGCCTATTCCAGCTTTTGGATCACCTTTTGTGCAAATAAATAGTTATTAACATCTGTTCTAAACTTGCTATTCACAACTCTGAGCCTGTAATCTCCTGTTCGGTTACCTGGTATCGAAATTTATCCAGGATTTACATCAATATCCCATTAAGTATCACAAATAAATTGTTAAAGTTCCCTCTGAAATGTCTCTTTTTAAGGCTGAATAGCCCATCACACCTAGACATTTCTCACAGCTCATCCATCTGACACTGGGGATAAGCCTCCTTGATCTTCTCTTCACCACCTCCAGAGCCTGGATGGTCCATCTATTTATGGTGGTCAGAACTGTGTGCAGTTCGTCAGGTGCCATCCAATCACAGCTTCATCATGACTGCTGGGGACTTAAAACTGGGCTAATATGAGTATATGGTCTAGAAATGTGTCCATTTAGCGTCCATTTTTCAGGCTCTAACCAGTCTCCTAAGCCTCCAATATGGCGGGCAGGAAGCACACACTCATTACAAGCAGGGAGTGCATCACCTTCAATATTGTTGAAGGCCAAAACAATCGGGATTCAGTGTCCACGACAGAAATAGGTGATAGGTCCATCTGCGGGATTGCACTCAGGAAAGCCAAGTCTACATGTGGCCTGCCGTAACCGACAAGATTTTAAAATATACTTACCTGAATGAGGAATCGGCAGGAGCAGGAGTGTTCCTCCCGGACGCACATTTAAAGAACATTGGCTGCTGCCAGCCACCACTCGACCTCTCCTCTAATCGTTGCTGCTACTCCACCCATCGAGTTGCTGCCACTGCCTCTCCAGCCACCACTACTTCTCCTGACGCATTTGACCCCATTCCCAAGCTGCTCACCCCCTTCCCAGTCACCCCATTCTTCATAAAAACCATTCCCGGTTGCCGCCCCCAGCACCCCACACTGCCATTAGGGTTGCCAACATTGGTTGGTTGTATTCCTGGAGGCTTCATCATAGGATTCCTGCCTCCAACCGCCCCACCCAGTCAAAAAGCCTTTTGTTCCCCGCCTTTCTCCAATATTGGGGGTAATATACTGGCATGGGTGGAAGATTGGCTATCTAACAGAAAACAGAGAGTTGGGATAAATGGTTCATTCTCGGGTTGGCATCAGTAACTAGTGGTGTTCCGCAGGGGTCAGTGCTGGGACCCCAACTCTTTATAATCTATATTAACGATTTGGAGGAAGGGACCAAGTGCAACGTATCCAAGTTTGCCAATGATACAAAGATGGAAGGGAAAGCAGTGAGTGAGGAGGACATAAATAACCTGCAAAAGGACATGGACAGGCAAAGTGAGTGGGCAGAAATTTGGCAGATGGAATATAATGTTGGAAAGTGTGAGGTTATGCACTTTGGCAGAAAAAATCAAAGAGCAAGTTATTATCTAAATGGAAAGAAACTGCAAAGTGCTACAGTACAAAGGGATCTGGGGGTCCTGGTGCATGAAACACAGAAGGTTAGCATGCAGGTACAGCAGGTGATCAGGAAGTGTTGAATCCGTGATTCTTAAAGTATGATATTTTCCAATAACTACACGGAGGCTGTAACTTAACAATCAACAGGTGTTTACTGCAGGAGGGCAGTCTAAAGACTGACAGTACAGAGGCATGCTCAAGGCTTATATACAGGTGTGGTCACTGCCGGTACTACAGTATACAGGAGCTGTAAAAGTAGTTCTCTCTTAAAGGTACATACACTACAATTCCTCCCCTTTCAGATTAGCAGTACCCATAATATTCAAATAACAATTAACACTTTAACATGCACATTAAACGGAAAAAGTCCATTTATAGATTCAGTCTTTGGGGCAGCCTTCTGATCCTTTCTGGATAGCGCCTTTCCTGAGGTTCTTGTTCTTGGTGCGGAGGCGATTCTGGCCCCTTTTCGTCGGTTATTTCATCAGTTTCCGATGCTACTGTTACTGAGGTAGATGCTACCGGTATGTCGGGTTCATCCCCAGGGACGCGAGACATGGGGTTGACTCGTTCCTGTGACGCTAAGATCTGGTCGACGTGGCATCTCACAATGTTCTCCCCGACATCCGCTGTGTACATTAATGGCCCCTGCCGTGTGCATATTGTTCCAGGTTGCCATTTCTCTGTTCGGTAGTCATGGGCCAAGACTGGTTGTCCTACATTGAAGCTGCTTGTCGGCTTCTCATTGATGTGCTGGAATTGTTTATCCTCAACATTTCTTCGCACATTTGGTCTGAGCAAATCCAGACGAGATCTCAACCATCGGTTAAAGAACATCATGGCCGGGGTCTGGTTGGTAACTGCATGTGTCGCATTTCTGTAGGCTAACAGGAAATTGTCCACCTTATGCTGTAGTGGAATTTCATCATCGCACATGGCCTTTATCGCCTTTTAAAGGTTTGTACGAACCTCTCAGCCAATCCATTTGTGGCTGGATGATACGGGGCGGATGTGTAATGCCTTACCCCATTCCTTCTCATAAATTTCCAAAACTCTTCGGACACAAACTGTGGTCCATTATCAGAGCAAATCTGCTCTGGCAAGCTGTTCCTGGCAAATATGGTCCGTAGGACTGCAATCGTTTTCTCCATGGTGGTGGAGGACATTTTGATCACCTCAGGCCATTTCGAGTGAGCATCCACTGCTATTAAGAACATTGAGTCCATGAATGGACCAGCAAAATCAATATGCACCCGTTGCCATGGAGAGGAGGGCCATTCCCATGGATGTAGAGGGGCATATGGTGGTGCATTTTGGACCTTCTGGCATCCTGAGCAGCTCTTGGTTAGGTCCTCGATTTGTTGATCGATCCCCGGCCACCACACATAAGCCCTAGCAAGGCTTTTCATTTTCACCCCTCCCAGATGACCTTCGTGAAGCTCATTGAGCACTCTCTCCCTTAACTTGGGTGGAATTACCACTCGGGATCCATACATCACTGTCCCCTGGCATACTGACAGCTGTTCTCTTCTGGATGAGAATGCTGGCAACAGTGAGTCACCATGTGTTGGCCATCCCCTCACCGTCAAATCATATACCCAAGACAGTGTCGGATCATTGCGGGTCTCCTTCTCGATATCCGCGTTAGTTACTGGCAATCGTTCAATTATTGACGAATAAAATATCTCGATAGGGTCCACTGCTGGTGCTTCCTCCACAGTAGGCAGTGGCAGGCGTGATAACCCATCAGCGTTTCCATGCTGTTTCGTGCCTTTATATTCTATTTCATATTGGTTCGCCCCTAGAAAAAGGGTCCATCTTTGTAACCGTTGTGCAGTCATCACCGGAACGCCCTTCTTTGGATTAAAGATGGAGACAAGTGGTTGGTGGTCAGTCAGCAAGGTGAACTTCTGCCCATGCAGAAAGTGGTTGAATTTTTTTACTCCCCATACTAGGCTGAGGGCCTCCCTGTCGATCTGGGCGTAGTTGCGCTCGGCTGAGGTTAGTGACCGAGACGCAAAGGCTACTGGCCTCTCCAACCCGTCTGGGAATTTGTGCGACAGCACTGCTCCAATACCATAGGGTGATGCATCACATGCCAACCGAATTGGTAGTGCTGGGTTGAAATGGGCCAACACCTCTTTTGATGTGATCAATTCTTTGCACTTCTGGAAAGCTCGTTTACATTCGTCATTCTACTTCCATGGTACCCCCGTTTGCAGTAGGGTGTTCAGTGGGTGTAATACTGTAGACAAATTTGGTAAGAACTTATGGTAGTAGCTCACCAGCCCGAGGAACGACCTCAGTTGTGACACATTTTCCGGTGCTGGAGCCTTGACTACTGCCTCAATCTTTTCAGGGGACTTATGTAACCCTCCTTCATCAATAACGTGGCCACAATACGAGATCTGCTTCTGGAAAAACTCGCACTTGTGGCGATTAGCTCGTAGCCCATATTCCTTTAATCTAGTGAGCACCTTCTCCAGGTTGGCAAGGTGATCACTGTCATTTTCGTCCGTGACCAGGATGTCGTCCAAATAACACTGGGTCCCTGGAATCCCTTGCAGGACTTGATCCATCACCCTTTGCCAAATAGCCGGAGCCGATGCTACCCCGAACACCAGCCGGTTACATTGGTAGAGACCTTTGTGAGTGTTGATCGTGAGGTATTGTTTCGAGGCTTCTTCTACCTCCATGTGCAAGTACGCCTGGGCCAGATCAATTTTGGTGAAGCGTTTACTTCCAGATAGCGAAGCGAAAATATCCTCAATCCGTGGAAGCGGATATTGTACCGTGTGAAGGATTGGGTTCACTGTCACCTTAAAATCCCCACAGATGTGGACCTTCTTTGGTTCCCCAGGCGTATTACTCAACGACCTCTTCATTATAAAAAATCACGGGATTGGGGGTAATATTCTGGCGTGGGTGGAGAATTGGCTCTCTAACAGAAAGCAGAGAGTTGGGATAAATGGTTCGTTCTCAGACTGGCAATCAGTAACTAGTGGTGTTCCGCAGGGGTCAGTGCTGGGTCCCCAACTCTTTACAATCTATATTAACGATTTGGAGGAGGGGACCGAGTGTAACATATCAAAGTTTGCAGATGATACAAAGATGGGAGGGAAAGTAGTGAGTGAGGAGGACATAAAAAACCTGCAAAGTGACATAGACAGGCTAAGTAAGTGGGCAGAGATTTGGCAGATGGAATACAATACTGGAAAGTGTGAGGTTATGCACTTTAGCAGGAAAAATCATAGAGCAAGTTATTATCTTAATGGCAAGAAACTGGAAAGTACTGTAGTACAAAGGGATCTGGGGGTCCTGGTGCACGAAACTCAAAAAGTTAGTATGCAGGTGAAGCAAGTGATCAAGAAGGCCAATGGAATGTTTGCTTTTATTGCTAGGGGGATAGAATATAAAAACAGGGAGGTATTGCTGCAGTTATACAAGGTATTGGTGAGACCGCACCTGGAATACTGCATACAGTTTTGGTGTCCATACTTAAAAAAGACATACTTGCTCTCGGGTCAGTACAAAGAAGGTTCACTCGGTTAATCCCGGGGATGAGGGGGTGGTCATATGAGGAGAGGTTGAGTAGATTGGGACTCTACTCATTGGAGTTCAGAAGAATGAGAGGCCATCTTATTGAAACATATAAGATTGTGAAGGGGCTTGATCGGGTGGATGCGGTGAGGATGTTCCCAATGAAGGGTGAAACTAGAATTAGGGGGCATAATCTTAAAATAAGGGGCTGCTCTTTCAAAACTGAGATGAGGAGAAACTTCTTCACTCAGAGGGTGGTAGGTTTGTGGAATTTGCTGCCCCAGAAAGCTGTGGAAGCTACATCATTAAATAAATTTAAAACAGAAATAGATAGCTTCCTAGAAGTAAAGGGAATTAAGGGTTACGGGGAGCAGGCAGGAAATTGGACATGAGTCTAGGTTCGGAATGGTCATGGCCCTGTTGGTAGTGGAGCGGGCCCAGGGGCTGTGTAGCCTGGTTCTGCTGCTACTTCTTGTGTTCTAATTCTGTGTTAGATTTCAGGAGATGGTTTTATTCCTGTTCCTGGCTGGGGTGGAGATCGCCTTTACAGAAGGTAAGTACTGTAGAAAATATAGGGACAGAGTGATCTCCTGGAAGAGTTTCGATCGCCTAGATGGGTCGGAGAGGAATTTCCCAGATTTTTTCTCCCAAATTGGCCATTGGGTTTTTTATCTGGTTCTTCGCCTCTCCCGGGAGATCACATGGGTTCGGGTGGGATGGAGAGTGATAGAAGATTTGAGGTTAGGATCAGATCAGCCATGATCTTATTGAATGGTGGAGCAGGCTTGAGGGGCCAATTGGCCTACACCTGCTCCTATTTCTTATGTTCTTATGTTCATTACAGGAACGATGGGTGTAGCCCACTCGCTCCAGTCTACTTTGGACAGTACTCCTGAACGTTCCAACCCTTCCAGCTCTGCTTCGACGGCTGGTCGGATCGCATAAAACGTTGGACTTGCATTTTCCTCTATTTTAATCATTGCTGTTATGCCTTTTAGCGTTCCGAGTCCCTCCTGGAACACTTCTTGTGCGTCAGTTAGCATTTTTGACAGTCGTCCAGGTGTGACGTCGTCATCCTTTTTGGCCTCAACCTTCAGTGCCTGTATGGAATGCCAATCTAATTGTATCTTCCGGATCCATTCACGTCCTAGTAGTGGTGGTCCTTCATCTGGCAATACATATAGGTCCATTTTAGGTATTTCCTGGCCTTTGTATATCACTTTCACCCTTATTTTTCCTTTGGGGTAGACTTTTTTGCCCCGTGTACGTCTTCAAGACAATCTCTGTAGCTTTCAAGGGTATATGTGAAAATAGCCGCTTGTCGTCCCTTTGGTTTATGACTGTTAGGGCTGATCCTGTGTCCAATTCCATTTTCACTTGGACTCCGTCTATCTTGAGTGTGACCCAGATAGTCTGGTGATCCTCCATTTTGATTACCTTATGTAGTTTCAGACAACCCAGCTCCTTGCTTCCAGAGTCTGTATCACTTTTCTGTTCATCTGAACTACTGTCCATCACCTTATGTACCTTTTTGTACTTCTCCTGTGGAGATTTCTTGCTGCTGGTTTTCTTCCCTGACCTGCAGACTCTTGCTATGTGTCCTGCTTTTCCACACTGTCTGCACACTTGGTCCTTGAACCAACAATCCTTCTGGTCGTGTGTTGTTCTGCCGCAGCGATAACAATTCCCTGCTCCATATGACATTTCATTGGTGCCATATTCTTACGGTCTCCGTTGTATCTCTGCAGCGCCCCGTGCGGCTGCTTCGTGTGATACTGCCATGCTGAAAGCCTTGTCCAGCGTAAGATCCTTTTCTGATAGAAGCCGTTTCTGGGTTCCTTTACTTTGAAGCCCACACACAAACTTGTCCCTTAATGTGTCTGCTAGTCCCACTCCAAACTGGCAGTGTTTCAATAGCTTGCGCAGTTCCGTTAAGTACTCAGCATTACTTTCGTCTTTATGCTGGTTCCTTTTGTGGAACTTAAATCTTTCTGCTATCAGCAGTGGTGTGGGGTTTAAGTGGTCCTGTAGGATTTCCACTATGTTTTCGAAATTCTTATCCACTGGCTTCTCTGGGGTTATTCGGTTTTGCAGTAAGCCATAAGTTTTTGCACCCATGGAATTTAACAAAACCAGTGCTTTCTTAGCATCTGGCACTTCATTCGCCCTGCAGTACCCCTCAATGCGTTCCACATATGTCGCCCAATCTTCGACTTCATTGTCGAACGCAGTGATACTGCCACTCTTTGGCATCCCTGAGTGTGATTTAACTGTCTAAAATGGCGTCTCCCATGCTCTCCCTTCTTCTCCGCTGGCACAAAATGGCGTCTCCCGCACTTTCCCTTCTTCTCCGCGGCTCAATGGCATCTCCTGCGTGCTCCCTTCTTCGCCCCGTGGGCGCGGTTCAGCCCTTGAGCCCTGGCTGTGCTCTGCGCGTTCTCCTGTGCGCCTTTCCCATTGCCGACACTCAGTCCTGAACCCGGCTGCTGCTTTACCCTCTCTCTCTCTCGCTCTCTCTCTGTTTGTTTTTCCTCGACGCCGCTCGGTTTTCAACCCCCGGCCGCACCCTGTGCGCTTCATCCTCTCTCTTACCCCGTCGACGCTGCTCGGCTTTTTCTATGCCGTCGGTCAGCTCCAGCCGCCACTGTCCAGGAAGGGTCTGCGCTGTACCTGTTGCCAGTCTGTTGCTGGATCGTCGTGGCTGGGGAACCAAGCCCGGCTCTCAACAGCCTCCCCTGCGATGTTCACTCTCTGCTGGATGACTAGGCGGTTGCTCGTGGTCGACGCCTGTGCTTCTGGCCTTGACTATCTTCCACCGCCCTCCCGGAGCGAATCCTTGAAGGGAAATGCAGAGTTGCAGGCAGGTTCGAATCGACCTCGTCGCCACTGTTGAATCCGTGATTCTTAAAGTATGATGTTTTCCAATAACTACATGGAGACTGTAACTTAACAATCAATACTTACTGGAGGAGGGTAGTCTAAAGACTGACAGTACAGAGGCATGCTCAAGGCTTATATATAGGTGTGGTCACTGCCGGTACTACAGTATACAGGAGCTGTAAAAGTTGTTCTTTCTTAAAGGTACATACACTACAGGAAGGCCAATGGAATCTTGGCTTTTATTGCAAGGGGGATGGAGTATAAAAGCAGGGAAGGCTTGCTTCAGTTATACAGGGTACTGGTGAGGCCACACCTGGAATGCTGCGTACAGTTTTGGTTTCCATATTTAAGAAAAGATATACTTGCTCTCGAGGCAGTTCAGAGAAGGTTCACTCGGTTGATTCCGGAGATGAGGGGGTTGACTTATGAGGAAAGGTTGAGTAGGTTGGGCCTCTACTCATTGGAATTCAGAAGAATGAGAGGCGATCTTATCGAAACATATAAGATTGTGAGGGGGCTTGATCGGGTGGATGCGGGGAGGATGTTTCCACTGATGGGTGAGACTAGAACTAGGGGGCATAATCTTAGAATAAGGGGCTGCCGTTTCAAAACTGAGATGAGGAGAAACTTCTTCACTCAGAGGGTAGTAAATCTATGGAATTTGCTACCTCAGAGAGCTGTGGAAGCTGCGACAATAAATAAATTTAAAACGGAGATAGACAGTTTCCTAGCTGATAAGGGAATTAAGGGTTATGGGAAGCGTGCAGGGAAGTGGACGTGAGTCTAGGTTCGGATCAGCCATGATCCTATTGAATGGTGGAGCAGGCCCGAGGGGCCGTATGGCCTACTCCTGCTCCTACTTCTTATGTTCTTATATTTTTCTAACCAATAAAAAAGTGTTCAATGAAAATGAAAAAAAATTGATCTATGATTTTTCTTCTGGGTTGCTCGCAGCAGTGTCCAATAGAATAACCTTGAATTCCTGGAAATTCCTCGTCCTCACCAATCTACCTGTCGCAGATGCATTTTTCCACGACTGTATTGGTAGCAGTGACAACCGCACAGTCACTGTGGAGACAAACCATGTCTTCACACTGAGGACACCCTCTGTCGTGTTGTGTGGCACTACCACTGTGCTAAATGGGATAGATTCAGAACAGATCTAGCAGCTCAAAACTGGGCATCCATGAGGCGCTGTGGACCATCAGCAGCAGCAGAATTGTATTCCACCACAATCTGTAACCTCATGGCCTGGCATATCCTTCACTCTACCATTACCATCAAGCCAGGGGACCAACCACAGTTCAAGGAGGAGAGTAGAAGAGCATGCCAGGAGCAGCACCAGGCGTACCTAAAAATACGGTGCCAACCTGGGGAACAGGACGACATGCATGCTAAAAAGCGGAAGCAGCATGTTATAGACAGGGCTAAGCAATCCCACAATCAACGGATCAGATCAAAACTCTGCAGTCCTGCCACATCCAGTCATGAATGGTAGAGGACCATTAAACAACTAACGGGTGGAGGCACCTCCATGAATATCCCCATCCTCAATGATGGTGGAGCCCAGCATGTGAGTGCAAAAGACAAAGGTGAAGTGTTTGCAACCATCTTCAGCCAGGAGTGCCGAGTGGATGATCCATGTTGGCCTCCTCCTGAGGTCCCCACCACCACAGAAACCAGTCTTCAGCCAAATTGATTCACTCCACGTGATATCAAGAAATGGCTGAGCGCACTGGATACTGCAAAGGCTATGGGCCCCGACAACATCCCGGCTGTCGTGCTGAAGACTTGTGCTCCAGAACTAGCCGTGCCTCTAGCCAACACTGGCTTCTAACCGGCAATGTGGAAAACTGCCCAGGTACGTCCTGTCCACAAAAAGCAGGACAAATCCAATCCAGCCAATTACCACCCAATCAGTCTATTCTCAATCATCAGCAAAGTGATGGAAGGTGTCGTCGACAGTGCTATCAAGCAGCACTTACTCACCAATAACCTGCCCACTGATGCCCAGTTTGGGTTCCGCCAGGACAACTCAGCTCCAGACCTCATTACAGCCTTGGTCCAAACATGGACAAAAAAGCTGAATTCCAGAGGTGAGGTGAGAGTGACTGCCCTTGACATCAAGGGAGCATTTGACTGAGTGTGGCATCAAGGAGCGCTAGTAAAACTCAAGTCAATGGGAAACGGGGGCGGGGTGGGTATCTCTCCACTGGCTGGAGTCATACCTAACACAAAGGAAGATGGTTGTGGTGGTTGGAGGTCAATCATCACAGCCTCAGGACATTGCTACAGGAGTTCTTCAGGACAGTGTCCTCAGCCCAACCATATTCAGCTGCTCCATCAAATGACCTTCCCTCCATCATAAGGTCAGAAGTGGGATGTTCGCTGATGACTGCACAGTGTTCAGTGCCATTCCCAACTCCTCAGATAATGAAGCAGTCCATGCCCGCATGCAGCAAGACCTGGACGACATTCAGGTTTGGGCTGATAAGTGGCAGGTAACATTTGCGCCACACAAGTGCCAGGCAATGACTATCACCAACAAGTGAGCGTCTAACCACTGCCCCTCGACATTCAATTGCATTACCATCACCGAATCCCCCACCATCAATATCTTAGGAGTCACCATTGGCCAAAAACTGAACCAGCCACATAAATATTGGGGCAACAAGAGCAGGTCAGCGGCTGGGTATTCTGTGGTGAGTGTCTCACCTCCTGACTCCCCAAAGCCTTTCCACCATCTACAAGTCACAAGTCAGGAGTGTGATGGAATACTCTCCACTTGCCTGGATGAGTGCAGCTCCAACAACACTCAAGAAGCTCGACACCATCCAGGACAAAGCAGCCTGCTTGATTGGCAGCCCATCCACCACCTTAAACATTCAATCCCTCCACCACCGGCCTACCGTGGCTGTAGTGTGTACCATCTACAAGATACCCTGCAACAACTCGCCAAGGCTTCTTCGACAGAACCTCCAAACCCACAACCTCTACCACCTAGAAGGACAAGGGCAGCAGGCGCATGGGAACACCACCACCTCCAAGTTCCTCTCCAAGTCACACACCATCCTGACTTGGACGTATATCGTCGTTCCTTCATCGTCGCTGGGTCAAAATCCTGGAACTGCCTCCCCAACTGTGGGAGTACCTTCACTACACGGACTGCAGCGGTTCAAGAAGGCGGCTCACTACCACCTTCTCAAGGGCAATTAGAAATGGGCACTAAATACTGGCCTTGCCAGCGACGCCCCCATCCCATGAACAAATGGAAAAAAAAATTATGAACAGTTGGCAACCGTACTGATCAGAGCAGGTATAAATCAAGTCACGCTCTCTTGGCAAGCTTAGTGTTAATTGCAGACTTTGACTGCAAATCCAGCTAATTCTTATGTACCAGGAACAGCACAATTCCGAGCACAGACCCCTGGGGCACCCCAATGAATACCTTCCTCATTTCAACCTAACTCCACTCATGACTATTACAACAATAACAACTTGCATTTATATAAACCTTTAACATAGGAAAACATCCCAAGGCTCTCTATAGAGGCATGATCAGACAAAAATGGATGTCCTTCTGCTTCTATCCCTTTAGCCAAATCCAACGCACATCTATGTTTTATCCCTATATCCATTGATTTTTGCGAAAGAGTCTCTCGTATGCTTGTCTCAACTGTCAGCTTGGCAGAAGGTGGTCGGTTCAAGTCTCACTCTTGTGAGGCTTGCGTACATCCTCTAGGCTGACATTTCAGTGCAAGACTGAATACTCCATTAACAGAGGTGCAGTCTAATTGATGAGACGCTAAGCCTCGTCTGCTTGTTCAGGTCCAATGGCATTGTTTAAAGAGCAAGGGAGCGCTTCTGGTTGCCTGGCCAACATCTATATCGCTTAGCTCAAACCAGATTAATTGGTTGCTTATCTCATTGCTCTTTGTGGATCCTAGCTGTGTGCAAATTGGCTGTTTTGTCTGCCTACATTACAACCATGTCTGCACTTCAGTAAGTAATTCATTGCTCGTGAAGTGCTGTGGTACATCCTGATTAAATAGTTATTTACTATTTTCACAATCTATTATATTGGAAGAATGTTTTAGCATTATGTTTTGCATTTCAAGTTCTCTCTTGTCATCACTCATCTCTTTTTCACCTGCTTCTTGTAATCACCGTCTCCTTTCTTCATACAAGCTTTGTAAATCTTTTTTAATCTTTAATTTCACTGCTGATCCACTTTTGGAACATTTTTATTTACTTTGTCCCTGGTGGACTTGGGTATATACATATTCTATATACCTTACATAATAATTTTGAGGGATATCAATTAATCCTTAAAAATTTATCCATCAGCAAAGTCCCCACCCCCACCCCTCCCCCCCCCAACCACCACCACTCCATCTGAGTTGCCAAGTCCAGCTTTCACTACCTCCAAAGTGATCCCACCACCAAACGTATCTTCCCCTCCCCTCCCCTTTCAGCATTCCGTAGGGACCGCTCCCTCCGAGACACCCTAGTCCACTCCTCTATCACCCCTAACAGCCCTTCCCCTTCGCCTGGCACCTTCTCATGCAAGTGGAGATGTAACGCCTGCCCCTACACCTCCCCCCTTCCCACTGTCCAGGGCCCCAAACACCCCTTCCAGGTGAAACAGCGATTTACTTGTACTTCTCGCAATTTAGTATACTGTATTCGCTGCTCACAATGCGGTCTCCTCTACATTGGGGAGACCAAACGCAGATTGGGTGACCGCTTTGCGGAACACCTCCGTTCAGTCCGTAAGGGTGACCCCGAGCTTCCGGTCGCCTGTCATTTTAATTCACCGCTCCATTCCCACTCGGACCTCACCGTCCTTGGCCTCTTGTATTGTTCCATGGAAGCTCAACGTAAACTCGAGGAACAGCACCTCATCTTCCGATTAGGCACTCTGCAGCCTTCTGGACTCAATATCGAGTTCAACAATTTCAGATCATAACCTCGGCCCCCATTACATTTTTTCCTGTAATTTTTCCACTCCTTTCTCCCCCCCCCCACCTTTCCTTTTGTTTCTCTCTCACACCTGGCAGCTATCTCTTGCCCTGCCAGTACACTTCACACCTAATCTCAGCCTATTACCATCTCGTCTAGCTTCGACTACCTTTTATTGTCTCTTTTACTTCTTTTGTTTCTTTTAATTCTTTTGTCCGATCGCAGCCCTGCCTTCGATCTATTTTCTTTTCTTTCCAGTTTTGTAGAAGGGTTCGACCCGAAACGTCAACTCAAATTTCTGTCCACGGATGTTGCCTGACCTGCTGAGTTTTTCCAGCATTTTCTGTTGTTATTTCATAACTCAAGTTTGCCGATTTGAAATTTCCTGCTTGGTTTGATTACACACTTGCAACATCTCTTAGGTTTGGAGTATTATGTTCCGTTTTAGTCACATTGCCTCAGAAATGATAAAGATACATTAGGTAGGATTCAGAGATGAGTGACCAGGATAGCTGAAAGTTTAAGGAGAATAAATTATGAAGAAAGACTCAAGTGACTAAACTTATTTTCACTGAAGGAGAGACTGAGTGGCGACATGATGCAAGCTTTGTAAATAAATAGTAAATAAAGGTAGTAAAGCTTGGAAATGTAGTAAACAGTGAGGAGACTAGACTAGTGAGGAGACTAGTAAACAGTAACAAACTTCAGTAGCATACAGACAGGCTGGTGAAATGGGCATACACAGGACAGATGAAATCTAATGCAGAAAAGTGTGCAGTGATGCCTATTGGAAGGAAAAATTAGGAGAGGCAGTATAAACTAAATGGTACAATTTTAAAAAGGGTTGCAGGAGCTGGGAGAGACCTGGGGGTTCACGTACACAAATCTTTGATAAAGCTGTTAAAAAAGCATACGGGATACTTGGCTTTATAAATAAGAGGCATAGAGTACAAAAGCAAGGAAGTTATGATAAACCTTTATAAGTCACTGGTTAGACCTCAGCTAGAGCATTATGTCTATTTCTGGACAACACACCTGAGAAAGGATGTCAAGACCTTGGAGAGGTTGTAGAAGAGATTTACTAGAATGGTATCAGGGATGAGGGATTACAGTTATGTGAAGAAACTAGGGAAACTGGATTGTTCTCCTTGGAGAAAAGAAGTTTAAGTTGGAGATTTAAGAGAACATTTTATGGGGTTTTGATAGAGTAAATAAAAAGAAACTGTTTCCAGTGGCAGGAGGGTCAGTAACCAGAGGTCACCGATTTAAGCTCATTGACAAAAATGCCCAGGTGGAGATGAGGAAAATCTTTTTTACTCAGTGAGTTATGATGATCTGGAATGCACTGCCTGAAAGGGTGGTGGAAGCAGATTTAATAGTAACTTTCAAAAGGGAATTGGATATATACTTGAAAATGAAAAAAAAAACTGCAGGGCTAGGGGGAAAGAGCAGGGGAGTGGAACTAATTGCAAAGCTCTTTTATAGAGCCAGCACATGCATGATCACACAGAAACACAGAAACCCCACAGTGCAGATAGAGGCCATTTCGGCCCATCGAGCCTGCACCGACACATATCCCACCCGATCCCCGTAACCCCTACACCAACACATATCCCACTCTACCCCCGTAACCCCACGTATTTAATCCCCCTAACACTAAGGGTCAATTTATCATAGCCAATCAACCTAACCCGCACATCTTTGGACTGTGGGAGGAAACCGGAGCACCCGGAGAAAACCCACGCAAACACGGGGAGAATGTGCAAACTCCACACAGACAGTCACCCGAGGCCAGATTTGAACCCGGGTCCCTGGCGCTGTGAGGCAACAGTGCTAACCACTATGCCATATGATTCTATAATTCTATGTATAGATGAGGTTGAGGTAAACAAGCTACTTACCTTGCAAGATAAACATAGGGCTGTTGGACAAGTATAAAATTCAAAAGCCTCAAGAAAGGCTCGATGTTTACTTTATTCCCTCACATGACAATGAACATATGGGAAAGCTATTGATTCAAGGCCAAATGGTACCTTCAAAGAGGAGTTGAAATAATTTGTTCAGCAGCGGGATTGGGTGTTGTGGAGATATTTAACAGCACAATTCTTAGTTTTAGTTGGTAGCACCTGTTGATTCCTTCATTAGGGAGGGAAGTCTATAATAGGTCAGTCATACATTTGCTCTCAATGGCCCAAATAGTTTTACCCTCTTTGTATTTTTCTTATGTTTTTATGCTATAGATGTTCAGCTATTTATATACTACAGTCAGTGCTAGGACCACTGCTTTTTTTTTAAGATATAAATTACTTGGATTTTGGAATAAAGAGTAAAATTTCAAAATTTGCTAATGACACCAAACTTGGAGGTTTGGCAAACAATGAGGAGGATACCAAACGACTGCAACAGGACATAGATAGGCTAGCAGAATGGGCAGACAAGTGGCAGATGAAATTTATTACAGAGAAGTGTGAGGTGATGCATTTTGGCAGAAGGGATTGGGAGTGGCAATATACACTTAATGGCACAGATCTAAAGAGTGTGCAGGGACAGAGGGACCTGGGGGTTTATGTGCACAGATCTTTGAAGGTGGCAGAACATATTGAGAGAGTAGTTAGCAAAGCATATGGGATCTTGGACTTCATAAATAGTGGTATTGAGTACAAAAGCAGGGAAGTTATGCTGAACCTTTGTAAAGCTCTGGTTAGGCCACAACTAGAGGATTTCGTCCAGTTCTGGTCACCACACTTTAGAAAGGATGTGAAGGTTCTTGAGAGGGTGCAGAGGAGATTTACCAGAATGGTTCCAGGGATATCCAGTCTGGGTATTATGTAATGAGAAAGGATTAATTAGCAATCTTGTTGTACGAGGCCCCTTGGGTCGGAGCGATCATAATATGATCGAATTCTTCATTAAGATGGAGAATGAAGTAGTTGACTTAGAAACTAGGGTCCTCAATTTAAATAAAGGAAACTACGATGGTCTGAGGAGCGAGTTCGATAGGATTGATTGGGGAATGGCAATCAAAGGGTTGACGGTGGATAGGCAATGGCAGACATTCAAAGACCGAGTGGATGAACTACAGAAGTTGTTCATCCCAGTTTGGCATAAAAATAAAACAAAAAAGGTGACTCAACCGTGGCTAACAAGGGAAATTAGGGATAGCATAAGATCCAAGGAGACGACATATAAATTGGCCAGAAAAAGCAATAATCCTGAGGATTGGGAGCAGTTTATGATTCAACAAAGGAGGACAAAGGGATTAATTAAGAAAGGGAAAATAGAATATGAGAGTAAGCTCGCAGGGAACATAAAAACTGACTGTAAAAGCTTTTATAGATATGTGAAGAGAAAAAGATTGGTGAAGTCAAGCGTAGGTCCCTTGCAGTCAGAATCAGGGGAATTTATAATGGGGAACAAAGAAATGGCAGACCAACTAAATTCATACATTGGTTCTGTCTTCACAAAGGAGGACACAAATAACCTCCCAGAGATGCCGGGGAACATAGGGCCTGATGAAAGGGTGGAACTGAAAGAAATCAGTATTTGTAAGGAAATGGTGTTAGGAAAATTGATGGGACTGAAGGCCGATAAATCCCCAGGGCCTGATAATCTACATCCCAGGGTACTTAAGGAAGTGGCCCTAGAAATAGTAGATGCATTGCTGGTCATCTTCCAGAACTCGATAGACTCTGGAACAGTACCCATGGATTGGAGGGTAGCTAATGTTACCCCACTATTCAGAAAAGGTGGTAGAGAAAAAGCGGGGAATTATAGACCGGTAAGCCTGACATCGGTAGTGGGGAAAATGCTAGAGTCTATTATAAAAGATGTAATAGCAGAGCACTTGGAAAGCAGTGACAGGATCGGACAAAGTCAACATGGATTTACAAAAGGTAAATCATGCTTGACTAATCTACTGGAATTTTTTGAGGATGTAACTGGTAAAATAGATAAGGGAGAACCAGTGGATGTGGTGTATTTGGACTTTCAGAAGGCTTTCGATAAGGTCCCGCATAAGAGGTTAGCGTGCAAAATTAAGGCACATGGGATTGGGGGCAAGGTATTGACTTGGTTGGTGGACAGAAAGCAAAGAGTTGGAATAAACGGGTCGTTTTCCGAGTGGCAGGCAGTGACTAGTGGGGTACCACAAGGATCGGTCCTAGGACCCCAGCTGTTCACAATATATATTAATGATCTGGACGAGGGAATTGGATGGAATATCTCCAAATTTGCAGACGACACAAAGCTGGGTGGGAGGGTATGCTGTGAGGAGGATGTCATGAAACTCCAGTACGATTTGGACAGGTTGGGTGATTGGGCAGAAACATGGCAAATGCACTATAATGTGGATAAATGTGAGGTTATCCACTTTGGTGGCAAAAACAGGAAGGCAGATTATTATTTGAATGGCAATAGATTGGGAGAAGGGGACGTGCAAAGAGACCTGGGTGTTCTTGTGCACCAGTCGCTGAAGGTAAGCATGCAGGTGCAGCAGGCGGTTAAGAAGGCAAATGGTTTGTTGGCCTTCGTAGCAAGAGGGTTCGAGTACAAGAACAAGGATGTCTTGCTGCAGTTGTACAGGGCCTTGGTGAGACCGCACCTTGAGTATTGTGTGCAGTTTTGGTCACCTTACCTGAGGAAAGACGTTCTTGCCATGGAGGGAGTGCAGCGAAGATTCACCAGGCTGATACCTGGAATGGCAGGAATGATGTACGAGGAGAGATTGTGTCAATTGGGCTTATACTCACTGGAGTTTAGAAGATTGAGAGGGGATCTCATCGAAACCTATAAAATTCTGTCAGGTCTGGACAGACTAGATGCAGAAAGGATGTTTCTGATGGCCGGGGAGTCAAGAACCATGGGTCATAGTCTAAGGATAAGGGGTAAGCCATTTAGGACTGAAATGAGGAGGAATTTCTTCACCCAGAGAGTGGTGAACCTGTGCAATTTTCTGCCACAGAGGGCGGTGGAGGCCAGTTCATTAAATATATTCAAGAAAGAGTTGGATATATTTCTTGAGGCTAAAGGGATCAAGGGATATGGGGAGAAGGCAGCGACAGGGTACTGAATTTGGATGATCTGCCATGGTCTCATTGAATGGCGGAGCAGGCTTGAAGGGCCGAATGGCCTACTCCTGCTCCTATCTTCTGTGTTTCTGTGAGGGATTTTAGCTACAAGGTTCAGTTGGAGACGCTGGGATTGTTCTCCTTGGAGCAAAGGAGGTTGAGGGGAGAGGTGGTTGAGGGGAGATTTGACAGAGGAGTATAAGATTATGATGAATTTGGATAAGGTAGACAGAGAAAGGCTGTTCCCATTAGCTGATGGTACAAGGACTAGGGGACTCAGATTTAAGGTTTTGGACAAGAGATACAGGGGGGACGTGAGGAAGAACTTTTTTACGCAGCGAGTGGTAATGACCTGGAACTCGCTGCCGATGAGGGTGGTGGAAACGGCGACACTCAATGATTTCAAAAGGAAATTGGATAGGCACTTGAGGGAAATAAACTTGCAGGGCGATGGGGATAGAGGGGGGATGGGACTGACTGGATAGCTCTACAGAGAGCCGGCATGGACTCGATGGGCCAAATGGCCTCCTTCTGTGCCGTAATGACTTTATGATTCTATGAATAGGGTATGGGTCACTCACAACAAACAGGTCAAGGAGAGAGCTGCTTTTTGTGCACAGCCTAACACACGTGCCTTGAATTTCCACGTAGGTTCCGCAGATTGTCCACCGCAACCTCTGAAGTTATGATGGACAATCGGGAGAAACCAAACAGAAATTCTACTTCATGGAGTAATGAAGTACGACAGATGTAATAAAATAGGTGTTATTTAAAGTACAAACTTGTTGCAATTAAACCAAGACTTTTTTTATTGGAAATTACATTTTAAGTACAAGTCCAAGTCCATGTCCATGATATTTTTCCCTGTTCTCTCCTGAAGGTTGTGACTATGTTGTGTATGGTCCCACAGATGTCGGCAGGCTTATGGTACCTCCCCCAAGTAATCATTTTTCCTTGTCTGAGCCTAAGCAGTGAATGTCGACGAGCTATTTACCATGGAGACCATCAAAGCCAAACCTCTCCTCATCCTGGTCTACACAAATGCAGTTTCCAATGGGAATCATTGGACAGAGATCAGGCTTCAAAGCCCTGGATAATTTTTCCTACTCCCAAAGTGCAGAGGCCAATGTGGCACCAAACCTGTTGCTCTGGCTGAGTTCAGCTGATTCAGCACTGAGCAGTAAGCCAACCTAGGAATCTCTGCTCGATTTGGTTTTACTCACTAAGCTATTTATCTATAAATTATCCCCTTAAAATACAGAATAATACCATTGCTGGTCAGATTACGTGTTTTGTTCATGGAAGCCTGGAGTTCATTTCTGTTTCTCATAACACCTGCTGCTGGCCGAGGAAAAATAAAGGTGAAAACCATCCCTCACAAACTATGTAGCTGAAGTGCCCGGCGGTGCCGAGGCTTTTTTGAGGGCATGTTGTTGCTGGAAGAGAGAGAGAGAGAGAGAGCGACTGGGGGGGGAAGAGAGAGCGCGACTGGGGGGAAGAGAGAGAGCGCGACTGGGGGGAAGAGAGAGAGCGAGAGACTGGGGGGAAGAGAGAGAGCGAGAGACTGGGGGGAAGAGAGAGAGAGCGCAAGAGACTGGGGGGAAGATAGAGAGCGAGAGACTCGGGGGGAACAGAGAGAGCGACTGGGGGGGAAGTGAGAGAGCGACTGGGGGGGAAGAGAGAGAGCGACTGGGGGGGAAGAGAGAGAGCGACTGGGGGGGAAGAGAGAGAGCGACTGGGGGGGAAGAGAGAGAGCGACTGGGGGGAAGAGAGAGAGCGACTGGGGGGAAGAGAGAGAGCGACTGGGGGGAAGAGAGAGAGCGACTGGGGGGAAGAGAGAGCGCGACTGGGGGGAAGAGAGAGAGCGACTGGGGGGAAGAGAGAGAGCGACTGCGGGGAAGAGAGAGAGCGACTGGGGGGAAGAGAGAGAGCGACTGGGGGGGAAGAGAGAGAGCGACGGGGGGGAGAGAGAGAGCGTCTGGGGGGAAGAGAGAGCGCGAATGGGGGGGAAGAGAGAGAGAGAGAGAGAGAGAGAGAGCGACTGGGGGGAAGAGAGAGAGCGACTGGGGGGAAGAGAGAGAGCGACTGGGGGGAAGAGAGAGAGCGACTGGGGGGAAGAGAGAGAGCGACTGGGGGGAAGAGAGAGCGCGACTGGGGGGAAGAGAGAGAGCGACTGGGGGGAAGAGAGAGAGCGACTGCGGGGAAGAGAGAGAGCGACTGCGGGGAAGAGAGAGAGCGACTGGGGGGGAAGAGAGAGAGCGACGGGGGGGAAAGAGAGAGCGTCTGGGGGGAAGAGAGAGCGCGAATGGGGGGGAAGAGAGAGAGAGAGAGAGAGAGAGAGACTGGGGGGAAGAGAGGGAGCGACTGGGGGGGAAGAGAGAGAGCGACTGGGGGGAAGAGAGAGAGAGAGAGGGAGACGGGGGAAGAGAGAGAGCGACTGGGGGGAAGCGAGAGCGCGACTGGGGGGGAAGCGAGAGCGCGACTGGGGGGGAAGCGAGAGCGCGACTGGGGGGGAAGCGAGAGCGCGACTGGGGGGGAAGCGAGAGCGCGACTGGGGGGGGAAGCGAGAGCGCGACTGGGGGGGGAAGCGAGAGCGCGACTGGGGGGGAAGCGAGAGCGCGACTGGGGGGGGAAGCGAGAGCGCGACTGGGGGGGAAGCGAGAGCGCGACTGGGGGGGAAGCGAGAGCGCGACTGGGGGGGAAGCGAGAGCGCGACTGGGGGGGAAGCGAGAGCGCGACTGGGGGGGAAGCGAGAGCGCGACTGGGGGGGAAGCGAGAGCGCGACTGGGGGGGAAGCGAGAGCGCGACTGGGGGGGAAGCGAGAGAGCGCGACTGGGGGGGAAGCGAGAGCGCGACTGGGGGGGAAGCGAGAGCGCGACTGGGGGGGAAGCGAGAGCGCGACTGGGGGGGAAGCGAGAGCGCGACTGGGGGGAAGCGAGAGCGCGACTGGGGGGAAGCGAGAGCGCGACTGGGGGGGAAGCGAGAGCGCGACTGGGGGGTAAGCGAGAGCGCGACTGGGGGGTAAGCGATGAGCGCGACTGGGGGGTAAGCGAGAGCGCGACTGGGGGGGGAAGCGAGAGCGCGACTGGGGGGGGAAGCGAGAGCGCGACTGGGGGGGGAAGCGAGAGCGCGACTGGGGGGGGAAGCGAGAGCGCGACTGGGGGGGGAAGCGAGAGCGCGACTGGGGGGGGAAGCGAGAGCGCGACTGGGGGGGGAAGCGAGAGCGCGACTGGGGGGGGAAGCGAGAGCGCGACTGGGGGGGAAGCGAGAGCGCGACTGGGGGGGGAAGCGAGAGCGCGACTGGGGGGGAAGCGAGAGCGCGACTGGGGGGGAAGCGAGAGCGCGACTGGGGGGGAAGCGAGAGCGCGACTGGGGGGGAAGCGAGAGCGCGACTGGGGGGGAAGCGAGAGCGCGACTGGGGGGGAAGCGAGAGCGCGACTGGGGGGGAAGCGAGAGCGCGACTGGGGGGGAAGCGAGAGCGCGACTGGGGGGGAAGCGAGAGCGCGACTGGGGGGGAAGCGAGAGCGCGACTGGGGGGGAAGCGAGAGAGCGCGACTGGGGGGGAAGCGAGAGCGCGACTGGGGGGGAAGCGAGAGCGCGACTGGGGGGGAAGCGAGAGCGCGACTGGGGGGGAAGCGAGAGCGCGACTGGGGGGGAAGCGAGTGAGCGCGACTGGGGGGGAAGCGAGAGCGCGACTGGGGGGGAAGCGAGAGCGCGACTGGGGGGGAAGCGAGAGCGCGACTGGGGGGGAAGCGAGAGCGCGACTGGGGGGGAAGCGAGAGCGCGACTGGGGGGGAAGCGAGAGCGCGACTGGGGGGGAAGCGAGAGCGCGACTGGGGGGGAAGCGAGAGCGCGACTGGGGGGGAAGCGAGAGCGCGACTGGGGGGGAAGCGAGAGCGCGACTGGGGGGGAAGCGAGAGCGCGACTGGGGGGGAAGCGAGAGCGCGACTGGGGGGGAAGCGAGAGCGCGACTGGGGGGGAAGCGAGAGCGCGACTGGGGGGGAAGCGAGAGCGCGACTGGGGGGGGAAGCGAGAGCGCGACTGGGGGGGAAGCGAGAGCGCGACTGGGGGGGAAGCGAGAGCGCGACTGGGGGGGAAGCGAGAGAGCGCGACTGGGGGGGAAGCGAGAGCGCGACTGGGGGGTAAGCGAGAGCGCGACTGGGGGGTAAGCGATGAGCGCGACTGGGGGGGGAAGCGAGAGCGCGACTGGGGGGGGAAGCGAGAGCGCGACTGGGGGGAAGAGAGAGAGCGACTGGGGGGAAGAGAGAGAGCGACTGGGGGGAAGAGAGAGAGCGACTGGGGGGAAGAGAGAGAGCGACTGGGGGGAAGAGAGAGAGCGACTGGGGGGAAGAGAGAGAGCGACTGGGGGGGAAGAGAGAGAGCGACGGGGGGGAAAGAGAGAGCGTCTGGGGGGAAGAGAGAGCGCGAATGGGGGGGAAGAGAGAGAGAGAGAGAGAGAGAGAGAGACTGGGGGGAAGAGAGGGAGCGACTGGGGGGGAAGAGAGAGAGCGACTGGGGGGAAGAGAGAGAGAGAGAGGGAGACGGGGGAAGAGAGAGAGCGACTGGGGGGAAGCGATGAGCGCGACTGGGGGGGAAGCGAGAGCGCGACTGGGGGGGAAGCGAGAGCGCGACTGGGGGGGAAGCGAGAGCGCGACTGGGGGGAAGCGAGAGCGACTGGGGGGAAGAGAGAGAGCGACTGGGGGGAAGAGAGAGAGCGACTGGGGGGAAGAGAGAGAGCGACTGGGGGGAAGAGAGAGAGCGACTGGGGGGAAGAGAGAGAGCGACTGGGGGGAAGAGAGAGAGCGACTGGGGGGAAGAGAGAGAGCGACTGGGGGGAAGAGAGAGAGCGACTGGGGGGAAGAGAGAGTGCGACTGGGGGGAAGAGAGAGAGCGACTGGGGGGAAGAGAGAGAGCGACTGGGGGGAAGAGAGAGTGCGACTGGGGGGAAGAGAGAGAGCGACTGGGGGGGGAAGAGAGAGAGCGACTGGGGGGGAAGAGAGAGAGCGACTGGGGGGAAGAGAGAGAGCGACTGGGGGGAAGAGAGAGAGCGACTGGGGGGAAGAGAGAGAGCGACTGGGGGGAAGAGAGAGAGCGACTGGGGGGAAGAGAGAGAGCGACTGGGGGGAAGAGAGAGAGCGACTGGGGGGAAGAGAGAGAGCGACTGGGGGGAAGAGAGAGAGCGACTGGGGGGAAGAGAGAGAGCGACTGGGGGGAAGAGAGAGAGCGACTGGGGGGAAGAGAGAGAGCGACTGGGGGGAAGAGAGAGAGCGACTGGGGGGAAGAGAGAGAGCGACTGGGGGGAAGAGAGAGAGCGACTGGGGGGAAGAGAGAGAGCGACTGGGGGGAAGAGAGAGAGCGACTGGGGGGAAGAGAGAGAGCGACTGGGGGGAAGAGAGAGAGCGACTGGGGGGAAGAGAGAGAGCGACTGGGGGGAAGAGAGAGAGCGACTGGGGGGAAGAGAGAGAGCGACTGGGGGGGAAGAGAGAGAGCGACGGGGGGGGAAGAGAGAGAGCGACGGGGGGGAAGAGAGAGAGCGACTGGGGGGAAGAGAGAGAGCGACTGGGGGGAAGAGAGAGAGCGACTGGGGGGAAGAGAGAGAGCGACTGGGGGGAAGAGAGAGAGCGACTGGGGGGAAGAGAGAGAGCGACTGGGGGGAAGAGAGAGAGCGACTGGGGGGAAGAGAGAGAGCGACTGGGGGGAAGAGAGAGAGCGACTGGGGGGAAGAGAGAGAGCGACTGGGGGGAAGAGAGAGAGCGACTGGGGGGAAGAGAGAGAGCGACTGGGGGGAAGAGAGAGAGCGACTGGGGGGAAGAGAGAGAGCGACTGGGGGGAAGAGAGAGAGCGACTGGGGGGAAGAGAGAGAGCGACTGGGGGGAAGAGAGAGAGCGACTGGGTGGGAAGAAAGAGAGCGACTGGGTGGGAAGAGAGAGAGCGACTGGGGGGGAAGAGAGAGAGCGACTGGGGGGGAAGAGAGAGAGCGACTGGGGGGGGAAGAGAGAGAGCGACTGGGGGGGGAAGAGAGAGAGCGACTGGGGGGGAAGAGAGAGAGCGACTGGGGGGAAGAGAGCGACTGGGGGAGAAGAGAGAGAGCGACTGGGGGTATGGTGTATGTAACCTGTTCCACCTTAAGAGAACTTAAGCCTGTTCCACCTTAAGAGATGTACTGCTTTCTCTGGCTGCTGTATACGTAATACCGGTGGTGACCACCGGTATATAAGTACTGTGTAGTGATATTGTATTTAGTATAGTCCTGACCTCCAACTAGTAAAGACCTTTTGAACTTTATTCTTGTAGTCTGTGTCAGTAATTAATCTTAATACAACTGGAACACACAGACTTAACAGTGGCGACGAGTCCGATTCTTACCCTGCGGCAGTTTATATCCACGGCGGCTTCGTCCACAGAACGGGCGTCGAAGAGAGGCATCCACCCTCATCACCCTGCTGGAAGACACGTCGCGCGGCAGGCATCGAGAACCCGGAGTGCAGAAGACATCCTGAACTCGAAGCCTCCATCAGCGGCAGTCAGCTATCTTCTTTCTATCTCGGTGGTGGGTAAGCCGGTCAGCGACGCGAGCAGAAAGTCGGCCGCGTTGGCTGTGCAGACGGGGGGAGGAAGACGGAGGAATAAGGGCGGTGAGATCGATCGCGACCGGAGATAAGGGCCGGGCCGCATTCGGGCCGAAAGGCGCAGCGCGGGGACATCGATCGCGGCTGGTGATAAGGGCCGGGCCGCTTTCGGGCCAAAAAGGCGCAGCGTCTGGGGCGACTGAAGGCACGAGAGCCGTGGTGAAGGCGAACGCAGCCGGTGCTAATAACCGGGCTGCAAGAAGGGCTGCGAGGCGCGACATCGGGGAAGCGCGAATGCCCGAGGGAGCTGCGGTGAAGCGGAGACAGCGTCGGGGGAGTTACTAACCGCTGGGAAAGGGGAGCAGCAGCGGCACGCCAAACGCCATTGCAGCCAGTGGGTGAAGACCGCCAAGCGCGGGAAAACCGCCATTTTGTAGGCGGAGGACGAAGACAAGAGCGGGAAGCCGCCATCTTGGGATAAAATAAATTGCAACGATGTCTAAACATGGGAACATTGATACCTTTGATGGCGACATCGAAGATTGGGCCATGTATGTAGAACGCATACAAAATTATTGTAAAGCAAATAAAATCCCGGATGCAGAGAAAGCACTTACTTTATTGAACTTAATGGGTGCGAAGACATACGGGCAATTGAAACACCTTTTATCACCAGATGAACCGGTGGATAAGACGTTCGAGGAGATTGTTACTGTCCTGAAAAATCATCTAAACCCCACGCCGCTGATGCTAGCGGAACGATTTAAATTTTACAGCAGAAGGCAGCTGAAGGATGAAAGCAATGCTGAATATTTAATGGAATTGCGTAAGCTGGCAAAGTACTGTCAGTTTGGAACGGGTCTGACAGACGCGCTAAGGGATAGATTTGTGTGTGGATTATTAAAAGAAGATACACAAAAGCGACTGCTCGAGGAGAATGAGCTGACGCTTGAGAAAGCGGTCACTATGGCAGCAGCGCACGAGGCTGCAGCGAGAGGCACGGCAGTAATGCAGCTATGGTCACCGGAACTCAGTACAAATAAATTGGGTTTGAGTACTGTAAAATGTTATCATTGTGGAAAGACAACACACGATCAGAACCAGTGTTGGTTTAAAAACCAAGAATGCAGAACGTGTGGCAGGCTTGGCCACATAGCTAAAGTATGCCGGTCAGGAAAGAAGACCAGCAACAAAAAGTCACCGCAAGGAAAATACATAAAGGTGCACAAGGTGACAAAGACCAGTTCGAACGAACAGAAGTCAGATTCAGACGCTAGCAGTAATGAACTGGGTAGCTTAAGAGTACACAACGTTGGTAAGGATGCAGATCTCCAGACAATTTGGGTCACTCTTCAGATAGCAGGAGTCCAAGTAAAGATGGAATTGGACACTGGATCGGCATTGACGGTCATGAATAAGAAAGATTACAAAAGGTTATTCCAACATATTCCCCTACGGGATACGGAGATTATATTGAAAACATACATGGGGCAAAGAGTGTACCCCATCGGAAAGATAGAGGTAAAAGTGGTCCACAAGGGCGAAGAAAGCCAAGTAATGGACTTATATGTGCTACCTGAAGGAGGTCCACCACTACTGGGACGGGAGTGGATTAGGAAAATGAATATGGACTGGCACTCCTTAAAAGCACTAACGGTAGATTCCGGGGAAACAGATGTCAAACCTAAACGATTGTCCAAAATATTGGATGATGCTAAAGAGGTGTTCCAGCAAGAACTGGGAACACTGAAAGGAATTACGGCAAACATCAAGATTGATGAACATGCACAACCAAAATTTTTCAAAGCCAGACCGGTACCCTATGCAATACGACCTACTGTAGAAGCGGAACTGGAAGCGCTAGAACGTTCAGGTGTACTGTCTAAGGTAGATTGGAGTGAGTGGGCTACGCCCATTGTTCCCGTTATGAAACGTCCTTCGAGCAACAAGCCAGGAGAACCAGGGAAGGTTCGCATCTGTGGAGATTTCAAGATCACCGTTAATCCGGTGCTTCACACGGTGCAGTATCCGCTTCCGCGGGTTGAGGATATTTTTGCTTCGTTGTCTGGCGGGAAACACTTCAAGATAGACCTGGCGCAGACGTACTTGCAGATGGAGGTTGAAGAAGAGTCACGCCAGTACCTCACGATCAACACGCATAGAGGTTTGTACCGGTATAATAGGCTGGTTTTTGGAGTGGCATCAGCTCCGGCAATTTGGCAGAGGGCCATGGAGCAGGTATTACAGGGAATTCCAGGCACACAATGTTACCTGGACGATATTCTGATTACAGGAGATGGTGATGAAGAACACCTCGCAAACTTGGAACTGGTGCTCAACAGACTGAAAGAGTATGGACTTAGAGTTAATCGGCAGAAATGTGAGTTCTTTCAGAAGCGGATCTCGTACTGTGGTCATGTCATTGACCGGGAGGGGCTTCATAAGTCTCCTGACAAGATAGTGGCAGTTGTAAAGGCTCCCGCTCCGGATAATGTCTCTCAGTTGAGGTCATTTCTGGGATTAACTATTACCATAAGTTTCTACCGAATCTATCCACGGTACTGCACCCACTGAACGCTCTTTTACAGAAGGGGGTACCATGGGAATGGAGCGAAAACTGTAAGAAGGCATTTCGCAAAAGCAAAGAATTGATCACCTCAGAGGAAGTGTTGGCTCACTTCAACCCGACACTGCCTATTCGGTTGGCTTGTGATGCTTCTCCATATGGTATTGGGGCAGTACTCTCTCACAAGTTGCCAAATGGCACGGAAAGGCCAGTCGCGTTTGCATCCAGATCATTGACCTCCGCTGAGCGCAACTATGCGCAGATCGATAGGGAGGCTCTCAGCCTTGTATGGGGAGTGAAGAAGTTTAATCATTACCTGCAGGGCCAAAAATTCACACTTCTGACAGACCATCAGCCGTTGGTATCCAGCTTTAACCCTAAGAAGGGTGTTTCGGTGATGACAGCACAGCGACTCCAGAGATGGTCCCTTTTCCTAGGGGCACATCAATATCAAATAGAATTCAAAGGTACAAAGCAGCATGGCAATGCTGATGGGCTGTCACGCCTGCCACTACCTGAAGCAGAAGTGACGACGAAAGTTGATCCTGTTGAGTTATTTCATTCGACCATCATCGAGTGTTTACCAGTCACCAATGCAAGTATTGAAAGAGAAACCAGGAATGACCCGACACTGTCCCGAGTTTACGAGGTGACAGTGAAGGGATGGCCAACACATGGTGATCCTCTGTTACCGGCATTCTCGGCAAGGCGAGACCAGCTGTCCGTCTGCCATGGTACTTTGATGTACGGGACAAGAGTGATTATTCCTCCCAAGTTACGGGAAAGAGTTCTAAAGGAACTGCATGAAGGTCATCTGGGGGGAGTTAAGATGAAAAGTCTTGCTAGGGCTTATGTATGGTGGCCGGGCATTGACCAACAGATAGAGGAGTTGACAAAAAGCTGCGCTGGGTGCCAAAAAGTGCAAAATGCACCTCCGATCGCACCGCTACACCCATGGGAATGGCCTTCAGCCCCATGGCAATGCGTACATATTGACTTTGCTGGTCCATTCATGGACTCCATGTTCCTAATTGCGGTGGACGCACATTCCAAATGGCCAGAAGTGATCAAGATGAATACCACTGCTTCAGAAAAGACAATTGCGGTGTTAAGAACAATATTCACAAGGAACGGATTGCCAGAACAGATATGTTCGGACAACGGACCACAGTTCGTGTCGGAAGAATTCCAAAAATTCTTAAAGAAGAATGGGGTGAAACATTATACCTCTGCCCCATATCATCCGGCGACAAACGGGTTGGCCGAGAGATTTGTCCAAACATTCAAAAAGGCAATAAAGGCCATGAACGATGATCAGATTCCGTTACAACACAAGGTGGACAATTTCCTAATGGCATATCGAAACGCCGCTCATGCAGTGACTAACCAAAGTCCTGCCATGATGTTTTATAACAGGAGGTTGCGGTCCAGGTTGGACTTGTTAAAACCAAATGTGCGGAGGGAAGTGGAAAACAAACAGTTCCGGCATATTAATAACAAGTCCACTCGAAGTTTCGACGTAGGACAACCAGTGTTGGCAAGGGGCTATGGAAACGAAAAATGGCAGTCCGGAACAATTCGGGCCAGACAAGGACCTCTGATGTACACAGTAGATATTGGTAACAATGTGATAAGGCGTCGTGCGGATCAACTGGTAGAATCAAGAGCAAGGGTCGAACCCATGGTTGCGACAGAGACAACTGTGGAAGACGTTAATGAACCTGAAGCATCTACCTTGGCAGGGACTGTACCTGATGATGACGTCCAATACATAGGAAACCAACAAGAAGAGTCACCTCAGCAACAAGAATCAGAGACCACTGAAAGGCGTTATCCAAACCGAATCAGAAGGCCTCCTGAGAGACTGAACCTTTGAACTGTTTATACCTGAAGTTATATATGTATATATGTTATGATGTTATGTTAAATGGGGATATGACTGTTAAGCTAAAAAGGGAGGATTGTGGTGTATGTAACCTGTTCCACCTTAAGAGAACTTAAGCCTGTTCCACCTTAAGAGATGTACTGCTTTCTCTGGCTGCTGTATACGTAATACCGGTGGTGACCACCGGTATATAAGTACTGTGTAGTGATATTGTATTTAGTATAGTCCTGACCTCCAACTAGTAAAGACCTGTTGAACTTTATTCTTGTAGTCTGTGTCAGTAATTAATCTTAATACAACTGGAACACACAGACTTAACAGGGGGGAAGAGAGAGAGCGACTGGGGGGAAGAGAGAGAGTGACTGGGGGGGAAGAGAGAGAGCGACTGGGGGGGAAGAGAGAGAGCGACTGGGGGGGAAGAGAGAGAGCGACTGGGGGGGAAGAGAGAGAGCGACTGGGGGGGAAGAGAGAGAGCGACTGGGGGGGAAGAGAGAGAGCGACTGGGGGGGAAGAGAGAGAGCGACTGGGGGGGAAGAGAGAGAGCGACTGGGGGGGAAGAGAGAGAGCGACTGGGGGGGAAGAGAGAGAGCGACTGGGGGGGAAGAGAGAGAGCGACTGGGGGGAAGAGAGAGAGCGACTGGGGGGAAGAGAGAGAGCGACTGGGGGGAAGAGAGAGAGCGACTGGGGGGAAGAGAGAGAGCGACTGGGGGGGAAGAGAGAGAGCGACTGGGGGGAAGAGAGAGAGCGACTGGGGGGAAGAGAGAGAGCGACTGGGGGGGAAGAGAGAGAGCGACTGGGGGGGAAGAGAGAGAGCGACTGGGGGGGGGAAGAGAGAGAGCGACTGGGGGGGGAAGAGAGAGAGCGACTGGGGGGGGGAAGAGAGAGAGCGACTGGGGGGGAAGAGAGAGAGCTACAGGGGGGAAGAGAGAGAGCGACTGGGGGGAAGAGAGAGAGCGACTGGGGGGAAGAGAAAGAGCGACTGGGGGGAAGAGAAAGAGCGACTGGGGGGGAAGAGAAAGAGTGACTGGGGGGGGGAAGAGAAAGAGACACTGGGGGGAAGAAAAAGAGCGACTGGGGGGGGAAGAGAAAGAGCGACTGGGGGGGAAGAGAGAGAGAGCGACTGGGGGGAAGAGAGAGAGGGGGACTGGGGGGGAAGAGAGAGAGAGCGACTGGGGGGAAGAGAGAGAGAGAGCGTCTGGGGGGAAGAGAGAGAGCGACTGGGGGGATGAGAGAGAGAGAGAGAGAGCGCGACTGGGGGGGAAGAGAGAGAGCGACTGGGGGGGAAGAGAGAGAGCGACTGGGGGGAAGAGAGAGAGCGACTGGGGGGAAGAGAGAGAGCGACTGGGGGGAAGAGAGAGAGCGACTGGGGGGGAAGAGAGAGAGCGACTGGGGGGGAAGAGAGAGAGCGACTGGGGGGAAGAGAGAGAGCGACTGGGGGGAAGAGAGAGAGCGACTGGGGGGAAGAGAGAGAGCGACTGGGGGGAAGAGAGAGAGCGACTGGGGGGAAGAGAGAGAGCGACTGGGGGGAAGAGAGAGAGCGACTGGGGGGAAGAGAGAGAGCGACTGGGGGGAAGAGAGAGAGCGACTGGGGGGAAGAGAGAGAGCGACTGGGGGGAGAGGGGAGGTGGGAGGGGGGGAGGGGGGACGGGGGGAGGGGGGAGGAGAGAGAGAGAGAGAAAGGGAAGGAGAGAGAGAGGGCGAGTGGCCCGCGGCTGCAAATGGAGGCAAGTCCTGGGAACGGGCGTGAGCCGGCTTGAGGCTATGAGAGACGGCCGGGCCCAGTTGCTGGGGTAATCCTTCCACCCGTTCCCACCCTCCCGAGCCCCACCCTCTGCAGCCCCGCCCTCCCGAGCCCCGGCCCCCCGCCCGAGCCGGCGTCAAGACCGCCGATTGCGGCTGGGTCTGCGCTGGAGCCAAGCCCCGGGAACGGGCGTGAGCCGGTTTGAGGCTGTGAGAGGGGGCCGGGCCCGGTTGCCGGGGTAACCCTTCCCCCCCTTCCCGCCCTCCTGAGCCCCGCCCTCCCGAGCACCGGCCCCCCGCCCGAGCCGTCTTCAAGACCGCCGATCGTTGATGCGTTTTGCTCCAGGCCGACGTTGACGCGCACGCTCCGGGCCGACGTTGACGCGCGCGCTGACTCCCGCCCCCCCCACCTTTACTAAGATGGCGGCGATGGCTACGCTCGCCTCAGTCCCGCGCCGCCAGCTTTAGAAAGATGGCGACGATCGCGGGCCGCTTGTTGAGCGGGACGGGAGGTGCCTAGCTCGGGCGTGGCTGGGCAACAGAGGCCCAGGCTTTGAGGCCTGCAAAAACGGTGAAATGTAGGAAAATTATAGAGCTTAGAGAAAAGATTTACAAATTAATTAACTTTTTTTAAAAACAATCCGTGTTTTAAAAGCAACTTTTTTTTTGCTGGTAATGTAGATTTGAAAAGAAACACGCAGAAAGTGGGAAAAAGAAATGAAGAGTTAGGAATCAAGATGGCGGCCACTCACCTCAGTTCAGAATGAGTAGGCCCGCCCACACACGCACCGATTGGTCAACCGTCAGGTCACTGAACTGTAGGATTGGTCAATTGTCACGTCACTCGATTCTAGGATGGCCCGCCTGCATGCGCAATGAACCCGCCCCCGTGACGCAGCGATTGGTCGACCGTCGCGTTGCTCGACTGTACAATTGGTCAACCTTCACATCACTCGATGCTAATGAGCGGACAATGTGCGGAATTTTGAACATTTTTTGTATACCCTCGGCACAATTTTTGTCTGACCAAAAAGTAAATATGCCTATGAGAGTCCCCTAATGATAAGCTTTCTTTTGATATAACATATGTGCAGGTACGCTCTATAACTTTTGATTGTATAGCCGGACAGACAGAGAGACAGAGAGACATACCGCTTTATATATAGACTGGCTGGAGTGCCCAGCAGTGCCGAGGCTTTTTTGAGGGCATGTTGTTGTTGGAAGAGAGAGAGAGAGAGTGACTGGGGGGAAGAGAGAGCGCGACTGGGGGGAAGAGAGAGAGCGACTGGGGGGGAAGAGAGAGAGCGACTGGGGGGAAGAGAGAGAGCGACTGGGGGGAAGAGAGAGAGCGACTGGGGGGAAGAGAGAGAGCGACTGGGAGGGGGGGAGGGGGAGGGGGAGAGACGGGGGAGAGAAGCGGGAGAGGGGGGAGTGGGGGGGAGAGAAGGGGTGGAGGGGGAGAGAAGGGGGGAGAGGAGGGGGGGAGGAGAGAGGGGGAGGAGAGAGAGACACAGAGGGAAGGAGAGAGAGAGGGCGAGTGGCCCGCAGGCGCAAATGGAGCCAAGCCCCGGGAACAGGCGTGAGCCGGCTTGAGGCTGTGAGAGACGGCCAGGCCCGGTTGCCGGGGTAACCCTTCCTCCCCTTCCGAGCCCCGGCCGCCCCGCCCCACACTCCCGAGCCCCGGCCGCCCCGCACTCCTGAGTCCCGCCCCCCACTCTCCAGAGTCCCGCCCGCTCTCCCACGCAAGTCGGCTTCAAGACCGCCGAGCGGGGAAGAGAGAGAGAGACACTGCATCTGACCTGCTGGCTTCCCACGCTTTATGCCTCGGGTTCTGTGTGTCGCCTGCTGCGCGCGTACCCTGTGCCTGTCCCGTGTCCCTCGCGGCCAACGCCGTTGCCCCGGGTAAAGTGACGGGGGGGACTGGGGGGGCGGCGGGAGGAGCTTGCCACAAGCCGTGGGAGAATTACCTAGCTCGGGCGTGGCTGGGCAGGAGAGGGCCAGGCTTAGAGGCTTTCGAAAAATGGGGAAATGTAGGAAAAAGAATCAGGTTAGAGAAAATATTTACAAATGAATTAACTTTTTTTAAAAACAATTTAATAAAAGCAATTTTTTTTTGCTGGAAATGTACATTTGAAAATAAAGACGCAGAAAGCGGGAAAAAGAAATGAAGAGTTTGGAATCAAGATGGCGGCCACTCACCTTGGTTCAGAACGATTAGGCCCGCCCACACACGCACCGATTGGTCAACCGTCACGTCACTGAAGCGTAGGATTGGTCAATCGTCCTGTCACTCGACTCTAGGAGGGCCCGCACGCGCGACGAACCTGCCCCCGAGACGCAGCGATTGGTCGACCGTCGGGTCGCTCGAACGTACGATTGGTCGACCTCGATGTCACTCGATGCTAATGAGCGGATATTAAGCGGAATTTTGAACGTTTTTTGGATACCGCGGGCGCAATTTTTGTCTCACCGAAACGTACATACGCTTATGACCGTTCCAGAATCGTAAGCTTTCTTTTGATGTGATGCACGTGTAGGTACGCTCTATAACTTTAGAGTGTATAGCCGGACAGACAGACAGACAGAAGTACCGCTTTATATATATAGATAGATAGAAGATATATATAAAATATATTACAAAAAAGTAAACAGCTGATTTAGTTGAACCCATTACTGTTTTCCTGTTCTGAAATACAATCCACCCTATAAATATTTCTATACATGAGACCAGTGGGGGGGGGGGGGGCGGGCGGCGGGGAGGGGAAAGGGACAGACGGTAGTGGATAGGCTACCGATTATACACCCTGCCTGATTTTCCTTTGCATCGAATTCAATGCGAAGGAAAATCAGGCAGGGTGTAGAATGGGCAGCCATTCCACTACCATCCGTTTTGCATCCCCGCCAATGGGAATTTTACCCCTAATTGCTCAAAGGCATATGGGCACAGGGTGGGCACACGGGATTAGGACTACTGTTCATGGGGAGAATAAATACTAATGCAGGCCGATTGATCCAAAAGGCCTGCTTCCGTGTTGAAATTTTCTGTCATTCTATGTAAATTATTCACATTTTTTTTCTTCCCTCCTCTCCTGAAGGAAACGTGCTCCTACTGAGCTACAGTTTCACAAGGACTGGAAGCTCTCCAGCACCTTGCCAAGTAACTGCATCTGATTTGTGAGCAAAAAGGAGGTGGTGCCAGGCCATTCGATCATGGATGGGATCACAGTCAAGCCCCATCCTGCTCTCACTCAGCATTCATCACATGCATGCATCTTTCAGCAAGCATCACTGGATAGCGATCAGGAGCGTGAACACGAACCCTGGCTGATCATAGAATTATAGAAACACAGCACAGAAGGTGGTCCTTCGGCTCATCATGCTTGTGTCAGCTATTTGAAAGAACTATCCAATTAGTTCCACTCCCCTGCTCTTTCTACATAGCCCAGAAATGTTGTCACCTTCAAGTATATATCCAATTCCCCTTTGAAAGTTACTATTGAATCTGCTTCCACTTCCCTTTCAGGCAGTGCATTCCAGATCATAACATAGAAACATAGAAGATAGGAGCAGGAGTAGGCCATTCGGCCCCTCGAGCCTGTTCCGCCATTTAATGAGATCATGGCTGATCATCCAAATTCAGTACCCTGTCCCTGCTTTCTCCCCATATCCCTTGATCCCTTTAGCCTTAAGAAGTATATCTAACTCCTTCTTGAATATATTTAATGAATTGGCCTCAACTGCCATCTGTGGTAGAGAATTCCACAGGTTCACCACTCTCTGGGTGAAGAAATTCCTCCTCATCTCAGTCCTAAATGGCTTACCCCTTATCCTTAGACTGTGACCCTGGTTCTGGACTCCCCCACCATCAGGAGCATCCTTCCTGCATCTAGTCTGTCTAGTCCTGTTAGAATTTTATAAGTTTCAATGAGATCCCCTCTCATTCTTCTAAACTCTAGCGAATACAAGCCCAATCGACCCAATCTCTCCTCATACGTCATTCCTGCCATCCCAGGTATCAGTCTGGTGAATCTTTGCTGCACTCCCTCCATGGCAAGAACATCCTTCCTCAGCTAAGGCGACCAAAACTGCACACAACACTCAAGGTGTGTTCTCACCAATGCCCTGTACAACTGCAGCAAGACATCCTTGTTCCTGTACTCGAATCCTCTCGCTATGAAGCCCAACATACCATTTGCCTTCTTAACTGCCTGCTGCACCTGCATGCTTTCCTTCAGCGACTGGTGCACAAGGACACCCAGGTCTCGTTGCACTTCCCCTTTTCCCAATCTATTGCCGTTCAGATAATAATCCGCCTTCCTGTTTTTGCCACCAAAGTGGATAACCTCGCATTTATCCACATTATACTGCATCTGCTATGCATCTGCCCAATCACCCAAACTGTCCAAATCATACTGGAATTTCTCTGCATCCTCCTAACACACATGCCCACACAACTCGCTGCTTAAAAAATTCTCTTCAACTCCCCTCTGGTTCTGTAGCCAATGATCTTAAATCTGCGTCCTCTAGGTACCGACCTATCTGCCAGTGGCATCAGTTTCTCCCTATTTACTCTATCAAAACTACACAATTTTGAACACCTTTCTTAAATTCCCCCTAAACCTTTTCTGCTCCAAGGAGAACAATCCCAGCTTCTCTAGTCTCTCCACATAACTGAAGCCCCTTGTTAGATCCGTGTGTTAATGGAGACACGGAATTCAGGAGTTGATTTAACAAGTGTTTACTGAACAAAGTCTGGAGGCAAACTAACAACACAAGACGCTACACAGGCTTATATACCCGAGTGGTCACTACTGGTACTACAGTATACAGGGGCTTCAAAAATATAGTTCCTCTTAAAGGTACATACACTACAATTCCTCCCCTTTTAGATAAATAGTACATAACATTTTAAGTAATCATTAAATAACATTTTTTTACAAGAACAATAATATACACATTTGCTGAAGTTAATCAATTACAAATTCAATCTCTCTGGAGGCTTCCTGACTCAGTCTGGATAACGCCTCGGTGGTGTAGTAGGTTCTTTTGGCAAGGTCAATTCGGCTTCAATGCCAGTGTCGGGTTCATCTGGTTCCAGTATCTCTGCTTCATCACTAGGCGTATAGAGTTGTGGTGTAGGTTGTCCTTTTTCGGATGACTCTATGATCTGGTCAGCATGGCGCCTTATTATGCTTTCTCCAATGTCCACGGTATACATCAGTGGTCCTAGTCGTGTGCAAATAGTTCCAGGCTGCCATTTCTCGGTACGGTAGTCCGGGCCAAAACTGGTTGACCTATCTGGAAGGTTCTAGTTGGCCTTTCATTCATGCTTTGAAATTGCCGGTTCTCTACGTCCCTTCTGATGTTTGGCTTCACCAAATCCAGCCGGCATCTTAGTCTTCTATTGAAAAACATCATGGCGGGGGTTTGGTTTGTAACCACGTGTTGCATTCCTGTACGCAAACAAGAAGTTATCTACCTTATGTTGTAGATTTATGTCTTCATTACCCATGGCCTTTATGGCCTTCTTGAAGGTCTGGACAAACCTTTCAGCCAATCCATTGGTGGCGGGATGGTATGGGGCAGACGTGTAGTGCTTAACCCCATTGTTTTTTAAGAACTTCCTGAATTCTTCGGATACAAATTGCGGTCCATTATCAGAACAGATCTGTTCAGGCAGCCCATTCCTGGCAAATATGGTTCTTAATACTGTGATGGTTTTTTCCATGGTGGTGGAGGACATCTTTATTACCTCCGGCCACTTGGAGTGTGCATCCACCGCGATTAAGAACATTGAGTCCATAAATGGACCAGCAAAGTCGATATGTACCCTTTGCCATGGAGATGAGGGCCACTCCCATGGATGTAGAGGGGCTTGTGGTGGGGCGTTTTGGACCTTCTGGCATCCTAGACAGCTCTTGGTAATTTCTTCGATGTCTCCATCGATACCTGGCCACCACACAAACGCTCTGGCTAAGTTCTTCATCTTCACTCCACCCAGATGCCCCTCGTGAAGCTCCTTTAGCACTCTATCCTTGAGTTTGGGTGAAATCACCACTCTGGATCCACACATCAAGGTTCCTCGGCACACTGACAGCTGTTCTCTTCTTTGCGAGAATGCTGGCAACAGTGGTTCGCCATGTGCTGGCCATCCCTTCACTGTTAAATCGTAGACTCGTGAGAGAGTCGGGTCATTTCGCGTTTCCTTTTCAATGGTAGAATTTGTCACCGGTAGACATTCCACTATGGTCGAGTAGAATATCTCCACTGGGTCCACTGTAGGCGCCTCTTCCACCGTTGGCAACGGTAGGCGCGATATACCGTCAGCATTCCCATGCTGTTTTGTTCCTTTGTATTCTATGTCATATTGGTGTGCCCCTAGGAAAAGGGACCACCTCTGTAGCCTTTGCGCTGTCATAATGGGAACGCCCTTTTTAGGGTTGAATATGGAGACGAGGGGTTGATGGTCAGTCAACAAGGTAAATTTTTGTCCGTGGAGGTAATGGTTGAATTTCTTCACCCCCCCACACCAGGCTGAGTGCCTCCCTGTCGATCTGGGCATAGTTACGCTCAGCTGAGTTCAATGAGCGTGACGCAAAAGCTATCGGCCGCTCCGAGCCGTCAGGGAATCTATGCGATAATACCGCTCCCACGCCGTAAGGGGATGCATCGCACGCCAGTCTGATTGGCAGTGATGGGTTGTAATGAGCCAACACTTCCCTGGACGTGATCAAGCCTTTGCATTTATGGAAGGCACGTTTACAGCCTTTGCTCCATTTCCGAACTACTCCCGTTTGTAGCAGTGCGTTAAGCGGGTGCAGAACCGTCGACAAGTTTGGTAAAAATTTATGATAGTAATTTACTAATCCCAGGAACGACCTTGTGAGACATTTTCAGGCGCTGGGGCCTTTACGACCGCTTCAATTTTTTCAGGTGACTTATGCAACCCTTCTTCATTAATGACATGGCCACAATATGATATTTGTTTCTGGAAAAATTCGCACTTGGGACGAATTGCTCGTAGGCCCCGTTCTCTCAGCCTCGTGAGCACCTGCTCCAAGTTGGCAAGGTGCTCGTTGTCGTTTTCTCCAAGGATGTCGTCTAGGTAGCATTGAGTCCTCGGAATCCCTTGCAGGACTTGCTCCATAGCTCTTTGCCAGATAGCCGGAGCTGATGCCACTCCGAAAACCAGTCGATTGTACTGGTACAGGCCTTTGTGTGTGTTTATCGTGAGATATTTTTCAGAGGCCTCCTCAACCTCCATCTGTAGATATGCCTGTGCTAAGTCAATTTTGGTGAAACGTTTCCCTCCGGATAGTGAGGCGAAAATATCTTCTATCCTCGGAAGAGGATATTGTACCATGTGAAGAACCGGGTTTACAGTCACCTTGAAGTCCCCACAGATGCGAACTTTTCTCTGTTCTTCAGATTTATCATTATTCAACGTTTTCTTCATGACCGGGACGATGGGTGTTGCCCACTCGCTCCAATCTACCTTGGATAACACGCCTGCTTTTTCCAAATTCTCCAGCTCTGCCTCAACTGCTGGACGAATTGCGTATGGCACCGGCCTTGCCTTAAAAAACTTGGGAATTGCCGCATCTTCCACTTTTATTGAGGCGGTGGCGCCTTTCAGGGTTCCTAGTTCCTGTTGAAACACTTCTTTGGCGTTAGCCAAGATTTCTTTTAATCTTCCAGGTATGACGTCATCATCGTTTTTTTTTCTTACTGGTCACCGTCAGTGTCTGAATGGAGTGCCAGTCTAAACGTATCTTTCTGATCCATTCACGTCCCAACAATGGTGGACCACCATCTTGCAGAACGTATAAATACAACTTCCGTATTTCCTTGCCGTTGTATACAACAGGCACCCTTATTTTCCCTCTGGGGTATACGTTCTGCCCCGTATATGTCTTCAAGACAATGGATGTGTCTTTCAAAGGTATATGCGGAAATAGCCGCTCGTAATCCCGTCGACTCATGACGGTCAGAGCTGATCCTGTATCTAGTTCCATTTTGACTGGGGACCCCGCTATCGTGAGGGTAACCCAAATGGTCTGGTAATCTTCTTTGGCAATTACATTATGTAATTTGAGACAGCTTAGTCTCTTGTTTCCGGAGTCGCTATCGCTCTTCTGGTCTTTGGAGCTACTGTCCGTAATCATTTGTACCTTTCTGTACTTTTCCTTATTGACCTTTTTACTGTCAGCGGATTTCTTTCCAGATCTGCATAAACGTGCAATGTGTCCCATCTTTCCGCATTGCCTGCATGCTTTGTCCTTGAACCAGCAGTCCTTCTGGTCATGGGTGGATCTGCCGCAGCGATAACATCTCTCGAAACCCCGTGTCATTTCATGGGTGCCGAAGTCCTGTGGCTTTTGCTATATCTCTGCAGCTCCTCTTGCTGCTGCTTCGTATGATACAGCCACACTGAAAGCCTTGTCCAGTGTCAAATCTTTCTCAGAAAGTAGTCTTTTCTGTGTTCCTTCGCTTAGGAGACCGCAGGCGCATTTGTCTCGTAGAGAATCTGCAAGTCCTGCCCCGAATTGGCAGTGCTTTGACAGCTTTCGTAATTCGGTGAGGTAATCAGCGTTACTTTCATTCTTGTGCTGATTCCTCCTGAAGAATTTAAATCATTCCGCTATCAGCAGCGGTGTTGGGTTTAAGTGCTCCTGTAAGGTATCAACAATCTCCTTAAAATTCTTGTCCATCAGTTTGGCTGGAGTGATCAAGTTTCGTAACAGCCCGTATGTCCTTGCGCCCATCAGATTTAGAAGTACCGATGCCTTTTTATCATCCGTTACTTCATTCGCCTTGCAATATACCTCCACTCTTTCCACATATGTGGTCCAATCTTCTATATCACTATCGAAAGCAGTAATATTGCCAGTCTTCAGCATCTTGAAAATCTAAAATGGCGCTTCCCGCGCTTTTCCTCCGTCTCCGATGGATCAAAATGGCACCTCCCGTGCTTTTCTTTCTTCCCCGCCGAGTTAACATGGCACCTCCCGCGCTTTCCTGCCGCTGCTGCCAACGCTGTTCTCCGCGGTTCCCGTTGCGACCTGCAGCTTTTCGCGGTATTTCTATTTTTTTTTATATATATCGCTTCAATATTCTCTCCGTAATTGAAGAACCGTTCCCGTCATGGAGCGGACCCTCTGCGACTTTTTTTTATTATAGCGCTTCAATAGTTTCTCCGTTACTTGGAGAACCGTTCCCGTCGTGGAGCGGACCCTCTGGGACTTTCCCCTCCCTCTGCTCGGTCCGAACGCCGACCGCGCCCTGAGTGCTCCACCCTCTCTCTCTCTTGGCTTCTGCTTCCCGACTCGCTGCCCGGCCCCGTTGCAGAGCCACCCGATCGAGCTCTAGTCCGCCGCAGCCCAGGAAGGATCAGTGCACTACCTGCCACCAGCCCGTTTAACTGGGGAAACCACAGACTGGAGACCAAGCCTGGCCCTCGTTTTCGAGTTTCTTCGAGTTATTTTTTTTTTCTTGCTTCTGACTTCGACCTTCGTCTGAGGAATCGATCCCCTTGAGGTGCTGCCGAATTGCAAGTAAGTTTGTTTCTAACTCGTCGCCACTGTTAGATCCGTGTGTTAATGGAGACACGGAATGCAGGAGTTGATTTAACAAGTGTTTACTGAACAAAGTCTGGAGGTGAACTAACAACACAAGACGCTACACAGGCTTATATACCCGAGTGGTCACTACTGGTACTACAGTATACAGGGGCTTCAAAAACATAGTTCCTCTTAAAGGTACATACACTACACCCCTCATCTCTGGTACCATTCTAGCAAACCTCCTCTGCACCTTCTCCAAGGCCTTGACATCCTTCTTAAAGTATGGTACCCAGAATTGAACACAATGGCCCCGAATTTGAGGTTGTAATGATGGTGAAACATAGAAACATAGAAGATAGGAGCAGGAGTAGGCCATTCGGCCCCTCGAACCTGCTCCGCCATTCGATGAGATCATGGCTGATCATCCAAACAGTCAGCGTTTGTCGTCATTGTGAAACTGACAGCAACCTCTGGTGTCCGCACATGCGCAGTTAAACACAGAAAGCTGCTGTCAGTCGTACCCTGCTCCTCCACAGGGCACGGTGTTGAGCTCCCCGCAGCAGACAAGCAATTGAAATCACTGAACTGACGAGAACTTCAGCCTTTACGCTCTAATATCGCTGTTAAAAACCCCCCAAAAAGTTAAGCCTTGTTCAATGAGAGGTAACTGGGTTTTTAACGCCGTACTGAGTCATAACTATTGCTGAACAACCGTTCTGGCACTGAAAAAATAATTTTATTTTTGTGGAATGTCAAATTTTTCCATTATGATAAAAATTCCATGGTTTTTAATATGATTTTTTTTCAAGTTTGTTGGCTATTTCAGCCTCTACCTTAATCCCATGTGTATGTCCCAAACTTTATTTTGGTCTCTGTAAAATGATTTAAAAAGTGAAGGATAATCAGTGCATTTTACTTCCTGGTTTGCTGTCTGTGAGAATTCTTCAATTTTATTGGCTGTTTAGCCAGCTTGATACTATCACTGTTGCTGGACCTTGGAGATCCCCTAGACTAGGCGCCAGATTCAAATTAACATTGGGAAAGGGGAAATCCATGCCACAGAGATCGCTAGATCTTTGTGGACAGCTTTCTTCGAGGTCAGTGGCGAGCACTATTACTTCACCGCTGACCGCAAAATCTGGGCCAATACTTCAGCCGAGGCCTAACCAGTGATTTACAAAGGTTTAGCATAACTTACTTGCTTTTGTATTCTATTATAAAACCAAGTATCCTGTATGCTTTTTTAGCAGCCTTATCAACTTGTCCTGCCACCTTCATAGATTTGTGTATATAAACCCCAAGGTGTCTCTGGTCCTGCACCCCATTTAAAATTGTACCATTTAGTTTATATTGCCTCTCCTCATTCGTCCTTCCAAAAAGCATCACTTCACACTTCTCTGCATTAAATTTCATCTGCCATGTGTCTGCCTATTTCACCAGTCTATGTTCTCCTGAAGTTTGCTGTTATTTTCCTCACTGTTTACAACATTTCCAAGTTTCGCTTCATCTGAAATGTTTGAAATTGTTTACGCAAGTCCAGGTTATTAATATATGCCAAAAATAGCAGTAGTCCTCCAGTCTGAAAAACAACCACTCACCACTACTCTCTACCCCTTAGCCAATTTTGAATCCACATTGCCACTGCCCCTTGAATCTCATGGGCTTCAATTTTGTTAACGTCTATTTTGTTGTACTTTATCAAACACCTTTTGAAAGTTCATATATACAACATCAACCATACTACCCTCATCAACCCTCTCCGTTACTTCATCAATGAACTCAATCAAGTTTGTCAGGCATGATTTGCCTTTAACAAATCTGTGCAGGCTGTGTTTTTCCCAAATTACAATTAATTTTGTCCCAGATAATTGTCTCTAAAAGATTCCCCACCACCTATGTTAGGCTGACTGGTCTATAGTTACCGGGTTTATCCCGCTCTGCTTTTTTGAACAGGGATGTGATGTTTGCAATCCTCCAGCCCTCTAGCAAAACTCCCATATCTATTTTTATCCTATCCAATTTCTCTACTACCTCTTCCTTTACTGTGACATTGGCAGCATCCTCTTCTTTAGTGAAGACAGTTGCAAAGTGCTCATTTTGTATCCCTAATCGGTCTACTAATCTTTACTCATACACTCTCTTTGCCCCTCTTATTTCCTTATTCAGTTTTCCTCTGCACTTTCTGTATTCTGCTTGATTCTCTACTCTATTATGAATCTGACATTTATCATAAACCTCTTTTTTCTGTTTAAATGTAATCTCTATATCTTTAGTCATTCAAGGAGCTTTAGCTTTAGATGCCCTTACTTTCCCCCTCGTGGGAACGTGTCTAGTCTGTACCCAGACTACCTCCTCTTTGAATGCCTCCCATTGCTCATTTACTGTTTGACCTGCTAATCTTTGTTTCCAATCCACCTGGGCCAGATCCCTTTTCAGCACACTGAAATTAGCCCTCTTCCAGTTGACTATCTTTGTCTTAGATTTTTCCATGTCCCTTTCCATAGCTACTGTAAACCTAGTGATAGTGATCACTGTTTCCCAAATGCTCTCCCACTAAAACGTGCTCCACTTGCCCCACTTCATTCCCCAGAACTACATCCAGCACTGCTTCCTTCCTCATTGGGCTGGAAATATACTAATCAAGAAAGTTCTTCTGTACACATTTCAAGAATTACATCCACCGCACCACCCCCCATCCTCCCCCATCCCCCGAACCCCTTGCCCTTTATACTGTTTCTCCCTCCCCGTCTATATTAGGGTTATTGAAGTGCACTATTAAAACTGCCCTACTGTTTTTACACCTTTCTGAAAAAGGTTTTAGAAGAGTCAAATCCACTGATTTGGCATTCAATTAAGGAATTATATCAAGATAAAATTTAAAAAGGTCACCAAGTACATTCACAACAGTTTGACAAAGAAATTACAATTCAAGAATATCGGAAATATTTTTAAAAATGCAAAGGAATGAGTGGCGAGAAGAACACAACCACAGTGACATAAACCTCATGACCTGGAAATTTCTGGGTCCCCAATGTGGCAGTGTAAGTGCGGTAGAGCAAACATCCGATGGAGCCACAACTCATTGTGGCTGGAGAAAATAGCAGCTGCAGGAACATCTGCAAACCTTTCCCTACTTCATGAGAAATGCAGGCAAGTCTGTCAATTCAATGTGGAGGCATTGAACGAACGATTGCAGGTTTTGGGTGACGATCTGGAGAGGTCATTGTCAACCAGATCACAATGCGTACAGGGCAGCATTTTGGAAGAAGTAAATGGTGGAAATTATTAAAAGTTTATCTTTTAAAATGATAAAAACTTATCAACCTAAGGGAAAGTTTCCACTATTTGTTATTTGTAGCAAAATCATAAACATGTTTACTATACTCCATTTTGCTATACACAGATAACATTCACCTGTCAACTTAGATGAGTTGGTAACACGCTCCTCTGAATTGAGGATCATGCATTTAAGCCTCACTAAAGGCCTTGAGCACATGATCTAGGCAGCCACTTCAGTGCAGTACTCAGGGAGTGCTGCTTTGTTGGAAATGCTGTATCCACAGCCATATCTGTCTAACTCAGCTTGATGCAAAGATCCCATGGTACTATTTGAAGAAGAGCAGGGAGTTCTTCAGCCCTGGTCAATATTCCACCCTCAATCAACACCAGCAGAACCAGAATATCTGATCATTCATTCAATAACTGCTTGTGAGACCTTGCCGTGCACAAATAGGATGCTGGTAATTCATTGGTTGTAAAGTACTTTGGGAGGTCCTGATGCTGTGATAAGGGACCAAATAAATGCATGTAGGCAGAACGAGTAGTCAGAAAAGATACTGCACACCTATATGTATGTTATGAGGCATTGTGGGAATGTAAAGTACAATTTGGCTGAATTAATTTGTTTTCTTGTTAACAAAATTTGTTCATAATCAGTGTCAAAAAACTATTAGGCGTAATTTTAAAATCAAGATTAGGTAATGGCACATTTTATTTTTACCTGTCCTGTGAAGTCAGTGAAGAATAGCATAGTTGAGAGAAATGCTGTCCATCCTAGGAGGTGACTAATACACAAAAAACGGTAATGAGAAGGCATATTGAACAGAGCTTTAACCAGGGACTTTAGGGTTATACGTCTCAGTACCTGAAAAACAAATATAAAAATATTAGTGCAGCTAAATTCACTTGCACCAATAACCAATGCAGTCTGTGTAAACTTTCAGAAATCCTCTACAAAATGCTACTCCACAAGTCGTGGAATGGTTCTACTGAAATACAAAACTATGTTATGGAGCTGGAAGCCATATGTGTGATATAAATTTAAAAAATCTTCATATGGGATTACCTGTTCCATGGTTTAAGTAATTGTTTCTTGAGTTTATAGTCTCAATGGGCTGATATGATTGTACAAGGTCAAATAAAAATTTATCTGGAATTACAAATACATTTTCAAAATTTTTTTGAAGCTTTCCATGATATTTAAAAATAGAATTATTTGTATCCTTGCTAACTCCCTAAATACATGAAAAGGTTGAATTTTTAAAGAAAATGCAGCATATGATATATTGTTGAAAATGACATGCCTTGTCTATAATTACATGAACTGGTCCTGTCATGGAAAACAAGCCAATATGAAGAAACCTTTAAATTGATTTAGAAGACAATCATCCTTGGATAAACTACACTAAAAATGTCTTCCCTGAATGGTAAAATAAAACTCACACTAAAGCATAATTACCTTTTCCTCTGGTGGTTTAATGCAGGTGATTTGCGAACTGTCTTCCGATTCTCTCACCACTGACAAAGACCTTGGCTTTTGAAAATCTGGATCATGGTGACCATCTGCTAGACTCTCAATGGTTCCATAGCCAGGATTATTATTTTCCAACAAATGTGATTGCTGAAGATCTACATCTTGACCAAATGGAATTTCCGGAATGCTGAACAGGTGTATTATTAGAAATATGGTGAAAATAGTTGTTGCAAAAACGTAAATAATCTGATACTCAGATCCTAAAATACGTCCCAGAAAAGTGTTCTTCCATTCTATGGCACCAGCTAGGTAGCCTAGAGCACCTCCAAGGCCTACACAAAGAAAAAGTCATTAACATTTATAGAAATTGAGTAATTTGTATCAAACTTACTACTGTTTAGCCCAGCAGTGTCACCATCAGTATCCGGTTCCAAATAGTTTAGGGAACGGTGATAAATTTCCTTCCCTCATTTTTTTTTAATATAAGTAAATGTTGGGGATACATTAGTAAACTAGATTGTGAAGTCCGGCAGCCTAAGGGACCTGAATTATCAGATAACAAGGGTACATGGAATTTGAGCTATATGTATTAACTCAGCAACTCCCCAAAGCCCCAATTGTTGTTTCAATAAAAATTATTTTAAAAATAGTAAAATGTTAATTATAAGTTTGATTTTCAAAACGCAGAGCCTCATTCAGCTGACAGATTCTATTCAACCCCATGCATTTGAACTGAAATGCACTCCACCCAACTAACTCAATGGGCTGGATTTTGCTAGGGCCGGGGAGGCGGGATTGGAGGTGTGTGGGGGATAAAAATCGCAAAACTGGCGTGCGGGCCCAAACCCGCCTCCATCCCGCCTCCACGCAACTTTCCTAAATTCGTGTCTGCTGATCCCGACTCCGTCCCGCCTCCAGGAGGCGGGATAGGCCCTTAAGGCCCTTAACAAGCCCTCAATTGGCTCTATAATCCCAATTTCCTAACCAGTTGCAAGTTTAATCGTTTTCCCACGTGAAACACGCCTGGTGGGAAACACACATCTGAAACGTGGCGGGAGCACAACTGGCTTGCGGAGTAGCAGCTGCAGCTCAACCATTAAATGGCAGATTTGAACAGGCTTTAATTGCAGGTGGCATAACTTTGCTCTCTCAGGTCTGGGGGATCTTTCAGAAAGCATACCCACAGCTCTGGAAGTTTGCAGCCTGACAACCATCTCCAGTGTGACCTCCTGGGAAACCCCTTTCGCCACCTTCACTGAGCGCTTCCTCAACTGAGGCATCTACCAGAAGCATGGGAGCCATTTTTGTCCTGCCCTTCTGGATATTACATGAGGCCGCCCAACAGCAGCAGCAACAACAGTTGCGCCAAGCTGCTGCTGCCCCACCTGAGGATGCACAGGCCAGAAGGGGCCAGCGCATGGAAGGCCGTCGGCGCAGGAGATACCCCCCAAACAGGGTCTACAGACGCAGGGTCAGCTACCTCAACATGTCTGAGCAGCAGTGCCAAAGGCGGCTCCGACTTTCGCGAGAGATAGTGGCTGACATCTGCGCAATGCTGCAGCAAGACCTGGAGCCCAGAGGAGCAGCTGGACACCCCTTATCAGTGGCCGTCAAAGTCACCATCGCACTCAACTTTTTTGCCTCAGGCTCATTCCAGGGATCAGCGGCAGACATCAGCGGCATCTCCCAGGCGGCCGCACACACCTGCATCAAGCGGGTAACCAATGCCCTCTTTGCCATCGCGCACAATCACATCCATTTCACCAAGGATCGAGCAAGTGTCATGGCGAGAGCGGTTGGATTTGCTAATCTTGCAGGCTTTCCAAGGGTGCAGGGCATCGTTGATTGCACACATGTGGCCCTTAAGGCTCCCCATCGCAATCCTGGTATTTTTGTCAACCGCAAGGGCTTCCACTCCCTCAACGTTCAGCTGGTGTGTGACCACAAGAAGGAAATTTTGCATGTTTGTGCCAAGTACCCTGGCAGTTGCCATGACTCCTTCATACTGCGCCAGTCTACTGTGCCTCCGCTATTCAGTCCGCCACACCAACTTAACGGATGGCTACTTGGAGACAAGGGCTATCCCTTGAGGACATGGCTATTGACGCCGTTGAGGAGGCCAGCCAACGCAGCTGAGAACTACAACTCCAGCCACCTTTCCACCAGAGCCATGATCGAGCAAACCATTGGTCTGCTGAAGATGCGCTTCAGATGCCTGGATAGATCAGGTGGAGCCCTGCAATACTCAGCAGCCAGGGTCTCCAGAATCGTTGTGGTTTGCTGTGTGCTTCACAACATGGCACAGCGTCGTGGCTTGCAGATGGCCGAGGACCAAGTGGCTCCTGACATATCCTCCTCAGATGAGGAGGAGGAGGAGGGGGAGGAGGAGAGCGAAGACGAACATCTTGCAGAGGCTCATCAACCAGCGGCAGCAGTGCGCGAGAACATTGGTGGCCGGCATGCAAGGAACGCGCTCATATTGGGCAGATTTGCTGAGCCTCGCCCATGAGGGACTATTGCCTCGCATCCTTTTACCTGAGCACTGACAATAGCCAGGAACCAGCTGACTTCTAGCGATGTGACCACCATACTGACCTCAAAGTGAAAGTCCCATTCGCGAAATGACACACGCCACAACTACAGCAGTAGCCAACAGATGATTTATTACCATTATTCTGATGGCTTTCAACCAAGTGACTACCCTTGTGACTATTTGTGCAGTTTCTTTCTCTTACGCGTGCTCCTACGTAGTGGTTCCCCAGTGGCATCAGCAGATGTGGAGGCCCCTTGCTCACTTCCTTGCTGCTCCTGTCTGGACACCTTTGGCGGGCGTCCTCTGGGGTTGCGAGCCTGTAAGGGCTGCGCAACAGTCTGCTGCTCCTGCAGCTGTGCAGGGGTTGAGACGCCGATCTCACTTGGGTGCTGACTCAGGTGGAGCTCTGACCGAGGACTTGTCAGTGACATGGAAGTTTGAGCGCTTGGAGAGGAGCCCCCACCTCCTTGTTCTCTGCCACCATCATCCCTCTCATGGGTCAGGTCCCCCTCAGCGCTTGCAAGTGGCGAGAGAGCACCTTGCTGCACATCAGGGGAGCCATGGGGACCCGTGTCGGGACTGGCAGTCCTTCTCAGAGGGACTGCCATGAAGGTCTGGTTTCTCTGTTCAATAGCTGCCCATCGCTCCTCCAGAGATGTCAGTCTAGTCTGGACACTCACCATGTTTTCAACACTCGCGCGACTTATCTCCTCCATGGCCGTAGCCAGCCTTTCCACGGAGGTTGCCATCCTTTCCGTGGTAATGCGTTGATGCGCCAATTACTCCACAAAGGCTCTGCTCATGTTAGCGACGGACTCCTCCATTCGCTCCACACTCGCAGCAACCCTGGAGACAAAACCTGCCAGAGACTCCTGCATATTTTCCTGGAGTGCCATCACCGCTGATACTGTGGATGGACCCAGAGGCAGAGGGTCGACATGCAGCTGAGCCGAGCTGGGAGAGTGCTGCGCCCTCCGACTAGGACTCTCCACTGCTGTCCCTGTCTCCACCATCTGCTGAGGCTCACTTGTGAGCTGTGATACACCAGGTGACAACACTACTCTATGTCCCGAAGGTCCCACCGAGGTGTGAGTGTCTGCGCTGGTGCTGGGTGCGTTGCCTTCTGCTGACGCTGTGCCCTCAGAGGTTGCAGCTTCCTCTGAGGAGTCTGGATGCTGAGGCTGAACCTCCTCCTGCGTCCTGGAGACGGGAGCTTGCGATGGTCCTGTGGGGGAATAAAGGAAAGTGTCAGAGATGAGAGGCCAGGGTTTCCTGCACAGTGCTTATTGCAGATGATCAGAGGTCCATCTGCTAGAGCTTCCAAGTCATTATCAGCGAGTCATGTAATGCAATTGAGAGAGTTGGAAAACTCTTCTGTCACCAGCTTGCTCTGCTGCACCGGTCTCTCCGTCCCCCACTTGTGTGTCGTCCTGGATGCCGACGATCTCCAGGATCGCCTCCTCCCATGGGGTCAGCTGGGCTAAGGAGGCTGCCCCTCCCCCTGTCCTGGCTCGCTCTCTTCGGTTGTGAGCTCTCTTTTCCTGCAATGGGGGAGACAAGTGGAGTTTGAGCGAGAATGAAGGAGTGAGTGTAGAGAATCGATGGCATAGATGCTTAGAAGGAGAGAAAGATGGATTGAGATGGCAAGACCAAGGGCCCTCCCTATGTGATGTAAGTTGTTTTCATAGCATGACAGTGATAGGGAGTGTGAGGGCTGCATAGTCCATTAGTTAGGCGAATGTGACCATAGAGAGAGAGGGGGAGTGGGAAAGGGTGCATGGATGTCAGTGTCAAGTGGGATGTGGAGGAAGAGATTGGTAAAGCTGAGAACTGGTGAGGAAAGGCAATGGGGATCAGATTAAGAGTGATGGGAACATCATACTCACTTTTCCAGTGCGCAGAAGGTCATGGAAGCGTTTCCAACACTGGATCCATGTTCTGCTGGTATTCGAGCTGGCGTTCACCTGCTCTGCCACCCTCAGCCACACAGCCTTGGTTTGCTGGGGTGGCTTCTTCCTCCCCGAGGAGGGGAAGAGCACCTCCCTGCTCTCTGTCGCTCCCTCCACCAATGCCTGGAGGGCTGCCTCGTCAAATCTGGGGGATGCCTTACTCCGATGTGTCGCCATGATTGATGATGGTAGCAGCAGCTGCCAGGGCCAGAAGCTTGGCAGTCTGCTGAAGTGAGCAAGGCTTGTGGAAGCCCTTAAATGAAGCAGCAGTGATGATGTCATCGGAGGCGAGCTTCCCACCTGAAAAGCTCTCCGGCTAGGGGTTCCCACACGTGGGGAATCAATTGGGCTATAAAATCAAAATTGCATCAATTTCCCACATCGTTCAGGATTCGTGTGGGAAACACGAAATGTGGGGAACACGACCCCAACCCGCCCCCGTAGCAAAATCCAGCCCAATATCTCAGTAAGGTGAATAACCACAGGAAAAGTTTCCAAAATAAGAAAGAACTCAGAAACTGTCCCCTAAAAATAATTGAACATTAGCTCCAGGATCTGAATCTAACATAACATGGGCGATTTTCAACTGCTGTCTGACCATTTCTCGCCAAAAAAAAACCAGATGACCAGCAGTGGAAAAACAATCTGTTCCTTGAACACCCGAGACCCGTCTGATGCAATTTTCAGGCAGGTCTGAAAATAGGCGAACAGCATGCCCACCTGTTTCTGATGGGTCTCTATGTCAATAGAATGAGATGAAGTAAACAAGAGTGGGAGGAGGCTCGTATTGAGATTAAACAATGGCCAAATAGCCTGTTTCAGTGCTGTAAAGTCTATTTAATTCATAGAATTCCAGAATAATACAGCACAGAAGGAGGCCATTCAGCCCATCGAGTTTGTGCCGGCTCTTTCGGAGAGCAATCCAGTTATTCCCACTCCCCTGCTTTTTCCCTATATTCCTGCAAATTTTTCATATTCAAGTATTTATCCAGTTTCCTTTTGAAGGCTACTATTGAATCTATATCCACCACCCTATCAGACAGTGCGTTCCTTATCCTAACCACTCGTTGCATAAAAAAGTTTTTCCTCATGTCGCCTCTCTGGTTCTTTTGCCAATCACCTTAAGTCTGTGCCCTCTGGTTATTGACCCTTCAGCCATTGGAAACAGTTTCTCTCAATTTACTCTATCTAAATCCTTCATGATTTTAAACACCTCCATCAAATCTCCTCTTAGCCTTCTCTGCTCCAAGGAAAACAACCCCAGCTTCTCCAGTCTGTCCACGTAACTGTAATCCCACATCTCTGCAATCGGACCAGGAGAGCACCGAGGCCGGGTATAAAAGGAGGAGCGAGGCGAGGCCCGACCAGATCGGACCAGGAGAGCACCAAGTCCGTGTATAAAAGGAGGAGCGAGGCGAGGCCCGACCAGATCAGACCAGGAGAGCACCGAGGCCGGGTATAAAAGGAGGAGCGAGGCGCGGCGCGACCAGATCGGACCAGGAGAGCACCAAGGCTGGGTATAAAAGGAGCGAGGCGAGGCCCGACCCGATCGGACCAGGAGAGCACCGAGGCTGGGTATAAAAGGAGGAGCGAGGCGAGGCCCGACCAGATCGGACCAGGAGAGCACCGAGGCCGGGTATAAAAGGAGGAGCGAGGCGAGGCCCGACCAGATCGGACCAGGAGAGCACCGAGGCCGGGTATAAAAGGAGGAGCGAGGCGAGGCCCGACCAGATCGGACCAGGAGAGCACCGAGGCCGGGTATAAAAGGAGGAGCGAGGCGAGGCCCGACCAGATCGGACCAGGAGAGCACCGAGGCCGGGTATAAAAGGAGGAGCGAGGCGCGGCCCAACCAGATCGGACCAGGAGAGCACCAAGGCCGAGGATAAAAGGCGGAGTGAGGCGAGGCCCGACCAGATCGGACCAGGAGAGCACCAAGGCCGAGGATAAAAGGCGGAGCGAGGCGAGGCCCGACCAGATCGGACCAGGAGAGCACCAAGGCCGGGTATAAAAGGAGGAGCGAGGCGAGGCCCGACCAGATCGGACCAGGAGAGCACCAAGGCCGGGTATAAAAGGAGGAGAGAGGCGAGGCCCGACCAGATCGGACCAGGAGAGCACCGAGGCCGGGTATAAAAGGAGGAGAGAGGCGAGGCCCAACCAGATCGGACCAGGAGAGCACCGAGGCCGGGTATAAAAGGAGGAGAGAGGCGAGGCCCAACCAGATCGGACCAGGAGAGCACCGAGGCCGAGGATAAAAGGCGGAGTGAGGCGAGGCCCGACCAGATCGGACCAGGAGAGCACCAAGGCCAAGGATAAAAGGCGGAGTGAGGCGAGGCCCGACCAGATCGGACCAGGAGAGCACCAAGGCCGAGGATAAAAGGCGGAGCGAGGCGAGGCCCGACCAGATCGGACCAGGAGAGCACCAAGGCCGAGGATAAAAGGCGGAGCGAGGCGAGGCCCAACGAACTCAGCACCGGGGAGAGAGGTAAAAAGTAATGAGAGTGTGACGTCACCAGGGAGCATGTAAGTGATTGGTTGGTGAGTATTTCTCTATTTTTTAAACTTTAACTCTGTGGTTTATAGTTGCTAAGGTCTTTCTGGTATAGCGGGGACTGTTGGTAAACCATACAAGCGCCCTAGATTATATCTTTAACTGGTGGTATTGAATTAATTTAAATTAATTAAAGGGGTAAGTCATGCCAGGAGAGCCCAGCCCCGTGTAATGCCCCTCTTGCTCTATGTGGGAATTCAGGGACGCTGACAGTGTCCCTGATGACCGCGTGTGCCAGAAATGCATCCAGCTGCAGCTACAAGCAGACCGCATGGAGGCGCTGGAGCTGCGGATGGATGGGCATTAGAGCATTCACGATGCTGAGAGGGTCGTGGATTACATGTTTGATGAGTTGGTCACGCCGCAGGGTAGGGCTGCACAGGCAGAAGGGAAATGGGTGACCATCAGGCAGAGCAGTAGAGGCAGGCAGGTAGTGCAGGGGACCCCTGTGGCCATCCCCCTTTCAAACAGGTATACCAATTTGGATACTGTTGAGGGGGATGACTTACCAGAGGAAGGCAGCAGCAGCCAACTTCCTGGCACCAGGGGTGCTTCTGCTGCTCAGGAAGGGAGGAAAAAGAGTGGGAGAGCAATAGTGGTAGGGGATTCTATCGTAAGGGGAACAGATAGGCGTTTCTGTAGCCATAGACGTGACTCCAGGATGGTTTGTTGCCTCCCTGGTGCCAGGGTCAAGGATGTCACTGAACGGCTGCAGGGCATTCTGAAGGGGGAGGGTGAACAGGCAGAGGTCGTGGTTTACATTGGGACCAACGACATAGGTAGGAAGAGGGATGAGGTCCTGCAGCAAGAATTTAGGGAGCTAGGTAGCAGATTAAAGAGTAGGACCTCAACGGTTGTCATCTCTGGATTACTCCCGGTGCCACGTGCTAGTGAGTATAGGAATAGGAGGATAGAGCAAATGAATGTGTGGCTAAAGAGTTGGTGCAGGAGGGAGGGCTTTAGGTTCCTGGAGCACTGGGCCTGCTTCTGGGGAAGGTGGGACTTGTACAAGTCGGACGGGTTGCACCTGAACCAGAGCGGGACAAATATCCTTGCGGGGAGGTTTGCTAGCACTGTTCGGGGGGGTTTAAACTAAAATGGCAGGGGGTTGGGAACCTGAGCAAGGAGACAGAGGAAAGGAAAACAGGGATAAAAGCAAAAGATAGGAAGGAGAAAAACAAAAGTGGCAGTCAGAGAAATCAACGGTTTAAGTCAAACATGGTCACAGTAAATAATAATTCTAATAGGTCTAAGAGCGTTAAAAAAACAAGCCTGAAGGCTTTGTGTCTTAATGCGAGGAGCATTTGTAATAAGGTGGATGAATTGGCTGTGCAAATAGAGGTAAAGGAATATGATTTGGTTGGGATTACGGAAACGTGGCTCAAGGATGGCCAAGACTGGGAACTCAACATCCAGGGGTATTCGATATTCAGGAAAGATAGGCAAAAAGAAAGGGAGGTGGGGTAGCATTACTGGTTAAAGAAGGGATTAATACAATTGTAATGGAGGATATTAGCTCTGATGATGTGGAATCTGTATGAGTAGAATTGAGAAATACAAAGGGGAAAAAAACATTAGTGGGAGTGGTATATAGACATCCAAATAGCAAGGCGGAGGTTGGGAATGGCATTAAAAGGGAAATTAAAGAAGCGTGCAACAAGGGCACAGCAGTCATCATGGGTGACTTTAATCTACATACAGATTGGGCCAACCAAATTAGTAACAATACTGTGGAGGAGGAATTCCTGGAGTGTTTACGGGATGGTTTCCTGGACCAATATGTCAAGGAACCAACCAGAGATCAGGCCATCTTAGACTGGGTATTATGTAACGAGAAAGGATTAATTAGCAATCTTGTTGTACGAGGCCCCTTGGGTCGGAGCGATCATAATATGATCGAATTCTTCATTAAGATGGAGAATGAAGTAGTTGACTCAGAAACAAGGGTCCTCAATTTAAATAAAGGAAACTACGATGGTCTGAGGAGCGAGTTGGGTAGGATTGATTGGGGAATGGCACTCAAAGGGTTGATGGTGGATAGGCAATGGCAAACATTCAAAGACCGAATGGATGAGCTACAGAATTTGTTCATCCCAGTTTGGCATAAAAATAAAACAAAAAAGGTGACTCAACCGTGGCTAACAAGGGAAATTAGGGATAGCATAAGATCCAAGGAGAGGACATATAAATTGGCTAGAAAAAGTAATAATCCTGAGGATTGGGAGCAGTTTAGGAGTCAACAAAAGGAGGACAAAGGGATTAATTAAGAAAGGGAAAATAGATGCCGGGGAACATAGGGTCTGATGAAAGGGAGGAACTGAAAGAAATCAATATTTGTAGGGAAATGGTGTTACGAAAATTGATGGGACTGAAGGCCGATAAATCCCCAGGGCCTGATGGTCTACATCCCAGGGTACTTAAGGAAGTGGCCCTAGAGATAGTAGATGCATTGCTGGTCATCTTCCAGAACTCGATAGACTCTGGAACGGTACCCATGGATTGGAGGGTAGCTAATGTTACCCCACTATTCAAAAAAGGTGGTAGAGAAAAAGCGGGGAATTATAGACCGGTAAGCCTGACATCGGTAGTGGGGAAAATGCTAGAGTCTATTATAAAAGATGTAATAGCAGAGCACTTGGAAAGCAGTGACAGGATCGGACAAAGTCAACATGGATTTACAAAAGGTAAATCATGCTTGACTAATCTACTGGAATTTTTTGAGGATGTAACTGGTAAAATAGATAAGGGAGAACCAGTGGATGTGGTGTATTTGGACTTTCAGAAGGCTTTCGATAAGGTCCCACATAAGAGATTAGCGTGCAAAATTAAGGCACATGGGATTGTGGGCAAGGTATTGACTTGGATAGAGAACTGGTTGGCGGACAGAAAGCAAAGAGTTGGAATAAACGGGTCGTTTTCCGAGTGGCAGGCAGTGACTAGTGGGGTACCGCAAGGATCGGTCCTAGGACCCCAGCTGTTCACAATATATATTAATGATCTGGATGAGGGAATTGGATGTAATATCTCCAAATTTGCAGATGACACAAAGCTGGGTGGGAGGGTAAGCTGTGAGGAGGATGTCGTGAAACTCCAGTACGATTTGGACAGGTTGGGTGATTGGGCAGAAACATGGCAAATGCACTATAATGTGGATAAATGTGAGGTTATCCACTTTGGTGGCAAAAACAGGAAGGCAGATTATTTGAATGGCAATAGATTGAGAGAAGGGGAAGTGCAAAGAGACCTGGGTGTTATTGTGCACCAGTCGCTGAAGGTAAGCATGCAGGTGCCGCAGGCGGTTAAGAAGGCAAATGGTATGTTGGCCTTCGTAACAAGAGGGTTCGAATACAGGAACAAGGATGTCTTGCTACAGTTGTACAGGGCCTTGGTGAGACCGCACCTTGAGTATTGTGTGCAGTTTTGGTCACCTTACCTGAGGAAGGACATTCTTGCCATGGAGGGAGTGCAGCGAAGATTCACCAGGCTGATACCTGGGATGGCAGGAATGACGTATGAGGAGAGATTGTGTCGATTGGGCTTATACTCACTGGAGTTTAGAAGATTGAGAGGGGATCTCATCGAAACCTATAAAATTCTGTCAGGTCTGGACAGACTAGATGCAGGAAGGATGGTTCTGATGGCCGGGGAGTCCAGAACCAGGGGTCATAGTCTCAGGATAAGGGGTAAGCCATTTAGGACTGAAATGAGGAGGAATTTCTTCACCCAGAGAGTGGTGAACGTGTGGAATTCTCTGCCACAGAGGGCGGTGGAGGCCAGTTTATTAAATATATTCAAGAAAGAGTTGGATATATTTCTTGAGGCTAAAGGGATCAAGGGATATGGGGAGAAGGCAGGGACAGGGTACTGAAATTGAATGATCAGCCATGATCTCATTGAATGGCGGAGCAGGCTCGAAGGGCCGAATGGCCTACTCCTGCTCCTATCTTCTATGTTTATGTTTCTATGTTTATTCCAATAAATCTCTTCTGTACCCTCTCCAAAGTCTTCACGCCCTTCCTAAAGTGAGGTGCCCAGAATTGGACACAATACTCCAGCTGGGGCCGAACTAGATTTTTTTTAATAGGTTTAGCATAACTTCCTGGCTTTTCTGCTCTCTTGGGGGGGTGGATTTTGCCAGCCCTGGGGAGGCGGGTTTGGAGGCGGGACTGCTGGGAAAATGGCAAAAACTGGGAGCGGGTACCGAACCCGCGCCCAACCCGCCTCCGTGCCAGATTCCCGGGAGGCAGGTCCGCGACTCACACAGGGACCCGTCTCCTCGAGGCGGAAAGGGGATTACAGCCACTTAACTGCCTGTTAACAGGTAGTTAACAGGCAGTTAAGAGGCTTATCCCCATTTTATCAACACAAGTGCGGGCTTTTTGACGTCAGGAGACCCCGCCAGGGTCAGCGATGCAACAGCCATCTGATTTCTGCTCAGGAAAGAGGTTTGGTGTCTTGAGTACAAGGACTCACCAAAGAAGAGAGATTGAGAGTGTTTGGCAGCTTCTCAAAGCTGTCAAACGATGACAATTCACCTGTCAAAAATTTTTGTACAGGTGAAACGTCATACGCTAATGTTCTGTCACCGGCTTTCCCTTAATTGGCGGGCTTAACATGGTCAATCAAAGGAAATAAGGTTGGGTTGGCCGGATGTCGTTGGGGGCGGGACTGAAACCCAACAACCAGCAGTCCCGCCCCCATTGATAAAATCCAGCCCCATGCCTCTGTTTATAAAGCCCAGGATTCCATATGCTTTATTAAGTGCTTTGTTAATCTGTCCTGCCACCTTCAACAATTTGTGCAAACACCCCCTGCTCTCTCACCCCCTTTAAAATTGAATATGCAAATCGAGGTCCTATGCTGTTGTTAGACACCGATTATGATTTTGGATGCAAATGGGCAGAGCATGCGCAGCGCACACTCTGCTTATTTACTAAGTGGTAAATGGTTTGACCAGTAGTCCTTAAAGGGACCGCTAGTGCCTATGCCACAAAAGGGCACCAAACCTTTTTATCTTTTACTTTCGGTGAGGTCAAGAAGAGCAGTGATGGTCCTCCTGGCTTTACTAAAATACTTTGTCCCAGTGCCGGTCCGTGCTTGACACCTGGGAGATCCCAGACCGGTCCTGCTGGCCGGGTCAGTATCAGACCCACCTGATCTCACATAACTAGCGAGTTGTCGTGGAGCATTTGTTTGGTGCCTGCAGATCGTTGGCTGCATTCAAATGAGGCACCAATCTGAAAATGATTCAGGCTTCCAGATGCCAGCTGCAGGTGGGTGGCATGGCCACTCCACCAATTTCATACCATTTTTGGCAAAAGTCAAGAATCCCTCCCAATAGTTCACTAACCCGGACAGGCTTTGGTATATAGATGGTCACATCATCCCTAGTGTTAGATACAGCCTTTGATTATCTACACCTGCAATCCCCTTTATTCCAATAGATTTTTTACATAGTATTTATAGCACAGAAACAGGCCATTCGGCCCAACAGTTCCATGCCGGTGTTTATGCTCCACACAAGCCTCCTCCCATCCTTTTTCATCCAGCCTTATCAACATGTCCTTCTATTCCTTTCTCCCTCAAGTGTTTATCTAGCTTCCCCTTAAATGCATCTATGCTAATCGCCTCAACTACTCCTTGTGGTAGTGAGTTCCCTATTCTACTCTCTGGGTAAAGAAGTTTCTCCCGAATTCCATATTGGATTTATTAGTGACCAACTTAGATTTACCTGTTCTTTGAAATAATGCCATGGGATTGTTTACGTCCACCTGAGAGGACAGACAGGACCTTGGTTTAACGTCTCATCCAAAAGATGGCATCTCCGACAGTACTGCACTGGAGTATCAGATTTTTAAATATCTTTTTTCCTCACTTTCCCTGTTGATTTTAACAAAACTTAACCCCATATTACGATTGTATCCTGATTATGCCAGTGGGAATTTTTCCACTTCCCACACTGGTCATTCTTGAAGACTTGAGTGAGATTGCCAATTTGAGGGTAGTTTTATAATGTGAACTAACATCCACTAGGAACTGGATTGTAGCTAATTAACTTTATTTCATGTAGGACCCTCACAGCATTTTGTTTCAGAGATGGGTTCAAACCCAAGTCCCAGGAGGCAAAAGTACACTTAGACAATTTAAAGTCTTTCAGACTATATCTATAACTTTGCATTTTGTGGCTTTTATATGAACCCTCTTCAATTAGCATTAGCTTTTTTAATACATAGGAACAGGAGTAGGCTCCTCGAGCCTGTTTTGTCATTCAATGAGATCATGGCTGATCTGCGACCTAATTCCATATACTGTACCAACCTTTGGCCCATATCCCTTAATACCTTTGGTTAACAAAAAGCCATCTCACAGATTTAAAATTAACAATTGATCTAGCATTAGTTGCCATTTGCGGAAGAGAGTTCCAAACTTCTACCACCCTTTGTGTGTAGAAGGGTTTCCTAATTTCACTCCTGAAAGGTCTGGCTCTAATTTTTAGACTATGCCCCCTAGTCCTAGAATCCCCAACCAGCAGAAATAGTTTCTCTCTATCTACCCTATCTGTTCCCCTTAATATCCTGAAAACTTCGATCAGATCACCCCTTAACCTTCTAAATTCTAGGGAATACAACACTAATTTGTGTAATCTCTCCATGTAACTTAAGCCTTGAAGTCTGGGTATCATTCTGGTAAATATACGCTACACTCCCTCCAAGGCCAATATAAGGTGCGTTGCCCAGAACTGCTCACAGTACTCCAGGTGTGTTCTAACCAAGGTATTGTACAGCTGCAGCATAACTTCTGCCCCCTTGTACACTAGTCCTCTAGATAGAAAGACCAGCATTCCATTAGTCTTTTTGATTATTTTCTGTACCTGTTCATGATGTTTTAATTATTTATGTACCTGGACCCCCAAGTCTCTTTGGACATCCACTGTTTGTAGCTTTTTACCATTTAGAAAGTACCCAGCTCTATCCTTTTTAGGTCCAAGGTGGATGACTTCACATTTGCTTACATTGAAATCCATTTGCCACAGTTTTGCCCATTCACTTAATCTATCAATATCCCTTTGTAATTTTATGCTTTCATCTACACTGACTACAATGCAACCTATCTTTGTGTCATTGGCAAATTTGGATATATGACTTTCTATACCATCATCCAAGTCGTTAATAAATATTGTGAACAGTTGAGGCCCCAACACAGATCCCTGCGGAACACCATAAGTCACATCCTGCCAATTTGAGTACCTACCCATTATCTCTACTGCCCGTCTCCTGCCACTCAGCCAATTTCCTAACCAGGTCAATAATTTGACCTCAACTCTGTGGGCTTCTACCTTAGATAACAGTCTCTTATGTGGGACTTTATCAAATGCCTTCTGGAAAAATAACATCCATAGACATTCCCCCGTCCACTACTAACCCTAACCCTAACCTCTTCAAAAAATTCGATCAGATTTGTCAAGCATGGCCTACCTTTCAGAAATCTACGCTGGCTCTCTCGGATCAACTGAAAATTTGAGGTGTTCAGTCACCCTATCCTTAATTATAGACTCTAGCGGGGAAAGATTTGGTTGCTTTGCACCTCCCGTTAGCGCCCTAAGAGGGAGCAAAGCAACTGGCGCCCGGGCACAATGCCGCCAACGCCTCCCGTGAAATTCAGTGGGAGGTTAGCGGCGGCGGTAACTGTTAGCGTCCCGCGGCGCTGCGATGCTGGTGAGAACGTCATCACCGTGCGCAGCGCCACGCTCGCACCCCAGTCACGATCTTCTGTAGCGCCCCCTGACTTACCGCCGGATGCTATGTACATCATTTAATAGTTTCCATCTGATATAAAACATGTACTGTATGAGAAATAAACAAAGCAGGACACATACTGAGAAGCAGTTGGTTCATTAAAATAACCAATTCCTATTGCAGCCACCACTTGTGTACGACTCATTGGCTTGTCTTTCATTCCCTGAGATCTACCTTCTATATAAACAAAATGGAATGTGAATATAATTAAATTAAAAAGAAATCTTGCTCTGTTCCAGTCACATGATGTTGTCCAATTATTGTCAACCGACATTACATTAATAATGTAGTGGTGTGGCAAGCTGATGCTCAAACATTCTGTGGTCCACAATGCCAGGATATGCAATTGTGCTTCTTAATCCATACACAGTGAGTTTCCAATCTTGGTGATGAAGTCAGGTGAAGATGCTACACGGCGGGTAAGTGCTTCTCTCCAGGGAAGGAGAGAGGGATAAAAGTCTCAGAGTCACCACAGTCCCTTTGTACATATCTCCTAGTGCTTGGTTTAAAAAAAAGCTTTTATAGCCATCTGCTCAACCAGTCCATTACAGTCATACGGCCACATTTGTAAAGGGTTTGTAAATGATCACTGGTCACCATGATCTCACAATCGGGCCACTAGGTTCGCACAAATCATTCAAAATATTTTCTTAATTTTTTTCGTTTTATATTTTATTTCTCAGTAACTGAAATGATTAATGTCCAAATTAATGGTTGAAATCGCTCATAAAAATGATAAAATTTTCCATGGAGTCGTCTTTTGTATCTTCATTAAAGTTTTCAACTAATGGCTCCAGTCTCTTCCAAAAGCCTAGGCTTGGACGTGATATTTTTGCCCGCAGCTGCAACTTTGTGAGCTAAATTTAGATTGCACAGTTTGAACATGTGTAGTGTAACTATTTCCCAGGATACATCAGTACCATTCATTCAGTCAGCTGTACTTTTTTTTTATTATTAGTTCACGGGATGTCAGCGTCACTGGCAAGGCCGGCATTTATTGCCCATCCCTAATTGCCCTCGAGAAGGTGGTGGTGAGCCACCTTCTTGAACTGCTGCAGTCCTTGTGGTGAAGGTACTCCCAGTGACTTTGTCGTAGTGAATGGCTTGCTAGGTCATTTCAGAGGGCAATTAAGAGTCAACCACATTGCTGTGGGTCTGGAGTCACATAGGCCAGACCAGATGAGGATGGCAGATTTCCTTCCCTAAAAACAGACATTAGTGAACCAGTTGGGTTTTTACGATAATCCAGTAGTTTAATGGTCACCATTATTGATAACAGCTTTTTTCTTAAATTGCAGATTTAGTTAATTAACTGAGTTTAATTCCCCAGCTGCCATGGTGGGATCTGAACTCATGACTCTGGATCATTAGCCCAGGCCTCTGGATTATCAGTCCAGTAACATAACCACTATGCGACCGAGTTTTCTTAGCTTCCAGCATTTTCTGCTCAGTAGCTTTTCTACAAGTAATTTTGAAAGATAGGACACATTTCAAAATCCTTGAGTTAAAAAAGTTTCAATATAAATATGTGTGTGTGACAGTGAGAAAAAAGTGACAGTTTACTAATTGCACACCTGTTTTAGCTTGAGTATTGTGTTTTGTTAACTTTATCAAGTGTATTAAGCGGCGGGAGAGAAGGAGACTGGGGTAAAAGTAAGTGAGATACAGCAGAGAGAAACAATCTCTCTTTATTTAATACAAAAAGATGCTGGAAATCTGAAATAAAATCAGAAAATGCTGGAGATACTCAGCAGGTCAGGCAGCATCTGTGAAGAGAGAAACAGAGTTAACGTTTCAGGTCGATGACCTTTCATCAGAGTTCTGATGAAAGGTCATCGACCTGAAACGTTAACTCTGTTTCTCTCTTCACAGAAGCTGCCTGACCATCTCCAGCATTTTCTGTTTTTATTTCTCTTTATTTAGGGGTCGATTTTCATTAAGCTGTCGGGAAGGAGGCGAGACTACAACTTTCGAGTTTTAGTCCCGCCGACATCGACGTCTGGCCAATCCACGCGATTTTCCCTTGATTTACCTTGTTGAGCCCGCCCAGCGGGCTCAGCAGGCCAATTAAGGGCCACCCGGCAACAGGTGACGTCACAGACTAAAATTTCATCTGTCAAGAGGTCTTAACAGATGAAATATCAGTGTTTCACAGCTGTTTGAAGCTGTCAAACACTGACAGTCTGATTTCTAACCTGAGTCCTTCTACACAGACTCAGTTAGAACTCTCACTGGCACTAAAAGCTGAAGGCTGCCACTTTTGACAGATCGCAGACATTCAGCTTTCAGTGCCGGCTGAGTGATGGACTCCTGACGCCTACAGGAAGAAAGGCTGTTAAGGTAAGTACAGGTAATTTAAACTTCTTTACACACTTTAGACACACCAAACACACTTACCTTTGCACTCATGCACCCATCACTCACCTGAACACCGACATCACGACTCCTCCAAGTCCTTCAACCCGACGGCCCGCCTGCTCTAACCTGGCGTGGTTTGGAGCCGTCGGGAATCCCACACCACACCCCTCAATGTAGGGATTAGGCTAAAAACTGCCTGTTAACTACCTGTTAACAGGCAGTTAATTGGCACTAATCCCTTCCCACCTCGGATCAGCAGGTCCCAGTGCGGGGCGGGTACCTGCCTCCTCTGAAACTTACGTGCAGGCGGGTTTTGGGCGGGATGGCGTCGGGACCCCCGATTTTGGGATTTTTGCCCCCCACCCGCCTAAAAGCCCGCCTCACGGCACACTGAAAGTCTAGGCCTTAATGTTACTTTATTTTTCAAAAATAGTAGCATTTGAATTTGGAAGCCACAAAAGTGATCTCATCTGTGTTTTGTTAACAGTTAGAACAATTCAATTATGATGTTCAGGCTTGGGCTGATAAGTGGCAGGTAACATACACACCACACAAGTGCCAGGCAATGACTATCTCCAACAAGCGAGAGTCTAACCACCTCCCCTTGACATTCAATGGCATTACCATCACCGTATCCCCCACCATCAACATCCTGGGGGTCACCATTGACCAGAAGCTTAACTGGACCAGCCACATAAATACTGTGGCAACAAGACCAGGTCAGAGGCTAGGTATTCTGCAGCAAGTGTCTCACCTCCTGACTCCCCAAAGCCTTTCCACCATCTACAAGGCACAAGTAAGGAGTGTGATGGAATACTCTCCACTTGCCTGGATGAGTGCAGCTCCAAGAACACTCAAGAAGCTCCACACCAGCCAGGACAAAGCAGCCCGCTTGATTGGCACCCCATCCACCACCTTAAACATTCACTCCCTCCACCACCGGCGTACCGTGGCTGCAGTGTGCGTACCATCTACAAGATGCACTGCAGCAACTCGCCAAGGTTTCTTCGGCAGCACCTCCCAAACTCGCGACCTCTTCCACTTAGAAGGACAAGGACAGCAGGTGCATGGGAACACCAGCACCTCCAAATTCCCCTCCAAGTCACACAATATCCTGACTTAGAAGTATATCGCCGATCCTTCATCGTCGCTGGGTCAAAATCCTGGAAATCCCTCCCTAACAGCACTGTGGGAGTACCTTCACCACACGTTGTGCAGCGGTTCAAGGCGGCAGCTCACCGCCACCTTCTCAAGGGCAATTAGGGATGGGCAATAAATGCTGGCTTTGCCAGTGATGCCCACATCCCGTGAATGAATTTTTAAAAAATGATAATCGCTTATAGCTGAGAGATAGATATTAGAATCTCTATGAAACAAAGGGAGAATGAGGCAAAAGCACAAATGGAGGCAAAGGCAGCAGTTTCTTTACTGATTCTAATTTGACTTGGTTTTTTTTAAGTTGAATTTTGAAAGCAAAGCTACTTTCAAGGAAACATACAGGAGGGGAGGATAGAAGGAGGAGGGGGAGGGTGGAAACTGGTTGAGGTTGAGGGAGCCTTTGGCCTCTCACCACCCTTCCTTGGGGAGAGTGAATGAGAGTGAATAGAGGGTTAAGGATGGTGAGTGACATCACAGCAGGAAGGAGGGCAAGGATACAGGGTGATGGGACTGCCAGAAGGAGAATCAGTAATGGGAATTTGAAGGGGATGTTATGAGAGCGAGGAGGTGGGGGAAGCACGAGTGGTTGAGGAGGGAATGGGAAGGAAGCCACCGAGAATCATATTTTCCCTGCAACCCCCACCAAAATGCTGCCAGCAACCATTTGTGGTTCCTTTCCCCATCACCCCACACCATCCACCACCTCCCACCTGAAAAAAAGAAAAGTTAAGGAAAGAGAAAAACAGAAGAGGAAGAGGGGATGACAAAAGAACAGAAGTGACAGAGAGAAACAGCAACATGAAGATGTTAGATAAGGCAAGAGAAAGGCTATATTCCCCAATTTGCCAACTGACTTATACACAATAATTTATTGAAAATCTTGTGTCTGTCCTCATTTCTTGTCTACAAAACCTTACTTCCGGTTTCCAACATTTCCCCATAATCAGTTCCTCTGTCCACATTTCCATGGATCTTCTTCCAAAGTTAAAGTGGATGATGGGGAGAACTCCCGTGGAAATTCCTGCCCCCATCCCCCCTTCCCCACACCGTGTGCAATGTCACAGATCAGCTAGCAATATATTAAAGATCTTACTGCTGCTTGTACTTTGTCATTTTCTCCTGTTATAAATTCCTATGCAAAAATGTATAATGAAAATTGCCTACGTATATTTTTCATGCTGTAATTACACCCTTCCCCCAGTTAGGGTAGAAGTCTCCAGAAATTGCAGATTAATTTCCAGGACACTGCTCTGAGCAACTAGGGAGTAAAATTATTTGATTTTTTAAAAATCACATTTTTTTTAAATGTGTTTTTAATTTTCTTCAAACACTTCTGTTCATTAATTATAAAAAATATTGGAGGGGGGGAAATGACTATTTGACTGAGTCAAGAATCATTCAATTTGGGTAATGGAGCGTTTTCGCTTTCCAATTGGTGTGGGAAGGCGATGGACGTGTTAGTTGTCCAATGGCGGGAGTGTGGGGGCGGCTCAAAGTCATGTGATGAAAGCTCCAGGAATACATTTAACTGGAGTTGGCAATCCTACCCCCCAGTGAAGGAGTTGCCTCACCACCGGCATTACAGCTCCACAAGTTTTCATTACACATCTGGACATTGAAATTTATCATAAGGACAGAATGGAACTAAATTATCTCTGTGGGCCCAACTGTCCCTTAATTCCACTCCACCTGTAGATTACATTTAGTCAATTGTTTTGAAAGTGATTTCAGAAATAATAAATCGAAGGGATTCTTTTACACCTGAAAGTTAACTAACTACTCGTTTTTTGTGCCTGTTTTTTATGCCTCTGGTTGACAAGATCACGAGTTGAGTTCTGCTGAAGTCAAGGAGAAACTCGTGATAATTACATACGGCCAACTGACAGAATTAAAAGGAATGCACTCACCAGTTAACAGTGCATGGAAGTGTAAGCCCCTCTCTTTATCCTGATGGGAGCAGACATCAAACAAATAAGCCTTGATGGGGCTCTCGATGAAGTCAGCTGAGAAGTCAAAGACGACCACGCCAAAAACAGTAATAAGGATACCCCAAATTTGTCTTTTATCCCTGTCGTTTGTGGTAGCTAAAATAAATTTTGAATCAGATCATTAATCTTGAGGTTCTTCAACATTTGAGTTTGAAGTTATTATTTTTATGTGTAGATTTGCAGTGTACATTTTAATGTATTCCTGATCTCTGAAGGAAGATTAACGAGTGTAACTGCAATACTTACGGTTATCACTTTCGTATTTTTAAAACTATTTAATATTCAACCGAGACAGGTTTATAGGCAGATCTCGTTAGTTCGTTAAGAAATTAAGTTTTTTTTAGACTACTAAAATCGAGACTTTTGAGCTTGTAAGAATGTGAAATATTAATGTTTAAGTTCTGAGAGAATGGTTTGAGACAAGGCTGCAGTTCCATAACTCGGATTCGTATTAAAAAGTTTTGAAGAATGCTACTTGCCTGTTACCAAGGCGTCTCCGTTCAGAAACAGGGTCATCCCCACCACCATCAGGACCCCGATGGCCAAGATGTAGGGTCTCCTCCTGCCCCATTTGGACCGGCAGTAGTCGCTGGCGGAGCCGACGATGGGTTGGAGGATGAAGCCCAGAATGGGGCTGATGAGCCACACCACACTGTAGAGGCTGCTAGGGAGCCCGACACTTAGCAGCACCGGGGTCACGAAAGCACCTTCTGCGGCGTAGCAGAACTCCCTTCCAAACATCACCATACTGTGCATGATCAGCCGAACCGAGGACCTCCTGGGAGGCTCCAGCAGGTCGAGTATCTCACCACCAGACTTGCTGCCGGTCCATACCTGAGATTGAGGTAGTTTGGTGAAGTCGTCCTTGGGCACCGCTGTTAAACGGGTCATGGCTCTTTTTTCTTTCACCGAGTCCTGCACACGTTTAATTCGCCGGGGACAGCAGCAGAAATATTTATGATCTCCTGCTCTCTTATGACGCAGGCCTTCCCAGAAAAAATATTACAAGTTTCACAAACCTATGACTGCTGAGATTGTATGAGTGCTTACATATGTAGCACACAACTTACATTCAATAGTAACTTGTAGAAGTTCCACTTAACTCGCCTTATCCAAACTCTTATGTAAGAAGTCACTGTGTGGTACCATAATTTCTCCTAAAACGATAACTTTGTAATTTTTCTTTTTTTTGTTTCTCACTATTTCTCTCCCCTTTTCAAATACAACAAAGCTGATGTATCAATCATTCTGGCCATTAGTCAGTGCACAATGTCTTTTTGACAAACTGCATTTATTCCTCAACTTTCAATATAAAATCCTAATTTTTACCCAACAAGTTATGATCTGGAATGCACTGCCTGAGAGGGCGGTGGAAGGAGATTCAATAGTAACTTTCAAAAGGGAATTGGATAAATACTTGAGTGGGTGGAATTGCAGGGCTACGGGGAAAGAGTAGAGCAGTGGGACTAATTGGATAGTTCTCGAGCTGGCACTGCACGATGGGCCGAATGACAATCTTCTATGATGAATGATTCTAGAGAAAGCTGCATTTGACATTCAACAACATTACCATTGTTGAATCCCCCACCATCAACATCCTGGAGGTCACTATTTACCAGAAACTTAACTGGACCAGCTACATAAATACTGTGGCTACAAGAGCAGGTCAGAGGCTGGGTATTCTGCAGAGAATGACTCATCTCCTGACTCCCCAGAACCTTTCCACCATCGACAAGGCATATATCAGGAGTGTGATGGAATAATCTCCACTTGCCTGGATGAGTGCAGTTGCCAACAACACTCGAAGCTTGACACCATCCAGGACAATGCAGCCCGCTTGATTGGCACCCCATCCACCACCTTAAATATTCACTTCCTCCACCACTGGTGCACCGTGTTTGCAATGTGTACTATCTACACTATGCACTGCAGCAACTCACCAAGGCTTCTTCGACAGCACCTGCCAAACCCGTGACCTCTACCTCCTAGAAAGGGCAGCAGACACATGGGAACACCACTACCTCCAAGTCACACACCGGCCTGACTTGGAAATATATCACCGCTCCTTCATTGTCACTGGAGCAAAATCCTAGAAATCACTACCTAACAGCACTGTGGGAGTATCTTCACACGGACTGCAGTGATTAAGGAAGGTGGCTCACCACCTTCTCGAGGGCAATAAATGCTGCCCTTGAAAGCAATGCCCACATCCCACGAATGAATTAAAAAAAAAATTTTGTGCATCACATCCGCAGGACGTCTCCAAGCACTCAATTACCACATTACTCTTTCAAGTGTAAAGAAGCATTGCAGCCAACTGACGAGCAGTTCGGTTTTGGTGGTACGATAGCAAAATACTGCGGATGCTGGAAATCCAAAATAACAACAGAAAGCGCTGGAAAAACTCAGCAGGCCAGGCAACATCCATGGAGAGGAAAACAGAGTCAACGTTTCAGGTCGAAGACCCTTCGTCAGGACTGAGAAAAAAAAGCAGGAAATGAAACAGATTAAGAAGCAAGCAAGGGGGTTGGGAAATGGGGGAGGGGCTGAAAGAACAAAAGGGAAGGTCTGGGAGGGGTGAGGAGACATTAAGAGATATTCAAGGCAAGAGACGAGATGGTAATAGGACAAGTAAAGAGACAAAGAATGGCTCTAGATGAAGTGTGAAATGCACTGGCAGAATGAAAGGCAGCTGCCATGTGGGAGAGAGAGGGGGAAAAAAAGGAAAAGGCACAAACCAAAAGGGTGGATAAAAATATATTAAAAAACGATAGGGGCCGAGGTTATGATCTGAAATTGACCCTTTCTCCCGCTTTCAGAATTCTCGTTCTACCTGGACCCCTCCCTCTAGCCTGTTGCCCTCTCGAGATCTTTTCATTGCTAACTGCCACTGTGACATCGGCTGTCTCCATTTCTCTGCTCCCCTCGCTCACTCCAACCTACCTCCCTCTGAACTTGCAGCAATCCATTCTCTCAGATCCAACCCCGACATTGTCATTAAACCTGCTGACAAGGGTGGTGGTGTTGCTGGGCGAACTGAACTCTACCTAGCGGAAGCTGAACGCCAACTCTCCGACACCTCCTCCTACCTCCACCTGGACCATGACCCCACTACCAAACATCAAACCACCGTTTCCAAGACTGTCACTGACCTCATCTCCTCTGGAGATCTTCCTCCCCACGGCCGCCAACCTCAGTTCCCCAACTCCGCACAGCCCGCTTCTACCTCCTTCCCAAGATTCACAAACAGGACTGCCCTGGTAGACCCATCGTTTCAGCCTGTTCTTGCCCCACGGAACTTATCTCTTCCTATCTCAACTCTATCTTTTCTCCCCTTGTCCAGTCTCTTCCCACCTACATCCGCGACTCTTCTGACGCCCTCCGCCACTTTAACAGTTTCCAGTTTCCTGGCCCCAATCGCCTCCTTTTCACCATGGACGTACAATCCCTCTACACCTCCATCCCCCACCAGGATGGCCTGAGGGCGCCCCACTTCTTCCTTGAACAGAGGCCCAACCAGTCCCCATCCACCACCACCCTTCTCAGTCTGGCTGAACTTGTTCTCACATTGAACAACTTCTCCTTTGACTCCACTCATTTCCTCCAAATTAAAGGTGTTGCTATGGGTACCCGCATGGGTCCTAGCTATGCCTGACTTTTCGTGGGATATATGGAACACTCTTTGTTCCAGTCCTACTCGGGTCCCCTCCCTCACCTCTTTTTCCGGTACATTGATGACTGTATTGGTGCTGTTTCCTGCTCTTGCCCTGAACTAGACAATTTCATTCACTTTGCCTCCAATTTCCACCCTTCCCTCACCTTCACTTGGTCCATCTCCAACTCTTCCCTTCCTCAACTTCTCCGTCTCCATCTCTGGGGATAGGTTATTGACAAACATTCACTACAAGCCCACTGACTTCCACAGCTACCTGGACTACACTTCCTCCCACCCCGCCTCCTGTAAGGACTCTATTCCATTCTCCCAGTTTCTCCGTCTCTGCCGCATCTGCTCCGACGATGCCACCTTCCAGTGCTTCCGACATGTCTTCCTTTTTCCTCAACCGAGGATTCCCCTCTACCGTGGTTGACACGGCTCTCCACCATGTCCGTTCTATCTCCCGCACTTCTGCCCTCACCCCTGCCCCTCCCTCCCGGAACCACGATAGGTTTCCCCTTGTCCTCACCTTTCACCCCACCAGCCTCCACAGTCAACGGATCATCCTCCGCCATTTTCGCCACCTCCAACATGATCCCACCACCAAATGCATCTTCCCCTCCCCTTTCAGCATTCCGTAGGGACCGCTCCCTCCGAGACACCCTAAACAACTCCTCTATTACCCCCAGCACCCCTTCCCCTTCGCCCGACACCTCCCCGTGCAAGCACAGGAGATGCAACACCTGCCCTTATACCTCCCTCCTTCCCACTGTCCAGGGCCCCAAACACCCTTTCCAGGTGAAACAGCAATTTACTTGTACTTCTTGCAATCTAGTATACTGTATTCGCTGCTCACGATGTGGTCTCTACACTGGGGAGACCAAACGCAGATTGGATTACCGCTTTGTGTCCGTAAGGGTGACCCGGAGCTTCCGGTCGCCTGTCATTTCAATTCTCCACTCCATTCCCATTCAGACCTCACTGTCCTTGGCCTCTTGCATTGTTCCACGGAAGCTCAGCGTAAGCTTGAGGAACAGCAGCTCATCTTCCAATTAGGCACTTTACAGCCTTCCGGACTCAATATCGAGTTCAACAATTTCAGATCATAACCTCGGCCCCTATCATTTTTTTATATATATTTTTATCCACACTTTTGGTTTGTGCCTTTTCCTTTTTTTCTCTCTCCCACATGGCAGCTGTCTTTCATTCTGCCAGCGCATTTCACACTTCATCTAGAGCCATCCTTTGTCTCTTTACTAGTCCTATTACCATCTCGTCTCTTGCCTTGAATATCTCTTAATGTCTCCTCACCCCTCCCAGACCTTCCCTTTTGTTCTTTCATTCCCTCCCCCATTTCCCAGCCCCCTACTTGCTTCTTAATCTGTTTCATTTCCTGTTTTTCTCAGTCCTGACGAAGGGTCTGCGACCTGAAACGTTGACTCTGTTTTCCTCTCTACGGATGTTGCCTGGCCTGCTGAGTTTTTCCAGCGTTTTCTGTTGTCATTTCTGTTTTGGTGGTGTTGATTGAAAGTGAGCATTGGGAGAATTATCTTCTCCATATAGTGCTATAGGATCTTTGATGTTCACCTTAACAGGTCTACAGGGCCTTCCTTTACTGCCTCACCTAAAAGATGGTACCTCCAATAATGCAGCATTCCCTCAATAAGTATAAGATTATGTGCCCAAGTCTTTGGTGCAGTGGGGTTTGAACCCATGGCATTGGCACATGCTGCCAATTGATCCAAGCTGTCCTTTATAAATTTCATAGACACCTGTTGAGGTTCTGTTGTCAGTGGGGGACATATTCATGATCAGATCAATTACGTGTTTAGCTTGTTGGCTTATGACATAGTATTGCTTTGTAGAATCACACAATTTTACTTTACAGAACCAGGCCATTTAGCCTATTATGCCTGTGCCAGCTCCTTGTCCTTTCCCTGCACCCTATGTTTCTTTTAAATATTGTTCTCACTTCCCTTTTAAAAGCTATTATCGGTTTTGCTTCCACCACTGCCATTCCATGTCCAGACAACCTTCTGCATTAAATTAAAAATCTCAGCCTTTCTCTTCCTTCATTCTTGGTGATAAATTTAATGGAAATAAATCCTGAACAGTAAAATTTCTAAAGAGAAAAGGAAGAGATATTTAAGATTGCAAATTGAAAAAAGGCATATCAATTCAAGTTCTTTCTGTCTAACTGTTCTTTGGCAGATCCTCTGATCACCTAGGAAGTCAAACTGGATTTCATTTTCTTCACCCCTGAAGTCAATTAGAAGGTATTTTGTTAACAGAGAGGTTTTTCTTTACATTGGAACTGATCTGTGCCCATCTTTTCCACAACTCCATGATGAACCTCTCCACCCTGGCACAGCACTGAATCAAAGTCACAAATGACATCCTCTGTGACTGTAACCATGGTGCACGATCCCACTTCATCCTTCTCAACCTGTCTGTAGCCTTTGACATGGTCGACGACACCATCCTCCTTCAACCCCTCCCCTCTTGTCCAGCTGAGTGGGACTGTTCTCGCCTAGTTCCACTCTTACTTATCCAGTGTTAGCCGGTGAATCTCCTGCAATGGCTTCTCATCCTAGCTCCGCACCCAAACCTCTGGAGTCCCCCAAGGATCTATTCTTGGCCCCTTCCGGTTTCTCATCTACATGCTGCTACTTGGCAACATTATCTTAAAACATAACATTAGGTTCCACATGTATGTGGACAACACCCAGCTGTACTTTATCACCACCTCCCTTGATTCCTCCACTGCCTCTTTGTTGTCAAACCGCTTGACCGACATCCAGTCCTGGATGAGCTGCAATTCACACTAATTAAACATTGGGAAGACGGAAGTCATTGCCTTTGGCACCCACCACAATCTTTGTTCGCTAGCCACAGATTCAATCCCTCTGCCTGGCCATTGTCTCAGGCTGTACCTCAGCATCCTATTTGACGGAGCTGAATTTCTGACTCTATATCCTTTCCATCACATAGACCATCTACTTCCACCTCTGTAACATTGCCAGTCTTGACCCCTGCCTCGGCTTCTGTGCTGCTGAAACTGTGTTTTTGTTATCTGCAGACTCGACTATTCCAATGCTCTCCTGGCCAGCCTCCCATCTTCCACTCTCCATAACTTGAGTTCATTCAAAACTCTGCTACCCATATCCTAACCTGCATCAAGGTCCACTCAACCATAACACCTGTTGTTGGATAATTCCTTCCTTGTCCTTTAAATAGATTTGTACAGCTAGAGACAGTAATATGTTTGATAATTCACTTATTATTGGAAAAACAGTAATCTTAAACACCCGAACAAATGAGGTGCTGACAAGTGCCCTGGACCTGATGGCTTGCATTCTGGGGGAATCTAGAACTAGGGGGCATAGTTTCAGGATAAGCGGTCACCCATTTAAAACAAAGATGAGGAGGAATTTCTTCTCAGAGGGTCGAGAATCTTTGGAATTCTCTACCCCAGAGAGCTGTGGAGGCAGAGTCATTGAATATATTCAAGGCGGAGATAGACAAATATTTGAGCTACAGGGGAGTCAAGGGTCATGAGGAACGGGTGGGAAAGTGGCATTGAGGCCAAGATCAGATTAGCCATGATCTTATTGAATGGTGGGGCAGGCTCCAGGGGCCGAATGGCCTACTTCTATTTCTTATGTTCTTATCCTAGGGCCTTAAAAGAAGTGGTTGCAGAGATAGTGGATGCATTGGTTGTAATCTTCCATAATTCCCTAGATTCTGGAAATGTCCCAGTGGTTTGGAAAACTGCAAATGTCACGCCCCCTATTCAAGAAAGGAGGGAGACAGAAAGCAGGAAACTATAGGCCAGTTAGCCTAAAATCTTTCATTGGGAAAATGCTGGAAAGCATTATTAAGGAAGTAGTAGCAAGACTTTTAGAAAATCATAAAACCATGTAGACTCTGCTTGATTGTTTGAAAGGGAAATCGTGTTTGACAAATTTATTATAGAGTTCTTCGAGGATGTAATGAGCATAGTGGATAAAGGGGAACCAGTAGATGTAGTGCATTTGGATTTCCAAAAGGCACTTGATAAGGTGCCACATAAAAAATTACTGCACAAGATAAGAGCTCATGGTGCTGGGGCTAATATTAGCATGGATAGAGGATTGGCTAACTAACAGAAAACAGTAGGGATAAATGGGTAATTTTCAGGTTGGCAAACTGTGACTAGTGGGTTGCCACAGGGATCAGTGCTGGGGCCACAACTATTTACAATCTATATGAATGACTTGGAAGAAGGGACATAAAAACATAGAAGATAGGAGCAGGAGTAGGACATTCGGCCCCTCGAGCCTGCTCCGCCATTTAATGAGATCATGGTTGATCATCCAAAATCAGTACCCTGTCCCTGCTTTCTCCCCATATCCCTTTAGCCTTAAGAAATATATTTAACTCCTCCTTGAATATATTTAATGAATTGGCCTCAACTGCATTCTGTGGTAGAAAATTCCACAGGTTCACCACTCTCTGGGTGAAGAAATTCCTCCTCATCTCTGTCATAAATGGCTTACCCCTTATCCTTAGACTGTGACCCTGGTTCTGGACTCCCCGCCATCAGGAACATCCTTCCTGCATCTAGTCTGTCTAGTCCTGTTAGAATGTTATAAGTTTCAATGAGATCCCCTCTCATTCTTCTAAACTCCAGCCAATATAAGCCCAATCGACCTAATCTCTCCTCATACGTCATTCTTGCCATCCCAGGTATCAGTCTGGTGAATCGTCACTGCACTCCCTCCATGGCAAGAACACCCTTCCTCAGATAAGACGACCAAAACTGCACACAATACTCAAGGTGTGGTCTCACCAAGGCCCTGTACAACTGTAGCAAGACATCCCTGCTCCTGTACTCGAATCCTCTTGCTATGAAGGCCAACATACCATTTGCCTTCTTAACTGCCTGCTGCACCTGCTTGCTTACCTTCAGTGACTGGTGCACAAGGACACCCAAGTCTCGTTGCACTTCCCCTTCCCCCAATCTATTGCCGTTCAGATAATAATCTGCCTTCCTGTTTTTGCCACCAAAGTGGATAACCTCGCATTTATCCACATTATACTGCATCTGCCAAATCACCCAACCTGTCCAAATCATACTGGAGTTTCTCGGCATCCTCCTCACAGCACACACGCCCACCTAGCTTTGTGTCTTCTGCAAACTTGGAGATATTACATCTCGTTCCCTCGTCTAGATCATTAATATATATTGTGAATAGCTGGGGTCCTAGCACCGATCCTTGCCAGTACCCCACTAGTCACTGCCTGCCACTTGGAGAAAGACCCGTTTATTCCAACTCTTTGCTTCCTGTCTGCCAACCAGTTCTGTATCCAAGTCAGTACCTTACTCCCAATCCCATGTGCTTTAACTTTACACGCTAATCTCTTATGCGGGACCTTATCGAAAGCCTTCTGAAAGTCCAAATACACCACATCCATTGGTTCTCCCTTATCTATTCTACCAATTACATCCTCAAAAAATTCCAGTAGATTAGTCAAGCATGATTTACCTTTTGTAAATCCATGTTGACTTTGTCTGATCCTGTCACTGTTTTCCAAGTGCTCTGCTATTACAGGAAACTTTGTGCTATCTGGCACCGACGGGACCGAGCTGTTGCCGTTCCCTTAAAACTGCCGGACACACCAGCGTTAATGTTGAAGCATACGGAGCTTTTCATCTCCGTATCTGACAACAAACACTGTTGCTTAGCAACAGCTTCTAAACAGTCGGCCCGTACCTTGGAAGCATCTCTGTAGCTTAGCAACAGCTTCAGAGAGACTTTCCAGAGCCTGACTGTTGAAAAAAAAGCCACAAGAAGAAAAAAACCTCACAAAACGGCTCCTGATTTTTGCCGGTGGCTCGAGCTTGCCGGACACTTAGCCTCCGGATAACACAAAGTTTCTTGTACAACTTTTATAATGGACTCTAGCATTTTCCCCACTACCAATGTCAGGCTTACCGGTCTATAATTCCCCATTTTCTCTCTACCGGACAGAGTGTACTGTAGCCAAATTTGCAGATGATACAAAGATAGGTGGAAAAACAAGTTGTGAGGAGGACACAGAGTCTACAAAGGGATATAGATAGGTTAGGTTAAGTGAGTGGTCAAAAATTTGGCAGATGGAGTATAATGTGGGGAAATGTGAGGTTATCCACTTTCGTAGGAAGAATAGAAAAGCAAAATATTATTTAAATGGAGAGAGATTACATAATGCTGTGGTAAGAGGGACCTGGGTGTCTTCGTACATGAAACACAAAAAGTTAGCATGCAGGTACAGCAAGCAATTAGGAAGGCAAATGGAATGTTGGCCTTTATTTCAAGGGGGATGGCGTTTAAAAGTAGGGACGTCTTGCCACAACTGTACAGGGCATTGGCGAGAACACACCTAGAGTACAACGTACAGTTTTGGTCTCCTTATTTAAAGGAGGGATCTACTTGCATTGGAGGCAGTTCAGAGAAGGTTCACTAGGTTGATTCCTGGGATGAAGGGATTGTCTTATGAGGAAAGGTTGAGCAGTTTGGGCCTATACTCATGGAGTTTAAAAGAATGAGAGATGATCTTATTGAAACATAAGATTCTGAGGGGGCTTGACAGGGTAGATGCTGAGAGAATTGTTCCACTCGTGGTGGAATCTAGAACTAGGGGTCATAGTTTCAGAGTAGGGGGTTGCCCATTTAAGAAGGAGATGAGGAGTAACTTCTTGAGGCCAAGATCAGATCAGCCATGATCTTATTGAATGGTGGAGCAGGCTCGAGGGGCCGAATGGCCTATGCCTGCTCCTATTTCTTATGTAAAGTTCTGCAGCCCTGCCACATCCAGTAGTGACTGGTGGTGGACCATTAAACAACTAATGGGAGGAGGAGGCTCCGTGAATATTGTCATCCTCAAATGATGGTGGAGCCCAGCATGCGAGTGCAAAAGACATGGCAGAAGTGTTTGGAACCATCTTCAGGCAGAAGTGTTTGGAACCATCTTCAGCCAGAAGTGCTGAGTGGGTGATCCATATTGGCCTCCTCCTGAGGTCCCCACCATCACAGAAGCCAGTCTTCAGCCAATTCGATTCACTCCACATGGTATCAAGAAACGGCTGAGCGCACTGGATACAGCAAAGGCTACGGGTCCCGACAACATCTTGGTTGTCATGCTGAAGACTTGTGCTCCAGAACTAGCCACATCTCTAGCCAAGCTGTCCAGTACAGCTACAAAAATGGCATCTATCCGACAATGTGGAAAACTGCTCAGGTATGTCCTGTCCACTAAAAGCAGGACAAATCCAATCCGGCAAATTAACGCTCCATCAGTCTACTCTCAAACATTAGCAAAGTGATGGAAGTGGTCATCGACAGTGCTATCAAGCGGCACTTACTCACCAATAACCTGCTCACTGATGCCAAGTTTGGGTTCCGCCAGGACCACTTGGCTCCAGACTTCATTACAGCCTTGGTCCAAACATGAACAATAGAGCTGAATTGCAGAGATGAGGTGAGAGTGACTGCCCTTGATATCAAGGTAACATTTGACTGAGTGTGGCATCAAGGAGCCCTAGTAAAACTGAAGTCAATGGGAAACTCTCCACTGGCTGAAGTCATACCTAACGCAAAGGAAGATGGTTGTGGTGGTTGGAGGTCAATCATCACAGCCCCAGGACATTGCTACAGGAGTTTCTTAGGGCAGTGTCCTCTGCCCAACCATCTTCAGCTACTTCATCAATAACCTTCCCTCCATCATAATATCAGAAATGGGGATGTTCGCTGATGACTGCACCGTGTTCAGTGCCATTCGCAACTCCTCAGATAATGAAGCAGTCCATGCCCGCATGCAGCAAGACCTGGATGACAGTCAGGCTTGGGCTGATAAGTGGCAGGTAACATTCGCGCCACAGAAGTGCCAGGCAATGACTGTCTCCAACAAGCGAGAGTCTAACCACCACCCCTTGACATTCAACAGCATTACCAGTGCCAAATCCCCCACCAACAACATCCTGGGGGCCACCATTGACCAGAAACTTAACTAGACAAGCCAAAAAAATACTGTGGCAACAAGACCAGGTCAGAGGCTAGGTATTCTGTGGCGAGTGTCTCATCTCCTGACTCTCCAAAGCCTTTCCACCATCTACAAAGCACAAGTAAGGAGTGTGATGGAATACTCTCCACTTGCCTGGATGAGTGCTGCTCCAACAACACTCAAGAAGCTCGACACCATTAAGGACAAAGCAGCCCGCTTGATTGGCACCCCATCCACCACCTTAAACATTCACTCCCTCCACCACCGGCGTACCGTGGCTGCAGTGTGTACCACCTACAAGATGCACTGCAGCAACTCGCCAAGGCTTCTTCGGCAGCACCTCCCAAACCCACAACCTCTACCACCTAGAAGGACAAGGGCAGTAGGCACATGGGAACACCATCACCTCTTAGTTCCCCTCCAAGCCACACACCATCTTGACTTGGAAGTATATCGCTGATCCTTCATAGTCGCTGGGTCAAAATCCTGGAACTCCCTCCCCAACAGCACTGTGGGAGTACCTTCACCAAACGGACTGCAGCGGTTCAAGGCGGCAGCTCACCAGTCCAATTAGGGATGGTCAATAAATGCTGGCCTTGCCAGAGACACCCATATCACGAACAAATAAAAAAACAGTAACACACCTAAGCTCTGCATCCAAAAAATTACTGTGCATCGATTTAATAAGAAATCTTTAAGGTAGCTTCTCCAAGCCTGTTCACACCCCAGGGTTTTGAATGCAGCTTTCTTTCCTTCTTTCTAACTATGTTCCTTTCTATCACGTTTAAAACCATGGTATCTGCCTTATACCCTTTCGGTTTATGGTTCTCTTCCTACCGAATGCAACCCTACCTCATGTTTTACAACCACCCGTTTGTCTCAAATAGTTTGCCAAACAGATGAGATAAATGGCCTCATATCTTTTCACACCAGACTCTTACTTTCTGTTATTGCTTTACTAAACCAGGTTTCTATTGTAAAACAACCTTTAATGCATGCACTCATACTAGCCCCTGCTGTGACAAAAGCCAGTATTTCAAAAGCTTTTCTTATCAGCAGTATCAAGAAGGGCTTTTAAGAACACAATTTAAACCAATCCTTCCTACATTAGTGTTGTTTCTAATAAAACCAAAAGCAATGAAAAAACATTGATATTCTTACACCTGTACACAATCTCTCCAGTCCACCAATGGCTCTTTTAAAATTCTCATCCTCCTGTTCAAAGCCCTCCCTACCTCTAACCTCCTTCAGTCCTACAACCCTCCAAGAACTGTGTTCCACCAACTCTGGCCTCTTGTGGTGCATCTCCCCCCTCCTTTTGCCCCACAGTTGGTGGCCGTGCCTTCAGCCATCTCTCTGGGCTTTAAGCTCTGGAATTCCCTCCCTAAATCTCTCCACCTCTCTCCTTTTAAGGTGCTCCTTAAAACATACCTTTTTGACCAATCTTTTAGCCACCCTTACTAATACCTCCTTTGTCTGATTACACTCCTGTGAAGTGCCTTGGGATGTTTTGCTATATTAAAAGGCACTATATAAAGTCAAGCTGTTGTTTGGTTTTATTTCTCTATTTGTTAACACTCAAATCAAGCATTGTTCAATTAAGCAGTAGCAAGTTCTGGAAAGATTGTACCATAATCCAAGGTTGGAGAGAGGTTCTCAGTAAAGTTCCTAAAAGCCAAACATTTTGGCTAAATATTGTAGTAGAGAAAATTGTAAAGAAGAAATGAAACAAATAGGCTCATTTTATGTTTTATAACTTGTTGACCTCATTATAAAAACCCCCCCAAATGGTTGGAGTGTAAAGAGCTGCTTCACCAATCTTACATGGGGAGGTTTTTAAAATATAAATTTGGTTTTTATTTATCTACGACAGTGAAAGAAAGGTTTGCATTTATATAACACCTTTCATCACCTCAGGACATCCCAAAGTGCTTTACTGCCAATGAAGTACTTTTGAAGTGTAATCAATTCTGTAATGTAGGCAGTCAATTTGCACCCCCGAACAGGAATGTGATAATGAGCAGATGATCTGTTTAAGTGATAAATATTGGCCTGGACTGGTGAGAACTCCCTGCTCTTCTTCAAAATAGTGCCATGGGATCTTTTACATCCACCTGAGAGAGCAGACGGGGCCTCAGTTTAATCAGCCTAGATTTTGTGCTCAAGTCTCTGAGTGGGACTTGAACCCACACCTGACTCAGTGCTACCATGTGAGCCATGGATGAAAAAAAAATTATATTTTCCAGGAATCAGTCAAAAATACTTGCCTCAGGGTCTCGGAAGAGGTGCTTAGAAATTTCTTTCCAGATTCTTTCAATGAAGATATGCATCCCTCACCCACTTCCCCATCTCGCAACTGTATAATCTGACTCAACATGATCAATGCCACAGGAGATCTAGTGGTGTATAAGTGTTAAAGTTTTAAGACACACACATCAAGGTTGAGATATTATACATTGATAGTTTTGTGGTGCACTTAAACTAAAAAAAAGAGAAATAAAGCATTGTTTCCAGTGTATAGAAAAATCTCCCCATGAACAAAAAAAGTGCCTTCTAATTGCTTTACAGAAAAAAAGAAATCTACTTGATTCCCTAGGTGTCCAAAGGATCAGCCAAAGACCAATTAGAGAGAAAGAATTTAAATTTATTTAATGTACTCCATACCCTAATGTCATCCTTAAGTGCTTCACAATCAATTAATTACTTTTAAAGTCTAGTCACTTTTTTTTGGGGGGGGGGGGGGGAGGCAAATGCGGTAGGCAATTTGCACATAGCAATTTACTACAAACAATAACGAGGTGAATGAGCAGTTAATTTGTTTTTGGTAGCATTGATTGAGGGATATGTTGGCTGCTGTTGGAGCTGTTCCCGCCCCGCTGCTGTAACTTTGCTGGAAGTGTGGCGTTATCCCCATTTATCAAAGCCTAAAAGTGCCAGGACTGAATAAAAACACAAAAATTAAGGTGGACCTAGACAAAGCCCAAGCACCATTCAACTTCAAAATTTGGAGCCTTTTAAAAGACACACAGGCTAAAGGTCCATTCCATTGCCCCCTTTCTACCAAATTCCCTGGACATACTGAGGAATTGGCATCCAGCATGCCTCTGGCTTAGAAGTGGAGTGATACCCCTTTTTGAATAACCTAATGAAGAATCTGTCTGCTTTGAACAGGAGTTTCAAACACCCACCCCAAGCCTGTTCACATAATGGAGCAGAGCCTAAATTTGGCAGCAATCCAGCAGAACTGATTTCCACTGTAACTGTGGTCTAGTGTGCCACATTTGTGACCTAAATATTGCGAAGACCAAAGCGATTGTCTTCAGTCCCCTGCTCATAGCCATTCAGATCCCTAGCCATCGACTCCATCCCTCTCCCTGGCCACTGTCTGAGGCTGAACCAGACTGTTCGCAACTTTGGCATCCTATTCGACCTCGAGATGAGCTTCTGACCCCCATATCCTCTCCATCACCAAGACTACCTATTTCTACCTCCATAACATCGCTCGTCTCTGCCCCGGCCACAGCTCATCTGCTGTTGACAACTTCATCCATGCCTTTTGTTACCTCTAGACTCAACTATTCCAATACTCTCCTGGCTAGCCTCCCATTGTCCACCCTCCGTAACTTGAGCCCGTCCAAAGCTCTGCTGCCTGTATCCTAACTCTCACAAAGTCCCGTTCACCCATCACCCCTGTGCACACTGACATACATAGTCTCCCGGTCCAGCAATGCCAGTCCAGCAATGCCTCGATTTTAAAATTTGGATCCTATTTTTCAAATCCCTCCATGGCCTCACCCCTCCCTATCTATGTAACCTCCTCCAGCCCTATAACCCTCAGATCTCTGTGTTCCTCCAATTATGGCCTCTTGCGCATCCCCGATTTTAATCGCTCCACCATTGGTGGCTGTGTCTTCAGCAACCTAGGCCCTAAGCTCTGGAATTCCCTCTCCAGCTCACTACCTCTCTCTCCTCCTTTAAGACACTCCTTAAAACTTACTGTCCTAATGTCTTTTTGTGGCTCGGTGTCAAATTTTGTTTGCTAATCACTCCCGTGAAGCACCTTGGGACGTTTTACCATGTTAAAGGCACTATATAAATGCAAGTTGTTATTGTTGAACCAGACAACAGATTCAGCCACATTTTCTATTGAATGTTATGATGGGACTTTCATAAACAACATATCCTCTGACCTACTTTGGCCAGTACCACAGGAAATCTGTTCATATTAGCATATTGTATGAATCATAGAATGGTTACAGCACAGAAAGAGGCTATTCAGCCTGTCGAGCCCATGCCGGCTCTCTGCAAGAGCACTTAAACTAGTCCCACTCCCCCGCCCTTTCCCCATAGCCCTGCAGTTTTTTTTCTCCCTTCAGGTACTTATCCAATTCCCTTTTGAAAGCCGTGATTGAATCTGCCTCCACCACACTTTCAGGCAGAGCATTCCAGATCCTAACCACTTGCTGTGTAAAAAAAGTTTTTCCTCGTGTTGCCTTTGCTTCTTCTGCCAATCACCTTAAATCTGTGTTTTTGGTTCTCAACTCTTCTGCCAATGGGAACAGTTTCTCTCTAACTACTCTGTCCAGACCTGTCATGATTTTGAACCTCTATCAAATCTCCTCTCAACTGTCTCTGCTCTAAGGAGAACAACCCCAGCTTCTCCAGTCTATCCACATAACTGAAATCCCTCAGCCCTGGAATCACTCTCTTAAATCTTTTCTGTACCCTCGCTAAGGCCTTCACATCCTTCCTAAAGTGCAGTGCCCAGAATTGGACACAATACTCCAGTTGAGGCTGAACCAGTATTTTATAAAGGTTCATCAGAACTTGCTTGCTTTTGTACTCCATACCTCTATTTATGAAGCCTAGGATTCTGTAAGCTTTTTAACCGCTTTCTCAACCTGCCCTGCCACCTGCAACGATTTGTGCACATATACCCCCAGGACTCTCTGTTCATGCACCCCCTTTAGAATTGTACCCTTTAGTTGATATTACCGCCGCTCATTCTTCCTACCAAAATGTATCACTTTGCACTTTTCTGCATTAAATTTCATCTGCCACGTGTCCGTCCATTCTACCAGCCTGTCTATGTCTTCTTGAAGTCTATTACTATCCTCCTCACCGTTCACTATACTTCCAAGTTTTGTCTCATCTACAAATTTTGAAATTGTGCTTGTACACCCAAGTCCTTAATATATATATCAAGAAACGTCTAGTACTGACCCCTGGGGAACACCACTGTATACCTTCCTCCAGTCCAAAAAACAATTATTCACCACTATTCTGTTTCCTGCCACTTAGCCAATTTTGTATCCATGCTGCCATTGTCTCTTTTATTCCATGGGATTCAACTTTGCTGACAAGTCTATTATGTGGCACTTTAGCAAACATCTTTTTGAAGTCTATGTACACCACATCAATCACATTGCCCTCATCAACCCTCTCGGTTACCTCAACCAAAAACTCAATCAAGTTAGTTAAATACGATTTGCCTTTAACAAATCCATGTTAGCTTTCCTTAATTAATCCACACTTGTCCAAGTGACTGTTAATTTTGTCCCAGATTATCATTTGTAAAAACTTCCCCACTACTGAGGTTAAACTGAGGCCTGTAGTTGCTGGGTTTATCCCTATACCCTTTTTGGAACACGGGTGTAACATTTCCAATTCTCCAGTCCTCCAGCACCAGCCAATCCAAGGAGGATTGGAAGATTATGGCCAGTACCTCCACAATTTCCACCTTTATTTCCTTCAGTATCCCAGGATGCATCCCATCTGGTCCTGGTGACTTATCTACTTTAAGTACAACCAGCCTTTCTAGTACCTCCTCTATCAATTTTTATCCCATCCAGTATCTCAACTATCTCCTGTTTCACGGTGACTTTGGTAGCATCTTCTTCCTTGGTAAAGACAGATGCAAAGTACTCATTTAGTACCTCAGCCATACCCTCTGCCTCCATGCATAGGTCTCCATTTTGGTCCCTAATTGGCCCAAACCTTCCTCTTACTACCTGTTTACTATTTATATGCCTATAGAAGACTTTTGGATTCCCCTTTATGTTAGCTGCCAATCTATTCTTATACTCTTTGCCCCTCTTATTTCCTTTTTCACTTCCCCTCTGAACTTTCAATATTCAGCCTGGTTCTCATTTGTACTCTCAACCTGACATATGTCAGACGCACCCTTTTTCTGCTTCATCTTACTCTCTTTCGTCATCCAGGAAGCTCTGGCTTTGTTTGCCCTACCTGTCCCCTTTGTGGGAATGTACCTCGACTGTACCCGAACCATCTCCTCTTTAAAAGGCAGTCCGTTGTTTGATTACAGTTTTGCCTGCCAATCTTTGATTCCAATTTACCTGAGCCAGATCAATTCTCAACACACTGAAATTGGCCTTCCTCCACTTAAATATTTTTATTCTAGATTGCTTCACATCCTTTTCCATAGTTAGTCTAAACCTTACTGACACTTGTTCTACTTGACCCACCCCATTCCCCAGACCCAGAGACAGCAATGCCTCCTTCCTTGTTGGGCCAGAAACATACTTTCTCCTGAACATACTTCAGGAATTCTTCCCCCTCTCTGCCCTTTACACTATTACTATCCCAGTCTATATTAGGATAGTTGAAGTCCCCCATTATTACTACTCTATAGTTCTTGCACCTCTCTAATTTCCTTGCAAATTTGCTCCTCTATATCCTTCCCACTAGTTGGGGGCCTAAAGAATACACCTAGTAGTGTAATGGCACCTCTATTGTTTCTTAACTCTAACCAAATAGATTCTGTCCTTGACCCCTCCAGGACATCCTCTCTCTCCAGCACTATAAGATTCTCCTTAATCAATACTGCCACCCCACCTCCTATCTATCCAGGAATATTTAGTACCTAATCCTGCCCTTTTTTGAGCCAGGTCACCGTTATCATCACGATGTGGCGGAGCCACTAAGGGACTCAGACCAACTGTATATAATTCCCTTTAACAATATGTTAGCTACAGCCTGAGTCTGTATCTTTGTTTTTACTGTTTGCATGTACACAGCGCGGTCCCTTTAAGAGCGCGGGCAAACGTGATGACGTCACGTCGTTCATCACGTGACCCCCCACCGGCGGGAAAAACGTGATGACGTCATGACGCCAACCACGGGACCGCCCTAGCAGTCCTTGTGGAGCCTCCGAACTGACTAGACCTGTATACGTAGTTCTTCTGCATTTTGTTGTTAAACTCTGTTAGTTTTTCATTAAACATCGTTTGTTTGATCGCCTGAGTCGACCTCAGTCTCTTGATAGGAACTAGACATTCCTACATTGGTGACCCCGACTTTTGCGAACGTTTTTCGCAGAAGGAGCGAAGCATGGAAACAAACGCCATTGCATTGAAGCTACCGCAATTCTGGGAACAACAAGCGGCCTTGTGGTTCATCCAGGTCGAAGCCCAGTTCGCACTACGAAACATCGTTGCAGATCAGACCCGTTACTTTTACGTGGTCTCCGCGCTTGACAGCTCCACCACCTCGTGGATTGTCAGCCTGCTCGAAAACCCCCCGGACAACGGCAAGTATGAAACGATCAAGGCACGGTTGCTGCAGGTCTTCGGGCTCACGAAGTCGGAGCACGCCCGCCGACTGCTCGCTATGCCTGGCCTCGGGGACTCCAAGCCATCGGAACTCATGAGCCAAATGCTCATGCTCCTTGGCTCCGAACTGCAATGCTTCCTCTTCAGGGAGCTATTCCTCAGTCAGCTACCGGAGCAGGTACAGGCTGCCCTGGCCCGGTCTGAAGTCACAAACTGCGCTGAGCTTGCAGCCAAAGCGGATAAAATTTTCGCGGTGACGCAGCAGTACTGCGCTGCCATGAGGCGACCATCCCCCATGGACGCCGCCCCAGCCCCTCAACCTGAGGGGCTGTGCTGCTACCACGTGCGGTTTGGTGCGAATGCCTGATGTTGCCGCCCTCCCTGCAACTTCGCTCCCAAAGAAAACGAAATCTCCAACTGCAACCCCGGCGACAGAAGAGCGGGTCTGATGGGTGCCCCGCGGCTGCGATGGCAATTGGAAATTCTGGCAAGCTGTTGTTCATCACCGATTCCATCTCTGGTTGACGATTCCTATGCGACACCAGCGCACAGTGCAGCATTATTCCCGCGTTAACTATGGATGTTCAATCTGGGAGGCACGGTATCTTACTCGAAGTGGCTAATGGCAGTGCTATCTGGACCTTCGGCAAACGGCGGGTCCAGGTGTGTTTCGGCGGCCAGTGATTTGCTTGGGAAATTGTTACGGCCAGGGTTTCACAAGCCATCCTCGGCGCAGATTTCCTGTGCGCCAACGGCCTCCTGGTCGATGTGCGGAACCGGCGGCTGGTCAACGCGGCCATGTTTCACTCCATTCCCTGTCACCGGGGCAACACCATGTCGCGCACCATCTCCTGCGCTTTCCCAACTCCGGACGAGTTCACTCGCCTGCTCGGAGAATTTCCAGACCTGACCAGGCCTACGTTCTCCTCTACGGCCACGAAGCATGGTGTGGAACACCACATCACTACCACCGGCCCCTCGGTCCACGCGCGGGCCCGGCGCCTCGAACCCGGCAAACTGGCGGTCGCGAAGGCGGAGTTCGCTACGATGGAACGCCTGGGAATAATTTGCCGGTCCAATAGTCCCTGGTCTTCGCCTCTCCACATTGTACCGAAACCTGGCGGCGGATGGCGGCCATGCGGCGACTATCGACGGCTTAATGATGCTACCACTCCTGATCGATACCCGATCCCCCACATTCAGGATTTCTCTGCCCATTTGGCTGGGAACACCGTGTTTTCAAAGGTGGATCTGGTCCGAGGATACCAGCAGGTACATCCACAGGACGTGCAGAAGACTGCAGTCATCCGCATCCAAGCAACTCATCAGCCACCAGGAGGCTGCCAGGTGTTTTGCACCAGTACCAACGTCACATCACGGCTTTCAAAGCTCCCATGTCCCAGCAGAGCTGAAGAACTCTGAATTTGTGTTAATCCGCCACGACGCTCATCGGGATCCGCTCAAGGCCCCTTACACTGGTCCTTTCTGCGTGCTAGAGCCGGGAGACAAAACTTTCTCGTTGGACATCGGGGGTAAACCGGACCACATTTCGGTTGACCGGTTGAAGCCGGCTCACTTGGACCTTGACCGCCCGGTTGAGACCGCACAGCCGCCAAAACGTGGCCGACCGCCCACAGTCACCGTGCCAGATCAAGTGCAAGCGCCCGCCGTCCAACAGCTTCCACTTCAAATGTACAGAAGTCACTCTGACAGGCTTGTCAGGCCTCCTCGCCGTTTCACTTTTTCTGTTAAAGACAATTCTGGGGGGGCGCATGTGGCGGAGCCACTAAGGGACTCAGACCAACTGTATATAATTCCCTTTAACAATATGTTAGCTACAGCCTGAGTCTGTATCTTTGTTTTTACTGTTTGCATGTACACAGCGCGGTCCCTTTAAGAGCGCGGGCAAACGTGATGACGTCACGTCGTTCATTGAGTGATCCCCCACCAGTGGGAAAAACGTGACGACGTCATGACGCCAACCACGGGACCGCCCTAGCAGTCCTCGTGGAGCCTCTAAACTGACTAGACCTGTATACGTAGTTCTCCTGCATTTTGTTGTTAAACTCTGTTAGTTTTTCATTAAACATCGTTTGTTTGATCGCCTGAGTCGACCTCAGTCTCTTGATAGGAACTAGACATTCCTACAACGACATAATATTCCCATATGTCTATTTGTGCCTGCAGCTCACCAACCTTATTTACCACACTTCGTGCATTCACACATATGCACTGTAAACCGGTCTTGGACTTTCTTGTATTCTCTTAGTTTGTCCCCACCTAATACCGTACTATTTCTTACTCTAGTGCCATCTGTTGCTCCCAATCCTTTGTGCAACTTGTTTCTCCTTTCTAATGATACATCCTGGTGCCCATCCCCCTGCCAAATTAGTTTAAACCCTCCCCAACAACACTAGCAAATGCCCCCACCCCGTGCACGAATACATTGCTCTGTTGAGGTATAACCTGTCCGGCTTGTACAGTTCCCACCTTCCTCAGAAATGGTCTCCATGCCTCCTGCATCATCTCCCCAGCCACGCATTCATCTGCTCTATCCTCCCATTTCTATACTCACTAGCTCGTGGGACTGGGAGTAATCCGGAGATTACTACCCTGGAGGACCTTCTTTTTAATTTCTTTCCTAGCTCCCTAAAATCTGCCTGCAGGACCTCATCCCTCTTTCTACCTATGTCATTGATACCGATATGGACCACAACCTCTGCCTGTTCACCTTCCCCCCCCCCCCTCAGAATGTTCTGCAGCTGCTCGGTGACACCCTTGACCCTGGCACCAGGGAGGCAACATACCATCCTGGAATCACGTCTTCGGCCGCAGAAACGCTGGTCTATTCCCCTAAATATCTAATCTCCTCTCACTATTTCTTTCCCGATCTTCCTCCTCCCCCTGTACAGCTGAGCCACCCATGGTGCCATGGATTTGGCAGTGGCTGTACTCCCCAGAGGAACCATCGCCCTCACCAACACTGGTTGGAGAGCGAGATGCACTTAGGGGACTCCTGCACTACCTGCCTGGTCCTCCTTGTCTGTTTGACGGTCACCCATTCCCTCTCACGTTGCGGGGTGACCACCTCCTGAAACGTGCTATCCACGGATGCACCGCAGTGATGCCAGCTGCTGCTCACGCTCCAAAACCTGGAACTTGAGCTCCTCAAGCTGACAACACTTCCTGCACATGTGGTTGTCCAGGACACGGGAAGCATCCTGGAGTTCCCACATGACACAAGATGTGCATTCCACGGGACCGAGGTGCCCTGCTATGCCTCTACTTAATAGACTGTTAAGTAACTTAACAGAAAGAAACTTAAGACTTAAAAAAAAATCACCAGCTACTCACCAATCAACAACTTCCCTTGTGCTGACGTCACTTACCTCGCTCACTGACACTCGTGGTCCCTCCGGGCTCTGGGCCTACCTTTATCTGTGGTCGCTCCTCTCGCTCTCCCACAGGTCCGCTCTCATGTCTATGAACTTAGAGACCATGGGTTCTGTGCCTCCACTCCTCCTTTTCAGTTAGACGTCTCAACTGCCTTCCTCCTCTCCACTGATTCCTGCACTCACCAAATTCTTCCACTCTGTTTGTATTCTCCAAGCTCCATGCTTTTTACAAACTAGTACCTAATATATATCTTTTCTGAGTGAAACAATCTACAATTGCTTAATCAACTTCTAGCTTACAGCTTTTACCACCTACTCAAGCAACCACTTACAGCTGATAGGTGGTAACTGCCACTTACCATGCAGTTTATTTTATGTTACAAGACAAAGCCAATTCCGTGACCCAGTGGGCAGTGCAGGGACTGGAGTGCATCATCACCCCGGCCAACCAAATTTCAATTTAATTTGTTAAGTTTCATTTAATGGCCCAGAAATTTGGCTCTCCCCGGGTGAGTACACACGGGGTACTCACCCGTAGGCCGAATGGAATTGCCGGTTTCCTGCACGCACTGCGCATGCGCGGGAAACTGGCACTTCCGATCCTCTGAAAGAAGGGGTTCAGAGGTCGAATGTGCGCACAGGAGAGGCTGCGCGTGCACTTTGAACTTAGGTCTTTTTTACAGGTTTTCCCGGGAGGGTAAGCCTGCAGGATTTACCCATTTAAAAAGCAGGCGTAAGGCCTGCTTTTTGCAAGGTAAGTGGTCAATTAATTAAAATTAAAACATTTTTTCCACAGGTTTATTATTTTTAAATACTTTAAAGCAAGGTAAGTTCATTTTTAGCCCCGTTATAATATAACATTAATTTTTTCAAAAATTTAAATTGTTTAAAAGTTATTTAATGTAATTTATAGTTTAGTTAAAAAGTGTGATTTAAAAAAAAAAAAATTATTTGAAGGTTTACTGCTATTTTGGGCCCGTAGTATTTATAAGTTTTGACAGGTCTACCTGTCAATCTTATGAATGGGCTTTTCCCTCCTCCGATTGGCTGCCCATGACTCACGTGATCCCAGGGGACGCATCGCACTAACTACGCCCCTGGGACACGCAAGCACAGCGCGCCGGCAGCTGGGCCAGGCCCCGGTGCGGAATTCCACGGGGCCCTACAGCTCGACTGCCGGCGCGCAAGGTAAGTGCAGGTCGGGGGCTTACACCCGCGGGAAGCCCCAGACCCGAATTTCTGGGCCCCAATCTGATGATTACTTACCTAATTTACCTTATACCTACCAGTGAATTGGATGTGTTTATTTGCAACACCTAAAGCTCTGATTGGTCCCCTTGGATGACCAATCCTGATTGCTGATTGGTCCCCTTGGAGGACAAGACACATACCCAGCTGTTTCTCTGGAATGTGTAATTCGATCCTCCCTGCCTACGTAATCAGTTACTTTGCAAAATGTAATTTGAGCCATTCTGACTGCCTACTCCAGACAGAACAGAGCTCACTTGGAACAGACAGGGCTCACCCTCGCGGGTTGTAGCTTCCAAAAGCTCTTATAATAATTTGTCCATGACTACACAAACCACTCTGGGTACAGGTATATTGTGTATCAGTAAAACAGGTTTATTAAGCATTAAACATCCATTACAAAGAAGTAATACTTAACAAGGAGATAGTCACAGTCTTGTTCGTTTGAGCCTCGGCGTTCCTTCCGAGCGACTGTGGCGCGGTCTCTTTATTCTCTTGCTGTTTTCTCTCGACTGAAGCTCGCTTCTTTGGTTTCTTGCTGTGTTCTGTCGACTGAAACTTCTTCAACTCTGGTTCGCGCTGCCTTCAGTGTTCAAAATCCATATCTTTATACATCTTTTTTCCCTCTTCCTACGTGAATGCAAACAGCTATCCGACACCAATACATGTTTTATGACCTTGTTGATCCCACTCGGACTCACTTTGTGCATATCAAAGGGCCCTTTTAACTTTAGATGTTTTCTTTCCAAAAACCATTTCCCAAGATGTTGTCTAAACAATTTGTCCATTTTATAGTGTTATCACTGAGGGGTGCTTCTCTTATCTCTCTCTCTTTTCCAACTCTTATCTCTTTTCTATCACATTACTGAATACCACCTCCCTGATAGTCTCCATAAACTTAGCATTACATTCCATGACTTCAGTAATTGCAAACAGAGTGAGTTTCAGTCAGGTTGGCATATTTTCCCATCCTGCTTTTCTCTCAGCCATTCGCCATTTTATACAGGCTTTTAACATACAATTTCACATATTATAGTTATACAAAAATGTTTTACTAAAACATACAAATACATCCTATCCTACAGGGTTAAGACCTTCTCCCACCCCCCCTTAAATAGGTTCCTGACCTCCATTCCCCCCCACCCCCACCCAAGTTCCTGGCCGCCTCTGCCCGCCCAAGTGCCTGACCTCCCCCTGCCTAAGTCGCTGACCTTCTTCCCCCCCCACCCAAGTTCTTGTCCTTCTCCCCTTGCCCAAGTTTCTGACCTTCTTCCCCCACTGCCCCTCCACCCCCCCCCCAGGTTCCTGACCTTCTCCCCCTGCCTATGTTCCTCCCTCACGGATTCATGACCTTCTCCACCCCAATAAGTTCCACCATCAATGGGGCATTGTGTGTGGGTCACGAATTATTAACAGTTTTATTGGGTATGAAGTGAATCGTGACAGTGTCGTGAGTTCTGGATTTTGTCCAGTCTTACCATCTGGATCACGTTCTCGCTCTCAAGCCCCCCCCTTTAGACCTGGATCACGTTCTTCCGCCATCCCCACTGTGCTCTCCGTACTCTTTACCACCCTTCTCACCGAGTTCCTGACCTCCCTCTCCCTCCAATTGCCCTCTCCCTCTGATTCCCCTTCTCCCTCTCTCCCCCCCATTTCCACCTCTTCCCCCATTTCCCCCCTCTCTCACTACCCTCTCTCCCTCCGATCCTCCCCTCTCCCTCCAATCCCCTCTCCCTCCCTCTGATCCCCTCTCCCTCCCCCTCCGATCCCCTCACCCCCTCTCCCTCTGATCCCCTCTCTCCCACTGATCTCCTCTCTCTCACCCCCCTCTCTCTCACTCCCCTCCCTCCCCCTCCCCGATTCCTGCGCTCACCAAATTCCTCCACTCTGCTTGCAATCCACTCTGTTTGTGTTCTCCCAGCTCTATCTTCAAGCTCTGTGCTCAAGCTTTCAATCATGATAGTGAACAAGCACATTAAAAAAGATTATTTCATGCGATGTAGGCATCACTGGCAATGCCAGCATTTATTGGCCATCCCTAATTGCCATTGCAAAGATGGTGGTGCGCTGCCTTCTTGAACCGCATCAGCCCATGTGGTGAAGGTTCTCCCGCTATGCTGTTAGGGAGGGAGTTCCAGGATTTTGACTCGGCGACGATGAAGGAAAGATGATATATTTCCAAGTTAGGATGGTGTATGACTTGGAGGGGAACTTGCTGGTGGTGGTGTTCCCATGCGCCTGCTGCCCTTGTCTTTCTAGGTGGTAGGGATTACGGGATTGAGAAGTGCTGTCGATGAAGTCTTGGCGAGTTGCTGCGGTGCATCCTCTAGATGGTATACACTGCAGCCACGGTACACTGGAGAAAGTGAATGTTTAAGGTGATGTATGTAGTGCTGATCAAGCTGACTACTTTGTCCTGGATGGTGTTGAACTTCTTGGAGTATTGTTGGAGCTGCACTCATCCAGGCAAGTGGAGAGTATTCCATCACACTTCTGGCTTGTGCCTTGTAGATGGTGGAAAAACTTTGGGGAGTCAGGAGGTGAAACACTCATTGCAGAATGCCCAGCCTCTGACCTGCTTTTGTGGCCACTGTATTTATGTGGTTGACCCAGTTAAGTTTCTGGTCAACTCTAAGCCCCAGGATGTTGATGGTGGGCTTTCGGCAATAGTAATCCCATTGAATGTCAAGGGGAGGTGACTAGATTCTCTCGTGTTGGAGATGGTCATTGTCAGTCACTTGTGTGGCGTGAATGTTGCTTGCCACTTATCAGCCCAAGCCTGAATGTTGTCCAGATCTTGCTGCATGCGAACACAGACTGCTTCATTATCTAAGGATTTGCAAATGGAACTGAGCACTGTGTAATCATCAGCGAACATCACCACTTCTGACCTTATGATGGAGGGAAGGTCATTAATAAAGCAGCTGAAGATGGTCAGGCCTTGGACACTGCCCTGAAGAACTCCTGCAGTGATGTCCTGGGGCTCAGGTTATTGGCCTTCAACAACCACAACCATCTTTTTTCTGCTCGGTATGACTCCAGCCAGTGGAGAGTTTTCCCCCTGATTCCCATTGACCTCAATTTTACTAGGGCCTCTTGGTGCCACACTCGGTCAAATGCTGCCTTGATGTCAAGGGCAGTCATTCTCACCTTACCTCTGGAAATCAGGTCTTTGGTCCATGTTTGGACCAAGGCTGTAATGAGGCCTGGAGCCGAGTGGTCCTGGCAGAATTTCTTCCTGTTTTATAGACTCTGGTGGTTTATCAATGCTCGAAGTAATGTCAGCTAGCCTAAAATTATCTGTCTTATCCAGGTTTCCTTTTTTTTGAAGAGGGTTATCAGGTATGCCACCCTGAATCCACTGGCACAATTTTGGAGTGGTCCTGGCATAACCCAAACTGCGCATTGGTGAGTAGGTTATTGGTGAGTAAGTGTTGCTTCATAACACTGTCGATAACACGTTTCATCACTTTGCTGATGATTGAGAGTAGACTGATGGGGCGCTAATTGGCTGGATTGTGTTTGTCCTGCCTTTTGTGGACAGGACATACCTGGCCAATTTTCCACTTTGTCAGGTAGATGCCAGTGTTGTAGCTGTACTGGAACAGCTTGGCTAGAGGTGCGGCTAGTTCTGGAGAACAAGTCTTCAGCACTACACCTAGATGTTGTCGGGGCCCATAGCCTTTGCTGTATCCAGTGCACTTAGCCATTTCTTGCTATCACGTGGAGTGAATCGAATTGGCTGAAGGCTGGCTTCTGTGATGGTGGGAACCTCAGGAGGAGGCCAAGATGGATCATCCACTTGGCCCTTCTGGCTAAAGATGGTTGCACTCACGTGCTGGGCTCCACCATCATTGAGGATGGGGATGATCATGGAGCCTCTTCATCCCGTTAGTGGTTTAAATGTCCACCACCATTCATGACTGGACGTGGCAGGACTGCAGAGCTTGGCACACTTATCCATCTGAGTACAGTGCTATCCTTATGTGCATAATATTGCGTATATTGATAGCACAGTACTCATGGATAAATGTGTTAATGAACTTATACCAGTATGCAAGGTGCATCAGAAGAGAATCATTCACCTAAGTACCAATCGTCACTTCCCCCCACTTGTTAGGCACCAGCACAGATACACACACGATGGTAGAAGATTATAGTGATGTTAAGGAACACAGGGTGAGGCACCTAGCACTAGTGATATGGGGATAGCAGTGGTAAGGGTTGATGAGGTACAGAACTGGGGTCCAATATGCCAAAAGCTGCTCCTGAGTTATATTCCAATACAATCCTCAATGGATCTGCTTTTCAATGTAGACTGTGAGAACATGAGGTGTGTGTCGAGCCGTCAATTGCCTCCATTGATTTTATGATTAGAAAGTGATGTGGTTAGATTAAAACCAAATGCTTTCTGCACAGCAATCTGCTGTTCATCATGTGACAACACCAGTGACATAGGCAGTGGAAACTTCAATTACACGTTCAAAATCTAGGCTAACATACCAGTGTAGTACTAAAAGAATGCTGCATTGTCAAGAGCTATTCGCTGGAACTTTTAACTTTGGCAGGGGACGATAGTGGATCAGCTGCCTGTTATATACCCTGTCTGATTTCTCTTAAAAATTCAGGGGGGGGGGAGATCGGGGAGGGAGGGGGCGGTGTATGATGGGCAGCCAATTCGATATCACCCGTTATACACCCCTGCCATTCGATATCACCCGTTATACACCCCTGCCAAAGTTGAATGTTCCGCTCATTATCCTTTGAATGCGATGTTCAATCTGCCTGTTACAGAGGTACAAATGAATATTAAAGATCCCATGATGCTATTCACAGAAAAGTAGGAATTTCTCTTGACATCCGAGCCAGTGGTCCTCCCTCGGACAAAATCGACGCAAATCAGCTTTCTTGAACTGTGAGCAACCAGCTGAGTGAAAGGTTGACAAAGTTACTTCCTGCTGAGTGGGGGGAAGCAAGCGAATTTGGCCACAACAGGAGTTCAGTGCTGAGACTGTGCGAGCCTGATTCTGTAAGACTGGACACATAAATGAAAATGGAATGAATGAAACTAGAATAGCACAGAATTAGGGGGCATAGAAATGGGGAGCTTAAAAAGATCTTAACAAATTGATTATTTTACTACTTTTGAGAGTTCATTTTTGGAGTCGAGGATTTCCGAGCTCGGTGTCCATTACGACTCTTTACTGACATTACACCACTTATTCATGTCAACTTTTCCTCTTAGCATTAGTGAAGATGGGAAAATCAGCCCCCTAAGAGGGTGATTTTAACCCACCCGCCGAGCACAAACCGGTCAAGTGAGCAGTTAAAATCACCCAGGTTATTTACTCACCCCAGAGCTGTCCAGTTGTGATAATTACCAAGTGGCAAGGACTCCTACCCAAAGCCGGTGGGGTATTTTCTTACGTATACATGCTGGGTCCTGATAACGTCATTGGGACCCGATTGCAATTTTAACTCTGCTCCAGGAACAGGAAGTGGCAGTGAGTTTTCCACCAGGCAAACCTCGCGAGGAAGTGGATCGAGGCCAGAAGATACCCAAAAAGTTAAGTTCTTTAATTTTAAAAAAACTTTCCTTGTGGGGCCCAGAGGAGCAGGAGTCTGACTTCCATGTAACTTAATAGGAAAGTGATCAGGCAGTGTAGTTGCAGTTGCCTGGTTACATGACTGTTAATAACACAACTGACAATGCACTGCTTGGTGCAGTATAACTGGACATTAAATTATACAAAAACCATAACTCGGGCTGTAACAGATGAGTGTCAACGGTAAGCGTTCACAAGTGTCATCTTTTCTATTGCAAATACTTTGGACAGGAAATTGGACACGTTTGCACCAGCCATTCAGGCCTGTTTGGAAGAAAAAATGGCGGCTGCCTCGCTTCCACCCACTTCTGGCGGGTCCAGCGGTGGCTACCATTTTGGGCAAGTCAGCAGTGCTGCTGTTGCCTACGCTCGCTGCAGAAATGGAAATGAGGCAGATTGTGACGTCAATGAATGTGCAACGCTGATTTGACGCATAACCTGCTATTTTGGACGTCGCTGCTCCTTTTAACGCCCTCCAAATCACGACCAGCTGAATATGCGTTCAGCACCAGGAAGCAACCTCCACTGTTGTACCCGTGTATTAATGGAGACACGGAATGCAGGAGTTGGTTTAACAGGTGTTTACTGAACAAAGTCTGGAGGTGAACTAAAAAATACAAGACACTATACAGGCTTATATATCCGAGTGGTCACTACCGGTATTACAGTACACAGGGGCTCTTAAAGGTACATACACTACAATTCCTCCCCTTTTAGACAACCAGTACATAACATTTTAAGTAATCATTAATGAACATGTTTACAAGAACAATAATCTACACATTTGCTGCAGTTAATCAATTATAAGTCAGTCTCTCTGGAGGCTTCCTGACTCGGTCCGGATAACGCCTCGGTGGTGTAGTAGTTTTCGGTGGTGTAGTAGGTTCTTTTGGCAAGGTCGATTCGGCTTGAATGCCAGTGTCGGGTTCATCTGGTTCCAGTATCACCGGATCGGAGGTAGATACTATGGGTATCTCTGCTTCATCATTAGGCGTATAGAGTTGTGGTGTAGGTTGTCCCTTTACGGATGACTTTATGATCTGGTCAGCATGGCGCCTTATTATGCTTTCTCCAATGTCCACGGTATACATCAGCGGTCCTAGTCATGTGCAAATAGTTCCAGGCTGCCATTTCTCGGTACGGTAGTCCCGGGCCAAAACTGGTTGACCTATCTGGAAGGTTCTAGTTGGCCTTTCATTCATGCCTTGAAATTGCCGGTTCTCTACGTCCCTTCTGGTGTTTGGCTTGATCAATTCCAGCCGGCATCTTAGTCTTCTATTGAAAAACATCATGGCGGGAGTTTGGTTTGTAACCACATGTGTTGCATTCCTGTACGCAAACAAGAAGTTATCTACCTTATGTTGTAGATTTATGTCTTCATTACCCATGGCCTTTATGGCCTTCTTGAAGGTCTGGACAAACCTTTCAGCTAATCCATTGGTGGTGGGATGGTGTGGGGCGGACGTGTAGTGCTTAACCCCATTGTTTTTTAAGAACTTCCTGAATTCTTCGGACACAAATTGCGGTCCATTATCAGAACAGATCTGTTCAGGCAGCCCATTCCTGGCAAATATGGTCCTTAATACTGTGATGGTTTTTTCCGTGGTGGTGGAGGACATCTTTATTACCTCCGGCCACTTGGAATGTGCATCAACCGCGATTAAGAACATTGAGTCCATAAATGGAACAGCAAAGTCGATATGTACCCTTTGCCATGGAGATGAGGGCCACTCCCATGGATGTAGAGGGGCTTGTGGTGGGGCATTTTGGACCTTCTGGCATTCTAGACAGCTCTTGGTCATTTCTTCGATGTCTCCATCGATACCTGGCCACCACACAAACGCTCTGGCTAGGTTCTTCATTTTCACTCCACCCAGATGCCCATCGTGAAGCTCCTTCAGCACTTTATCCTGGAGTTTGGGTGGAATCACCACTCTGGATCCACACATCAAGGTTCCTCGGCACACTGACAGCTGTTCTCTTCTTTGCGAGAATGCTGGCAACAGTGGTTCGCCATGTTCTGGCCATCCCTTCACCGTTAAATCGTAGACTCGTGAGAGAGTCGGGTCATTTCTCGTTTCCTTTTCAATGGTAGAATTTGTTACTGGTAGACATTCCACTATGGTTGAGTGGAACATCTCCACTGGGTCCACTGTAGGTGCCTCTTCTACCATTGGCAACGGTAGGCGCGATATACCGTCAGCATTCCCATGCTGTTTTGATCCTTTGTATTCTATGTCATATTGGTGTGCCCCTAGGAAAAGGGACCACCTCTGTAGCCTTTGCGCTGTCATAATGGGAACGCCTTTTTTAGGGTTGAATATGGAGACGAGGGGTTGATGGTCAGTCAACAAGGTAAATTTTTGTCCGTGTAGGTAATGGTTGAATTTCTTCACTCCGCACACCAGGCTGAGTGCTTCCCTGTCGATCTGGGCGTAGTTACGCTCAGCTGAGTTCAATGAGCGTGACGCAAAAGCTATCAGCCGCTTTGAGCCATCAGGGAATCTATGCGATAATACCGCTCCTACGCCGTAAGGGGATGCATCGCACGCCAGTCTGATTGGCAGTGATGGGTTGTAATGAGCCAACACTTCCTTGGACGTGATCAAGCCTTTGCATTTATGGAAGGCACGTTTACAGTCTTCGCTCCATTTCCAAAATACTCCCATTTGTAGCAGTGCATTAAGAGGGTGCAGAACAGTTGACAAGTTCGGTAAAAATTTATGATAGTAATTTATCAATCCCAGGAACGGCCTTAATTGTGAGACATTTTCAGGTGCTGGGGCTTTTATGACTGCTTCAATTTTTTCAGCTGACTTATGCAACCCTTCTTCGTTAATTATATGGCCACAATATGGTATTTGTTTCTGGAAAAATTCGCACTTGGGGCGATTTGCTCGTAGGCCCCGTTCTCTCAGTCTAGTGAGCACCTGCTCCAAATTGGCAAGGTGCTCGTTGTCGTTTTCTCCCGTTACAAGGATGTCGCCTAGGTAGCATTGAGTCCTCGGAATCCCTTGGAGGACTTGCTCCATAGCTCTTTGCCAGATAGCTGGAGCTGATGCTACTCCGAAAACCAGTCAATTGTACTGGTACAGGCCTTTGTGTGTGTTTATCGTGAGATACTTTTTAGAGGCCTCCTCAACCTACATCTGTAGGTATGCCTGTGCCAAGTCAATTTTGGTGAAATGTTTCCCTCCAGATAGTGAGGTGAAAATATCTTCTATCCTCGGAAGAGGATACTGTACCGTGTGAAGGACCGGGTTTACAGTCACATTGAAGTCCCCACAGATGCAAATTTTTCTGTGTTCTTCAGATTTATCATTATTCAACGTTTTCTTCATGACCGGGACGATGGGTGTTGCCCACTCGCTCCAATCTACCTTGGATAACACGCCTGCCTTTTCCAAATTCTCCAGCTCTGCCTTGACTGCTGGACGAATTGCGTATGGCACCGGCCTTGCCTTAAAAAACTTGGGAATTGCCGCATCTTCCACTTTTATTGAGGCGGTGACGCCTTTCAAGGTTCCTAGTTCCTGTTGAAACACTTCCTTGGCGTTGGCCAAGATGTCTTTTAATCGTTCAGGTATGGCGTCATCATCATTTTTTTTCTTACTGGTCACCGTCAGTGCCTGAATGGAGTGCCAGTCTAAACGTATCTTCCTGATCCATTCATGTCCCAACAGTGGTGGACCACCATCTTGCAGAACGTATAAATACAACTTCTGTATTTCCTTGCCGTTGTATACAACAGGCACCCTTATTTTCCCTCTGGGGTATACTTTCTGCCCCGTATATGTCTTCAAGATAATGGATGTGTCTTTCAAAGGTATATGCGGAAATAGCCGCTCGTAATCCCGTCGACTTATGACAGTCAGAGCTGATCCTGTATCTAGCTCCATTTTAACTGGGGACCCTGCTATCGTGAGGGAAACCCAAATGGTCTGGTAATCTTCTTTGGCAATTACATTATGTAATTTGAGACAGCTTAGTCTCTTGTTTCCGGAGTCGCTATCGCTCTTCTGGACTTCGGAGCTACTGTCAGTCACCATTTGTACCTTTCTGTACTTTTCCTTATTGATTTTTTTTCTGTCAGTGGATTTTTTGTTTCCAGATCGGCATACACGTGCAATGTGTCCCATCTTTCCGCATTGCCTGCATGCTTTGTCCTTGAACCAGCAGTCCCTCTGGTCATGGGTGGATCTGCCGCAGCGATAACATCTCTCGAAACCCCGTGTCATTTCATGGGTGCCGAAGTCCTGTGGCTTTTGCTGTATCTCTGCAGCTCCTCTTGCTGCTGCTTCGTATGATACAGCCACACTGAAAGCCTTGTCCAGTGTCAAATCTTTCTCAGAAAGTAGCCTTTTCTGTGTTCCTTCACTTAGGAGACCGCAGACGAATTTGTCTCGTAGAGAATCTGCCAGTCCTGCCCCGAATTGGCAGTGCTTTGACAGCTTTCTTAATTCGGTGAGGTAATCAGCATTACTTTCATTCTTGTGCTGATTCCTCCTGAAGAATTTGAATCATTCCGCTATCAGCAGCGGTGTTGGGTTTAAGTGCTCCTGTAGGGTATCAACAATCTCCTTAAAATTCTTGTCCATTGGTTTGGCTGGAGTGATTAAGTTTCGTAACAGCCCGTATGTCCTTGCACCCATCAGATTTAGAAGTACCGATGCCTTATCATCCTCTACTTCATTCGCTGTGCAATATACCTCCACTCTTTCCACATATGTGGTCCACTCCTCTATATTACTATCGAAAGCAGTAATATTGCCAGTCTTAGGCATCCTGAAAATCAAAAATGGCGCCTCCCGCGCTTTCCCGCCGCTGCCGCTGCTGACAACACTGTTCTCCGCGGTTTTTATTTACACAGATATTTTTAATAGTTGGAGACTCGTTCCCGCCGGACTCTCTTGGATTTTTCCCTCCCTCTGCTTGGTCCGAACGCCGACCTGCTTTGCAGCGCCGGCCGTCTCTCGAGTGCTCCACCCTCCGTCTCTGTTTGCCTCCGCCTTCCGACTCGCTGCTCGGCCCTGCTGCAGAGCCACCCGATCGAGCCCCAGCCCGCCGCCCAGGAAGGATTAGTGCAGTACCTGCCACCAGCCCAGCTAGCTGGTGAAACCACACATTTTTGTTTTTTCTTTTCTTCGACCTTCGTCTAAGGAATCGATCTCCTTGAGGTGCTGCCGAATTGCAGGTAAGTCCGTTTCCAATTCGTCACCACTGTTGTATCCGTGTATTAATGGAGACACGGAATGCAGGAGTTGGTTTAACAGGTGTTTACTGAACAAAGTCTGGAGGTGAACTAAAAGATACAAGACACTATACAGGCTTATATACCCGGTGGTCACTACCGGTATTACAGTACACAGGGGCTCTTAAAGGTACATACACTACATCCACCAACGCTATTTTAAAAGGATCAGCAACAACTTGCAGCTGACTTACCTTTTGATTTCTACTGGCTCTGTGTAAGTTTGTGCAATTGTTTGGAGCTTTCTAAAGTTATTTAATGTTGCTGAGGTGGCAGGGAGTGTTGCTGCAAGTGGAGAACATTTTCTCATTTAAAGGGTTCTGCTCACACCACTTGCTCGCAGTCATGGGAGCTCTACTTGCAGCCCCCTCGTGCTCAAGTATGACAGGGAGATTGAGCAGAGACAACAAAGAAGAGGATAAGATGCTCACAGAGGGAGGAGGAGGGGCAGAAAATGTGTCAGCTGGAGGTCATACCCAACTAGGGTCATCCGAGAGCAATTCTCCTACCTGCAATTAAGCCAGGAGCAGTGTATTAGAAGGCTCCACTTCACTAAGGAGGTGATCACAGAACTCTGCCACCTCCTGCAACCAGATCTTCAGCCTCAGAGCAAGGCGACAACAGTTCTCCCAGTGGCCTCAAGGTCACCGTGGCTCTCAATTTTTTCTCTACCAGATCCTTCCAGGCTGGAGCAAGAGACATAGCAAACATCTCGCAGTTCGTTGTCTATTGCGGCATCCGGGAGGTTACAGAGACTCTACTCCAGGAGAAGGGACTTCAATGTTTTCTCTCTGGACAGAGAGAAGCAGGAGGAGTGCACATGTGGCTTTGCCAGGATATCGGACTTCCCCATGGTGCAGGGCACCATTGACTGCACACACGTGGCTTTGCGGATGCTGCATACTAATCCTGAGATGTTCTGTAACCGCAAAGGCAACCACTCACTTAATTTGCAGTTGGCGTGCGACCACGCCCAGCGCATCATGGTGGTGAATGCCGGGTATCCTGGCAGCAGTCATGCTGCCCTCATCCTGCATAGAGTCCGCTGTGCCAGCAATCTTCCAGGCACCACGTCAAACCAGAGGGTAGCAGCTAGGTGACAAGGGTCTGCACTTGGCTGATGATTCCCCTCCGCAACCCCACCACTTGTGGCCAGCAATCATATAATGAGAGACATGTGCCACGAGGAACCTCAGTGAGCAGATCATCAGGGTGCTCAAGCAATGTCTCTGCTGCCTTGACCGTTCGGGAGAAGCCCTCCAGTACTCGCCGGAATGGGTGTCCCATTTCATGGTGGTCTACTGCATGCTCCACAACTTGGCCATCATGAAGGTGCAGCCCTTTCCACCACGGGTTCCAGGACCACATCAGGAGGAGGAAGAGGAGGCAGGCAGCAGATCCCTGCTCTGGACGGGCTGTCTGTGAGCACCTCATCAGATTCTGATTCCAATGAATGAAACCCCAGATCCCCGTTGCTCACCATTTCCCCCATCTTACCATCCAACTGTTGCAGAACATCATAGAGGTCCTCCTGGGCACAAAACTGAAATGAGAGCCACCACAAAACAAACATTTCAAACATAATTTATAAATTTATCAAATCCAAATCGAAACAACAGCGTCACCTAATCACCCTTGTGCATTCCCTTAGTGTCTGTCTTTCGTGTTCCTTTTCCTACTCTAGTGCACCTATGAAGTGCTGCCCCAGTGGCTACAGCATGGCTGGTGGAAGGGTGCTGACTTTCAGTGGGGGAGACTGCAGGTGGCCTTGCAGGGCGACCTTGAGCAGCCCTGGGCCTAAAAGGCCCAGCTGCAGACTGCACCACCTCGGCATAGGTGACAGCAGTCTGGGCTGCTGTGTGCATGCCCATCATCCTTCATCTGAAGGCCTTCACTCTACTCCTCCATCATTTCGGGGACTGGCTGGCCAGGTTGGAGTTCTTGGGTATCTGAAAGGAGAAAGGCACAAGGGTCGGGTTGTGGTGAGGGGAGGGGGGGAAAGCAAGCTATCCACGCATACACCATCAGCAGCGTGTAAGTAAGAGGAGATGGGGGGGATGAGGGGGAAGTGGGGTTTGAGAAGAGCTGGTGGGATGAGGGGGAAGTGGGGTTTGAGAAGAGCTATTAGGTATGAGCACACCGTCATCATCAGCAATGCCTTCTGTAATGTATATACCTTTAAGGGGGGAACTACTTTTTACAGCTCATGTATACTGTAGTACCAGCAGTGACCATACCTGTATATAGCACTGAGTAGTAATCTGTACAGTTCAGTTCCAGAGTGAGCCATGTTGAGTAAACACCTGTTGTACCGTTCTCCTGCAGTCTGTGTCTTACTACTGACGGACACAACATTGGCGACGAGGCAAATTCGATCCTACCTGCAACTCTGCATCACCTCCCAGGGTTTCGTTCCTGGAGACCAGTAGATTGGAGGTCAAGGCCAGAGACACGGGCGTCGACCACGGGCAACCGCCCAGTCATCCAGCAGAGACTCGAGAATTGCGGGGGAGGCTGTTGAGAGCCAGGCTTGGCTTTCCAGTCGCGGTGGTCCAGCGAAACGGGCTGGCAACAGGTAGTGCGCAGACCCTTCCCAGACAGCGGCGGGCTAGAGCCCGACCGAGTGGCACAGCAAAAGGGCCGAGCAGCATCGATGGGAGAGAGAGAGAGAGAGAGAGAGGGGGCAGAGCGCACAGGGTGCAGCTGGTGTTCAGGGGCCAAGCAGCGTCGAGGAGAGAGAGACGCACAGAAACCCGTGAGGCGCCGCCATTGCCACGAGGACTGCCGAGAGCGGCATTGGCAGCAGCGCAGGAGAAGCGCGAAACCTACAGGGTGCTGCCATTGCCACGAGGACCGCCGAGAGCGGCGTTGGCAGCAGCGGGGGAGGAAGGAAAGTGCGGGAGACGCCATTTTAAGACATTTTAAACCACACCCAAAATGCCGAAGAGTGGCAGTATCACCGCATTTGACAATGAAGTCGAAGATTGGACTACATATGTCGAACGAATAGAGGTATACTGCAAGGCAAATGAGGTGTCAGATGACAAGAAGGCGCCGGTATTGTTAAATTTAATGGGTGCAAAGACATATGGCTTATTACGAAATCTAGTAACCCCAGCGAAGCCAGTGGAAAAGAGTTTTGGAGACATAGTGGCGATACTACAGGAACATTTAAACCCCACACCGCTGCTGATAGCTGAAAGATTCAAGTTTCACAAACGGAACCAGCATAAGGATGAAAGCAATGCTGAATATTTAACAGAACTGCGCAAACTATCGAAACACTGCTAGTTTGGAATGGGACTGGCAGATACCTTAAGGGAAAAGTTTGTGCGTGGGCTTCAAAGTGAAGGAAGCCAGAAACGGCTTTTATCTGAAAAGGACCTTACGCTGGACAAGGCTTTCAGCATTGCGGTATCATATGAAGCAGCAGCACGGGGCGCTGCAGAGATACAACAGAGACCACAAGAATATGGCACAAACGAAATGTCATACAGAACAGAGAAGTGCTATCGCTGCGGCAGAACAACACACGACCACAATGATTGCTGGTTCAAAGACAATGTGTGCAGACAGTGTGGAAAAGTAGGACACATAGCACGAGTCTGCAGGTCGGGAAAGAAAACCAGCAATAAGAAATCTCCAAAAGAAAAGTACAAGAAGGTACATAAGGTGACGGAGAATAGTTCAGACGAACAAAAGAGTGATACCGACTCCGAAAACAGGGAGCTGAGTTGTCTGAAATGACATAATGTGATCAAAACAGAGGATCACCGAACCATTTGGGTCACTCTCAAGATAGCAGGAGTCCAGGTAAAAATGGAATTGGACACAGGATCAGCCCTAACAGTCATAAACCGATGGGACTACGAGCGGCTATTCTCACACATACCCTTGAGAGACACAAAAATTATTTTGAAGACGTACACGGGGCAAAAAGTCTACCCCAAAGGAAAAATAAGGGTGACCGTTATATATAACGGTAAGGAAACACCAAAACTAGACCTGTATGTATTGCAAGATGGAGGACCACCATTACTGGGACGTGAATGGATCCGGAAAATACAGCTGGATTGGCATTCCATACAAGCACTGACTGTGGCTACCAAAAAGGATGACGACGTCACACCTGGGTGACTGTCAAAGATCCTAACCGACGCGCAAGAAGTGTTCCAGCAAGGACTCGGAACACTGAAAGGCATGACAGCAACAGTTAAAATCGAAGAAAACGCAAGCCCAAAATGTTTTAAGGCCAGACCGGTACCTTATGCGATCCGCCCAGCTGTCGAAGCAGAGCTGGGGAGTTTGGAACGTTCAGGAGTACTGTCCAAGGTAGACTGGAGCGAGTGGGCTACACCCATCGTCCCTGTGATGAAAAAGTCATTCAGCAGCACGCCTGGGGAACCAAGGAAGGTTCGCATCTGTGGGGAATTTAAGGTAACAGTGAACCCAGTCCTTCACACCGTGCAATATCCACTTCCGCGGATTGAAGATATTTTCGCCTCGCTGTCTGGAGGGAAACGCTTCACTAAGATTGATCTGGCCCAGGCGTATCTGCAAATGGAGGTAGAAGAAGCATCAAAAAAATACCTCACAATCAACACCCATAAAGGTCTCTACCAATACAACCGGCTGGTATTCAAGGTAGCATCAGCTCCGGCTATTTGGCAAAGGGCAATGGAACAAGTCCTGCAAGGGATCCCAGGGACCCAGTGTTATTTGGACGACATCCTGGTCACGGGCGAAAATGACAGTGATCACCTCGCCAACCTGGAGCACATGCTCTCTAGATTGAAGGAATATGGGCTCCGAGCTAACCGCCCCAAATGCGAGATTTTTATAAAACAGATCTCGTATTGTGGCCACATTATCGATAAAGAGGGGTTACATAAGTCCCCAGAAAAGATTGAGGCAGTAGTCAAGGCTCCAGCACCGGAAAATGTGTCACAACTGAGGTCGTTCCTCGGGCTGGTAAACTACTACCATAAGTTGTTGCCAAATTTGTCTACAATACTACACCCACTGAACACCCTACTGCAAACTGGAGTGCCATGGAAGTGGAGTGACGAATGTAAACGAGCTTTCCAGAAGAGCAACACTAATCACATCGAAAGAGGTATTGGCCCATTTCAACCCAGCACTACCAATTCGGTTGGCGTGTGATGCGTCACCCTACGGCATTGGAGCGGTGCTGTCGCACAAATTCTCGGATGGCTCAGAGAGGCCAATAGCCTTTGCGTCATGATCACTAACTTCAGCCGAGCGTAACTACACCCAGATTGACAGGGAGGCCCTCAGCCTAGTGTGGGGAGTGAAAAAGTTCAATCACTATCTGCACGGGCAGAAATTCACCTTGCTGACTGACCACCAGCCTCTTGTCTCCATTTTTAATCCGAAGAAGGGCGTTCCGGTGATGACTGCGCAATGACTACAAAGATGGTCACTCTTTCTAGGGGCGCACCACTATGAGATTGAATATAAGGGCACGAAACAGCATGGAAATGCTGATGGGCTATCACGCCTGCCACTGCCTACTGCGGAGGAAGCACCAGCAGTGGATCCTGTCGAAATATTTCATTCGACTATAGTTGAATACCTACCGGTAACTAACGCTGGTATAGAAAAGGAGACCCGAAATGACCCGACACTGTCTCGGGTATATGATTTGACGGTGAAGGGATGGCCAGCACATGGCGACTCACTGTTGCCAGCATTCTCGACAAGAAGAGAACAGCTGTCAGTGTGCCGGGGGACCTTGATGTGTGGATCCCGAGTGGTAATTCCACCCAAGTTAAGGGATAGAGTGCTCAATGAGCTTCATGAGGGTCATCTGGGAGGTGTACAAATGAAAAGCCTTGCCAGGGCTTATGTGTGGTGGCCGGGAATCGATAAACAAATCGAGGACCTGACCAAGAGCTGCTCAGGCTGCTAGAAAGTCCAAAATGCACCACCACATGCCCCTCTACACCCATGGGAGTGGCCCTCATCTCCATGGCAACGGGTGCATATTGATTTTGCTGGTCCATTCATGGACTCAATGTTCTTAATAGCCGTGGATGCGCACTCGAAATGGCCTGAGGTCATCAAAATGTCCTCCACCACCACGGAGAAAACTATTGCAGTCCTACGGACCATTTTTGCCAGGAACGGCTTGCCAGAACAGATTTGCTCCGATAACGGACCACAGTTTGTGTCCGAAGAGTTCCGGAGGTTTATGCAGAAGAATGGGGTAAGGCATTACACATCCACCCCGTATCATCCAGCCACAAATGGATTGGCTGAGAGGTTCGTACAAACCTTTAAGAAGGCAATAAAGGCTATGTACAATGACAACATTCCGCTGCAGCATAAGGTGGACAATTTCCTGTTCGCCTACCGGAATGCGACACATGCACTCACTGATGCGCCATCAATAACTCGAAAGACTGAGATTAAGCGAGTAATTAACAGGCTTTTATTAACAAGAGAATGAAGGTGTGCCTCGAGTGGTCGACTGGTCCAGAATACAAAGGGGCTGTGGAGCAGTCACCTTTATACCTGGATTCGTGGGAGGAGTCAGCCGAGGCATGTACAGGCATGTACACAGTGGAATACAAACAGTGGTTTACCACATTCACCCCTTGTTTAAAATTGAGTCCGGCGGGGTGAAGTGTATTAAAAGTTAGTGTATTGGAGTCTCTCCGGAGGTCTTGTCTGCCGCTGTGATCGACGTGGCGACGGCAGGGGTAGTGAAGCTTCCGGCGTCGATTCATGCATAGGCTGGGGCACTGGTGTGTAGTCCTCGTAGATGTCGAGTGGGTCGCGGGGCCCAGGCCTGCCATCTGCTGGGGCTGGATATCGGATCGTAGGGGGGGGTGGTAGTGGGTAGTGGGTTACTGCGGCCCCCGAGGGTGCGAGGTCTCTTATGGAGACTGTGTCCTCCCGCCCGTCCGGGTACGCAATGTAAGCATACTGGGGGTTGGCGTGGAGGAGGTCGACCCTCTCGACTAGGGGGTCCATTTTATGGGTCCTCACGTGTCTTCTCAGTAGGACCGGCCCTGGGGACGTCAGCCATGGCGGTAGCGATGTCCCCGATGTGGACTTCCTTGGGAAGACAAACATTTTCTCATGAGGGGTGGCATTAGTGGCAGTGCAGAGCAGTGACCGAATAGAGTGGAGCACATCGGGGAGCACATCCTGCCAGCGGGAGGTCGGAAGGCCCCTAGACTTTAAGGCTAGCAGGGCGGCCTTCCAAACTGTCGCATTCTCTCTTTCCACCTGTCTGTTCCCCCGGGGGTTGTAACTGGTGGTCCTGCTTGTGGCAATACCCCTAGCTAGCAGGTACTGACGGAGTTCGTCGCTCATAAACGATGAGCCCCGGTCGCTATGGATATAGCTGGGGAAACCGAACAGGGTGAAGAGGTCGTTCAGACATTTAATGACCGTGGCACTGGTCATGTCCGGGCAGGGGATGGCGAACGGGAAACAGGAGTACTCATCAATAATATTGAGGAAGTACACATTGCGGTCGGAGGAGGGGAGAGGCCCTTTAAAATCAACGCTCAGGGGCGAGTGGCTTTTATCAGGTGAGCCCTGTCTGGTCTATAAAAGTGCGGTTTGCACTCAGCGCAGACTTGGCAGTTCCTGGCCATGGTCCTGACCTCCTCAATGGAGTAAGGCAGGTTGCGGGCCTTGATGAAGTGGAAGAACCTGGTGACCCCCGGGTGGCAGAGGTCATTGTGGAGGGCCCGCAATCTATCGATCTGCACGCTGGCGCAGGTGCCACGCGATAGAGCATCCGGGGGTTCATTGAGCTTCCCGGGCCGGTACAAGATCTCGTAATTGTAGGTGGAAAGTTCGATTCTCCACCTCAAGATCTTGTCGTTTTTGATTTTGCCCCTCTGCTTGTTGTTAAACATGAAAGCAACTGAACGCTGGTCAGTGAGCAGGGTAAATCGTTTTCCGGCCAGGTAGTGCCTCCAATGACGCACAGCCTCCACAATAGCCTGGGCCTCCTTCTCAACAGCGGAGTGTCTGGTCTCCGGGCCCTGGAGGGTTCGTGAAAAGAAGGCCACGGGTCTCCCCGCCTGATTGAGGGTAGCGGCCAGGGCAAAGTCAGACGCGTCGCTTTCCACCTGGAAGGGGATGGATTCGTCCACTGCGTGCATGGTGGCTTTGGCAATGTCTTCCTTGATACAGTGGAAGGCTAAGCGGGCCTCTGCCGTCACGGGAAAAGAGGTGGACTTGATCAGCGGACGGGCCTTGTCCGCATAGTAGGGGACCCACTGGGCGTAATAAGAGAAAAACCCTAGGCACCTCTTCAGGGCCTTGAGGCAGTGGGGCAGTGGGAGTTCCATAAGGGGACGCATCCGGTCGGGGTCGGGGCCGATGACTCCGTGTTCCACAACACAGCCAAGGATGGTGAGGCGGGTTGTGCGGAATATGCACTTCTCCTTGTTATACGTCAGGTTGAGGAGTTTGGCGGTGCAGAGGAATTTTTCGAGGTTTGCGTCATGGTCCTGCAAGTCATTGCCGCAGATGGTCACATTGTCCAGATATGGGAAAGTGGCCTGCAACGCATTTTGATCGACCATCCGGTCCATCTCCCTTTGGAAGACGGAGACCCCGTTGGTGACACCAAAGGGAACCCTAAGGAAGTGATAGAGGCGGCCGTTTGCCTCAAAGGCAGTATACTGGCGGTCCTCAGGGTGGATAGGGAGCTGGTGGTACGCTGATTTCAGGTCAATGGTCGAGAAGACGCGGTACTGCGCGATCTGGTTGACCATATCAGCTATGCGGGGGAGTGGGTAAGCGTCCAGCAGGGTGTAGCGATTTATTGTCTGGCTGTAGTCGATGACCAGGCGCTGCTTCTCGCCGGTCTTAACGACCACAACCTGGGCTCGCCAGGGGCTGGTGCTGCCCTCAATAATCCCCTCCTTCAGGAGCCGCTCCACTTCGGTTTTAATGAAAACCCTGTCCCTGGCACTGTATCGCCTGCTCTTTGTGGCTATGGGCTTACAGTCGGGGGTGAGGTTAGCAAACAGTGGCGGGGGGGGGGGGGTGACTCTGAGTGTGGAGAGGTTGCACCTGGTGCGCGGCTGGCAATTTGGAAGCTGCTGGCTGCGGACTGTGAGTGGGGGGAGGGGTCCACCGTACGCCATCGTAACACTTTTAAGGTGGCACTGAAAATCTAACCCCAGTAGAACAGCAGCGCAGAGGTCGGGCAGGACCAGAAGTTTAAAATTATTGTACACAGTCCCGTCTACTACGAGTGTCACCACGCAGTAGCCGCCAATGTCCGCCGACTGGGACTCGGAGGCCATAGAAATCCGCTGGTGCGCAGGCAGGACTGGGAGAGAGCAACGCCGCACCGTGTCGGGGTGGATGAAGCTCTCCGTGCTCCCAGAGTCAAAAAGGCAGATTGTTTCGTGACCATTTACCTTAATGTCCATTGTGGAACTGGCCAGCTGGTGCCGTCTCGCTTGGTCCAGTGTAACGGAGGCCAGCGTAGGGGTTGGTGTGTCGCGGCGGGTATCAGATGAGGCGGTGTTGGGGGCCTGCTGCGTCCCGGCTGTCGTCCAAGATGGCGGCGTCCATGATCCCCATGTGGCTGGAGGCATCCAAAATGGCTGCTGTTCTGGTGGTTCGCACATGGCTGGGGAGACCCAAGATGGCGGCCCGCACGGCCCACACGCAGCGCTGCTGGGGTTCGGGATGGCTTTGGCCCTGCAGACGCTGGCGTAGTGTCCCTTCTTCCCGCAGCCCGAGCAGATCGCAGGACATCCAGTTTGTCCTCGTCCGATTTGACCGTTTCAGCGGAGGCGATCAGGAATTTTTCAAAACACCTAAGCCAGTGAGTAAACTTGGTGGATGAGTCCGCCTCCCGATGATCTAAGTCCAGGCATGCTGGTGTGAGGATCTTCTCCATTATAAAACTCTTGTTAATAAAATTGATGCGCTATCAATAACTCGAAAGACTGAGGTTAAGCGAGTAATTAATAGGCTTTTATTAACAAGAGAATGAAGGTGTGCCTCGAGTGGTCGACCGGTCCAGAATACAAAGGGGCTGTGGAGCAGTCACCTTTATACCTGGATTCGTGGGAGGAGTCAGCTGAGGCATGTACAGGCATGTACACTGTGGAATACAAACAGTGGTTTACCACACTCACCAACCAGGCCCCGGCCATGATGTTCTTTAACCGAAGGTTAAGATCTCGCCTGGATTTGCTCAGAACAAACGTACGAAGAGATGTTGAGAGTAAGCAATTCCAGCACATCCATGAGAATCCAACAAGGAGCTTCAATGTAGGGCAACCAGTCTTGGCCCGCGACTACTGAACAGAAAAATGGCAGCCAGGAACGATATGCACACGGCAGGGCCCACTAATGTACACAGTGGACGTTGGGGAGAACATCGTGAGACGCCACGATGACCAGATCCTAGAGTCACAGGAACAAGTCGACCCCATGCCTCGCCCATACGTACCTGGTGAGGAACCCGACGTACAGGTCGCATCTACCCCAGAAACAGTAGCATCGGAAGCTGATGACCCAACCGACGACAGGGTGCCAGAATCGCCTCCGCACCAAGAGCGAGACACTCGGGAAAGGCGCTATCCAGAAAGGATCAGAAAGCCTCCCCAAAGACTGAATATATAAAGGAACTATTTTCAGCTAACGTTGTATGTTAAAAGTGTTAATTGTAATTAGTTTGATATTTAATTGTTAAATGAGTGTTATGGTACTGTTAATCTAAAAGGGGAGGAATTGTAATGTATATACCTTTAAGGGGGGAACTACTTTTTACAGCTCATGTATACTGTAGTACTGGCAGTGACCACACCTGTATATAGCACTGAGTAGTAATCTGTACAGTTCAGTTCCAGAGTGAGCCACGTTGAGTAAACACCTGTTGTACCATTCTCCTGCAGTCTGTGTCTTACTACTGACGGACACAACACCTTCAGCTTCCCCGCTCGACGCGAGCTCTGTAACTGCCCTTCCAATGATCTCCAGCACTGCTTCCTCCAGCTCCATCAGGCTTCCCCTCCAGCCATCTGCTGCTGCTCCCAGCGGTTATGAGCGACCTTTGCCTGCAAGAGAAAGGGAAGTGTGTCAGTGAGTGTGGTGCAAAGTGTTGGGTGATGTGCCTGCCATGGTTTAATAGCTGGCAGTGTGTGTAAGCTGTGAGAAGTGGGTGTGAGTCTTGCAGCAGTGGTAAGTGTGTGAGGGTGAAGTGAAGCTATTGTTATAAGGTATAAGTGGTGATCGTTGGTAGGGGGGTGCGGTGCATTGAGCAATGCGAGAGGCTTGTGGTGCAGATGGTTGGATATGGCATTTGATGATGCATTCACTCACCTTGAGAACTCATGTGAGATCATTAAACTTTTTGCAGCACTGGATCCAGGTCCTGGTAACAGCACTCGTCGCATGGACAGCTTCAGCGATCTCCTCTCAGGCTTCTGCTGTACTGTCTTGAAGTCCTCCTGCCCCCTGCATAGAGTCATAGAGTAATAACGGCACAGATGGAGGCCATTCGGCCCATCGAGTCTGTGCCGGCTCTCTGCAGAGCAATCCAGTCAGCCCCATTCCCCGCTCTATCCCCGTAGCCTTGCAAGTTTATTTCCTTCAAGTGCCTATCCAGTCTCCCCTTGAAAACATTAAGGGCAGGATTTTCATTCAGGAGTCGAGTTGGAGGCGGGGCTACAACTTTCGGGGTTGTAGTCCCGCCTCCATCGAGATGCGGCCAATCCACGCGATTTTAACTTGATTGACCTTGTTGAGCCCGCCCAGCGGGCTCAGCAGGCCAATTAAGGGCCAGCCGGCAACAGGTGATGTCACAGACTGAAATTTCATCTGTCAAGAGGTTTTGACAGATGAAATATCAGCGTTTCAGAGCTGTTTGAAGCTGTCAAACACTGACAGTCTTACTTCTAACATGAGTCCTTCTCCACAGACTCAGTTAGAAATCTCTCCTGCACAGAAAGCTGCAGGCTGTCACTTTTGACAGTTCACAGTCATTCTGCTTTCTGTGCCGGTGAGATGAGGGATTCCTGAGACCTAAAGGAAGGAAGGCTGAAAAGGTAAGAAAATGTATGTAAAACTTATTTAATCACTTTAGACACACCAAACACACTTACCTTTGCACTCATGCACACATCACTCACCTGAACACCGACATCTCGACCCCTCCAAGTCCTTCAACCCGACGGCCCGTGTCCTCTAACTTGGCGTGGTTTGGAGCCGTCGGGAATCCCACACTTCAACCTTAAAAATAGGGATTAGGCTAAAAACTGCCTGTTAACTACCTGTTAACAGGCATTTAATTGGCACTAATCCCTTCCCGCCTTGGGTAGGAGTTGGAATAAACGGCTCATTTTCTGAATGGCAGGCAGTAACAAGTGGGGTACCACAGGGATCTGTCCTGGGCCCCCAGCTGTTCACAATTTACATTAATGACCTGGATCAGGGAGTCGGATGCAGCATTTCCAAATTTGCAGACGACACTAAACTAGGAGGTGGGGTGGGCTCAGAGGAAGAGACCAGGAAGCTCCAGAGCGATTTGGACAGACTGGGCGATTGGGCGGATAAATGGCAGATGCACTATAATGTGGACAAGTGCGAAGTTATCCACCTTGGGTGCAGGAACGGGAGGGCAAATTATTATTTAAATGGCAATAGATTGGGAGAGGGGGAAGTACAGAGAGACCTGGGTGTTCTTGTACACCAGTCACTGAAGGCGAGCATGCAGGTGCAACAGGCGGTCAAGAAGGCAAACGGTATGCTGGCCTTCATAGCAAAAGGGTTAGAATACAGGAACAGGGATACCTTGCTGCAGCTGTACAGGGCACTGGTGAGACCACACCTCGAGTACTGTGTACAGTTTTGGTCGCCTCATCTGAGGAAGGATGTTCTTGCCATGGAGGGGGTGCAGCGGCGATTCACCAGGCTGATACCAGGAATGGCGGGAATGACCTATGAGGAGAGACTATGTAGTTTAGGGATGTACACACTGGAGTTTAGAAGATTGAGAGGGGACCTCATAGAAGTGTATAAAATTCTGACAGGTCTAGACAGACTGGATGCAGAAGGAATGTTTCCCTTGGCGGGTGAAAACAGAACTAGAGGACATAATTTAAGGATAAGGGCTAAACCATTTAGGACAGAGATGAGGGGGAATTTCTTCACTCAGAGAGTGGTGAACCTGTGGAACTCATTGCCACAGAGGGCAGTGTACGCCAGCTCATTAAATATATTTAAGAGGGAATTAGATATATTTCTACGGGCAAAAGGGGTTAAGGGTTACGGAGAGAAGGCGGGGACGGGATACTGAATTAAAGGATCAGCCATGATCTCATTAAATGGCGGAGCAGGCACGAAGGGCCGAATGGCCTACTCCTGCTCCTATCTTCTATGTATCTATGTATCTATGTCCCAGTGCGGGGCGGGAACCCGCCTCCTTTGAAACTGGTATGGAGGCGGGATGGAGTCAGGACCCCTGATTTCGGGATTTTAACCCCCCGCATGCCTCCAATCCCGACTCCACGGCCCAATGAAAATCCTGCCCTAAGTGTTTCCGCTACCACCACTTCCATCGGCAGCGAGTTCCAGGTCCTCACCACTCGCTGCATAAAAAGGTTTTTCTTTACATCCCCCCTGTATCTCTTGCCGAAAACCTTAAACCTTAAACCTAGTCCTTGTACCATCAACTAGTGGGAGCAGCCTTTCCCCGTCTAGCCTATCCAAACCCATCATAATCTTGTACACCTCTATCAAATCATTCCTCAACCTCCTTTGCTCTATTGAAAACAAATCCAGCTTCTCCAACCTGCCCTTGCAGCTAAGGTAAAGGACCTGATGGCATCTTTGAACCCCCAGGACCAAGGTTTCCAGCGCTGCATCTGAAAATCTCCTCGCCCTTTCTCTTGGCTGTTGGGTCATGGCTTTCTACACAATGGCAATGAGGTGCTTCTGGAACAAAGCTTGGTGCAGTATAACCAGGACAAGAAACTGTACAAAAACCATAACCCAGACTGTAACAGATGATTAGTCAACAATCAGGGATCAAAAGTATCAATTTTTCTATTACAAATACTTTTAATTTAGAATTTCTTGCATATCGTGCCATGAAGAGGATTGGGGAGAGTGATTTTAAGTTGCGGAAGAGCTGATTACTATCTTTTGTCACAGTCACATCGCCCTAGGCAAGTAAGTGTCACATGTTTATAAACAGACGCATAGGAATAACATATGCTGTGATAGCTGGGGGAGATAAACTGCTATTCCCATAATAATGTTTCCCATAATAGGAACCATGTCTACTAGTGGTGCTGCTGATCGAGATCACAATCCTGCTTATCGCTGGGTGCTTTTAGACAAAGAATTGGGGGTGATTTTTAACCCTACCCATCTGGCATAAAACTGGGCGGGTAGGCAGTTAAAACACCGAGGGGGAGAAATTCAGTTGTTAGCGCCACCCGTTAGCACCTTAAGAGGGCGATAAGTGGGGTGCTAACCAACTAGCACCCGGGCGCGGCGATACCTGCGCCTCTCGCGAAATTGAGCGGACATTTAGCGGCGGCACGCAGATCTTGGCGTCATTCGAGAGTGCAACGCCCTTGGGGTGCCCCAGACCGGAAATTCAGTGGTGCCCCCCTCCTTTCCGCCTGTCGCTACCAACGACAGGTTGACTGGAACGCTTCCCAGTCGCTGTGGGGGGGGGCGCTATTTAAAGGAGGCTCTTCCTGTCTTCTGTGTGGTAGCCATTTTTGGACCACTCGTTCTGAGAGAGATTTGCAGAGAGACAAAGGGAGAAAGAGAGACTTCTGCATTGAGTCAACACTGTCTGAGGTAGTTTTGGCTTCTGACCATAACTTTGTAGTTGCTTTGCTTTTTCACCGGCATAACTTTGATTGCCCACATACTATGGGGGCTGCAATGGATGGAAACGTCGTGCTTCTCCATCACATTGAGAGGGCACAGAGACGCAGAGAGAGTGGCAATCATGGCCAGACGGAGGAGGGCCAACAGGCATCGGTACAGGAGACCTTACCCTCCCAGGGTTTTCCGCCAACATTTCTCATACCTCAACATGTCTGAGGAGCAGTGTTTTCGGAGGCTGCAATTCAGCAGGGAGGTGGTCACTGAGCTCTGCCACCTGCTTCAGCCAGATCTGCAGCCTCAACTGAGGAGCAGGACGTCTCTGTCGGTGGCAGTGAAGATAACAGTGGCTCTCAACTTTTATGCCACTGGCTCCTTTCAATCTGCTACTGGGGACATTGCCACTATCTCCCAGTTCGCGGTGCATTGCTGCATCTGTCAAGTCACAAATGCCCTCTTTAAAAGGAGACGAGAGTACACCTCTTTCCCCATGAACCCGGACAAGCAGCAAGAACACGCAGCGGGCTTTGCAAGAATAGCGGGCTTTCCCATGGTGCAGGGCGCCATTGACTGTATCCATGTGGCTTTGTGGGCGCTGCAAGAGAATGCCGAGGATTTCCACAACCGAAAGGGCTTCCATTCCTTGAACGTCCAGTTGGTCTGTGACCACAGACAGCTGATAATCACTGTCAATGCCCACTTTCCAGGCAGCAGCCACGATGCCTTCATCCTGCACCAGACTTCTGTGGCAGACCTTTTCGAGGTCCCGCTTCACCCAGGAGGCTGGCTTCTCGGGGACAGGGCTATCCTCTGTGCACCTGGCTGATGACCCCGCTCCGTTCACCCAGCACCCCTGCTGAAGAACGATACAACGAGAGCCATCAAGCTACCAGGAACATTGTTGAGCACACAATCGGCGTGCTCAAGCAACGGTTCCGCTGTCTGTACCACTCTGGAGGAGCCCTGCAGTACTCGCTTGAGCGAGTCTCCCACTTCGTTGTTGTGTGCTGCATAATCTGGCAATCCTCAGGACCCAGCCAACACCAGCAGACATTGGAGCACCAGCAGAGGAGGAGGAGGAGCAGCAGCAGCACCAAGACGGGAGGGAGGCACAAAGTGCAAGGGCCGTCCGTCAAAGGCTTATAGCAAGCCGCTTCTAGGCCTCCTCTGAGGGAATGGCTTCTGCCATTCAAAGAACCTGAATGGAACCATGCCGCAACCCCTAAGCAGGTCAAGGCAACAATGAGTGCTAAGAGCAAACATGCACATTTTGAATAAAGACACTTCTATATTTATCAAACTGTGTATCCTTCCCGCATGACAAAGTAATAGAAAGAAACACAAAAAAAAACTGTCAAGCACATAACTGGCTGTCACAACCTGGGGACAATGTCCAAAACAGTAACAAAAATATGACCATGATCCTCGGCCTTCAATAAAACAATGAACAACATTTTGCCACACCTTCTACTTTTTGCCCTTCGAGGGTAATCTGCTTCCCTTGTGAAATTGCCCCCTTCATAGAGACATAGAGTCATAGAGTTATACAACACAGAAAGAGGCCCTTCGGCCCATCGCGTCCGCGCCGGCCATCAAGCCCTGTCTAATCTAATCCCATTTTCCAGCATTTGGTCCATAGCCTTGTATGCTATGGCATTTCAAGTGCTCATCCAAATGCTTCTTGAACGTTGTGAGGGTTCCTGCCTCTACCACCCTTTCAGGCAGTGAGTTCCAGATTCCAACCACCCTCTGGGTGAAAAAGTTTTTCCTCAAATCCCCTCTAAACCTCCTGCCCCTTACATTGAATCTATGCCCCCTTGTTATTGACCCCTCTACTAAGGGGAAAAGTTCCTTTCTATCTACCCTATCTATGCCCCTCAATTTTGTACACCTCAATCAGGTCCCCCCTCAGCCTTCTCTGCTCCAAGGAAAACAATCCCAGCCTGTCCAGTCTTTCTTCATAGCTGAAGCGCTCCAGCCCAGGTAACATCCTGGTAAATCTCCTCTGCACCCTCTCCAAAGCAATCACATCCTTCCTATAGTGTGGCGACCAGAACTGCACACAGTACTCCAGCTGTGGCCTTACCAGCGTTTTGTACAGCTCCATCATAACCTCCCTGCTCTTATATTCTATGCCTTGGCTAATGAAGGCAAGTATCCCATATGCCTTTTTAACCACCTTGTCCACCTGTTCTGCTGCTTTCAGGGATCTATGTACATGCACACCAAGGTCCCTCTGATCCTGTCTTTCCTAGGGTCTTACCATTCATTGTGTACTCCCTTGACTTGTTAGTCCCTCCAAAATGCATCACCTCACACTTTTCAGGGTTAAATTCCATTTGCCACTGTTCCGCCCATCTGACCAACCCATCTATATCGTCCTGTAGCCTGAGGCTTCCCTCCTCGATATTTACCACCCCACCAATTTTCGTGTCACCTGCGAACTTACTGATCATACCTTTTACATTCACATCCAAATCATTAATGTAGACCACAAACAGCAAGGGACCCAGCACCGATCCCTGCGGTACCCCACTGGACACAGGCTTCCAGTCACAAAAACAACCTTCGACCATCACCCTCTGCCTTCTGCCACTAAGCCAGTTTTGGATCCAATGTGCCAAGGCACCCTGGATCCCATGGGCTCTTACCTTCCTGACCAGTCTCCTATGCGGGACTTTATCAAAAGCCTTACTGAAATTCATGTAAACCACATCCACTGCACTACCCTCATCCACACACCTAGTCACCCCCTCGAAAAATTCAATCAAATTGGTCAGACATGATCTTCCCTTGACAAAGCCATGCTGGCTATCCCTGATTAATCCTTGCCTCTCCAAGTGGAGACTAATTCTGTCCCTCAGAATTTTTTCCAATAATTTCTCTACCACTGATGTTAGGCTCACTGGCCTGTAATTCCCTGGTTTATCCCTACTACCCTTCTTGAATAATGTTACTACGTTAGCTGTTCTCCAGTCCTCTGGCACATCCCCTGTGGCCAGAGAGGTTCTGAAAGTTTGTGTCAAAGCCCCTGCAATCTCCTCCTTTGCCTGACATAGCAGCCTGGGATACATCTCGTCCAGGCCTGGGGATTTATCCACTTTTAAGCCTGCTAAAACCGCTAGTACCTCCTCCCTCTCGATGCTAATATGTTCAAGTATATTACAGTCCCCCTGCCCGATTTCTATGTCCACATCGTCCTTCTCCATAGTGAACACAGATGAAAAAAATTCATTTAAAACCCCACCTACATCTTCTGGCTCTACATACAGCTTGCCACTTTGGTCCCTAATGGGCCCTACTCTTTCCCTAGTTATCCTCTTGCCCTTAATATACTTATAAAACACCTTAGGATTTTCCTTTAATTTGCTCGCCAGTGTTATTTCATGGCCCCTCCTCGCTCTCCTAATTTCTTTTTTAAGTATCCCCCTGCACTTTTTATACTCCTCTAGGGCTTCCTCTGTCTTTAGTCCTTTGTATCTGCCAAAAGCCCCCCTTTTTTTCCTAATCCATTCTCGTATATCCCTTGACATCCAAGGTTCCCTGGGCTTGTTAATCCTACCCTTGACCTTTACGGGAACATGTTGCCATTGTACTCTCTCAATTTCCTTTCTGAAAGACTCCCATTGCTCCGATGTGGATTTTCCTTCAAGTAGCTGATCCCAGTCCACATTGGCCATGGGCTGCCTTGGCAGAGGATTGCGCTGATGGTCCGGCTTCCTCTTCCTCCTCGCCTTCAGATTCACTCCCAGTGGCAGCTTGAGGGCCCGCCTCCTCACCTGGTGAATCAGCATCTGAAAGCAGGGAGGTACAAGAGTGGCTTTAGCGTGAGGACAGGGTGGCAGCAAGGGAGGCATGAGTGCAGCGATGTACTGATTTGGATTGAAAGTGTCAAAGGATGCTGGTGTGAGGAGCAAGTGGAAGGAGAGAGGTCAAAAAGGTAATGACCTTACCATTGCTATCTATAACGGGGTCGGCGTCTCCAGTGGAGACGGGGCCAAGCATCTGGCTTGCCACAATCCGGTGGACTCGCTGCTCCAGATCGGTCAGGGCTTGAAGGTGAGGCTGGCCCCCCCCGGTCCGTTGCTGCTGTCTCCTATTATGCGCCAGCTTGTCCTGCAAGAAAAAGGACGGGGTCTGAGTAAAGATGCAGCCATGCTCTTTGCTGAAATGCCTCCCATGGTCTATTAGCCCTTACTGTGTGCAGCCATGCTCTTTGCTGAAATGCCTCCCATTGTCGAATAGCCCTTACTGTATGCAAAGTGCTGAATGTGCGTGTGAGTTTCCTGAAAGGGCCATAGGTGTTGGAGGAGTGCTGGGCATTGGGGCTTTCAAGACCCTTTGGCCATAAAGCGAGGTTGAGATGGAGGGATGAAGAGGTTTCTGAAAAAGGCACTCACCCTGACGACCCGAGTGAGGTCGTTGAACTTCTTCCTGCATTGCACAGGGGTCCTAGGCACCATGCTGCTGGAGGTCACTCTGTGAGCCACCTCCCTCCAAGCTTTTCGGTACTCGCTGGGCAGAGGCCTCCTGCCACTCTCCGGGTACAGGAGAGATCGCCTGTGCTCCACCGCGCCAACCAGAGCCTCCAAGGCTCCCTCGCTGAAATGCTGCACTCGCTCCCTAGCCCTCTCCATGGTCCTTGGCTTCAAGATTTGGCAACAGGTCTGTCCAGGCCGAGATTCAGGACTCCGATGCGCAGGGTGTGGCTGCAAATCAAGATCGACCCTTCCCTTTAAGAGCTGGCCGGCGCCAGCGTGTCCGTGTGCAATCGCTAACTGACAGCACCTGCGCTGCGCACGCCTTCTGAGGTAGCGCCTCGCTCCTCCGGCTTAGCGCCTTAAGAGAGTCATGCAGCGCCTGATTTAGCGCTACGATCACCTCCAGTGGCGAAAGAGACCAATTTAGCAGTAGGCGGCAATAATTTGCGCCCGGCCGATAATTGCGCCCCAAATGGGGCGATAGCGAATTTCTCCCCCCGAGTTCCTTATCTGCCCTGGAACCATTAGGATCACACCGTCTGGAATCGTAACCTGCTCTCCTAAGCAAGCAGCAAGAACACCTACCCAAAGATGCCGGGATGCTCCTTTACATATGCATGTCAGGTCCCGATGACGTCATCGGGATCCAAGTGCAATTTTAAATCGGGTTGGGGCTTTCTGACAGGCCGTCCCGGAACAGAAGAAAATCAGCCCCAGAAGAGGCTGAAAAAGTTGTGTTTTTCTTTCATTTGTGGGGCCAGGAGAAGTCCTGCCCTGGACTCCCCACTCCCACTTCTCAAATGCAAAACTTTCGGGGGATGCCCCGGAACCCGATACCGCCACCTACCTTGTGTTGGCAGGTAACCTCCGGGCTGCAAGATTGTCCACCACTGCCAGCTGACCAGCTGCATGTTGCCGAAGCCCGGAAGTTAAAATAGCCTAAAGCAGTGGATGATTTTCCAACTTACTCATCACCCACTAGCCCACAGTTAAAATCGGGACCAATAATTCATCTTTCTCTTCCATAAACCAGATATAATACAATGGCCCAGATTTTGCTGGAGTGGGGCATCTCATGGCATGCACCTTTAGTTAGACTTATTCCTGCACATGTAAGTTGTACATTTTTTGCCAACAAAGTTGCTGTAAGTGTGAGCTGATAATGGTTCAGTGAGGGCAACAGGGCATCTGGGACCTTGGTGAATAACAGGACAAACAGTATCTCCTTAACTAATAAGATTAAAGGATTGAGAAATAAACAGAGGAAGGACTAAGAAGGGGGACGAATTAGTTGGTGAATTCAATGTCAAATCAGTTGGATTAAGAGAGCGAGGAAAAAGACAGAAAGGAAAAGTAAGAAAAGTATAAAAATTTAAAAAATTGACGTTAAAATCTCCAACAACAATTCAGTACCTGAGGGAATTAATGTGTAAATACAGAAACTTCATGAAAATCATGGGGAGACTAAGTGCAAGATGCCATTTATCGCGAAGCTAACGCTGCAGTGGCACACATTTGTTTGTGACGATTTGCAATTCACGGGGTAGCTCTTCCTCACCACAAGTTGTTGGCTGATTTATACATTAGTAATGGTGTGCGTCGTTCAGACACCATTATATTTTCAGCAAAATCTGGGCCAATATGGTTCATCTTTTACGTCTTGAAAGTTCCTGACATTTATATTTTGCTTTTTAATTAAAAAAATATCCTTTGTAATGATGCCTGTTGGTAAATGTCAAGAGTATTTTGCTTATTATTTTAATCCATTCCATTCAGCGAATGTGAATGTACAACGCAGTATGCACTTGAGAAAAGCATGTGAAATAAACTGCAGTACGGAATCTAATTTATTGCGGCGACATTTTGAAGTATAATTGGGTGTAATTGAAACTAGCAAAAAGCTGAACAAGACTTGACATAGTGGCCCTGATTTTAACTCCCCGTGCCTGGCATAAAATGAGGGGAATGACTTACCCCCTCCCGCTGCCTTCCAATGGGTCCAAATATTAACCTGCTCTTTGAAACAGGAAAGCAAGCCATCCACCCCAAACTGGTGCCACCAGGACCCGATCTACAATTTTAGTTTGGGGCCTGAGAGGGGGAATAGTGACGGCTTCCCCGTCAGGCCAGAATTGCCGTGAGGTGATCGTGGGCCAGAAGAGGCCCAGGCAGTTAAGTTTTTTACATTTTATATTCGGTTTCCTTGAGGAGCAGGAGTGAAGTGGTGTGTGGGGGGGGGGGGGGGTGCCGTTTAAGCAGCTGAACAAATGTTCTCACTCTTATTAAAGTCATTGATGGTGGCAGCGCAAGTAGATAAAGCCATGAAAAAGGCAAAGAGAATCCATAGTTTTGTATCCACAGAATAATGAGGAGATAATTTTGAAGTTGCAGTTGGAGTATGGTGTACAGTTTTGGCACTCCATTATAGGAAGGCTATAAAAGCAATGGCAAAGGCGCAACATAAATTCTCTCAGAGTTACATTTATGAAGACAAACTTAACAAGTTAGGGCTTTTTTCACTAGAGCCGAGAAGATTAAGGGGGAATTTAATAAAGGTTTTCAAGATACTTTTATCAAATCTCGATTTTCTTCAGCTATATGCTTCTTCTACACAGGAAGTTAGGTCAGCAATTGTCTTTCCCCAGCTCCATGTGTTTTTCTTGGTCTCTGCAGACAATACACTAACTGTGCTCGAGAGGACAGACAGAAGATCTGGTTCTGGGTTTCTAATAATACTGCTTTGAAATTGCGATTGGGACGTGTACAAGAGTCTGGTGACTTTTGCTCCCCCCTCCCTCCCATCAGCTTATGGGGAAGCAACTGGCCTCTGCTTGGCCCTTCTTCAAAACAACACAATCACGATTACAAAACCAGTGGTATGAAGATGACGGGTGCCCAGAGCAGATCTCCTAACTCTCTGACATGGTATGACAGTGTCCAATTTGCTGCGCTACAGGCCATCGATTTTAAATTGATTATACATTTTAATATTTTCAACAAAACATTTAGAGCAGACATCATTACAGAGACTGTAGGCTGTAGTTAGATTTTTGAATATTTGTCACAGTATGTAATCAAATTGGCAATTGTTATTTTAATCATTTTCTGTTATGCATAATTAATTTTAAACTTGCAATAGCCATAGTATACCATATATGTATAAAACAATGCAAAGCATCAGTCTTGTACACAGTGTATTTGATATTAATCTTAAGGTTGTATTAGCAGGAACACAAAATAATAAGCAAGTCTCTGAAATACAGTAATTAAGAAGTAGCCATGGTGGTCTGGGTTACATTTTTAATTAAAATGCATCAAGTGGTTATTGCTGTGATACATTTATTATCTGATGTTATTAGAATAAATTACAAAATTTACAACTGGATGAATTTAACCAAGTGCAAAAAAAGTAAAAACTGGAGGTGAAGCAGAACAGCATTTCTGTTTTTAATAGGTGAATTAAAAGAAATGTAGGCTTATTTTTTCAGGAATAAAAATCAGTTTTAGGGCATTGCCAATTTTTCCAAAACAAAAAAAGACCCTCCATTACATTGAAATTCAACTCCACTTATACATGCAATTCTCTGAACTGTGTTGAAGCATGTAGTGCTATTATTTTGAGCAAACAATAATCTACAACAGAGGAGTTAACGGGCTAGAAATTCATCCGAAAAATCAGGTGCTACGGTTGCCCTTTTGTCGAAAATGGTGTTCCCGCAGTGCGCGCACACTTCTGGTGTGGGCCGCGCCGGACACCATTTTGATGAGGATGGCAGAGCGGGCATTAGAAACATGCACCGGAAGTAGGTAGAGGAGGCCGAGCGTGAAAGCAATTTGACACCAGCGCTGCCATTTTCGTCCTCAACGCTGGAGCTAACACCCTGTCTCAACCTCGCACAGCTGAACATGTGTTCAGCAGCAGCAAGGACCCCACCAGCTCTATTTAAAGAGATCATCAACCACTCTCAAGGAGGAGGAGTAGGAGGAAGGGAGGAGGCAACCAGCACTTCCCATCTCCGGCCTCATTTGACTACAATTCCACAATACACAAACCCCAAATCCCCATTGTGCAAGTCACACACCTTACCATCCCTCTGTTCCGGACCATCCCAGCGTCCTCTTGGCCACAATGTTGAAATAAAAGCCACCACATAAGAAACATTCCAAACCAACTTTATACATCAATCCATCCAATATTACATAACAAAGTCAACTAATCATCTTTGTACATTCCCTTAGTGCCTGTCTTCCGTGTGCCTTTGCCTGTCCTAGTGCTCCTACGAAGTGCTACCCCAATAGCTGCAGCATGGCTATTGGACGGCTTTTGACTTTCAGTGGGGGAGACTGCAGATAGCCTTCCACGGCGGCCTTGAGCAGCTCTGAGCTTAGAAGGCCCGGCTTTAGACTGCACCACCTCGGCATAGGCATCAGCCGTCTGGGCTGGCTGGCTGACAGGCAACAGCAAGTGCTCAGGCAGAGTGGCAGTGGTGGGAGGACAAATGCTGTCATCTTGAGAGGGCAGCAGTTTCGTGCTCCATGGAGCCACTGCCACTCCCCTACGGCGGTGCCTCAGCAATTCTAGAAATCTGTTGGGAGGACAGATTGCTGGACTGCTGTGACACCCTGCAAGCCCCTTTCCACACTGGTTAACACAGCCATGATGGCAACAGTTTGAGCTTCCATGACAGCAAGCTGAGCCTGCATGAGAGCTGTCTGAGTTTGCATGACAGAAGTCTGTGCTTCCACTGCAACACTCAGACATTGGGTGGCTTGTGCTTGTGCTGCAATGGAAGCTGAGACATCGGCCATCAGACACTTCATCATGGTTGGGTCCACAAGTGCACTAATGGAGTTGCCCATCACTTCCATGCTGGAAATCAGGAGCTCCAAGCTCTGCACAAAGCCCTGTGCAAGGTTGGTGCCGGATGACGCCATGCTCCTTGACATTGCATTCAGGCTTTCTGGCAGGCCTGACATTGCACCAAGCATTTCATTGTGCATACCCATCAGCCTTCTTGTGTAGGCCGCCCCATCAAAGTCCTGATCTGAGTCCTCTGCAGCAGAATTCATGTGCGACCTTGCCCTCAGGGCAGCTGGCACCTGCGCTACCCTTTCCCCCTGCCCTGGCTGCAGGCCACTTGTGCCTGGTGTCTCACCACATGCAGATCCCGCGTCCAAACTATCCTCTAAAGTACGCAGAGTGTAAGCATCTGAGCTGGGAACGTGAAATCGGGTGATGATTCTGTGTTTTCTGCATCACTGCCTTCTTCCTCTTCCATTTGCTGCTCCTCCACCAATGCCTGGCCAGGTGGCAGTTCTTGGCCATCTGAAAGGAGAAAGGCACAAGGGTAAGGTTGTGGTGAAGGGTGGGGGGAAGCAAGAGATGCATGCGTACAGCTTGTAAATCAGGAGAGATTGTGGGATGAGTGGGAAGTGGGATGTGAGGCTGCAAGCTGTGAGCTGTGGGTGTGAGGCTGCAGCAGTGGTAAGTATCTGAGGGTGAGGTGAATCTATGAATGTGAGGTATGAGTCATGGTTGGTAGCGATTGTTGGTAGGTAAGTGATGATGCTGTGGTGCATTGAGCAGTGTGTGATGTTAGTGGTGTAGATGGTGGCATAAGGTATTTGAAGATGAATTCACTGACCTTGACCACTCGTGTGAGGTCATTAAACTTCTTCCTGCACTGCATTCAGGTCCTCGGGGCTACGCTGCTTGCATTGACAGCGATAGCTATCTGCTCCCATTTCCTTCTCAGCATGTGTCTAGAGTGCCTCCTGGCCCCCTGTGGAAACAGAACCTTTCTCCTCCTGTCCACCTCTTGAACCAAGGCTTCCAGTGCCGCATCCAAGAACCTTGGAATATGGGCCTAGAAATTGGGTTTTGGCGCAGCAACGGCTTTAGCGCCGGAAGTTAGTGCCGGAGCTAAGTCGCGCTGGTCGGGCCAAAAATTCACTACTTCTGCGCCCAAACGGCTGCCGGCGCTGCTGAAAGCTGTTAGCGCCTGAAAACTGGCGCTATGCGCTGAATTTCGGCGCTATTCCGGCGCTGCGGCGCCCGCTGTGGTGCGGCAGGTTCGGGAAGTGCAGGCCTCCTCCTTCCCTTAAGGAGGACCTGCCTGCACCCAGCCGCGGCCCGCGATAATCTTATTAAAAATGAGCCCGGCACCTCGGACAAGTGCCGGGCTTGCTTCTGTTCCGGGGGGGGGGGGAAGTCCGGGGAGGGAGCTGCGGCCAGGCGGGCGGCGGGAAAGCGGCCGGCCGCCACGGGGCCTTTAATGCGCCGGCGCAAACTTGTGCAAGGCACCTCTGCCAGAACGTTGCTTGCGGTTGCCACGGGCGAGGCGGCCGCAAGTCAATTTCCCAGTTCGGGCGGGTTACCATGGCAACCGGGACGCTGCGCACACCGATGACGTCATCGGTGCCGGCGCAGCGCTACCGGTCTACCGCGGCGGAAGGGCCCCAGGCAATTTAGGCGCCGGCGCCAATTGCAGCGCTAGGCCCTCTAGCGCCGCAAAATCGGCGCTAAGGGCACTGAATTTCTAGGCCATGCTCTCTCCCCTGTTGTGCCATCAGTAACACTTTTTCCTGCTCAGACTCTGCCAGCTACCTGGTGACAGAATGAACTATCAGGCAGCCACGTGGCATAATACACTTAGTCATGTTGATTTGATGTCAACAGTCACTGAAATATGATCATGTGCACAATGATAACTTTAAGCATTCTTACCTTCACAGTACTCATTCATGTCTTGTATCTCCCAAAGGACCTTCACGTATCTAGCAGGTGGTCTGGGTTGCTCACGCCTATGATAATGCTTCACAGGAGCTCACTCCCTCTGAGGATGAATCACACAGGACTCATGCAGACCAGGCACCAGCTCAGACACGCGCACTTTGGTGGGACTAGTTAGCAAATCTTCTTCTTCTTAGGCAGTCCCTCGGAAGCGAGGATGACTTGCTTCCACATTAAAAATGAGTTCGCAGGTGACTGATGAGTCCAATGCTGGACCTACAGTCTCTGTCACATGTTGGGCGGACGGTGGTTGAAGGGGTGGGTGGGTTGACGTGCGCTCCTTGCGCTGCCTGCGCTTGGCTTCCGCTTGCTCCCGGCAGAGACTCGAGGTGTTCGGCGCCTTCCCGGATGCTTCTCCTCCACTTTGTGCGGTCTTGGGCCAGGGATTCCCAGGTGTCGGTGGGGATGTTACACTTTTTCAAAGAGGCTTTGAGGGTGTCCTTAAAGCATTTCCTCTGCCCACCTGGGGCTCTCTTGCCGTGCTGGAGCTCCGAGTAGAGCGCTTGTTTTGGGAGTCTCATATCGGGCATGCGGACAATGTGACCCGTCCATCGGAGCTGATTGAGTGTGGTCAAAGCTTCGATGCTGGGGATGTTGGCCTGAGCAAGAACACCTATCCTGGTGCGCCTATCCTGCCAATGGATTTGCAGGATCTTGCGGAAGCAGCGTTGATGGTACCTCTCCACTGCTTTGAGGTGTCTGCTGTACATGGTCAATGTCTCTGAGGCATACAGGAGGGCGGGTATTACTGCTGCTCTGTAGACCATGAGCTTTGTGCCGGGTTTGAGGTCCTGGTTAGCAAGATAGTTGGGTTTTCACATGGTGACTCGCACTTCACAAGCGAGCAAGAGCAGATGGTGGCCTCAGGGACAATAGTGGAGAGTCTGCGTTGGACAGCACAGGACTCTCCAAGCTCTGCTCAGCTGGACGCAGATGCTGTACCCCGGGGGCCATCGATGAAAAGGATACCTCTTGAGCAGCAGCAGAGAATGTATGATGTACTGTCAGGACATAACCACTATGCTACCGTATCCAGGCTACCCATGCTGAGTGTCCTTGATTAATCCATGCCTTTCTAAATTATAATTAATACTGCCCCTCAAAATTTTTTCCAATATTTTGCCCACCACCGAGGTTAGGCTGACTGGCATGTAATTACTCGGTCTATCCCTTACTTGCTTTTTAAACAACAGTACAATAATAGCAGTTCTCCAGCACCACACCAATAGCCAAAGAGGTTTGCAAAATGATGTTCAGAGCCTCTGCCATTTCCTCCCTTGCTTCTCTTAACAGCCTGGGATACATTTCATCTGGGCCTGACAATTTATCTTTCAAAGATGCTAAACCCCTTAATATTTCTTCACTCACTATGTTTATTTCATCTAGTATTTCACGCTCCTCAACTACAATGTCTGCATCATCCCTCTCTTTTGTGAGGACAGATAGATGCAAAGTACTCATTAAGAACCATACCCACATCTTCTGCCTCAATACATAGGTTAACTTTTTGGTCTCTAATAGGCCCTACTCTAGTTATCCTCTTTCTTTTTATGTATTTATAGAACATCTTGGGTTTTCCTCGCCAATATTTTTTTCCTGCCCTCTCTGCTTTTCTAATTTCCTTTTTAATTTCACCCCTGCACTTTCTATATACTCCTCTATGTTTTCTGCAGTATTGAGCTCTCGGTATCTGAGAAAAGCGTCCCTATTTTGCTTTATCGTACCATGTATGCGCTTTGACATCCAGGGGGGCTCTAGATTTGGGAGTCTCACCCTTTTTCTTTATGGGAATATATTTGCTCTGAAACCTCACTATCTCCTCCTTGAATACCTCCCACTGCTCTGACACTGATTTACCTTCAAGTAGCTGTTTCCAGTACACTAATGCTAAATCACATCTCAGCTTAATAACATCAGCCTTTCCCCAATTGAGAACTTTTACCCCTGTTCTATTTTTGTCCTTTTCCATAACTATGCTAAATCTAACCGAATTATGATCACGACCACCAAAATGCTCTCCCATTGATACACCTTCCACCTGCCCAGCTTCATTCCCTAAAACTATGTCCAGAACTGCCCTCTCCCTTGTTGGACTTGATATGCACTAGCTAACAAAATGTTCTCCTGAATGCATTTTACGAATTTTGCACCCTCTATACCTTTTACACTGATTCTATCCCAGTTAATATTAGGGTAGTTGAAATCCCCTACTACTACTGCTCTATTGTTTTTGCACTTCTCAGAAATTTGCCTACATATTTGCTCTTCTATCTCCCTCTGACTATTTGGGGGTCTATAGTACACTCCCAGCAGTGCGATTGCCCCTTTTTTGTTTTTCAGTTCAATGCATAGGGCCTCATTTGATGATCCTTCGAACATATCATCCCTCCTCACAGCTGTAATTGTTTCTTTAACCAATATTGCACCCACCCCTTTTATATCTCTCTATCTCGTCTGCAAACCCTGCAACCAGGAATATTGAGCTGCCATTCCTGCCCTACGTTAAGCCATGTTTCAGTATGCTATCATACTTCCACCTGTCTATCTGTGCCCTCAGCTTATCTGCCTTATTCACTAGACTCCTTGCACTGAAGTATATACCATTAAACACTGCCAAACACCCTTGTTGTCTATTTCCTAGCCTTTGTTTCTTCTGCCTTCCAAACTCGCTTACTAATTTTCTGCCTTCCATTTCCAGCTTTGCTTTTCTCCTTTCTGAATCTATGCTCAGGTTCCCGCCCCCCTGCCAAGCTAGTTTAAACCCTCCCCAGCAGCACTAGCAAATCCCCTGGCGAGGATATTAGTCCTGGCCCTGTTGAGGTGCAACCCATTCAGCATGTGCAGGTCCCACCTACTCCAGAACCAGTCCCAATGCCTCAGGAAACTAAAGCCCTCCCTCCTGCACCATCCACACATTCATCTGCACTATCCTCCTATTTATGTAGTCACTAGCATGTGATGTGATGCGGGAGTAATCCGGAGATCACTACTTTTGAGGTCCTGCTTATTAATCTCTTTCCTAGCTCCCTAAAATCTGCCAGCAGGACCTCATCCCTCTTTTTACCTATGTCATTGGTACCGATATGGACCACGACCTCTGGGTGTTCACCCTTCCCCCTCAGAATGTGGCACTGTGGGCCATCAGCAGCAGCAGAATTGTATTCCACCACAATCTGTAACCTCATGCCCGGCATATCCCTCACTCTACCATTACCATCAAGCCAGGGGACCAACCCTGGTTCAATAAGGAGTGTAGAAGAGAATACCACGAGCAGCACCAGGTGTACCTAAAAATGAGGTGCCAACCTGGGGAAGCTGCAACACGCATGCTAAAAAGCGGAACCAGCATGCTATAGACAGGGCTAAGTGATCCCACAATCAACAGATCAGATCAAAGCATTGCAGTCCTGCCACATCCAGTCGTGAATGGTGGTGGAATATTAAACGACTAACGGGAGGAGGAGGCTCCATGAATATCCCCATCCTCAATGATGGTGGAGCCCAGCAAGTGAGTGCAAAAGACAAGGCTGAAGCATTTGCAACCATCTTCAGCCAGAAGTGCCAAGTGGATGATCCATATCGGACTACTCCTGAGGTCCCCGCCATCACAGAAGCCAGCCAACTTGATTCACTCCACGTGATATCAAGAAACGGCTGAATGCACTGGATACAGCAAAGGCTATGGGCCCCTACAACATCCTGGCTATCGTGCTGAAGACTTGTGCTCCAGTATTAGCCGCGCCTCTAGCCAAGCTGTTCCAGTACAGCTACAACACTGGCATCTATCCGAAAATGTGGAAAATTGCCCAGGTATGTTCTGTCCACAAAAAGCTGGACAAATCCAATCTGGCCAATTACCGCCCCATCAGTCTACTCTCAATCATCAGCAAAGTGATGGAAGGTGTCATCGACAGTGCTATCAAGCGGCACTTAATCACCAATAACCTGCTCACTGATGCCCAGTTTGGGTTCCGCCAAGACCACTCGGCTCCCGACCTCATTACAGACTTGGTCCAAACACTCAAGAAGCTCGACACCATCCAGGACAAAGCAGCCCGCTTGATTGGCACCCCATTCACCGCCTTAAACATTCATTCCCTCCACCACCGGCAGTGTGTACCATCTACAAGATGCACTGCAGCAACTCGCCAAGGCTTCTTCAGCAGCACCTCCCAAACCCGCGACCTCTTCCACCTAGAAGGACAAGGGCAGCAGGCGCATGGGAACACCACCACCTCCAAGTTCCCCTCCAAGTCACACACCATCCTGACTTAGAAGTATATCCCTACCTGACAGCACTGTGGGAGTACCTTCACCACACGGACTGCAGCGGTTCAAGAAAGCGGCTCACCGCCACCTTCTCGAGGGCAATTAAGGATGGGCAATAAATGCTGGCCTTGCCAGCGATGCCCACATCCCATAAACAAATAATTTAAAAAAATGTCCAGCAGCTGCTCAGTGACATCCTTGACCCTGGCACCAGGGAGGCAACATACCAATCTGGAGTCACGTCTGCGGCCACAGAAACACCTGTCTGTTCCCCGAACTATTGAATCCTCGATCACTATTGCTTTCCTGACCTTCCTCCTGCGCTCGAGTGAAATGCGGAAGTCAGCGTGTTGGACCCGGCTTCCCGACCCACTGTCAATTACGCTGGTTTTAACCCCCCACCCACAACCAAACCCACATGTTCCTGCAGATTAAAATTCGGCCCCAAGGGTCAAATATTTCTGAAGCAGCAGATTGGGTGCTAATTGCGAGCACAGGTTGGAATACCAGGCCTCTAATTCCATATCCCAATTTCCCAGTTGTCATTTTCCATGTAAAAAAACATGGAAATGCAGGCCTGTTGACTTATCAAGTGTCAATAAGGCACCTTTCTTAGACAGTACAGGAAAAGGTCAGTTACATTTTGGGAGTGACCTACGTAGAGGATGACTATGCATGCATGTTGAAGTGAATACTCTTACTTTGGCACTTCTGTTGCCATAGAACTTTTTCACTTATTTGTTCCCAGGTCTGCCTGACCAGGTGATTTTTTACAGAAAGATTGGGTGTCTGTTTGTAGGGGCATGTCCTCCTTTGGCACACATCCCTCATCAGCACCTCCAATGAATGCATCAGAGCTGAATTCTGGAGTGTTTCCCATGCAGCTCTAAACTGCAGCCAAGAAGTGTCTCCCTGTTAAGGCTCAGCTGCTGTCTAATAGCTGCTGGCTGCTCAATTTTTCTGCAAGCCGCCAGACTGAGGCTACACTCCCTGTACACACTTTCCATGAGACTATTCTAATAAAACAGAGGAGTGTGTGTCGGTAAATCCAGCCAGGCCACACCCACTTGTGCTTTCTCTGGACACACGTGTACCATGGGTATGTGGAGTCCCGATTTTCCCATGACTCAAAATCAATGCTCACGGGTATACATGACAAGGGTTCGTCAGTTCACAAAGAGCGAGAAGAGAGATTTGGAGAACTGCCTTTATGCAGAATTGTTAGGTGGCTAAAGAATTACGGCCCTATTTCCTACTCCAATTCATCAGCAAAGTGAGGGAAGGAGTTACTGACAATGCTATCAAGCAGCACTTAACAATAACTTTCTCACCAATACTCAGTTCCCCAGGACCACCTGGCTTCAGACCTCATTACAGCCTTTGGTCCAAACATGGGTATAAGAGTTGAATTCCAGAGGTGAGTTGAGAGGAACTGCTCTTGACATCAAGGTAGCATTTTACCGAGTGTGGCACCAAGGAGCCTGAACTGAAAACAATAAGGATCAGGGGAGAAACTCCAGTGGCAGGAGACATGCCTGGGTACATAATCGCCGTTCCTTCGTCATCGCTGAGCCAAAATTCTGAAATTCCCTACTTAACAGCATTGTGGGAGCATCTTCACCACAAAGAATGCAGTGTCACAAGAAGGCCAATCACTAGCTTTGCAGGGTAACTAAGGATGGGCAAAAAATTCCGGCCTTGCCAGTGATGCCCATATCTCGAAAATGTATCTAAAAAACCATCCGAAACAGATAAAGAGAGATCAAACAGGGTAGTGGGATTGATTTTGGATTGCTCTTGCAAGAGGCAGCACAGACACAATGGGATGCATAGTTCTGACGAAGTATGGAATTAGTTATAAAATAAAAACAGAAAATGCTGGAGATACTCAGCAGGTCAGGCAGCATCTGTGAAGAGAGAAACAGAGTTAACGTTTCAAGTCGATGACCTTTCGTCAGAACTGGAAAAATGCAGGAAATGGAACAGATTTTTAAGCAAGTGTAGTGGCTGGGAAAGGGGGGAGGGGATGAAAGAACAAAAGGGAAGGTCTGTGCTAGGATAGAAGGCAGGAGAGGTTAAGAGACATTAAAGGATATTCAAGGCAAAAGGAGATGGTAATGGGACAGGTTAAAAAACAAAAGATGGCTCTAGATGAAGTGTAAATTGCGCTGGCAGAATGAAAGACAGCTGCCATGTGGAAGAGAAAAAAGAAAACACAAACAAACAAAAAAAAACAACAAAAAGTGTGGAAAAAAATATACATGATAGGGGCCGAGGTTATGATCTGAAATTGTTGAACTCTATGTTGAGTCCAGAAGGCTGTAAAGTGCCTAATCAAAAGATGAGGTGCTGTTCCTCGAGCTTCCGCTGAGCTTCCGTGGAACAATGTAAGAGGTCTAGGATGGTGAGGTCTGAGTGGGAATGGGGCGGAGAATTAAAGTGACAGGCGACCGGAAGCTCGGGGTCCCCCTTACAAACTGAATGGAGGTGTTCTGCAAAGCGGTCACCCAATCTGCGTTTGGTCTCCCCAATGTAGAGGAGACTGCATCGTGAGCAGCGAATACAGTATACTAAATTGCAAGAAGTACAAGTAAATCGCTGTTTCACCTGGAACGGGTGTTTGGGGCCCTGGACAGTGGGAAGGGGGGGAGGTATAAGGGCATGTGTTGCGAAGGGGAAGGGGTGTTGGGGGTGGTAGAGGAGTGGACCAGGGTGTCGCAGAGGGAGCGGTCCCCTTTGGAATGCTGAAAGGGGGGGTGAGGGGAAGATGCGTTTGGTGGTGGGATCACGCTGGAGGTGGCGGAAATGGCGGAGGATGATCCATTGAATGTGGAGGCTGGTCGGGTGAAAGGTGAGGACAAGGGGAACCCTATTGTGGTTCCGGGAGGGAGGGGCAGGGGTGAGGGCAGAAGTCAACCACAGTAGAGAGGAATCCTCGGTTGAGGTAAAAGGAAGACATGTCGGAAGCACTGGTATGGAAGGTGGCATCGTCAGAGCAGATGTGGCGGAGACAGAGAAACTGGGAGAATGGAATAGAGTCCTTACAGGAAGCGGGGTGGGAGGAAGTGTAGTCCAGGTAGCTGTGGGAGTCAGTGGGCTTGTAGTGAATGTTTGTCAATAACCTATCCCCAGAGATGGAGACACAGAAGTCGAGGAAGGGAAGGGAAGTGTCAGAGATGGACCATGTGAAGGTGAGGGAAGGGTGGAAATTGGAAGCAAAGTGAATGAAATTTTCTAGTTCAGGGCGAGAGCAGGAAATGGCACCGATACAGTCATCAATGTACCGGAAAAAGAGGTGAGGGAGGGGACCTGAGTAGGACTGGAACAAAGAAGGTTCCACATATCCCACGAAAAGGCAGGCATAGCTAGGACCCATGCGGGTTCCCATAGCAACACCTTTGATTTGGAGGAAGTGAGTGGAGTAAGTAGTGGTAAGTTATATCCGGGAAGCCAGTTCAACATGATATCTTTCCACAAATTCCTACCAGATGCACAGATGGATTTAGATAGACTAATCCTGTTATTAGGTTTTACAGTTATGTGAAGCAAAGTACAATTTTAGCAGCTGGTTATTGCATAAGTCTTAGATTACTTCAAAAAGTGTTATTTTGCAGCTAAATGCAGGCAATATATTGGAAATTTTGAAGCCTTGAACGTTATAGATCATTGCGGCAAACATTACCTAACATAAACCTAAAGATTGGGGCCTTTGGTGCGCAGGGTCACAGGGATCAATTCCTGCACCTGAATGGTGACGCTCGAAGCGCCCCCAATATTGGGCCTTGAATCTTATTTCCATCGAGTCGGGAAGGGGGGGCGACCGGGTCTGGAGGGAGCAGCAGTCTACATCCAGGTCAGTTTTTAAAAAAAAATCTTACCTGTTGGTTGCAGCCTTACAGGCGGTCCCAGGCTGCATGTAGACCTGGCTTTCCTGAGTACATCTGTGCTGGCAGTGGGGGCTTCAAACAGTTCTTAAGCCCCTTATTTGCAAATATAAGGAGGCTGCACACTACTGGCTCATAATGGGCATGTGCTTCCTGCCCACAATATTGGAGGCATAGGAGGCCATTTAGTGCCTGAAAACGGTGGCTAAACGGACAAATATTCTAGGCCAACACATATGCAAAAACTAATATGAGTATCTTATTCATTTAATTTCACCTTTCCCAATGTGGTATTTTTTGAAAGCATACGATAGAGTTAATTTGTTTTGTGTAGATGCTTATGTTAGATAACATTTGGCTCAATTGTTTAACTTAGTAATGAATAAAATTGAAAAACAGTGGCAAATCATTTCACTGTACTAAGGCATTAAATTTTATTGCCATAACATATTGAAGTAATAGATGTAAATTTCTGTTATAAATGAGATTTTGGTCCATTACATTCAATAATCCCAGCAGACTGCAGCTTATTTATCTGCTCTTTGGCAAAACCATTTTCAGTTAACACAAGTTGTGTGTGTTCTCCTATTTCTGGGTCTCTTTCCAGGCTGATAGTGGCTGGGGTCCGGGACAGAAGAGGAGCTGGCCTAGGACTGACTTGTCCTTCCACATCAGTAATAAAAGATCCTCTTTCTTGATTGTGTGGATGATTGAAAGCTTCTTGGAAAGACAAAACAGGAGTGACACAAGCATCTGTCCCATCAAAGATCTTAGTCCACTGTTCTTGACTCTTTGCAGCAAATGCTTCTGTAAAAATTCTTTTCAACTCTGGCCAGTCAGACTGGCTCATCTGAGGGGGAAGTTTGGTGGAATCCAAGCCGAGACCTACAGTGACGTACAGAAAACAGCAGCTAGTCACAGGATCAATTGCACAAGGAGAAACCGTTAAATTTAGATTAGAGAATAAAAACAATACTATCATTGAATTCAGAATACTGACTTTGAAGGGTTCTTTTTAAAAAGAACAGTGATTAATACTGAGAGAATTCACTGCTCTTTGAATAATGCCATGGGGTCTGAGCAGGCATTTAGGTGTCTCAGTTTAACTTTCAAAAAACCTTGGCTGACACTTCAGTGCAGTACCGAGGGAGTGCTGCATTGTTGAGACTCCCTCAGTAGTGCACTGAAGTGTCAGCCAAGATTATGTGAGGCTTGAATCCACAACATTCTGACTCAGAGGCGAGAGCGCTATCTAGTAAGCCAAAAAGAGAAGGGTGAACCTTGCTGGACAAGCAGTGGGAAGCTCAGTGTTTTGTGCTGGTAAGTAGCACATATACACACTTGGGGTCCCTAAGCCTTGGCTCTTACCTATCTGTAACTAAGATTTGTCTGAGCTTCAGTAAATAAGATGAGTTCCTACAGGAAGAAACTTCACACTCCAAGTTGTGTAGATTGAAACTCTGCTTACGTGGATTTCTTAGTAATTTGGTTTGGATATTCTTAAGCATGGTGGCAGATTTCCCATATGTCAGCTACCCTACTGACCAAAAAATAATTATAAAAAGGTGTGTGGTTCTCAGCTTAGAAATCTTTTCAGAAGATATAGGCCTAAATTTTCATCTGTGTTTTTAGGGAATTCCCTCCCTAAATCATCACCCTATCTTTCATCCTTTAAGACCCTCCTTAAAACCGATCTCCTTGACTAACCCCTCCCAATATCTTGTTCTTTGGCTTGGTGTCAGTTTTTGTTCGATTATACTCCTGTGGAGTGTCTTTGGCTGTTTTCCTGTCTTAATGGTGCTAAATAAATGTGGATTACAGGAAGTGGCAGGGGGAGGGACACACCCCAATCTACATCGAAGGGAGCAGCCCCAGAGGGAGAGACGAGGCAATGACTCCCTGAGAAGATCCTGCAAATCCATTGGCAGAATAGGCGCACCAACGTCAATGTTCTTGCTCAGGCCAACATCTCCAGCATCGAAGCTTTGACCACACTCGATCAGCTCCGATAGACGGGTCACATTGTCCGCATGCCCGATACGAGACTCCCAGAACAAGCGTTCTACTCAGAGCTCCGACACGGCAAGAGAGCCCCAGGTGGGCAGAGGAAACACTTCAAGGACACCTCAAAGCCTCCTTGAAAAAGTGCAACATCCCCACCAACACCTGGGAATCCCTGGCCTAAACCCGCACAAAGTGCAGGAGAAGCATCCGGGAAGGCGCCGAACATCTCGAGTCTCTTCGTCGGGAGCAAGCGGAAGCCAAGCGCAAGCAGCACACGTCAACCAAAGAACCCCACCCACCCACCCCTTCAACCACTGTCTGCCCCACCTGTGACAGGGACTGTAGGTCCCGCATTGGACTCATCAGTCACCTGCGAACTCATTTTTAATGTGGAAGCAAGTCATCCTCGATTCCGAGGGACTGCCTAAGAAGTTCAGTTCCATTCGCAAAGTCTCAGAAAATGAAGCAGTCTGTGTCCACATGCAGCAAGACCTGGACCAAATCCAAGCTTGGGCTAATATGTGGCAAGTAACATTCGCGTCACACTAATGCCAGGCGATGACTATCTCCAACAAGAGAGCGTCTAACCACCTCCCCTTGACATTCAATGGCATTGCCACCGTTGAATTCCCCACCATCAACATCCTGGGGGCTAACATTAACCAGAAACTTAACTGGACATAAATACTGTGGCTACAAGAGCAGGTCAGAGGCTAGGTATTCTGTGGCGAGTGACTCACCTCCTGACACCCCAAAACCTTTCCACCACCTGCAAGTCACAGGTCAGGAGTGTGATGGAATAATCTCCATTTGCCTGGATGGGTACAGCTCCAAAAACACCCAAGATGCTCAGCCCTATCCAGGACAATTAGGGATGGGCAATAAATGCTGGCCTTGCCAGCGACGCCCACTTCCCGTGAATGAATTAAAAAAAAACTCCAGTAGGCTTGCACTGCTTTGGCTTCACACTGACTTTAATATAACTGCAGCCTAATAGTCCAACATGGATTAGATTTGTCACTACAGATTCAACCTGGAATTAGTGTTCAACAGTGGAAGACTTCACCATCTAACTAATCACAACTAAGTATTGAGATCTTCCCTGCTAATGAAGTCAGACACATTCCATTTCTACAAAATACACAGGACTGTTTGAGAATAATGCCAGTGCTCCAAGAACTAGTGTCAGTTGCGAGATCATGTGGTTATCTGCTGAGATGGTGTTCAGCCAAGCACATTACTGCAGGGCGAATTTCATGAAAATAACAATACCAACTGCATTGTTAATAACATTTTCTTCCAAATTCATGCAAAGCCAGCTTGGTCCCACAGTAAATAACAGAAATTCTGAAGAGTAAAATGGTTCTATAAAATCCAAAATCTATCAAGCTTTAAGTAATAAGTGTAGGTTAGTAATATTAACTCTGTAATGCATCTGCTGTAGTTAATGATTTAGTTGCTGAGTATTTTCTCAGGATCAAGATCAAAAACAAAAGGCTGGACTTTAACTTCGCGACACACTGGGAGCGGGGGTCCGGTATCGCACAGGAAACCCGAAATTAAGTGCAGCTTGTCGGTCGGTGGCTTTTTAACCCAGCCACCTCATTATCATTAAATTTCCAGGTTTCCCAACCATGAGAGGCCATGATGACGACCCGCATGAAGGAATTTCAACTTTAGTTTTTAAAGGGACACTCCAAATATGCAATTTCATGGAGTTTGGTGCACAACTGAAGTAATTGGCAGAACAGAGTCCAGACATTCAAAGGCTGTGCCTCATTTTAGTGGCGACTCCCTGGATGTTTTGCTGGGGGCTGCAAGGGCCCGCAGGGAGATATTCTTTCCTACTGACGGGAGGAAGAAGCCTGCAGGTGAAACAAGCCTGCAGGTGAAACAAAGAAGGCGTGGCTGGAGGTTGACAATGAGGTCAGCAGCAGGGACCCGGTGCCACGCTCGTGGATTCAATGACGAAAGTGGTTTAATGATCTAAGCAGGGCAGGAAAGGCGAGTAGAGTGGCACATTCACTTACATCATGCTGTGCGCATCACCCCAACCCCCTCACTCTTCCTGCTCAAGCCTACTCCACCACATCACTCCTCACACCAACTTACCTTGCAGGTGCACCTAGCCTTCTCTGTCTATGCACTTCCTTACATCCCCATCTGTCCATCCACAACTGACACTCACCCTCATCCTTAGCAATGTCACGTCCCTCCCTCACAGTCACCTTCAACAAATGCTCTCCATCCATCGGGTGAACACATCCCATTACTCTCATTCATAGGTCTCTTCTTTCCCTCCTTGCGGAAGAAGAGAGCACAGAACACAAGGGAGTGACAGAGAACCGGAGGATTCAATGCCGAAAGCATTCCAGCCATCTTGCAACTAATAGCTACAGAGGAAGAGGCGCTGAACATCAGTGGAGTCTCGGCTTGCCTGGCTGTCGGAGATGGGGGCCTGCCAGCTACCTGGTGACACAATTAAATATCCGGCAGCCACATGGCATACAAAACTTAATCATGTGGACTTGACGTCAGCAGCCACTGAAATACGATCATGTGCATAATGATAACTTCAAGCATTCTTACCTTCACAGTACTCACTCATTCATGTCTTTTACCTCCCACAGGACCTTCACGCGTCCAGCAGTATTTGGTCCAGGTCGCCCATGACTACGACAACTCCTCAGAGGAGCTCACTGTCTGAGGGTGCACCATCACAGGACTCATGCCAACCCCACGCACCAGCTCAGATACTTGCACTTCGGTGGGACCAGTAAGGCAGATAGTTGGGTTTTCACCTGGTGACTCCCACATCACAAGTGAGCAAGAGCAGATAGTGGAGATGGACAACAATGGAGAATCTGGGTCGGAGGCCGCAGGACGCTCCAAGATCTGCTCAGCTAGACCCTGGGGGCCGTCGACGAACAGGATACTTATGCAGCAGCAGCAATGAATATGCGATGTACTGGCAGGTGTTCCAGCTGCACTGTGCACGCTGACACAGAGATTGGAGTCAGTCTGTCTCAAGCATGAGTGGCATGATGTTGCAGGCCTTTGCGATGATGTCTTTGTCCATGGAAAGAGTGGCCACCTGCTTGGAGCATCAAATGTGCCAATCAAACAATTACATGGAGGTCTTCACCAATGGCTTGAACACTATGAATGCCACCTTAAATAGGGTGAATGATAACCTAGCCTTGGCTGTTCATTTCCCCACTGATCTGCAGGAAAGTTTTCTCCAGGGGACATGGAAGTGGGGACTCAGCTCAAAGCGTTCCAACTTCGTAGCCGTGACCCCCACCCCATAGTCAGTACCCCATATGCTGCCTCGTGTCCCGATGGCCGAGTCTGCCCCTCCGCAGGTGCAGATGGAGCAGTCTTTGGCGGGGCCCTCATGGGCTCCAAAACCCAGAGGACGTTGGCCAAGAGCATCTCAGCATCAGAGCAGGGATCTGAGCAGCCTGCCTCTAACTCTGCTGAAGCCACAGGGGTTGCACCATGTAGAAGTGCTAGAAAGAGGAAGAGTCAAGATTTGTAGTCGTACAAGGATATGCACGTGTGTGTTAAACAATGTTAGAGTGGCAAGTTTCGGTTTTATTTTTGAGCCACATAAATATTATTTCTTTCCACCACTTTCCCATCCTGCTTATTTTTGGTTGCTGCCTGACAAGTGGCCTTTTCACTTGTGATGAATGGTAAGACATGAATTGACACCGAGCAATGGGGCCTGTGAAAGGGATGCTTGGTTGTTTGCAGGACTGGTATTTGTTAATTGTCATGTGGGGGGGGGGGGGGGGGGAGTGGCTCTTGCATGTGGTTGTCAGATGGGTGGACTAGTGGAACCTGTGAACCTTGCACTAATGAGGGCATTCCAAGCAGCAATGAGCTCAGCTGCTGGTGCATTGGCCGCATCACATTCCGTATCCTCCTTCTCCATCTCCTCTGAATCGTCTAAAGAGGCTCTGTGCTTTGTTCCTCCTGCAGGTCCAAACCTTGCTGCAGTGCAATGTTGTGCAGAGCGCAGCACACCACGACCATTCTAGAGGCCCTGGATGGTGCCTACTCAAGGGCGCCCCCAGATCTATCCAAGCACCTGAAGCGCATCCTCAGCATTCCGATGGCTTGCTCAATGACACATCTAGTTTTCATATGGCTTTCATTGTATCTCGCCTGGGTCTCATTGGTTGGGATCCTTTCGGCTGTCATCAGCCACGCTTTAACTGCGTATTCCTTGTCGCCGAGCAGCCAGCCGGTAACTCTGCTTAGAGGTGCGAAGAGATCAGGGAGGGTGGACTGCCACAGGACAAAAGCATCATGGCAGCTGCCAAGAAATCTTGTGCACACCTGCATAAACACCAGCTACACATTGATGGAGTGGAAGCCCTTGCGGTTGATGAATACTCCTGGGTGATCTGGGTAATTGCTACATGCGTGCAGATGATGACACCCTTCACTTGTAGGAAGCCAGCCTGAGCCGCAAACTCGAGCACCCGCTCATTTTGACTGGCGCCATCGCAGGAAAAGTGTACATAATTGCCGGCCCTGGCAAACAAGACATCAGTCATCCTTCTTATGCATTTGTGGGCCGCCAACTGCAAGATCCTGCAAATGTCTCCGGCAGAGCCCTGGAAGGATCTAGAGGCAAAGTAGTGAGGGCAGTGGTGACTTTGACAGCCACTGGTAAAGTGTAGCCACCAGGTCCACTTGGCAGTAAGGTCTTGTTCCAGCAGGCTGCAAATGTCTTACCACCTGAGCCACTGGTGTTCCGACATGTCTAGGAAGCTTACCCTCTGCCTGTAGTTGCTGTGTGTTGGATATGGCCTTCTGTGAGCTGCATCTCTCTGCTGATCCTCTCTCTCCTGCGGAGCTGCAGGTCTGTGAGCAGCAGGCTGTTGCTGCTCCTGATCTTGGTCCTCCATCTGAGGTCCAAAGTAACACAGCATAAGCGGCACCCATGCTGACCTGATAGATCAGAGCTTCAAGTGCAGGTCAGACGTACAAACCGCCAAAGTGTAGCTGACACCTCCAAAGTTGTAAAAGTAAAAGTACTGTGAACAAAGCCTTTCACACAAGCAGGCAAGAAACCAGCTATGAGGTGGCAGTACTTATTAGCACATTTCCCTGTCGTGTCTTCAGCACCCTCAATTGCCACTGTGTTCTTGCCCTGCTTTCACTGGCGAGTTCCAAGAAGCCTAGGAAACCCGTGGACCCAGTGTTAAATTGCAAAAGCCATGTTAATATTGCTGTAATTGAGCAATTAACATATTGAAATTGACAATCCACCTCTCCCGAGGGGGTTAAATGCAGAAGTTGGCGGGTTGGAACTAGCTTCCCAACGCACTCACATTTCCAGGACTTAACCCAACTCATACCACAATAATTGCTACTCTTTATGATGCAACTTTTGATCTCACATCTAAATAAGATAACTTCAGGACATCTCTGCACCTTCCATTGCCATAGCATAGCAATTAAATAAGTTTATCCACTCTCGATGTGAATCACTGAAATTAGGCGAGATAAAATTTCTAACATGAATTTTAATAGTTTCACCACAAAGAGCAAGTTAAACTTTGATTGTGGATCAATTGCATCTCACGTGGTTAAATGACAAAGCTGTCTTTGGGCCATATCCTAAATTGTTTCACAAAATTGTGCAAAAGTCTACTTGTCAGGAGATAGTACCATGCACACCTTCTCCGAAAGCCCATTATCAAGCACACGGTAAGTAAATTATTTAAGCGTACTTTTTATTGTGACTGGCAAGCCAGGGAGCAGGCTTCTGGCAAACACTGAGGCTTATTCATTCAAACAATAGCTGCTTCCTAAGGTGGCTTGCACAGCGCTTATAAGGCACCTGACTAGAATAATCCTCACATTAAAATTACATTTCTTGCACTCTGCCACCCCATAGGTCCAGCTTGGAACAGAGTGTAAACCTTACAAATCCAAGGGGAGGACCCACTATCCGTGGTTAACTAAAAAAGCTAAAGATAGTATCAAACTTAAAGAAAAAGCACATAATTGCGCAAAGATGGGTGGCAGGTCAGAAGATTGGACAGAATATAAAAAACAGCAAAGAATGACTAAAAGATTATTAAGGAGAGAAAAATTAGAGTACGAGAGAAAGCTGGCTAGAAATATAACAGATAGTAAAAGTTTCTATAGATATTTAAAAAAGAAAAGTTAACTTAGTGAGCGTTGGTCCTATAAAAAGCAAGTCTGGGAAATTAATAATGGAAAATAAGGAAATGGCAGTTGAATTGAACAGGTATTTTGTATTGATCTTCACTATAGAGGATACAAGTAACATCCCAGAAATAGCTGTAAATCAGGAAATGGAAGGGAGGGAGGAACTCAAGAAAATTGCAATCACCAGGGAAGTGGTACTGAACAAATTGTTGAAGCTGCGGGCCGACAAGTCCCCGGGTCCTGATGGACTTCATCCTAAGGTCCTAAAAGAAGTGGCTAGTGAGATAGTTGATGCGTTGGTTTTAATTTTCCAATTCCCTAGATTCGGGGAAGGCTCTATTAGATTGGAAAATAGCGAATATTAACTCCTTTATTCAAAAAGGGAGGGAGACAGAAAGCAGGAAACTACAGGCCAGTTAGCTTAACATCTGTCATAGGGAAGATGTTAGAAGCTATTATTAAAGACATTATAGCAGGGTATTTAGAAAATTCCAAGGTAATCAGGCAGAGGCAACATGGTTTTGTGAAAGGGAAATCCTGTTTAACCAATTTATTGGAGTTCTTTGAGGAAGTAACATGTTCTGTGGATAAAGGGGAACCGGTGGATGTACTGTACTTAGATTTCCAGAAGGCATTTGATAAGGTGCCACATCAAAGGTTATTGCAGAAAATAAAAGCTCATGGTGTAGGGGGTAACATATTGGAATGGATAGAAGATTGGCTAGCTAACAGGAAACAGAGAGTAGGCATAAATGGGTCATTTTCTGGTTGGCAAGGGATCAGTGCTGGGGCTTCAACTTTTTACAATGTATATAAATGACTTGGATGAAGGGACCGAAGGTATGGTTATTAAATTTGCTGATGACACAAAGATAGGTAGGAAAGTAAATTGTGAAGGGGACATAAGGAGACTACAAAGGGATGTAGATAGGTTAAGTGAGTAGGCAAAGATCTGGCAAATGGAGTATAATGTGGGAAAATGTGAAATTGTCCATTTTGGCAGGAAGAATAAAAAAGCATATTATCTAAATGGTGAGAGATTGCAGAGCTCTGAGATGCAGAGGGATCTGGGTGTCCTAGTGCATGAATTGCAAAAGGTTATGCAGGTACAGCAAGTAATTAGGAATTACTGTAGAATGTTATCGTTTATTGCGAGGGGAATTGAATACAAAAGTAGGGAGGTTATGCTTCAGTTATACAGGGCATTGCTGAGACCACATCTGGAGTACTGTGTACAGTATTGGTCGTGGACAGTATGTTTCCTCTTGTGGGAGAATCTAGAACTAGGGGTCACTGTTTAAAAATAAGGGGTTGCCCATTTAAGATAGAGATGAGGAGATTTTTTTTCTCAGAGGGTCGTGAGTCTTTGGAACTCTCTTTCTCAGAGGGCGGTAGAAGCAGAGTCTTTGAATATTTTTAAGGCAGAGGTAGATAGATTCTTGATAAGCAAGGGGGTGAAAGGTTATCGAGGGTAGGCGGGAATGTGGAATAATCAGATCTGCCATGATCTTATTGAATGGCGGAGCAGGCCCCACTATTTAAAAAAGGTGGTAGAGAAAAAAATGGGGAATTATAGACCGGTAAGCCTGACATCGGTAGTGGGGAAAATGCTAGAGTCCATTATAAAAGATGTAATAGCAGAGCACTTGGAAAAGAGTGACAGGATCGGACAAAGTCAACATGGATTTACAAAAGGTAAATCACGCTTGACTAATCTACTGGAATTTTTTGAGGATGTAACTGGTAGAATAGATAAGGGAGAACCAGTGGATGTGGTGTATTTCGACTTTCAGAAGGCTTTCGATAAGGTCCCGCATAAGAGATTGGCATGCAAAGTTAAAGCACATGGGATTGGGGGTAAGGTACTGACTTGGATAGAAAACTGGTTGGCAGACAGGAAGCAAAGAGTTGGAATAAACGGGTCTTTTTCCGAGTGGAAGGCAGTGACTAGTGGGGTACTGCAGGGATCGGTGCGAGAACCCCAGTTATTCACAATATATATTAATGATCTAGACGAGGGAACTAGATGTAATATCTCCAAGTTTGCAGACGACACAAAGCTGGGTGGGCGTGTGTGCTGTGAGGAGGATGCCGAGAAACTCCAGTATGATTTGGACAGGTTGGGTGATTGGGCAGATGCAGTATAATGTGAATAAATGCGAGGTTATAAACTTTGGTGGCAAAAACAGGAAGGCAGATTATTATCTGAACGGCAATAGATTGGGAAAAGGGGAAGTGCAACGAGACCTGGGTGTCCTTGTGCACCAGTCGCTGAAGGTAAGCATGCAGGTGCAGCAGGCTGTTAAAAAGACAAATTGTATGCTGGCCTTCATAGCGAGAGGGTTTGAGTACAAGAGCAAGGATGTCTTGCTGCAGTTGTACAGGGCCTTGGTGAGACCACACCTTGAGTATTGTGTGCAGTTTTGGTCGCCTTATCTGAGGAAGGATGTTCTTGCCATGGAGGGAGTGCAGCGAAGATTCACCAGACTGATACCTGGGATGGCAGGAATGACATATGAAGAGAGATTGGGTCGATTAGGCTTATATTCGCTAGAGTTTAGAAGAATGAGAGGGGATCTCATTGAAACTTATAAAATTCTAACAGGACTAGACAGACTAGATGCAGGAAGGCTGTTCCCGATGGCGGGGGAGTCCAGAACCAGGGGTCACAGTCTAAGGATAAGGGGTAAGCCATTTAGGACTGAGATGAGGAGGAATTTCTTCACCCAGAGAGTGGTGAACCTGTGGAATTCTCTACCACAGAAGGCAGTTGAGGTCAATTCATTAAATATATTCAAGGACAGGGTACTGAATTTGGATGATCAGCCATGATCTCATTAAATGGCGGAACAGGCTCGAGGGGCTGAATGGCCTACTCCTGCTCCTATCTTCTATGTTTCTATGTGGGTCTGCGGGGGTGAGAGGGATTGAAAAGTCCGCTGTGGAGGTGAGTGATAGGTGCACGTGTGGAGAGGTAAGTATGAGAGGTGAGTGTAAAGTGTTAGAAAAAGTTTATTTACCTTTGCTTCTTCCTGCAGGCTTCAACCCTTGGGGATCCGGAGGTGCCTCATCTCAACGGCAGAGATGACCGAATGGCTGCCGCTTTCTCAGATGCAGCAGCCATCTGATTTCTGCTCAGGAAAGAGGTTTGCTGAGCCTTCAGTACAAGGGCTCACCTTAGAACAGAGATTGTCAGTGTTTGACAACTTCTCAAAGCTGTCAAATGCTGACAATTCATCTGTCAAAAAACAAACCCATCCCGCACCCATGCCAGTTTCAAAGGAGGCGGGTACCTGACCCGCACTGGGACCCGCCTCCCCGAGGTGGGAAGGGGATTAGTGCCAATGAATTGCTGGCCGCCTGCCTCCGCTGCTGTCCCTGGCCTCCTGAGCACCCTCCCCCGGCAGGGTGCCGGCTGCACTCCGATCCCGGTGGCCCACATGGGCCCCGGGTCATGCTGCGCAAGGCCCCTCCCCTTTAAGAAGGGGAGGAAGGCCTGCAATACCGCGGCGAAACACGCTGCGGTACACAGTACCGCGATATTCCCTCGCAGCGCCCCAAGAGGGAGGTGGGGTGCTTCCAGTAGCACCCTGCTTCCCTCCTGGGGCTCTACCACTCAATTTCGGCCGCGGGGGCGCTAATTTGTTCAGGGTGCTAAAAGTAGCACCCAGCGAAGTTACCGCCCCAAAGGGGGCGCAACTCGATTTTACCCCCTAATTATTCAGTAAGGAAAATATCAAGTTGGAAGGCAGGACTGTTTACATGCATTGAATAAATCAACTTTCAGTGCATGTTCACGGTGAAGCATAAATACATTTACTTGGCATACTTTGTTATCATCCTGAAGTTGGCTGGTAGAAATGGGACCACTCAGAAGCGGTAGGTGTGTGAGTTATGGCAAAAGTAGTGAATGTGGACTTTAATGGAATAAAAGCTAGGAATGATTGACGATGATAACTTTCACTATTTAACACCCATTGAAATTCTTGTCCACTTGCACCTGTAAATAGTTGATTTCTGTGGTGAGGTGGCCCCAGTGTAAAGCAACAGAAGAACCAAGGCACAAGCCAGCCCAAGTAGAAAGTGAGAAATAAGATACTGAAAAGAAAAGCAAAGGAACAAGGGACAATTTTGAGGAAGAGGAAAAATGCTTATGTACATGAGAATGGTATTGTTTTCAAGAGCAATGTCTCCAAAACTTCAATGGCAGATGCATGGCTTTCAAGAAAGTTTTGATCTGTAAGGTGTTTAACAGCAAGTGGAAGAAATTTGTCCTCTGATCATTGAGCATTTGGTTACTTCTGTGAGATCCAGCTGATATTTGTAGGAGCTTGGACACCTGACTCTAAATCTAAAGCCAGGGTTTATGTGAGGCCATGGGAGAGCCACAGCAGACTTTCACATTCCTGTATCAGTACTTTGAAAAACAGCAACTCCTTGTGTCTGTTTTATTGAAGAGTAATCCTACTAGATAGCTGGATGCTGGGATGCTTGTATGGGACCTAAAGCCAGTCTTTTGGAATGGATCAATCACGGTTCTTGAAAGGTTAGTTTTGTCTTTTTAACACCTCCCTAGTTCCAGTAGCAGTCATCAGATGTCTGTCTGATCTTTTTATTTGTTCCGGGATGTGGGCATCGCTGGCAAGGCCAGCATTTATTGCCCATCCCTAATTGCCATCGAGAAAGTGGTGGTGAGCCGCCTTCTTGAACCGCTGTAGTCCGTGTGGTGAAGGTACTCCCACAGTGCTGTTAGGGAGGGAGTTCCAGGATTTTGACCCAGCAACGATGAAGGAACGGCGATATATTTCCAAGTCAGGATGGTGTGAGCTTCTTGAGTGTTGTTGGAGCTTCACTTATCCAGATAAGTGGAGTGCATGCCATCACACTCCTGACTTGTGCCTTGTACAGGAAACTCTTTGATATCCGGCACCAACAGGACCGGTGTGTTGTTGTGTCCAATTCTGGGCACCGCAATTTAGGAAGGGTGTGAAGGCCTTAGAGAGTGTGCAGAAAAGATTTACAAGAATGGTTTCAGGGGTGAGGGACTTCAGTTACGTGGATAGACTAGAGAAGCTGGGGTTGTGCTCCTTAGAGCAGAGAAGGTTGAGAGGAGATTTGATAGAGGTGTGCAAAATCATGAGGGGTCTGGACAGAGTAGAGAGAGAGAAACTGTTCCCACTGGCAGAAGGGCCGAGAACCAGAAGATACAGGTTTAAGGTGAATGGCAAAAGAGCCAATGAATCATAGAATCATAGAAAGTTACAGCACGGAAGGAGGCCATTTCGGCCCATCATGTCTGCGCCAGCAAAACAAAGAGCTATCCAGCCTAATCCGACTTCCCAGCTCTTGGTCCATAGCCCTGCATGTTAGAGCATCCCAAGTGCACATCCAAGTACTTTTTAAATGTGGTTAGGGTTTCTGCCTCTACCACCCTTTAAGGCAGTCAGTTCCAGACCCCCACAATCCTCTGGGTGAAGAAATTTCCCCTCAAATCCCCTCTAAACCTTCCCCCAATTACTTTAAATCTGTGCCCCCTGGTTTTTGGCCCCTTTGCTAAGGGAAATAGGTCCTTTCTATCCACTTTATCTATGCCCCTCATAATTTTATACACCTCAATAAGGTCTCCCCTCAGCCTCCTCTGTTCCAAGGAAAACAGACCCAGTCTTTCCTCATAGCTAAGATTCTCTACTCCTGGCAACATCCTTGTAAATCTCCTCTGTACCCTCTCTAGTGCAATCGCATCTTTCCTGTAATGTGGTGACCAGAATTGCACACAGTACTCTAGCTGAGGCCTAACTAGTGTTTTATACAGTTGAAGTATAACCCACCTGCTCTTGTATTCTATGCCACGGCTAATAAAGGCAAGCATTCCGTATGCCTTCTTAACCAACTTATCTGCTGGGCCTGCTACCTTCAGGGATCTGTGGACATGCACTCCAAGGTCCCTTTGTTCCTCTACACTACTCAGTGTCCTACCATTTAATGGGGCAGAAATTCGGATCGGGGGCTTGCCGCGCGTGCAAGCCCCCGATCTGCACTTACCCGACGCGCCTGCCGTTCACCTCCAGGGACGCCTGGAATTCCTTTTTGAAAGAGAAGAATCCCGGGCAGCGTCTGACGTCACGCCGCCCAGGAGTGCAGCCAGCGCGAAGCCTGGAGCGCACTGTGCAACTGAGACACGCCCCTTGAGGTCTCAGTTTAATAGGACACGCCCCCAATGTTTCTCACAAGCTGCAAAGCATTTTTACATGCAGAGCAGCATTTCAAATAGGTTTTTGGTATTTTAATGAAGCTTTTGGTAACTTTTATAAACTTTTAAAAACGTTTACATTATTTTGAAGAATCTGAAGTAGTTTTAAACAGAATTAAAGCAATTTAAAGACTTTTAAAAGCCCTGAAAGAATTTTTTTCATTCCATTTATTTATTTAGCAACGTCGTCGTCATACGTGTCTTCACACTGTTCCCTTTGGGGAACTGTATGAAGTGGTGGAAGGATTTATGGCCGTGATTAACGCTCCTTCCGTGACCGTAACCATCTTTGTACCAGCCATTAGGGTGGTTAGTCCTATGGCGGGAGGGTTTTACGGGCTCCCACAAGCTATACGAGGAGGGGGGGCCACCCACACCCACGGACGCAAATATCCCACTGGATGTCAACCCAGAATTTAGAGCCGGAGCTCCGACTCCACTTGCCAGGACTGTCTGGAGCGGGGTTCGAAACCCTACCCCGTCTGGCCAAGCGGCGGGGATCCTACCGCTACGCCAAAGGCCCACTCCGATTAGCAACGTGAAATGGCTGGAATGAGCACAATTCACGGCATTAAAAGAACTCACAATTGAACTGATGATGACCTCAGCAATCTCCTCAACGAGGTGGAGGCGCAGCGCCTGCTCATCATTGGTAATGAGAAGTCCAAGGCGCCGCAAAAGGGACAGATGATAGCTTGGTCTTTCAAGTGGCAGCATAGGGCTCCAGTCACGGGGAGGGAAAAGGCGCAGGAAACGTATGGGTGTCACCTTTTGCGCGGAGTGGGCCTTTCGCGTAGCGGTAAGCATCCCTGCCGCTGGGCCAGAAGGAGTAGGGTTTCGAACCCCGCTCCAGACAGTCCCGGCAAGTGGAGTCAGAGCTCCAACTATAAATTCTGGGTGGACATCCAGCGGGATACTTGCGTCCGCGGGTGTGGGTGGTCCCCCCACCTCAGATGGGTTGTGGGAGCCCGTAAAACCCTCACGCCATAGGACTAACCACCCTAATGGCTGGTATGAAGATGGTTATGGTCACAGAAGGAGCGTTAACGTGGCCAGAAATCCTTCCACCACTTCATACAGTTCCCGAAAGGGAACAGTGTGAGGATACGTACGACGATGACCTCTTTCGCAATGCACCTCCTTGGACCCTCAGTCGCAGATGCGAGGGGGCAAATCGTGCAATTGTTAAATTTTTCATTTTATTGACATGTAAAATGTTGGCCCAGTAATTCCGTTCCAAACGCGTGAGTACGGTCGGGGTACTCACGTGTCTGGCCGGAGGAAATGCCGGATTTCAGCATGCACAGCGCATGCGGGGAAAACCGGCATTTCCTGTCCTCTGAACGAAGGGGTTCAGAGGCAGAACGCGTGCGACTGCACAGGCAGCGCGTGCGCAGTAAAATTCGCCGGTTTCATTCATGCTTTCAGTGAGGTTAAGTCCTTGCAACTTACACATGAAAAAAGCATGAGTACAGTTGCTCCAGAGGCTGCGGAGGAAGATACATTTTATCGTGGAGCTTCTGAAAGGCAATATTTTTGCTTGGGAAAGGGAGGAAAGTTATTTTAAGAAATGCTGAGGTAAGTTTTAAAGTTTATTTTTGTTTTTTAAAACGGGTTTTCAGTACTGTAGGTAGAAGGAGCAATTGTGGCTATGTGAATTGAATTTGCTGTGTTTATTAAATGTGAAAATGACTCCAACATTTTTAAGAAAGAAACTTTTCATCAGTAATATATTCTTTTAAGTAATTATGTATGTATGTCCGTATATATTCCTTTACGTATATGTATGTATGTATATATTCCTTTACTTATGTGTATGAATGTATGTATTTAATTATGATTTTCCAATAAGTTACTTTCTCTGAAAGTCATAATTAAATACATACATTCATACACATAAGTAAAGGAATATATACATACATACATATACGTAAAGGAATATATACGGACATACATACATAATTACTTAAAAGAATATATTACTGATGAAAAGTTTCTTTCTTAAAAATGTTGGAAATGTTACATTACTCATTTTAGAAGTCATTTTCACATTTAATAAACACAGCAAATTCAATTCACACAGCCACAATTGCTCCTTCTACCTACAGTACTGAAAACCCGTTTAAAAAAAAAAATAATTAAACTTTAAAACTTACCTCAGCATTTCTTAAAATAACTTTCCTCCCTTTCCCAAACAAAAATATTGCCTTTCAGAAGCTCCACGATAAAATATATCTTCCTCCGCAGCCTCTGGAGCAACTTTACACATGCTTATTTCATGTGTAAGTTGTAAGGACTTAACCTCACTGAATCCATGAATGAAATCGACGAAGTTCACTGCGCACGCGCTGCCTGTGCAGTCGCACGCGCTGTGCCTCTGAACCCCTTCGTTCAGAGGACAGGAAATGCCGGTTTTCCCCGCATGCGCTGTGCATGCTGAAAACCGGCATTTCCTCCGGCCAGACGCGTGAGTACCCCGACCGTACTCATGCGTTTGGAACGGAATTACTGGGCCAATGTGTATTCCCTTTCCTTGTTAGCCCTCCCCAAATGCATTACCTCACACTTCTCCGGATTGAATTCCATTTGCCACTGTTCTGCCCACCTGACCAATTTAGTGATATCTTCCTGCAGTCTACAGCTTCCTTCTTCAGTATCAACCACACATCTGATTTTAGTATCATCTGCAAACTTCTTAATCATACCCCCTATATTCAAGTCAAGATCGTTGATATATACCACAAAAAGCAAGGGACCTAGTACTGAGCCCTGCGGAACCCCACTGGAAACAGCCTTCCAGTCACAAAAACATCCATCAACCATTACCCTCTGCTTCCTGTCTCCGAGCCAGTTTTGAATCCAACTTGACACTTTGCCCAGAATCCCATGGGCTTTTAATTTCGTGACCAGTCTGCCATGTGGAACCTTATCAAAAGCCTTGCCAAAGTCCATATACACTACATCAAATGCACTACCCTCATCTACCCTCCTTGTTACCTCCTCAAAAAATTCAATCAAGTTTGTCAGACACGACCTTCCCTTAACAAAGGCGACATGACAAAAAGAAATTTACTCAGCAAGTGGTTAGGATCTGGAAAGCACTGCCTGAAAGGGTGGTGGAGGCAATCTCAATTGTGGCTTTCAAAAGGGAGTTGGATAAGTACCTAAGAGGAAAATATCTGCAGGACTACGAGGTAAGGGCGGGAGAGCGGGACTAGCTGAAGTGCTCTTGCAGGGAGCCGGCACAAGCTCAATGGGCCGAATTGCCTCCTTCTGTGCTGTAACCATTCTTTGATTCTATGATCACCAAAGCGTTTTATGAAATAATGATGCAGCAGTGCCTGCTGCCGTCGACTATGTTAAAGTACTCTCAAATTACACAACTAATTGTACTAAGGGGATTGATTTTTTGTAAACCACAAGTTCCAAAATTATATTCATATTAATGGGTACACTTGAAACTTGTGTTTTGAAATACGATAATGTAATTCAGATTACATATCTGAAATATTGAACTTTGCCATTTGAGAATTAATGTCAAATTTATTAAGGTCCTTAAATCTTCATTATAAGAGAACTGATTAGTTATCAAAGGCATCATGCATTTTGATGAGAAAAATTCAGAACATTGGCATTATTGTTAACTGTTTCCTTTATTTGAGTTACAGAAAGTTTAGAGGAATGAGAGGTGAGCTTATTGAAACATATAAGATTCTGAGGGGGCTTGATAGGGTAGATGCTGAGAGGATGTTTCCCCTCGTGGGGGAATCTAGAACTAGGGGGCACAGATTCAGGATAAGGGGTCACCCATTTAAAACGGAGACGAGGAGGAATTTCTTCTCTCAGAGGGTCGTGAATCCTTGGAATTCTCTACCCCAGAGAGCTGTGGAGGCGGAGTCATTGAATATATTCAAGGCGGAGATAGACGTATATTTGAGTTACAGGGGAGTCAAAGGTTATGGGGAGCGGACAGGAAAGTGGCATTGTGGCCAAGATCAGATCAGCCATGATCTTATTGAATGGCGGGGCAGGCCCAAGGGGCCGAATGGACTACCCCTGCTCCTATTTCTTATGTTCTTATGTAAAAAAAACACGGAAGTCTTATAACCTTTTAATAAACAACTAGGGAGACTCGCAGTTACCATACCTTCCCTAGTACAATTTTGAGCAATTTTCCGACAGTATCAGCATCAAGTACTCCCAGGTTATGCAAGAGTGGTGGTGTCCAAGATATGGCCCATTGGCCAAATGAGGCCTGCAAGCTCCTTCAACCCAGCCCACAGTTATTTCCTCCTGTGCTTGCAGTGTGGTTCAAACCCACTAGTGGGGAGGATTAGAAATAGTGCATCCTGATATCATTTAGTCCAGTGAAGGAATAGTATTTTTACATCAATCAAGATGCAACTTTCAAGCCTGGGAATTTTAAAGAAGCTGAAAGAGTTTCCACCTTGTGAACTATGGACATCAGGAAGAGCAGCAGGGAGTAGACAGTGATGGATAAGGGCAGACTGTACAGTAGGATGCAAGGAAGCTAACTAAATAAGGACGAGCAAAAGGTAGAGTTCTCCTTGGTGGGGGGTGGAGGGGGGTGAAGAGGAGAGGGGATTTAGAATTTTACTACATAACTAGGCTTGAATTTTTTTTTTGCATATGAAGGGTTGGATTTTTAGCATGCGGGCATTAATATTTAGTATGGGTGGATTTTTTATTTGAGACCTTGAATTTTTACAAGAACTTGCACTTATATAGCATCTTACAGAAAAATGCCTCAAGGTGTATCACAGAAAAGTGTAACGAAACAAAAATTGGAAGCAAGCCAAAGAAGGAATAGTAGGAAAGTCTCGGTCAAAGAGGTAGGTTTTAAGGAGGGTCTTAAAGGAGGAGAGAGAGATGGAGGGGTTTAAGGAGGAGAGAGAGGTGCAGGGGTTTAAGGCGGAGAGAGACATGGAGGGCTTTAAGGAGGGAATTCTAGAATTATGGCATAGACAGCTGAAGGCACAGCTGCCAATGATGGGGCAAAGAGAGTGAGGTATGTGTAAAAGGCCCGAGTTAGAGGAACGCGGAGTTCTAAGAAGAACATAAGAAATAGGAGCGGGAGTAGGCCATACGGCCCCTCGAGCCTGCTCCGCCATTCAATAAGACCATGGCTAGTCATCGACCTCAACTCCACTTTCCCGCTTAAATCTCCATATCCCTTGATTCCCCATGAGTCCAAAAATCTACCTATCTCAGCCTTGAATATACTCAAAGACTCAGCATTCACAGCCCTCTGGGGCAGAGAATTCCAAAGATTCACAACCCTCTGAGTGAAGAAATTCCTCCTCATCTCAGTCTTAAATGGCCAACCCCTTCTCCTGAGACTATGTCCCCTAGTTCCAGACACTCCAGCCAGGGGAAACAACCTCTCAGCATCTACCCTGTCAATCCCCTTCAGAATCTTGTATATTTCAATGAGATCACCTCTCATTCTTCTAAATTTCAGAGAGTATAGGCCCATTCTATACAATCTCTCATCATAAGACAGCCCTCTCATCCCAGGAATCAATCTAGTGAACCTTCGTTGCACCGCCTCCAAGGCAAGTATATCCTTCCTTAGATAAGGAGACCAAAACTGTGCACAGTACTCCAGGCGTGGTCTCACCAAAGCCCTGTACAATTGTAGTAAGACTTCCTTACTATTATACTCCAACCCCCTTGCAATAAAGGCCAACATGCCATTTGCCTTCCTTATTGCTTGCTGCACCTGCATGCCAGTTTTCTGTGTTTCTTGCATGAGGATACCCAAATCTCTCTGAACACCAACATTTGAAAGTTTCTCACCATTTAAAAACTATTCTGTTTTTCTAATCTTCCTACCAAAGTGAATAACCGCACATTTCCCTACATTATGCTCCATCTGCCACCTTACTGCTCACTCACTTAGTCTATTATATCCCTTTGCAGACTCGGTGTTCTCCTCACAGCTTACTGTCCCACCTAGCTTTGTATCGTTAGCAAACTTGGATACATTACACTCGGTTCCTTCATCTAAGTTATTAATATAGATTGTAAATAGCGGAGGCCCCAACACTGATCCTTGTGGCACCTCACTAGTTACAGCCTGCCAACCTGAAAAAGATCCGTTAATCCATACTCTCCGTTTTCTGTCCGTTAACCAATCCTCTATCCATGCTACTATATTACCCCCAACCCCTGAGCCCTAGTCTTGTATAATAACCTTTTATGTGGCACCTTATCGAATGCCTTTTGGAAATCCAAATATACTACATCCACTGGTTCCCCTTTATCTACTAGTTACATCCTCAAAATCACTAATAAATTTGTTAAATACGATTTCCCTTTCATAAAACTATCTTGACTCTGCCTAATCATGTTATGATTTTCTAAGAGCCCTGATAGCACTTCCTTAACAATGGATTCCAGCATTTTCCCGACGACTGATGTCAGGCTAACTGGCCCGTAATTCCCTGTTTTCTCTTTCCCTCCTTTCTTGAATAGTGGCGTTACATTTGCAACCTTCCAATCCGCTGGGACTATTCTAGAATCTAGGGAATTTTGGAAGATCCCAACCAATGCATCCACTATCTCTTCTGCCACCTCTTTTAGAACCCTAGGATATAGGCCGTCAGGTCCAGGGGATTTGTCAGCTTTTAGTCTCATTAGTTCCTCTAGTACTTTTTCTCTACTTGTATTAATTACGTTAAGTTCCTCACCCTCATTTGACCCTTGGTTCCCCACCATTTTTGGTATGCTTTTTGTGTCTTCTACTGTGAAGACAGATACAAAATATTTGTTTAACGTTTATGCCATTTCCTTACTTCACATAATAATTTCTCCTGTCTCAGCCTCTGAGGGACCAATGTTTACTTTTGCTACTCTCTTCCTTTTTACATACTTATAAAAGCTCTTACAATCTGTTTTTATATTTCTTGCTAGTTTTCTCTCATATTCTATTTTTTCCCTTTTCATCAATTTTTTGGTCATCCTTTACTGGTTTCTGAAACTCTCCCAATCCTCAGGGGATACTATTCTTCGCAACATTATAAGCTTCTTCTTTCAATCTAATGCTAGCCTTAACTTCCTTAGTTAGCCACGGTTGGATCACTTTTCCTGTGGAGTTTTGATTTCTCAATGGAGGGTTGTAGTGCTGGAGGAGGTTACAGAAATATGGAGGTGCAATGCCATGAAAGGATTTCAACATGAGGATGAGAATTTTAAATTGGAGGCACTGGCAGATCAATGTAGTTCCGCGAGCATAGGGGAGATGGGTCAGTGGGACCTGGTACGGGATAGGATAGGAACATAGACATAGAAGATAGGAGCAGGAGTAGGCCATTCGGCCCTTCGAGCCTGCTCCGCCATTCAATGAGATCATGGCTGATCATCCAAATTCAGTACCCTGTCCCTGCCTTCTCCCCATATCCCTTGATCCCTTTAGCCTTAAGAAATATATCCAACTCATTTTTGAATATATTTAATGAACTGGCCTCCACCGCCCTCTGTGGCAGAGAATTCCACAGGTTCACCACTCTCTGGGTGAAGAAATTCCTCCTCATTTCTGTCCTAAATGGCTTACCCCTTATCCTTAGACTATGACCCCTGGTTCTGGACTCCCCGGCCATCATAAACATCCTTCCTGCATCTAGTCTGTCCAGGCCTGACAGAATTTTATAGGTTTCGATGAGATCCCCTCTCAATCTTCTAAACTCCAGTGAGTATAAGCCCAATCGACACAATCTCTCCTCATACGTCATTCCTGCCATCCCAGGTATCAGCCTGGTGAATCTTAGCTGCACTCCTTCCATGGCAAGAACGTCCTTCCTCAGGTAAGGCGACCAAAACTGCACACAATACTCAAGGTGCGGTCTCACCAAGGCCCTGTACAACTGTAGCAAGACATCCTTGTTCCTGTACTCGAACCCTCTTGCTACAAAGGCCAACATACCATTTGCCTTCTTAACCGCCTGCTGCACCTGCATGCTTACCTTCAGCGACTGGTGCACAAGAACACCCAGGTCTCTTTGCACTTCCCCTTCTCCCAATCTATTGCCATTCAAATAATAATCTGCCTTCCTGTTTTTGCCACCAAAGTGGATAACCTCACACTTATCCACATTATAGTGCATTTGCCATGTTTCTGCCCAATCACCCAATCTGTCCAAATCATACTGGAGTTTCTCGACATCCTCCTCACAGCTTACCCTCCCACCCAGCTTTGTGTCGTCTGCAAATTTGGAGATATTACATCCAATTCCCTCGTCCAGATCATTAATATATTGTGAACAGCTGGGGTCCTAGGACCGATCCTTGCGGTACCCCACTAGTCACTGCCTGCCACTCGGAAAACGACCCGTTTATTCCAACTCTCTGCCTTCTGTCCGCCAACCAGTTCTCTATCCAAGTCAATACCTTGCCCCCAATCCCATGTGCCTTAATTTTGCACACTAATCTCTTATGCGGGACCTTATCGAAAGCCTTCTGAAAGTCCAAATACACCACATCCACTGGTTCTCCCTTATCTATTTTACCAGTTACATCCTCAAAAAATTCCAGATGATTAGTCAAGCATGATTTACCTTTTGTAAATCCATGTTGACTTTGCCCGATCCTGTCACTGCTTTCCAAGTGCACTGCTATTACATCTTTTATAATACTCTAGCATTTTCCCCACTACCGATGTCAGGCTTACCGGTCTATAATTCCCCGCTTTTTCTCTACCACCTTTTCTGAATAGTGGGGTAACATTAGCTACCCTCCAATCCATGGGTACTGTTCCAGAGTCTATCGAGTTCTGGAAGATGACCAGCAATGCATCTACTATTTCTAGGGCCACTTCCTTAAGTACCCTGGGATGTAGATTATCAGGCCCTGGGGATTTATCGGCCTTCAGTCCCATCAATTTTCCTAACACCATTTCCTTACAAATACTGATTTCTTTCAGTTCCACCCTTTCATCAGGCCCTATGTTCCCCGGCATCTCTGGGAGGTTATTTGTGTCCTCCTTTGTGAAGACAGAACCAATGTATGAATTTAGTTGGTCTGCCATTTCTTTGTTTCCCATTATAAATTCCCCTGATTCTGACTGCAAGGGACCTACGCTTGACTTCACCAATCTTTTTCTCTTCACATATCTAGAAAAGCTTTTACAGTCAGTTTTTATGTTCCCTGCGAGCTTACTCTCATATTCTATTTTCCCTTTCTTAATTAATCCCTTTGTCCTCCTTTGTTGAATCATAAACTGCTCCCAATCCTCAGGATTATTGCTTTATCTGGCCAATTTATATGTCCTCTCCTTGGATCTTATGCTATCCCTAATTTCCCTTGTTAGCCACGGTTGAGTCACCTTTTTTGTTTTATTTTTATGCCAAACTGGGATGAACAAATTCTGTAGCTCATCCATTCGGTCTTTGAATGTTTGCCATTGCCTATCCACCGTCAACCCTTTGAGTGCCATTCCCCAATCAATCCTACCCAACTCGCTCCTCAGACCATCGTAGTTTCCTTTATTTAAATTGAGGACCCTAGTCTCTGAGTCAACTACTTCATTCTCCATCTTAATGAAGAATTCGATCATATTATGATTGCTCCGACCCAAGGGGCCTCGTACAACAAAATTGCTAATTAATCCTTTCTCATTACATAATACCCAGTCTAAGATGGCCTGATCTCTGGTTGGTTCCTCGACATATTGGTCCAGGAAACCATCCCGTAAACACTCCAGGAATTCCTCCTCCACAGTATTGTTGCTAATTTGGTTGGCACAATCTATATGTAGATTAAAGTCACCCATAATTACTGCTGTGCCCTTATTGCACGCTTCTTTAATTTCCCTTTTAATGCCATCCCCAACCTCCGCCTTACTGTTTGGAGGTCTATATACCACTCCCACTAATGTTTTTTTCCCCTTAGTATTTCTCAATTCTACCCATACAGATTCCACATCATCAGAGCTAATATCCTTCATTACAATTGTATTAATCCCTTCTTTAACCAGTAATGTTACCCCACCTCCCTTTCCTTTTTGCCTATCTTTCCTGAATATCGAATACCCCTGGATGTTGAGTTCCCAGTCTTGGCCATCCTTGAGCCACGTTTCCGTAATCCCAACCAAATCATATTTGTTTACCTCTATTTGCGCAGCCAATTCGTCCACCTTATTACAAATGCTCCTCGCATTAAGACACAAAGCCTTCAGGCTTGTTTTTTTAACGCTCTTAGACCTATTAGAATTATTATTTACTGTGGCCACGTTTGATTTAAACCGTTGATTTCTCTGACTGCCACTTTTGTTTTTCTCCTTCCTATCTTTTACTTTTATCCCTGTTTCCCTTTCCTCGGTCTCCCTGCTCAGGTTCCCAACCCCCTGCCATTTTAGTTTAAACCCCCCCGAACAGTGCTCTCCTGGTCCGATCTGGTCGGGCCTCGCCTTGCTCCTCCTTTTGTACTCCGCCTCGGTGCTCTCCTGGTCCGATCCGGGCAGCAGAGTTCTGGATGAGTTGAAGTTTATGGAGGGTGGTGAATAGAGATTAGCCAGAACAGCATTGGAATAGTCGAGTCTGGAGGCGTCAAGAGGATGAGGGTTTCGTAGATGGGCGATCTTAGTTGTGGGAGTAACAGTCTTTGTGATGGAAAGGATATAGGGTCAAAAAGGATGCCAAAGTTATGAACAGCCACCAATAATCTCAGACTGTGGCCAGGGAGGGGGACTGAATTGGAGGCGAGGGTACGGTGTTCGTGGCGAGGGCACGGTGTTTGTGGTGAGGGCCGAAAAGGATGGCTTCAGTTTTCCCAATGTTTGACTGGAGAGAATTGCTTCTCATCCAGAACCAGGGATCAGACAAGCAGACTGACAACACAAAGGCAGTGGAAAGGTCGAGAGAGATGGTGGAGAGGAAGAACATAATGCCATGTCTTTGGATGATGTTGCTGAGGGATAGCATGTAGAAGAGGAAGAGGAAAGGGCCAAGTACAGATCCTAGGGAACTCCAGAGATAATAGTTAGGGGGCAGGAAGAAAACCCATTGCTAGAGATTCTCTGGTTATGACTGGATAGGGAAGAGTGGAACCAAGCAAGAACAGTCCCACTTAGTTGGACAACCGAGGAAAAGACATTGGAGGAAGATGATGTTGTCGACTGTGTCAAAGGCTGCAGAGAGGTTGAGAAGGGCGAAGAATGATATATAATACACCATGATCACAATTACAGAGGATGCTATTTGTGACTATGATGAGGACCGTTTCAGTGCTGTGGCTAGGGCAGAAATCTGATTGAAGAGATTCAAATATGAAGTTGTGGGAAAGATGGCACGGATTTGAGAGGCAACAACATTTTCAAAGGATTTGAAGAGGAAAGGGAGGTTGGAGATGAAGCAGTAATTTGCAAGGACAGTGCATCGCTGGGTGGGGGGCGGGGGGGTGATGACAGCAGTTTTAAAAGGGAGGGCAACAGTACCCGAGGAGAGGGAACCATTTACAATGTCAGTCAGCATAGGGGTCAGCATGGGAATTTGGGTAGTTAGCAGTTTAGTGGGAATGGGATCAAGAGGGCAGGAAGTGGATCTCATGGAAAAGATGAGCTCAGAGAGGACATGAGAGGAAATTGGAGAAAAACTTGGGAAAGATGCATGTACAGGGTTAGGGGAGGGGGGAAACCTTGCTGGAAATTTGTTGGCAAGGGGAGGGTGCGGCTGAGGCAACTAAACGGATGGTCACAATCTTAGTGACAAAGAAGTCCATGAGCTCCTCGCCCTTGTTGTTGGAGGCGAGGGAGCAGGTGAGAGGGATTTGAGGAGATGGTTGGTAATGGAGTAAAGAAGCCAGGGGTTACCTTTGCATTCCAGTATGATCCTGGAGCAGTAGCAGTTTTGGTAGAGGAAAGCAGGGCTTGATGGCACTTGATGTGGTGCAGCCAAATCTGGTGGTGGATGGTTAAACCCGTTGTGTGCCAGATGCATACAAGTCTGCACCTTCTGGACTTGAGGGAGCGAAGATGGGACATACACTAGGGGAACAACCTGGGTGGGAGAGAATAAGGGTTTTACTGGGAGAAGGCTGTCAAAGGTGGAGGTGAGGGACTGATTGAGCATATCAACAGCTGCAGAAATATTGTGGTGAACAAAAGACTAGACAGCTGGGAATTTGAAAGTTCAAATATAAGTGACTTGGGGAAGAGTTTCTTACAGGGGTGGATGCAGAAGGAAGTGGGGTTGGAAGGAGCTGGGGGACGTGAGTGATGTGGGATACAAGGAAGTGATCAGATATGGTCTTGTCTGTGATCGAGAGGATGAGAGAAGAGAGGCCATGTGAGATGGCAAGGTCAAAGGGGTGGCCTTGAATATGGGTAAGAAAGTTTATACGGATGCAGAGGTTCAGGGAAGATAGGAGGGCAGTGAAATCAGAGAAGGGCGGGCAAGGTGAGTCGACATGGAGATTGAAATTATCGAGAGTAAGAAGCCGCTCAGTACAGAGTCTGAGGGAGGAAAGGAGTGAAGATATCTGGGTGACAAACACTGGGTGGGGCTTGGAGATGTGGTAGAGAACAAGGACTTTAAAAAGAGGCAAGAGGAGTGGAACAAGGTGAGGTGCTCAAAGGAGGAGGTGCCAGAGGAGTGTGGGATGATTTGATGATAATGACCATATTGTCAGTAACGGCTTGGGCGGGGCAGGTGGTGGAAAATAGAGTGAGGCAGAGAGGATTCAGCAAGGTGTCACCACCCATTTCTTTCATAATTGCAATTATCAACAATAAGGTCATGGATGGCAAGAGCCCTGTTCGCAAGTGAATGTACATTCTGGAAGAAAATTCAGAGAGGGGCAGTGATTGTTGATCCACTGGCAGTCCAAGGGGTCAGCGATGGGTGGGCTGTGTGGGACGAGAAGGTGGTTGATAAAATTAGCCTCCAGCAGGCATGCCAGGCAGGAAGGTCGGTGAAAGGAAGATGGGGCAATTGGGGTTACTCCTCATTTTAGGCAACAATGGGTGCCTTGAAAGGCCAATTGGAGAATACCAAGAGAAGCAGAAGATGGCTGTGGGCTTATCTAAAGGAGATTCAAGCCTGGGATGGCAGCAGGAGAGGAGGAAGGCAGAGTAATAGTGAAGGATTGGAGTAGAGATTTGGGGTGGTTGGGGGGGGGGGGGCAAAGTACCAGAGAAAGGATAAATGAAAAGTGGTCTGACTATTAGTGTGGGGAGCTATGATTTTATGTATGATGGCTTAAATTTGTAGCTTCGGTGAGCTTTGAATTAAAAAAAAAAAGACTTGCATTAATATAGTGGCTTTCACAACCTCAGTACGTCCCAAAGCTAATGAAGTATTTTTGAAGTGTAGTCAATTTACGCAGAGCAAGCTCCCACAAACAGCAATGTGATAGTGACGTTGATTGAGGGATAAATATTGGCCAGGACACCGGGGATAACTCCTCTGCTCTTCTTCGAAATAGTGCCATGGATCGTTTATGTCTACCTGAGAGAGCAGATGGAGCCTCGGTTTAATGTCTCATCCGAAAGATGGCACCTCCGACAGTGCAGAACTTCCTTGGTACTGCACTAGAGTGTCAGCCTAGATTTTTGTGCTCAAGTCTCTGGAGTGGGACTTGAACTCACAACCTTCTGACTCAGAGGCGAGAGTGTTAACATGTGATCCAATCAAAGGCTGTGCCAACTGGATCCGGCTACTCGCTCCAAAAGGTTGAACGTACGTGATATATAGCACTACCAGGTGCAGATTAAGCTCCCATGATTCGAACACAACAATGCCCCTTAACAACAATATCTGATAAGCAAACTGTACCACAACAATTTCAATCTTTCCACTTCTCACACCAGGCATTCAAGTAACTTCTGCATGAGATTGCCAATTTAGTGCTGAATGCCAAATTTTTGCTATGGGCCAAAGCCCACAGGAAACTGCTCAAATCCTTTGGAGCATTACAACCAATAGAGAGAAAAGAGAGACTTTAATTTCAATAGTGTCAACAGGACTTGAACCTAGATGTCAAAAGATAGTGTACTAGCCCATTGTATCACCCAGGCCTCCCTTTTTATTAATAGAAAATTAGTACAATTTTTTATTTTATTCGTTCATGAGATATGGGCGCGCTGACAAGGCCAGCATTTATTGCCCATCCCTAATTGCCCTCAAGAAGGTGGTGGTGAGCCGCCTTCTTGAACTGCAGAGGGCAGTTAAGAGTCAACCACATTGCTGTGGGTCTGGAGTCACATACAAGCCAGACCAGGTAAGGATGGAAGGTAAGGACATTAGTGAGCCAGATGGGTTTTTACATTAATCCGGTAGTTTCATGGTCATCATTATTGATACTAGCTTTTTATTCCAGTTTTATTTAATTGACTGAATTTAAATTCCCCAGTTGGATCTGTCCAGGCCTCTGGATTACTAGTCCAGTAACATAACCACTATACCACTGTACCCATTGGTAGTTGACAGCGGACCAACGCACTAATATCCTTTGACCCATCAGTGCTTCCAAGTTCACAAGACAATTTCACCTACCCCGACAAATAACTCAATTCCTTATGTACATACGCAAGTTACACAGATTTTGTTGACATTCAGGAAGGGGTATCGAGCATGAAACCTGCAGAAGAGGATCTCTGCATTCCAGCAACCAAATTCAAAATTAGGACTGAAAGGAACTATAAAGCAGAACAATTATGCAAGTACAGTGGTTTTAACAGAAGAAAGTTGCTGGAAGTTGCAAAAAAATGTTTTTAAATACTTAAAATGATGTATATTGCTATAATGCTGTAGCAAATGCATCATGCAGTAACTTAATACTTGGTGTCACAATTCCAAAATAGGAACCATGGCAATGTTAGGAAGAAAGCAGTTCAGTGACAGCACTGGTATTTCAAAGATGATTACTAGAAATCAGGGCAGAAGCTGGCTAACTTGGCAAGAGGATAAATAATCTCAATTATTAATTCCTGAAGGTGTTCAATCTATATGGAACCTTTAAAACATTTTGATATTCATTATTAAATTAAATAAATGGCTGAACTTTTAAGAAGTGAAGGTAGCCCACAGAATTACCACAACCATCTCCTGTAAGGATCAGATAATTGTAAAGCTTCAACATCTCCTACACATTCTTGGATTCTACATGTCGTCAGAGAGAAAAGACAGCTTTAGTGATGGAATGTGCTGAATTATTGAACAGAATCTGTCATTTCAATTAATTAGAAAGAGCTTTAAGAAATCTTAAGATGAAAACATAATTTATTGGCCCAGAAATTGGGTCGGGGGCTTCCCGGGGGTGCAAACCCCCGACCTGCCCTTCCCTAGCGCGCCGGCCGTTGAGCTGTGGGCCCGTGTGGAATTCCGATCCTGGGCCTCCTCCAACTGCCGGCGCGCAGTGCTTGCGTATCCCAGGGGCGCAGTTAGTTCGATGCGCCCCCTGGGATCACGTGGGCCATGGGGAGCCAATGGTAGCAAGGAATGCTTCATTCATAAGTTTGACAGGAAAACCTATAAATACTATAAGCCCCAAAACATCACTAAAACTTCAAATAAATTTCAAAAAAACATCACATTTTTAAAATAACTATAAATTACATGAAATAACTATTTTAAACAATAATTTAAATTTTTGAAAAAATTAATTACATTTTCTAACGGGGCTAAAAATAAACTTACCTTTCTTTAAAGTATTTAAAAATAATAAACCACTTACATTGTTAAAAGCAGGCCTTGCGCCTGCTTTTTAAAAGTATAACTGCTGGAGACTTACTCTCCTGGAGAAACCTGCAAAAAATACGTAAGTTCAATGCGCACGCGCTGCCTCTCCGGCGCACGCGTTGCACCTGTCAACCCCTTCTTTCAGGGGAACGGAAGTGCCGGTTTCCTGTGCATGCGCAGTGCATGCACGAAACCGGCACTTTTGTTGGGCCTACGGGCGAGTACCCCGTCCGTACTCACGCGTTGGGACCCGAATTTCTGGGCCATTATGCCTTGACTACTTGGGATCAGCAGTCTGTTCACTTCATTTCAAATCAAATCCAAGTGAAATGCTAGCATTTCTCTGTGATCTTAAGAAGCCACCCAAAAAGCTATATTAAGTACCAATAAGCTTCCCGTGGTATTGCTCATGGTCAATCTCTTAACTGTCTTCTGTCTTTGTTTTGCTGCTTTCTGTCTTCGTTTTGCTGCTTTCTGTCTTCTTTCTCTCTCTTTTGCTTTCCTTTCTCTCACTCTTTTCCACCTTCTCTTTCTGTCCCTGTCTCTCAATTCTTTCCTTTTGGGTGAGAGATAGAGAGACCCCAATGTTATAAGCACTTTAAAAAAAACTGTCGGCAAAGATGAAGGATGATGAGAATAATGGAAATAGAAGGACAGGAACAGGGAAACGGAAACGAGCCAGATCTAAGATCCAAATGCCAAAGGTGGTAAATGGTTGGGGGGGAGGTCCAAGGTAGTGGACCAAGCCAATGGGAGGCCAATAGTGGCAGAATAACTTATGGGATCCCGGCAGTGGCTAGAAATAGTCAGGGCGGGGGCTACAATACAGAAATTAAGAGGTTTAATAAAACATTTGCATTTAAATGTTATTTTATTTAAATAATAACGTGGCACATGTGTGACTTAACACAAAAAAGTGACAAAAAGTGTTACTGGAAGTAGATGTTACACAACACAACAGGAAGTGCGTATAGATACAAGACTTTTCATACATAACTAGCAGATCACCCATAAATTGTACATGGTGAGTCAGGATATTCTAAAGTGTGCTTTCGCTATCCCATTAAGTATAAAGATCTATAAGATACGCTCTGCAATGTTGCTTTTTGTAGCTGAAAAGCTGCAGCTTCTCTAGCTGTTGCCTATCGCTCATCCTTCAAACACATCCTCTCGGATGCACCGTGTCTAGTTTAAGCAGGTTTAAATTTGTCCTACATCCAGTTGTTCCTTCGTCAAAGGCAAAAGATGCATGACTATTGAGCTCTTCTACCCTAACAAAATTAGCAGGAACTCCTAATGAGGTACTTACGATTACTGCACATTCATAGACAATTAGAAAAAAACATTAACATGTTCCTAACTAAACACCCTTATACTCAGCAACCGAGTGAAATAATTCCCTTCTTGTAAAATGTAATCATACTTTATGGAAACATTTTCTTCCTCTAAACTCTGATCTTCCTTCACTGAACTGTAATGTCCCCCTTTCCTCTCAAGTTTAAATTTCTTTTGGCTGTATCCTATGACTGAGAAGAAATTGTTCACTACTAAAATTGCCTGCTTGAAATAAGTTCTCTTTATTTCTACAATTTCTGCTGGTGTCACTGAAATCAACTAAGTTAGAAGAGGTCACTTGAGGCACACTGGGGAGCAAGAGGGAAAGTGGCAGAGAGCAGGATAGCGTTGGCACTTGCAGGTCCCACGACTGGGTGAAGTGGAGCAAGAGAAACATTAGAAGAGGCCAGAGGGACGTCAGGGAACAGGAGCAAGAGTAACAGGGAGCAGGGCAAGAGAGCCATTTAAATTTGGCTAAAGGAGCAGGTCAGAGGGAGCGGGGCACCAAGAGCAGAATCATGCCTATTTAATTCATTAAAAAAACTGCGTGGATGGAGAAAGGAGTGGGGCTCGGGAAGAATGTTTGCTCGAAACAGGAAGATGGAAGGCATTCAAATTTAAGCGGGTGTAGGGGAAATCTGATTGAGGCCAAGGTCTAGAACAGCTGTTCTGGGATCTAAAACAGCTGGGCTGGGGCAAGAGGGTTCAAATGAACGGGGCTGGGAGCTAGGTTGAGGCAAGGAATTTGAGCTGGCTCCGGCTGGAGCACAGAGAGTATTAGAGGCCAGAACATGTGGGGAGGCAGCAGGCCTCAGAGGGACTAGAGCTTGAGGCAAAGAAATTAAAAAGTTGCAGCGAGCATATAAATTTTTTTTTTTAATTCTACTTGAGAAAAATGTTCACTTACAGTTCAAGGTAGAGAGGACGCAACAGGCAGAGAAACAGAATAAGTTCAGGTGGATGCTTAGTAGCTGGGCAGCAGGATGGGGAGGATCTACAGTACCCTGTGGCAGGAAGCCTGTTTACATAGAAATACGTAGAACTTACGGCACTGAAGCAGGCCATTTGGCTGGTGTTTATGTTCCATACGAGCCTCCTCCCACTCCTCTCACCCTATCAACATATCCTTCTATTCCTTTCTCACTTGTGTACCTATCTAGCTTCCCCTTAAATGCATCTAAGCTAATTGTCTCAATTACTCCATGTAGTAGTGAGTTCCACATTCTCACCACTCTAATAAAGATGTTTCTTCTGAATTCCATACTGGATTTATTAGTGACTATCTTATATTTATGGCCTATAGTATTGGACTCCCCACAAGTGGAAATGTTGTTTACAATGTGACAGGTAAGTGTGCACATTGCCAATACAGCCCCTATCATGTATAACGGTAGTGTTGGTGTCAATGCGATTTTCCTGCTATACGGAGTGGCTGGGGTAACAAATAAATGATGGTGTGAAGCAGGGGAGTCATAAAGAACTCAGGATAATTCTGTTCAGCATCAACAGAGGGTGTCTATAGGAGGGCAAGTTAAATGGGACGGGTGTGCGTTCTCATCTTAAACAGAACTGGAATGTGTCACCTCAATTCTTTATTATTTTTATGTAGGATCATACTTAACCCCATTTTTTTTTTTGAGAAAAAAAATTTGGCCTAAGTAATCTCTTTCCAAAGTGTGTCACAATGTGTCCAGCTCAGCAAGCCAGCAAGAAGGGCTTGCAGCAATGGCAGGAGTTATAGAAGCCACAGGGGGTTAGGATTTAATGACAGGTAATCGCAAAGTATGACCAGCTGCTTGAACTGCACAAAATAGCCAGCCCGCTTAATACGGTTTAAGCGACACTGTTGTAATTGACGCCTATGGTAATGGCAAATGGTCATAGCCGTTTGCCAGATATATGCAGCTGTCTGGGATAAGCAGGGACGTGTAAGTGGTGGGGACTGTATAGGAATTCCCAGTAGAAATATTTACAGTATAAATGTTGATATAAATGTATTACTGTAAAATCATATTGCAGGAAGTAAGAGTAATGGGTATAGGAAATGCAAAATATCTGCAAGACTTTTAATAATATACAGATATAGATGTAATAAAATGATGATATAGATTATAAAAATAAAAAAACTTCTTAAAGGGGTAGAAGTTATGTTACAGTTATATAAAGCTCTGGTTAGATCCCCATCTGTCTTCTACGCTCAGTTCTAGGCACCGCACCTGAAGAAGGACATATTGGCCTTGGAGGGGGTGCAGCGCAGATCCACCAGAATAATATCGGGGCTAAAAGGGTTAAATTATGAGGATGGGTTGCATAGACTAGGCTTCCATTCCCTTGAGTATAGAAGATTAAGGTGTGATCTAATTGAGGTGTTTAAGATGATTAAAGGATTTGATAGGGTAGAGAGAAACTATTTCTTCTGGTGAGGGAGCCCAGAACAAGAGGCATAATCTTAAAATTAGAGTGAGGCCACTTGAGTGAAATCAGGAAGCACTATTTCCACACAAAGCAGTGGAAATATGGAACTTGCTCCCCCAAAAGGTTGTGGATGCTGGGTTAATTGAAATTTTCAAGACTGTGATCGATAGATTTTTGTTGGGTAAGGGTATCAAGGAATATGGGACAAAGGAGTTGAGGTACAGATCATCCATGATCTAAATGAATGGCAGAATAGGTTCAAGGGGCTGAATGGCCTTCTCCTGTCCCTATATTCCTATTCTAGTGCTGGAGGCATTGCAGAGAAGAATCACAAGGCTGACTCCTAGCATCAGGGATCCGAGTTATGAGGAAAGACTCGCCACGCTCAGGTTTCTCAGTTTGGAAAGGAGGTGCCCGAGAGATGACCTTCGAGGTATACAAGACTGTTAAGGCTATAGAAAAGTTAACCCAAAATATTACTTTAAATTAAACTGTGGGAGTAGAACAATGGCGCAAAAGGTTCAAACCAGTAAAAGGTAATGTTAGGACATGTATCAAGATATTTTTTCTTCATAATAAGAGTGATTATCAATATAGTCATGGAAAAACACCCACTTGCCTTCTATCAGATGGTCATAGAATTGAGGTTCCAATGCACCAACGGCCATGTACTTTCCATCAGAAGTCTTGTAGGTTTCATAGAATGGCGCTCCAGTGTCCAGTAGGTTTTCACCTCTTTGCCGATTCCAAATATATAATTTTTGTGATTTCCAAAGCCAGGAGCTACAGTAAGCTGCTCCTTCGACCTGACAAACACCAGACAGATTTTTTTAAAAGTAAAAGAATTGAAATTTGGTAATGCAGGAAATTCGACACAATCAAACCGGCTCACTTTCAGATCCATGGAGACAAGAAGCTCCACTGGAATTTTCCACTAATTTTATACATTTTAAAAAACCGTATCAAATCATCTGCTCAGATCTGTAGTTTAATGTTTGTAATGTGGCGCCAAACAGGCTTTTACAAAAATACAAACATGTGGATTTTGAATAATTCTCAGAAATCAACACAAAATTTATAAATATCCAATTGATAATGCTAGGAAATTACAAAACACACATTTTTTATACAGCACAAATGATTTCCCCACAGGAACAATATAATTTTATTCGTTTGTGGGATCTGGACGTCGCTGGCAAGGCCAGCATTTATTGCCCATCCCTAGTTGCCCCTGAAAAGGTGCTGGTGAGCTGCCTTCTTGAATCGCTGCAGTCCGTGTGGTGAAGGTACTCCCACAGTGCTGTTAGGTAGGGAGTTCCAGGATTTTGACCCAGCGACGATGAAGGATCAGCGATATACTAAGTCAGGATGGTGTGTGACTTGGAGGGGAACTTGGAGGTGGTGCTGTTCTATTGTGCCTGCTGCCCTTGTCATTCTAGGTGGAAGAGGTCGTGGGTTTGGGAGGTGCTGCCAAAGAAGCCTTGGCGAGTTGCTGCAGTGCATCTTGTAGATGGTACACACTGCAGCCACGGTACACCGGTGGTGGAGGGAGTGAATGTTTAAGGTCGTGGATGGGGTGCCAATCAAGCGGGCTGCTTTGTCCTGGGTGGTGTCAAGCTTCTTGAGTGTTGTTGGAGCTGCATTCATCCAGGAAAGTGGAGAGTATTCCATCACACTCCTTACTTGTGCCTGGTAGATGGTGGAAAGGCTTTGGGGAGTCAGGAGGTGAGACACTCGCCACAGAATACCTAGCCTCTGACCTGCTCTTGTTGCCACAGTATTTATGCGGCTGGTCCAGTTAAGTTTCTAGTTAATGGTGACCCCCAGGATGTTGATGGTGGGGGATTCGGCGGTGGTAATGCCATTGAATGTCAAGGGGAGGTGGTTAGACTCTCACTTGTTGGAGATAGTCATTGCCTGGCACTTGTGTGGCACGAATGTTATCTGCCACTTATCAGCCCAAGCCTGAACATCGTCCAGGTCTCGTTGCATGTGGGCATGGACTGCTTCATTATCTGTGGAGTTGTGAATGGCGCTGAACACTGTGCAGTCATCTGCGAACATCCCCATTTCTGACCTTATGTTGGAGGGAAGGTCATTGATGAAGCAGCTGAAGATGGTTGGGCCGAGGACACTGCCCTGAGTTACTCCTGCAGCGATGTCCTGGGGCTGTGATGATTGACCTTCAACCACCACAACCATCTTCCTTTATGCCAGGTATGACTCCAGCCAGTGGAGCATTTTCCCCGATTCCCATTTACTTCAGTTTTACTAGGGCTCCTTAATGGCAGACTCGGTCAAATGCTGCCTTGATGTCAAGGGCAGTCACTCTCACCTCACCTCTGGAATTCAGCTCCTTTGTCCATGATTGGACCAAGGTTGTAATGAGGCGGAACCCAAACTGGGCATCAGTGAGCAGGTGCCGCTTGATAGCACTGTTGATGACACCTTCCATCACTTTGCAGATGATTGAGAGTAGACTGATGGGGCGGTAATTTGCCGGGTTGGATTTGTCCTGCTTTTTGTGGACAGGACCTACCTGGGCAGTTTTCCACATTGTCGGATAGATGTCAGTGTTGTAGCTGTACTGGAACAGCTTGTCTAGAGGCGCTGCTAGTTCTGGGGCACAAGTCTGCAGCACGATAGCCGGGATATTGTCGGGGCCCATAGCCTTTGCTGTATACAGTGCGCTCAGCCGTTTCTTGATATCACGTGGAGTGAATAGAATTGGCTGAAAACTGGCTCCTGTGATGGTGGGGACCTCAGGAGTAGGCCGATATGGATCATCCACTCGGCACTTCTGGCTGAAGTTGGTTGCAAACGCTTCAGTCTTGTCTTTTGCACTCACGTGCTAGGCTCCACCATCATTGAAGATGGGGATATTCTTCGGGATGGGGATACTCTTCACACGTTTTTTACCTACCTTTGAATTACCTGATTACTTCATTAAGGCATGTAGAAAAGAATGCTGAAGCAATTCCAATTTGTTTAAAAGAAAAAGAAAACATTAAATTAGTTCTATTTAATGCTTAAGAAATGAAGGCCTCGATTTTACCCCCCCCATGGGCAGGAGAGGGTGGGGGCAGGTGTGGTGCAGATGGCCGTGGTTGTTAAAATATTAGGATTGAGTAACCTGACCTCATTCCCGTCTGTTCATATATTTTAAAGCCCAAATCAGGCCCTCAATGAGGTTCGTGCAAAAGCCAGGCGGGACCTAATTGAAATTCAAAAGTTGCAGCCCGATGACTTCATCGGTGCCGTAACTTAAACTTAACTGCACGTCAGGCAGAGGCCCGTGCTGTGGGACTTCCAGCAGCAGATCAGAGGCCGGAGGAGACGACGTGCCAAGTACAAGATCTGCTCCTTTTAAAATTCCTTGTGGGCCAAGAGGAGCAGGAAAAGAAAGACTTGCATTTATGTAGCACCTTTCATGACCTGAGGACGTCCCAAAACACTTAACAGCCAATGAAGTACTTTTGAAGTGTAGTCACTGATGTAATGTAGGAAACGCGGCAGCCAATTTGTGCACAACAGCAATGTGCTATGACCAGATAATCTGTTTTCGTTATGTTGATTGAGGGGCAAATACTGGCCAGGACACCTCGGATAACTCCCCTGCTCTTCTTCGAAATAGTGCCGTGGGAGAGAGCAGACGGGGTCTTGGTTTAATGTCTCATCCGAAAGCCGGCACCTCCGGCAGTGCAACGGTCCCTCAGTACTGCACTGGAGTGTCAGCCTACAATTTTGTGCTGAAGTCACTGGAGTGGGACTTGAACCCAAAACCTTCTGACTCTGAGGCAAGAGTGCTACCAACTGAGCCACAGCTGACACCTCCAAGCCTCACAAGGAAACCATTGTCTCCCCCAGCCCCGATGAAGGCCAGACCTCGCAGCCTTCCACCCCAGTCCCAATCGCGGTCCGGAGCTTAGATGCTGTCGTTAGAGCAACAGTTGCTAGATGCGCCTGGCCATGCAGTGCCTAAGCCTTGGTCAGGACTATGCAGGGCTGGAGTTTACTTTCATTCTGTTTTGCATTTATAGACACTCAAGTATTACTGGTGTCCTTTGGGCAGCAAAGTGAAGCGAGCAGCCCACAAAGCATCCAAACCAGCAGAAAAACACATCCCTTCAGAGCCCATGGAATATTCCAGGAGGTTTCTTCCTGTTGTCTTGCCTGGTTGCTAGAGTTCGGAGTTGGCTGTATTTCATAGGAACAGGAGTAGGCCATTCAGCCTCTTGAGTCTGTTCCACTATTCAATTAGGCCATGGATGATCTGTATCTTAACTCCATCTACCCGCCTTGGTTCTGTACCTCTTAATAGCCTTACTTGACAAATTCAGTTTCAGTTTTGAAATTTTCAATTGACCAAGCCTCAACAGCTTCTTTTTTTGATGGGGGGCGGGTTCCAGATTTCCACTACCCTTTGTGCGAAGTAGTGCTTTCTGACATCACCCCTGAATGACCAAGCTCTAATTTTAAGGTTGTGCCCCCTTTTTCTGAACTTTCTCACCAGAGGAAATAGTTTCTCACCATCTACCCTATGAAATCCTTCAATCATCTTAATCACTTAAATAGATCACCTCTTAATATTTTCTGCTCAAGGGAATAAAAGTCTAGTCTATCTGAAGGACAGGATAAATCTTCATTTAGAAACACACAGATTAATAATCAGGGACAGTCAGCATGGATTTGTTAAGGGAAGGTCGTGTCTGACTAACTTGATTGAAGTTTTTGAGGAGGTAACAAGGAGGGTCAATGAGGGTAGTGCGTTTGATGTAGTCTATATGGATTTTAGCAAGGTTTTTGATAAGATCCCGCATGGCAGACTGGTCACAAAAGTAAAAGCCCATGGGATCCAAGGCAAAGTGGCAAGTTGGATCCAAAATTGGCTCAGAGGCAGGAAACAAAGGGTAATGGTCGAAGGGTGTTTTTGTGACTGAAAGGCTGTTTCCAGTGGGGTTCCACAGGGCTCAGTACTGGGTCCTTTGCTTTTTGTGGTATATATCAATGATTTGGACTTGAATGTAGGAAGTATGATTAAGAAGTTTGCAGATGCAGTATAATGTGGATAAATGCGAGGTTATAAACTTTGGTGGCAAAAACAGGAAGACAGATTATTATCTGAATGGCAATAGATTGGGAAAAGGGGAAGTGCAACGAGACCTGGGTGTCCTTGTGCACCAGTCGCTGAAGGTAAGCATGCAGGTGCAGCAGGCTGTTAAGAAGACAAATTGTGTGCTGGCCTTCATAGCAAGAGGGTTTGAGTACAGGAGCAAGGATGTCTTGCTGCAGTTGTACAGGGCCTTGGTGAGACCACACCTTGAGTATTGTGTGCAGTTTTGGTCGCCTTATCTGAGGAAGGATGTTCTTGCCATGGAGGGAGTGCAGCGAAGATTCACCAGACTGATACCTGGGATGGCAGGAATGACATATGAAGAGAGATTGGGTCAATTAGGCTTATATTCGCTAGAGTTTAGAAGAATGAGAGGGGATCTCATTGAAACTTATAAAATTCTAACAGGACTAGACAGGCTGGATGCAGGAAGGCTGTTCCCGATGGCGGGGGAGTCCAGAACCAGGGGTCACAGTCTAAGGATAAGGGGTAAGCCATTTAGGACTGAAATGAGGAGGAATTTCTTCACCCAGAGAGTGGTGAACCTGTGGAATTCTCTACTACAGAAGACAGTTGAGGCCAATTCATTAAATATATTCAAGAAGGAGTTAGATATATTTCTTAAGGCTAAGGGGATCAAGGGATATGGGGAGAAAGCAGGGACAGGGTACTGAATTTGGATGATCAGCCATGATCGCATTGAATGGCGGAGCAGGCTCGAGGGGTCGAATGGCCTACTCCTGCTCCTATCTTCGATGTTTCTATGTTTCCCATTGACTTCAGTTTTACTAGGGCTCCTTCATGACACACTCGGTCAAATGCTGCCTTGATGTCAAGGGCAGTCACTCTCACCTCACCTCTGGAATTCAGCTCCTTTGTCCATGTTTGGACCAAGGCTGTAATGAGGTCGGCAGCCAAGCGGTCTTGGCGGAACCCAAACTGATCATCAGTGAGCAGGTTATTGGTGAGTAAGTGCCCCTTGATAGCACTGTTCATGACACCTTCCATCACTTTGCTGATGATTGAGAGTAGACTGATGGGGAGGTAATTGGCCGGGTTGGATTTGTCCTGCTTTTTGTGGACAGGACCTACCTGGGCAGTTTTCCATATTGTCGGATAGATGCCAGTGTTGTAGCTGTACTGGAACAGGTTGGCTAGAGGTGCGGTTAGTTCTGGGGCACAAGTCTGCAGCACGATAGCCGGGATATTGTCGGGGCCCATAGCTTTTGCTGTATGCAGTGAGCTCAGCCATTTCTTGATATCACGTGGAGTGAATCGAATTGGCTGAAGACTGGCTTCTGTGATGGTGGGGACCTCAGGAGGAAGCCGATATGGATCATCCACTCGGCACTTCTGGCTGAAGATGGTTGCAAACGCTTCAGCCTTGTCTTTTGCACGCACGTGCTGGGCTCCACCATCATTGAGGATGGAAATATTCATGGATCCTCCTCCTCCCCTTAGTTGTTTAATGGTCCCCACCATTCAGTACTAGATGTGGCAGGACTGCAGAGCTTTGATGTGATCCGTTGATTGTGGGATCGCTTAGCCCTGCCTATAGCATGCTGCTTCCACTTTTTAGCATGCATATATAGTCCTGTGTTGCAGCTTCCCCAGCTTGACACCTCATTTTTTTAGGTACGCCTGGTGCTGCTCCTGGCATGCTCTTCTACACTCCTTATTGAACCAGGGCTGGTCCCCTGGCTTGATGGTAATGGTAAAGTGAGGGATATGCCGGGTCGTGGGGTTACAGATTGTGGTGGAATACAATTCTGCTGCTGCTGATGGCCCACAGTGCCTCATGGATGCCAAGTTTTGAGCTGCTAGATCTGTTCTGAATCTATCCCATATAGCACGGTGGCAGTGCCACAGAACACGATGGAGGGTGTCCTCAGTGTGAAGACAGGACTTCGTTTCCACAGTGACTGTGTGGTGGTCACTGCTACCAATACGGTCATGGACAGATGCATCTGCGACAGGGCGAGATCAAGCAAGTTTTTCCCTCGTGTTGGTTCTCTCACCACTTGACACAGGCCCAGACTGGCAGTTATGTCCTTCAGGACTCGGCCAGCTCAGTCAGTAGCGATGCTACCGAGCCACTCTTGGTGATGGACATTGAAGTCCCCCACCTAGAGTACATGCTATGCCATTGCTACTCTCAGTGCTTCTTCCAAGTGCTGTTCAACATGGCGGAGTACTGATTCATCAGCTGAGGGAGGGCGGTAGGTGGTAATCAGCAGGAGGTTTCCTTGCCCATGCTTGCCCTGAAGCCATGAGACTTGAAGGGGTCCATAGTCAATGTTGAGGACTCCCAGGGTCACTCCTTCCCGATTGTACACCTGGTGGATCTGTCCTAACATAGAGATAGGAACAGGAGTAGGCCATTCGGCCCTTCGAGCCTGCTCCGCCATTCAATGAGATCATGGCTGATCCTCGTCTGAGATCATAGCTGATCTTACCAGTTCAGTACCCCGTCCCCGCCTTTTCTCCGTAACCCTTAATCCCCTTAGCCTTCAGAAATATATCCAATTCTCTCTTGAAAATATTTATTGAATTAGCCTTCACAGCCCTCTGTGGCAGGGAATTCCACAGGCTCACCACTCTTTGAGTGAAGAAATTCTTCCTCATCTCTGTTTTAAATGATTTGCCCGCTATTTTTAGACTGTGGCCCCTGGTTCTGTGCTCCCTGGCCATTGGAAACATTCTCTCTGAATTCAGCCTGTCCAGGCCTGCCATAATTTTATATGTTTCGATGAGATCCCCTCTCAATCTTCTAAACTCCAGTGAGTACAAGCCCAAACTATTTAATCTCTCTTCGTAGGTCATTCCCGCCATTCCAGGTATCAGCCTGGTGAATCGCCGTTGCACTCTTTCCATGGCAAGAACATCCTTCCGCAGATGGGGCGACCAAAACTGTACACAATACTCCAGATGCGGTCTCACCAGCACCTTGTACAGCTGTAGTAAGGTATCCCTATTCCTATACTCGAACCCCCTTGATATGAAGGCCAACATACCATTTGCCTTCTTAATCGCCTGTTGCACCTGCATGCTCTCCTTCAGTGACTGGTGCACAAGAACACCCAGGTCCCTCTGCACTTCCCCATCTCCCAATCTATTGCCATTTAGATAATAATCTACCCTCCTGTTTTTACCCCCAAAGTGGATAACCTCGCATTTATCCACATTATAGTGCATCTGCCACGTATCCGCCCATTCCCCCAACCTGTCCAAATCGCACTGTAGCCTCCTGACATCCTCATCAGAGCCCACCCCTCCTCCTAGTTTAGTGTCGTCAGCGAATTTGGAAATATTGCATCCAATTCCCTGATCCAGATCATTTATATATATTGTGAACAGCTGGGGTCCCAGGACAGATCCTTGCGGCACCCCGCTGGTCACTGCCTGCCACTCTGAAAACGAGCCGTTTATTCCAACTCTCTGTTTTCTATCCGCCAGCCAGTTCTCTATCCACGTTAATACTTTGCCCCCAATCCCATGAGCCTTAATTTTGCATGACAATCTTTTGTGTGGAACCTTATCGAAGGCTTTCTGGAAGTCAAGGTACACCACATCCACTGGCTCTCCCCCATCTATTTTACCAGTTACTTCCTCAAAAAATTCCAGCAGATTAGTCAAACACGATTTACCCTTTGTAAATCCATGTTGACTCTGTCCGATCCTTTCCCCATTTGTCAAGTGCTCCGCTATTTTATCCTTAATAATGGACTCTAGCATTTTGCCCACAACCGATGTAAGGCTTACTGGTCTATAATTCCCTGCTTTCTCTCTACCCCCCTTTTTAAATATTGGGGTAACATTAGCTACCCTCCAATCCACGGGTACTGTTCCCGAGTCAATGGAGTTCCGGAAGATGATCCTTAGAGCATCTGCTATCTCCAGGGCCACCTCCTTAAGTACCCTAGGATGTAGTTTATCAGGCCCCGGGGATTTGTCGGCCTTCAGTCCCCTCAACTTACCCAACACCATATCCCTAGAGATACTAATTTCTGTCAGCTCCTCCCTCTCATTAGTCCCTATGTTTGCCGATATTCCTGGGAGGTTATTTGTGTCCTCCTTTGTGAATACAGAACCAAAGTATGAGTTTAATTGGTCTGCCATTTCCTTATTCTCCATTATATATTCTCCCGAATCGGACTGCAGGGGACCGACTTGGGATTTTACCAGTCTTTTCCTCCTGATATACCGATAAAAGCTTTTGCAGTCTGTCTTTATTTTTGCTGCAAGTTTACTTTCGTATTCTATTTTCCCCTTCCTGATTAATCCCTTTGTCCTCTTCTGCTGTATCCTGTACTGCCCCCAATCTTCCGGTCTGGTGCTTTTTTTTGCCAGTTGATATGCCCTTTTTTTTGATTTTATGCTGTCCCTAATTTCCCTCGTTATCCACGGTTGAGTCACCTTTTTAGGTTTATTTTTATGCCAAACCGGTATAAACATGTTCTGGAATTCTTCCATTCTATCTTTGAATGCTTGCCATTGTCTATCCACTGTCAATCCCCCCAGAAACACCACCCAATCAATCTTACCCAATTCCCGTCTCATACCCTCGTAATTCCCTTTATTTAAGTTCTGGACCTTAGTCTCTGATTCAATTTCCTCACTCTCCATCTCGACTGAGAGCTCGATCATATTATGATCGCTCTGACCCAAGGGGCCTCGTACAAGAAGATTGGTGATAAGTCCCTTCTCATTGCACAATACCCAGTCTAAAATGGCCTGATCTCGAGTCGGCTCCTCGACATATTGGTCCAGATAACCGTCCCGAAAACATTCCAGGAATTCCTCCTCCTCCTCCTGCCGGTGTTGGTACCCAGGGATGGTGATGGAGGAGTTTGGGATCTTGGCTGAAAGTATTCTGTGAGTATGACTATGTCAGGCTGTTGCTTGACTGGTCTGTGAGACAGCTTTCCCAATTTTGGCACAAGTCCCCAGATGTTGGCGAGGAGGACTTTGCCGGGTCAACTGGGCGTGCCGTCCTGTTTCATTTTTATTATTTTATTTTGTAGCGGTTTGTTACAACTGAGTAGCTAGCTAGGCCATTTGAGGGCAATTAAGAGTCAACCACATTACTGTGGGTCTGGAGTTATTTAATTAACTGAATTTAAATTCCCCAGCTGCCGTGGTGGGATTTGAACCCACATCTCTGGACCATTAGTCCAGGCCTCTGGATTACTAGCCTAGTGACATTACCACTACGCTACCGTTCCCGTTGCAAGCGCACACTCAAAGTGGCCTGAAATTATTCCAATCAGGTCACACTGCAGGCGGATGTCAGCTTGAGCAGGCACAAGGTCAGTAGATTTGCAAAATCTTATCCCAAACCTCAACAACAAAGTTGCATTTGAATGTCAGCCATGTTACAGGAGCACTTTCAAAGTGCTGCACCAATAACTACAAATCATGTCCTCGAGAAACTGGCCTGTTTCTGACAAGATGGGAAACAGGAGCCAGAAGCACGAAAATGGGAAACCACTATAAAAATAGAATTATCAAGGCAGTTAACAGGCTCTTAACTGCCTTAACTACCTGTCCCACCAGTTCCCGCCACATCAGTTTGGGAGCGGCCGACCCGACGCTCACGAAAATCGCGTGGGGGTGGGATGGAGGCGGGTTGGCAGTCTGAAGCCGTTTTTTCCGATTTTTGCTGCCGACCCGCCTCCTCAGGGCTATTAAAATCGAGCCCTACAGCTCTCTATTCCTTCATCCAAGCCATTTATAAATATAGTGAAAAGCTGTGGCCCCAGTACAGATCCTTGGGGGACACCACTAGTCACATCCTGCCAATTTGAGTACATACCCATTGGGGTCGATTTTCCCGAAGCTGTCAGGAAGAAGGCGGGACTACAACTTTTGGGTTTTAGACCCGCCTACATCGACGTCCGGCCAATCCGTGCGATTTTCCCTTGATTGACCTTGTTGAGCCCGCTCAGCGGGCTCAGCAGGCCAATTAAGGGCCACCTGGCAACAGGTGACGTCACAGACTGCAACTTCATCTGTCAAGAGTTCTTGACAGATGAAATATCAGTGTTTCACAGCTGTTTGAAGCTGCCAAACACTGACAGTCTGAGTTCTAACATGAGTCCTTCTGCACAGACTTGGTTAGAACTCTCAGCAGCACTCAAAGCTGAAGGCTATCACTTTTCACAGATTGCAGCCATTCAGCTTTAAGTGCCGGCTGAGTGATGGGCTCCCGACGCCTGCAGGAAGAAAGGCTGTTAAGGTAAGTACAGGTAAGTAAAAGTTCTTTACACACTTTAGACACACCAAACACACTTACCTTTGCACTCATGCACCCATCACTCACCTGAACACCGACATCGCGACCCCTCCAACTCCTTCAACACGACGGCCCGCCTGCTCTAACCTGGCGTGGTTTGGAGCCGTCGGGAATCCCACACGACAGCCCTCAAAATAGGGATTAGGCTAATAACTACCTGTTAACAGGCAGTTAATTGGCACTAATCCCTTCCCGCCTGGGGTCGGCGGGTCCCAGTGCGGGGCGGGTACTTGCGTGGAGCGGGGTTTTGGGCGGGATGGTGTTGGGATCCCCGAATTCAGGATTCCCCCCCCCCCCCCCCCACACGCCTGAAACCCCCGCCTGATGGCTCCAGGAAAATCGACCCCCTTATTCCTACTCTCAGTCTCCTATCTCCTAACCAATTCCATATCCAAACCAATAGATTCCCTCCAATTCCAAGCGCTCTCATTTTGTTAACAGTCTCTAATAGGGAACCTTGTTAAATGTCTTCTGGAAAGCTTTAGAGAGGTTGCAGAAAATATTTAGGAGAATGATTCCAGGGATGAGGGACTTCAGTTATGTGGATAGACTGGAGAAGCTGGAGTTGTTCTCCTTAGAGCAGAGGAGATTTGATAGAGGTGTTCAAAATCATGAAGGGTTTGGGCAGAATAGGTAGAGAGAAACTGTTCCCATTGGCAGAGGGGCAAAAACCAGAGGACACAAATTTAAGGTGATTGGCAAAAGAACCAAAGACGTTTTTACGCAGCGAGTGGTTAGGATCTGGAATGCACTGCCTGAAAGGGTGATGGAGGCTGGCTCAATCACAGCTTTCAAAAGGGAGTTGGATAAGTACCTGAAAGAAAAACATTTGCAGGGCTACGGGGGAGTGGGACTAGCTGAGGTGCTCTTGCAGAGAGCTGGCACAGGCTCGACAGGCCAAATGGCCTTCTTCCATGCTGTAACTATTCTATGATTCTAAGTCGATATAAATAACATCCAGTCACTCCCTTATCTACCACGTTAGTTACTTCCTCAAAAAATTCAACTAGGTTCGTTAGACATGACTTAGCATTTACAAATCCATGCTGGCTCTCTCTGATCAGCTCATATTTGTCCAAATTGCGAGTCACTCTGTCCCTAATAAATTCTAGTAATTTTTCTACAACTGATGTTAGACTAATAGGCCTATAATTTCCTAGTTTATCCCTCTTACCCTTAAACAATGGAGTGATATTGGCAACTTTCCAATCCAAGGGAACAATTCCTGAATCGAGTGTGTTTTGGAAGATCATGACTAACACATGAACAATTGCCTCACCTCCTCCTTTTAATACCCTGAGGTGAAAACCATCAGGTCCTGGAGATTTTTCAATCTTTAATCACGTTCGTTTCTTCATCACCATTTTTCTTTAACTTGTATTGAATCTAGTTAGTTCCATTCCTTGATTTCTTTTTCGACTGATATCTTTAATACTGTGCAGAATACGTTTCATATGGATCACCTTGGTTATCCCCAGATCCATAAAAATAAAACGTTAATATTTGTTGCCTGGCAACCACTGAGAACCAAAGAACGTGACATGAAATGGCGGCCAATGATGATGGCCTGGAGCTTGCAGCCTCCCTACTGACTGTAGGGTACTGTCCACTCGAGTCTCTGGCTGCAGCCTTCTGCCAGTACGGATCGCTCCCACCCACCCACCGGCCAGGCAGTCAATCTGGCCGGCTGTTGGGCAGGAGCTGGACCAAAATTATTCAAATGAGGCCTTGGCATTAAGATCGACAGGGCCTCACTGTCCCCGGCCTTGCAGGGTTCATTGCCCGCTATCGGGCTCTCCCGCACCCTTCCCGCCTCCCTGTTAATATCAGGGAAGAAGTTTTAAGGTTTCTGTAGTTAAAGTATCAGCTCACCATGCTCGCATCGATGACTTGTCCTTTTCCAGATTGTATTCTCTCGTACAGAGCTAGGATTATACCCATAGCACACATAACGCCACCTCCAGCAAAGTCAGCCACAATGTTTAGTGGTGCATAGGGATTCTCACCTTTCCTGCCAAATTTTGATAGCAGACCTGAGTTCCAAATAGATGCTGTTAGTAAACTGCTTAACAAAAACACAGCTGTATACATTTTCCTACGGAGAAACAGATCTTAAACATTAAAATTCGTTTTATTCATTCTCTGGATTATGGGCATCGCTGGCAAAGCTGGCATTTATTGCCATCCCTAGTTGTCCTTGCAAAGAGAGAGTGGTGGGGCTTCTTCTTGAACTGCTGCAGTCCTTGTGGTGAAGGTACTCCTACATTGCCGTTAGGTAGGGTGTTTCAAGATACGACTCCAATTTACATAGGTTAATGAGGTTCCTGCTCATCTCTGGCAGGCAACTGAACCACCACTTAAATGCCCCACCAAAATGCCAGCGGAAATGGGGCAATAACTACTGTGCTGCTATTGTAATTGTGCTACCTCCCGGTTTGTGCCTGGCAGAGGAATTGAAAATTGGTCCCAATATTTCTTAATCTGCATTTTCTGCATAAAGAGAGTTGCATTTTATATTTTTGGCAATGGTATAATCAGAACAATTTAAGAAAAAAGTACTTCTGCAAGAAGGTGCCTTAGAGCTACTGTAAAACGTTGGTAGCTAGTGTAGGCTGGCAACAATACAACTAATACTGAAGGGGAAAACAAATGAATGCTGTCCCGACATGGTGGTCCACTGAAGAGGCAAGTAAGTGGTAGCCTGAGAACAACCTGTCAACTCCTTTTCGGTTAGGGAGTATTTTACACTGTGAGCTACACTATTTAACCCACAAGCCAACATTCAAAAACTATTCTCAGACTGCACTGTATGATATCGCTAACTGATGCTGCAAGTAGGCGTCAGTTTTACAACTTGCACATCATTCAGTTGGATCGATTTGTCATATAAATATTGTAGTTACAGCAAGAATTTAATGTTCTAAGGAAAATAATCCTAAAAACAAAATGTGTTCAGTAAAATGCAAATTTATGGTGATCTATCAGAATAGCATTTTAATTGAATCTCCCCTCCTGGTCAAAATCTGCTCAATTCCTGCAAAAGTGGTTAATTTACACTAGCCCACTAGACACAGTAACGTTAAGTTATTTCTGCTGAACTTTATCATAATAAATCCATTCCAATTACCTGACACAGCGGTGTAGTTGATATCATGCCCAGCATTTCTGGAATATAGTCCACTCTGTCCAAATCCAGTCAGCCGGGCATAGATAAGCCTTGGATTCTGTTTAAGTATATCTTCAGGGCCAAGACCCAGCTTCTCCATGACACCTATGAAGAGATACCAGTTTTGTGCACTTAGATCAGCCAGCAGACCATCTAACTCTTTGAAGAACGCAATAGCAATGTTGCATAAAAGTAAGGCAAGAAAGTAAAAAGTAATGCAAATAAATATTCCATGGCAGGCAGCTGGTGCCTGTTGGGAATGCCAATACATGGCACCTTGACGCAGTGGATGCAGATTTAATTTTGCATTCCAAGATATCTACTTGAAAAGGAAAAATTTGCAGGACTATAGTGAAAGAGCAGGGGAGTGGGACTTATTGGATAGCTCTTTCAATCGTACAGCATGCACAGGAGGCTATTCGAGCCATCTTGGGCATGATGGGCCAAATGGCCTCCTTCTGTACTGTACAATTCTATGATTTTAGCCATAATATTTTACTTGTGTACACAGATGGTTTTAGCCATTGTTTATGACTTAATTTTTCTGGGGATTGTCACAATATACAGGTTTCTACTCCCATAAACAGGTTTTACCTCTCCAATACTAAACAGAAAGATTCTACAGTAGACATTCCCATTTAACAGTTTCAGCTACTAAGGGGCACTGGTTTTAGCAGTAGGTTAAAGTACTGTGATTTCACCTCTAGGATATGGACTTGAGGCTAGCCCAGAAATATTGAACAACATCTCCCCTCTCTGCTAGTTACAAGGGTCCTAAGTGGATTAAGTTAGATGGGTCCCAAATAGATTAAGTTTTGACAGTCTCCAGCCAGTCATCGTGAGCCCAGCTCCGCAGCAGTTATGCCTGTAATTCAGCACAAAGAGGCAATGAGTTTGTAATTTCCTTCAGGGAAGCTGTACAGATGACTGGTGTGGCAAATGGAAAACATTGCGCGAGTGCAGCAGCAGTGCTCTTTTGATGTTGGAACTAAAAAACATTGGGAATGCTTTGATCGCTAGAAGTAGCAAATCATAAATACATTCTCTTTTGAAAGAATTTATGAAGCTACTACACATAACGACTAAAGCAATTTTCTCATTGTTACAGCAGAACACAAAGCTTAACTGAGGCCACTCCTGGGAGTACTTATTGGCAACAATGGTGTGTTTTCCAGCAGCAATATTCCTCATGCCAATTACAACAAAAATATCAAATAAATATCTTAAACATTGGGCTGCTACTTCCTGAAACAGTAGTTTTAGTGTTGCTCATGAGGTTAGTGAAAATTTATAATAGCTCAGAAATGTAAAAAAAAAGTCAAGGCTTGTAGAGCATCAGTTAGAGCAGAAGAGAGGTTTGTGCATAATTAGAAGAGCAGAAGTGTGAATGTTATCATGGAGGACTTCAACTATCCCCCCATCAAGTGGTCTGCTGCGCAGCAGCCAAGAGGAAGGAGGCAGAGAAGACTGGGTTACATAGAGAGCCTGTGATGATTGTTTCCTTATGAAGCATGCCCAAAGTGATGCATGTATGCAAATAACAGAATAATGAGGGCCAAAACCATTGTCCCAGACATTCCACCATTTATATCAGAATTGCACCCAGCATAAGTTAATCTTGTAGAAGGTTAAGTCACCTGCATGCTTTGCCAAACCAGGAAGTGGTTGAATTCACAGGCTTTGAATGTCCACAAATGTTGTCTGAAACATCAGCTTTGACTGAAGTGATTGGAAACATTTGTTCTCATTTGAACAATTATGAAAGGATTCTGCAAGCTGCCTTGCTGCAGCGTCAGGCTGGGAAATCTTTTTCTTCCCACCCTTACGTCATGGAGACCTCACCATGTGATTTACCATTGGCATTCCCATGTATGTCCTTATATACATTGGAGGCACAACGGGAACAGGAGGAAGAGGAAATAACAGAGGCACGTAGGATAATGCTACACCAAGGAGAAAACCAACTATTCTTCCACCAGAGTGTATAAACCACCCGCTCCTCTGGTGAAGAGGTTTGCTTAAGGATGCAATGGCTCATTAAGGCATGGAAGGAACTGTGTCTCCCTTCCCTTCAAATTGATCCCCAAACGTCCCCCCAACGCCGTTTTCAAGATGGCAGCGCGCACGGATGCAGCGGCTTTGTCTCTCCCGAGACTGAGCATTTTCACCCTCCTTCTGAGTCTCTTCTGGACTCTGCTGATTCGGGAATTAAAGGCTGACCTACCGTACAGCCGGCAGACGCTCCTAGACATCGGGGCTGACTGTGTGCGGCTTACACTCGGCGACATCGATCTGCCTCCTGACACCGCCCGACCCCCGGGACCAGCGTGGCGTCCTTCCCCAGCCGGAAGTCAGCGCAGACCGCGCAGAGAACGCAAGCAGAAGCGGGGTAAGAGGGCAGGTATCCAAAACAGGCTGAAGAGGGCCCCACACAAACCCTCCCTCCCAAGTATTTTCCTGGCCAACGTCAGGTCACTGGAGAACAAAATGGATGAGATTAAACTGGATCTCTCCACACAGAAAAGGACAAAGGAATGCTGCGCCATGATCTTCACAGAGACCTGGCTGAACAACGGCATCCCTGACACCACCATCCAACTAGAAGGACGCACGGTCTTCCGCGCCGACAGAACTGCAGACTCTGGTAAGAGCAAGGGAGGCGGTTTGTGCATTTACACTAACAATGCCTGGTGCACTAACATGGATATAATTGATAGATCCTGCTCGGCTGATTTGGAATTCCTCATGGGAAGGTGCAGACCCTTCTACCTGCCTCGGGAATTCACGGCTGTTATCATCACTGCGGTCTACATCCCACCACACGCTAATGCCAAACTAGCACCGAAGGACCTCTACAGGGCCATCAGCGAACAACAAACTGCGCACCCAGACGGAGCTTTTATCGTCGCGGGGGACTTCAATCACATAAACCTAAAAACTGTACTACCAAAATTCCACCAGAATGTCTCCTGCCCCACAAGAGGGGAGAACACACTGGATCAAGTCTACATGAGCATTGTAGACGCTTATAAGGCCATTCCCTGCCCCCACCTTGGGAAGTCTGACCACCTCTCCCTGTTTCTAGCCCCGGCATACAAACCGCTCATCAAAAGAGGGAGAACATCAGTGAGAGCAGTGAAAGTATGGCCAGAGGGGGCAGTATCGGAGCTTCAGGACTGCTTCGAACGCACTGATTGGGGCATGTTTGCCCATAATGACATCGAGGAATACACATCCACAGTGCTATTCTACATCAACAGCTGCGTCGAGGTCGTCACGACCCATAAAAATATCAGGACATACCCCAACCAGAAACCCTGGATGAATGGAGAGGTCCGCTCACTGTTGAAAGCACGCGATGCAGCATTTAAATCTGGCGACGCGGCGGCTTACAGTGCAGCTAGGACCAACCTAAAAAAGGGTATCAGGACTGCCAAAAGGAAACAGACACTGCGGATAGAGGATCACTTCCGCAACAACTCGGACCCCCGGCGCATGTGGCAAGGCATCCAGTCCATCACTGACTTAACAACTTCTACGCTCGCTTCGACAGGGACAACAGGGAGCCGGCTACCAAAGCCTTGCCACCCCCGGAAGACCAGGTGCTCACTCTGTCGGCCTCCGATGTAAGGGGTGTTCTACGCGGAGTGAACACACGAAAGGCTGCTGGACCGGATAGCATCCATGGACGGGTACTCAAGGAATGTGCTGATCAGCTGGCTGATGTCTTCACCGCCATCTTCAATCTGTCATTGGCCCAGGCAGTAGTCCCTACATGCTTCAAGACCGCTACCATTATTCCTGTGCCAAAACAAACGGCTGTGACGTGCCTGAACGACTATCGACCTGTCGCACTCACACCCATCATAATGAAGTGTTGAGAGAGACTGGTCTTAGCCCACATCAAAGCCAGTGTTCCTGCCTCCCTTGACCAACACCAGTTTGCCTATCGTGCAAACAGATCAACGGAGGATGCAATCACAACTGCTCTACACTCGGCACTGAATCACCTAGATGGTAAGGAGACCTACATCAGAATGCTGTTCATAGACTACAGCTCAGCATTCAACACTATCGTCCCCAACAAGCTGGCCACCAAACTCTTGGCCTGAACACTTCCCTCTGCAACTGGGCCCTGGACTTCCTAACAAACAGACCCCAGTCTGTCAAATTAGGTAACCACACCTCCCCCCCGCTGACCCTGAACACGGGGGCCCCACAAGGATGTGTGCTGAGCCCCCTCCTCTACTCCCTCTTCACCCACGACTGTGTGGCTGTTAATGGTTCCAACACCATCATCAAGTTTGCGGATGACACCACGGTAGTAGGCCAGATCACCAACAACGATGAGTCAGTCTACAGGGAGGAGGTCCAGCATCTCGTGAAGTGGTGCGCCGATAACAACCTGGCCCTTAACACCAAGAAGACAAAAGAAATCATTGTGGACTTCAGGAAGCCCAAAGGCGGAAGTCACACCCCCATCCACATCAATGGGGCTGTGGTGGAAAGGGTGGACAGCTTTAAGTTCCTCGGAGTCCACATCACGGAAGACCTCTCCTGGTCCCTCAACACCTCCTCTCTGGTGAAGAAGGCCCAGCAGCGCCTATATTTCCTAAGGAGGCTGAAGGGATGTAATCTGTCACCCCTGATCCTCTCTAACTTTTACCGCTGCACAATAGAGAGCATCCTGACAAACTGTATCACAGTATGGTATGGCAGCTGTAGCTACTATGACCGGAAAGCCCTGCAGCGGGTAGTCAAAACTGCCCAACGCATTACCGGCACCCGGCTACTGACCATAGAGCACATATACCAGAAATGCTGTCTACGGAGGTCACGGTCCATCATCAAAGACCCTACCCACCCCAGCCACAGTCTGTTCGCCCTCCTGCCATCTGGGAGACGCTACAGATGCATTCGCACCCGTACGACCAGATTTAGGAACAGCTTCTTTCCCAGGGCTGTCATCCTACTGAACTCCACAAATAAACTCGAAAGCCTGCACATCTGCCAATGCACTTTATTATGGTTATATTTATGTTAATATACTACAAGCCAAATGTATGTTGAATGTTTAAATGTCTTAATCCAAATGTACACTCTCGGGAGCCGCAAGCCTACATTTCGTTGTACTGCACTTGTGCACTAACAATGACAATAAAAGTTGATTTGATTTGATTTGATTTGAAAACACAAAATCAAACATAGAAGATCCATACTTTGGAACACTGGACTTCACATCAAAGTGGGTTTGATGTGCACATATCTATTTACAACCATTGTTTCATTTAACCACCGTGGCTACTCCTCCTGGACATGTACATGCTGGGCTCACGAATGGGTAGAATAGGGGGTACGGAATATACATGATTGGATGAATTTTCCTGCAATTTAGTTTTTGGGGTATAACTGTAGGGGTTTGGGTCCTTCTCAGTATAGAGGTTCAAGCTGAGGGTGTGACGACAGGTACGTGTAATGGAGTCACAACCCTACGCCAGGACCAACAGAGTAATGCAATTCTCAATTGTTTCTTGTAAACTGCTGCTCAAATATTGCATGTATTAAGTCGCATTTATGCTTAAATAAAAATCATAACTGTTACCAATATGGAGTCAGCTTTGAACTATTGGACACAGTCCAAAGGGACTTTAAGTTCATTGCACCTCCTAAAGTATCCGAGACCTTGCAGGCTCTATTTAAATAGCCTACCTGCCTCTGCATTTTCTAATTACCTGACCCTGCAAAGGTGCTATCGGAAATTCTTTCCTGTTATCTCTCTGTGGGGGGAGCATCTTGGCAGGTGATTAGTATATTGTCAGATTTCAGTTGCTGGGATGAATTAATTAGTGCTGGTAATTAGTGTTTGATTTCAGGAGGGACAAATTTTCAATTATGAGGAAAGATTTGGAAAAGGCGCATTAGGATAATGTTGCTGGGTAACAACAACAGTGATAAAGAAGACAAAATATTTTTAAATCTATGCTAAAGGGCAAGGAAGCCTTGGAAAAGGAAGCCAAAATAACTAAATAGGAATGTTCATCGAGAAATTAACCTAAAGAAAAAGAATTTCACTGTGTTTAAAAGGTTCAATTGTCAGGAAAGATGGAATAAGTATGAAAAAGAAACAGCCATGGGTAACTAAGACTAGTACTAGGAATGAAAGAAAGACTTGCGCATTTATATAGCGCCTTTCACGATCACCGGGATCTCAAAGCGCTTTACAGCCAATTAAGCACTTTTGAAGTGGAGTCACTGTTGTAATGTGGGAAACGTGGCAGCCAATTTGCGCACAGCAAGGTCCCACAAACAGCAATGTGATAATGACCAGATAATCTGTTTTTGTTATGTTGGTTGAGGGATAAATATCGGCCAGGACACCCTGCTCTTCTTCAAAATAGTGCCATGGGATCTTTTACGTCCACCTGAGGGAGCAGACGGGGCCTCGGTTTAACATCTCATCCGAAAGACGGCACCTCCGACAGTACAGCACTCCCTCAGCACTGCACTGGAGTGTCAGCCTAGCCTTTTTAAGTGCTCAAGTCCCTGGAGTGGGACTTGAACCCACAACCTTCTGACTCAGAGGCGAGTGTGCTACCAACTGAGCCACAGCTGACATGGCATTGGAGCAAAGGATAGTGGACATCTGTGGAAGTGATAGCAAGGCTTTTTCAGTTTTGTTACAAGTCATAAAACAATCAAGGACCACATTGGCCCTATGAGGGATTTAGGAACATAGGAACAGGAGTAGGCCAGTCTCGAGCCAGTTCTGTCATTCAATTAGATCATGGCTGATCTGCATCTTAACTCCATCTACCCGCCTTGGTTCCGTAACCCGTAACAAAAATGTATCAATCTCAGTTTTGAAATTTTCAAGTGACCTAGCCTCAACAGCTTTTTTTTTTTTTTTTTTTCGGTGGGGGGGGGGGGGGGGGGGGGAGTTTCAGATTTCTTTTCACTGATAGACATCACGTGTCTAAGGCCATCGAGGGCTTGGTAAAAAGTCATGAAAGTTCTCATCAAGTTCCCTTTTAACAAGTTCCTGAGACAAGAGGGTATTTCCAGTTATAGGTGAGAAGTTGATAATTAACTTGGATTATGAGGAATCATGGACGACCACAGGCTCCTGGGCCTGTGTGTGGTTAATACCACTTAGTGGCGATAAGTACAATGTCATCCATTCGGGGACAATGTGGGGTGGCTGAAAATGGTTGAAGAACCGGGCAAGGGGACCCGGGGACACAGAGGTCCAGCCGAATTTAATGACAGGACCTCATCAGCACTTTTTAAATCCATTTCCCACCCGGCAGCCAGCAAAATTGACAAGACTGGCAGGTGACTGGGAGGAAAAATCAGTGGCAGGAAGGGCTGGGTTGGATATTGCGGCGGCAAGGGTCGGGCGTACACCACAGGAGGGGGGGGGGGGGGAGGGGAGGGGAGGAGAGGGGCGGGGAGAGATGGTTGCATACCGCCAATATCGAGGCTCTGGACTTTGCTTGATTGCAAAAATTAACCTTCAGCACCCTAAGTCAGAGTATTTCCTGAATTGGACACCATTTTTTCCCCTTTCCCAGGAAATGGAGTGCTGGGGGGGCGGGGGGGGGGGGAAGTTTCAGATTTCCATTACTCTGGAAAAAGTGGTTCCTGACATCACCCCTGAATGGCCTAGCTCTAATTTTGTTCTGGACACTCCCACCAGAGGAAATAGTTTCTCTCTACCCTATCAACTCCTTTATTCACCTTAAACTCCTCAATTACCCCTTAATCTTCTATGCTGAAGGGAATACAATGCAACCTGTCCTCATAATTTAACCCTTTTAACCAAGGTGTCATTTGGGTGAATCTATGCTGCATCCCGTCCAACTCAACATATCTTTCCTGAGGTGCAGTCCCCAAAACTGAACCCAGTACTCTTTTTATTAAAAAAAAAAAAAAAAATTCATTCACGGAATGTGGGTGTCGCTGGCAAGGCCAGCATTTATTGCCCATCCCTAGTTGCCCTCGAGAAAGTGGTGGTGAGCCTCCTTCTTGAAACTTTGCAGTCCCTGTGGTGAAGGTACTCCCACAGTGCTATTAGGTAGAGATTTCCAGGATTTTGATCCAGCGACGATGAAGGATCGGCGATATATTTCCAAGTCAGGATGGTGTGTGACTTGGAGGGGAACTTGGAGGCGATGGTGTTCCCATGCGCCTACTGCCCTTGTGGTAGAGGTTGCGGGTTTGGGAGGTGCTGCCGAAGAAGCCTTGGCGAGTTGCTGCAGTGCATCTTGTCAATGGTACACACTGCAGCCACGGTGCACCGGTGGTGGAGGGAGTGACTGTTTAAAGCTGGTGGATGGGTTGCCAATCAAGCGGGTTGCTTTGTCCTGGATGGTGTCAAGCTTCTTAAGTGTTGTTGGAGCTGCACTCATCCAACCACCTAGTGGAGTGTATTCCATCACACGCCTGACTTGTGCCTTGCAGGTGTTGGAAAGGCTTTGAGGAGTCAGGAAGTGAGTCACTCGCCACAGAATACCCAGCCTCTGACTTGCTCTAGGAACCACAGTATTTATGCGTCTGGTTCAGTTTGAGTTTCTGGTCAATGGTGACCCCCCCAGGATGTTGATGGTGGGGGAATTCAACAATGGTAATGCCACTGAATGTCAAGGGTGTTGATTAGACTCTCTCTTGTTGGAGAGACATTGCCTGGCATGAATGTGTGGCACGAATGTTACTTGCGACTTTTCAGCCCAAGCCTAGATGTTGTCTAGGCCTTGCTGCATGTGGGCATGGACTGCTTCATTAGCTGAGCAGTTGCAAATGGAACTGAACACTGTGCAAACATCAGTGAACATCCCCACTTCTGCCCTTGTGATGGAGGGAAGGTTATTGATGAAGCGGCTGAAGATGGTTGAGGCTAGGACACTGCCCTGAGGAACTCCTGCAGCGATGTCCTGGGATCCAAAGGGGTCCAACCAGAGCTTTATATAACTGTAACATAACTTCCACTCCTTTGTATTCCAGCCCCGTTGAGATAAAGGCCAACTTTCCATTCGCCTTTTTAATTATTTTTTTGTATCTTTATCTCATTTTACTACCTATCAGGCACGAACATAAAGATATGGCTCAAAGGCTAAACAGATGTTTGCATCAGTTTTCATTTTGGGACAAGTATTACAGGACAAGTGTGCAACTAAAATTGCTTCAGAAGTAATTGCAGTATGATTGTAGCTTAAGGCTAAGAGTGCTTTATGACCTGATGCCATCTACCACAGAATGCTCAGTGAAATGGGAGACGTCATATTTAATAGGATTATTCAGGAAATAAAAACAAAAGATGCTGTAAAGGGAAATAGTAGGTTATGACATTTGTGGTGTGCTGAAAGCGGAGAGATAAATAATTTTAGCAAGGTTGGAAAAATAAAGAGAAAAGGGGACAGGAGGAGGGGGGTGGTGAGGGGAAAGAGAACAAACAGGTATACCCAAGTACACAGAGTGAGAGCTATGTGTTATGTAACCTGCAAGCTGATCAGAAAAAAGGAAATATAAAGAATCATTACAGAGATAATTCATTCAGGTCTGAGTTAGTTCCCATTGATTGGAGGGCAGTTTATACAGGAAGGCAGATTATTATTTGAATGCACTTCCCCTTCTCCCAATCTATTGCCAAAGAGACCTGGGTGTTCTTGTGCACCAGTCGCTGAAGGTAAGCATGCAGGTGCAGCAGGCGCTTAAGAAGGCAAATGGTATGTTGGCCTTTGTAGCAAGAGGGTTCGAGTACAGGAACAAGGATGTCTTGCTGCAGTTGTACAGGGCCTTGGTGAGACCGCACCTTGAGTATTGTGTGCAGTTTTGGTCACCTTATCTGAGGAAGGATGTTCTTGCCATGGAAGGAGTGCAGCGAAAATTCACCAGGCTGATACCTGGGATGGCAGGAATGACGTATGAGGAGAGATTGGGTCGATTGGGCTTGTACTCACTGGAGTTTAGAAGATTGAGAGGGGATCTTATCGAAACCTATAAAATTCTGTCAGGCCTGGACAGACTAGATGCAGGAAGGATGTTCCCGAGGGCCGGGGAGTCCAGAACTAGGGGTCATAGTCTAAGGATAAGGGGTAAGCCATTTAGGACTGAGTTAAGGAGGAATTTCTTCACCCAGAGAGTGGTGAACCTGTGGAATTCTCTACCACAGAAGGCAGTGGAGGCCAGTTCATTAAATATATTCAAGAAGGAGTTGGATATATTTCTTAAGGCTAAAGGGATCAAGGGATATAGGGAGAAGGCAGGGACAGGGTACTGAATTTGGATGATCAGCCATGATCTCATTGAATGGCGGAGCAGGCTTGAGGGGCCGAATGGCCTACTCCTGCTCCTATCTTCTATGTTTCTATACTGGTCCCATTATTTATGAAATTGGGCCCTTGCAGTTATAGACAGTGAGTTTGGCCTCAGTAATCAGGAAGATGTTGGAAAACATTATACAGAATGTAATGTAATGAATAATATATTGAGAATTGGAAGGCTAATAAGAATACACAGCATCAAGAAACGTGGGTCCTACACCTGATTGAAATCTTTGAGAAAGTGATCATAATGGTGATGAAGAAAGTGAATGGGCATGGATCTGTTGGGGCCTGGTTACAAATGCAATTCTACAGGGCTCTGTTGCTGTTCTTTCATTTTCATTAATGCTCAGAGGAGGGATTAAAATGAATTATTCTTAAATTTGCAGACCAAATCAATAGGTTGCAGGCCAATTTACATGGGCCTGTGTGTGGTCAGTTGCACTTAATGGGTGTAAGTACAGAGTTAGGAAACCCCATATATGTTTATACCATGTAGAGGTACCCATTAAAGGCAACATATCAAGGAGGACATGGGGACAGTGGTTAAATCACTCGTTACAGCTGCCAAGAAGGGCAAGATGGCTATAAGGAAAGCACATGGAGTTTGAAATTGTATTGCTAGGACCAACAAGTATAATAATGAAGAGTGCTGTACTTAGGCTTCATGAGGCTCTGGTATGTCCAAGCTTGGAATATGTTGTTTAATTTTGGTCCATTCATATAGCGAAGAATAGTGAGGCTCCAGAGAAGGTGCAGAACCTGGCAACCAAGAGGTTAAAGATAGAGAGGGGAGGCGATGGAGGGATTTGGAAATAAGGATGAGAATTTTGAACTTGAAGCGTTGCGACACCAGGAGCCAATGTAGGTCAGCGAGGACAGGGGCGATGGGTGAACGGGACTTAGTGCGAGTTAGGATTGGAATAGTCAAGTCTAGAGGTAACAAGTTTAGAGGTCCTAGCAATACAACCTGAAACTCTATGTGCTTTCCTTATAAACACCTCACACTGCTTGGCACCTGTAACAAGTGAATTAACTCGTGTCGTTGATGTGTTGCCTTTAATGGGTACCTCTACATGGTATAAACACATCAGGGCTTTCCAGCTCTGAATGGATGACATTGTACTTATCGCCACTAAGTGGCATTAACCACACACAGGCCCATTTAAATTGGTCTGCAACCTACTAACTTGGTCTGAATTACTAAGCCCCATGCTTATAAAATCGGACGGTAAGGATAAGGTTAGATGTCAGAAAGTACTTCTTTTCACTGATAATACATCACGTTCTGGAAAAGGCCATCGAGGGCTCGGGTAAAAAGTCATGAAAGTTTTCATCAAGTTCCCTTTCAACAAGTTCCTGAGACAAGAGGGTATTTCTAGTTATAGGTGAGAAGTTGATAATTAACTTGGATTATGAGGAATCATGGGCGACCACAGGCTCCTGGGCCCTGATATTTACAGTGGGGTCGGGGACAATGTGGGGTGGCTGAAAATGGTTGAAGAACCCGGCAAGGGAACCCGGGGACACAGAGGTCCTGCCGAATTTGACGACAGGACCTCATCAGCAGTTTTAAAATCCATTTCTCACCCGGCAGCCGGCAAAATTGACAAGACTGGCTGGTGACTGGGAGGAAAAACCAGTGGCAGGAAACCGCAGCCGGCGACCCTTGGGGATAGTCCCCTGCAAACAGAAGGGCTGGGTTGGATGTTGCGGGGGCAGGGGATGGTCGTAACCCACCGGGGGGGGGGGGGGCGGGGAGATGGAAATGCCAATATCGAGGCTCTGAACTTTGCTTGACTGACTTAGGGTGCTGAAGGTTAATTTTTGCAGAGTATTTCCTGAATTGGACACCATTTTTTTTCCCTTTCCCAGGAAATGGAGTGCTGGGAGGGGGGGGTGGAGAGAAGAGATGGAGCGCTGGTGGGGGGTGGTGAGATGGAGCGCTGAGGGGGCGGGGGGGAGATGGAGCGCTGGGGGGGGGGGGGAGGTGGGAGATGGAGCGCTGGGGGGGGCGGGGGAAGAGAGCAGTGTGTGAAGCTGTACTTTAATTGGATGGGGAGGACTCGAGACATTTCTAGCCTTTCATCTGGGTATTGATGTATATTTTTAACTTCTCTGAAGCTGACAAAAATGCTTCACTATGCATCAAAACCTGAGCAAATGGCATTTCAATTTCCTGACATTTTCAGAAAGATGTCAACCATAAAATTACATGAAATGGACTGCTGCACCAGTCAGCAATTTCCATCACTTTCAAGTGAGTTTTGATGGGTTTTTCTTCACATGTGAAGTAACACCTGCAATATAACAAATGTGGCGAGTTCTCTTTAAACTATTCGGCTCATACAGATAAGGTAATTATAAGAAATCGCCCAATATCACAAATAGAGAGGTATCAAAACTGGTCAAATATTTTCAAAAAAGCCAAGCTAAGACCCTACCTTAGTGCTAAATAACACAAAACCTGAAGCTAATTAGGGAGTCCAGGCTAGAGGAGCCATAATGGGACATGATGATTAGCAGGCAGACCAGGAATCATCCACACAGGCAGGTAACCTCAGCTAGAGGCAACAAGCAGAAGAAATCGGGGGCTGGGGCAATATGAAAGAAATACAGGACTCTACCCAACTGCTATATGGGAAAATATTGTAATACTGCTTTGATCCAGGAAATCTACAAAGATCGGGCCTACAATGCAGAGCTTGAAAAATCAGAAATAATTACCTAACTTTTAGTTCAGATTCACGGTGATGACAGCCACACGTATCTGATTCTGCTCTGAGTTGTGCATTTACCAAATTCTGCTGCATTATAAATGACTTTTTTTTTATTTTTTAAAGTGAATTGGAACACTTCATATCCCACCAGAGTAACTACTTGATGATGAAGGAGGGATGTATCATGTTTGCTGAGGATACATAGCTAGGTGGGAAAGTAAGCTGTGAGGAGGACACGAAGGCCGTGATTTAAAATGGATGCAGCTTGGGAGCGGGTCAGCTGGTTTCCAGGCTCCAGTCCCGCCCCCAACTGCATCCGGCCAACGAACATGATTTTACGGCAGAAAATGCTGGAAAAACTCAGCAGGCCAGGCAACATCCGTGGAGAGAAATTAGAGCTGACGTTTCGGGTCGAAACCCTTTTTCAAAACTGGAAAGGAAATAAAATAGATCGTGGGATATGTGGAACACTCTTTGTTCCAGTCCTACTCAGGTATCGGTGCCATTTCCTGCTCTCGCCCCGAACTAGACAATTTCATTCACTTTGCCTCCAATTTCCACCCTTCCCTCACCTTCACATGGTCTATCTCTGACTCTTCCCTTCCTCGACTTCTCCATCTCCATCTCTGGGGATAGGTTATCGACCAATATTCACTACAAGCCCACTGACTCCCACAGCTACCTGGACTACACTTCCTCCCACCCCGCCTCCTGTAAGGACTCTATTCCATTCTCCCAGTCTCCGCCGTATCTGCTCCAACGATGCCACCTTCCACACCAGTGCTTCTGACAGGTCTTCCTTTTTCCGCAACCGAGGATTCCCCTCTACCGTGGTTGACACGGCCCTCGACCGTGTCCGTTCTATCTCCCGCACTTCTGCCCTCACCCCTGCCCCTCCCTCCCGGAACCACGATAGGGTTCCCCTTGTCCTCACCTTTCACCCCACCAGCCTCCACGTTCAACGGATCATCCTCCGCCATTTCCGCTACCTCCAAAGTGATCCCACCACCAAACGCATCTTCCCCTCCCCTCCCCTTTCAGCATTCCGTAGGGACCGCTCCCTCCGAGACACCCAAGTCCACTCCTCTATCACCCCAACAGCCCTTCCCCTTCGCCTGGCACCTTCCCGTGCAAGTGCAGGAGATGTAACACCTGCCCCTATACCTCCCCCCTTCCCACTGTCCAGGGCCCCAAACACCCCTTCCAGGTGAAACAGCGATTTACTTGTACTTCTTGCAATCTAGTATACTGTATTCACTGCTCACGATGCGGTCTCCTCTACATTGGGGAGACCAAACGCAGATTGGGTGACCGCTTTGCGGAACACCTCCGTTCAGTCCGTAAGGGTGACCCCGAGCTTCCGGTCGCCTGTCATTTTAATTCACCGCTCCATTCCCACTCGGACCTCACCGTCCTTGGCCTCTTGCATTGTTCCACGGAAGCTCAACGTAAACTCGAGGAACAGCACCTCATCTTCCGATTAGGCACTTTGCAGCCTTCCGGACTCAATATCGAGTTCAACAATTTCAGATCATAACCTCGGCCCCCATTACATTTTTACTTATATTTTGTTCCACCCCTTTGTTTTGGGTCTTCCCCCCCCCTCCCCCCACCTTTCCTTTTTTTCTCTCTCTTCTCTCTCCCACATGGCAGCTGTCTCTTATCCTGCCAGTACACTTCACACCTAATCTGAGCCGTCTTTTGTCTCCACTGTCCTATTAGCATCTCGTCTGGTTTTGAATACCTCTTAATGTCTCTTTTACTTCTTTTGTTCTATCGCAGCCCTGACTTCGATCTATTTTATTTCCTTTCCAGTTTTGAAAAAGGGTTTCGACCTGAAACGTCAACTCTGATTTCTCTCCACGGATGTTGCCTGACCTGTTAAGTTTTTCCAGCATTTTCTGTTGTTATTTTGGATTTCCAGCATCTGCAGTATTTTGCTATCGTACTGATTTTACGGCAATTGGCCTGGTTTTAAGCCCGCCCTGTGGGCTTGCCGGCCTTTTAAGAAAAAGCCGGTCAGATGATGTCATTTGATGACGCATCATCTGCCGGTTTTCTTAAAGGGACCATGCACAATTTTTCTTTGACAGCTCATTTCTCAGTGTTTCACAGCACTGAGGTGCTGCAAACACTGACAATGACTGTTCACAGGTGAGCTCCTGCACCCAGGCTCTCCAGTGACTCCCTCCTTAGGCTAGAACAGATGGCAGCTGCAGGTGAGGTTACAGAAGCGATCTGTCACTGGTGAGAGAGGTTCTCCCAATGAGGTGGGACTAGACAGCCAATTCAAAACTTGTTACCTACAGAAAAGAGAAAATACATTAAAAATGATTTTCCCAACATTTTCTTACCTCTGAAACTCACCAGTGCACCACTGGATCCTTCACACCACTTCTGCAGCTGTCATCAATGCAGAAACATTACAGCAGACTCACAACATGCCACATGTACCTGGCATGGTGTCCGGACGTCAGGATACCCAAGGCAGAAGTGGCAAAATTAAAAAAGAGCCTGTTAACAAGTACCTGTTAACAGCCAGATAAGTGGCTATAATTCTCTTCCTGCCGCTAGGTGTCGGGTCCATGTGCAAGTCGGGGACCCAACACTTGGGAAGATTGATTGGAGGCAAGTTGACAGCAAGTTTCCTGCCCGCTGTCAATCTTTGCGATTTTGACAGCGGTCCCGCCTCTAATCCTGCACTCTGAGGACCGGCAAAATTCCAGCCAAAGTGTCTGCAAAAGGATATAGATAGGTTAAGTGAGTGGGCAATAAGGTGGCAGATGGAATATAATGGTGAGGAAATAGGAGGTTATTCACTTTGGTAGGAAGAATAGAAAAACAGAATATTTTTTAAATGGTGAGAAACTATTAAATGTTGGTGTTCAGAGAGATTTAGGTGTCCTAGTACAGGAAACAGAGTTAGCATGCAGGTACAGCAAGCAATTAGGAAGGCAAATGGCACGTTGGCCTTTATTGCAAGGGGGTTGGAGTATAAGAGTAAGGAAGTCTTGCTACAATTATACAGGACTTTGGTGAGACCGCACCTGGAGTACTGTGCACAGTTTTTGTCTCCTTATCTGAGGAAGGGCATACTTACTTGAGAGGCGGTGCAACGAAGGTTCACTAGATTGATTCCTGGGATGAGAGGGTTGTCCTATGAGGAGAGATTGAGTAGATTGGGCCTATGCGCTCTGGAATGTAGAAGAATGAGAGGTGATCTCAGTGAAACACAAAAGATACTGAGGGGGATTGACAGGGTAGATGCTGAGGTTGTTTCCCTTGGCTGGAGAGTCTAGAACTAGGGGGCATAGTTTCAGGCAATGTTCCGTCTAATTTGTTTTTGTACAGAGCGGGGGGCCATGAGCTCCTTTGAGCGCGACCTTTTCATCCGTGGGCAAATTTCACAACAACCGCAACTTTCACAATAACAGCAACCACTTAAAAGCATATACCCAGTAATGCCATATTGCCACCCCGCCGTCTCAAATCATGAGTCAATCAGACAAGGTTCGATGCAGGTTGAACATAACTTCTCTGTTTTTGAATTCTGTTCCTCTAGAAATGAACCCCAGTGCTTTATTTGCACCTTTATGGCTTTTTTAACCTGTGTTGCTACTTTTAATGATTTGTGAACCTATACCCCTAGATCCCTTCGCACCTCTACCCCATTTAGATTCTTATTTTCCAAGGAGTACGTGGCCTCCTTTATTCCTCCTACCAAAATGCACCACCTCACACTTATCTATATTGAAATTCATTTGTCATTTACATGCCCATTCTGCAAGTTTGTTTATGGTAGAATTAATTAAAAGCTTTTAGTTCATCATGTACAAATTCTATTTTTTTTTTTTAATTACTTGTCAGAAATGACTGGGATATAAAAGAACTGCATAATGCATTAACACTTCAGAAAAGTCACTCAGTTACATGGTTATTCATCGACAAACAATCCAAAAACCCAAGGTGAGCTGAAAGAGGCATATCTATGCGTGCAATTAGTATTAATTTTAAAGTTTTCAACATATTAGTCCATCCCTCATGTCACTTTTGCAATGGTTGCACAAGCAGCGGCTTTCCTTTGGCACTGTACGTCCACATAAGTGATTAGAATGTTAATCACAATGCAACCAGACAACCAAATATAAAATGCACTAGTTCTTTCGTTCACATATTAAAAAGAATTGAACAAGAACAGGTATCCGTATTTTCAACTTCAGTCACTTCCATTAATAAACGTGGTCTTCTTGAGCCAGCACACCCCCCATGTAATGTATCAGAATGCAGCACTTATTCACAAGTGCAGAGAAACACATACACAATTTGCGTCACCGAATTAAAAACAAAAAGCAGGAAAAGCTATGATTTAACAGAAATAAACATTCATCTTTCTTCTAGGACAGGAGAACCAATCAGACTGACTGGAAATGTTTACTAATATGGTGATGTAAAGAGTTAATTTACGAATTTCGCTTCTAATGTTTTTCTCTCATTCTCCACAATATTAATCCCTGTTCTTATCACGAAAAGTGTTGAATTATTTTAGGTACTTCGCAATTAAATAGCGGGAAACAAACTTCATTGTACAGGTTGGACCCCGGTAATCCGGCACCCTCGGGACCAGGCCGGTGCCGGACCACTGAAAATTCCGAACCACTGAAGGTGTCGAAAGTCACCACAAACACCGCCACCACCTGCTCCTCCTCTTCCTGCTGCTGCCCTCCCTGTGCCACCGCCGACCCCGCCGCCCACGGGCTGCTCGGGCTCGATCGCTCCGCCGAGCCGTTGGTGGTGCTGCGCGGTCCAGGCGCTGATCCTGACCCGGCGGCGGTCCCGGGACCCGAGCCGGACCCATCCCAGGGAGGGAATGTAACAGCAGGACCTTCCTCGTGCTGGACCACTGAAGGTGCCGGACCGTCGGGTGCCGGATTACCGCAGTTCAACCTGTACTCTCAAATTTCAAACATTTATACCAAATCGAAATTGTACATTGTGTCTTTTTCAATAAACAAATAGTGGTTTCGTCTAAGGTAGCTTCCTGCAATTTTTATACATCATTACATAACTCTTGTTACTATTAACACTCCACTAAACGTTTAAGAGGAATTCTATATTTACATTATTCCTGGGACTTGTTTGGACTATAGAACGACAGGCAAAATAAAATGATTTGTGTTTTTCCCCTTTTTTGGTTCTCTTCCTAAACATCTTAATGATATCTTTTTTTAAAGTCAATAAAAAGTAATATGTAACTCCTATAAATCCTCCCCTGCCCTCCCTCTCCTCAACAGTATGGTTGCATGTTTGTGTACAGCTACTCACTTCCGTCGATCATTCCAAATCAAATATTGAGAAATTTCAATTTTAAAAGCCTCTAAGAGCATTTGAAACTTGTTTAGATGAGGGGAAAATTGATTTTTGCTTGTTTTCTTCCAAAATCGAAACTTTGGGTGGTGGTGGGTGGGGAGAGGGAGTGTTTTTAACACATTTTTTGTGAAAAGTTCATTAAAAATCTTTAAATTTTTTCAAGTCTTATTGCAGCTTTGACAGAAGAAGTTGCTCCAAGTTATTCTTTCCCTCTTCAACGCTATTATTGTTAAACATACAACAACAAATAATAAAATAAACTCTAATTGCAAACGGAGCTGAAATGAGAAAGTGAATAAAGTGGTTAAACTTCCTAAGAAGGCAGTGAGATTATCTATACCCAGCCTTGGCGATGAGTTAGGACCAGTTTTGGAGAAGTTGTTTCCTCTTTTTCTGCTCCTGTTCCCTCTGTCTCTCAGACTGAGGTACAAGTGGGGGGGGGGGGGGGGGGCGGGGGCACAAACTTTTTCCCCTCTTTCATAACATGATTTAAATAACCCTGATCAACTCTTTCAAAAATGGGACAACACCTGGCAAAATATAACAGGAACTTAACGCGGGACGTTCAATATCACTTTCCCGTATTTGTTTCCGGCTTTAAACAATTTTCTGAAAGTTAAAAAAAAATTTCACCGCACGGCTAAAGACTGTTTGCGTTAGCCTCCTTCCAGCGGCCATTGTACATGCGCTGCACCTCCATCTGTGTTGTTCCAAAACGCGGCTGCTGCTCAGTCCCTAGGAACAGACTACATGCGCCAGTCTGGACCCTAGCCTTTTTCGCTCTCTCTCTCGCTGTCTCCCTTTCTCTCTCTCTCTCTGTCCCTCTCAATTCAATTCAAATCGCTTTATTGGCATGATGACAAGGTACATCTTATGTTGCCAAAGCATCGAAAAACATTCATGGTTGTACACAAAAATACAAATCTATCCATACAGTGTATAAACAGATATATCCCTGAGTGTATAAATATACATTCATCTAATTTGTATATACTCTTTTCTTATATTTAGTGGTTGTCCCTCTGTTTATGGCAAGCTGTAACATAGTGTGCCGCTAAGGTTACACAATTTATCCCCCTCTCCTCCCCCCTCTCTCTCTCTCCCCCCCTCTCTCTCTCCCCCATACTCTCTCCCCCCTCTCTCTCCTCCCCCCTCTCTCTCCTCCCCCCCATACTCTCTCCCCCCCGTCTCCTCTCCCCCCCTCTCCCTGGTCTCGCTTTCTCGCCCCCCAGTCTCTCACCCCCCAGTCTCTCTCACAACCCCCCCCAGTCTCTCTCTCTCTCACACCCCCCAGTCTCTCTCTCACACCCCCCAGTCTCTCTCTCTCTCTCTCACACCCCCCAGTCTCTCTCTCAATTCAATTCAATTCAAATCGCTTTATTGGCATGACAAGGTACATCTTATGTTGCCAAAGCATCGAAAAACATTCATGGTTGTACACAAAAATACAGATCTATCCATACAGTGTATAAACAGATATATCCCTGAGTGTATAAATATACATTCATCTAATTTGTATATACTCTTTTCTTATATTTAGTGGTTGTCCCTCTGTTTATGGCAAGCTGTAACATAGTGTGCCGCTAAGGTTACACAATTTATCCCCCTCTCCTCCCCCCTCTCTCTCTCTCCCCCCCTCTCTCTCTCCCCCATACTCTCTCCCCCCTCTCTCTCCTCCCCCCTCTCTCTCTCCTCCCCCCCATACTCTCTCCCCCCCGTCTCCTCTCCCCCCCTCTCCCTGGTCTCGCTTTCTCGTCCCCAGTCTCTCACCCCCCAGTCTCTCTCACAACCCCCCCCAGTCTCTCTCTCTCTCACACCCCCAGTCTCTCTCTCACACCCCCCAGTCTCTCTCTCTCTCTCTCACACCCCCCAGTCTCTCTCTCAATTCAATTCAATTCAAATCGCTTTATTGGCATGACAAGGTACATCTTATGTTGCCAAAGCATCGAAAAACATTCATGGTTGTACACAAAAATACAGATCTATCCATACAGTGTATAAACAGATATATCCCTGAGTGTATAAATATACATTCATATAATTTGTATATACTCTTTTCTTATATTTAGTGGTTGTCCCTCTGTTTATGGCAAGCTGTAACATAGTGTGCTGCTAAGGTTACACAATTTCTCTCTTCCCCTAGTAGGTATGGGAGTTTTGGTCGTCATTCAAATTTCTGAATTCCGGGCATATTTTTGTGAATTTTGGGTAGAAATTCTCCCTTATGCCCTGATATTTTCTACAAGCTGTGAGGAAGTGCATCTCTGTCTCCACCACTTCCTGACTGCAGTGAGAGCATATCCTGTCCTCTCTTGGTAGCCGGGTCTGCCTGTGTCTACCTTTTTCGATCGCCAGGCTATGCTCACTAAGTCTGTACATTGTCAAGGTTTTTCTCAGTTTGCTATCCTTTACCATGGTCAGGTAATCAGCCATGTTGTATTGTCTGTTTAGGGCCAAGTAGCAATTGAGTTTGCTTTGGGTTTTTGTTGTTTCTGTCCAATATGACAGATATTTTTCCTTTTGCTTAGCGACGATTGTGTTGGGTCGAATTCTTTGTGTTATGCTGTCACTGTCCTGGGGCTGGTTATTGTTAGTAGTTACTTCACTGAGTCCCAGGACTAGTTGACTGAGGGTATTCTTCTTTATGGTCCTCTCTTGGCATTTCAGGGCTTCGTAATGATAGCATTGGGGGTTGCTCATTTCTAGGTGTTTCCAAAATTTGGTGGCTCTTTTTTGGATAGTGATTATTAATGGATATTGGCCTAGTTCTGCCCTGCATGCATTGTTTACGGTTTTCCTTTGAGTCCGGAGGATACTTTTACAGAATTCTGCATGTAGGATCTCAATTGGGTGTTTGTCCCATTTTGCAAATTCTTGTTGTGTTAGCGGTCCCCACACCTCACTGCCATAGAGTGCAATTGGTTCAATTACTGATTTAAAAATTTTGAGCCAAATGCTAATTGGGATTTCTATTTGGATTGATTTTTTAATGGCATAGAAAGCCCTTCTTGCTTTCTCTTTCAGTTCATTCACAGCCAGATGAAAATTTCCCGTAGAACTGATTTTTAAGCCCAAGTATGTGTAGTTAGTGGTTTGTTCAATTTTGGTTGTTCCTAGTGTGAAGTTTATTTTGGGTCCCTGATGTCTGGATCTTTGCTGGAACACAAGGACTTTGTTTTTTTGGGGATTTATTGTCAGGGCCCAGGTCTGGCAGAACGACTCCAGCAGATTCAGGTTCTGCTGTAGACCCTCCTTAGTTGGTGACAGCAGAACCAGGTCATCTGCATAGAGGAGGAATTTAACCTTGGATTCATATAGGGCGAGGCCGGGTGCTGTAGATTGTTCAAGTAGTTTTGCCGATTCATTTATGTAAATATTAAAGAGTGTCGGTGAGATGGGCGAGCCCTGCATCACCCCCCCCGCCCCTGTGGGAAGTATTTTGTTTGTCTCCAATTTTAACTGCACATTTGTTGTTTGTATACATTGATTTAATTACATCATATGTTTTTCCCCCTACCCCGCTTTCGATAAGTTTCAGGAATAACCTGTCGTGCCAGATGGAATCGAAAGCCTTCTGGAAATCTATAAAGCATGCGTAGATTTTGCATTTGTTTTGATGAACGTGTTTGTCAATTAGGGTCTGTAGGGTGAAGATATGATCTGATGTTCTATAGTTTGGCAGGAATCCAATTTGGCTTTTACTCAAGACATTGTGCTCCTCAAGGAAGTTTATAAGTCTTTTGTTTATGATACTACAGAATACCTTCCCCAGGTTACTGTTTACACAGATGCCTCGATAGTTATTTGGGTCGACTTTGTCCCCACTTTTGTATATGGGCGTTATGAGTCCTTTGTTCCAGATATCAGGGAAGTAACCGACACTCAGAACCAAGTTGAAGAGTTTTAGGATAGCCAGTTTCATTTTATCGTCTGTGTGTTTAATCATCTCGCTTAGTGTGCCGTCTGCACCGCAAGCTTTTCCTGGTCGCAGGTCCTTGAGTTTTTCAACTAGTTCTTTTTCTGTTATTATGGAGTCTAGCGGGTTTTGGTTATCTTTTATGGCCATTTCGAGCTTTTCCAGTTTTTTGCATATTTGGTGTTGCTCTGGCCTTAGTGTCTCTCTCTCTCTCTCTCACACCCCATCTCTCTCTCTCACACCCCCCAGTCTCGCGCTCTCACACCCCCGTCTCTCTCTCTCACACCCCCCAGTCTCTCTCTCACCCCCCAGTCTCTCTCTCTCACAACCCCCAGTCTCTCTCTCTCACACCCCCCAGTCTCTCTCTCACACCCCCCAGTCTCTCTCTCTCACACCCCCCAGTCTCTCTCTCACAGCCCCGTCTCTCTCTCTCATCCCCCAGTCTCTCTCTCTCACCACCCCAGTCTCTCTCTCTCTCACACCCCCCTTCTCTCTCTCACACCCGTCTCTCTCTCTCACACCCCCAGTCTCTCTCTCACCCTAGTCTCTCTCTCTCTCACACCCCCAGTCTCTCTCTCTCTCTCACACCCCCCCAGTCTCTCTCTCTCTCACGCCCCCCAGTCTCTCTCTCTCTCACACCCAGTCTCTCTCTCACACCCCCAGTCTCTCTCTCACCCCCCCGTCTCTCTCACACCCCCAGTCTCTCTCTCACACCCCCAGTCTCTCTCTCACACCCCCCAGTCTCTCTCTCTCTCACACCCCCCAGTCTCTCTCTCTACCCCCCATCTCTCTCTCATACCCCCTAGTCTCTCTCTCTCGCCCCAGTCACCCAATTCCAAATTCCAATTCAAATGCTTTATTGGCATGAAAGTTTACAGAGAACCATATTGCCAAAGCTTACATAGCAAAAAGGTACAGTTTTCCAACATTCTGTAGGTGTCAATCGATTTGACATTTGTTGGGTACATACAATATTACTTTTAACAATATTAATTTTAAACAGTCTTACTTTTAAACAGTCCTCAGGTTGTGACATGTTGTTACATATTTGGCCCCAAGGTATGGTCTGTCTCCTTCTCCCAGGACTAATCTCAATTTTGACAGGTCATCCAATTCCTTGAAATCTGGGGTTGTTTGGCTTAGCTTGTTGAATAATATGTTTCTTGATGTGTTGAATTTTTCGCATTTTAGGAGGAAATGCATTTCTGTTTCAACCTCGCCGGCCAGACATTGATCGCATATTCTATTCTCTCTAGGCTGCCAGGATTTCTTGTATCTGCCTTTTTCAATTTCCAGTTGGTGGTCGCTTAGTCTGTACCTGGTGAGGGTCTGTCTCTGTTTTGTGTCTCTGATGGTCGTGAGGTAGTCTGCCAGTTTATAATCTCTTTTTAGGGCCCGGTAACATTCTAATCTGCTTTGGCTTTCGGTTATTTTGTTCCAATGTTCCAGGTAGGTTTCTTTGCATTGTTTAATGTTTTGGTTCACTCGGATTGGTGTTTGGACGGCTGTGTTGGTCTGGGGCTGGTCAGGGTCCGGCTGAGTACTTAGTTTCAGTAGCAGCTGACTCAGGGGACTCTTTTCTGGGTTTAGCTCTTGGGTCTGAAAGGCTTTGAAATGAAGGGTGTCTGGGGAGCTAGATTTGAGGTGATTTAGGAAGTTTAGTGCTCGTTTTTGGATGTTTATTATCAGTGGGTATCTGCCTAGTTCGGCTCTGCATGCATTTGTTGGCGTTTTTCTTTGGGTGCGAAGGATGCTTCGGCAGAATTCTGCATGTAGGGCTTCTATTGTGTGTTTTTCCCATTTAGTGTAGCTTTGGTGATTTAGCGGGCCCCATACTTCACTACCGTACAGTGCAATGGGCAGGATTATGCTGTCAAATATTTTGAGCCAGATTTTGATTGGGATTTGGATGTTGTAGAATTTTCTTTTTATTGCATATAGGGCTCTTCGGGCTTTTTCTTTTAGTGCATTCACTGCTATGCTGAAGCTCCCTGATGCTGTAATAGTTAGACCAAGGTAGGTGTAGCTCATAGTGTGTCCTATAGCGGTATCACTGAGGGTAAATTGGTATTTGTTTTCCTGACATCTGGGCCTTTTTTGAAAAATCATGATGTTGGTTTTCTTTAGATTTACTGTTAGAGCCCAATTTTGGCAGTATTTGTCGAGTAGGTCTAGTTGTTGCTGTAATCCCTGTTCTGTGGGAGACAGCAGAACCAGGTCGTCCGCATAGAACAGGGATTTCACTTCTCCATCAAGGAGACGGAGACCTGGTGACTCGCTTTGCTCCAGCATGTCTGCTAATTCATTTATGTACATGTTGAACAGGGTCGGGCTCAAATTGCAGCCCTGTCGGACGCCTCTTCTCTGGGTGAAGAAATCGGTGCGTTTGTCTCCAATTTTGACCCCGCATTTGTTTTTCAGATACATTGATTTAATAAGGTCATAGACTTTGCCCCCTATTCCACACTGAAGAAGTTTATAATAGAGCCCTTCGTGCCATATAGAGTCAAAGGCTTTCTTGAAGTCGATGAAACAGGCGAATATTTTCCCATTTTTTGTTTGGTGTATATGTTTTTCAATGAGGGTGTGAAGGGTATAGATATGGTCGGCGGTGCGGTGTTTTGGAAGAAAGCCTATTTGGTTTTTTCTGAGGATATTATGTTTGTTAAGAAAATCAAGTAATCTACTGTTTAGAATACTGCAGAATAACTTCCCTAGACAACTGTTGACACAGATGCCGCGATAGTTATTTGGGTCTGATTTGTTTCCGCTTTTATATATGGGGGAGATTAGCCCTTGGCACCAGATATCGGGAAAACAGCCTGAACGTAATATGATGTTGAATAATTTGAGTACCGCACCCTGCATCTCCATATTGCTGAACTTGAGCATTTCATTTTTGATGTTGTCTGGGCCACAGGCTTTCTTTAGGTGGAGAGATTTTGTTTTTGTGGCCAGTTCTTTCCATGTGATTGGGGAGTCTAGAGGGTTTTGGTTGTCTTTAATTGTTGCTTCTAATGTGTGGAGTTTTTCTGTGACCTGATGTTGACTTGGGTTTGTTTCGTTTATTGGGATGTCTTTGTAGAGGTTTTCAAAATGTGTTCTCCAGATGTCGCCATCTTGGATTGGTAATGCTTGCAATTGTGTTGTACTCAGGTTATTCCACATTTCCCAGAATTGTTTTGGATTGGTGGAGTTTTCAATTTCTTCGAGTATTTTGTGGGTATAGTTTTGTGTTTTGTTCCTAATGGTGTGTTTATATCTTTTGAGGGTTTCATTGTATCTAGTACGTAGGTCCGGATTGTTTGGATGGCGATGCTTTTGGTTTGATATTTTTCTCAGGTCTTTTCTGGCATTTTTGCATTCGTGGTCAAACCATTTCTTATTTTTATTTTGTCTTTTGTGACGCTTCCTCTTCTGTTTCACAAGGTCGGCTTTTACAGCTGCCTCATGGAAGATCATATTTATATCCTCTATGGCCATGTTTACACCATCTCTGGTGATCTCGTATGGGTTTTCTTTAAATTTTGATATTTTACTTGTGAGATCAGGTGACTTTAGTGCTGTGATGAATTTTTCTCCACTGTCTGGGGCCCATCTGTATGTCTGGTTTATTTTATGGAGCTTACTGGGTTCCTTTTTTGTGTCTGTATTTTGGGCAGATAGTTTAAGGTACATATTTATTTGGTTATGGTCTGAGAGGGGGGATTGCTGCCTGACAGTGAATGAGTTGATATCGCAGGGGTCCAGGTCAGTGATTGTATAGTCCACCACACTAGACCCAAGAGTTGAGGAGTATGTGAGTCTCCCTAGGGAGTCCCCTCTGAACCTACCGTTAACTATGTACAGGCCTAAGGCTCGGCAGAGTTGCACTACCTCCCTACCGCTTTTATTTATTTCACGATCAAGGTTGTTCCGATTTGCGATGGCTGGTGTGACATCTAAAGGGGTCTGGCCAAACACATGGTTGTTTCCCTGTGGGTCTATGAAGTCAGGTTCACAACCGGTCCTTGCATTTAGGTCCCCACATATTATCACCTTTCCTTGGGCCTGGAAATGGCTGATTTCCATGTGGAGAGTATCAAATAACTCCTCTTCGAAATATGGCGATTCTATTGGAGGTATGTAGATCGCACATAAGTAAACATCTTTTTTTGATATTCCTATATTTTTATCTAGTTTTAGCCATACGTGTGATTTTCCCTGTTTTACCGGTGAGATGTGTTTGTCCAGTTCTCCCTTATACCACACCAATATTCCCCTGGAGGTTCTGCCCTTGCGTGTTTTAGTGTTCTTTACTGAGGGCACAATGATTTCATGGTACATTGGAGGACAGTGGGTCGGCACGTCCTTTTGGCACCATGTTTCTGTTAACACAATTATATCAATGTCTTTTATAGCTTTTAGGAATTCAGGGTCTGTACTCTTCATCCCAAAAGTTGAGGAGCGGAGGCCCTGGATATTCCAGCAGCTTATGTGGAAAGAACGCATTTATACAGTTAAAAAAAAACGAAATAAAATGGACCTATTTTGTGGGATGAGTGTGGAAACACTAATTTCTATAATGCTAAATGATGATTTAGTATAAATTTCATGAGGCATGCACATATAGCTATCTAATAATAGTAATAATACTGATAAGATAACAATAATGATAATGATAAATAACAATATTAATATTTTAGTGCATTCCTCTCCGGCTTTCTATCAGGCTGTTCATCATCGTCATGATCTTTCTCAGTTCTTGGTCTATAGTCTGTGGTCTAGAGGGGGGTCTTGGGTCAGGTATAAAAGCACGGTTCTGTTGTTGGTTTTGTATAGGGGGGTGGGGTGCATTGGTGGTCCTGTTTGGGTTAGGGCTCCCAATGGTAGAGGGGGTGGGACGGCTGCGTCTTTTGGCAGTGTTTATGAGGTTTTTTGCTAAGACCCACATCCGCTGTTTGAGTAGATGTATTTCGTCATAGAGGTCCCTTGTGTTGATGTTTGGATGATGGGCCAGGTAGACGTTGGGGAGGACAGAACATCTCTTGTCGATTTCCCTGTTGGCGTTGTGGATTATATGGGCTGGGGTGTCCTTTCTGGGCAGTAGTGTGGAGATCACGATCTGTGTCTCGGGGAATTCCCTGCTGGCCTTTTCCGCCATCTTGCTCATTGCCCTAGCAGTGTCTCCCCGTAGTGTGCGTAGGTCGTTCGTGCCTGTGTGGATCACAATCCATTTGGGGCTACCAAGGGATTCTTTGTTCAGGATCTTCATTGCTTGGTCTGTGTTGCTGCACCATTTTTTCAGGACTTGATGGCCTGGGAACAGCCTCTGGGGGTCCAGAAACTTTCCGTTGGAGTCGGTCAGCAGGACTGCCTGAGGGGCTGGTTTTTCAGACTGGGTAACAGTAGTCTTGGCAAGACTCGACTGATGGCTGGTTGTTGGCTGGGTTTCTGGGATATGTTGTGTGGCAGGAGCAGGGTTTGAGGCTTTCGGTGTGTCCTCGTTTGGGGGGGGTATCTGATGGTTTTTGTGTTCCTGTGTGAGGGGACTGGGTAGCCGTAGTCTTGGCATGGCTCGACTGAGGGCTGGTTGTTGGCTGGGTTTCTGGGATAGACTGTGTGGCAAGAGCGGGGTTTGGGGCTTTTGATGTGTTCTCGTGTGGGGGTGCATCCGATGGGTTCTGTGTCCTTGTGTGTGTTGTTTTTGTGTCATCAGGTTTTTGGACCTTAGGAGTTTTGTGTTGCCTGCTGAGCCTTTCTACGGCCTCCATAGTTTTGTTTAGCTGAGTATGGAGTTCTTTGATCTCATTTCTTTGTTCCTCTACGGTCTTTCTCAGCTTGTGGATGGTGGACTCGTTTTCCGTTTTCAGCTGTTTGAGTTCCTCCTTCAGATTCTTGGCCTGTGTTTCTCTGTATTCGTTGAAATCGAGTTCTAGTTTGGACATACTCTCCTTCAGCATTGTGTTTGCGTTGAGAGGTGTGGGGGGGGTGGAGATGGGCAGGGAGGTGATTGCCTCTGCTGGTCTCTCTTCTTCTTCCTCCGCTTGGCTCTCCTCATCCTCTGTTTGAATCTCTATTGCCTCCTGTCCTTTGGTCCTCTTTGTGGCTGCATTAGTTTTCAACTGGGGGAAATCTTTTTCGAAGGAGTTCAGATTTTCTGCATTCCCCTGTATCATGATCTTTCCTGTTTTGATGTAGTAGCTTATGGTTAACAGGGGGTCATCTTTATCTAGATTTCCATCTTTACATATTTTCAGTCTGCCTCCACTGCCAATACCTTCACTGAAGACGTATGCGTAGTGTTTTTTTAAAGTCTCCTTCCATGAGGGAGTGGAGTCGGTGTAGAATATGAGGTTGTTCTTCGTCTTAATCCCTCTGTGTGTGGTATAGTCAACGTAGAGGACCTCTGGGTTACTTTTTAGTGTTATGTCCTTGTATTTTTCCTTTGTTTTATTTTTTGTGTAATGCTCAGGATATGTCATTTCCCTGCTCATTGTAGTCGTTTGTTTTTGTCTCAGATATATAACTTTTTTTTTTTTTTTTTTTCCTGTTCCACTTTATCCCACTTTTAGGTCCAAAATTGAAAGTTTTTCAGGGGATCATCTTTGATATAGTTGCTCTTAAAAGTTTCTCTTTCTCTTTCTTTCACAGGCTCTTGGTTCGGGTAGTTTATCTATTCTCTCGGGTTTCTATTCCTTTTTCTCGCGGGTTTGTTGTTCTTTTTTCAGGTTTTTTCTTTTTTTCGAAATAAATTTAGATAAGATTAAACTATTTTTTTTTTTTTTCGAACTAAATTTGAATAATATGAAACTTAGGTAGAATTATGTAAAACTTTTTTCTCCGGTGTTTTCCTCTTCCAACTCTCTCACTCGCTCTCCGGGCCTCGGACTCGCTCTCTCTCTCCTTGC